>NC_143578.1:73719959-76156209 GCF_048544385.1 Mastigoproctus giganteus | reverse complement strand
AGAGAGAGAGAGAGAGAGAGTAGAAAGGAATCATCAAGAGAAAGAAAAGAATGATGATATCCAGCTCAGGACCGTGAGTGTGCCAAGCCCATGCTCACCAGGTGGTGTGAGCCCCTGTAAACATGTCATATTTTCAGATTAGTCATCATTCACACTTTTTCCAACATCAGGGAGAATTTACATTTGGCAAATGCCAAAGGAATTACATCATCCTGGCTGTCTGGTATCAACCATCAAACATGGTGGAAGAGAATCAACAATGGTTTGGACAGAAATATCTCGATATTCTTTAAGTCCTATCACCCCACTGAATGGGCAAATTACTGCTACCGATTACCTTGATATTCTGAGTGACTGGGTTCATCCCATGGTGCAAACATTTTTTTCCCACAAACAATGCCATGTTTAAAAAGATAATGTCTGAATACATACAGCCAGATGTGTTCAGTCTTGGTTTGAAACTGAGGCTAAGCATCCATGGTCTGCACAATCACCAAACTTAAACGTTATTGAGCCACTGCAGGAATATTTGGAGAGGAAAGTAAGAAGCAGATTTCCTCTACCTTTATCAGTTAAGGAGCTTGAAACATTCCTTCATGAAGAATGGTTCAATATTCTCCTTAAGACAGTTCCATATGTAAAGTAAAGATGTGCCAGTTCTCTGTTAAGGTGCACTATAGCCATAGCAGCTAATGCGCCAATAAACAACCATACCACACACACACAATTCTCTGTTAATTGTGAGAATAACAGTGTATAAATTCTGTTTAGTTGCCCCAGATCCAACAATTACATCCAGTAAAAAAATCACAGACGGCAATCTCTTTAGTTCTTCTGTGATGTTATCATAATAATGCTGGCAAAATTAAAGAATGTGCTATAGTGTAGCACTATCAAGTGCTGAAAGCATTAATTATAAAAGGAAGAGACCAAGTTGTGGACAATATCAAAGAACTGTTAAGAGTGTTAATTGATGTTAAAAACCATGTATAAAAAATCTGGATTGCAGTGACTTAATTCTAGAATTGGATAACCTTTACATTTCTCTATATTTGTTTAGGATTACTGTGAAGAAAAATTAACAAAATTGTGCTTTTCCTGGATACTGCCTCTGAATATCTGGTTAACTTGGAGGAAATTACAACCATTAAACGAGGATGTGATTGCCACAGCAGCCTGCACTGTAAGCCAATGTGGGGGTCCTTTTGGGCTTGTAGAATTTTATAACTCATGCTTCATAGTTACGTTACTGAGCACAAATGATGAAAACAGGCAATATGTTAAATTATAGACAATTTGCATATCACAGGTACACTGTTTATAGTAATTATTTCAATAGGAAAAATGTGTTTCAATTTAAATCATGTTTTTTAAGAAGTTGCACCTGTTGTAAATAGAAGAATACCTGTAATTTTTTACAATGCTTGCTTCACGAGAATGTATTTATTTTTTTAGTTGCAAATAAAATGGGCATACTCTTATGAGAAGACTTTTAAAAGTTAATAACAGTTTTAACCTAACACAATGTCTAATACACATTACAGTGGGCTACTTTTAGAGTTGACACTCAGTAAAATGCAAGAATCAGTTGATAATATACTGGAAAACTAATTATCAGAAGATAATTATTTCTTATTTTCAAAGTAGAATTATTAAAGTCTTATTGAAAATCATGTTAATAATGTGAATCATTATTATTGTAGCATGCATTACCCCTACCAGGATTTCTGTTATTAGCCCAAAATATATATGAACATGCTGTGATATTTTCTAAATCAGGTAAGTTATATATTCTTATTTGTCCATAGCAAATAGGATTGTTAAAAAATTAATTATTAATTCATTGTATAACCATACTGACATCATAGTTTGGGAAAAAATAAGGACAACGAGATAAAGCAGTATATAATTTTTTTTGTGTTTTTATTATAATAACCTAACTGAAGTACCCACATTGTTCAAGATAATTCAATATGTCTTGCATTTGTGAACTGTTAGCCTTTGGTTTCTAGTAACTCCTTTATCTTGGATATTGCAGAATGTGCTCAGATTCTGTTCCTTTTTTTTTAGCTTTATTTCTTTGGTTTTTGATATTCTGAGTTTATTAATTTTGTTAATTTTTTTTTTTTTTTTTTTGGTTACTGAAGGGTCTGAAGCCATATAATAATAAGAAGGAGGAGGCCTCCGTTCTAAGCTAGGCTTGTAGGGAATCAACTGAAGGTGCAGACCCAATATCTGCTCCTCACCTTCTCATGGTTTAACACCTGTTAGTAGGTATTCAGCTATATAGCTCTGGATGGATGAAAAATAGACTACAAGAATGAGACTAGGCTGAAAAAATTTGTTTCCATATCACAGGTACACTGTTTACCAAAAGTAATCAGAGATAATTAACATAATGAAAAATGAGAGCAAAAATACTTTACTTTAGATGTATGGAATAAGTACTTTCTTGGTTTGTCAAACAAATGAGTTGAAGACATCAGAGGAAGAGACTAAAATAGAGGAATAAAGGAGAAATTTTTAGATACTCTATATTACTGAAATCCTGGAAAGCTGCATGATTGAAAAAAGATATTGTCAGATATTGGATGTAATCCCATTGACTACATCCAAAATCTTTTAATTGTACCAGTTACAAAGGAATTTCTTCTAAATGTACTATATAAATTTGTACAAATAAGAGAAGATGGTTAGAAATATTGTTAGTATTAGAAGTTTTGGAGATAGCAGGATCAGCTCTACCCAGACACGATAGGAGAGAGCATATGATAAGAGCCTTGTCAGTCAATTCTGCCTCTGGAGATACTGTGCAAGACTTGTGGGGTAGAATTTTTCGCAGCATGGTCTGTTCTTGTTAACAGCAGGAACTGTTTTTACAGGAATTGGATACACTTAAATAGAAGGGGCCAAGAATATTTTTCTGATGCTATCAAGGCAGTGTTAGGTGGGTTAGAAAACTGCTAGCTTGGAAGGATACTAACTGATTCTTGTACTGCTTCTATTGGCATACACAGTAGCCAGAAAAGCAAGTTGTCAGGGATTTCAAGGCCTGCTAGAGGTCTTCATGGAACAAGCAAATACGTGGGCTGTGCTAGGTAACTAAGAGTAAAAACAGGTGCCATACTTGCATATATACTAATTCTAGAAGCATAGTAAATAAATTAATGAATTTGAAGGACTGATTAAGTCATTAAATGTGGACATTGGAGGAATATCAGAGAGGTAGTGTCACTCAGGTATAAGGGAAGCAGAATTTGAAAATGGGAAGTACAAGGTGTACAGAAAGAACATACAGAACCAGAGGGGAAGAGGTTAAGGTGCTCTTAGTTAAGAGGCACATAAAATCTAAGAGAATTCATCTGGTTGACATCAATGGTCAGTGCAACATTGAGTCAGTTGGGGTGACATAAACACTGGGAAAACAAAAATGAGAGTAAGAGTGTGTTATAGACCTAATGACAGTGATGAGTATAACAAACAGTTGTATAGACAGATAGAGTGGACCAGTAAATCAGAATGTCTTATAATGGAGATTTTAACTTTCCAGATATTGACTGTAACTTGTGGGTTGGTCCCTCACAGACTAGAAAGACTTATTGGATGACTGTTTTCTAACAGCAGCATGTTAGAGGCAACAAGAGAAAGAAATACTCTTGATCCAATTATGTGAGCAGTGACTTTAATGCATTAAGAATATGCAGATAAAAGAATCACTAGGTAGTAGTACTTATAGTTTACTGATGTGAGATTTTCTTAAAGATATAGCTACCATCAGGGGTAAAGGGAAGGGAAGGGTTTTTGCTTTTGTAAAGGTGACTATAGTGGTCTCAGACAGTTTTAAATTCTGTACAGTGGGACAAAATGATGATGTTATCAACAACAAATTCTAAATGGAAAGCATTCAAGGAAGTAATCATAGAAGCTAATAGGCTTTTTATACCAACTGAGGGATGCAGTACAAGGTAGACATCAGATATACTGATGACACTTGCAGCAGAGAAAAAAAAAATGCATGGGATGTATATAAATTATCAGGCAACATTAGATAGAAGCCTACATTAGATGTAAACTAGTCTGCAGTCAAGTCACAAAGGAGGTTAGACAAGCTAAGGACAAGCAAAGACTGATTACATAGTGTTTGGGAAGGGGGTGCCACCAATGGTTATCCATAACTGCACAAAGACTGCAAAGACTAATTACAAGAGGTCTCCAGAAAAAAATGCTGAGAAAAATAGCAAAGACCTCTTAACACTACAAGGAAGGGAATAAATCACATTGGTCTGTTAGCCATGATGATTGGTGTAACTGTTGATGATCCTCCTCAGAATGCTGACAAAATGAATAGGTATGTTGCATCTGCATTCACATTTTGGGAATTTTTTACAAATGGAGATGGCAGAAGTGTACAAATTCTGACAGAGAGCTAAATAATTTTGTGATGACTGAGAAGGAAGCAGAAGAGATATTGTTGAAACTAAACATAAAAAAGGCACCTGTGGAGGATTGGATGAGATCTATCCAGTTATATTAAGGAAAGCAACAAAACAGGTAAGCAAACCTTTAGCTATAATTATGAGAGCATCCTTGGATTCAAGGGAGGTACCTGTGGGGGAAATGCAAATGTATCCCCACTTCTAAAGGGGGGGGGGGTATCAAAGGATGACATGAGTAATTATGACCTGTTAGTATGACTTCTCTTCCAGAGAAAATAATGCAGTCACACCATGGATTTTTTAAGGGTTAATTTTGTGTGTCTAATATGATTGGATACTGTGATGCAGTAACAAAGGAACTGGATGGAAAAAATTATTTTCATATTTTATACTTGGATTTCAGGAAAGCTTTTGACACTGTTCCACAAAATACTGATATGCAAATTGGAGCAGTGTGGCATTAAGGGTAAGTTACTGTTATGGATAAAGGGATGGTTGAGTGGGAGGGGACAGTGGTTATCAATGGGCACTGCCCTTCTTGGACTAATAGTGTTATCTGGTTTCAATGCTGGGCCTGTTGTTGTTTAATATATTTATTAATGATATTGATGAAGGCGTGTCATGTTTAATGTCTAATTTGCAGATGGTACTTGGATGACACAGATGTTGGCAGGTTGGTTAATAACAGCAATCAGGGTAGGCTGCTACAACAAATCTAGACAAATCATCGCTTCTCAGATGGGCTGAGAAGTGACAATTGAAGTTAATATTGAAAAATACAAGTACTTCATATGGTTAGCAATAATCCAGATTAATTTAATTCACTACCCTTAGTGTGGTACAACACTCAGGGTAGTGAAGAATGTAAAAGACCTGGGATAATTGTGCAGTCAGATATGAAGTTCTTTAAGCAGCACAACAAGCTGTTTGGATGGCTTATGGGGTTTTGTCAACAGGGATTAGAAGGTGATTATCCTATTGTGTAAGGCAATGGCTGGGCACATGTTGAGTACTGTGTACAGGTCTGAAAGTTTTGTTTTAGAAAGGATGTGGATCTGTTGAAATGGGTAAAGAAGAGCAATGAAATTAGTAAGGAGAACAAAGAGGTGCAATCACCAAGAAAGTCTTTGGTTCTGCAAATTGCAGCATCTGAAAACTATGTACCTGTGAGGACATCTGATTGAGATGTTTAAGGCTTTGAGTGGTGCCTCTGTAGCCAAGTAGGCAGGAGCAGCAGTGCGTAGCACACGCTTCTTGATTAGACCGGGGTTCGAGCCCGTGACCACCAAATACGGAAGATGCGGAAAGGTCAGGAAATGACCACTGTATATCCCCGGAGCAATATGGCCTTAGTTGCTAATGCTCCTAAAAACCAAATAACAAATAACAAACAAGGCTTTGAATGGATTTAGTAAGCTCTGTGGTAATGGAATCCTTCCTCTTGTTCACACTACGTATGCGTGAAGACATAAATTTAGAAATGGTGACTGCAGAAATTTTTCTTCAGCCAGTGGATAGTTGATTGTTGTTTAGGCGCCTCCGTAGCCAGTTGGGCAGGAGCAGCAATGCGTAGCACTCGTTTCTTGATTAGACTGAGGTTTGAGCCCGTGACCACCAAATACGGAAGTGCAGAAAGGTCAGGGAATGACCACTGCATATCCCTGCAGCAATATGGCCTTAGTTGCTAATGCTCCTAAAACCCAAATAACAAACAAACATAACAGTTGATTGTTGCAACAAACTTCCAAATAGTGTTTATGAAGTGGGTAGTTTGAATAAATTCAAGAAAGAATCAGACAAACTATTAGAGGTGATGGACAGGTGACGTGGGTTTTTTTTTTGGTGCCATATAAGCTTCTTGCATCTTGTTATGTTTCATGGAAACATAACAAGAGAAACCCCTGTATTCAGGATTTCCTAATCTTTAAAAAGAACACTGGTAAATGATCTTTTAAAGGGAATAAAATTTTTTTTATAAAAATGACTAATCTATAGTGATGGTTGAAGCAAGCAATTAACAAGTTGTTAATGCACACAATGCATATCAGGAGCGTTTGATTTTTTTTTTATTAAATTAAACAAATTATTTTTCTTTTCTATTCGTAATAGAAGTGAGAAGTAAATATAGTTATCCCCTTATCAGTTAATGACTAAGGTTATAAATTTATGTAACACTTGACAAAACTATAGTTTTACATTCTCTAAACTTTGCCGTGCAGTTTAATTTTAACAGTATAATATTTCTTACCCTCCTTTAGTATACTTGTGTTTTAAGTCCCTCTTCTCTCTCTCTCTCTCTCTCTATATATATATATATATATATATATTAGATAGTATGAATCAGAGCACTGTAATGCTCAATACGTTCTACACTGATATTAATATTTGTAAAATAATAAGAGGAGTTTACCTCAACACTTCCGTATGATACTCTCCAGAAATTAAAACGAAAAAATCGAAAAACTTAATTAGAGTAAAAAATAATTAAAAACCAATTTAACACAATTAAAAATCAATTTAATATAATTAAAAATATTGAAAAGAATCTAACGAAAATATTCAAAACAATTTTCCTTCCTGAAACTGACAACGCTTTTCGACTGTATGTCATGATCACAGGAATGAAAATTACCGAATAGGGCTGAACATGAAACTTAAATAGTGATTATTTGTCTTCGCGCATACGTGTAAAGGTCCACACATCGGAGATCAAATATGGCCGACGATGTAATGAAAATTACCGAATAGGGTTGAACATATAACTTAAATAGTGATTATTTGTCTTCGTGCATGCGTGTAAAGGTCCACGCATCGGAGATCATTATTTAAGTTTCATGTTCAATCTTATTCGGTAATTTTCATTCCTGTGATCACGACATACGGTCGAAAAGCATTGTCAGCTTCAGGAAGGAAAATCATTTTGAATATTTTCGTTAGATTCTTTTCAATATTTTTAATTGTGTTAAATTGGTTTTTAATTATTTTTTACTCTAATGTAAGTTTTTCGATTTTTTTCGTTTTAATTTCTGGAGAGTATCATATGAAAGTGTTCTATGTACCATATTGAGGTAAACTCCTCTTATTATTTTACACACACACACACACACACACACACACACACACACACACACACACACACACACACACACACACACACAGGCAACCAACGCATAACATGGTACTTCTACAACACAGTTTGCTCTAACACGATTGATAAATTGCACCAATTCTCGCACAACATGGTTTCACTCTAACACAGTTAGAGAATTGCGGAAAATTTTGCATACAGGTATTTTTGAGCTTTTGTGGGAGAAAACCCTGATATTATGTTGGATGTAATTTTTCAACATTTCCATTCTTTTTTGTGAATCTCCACTGTTGACTTGCTACTCGTTATGCAAAAAAAAAAAAAAAAAAAAATTTATTTTGAAATCCCCATATTTTATTTTGTTGGGAAATCCCCTTGTTAGGGGATTCTGTGCTGTTGAACTTGTGCTTGTTTGAGACCATAAAAAATTGTGACTTTGAAGCATGCAGTTTTTGTAAGGTTATATTGGTTTTTATTTGATTGTTTATAAAATTTTCTGGGTATGTATTACTAAACTTTGTTCTTAAGAACCATATTAGAATAATTTCTTTGTTGTGAATTATATTCTGGCCAGAATATAAGTCTAAGGAACATAGGCATAATTTGAGTAACTGCTAATTTATTTAAAGAATGGTTTCTAAATTGTTTTGTTCCAGCTGTGGAAAACTATTTAAATCGGAAAAATCTAGATTTCAAAGGATAATGTGCCAGGCCATCTAAAAGTTTTAAGTCATCCAAAATGTTGAAATAATGTGCCTACCACTTAATACAACTTCTTTAATTCAGCCATAAGATCAAGGCATTACATCTACCTTTAAAACTCATTATGGTACATCAGAAAATCGTTACAATAGATTTTGGGAAAAATTAATTCCAAATCTATTGAAGTGTTGGAGGCATGGAAACATTTCTCAATTGTGGACTGTATCAGAATCATAGCTTTATCGTTTAAAGAAGTAAAACCGTAAACACATGCTTGTTGGAAAAATGTGTAGCCAGAGTCAGTTCATTCGGGAAATATGGTTGAACCGGCCAAAAACGGAATCGGTGCGATAGTAGACTTTGCTAAGTTGGTAGGAATGGAAAGTTTTGATGATATGACTACTGAAGATGTTCAAGAATTACTGGTAGAAAAAGAGGCTGGCAAAACGGATTTTGTGGAAATGGCATCGGATGAAAACCAAGTCAACAGAGGATGATAGCGCAGATGAAAATTCTGAAGTTCCAAATTTTACACTAAAAAGCATATGGGAGGGTATAAACTTAGCCGAGCAATGAGAATCTTATTTTTTGAATAAAGATCCTTCAACTGAAAAGAACACAAAGTTGTAAAGGGAGCTTAAAAAATGCCTAGCCGCCTTACCAAGCAATTTACGAAGCTCTATCAAGCAAAAGCAAACAAACCCAGATTATAATATTTTAAAGGGAGCAGAAGATACATGAAATCTAGGTGCTACAGAATAAAGTTCAAAAGTTATATTTTTTCCCTGTAAAAAGTACACTATAACAAAAGTTTAAAAAACCTGAGCGATAGGCACATTGGGAATTTTTTTGTCAAAATAGTTAAAATTGTCTTAGTTGTTGCAGAATGATCATAAAAAAGCTAAGATGAACATAATAAATTTAATTATAATGTGAAAGATGGTCGCAAAATTTAAAAAAAAAAAAATGATAGTTGCTTTTTGTTGATGTTCTCATTTTTTTAAAAAAGGAAATAAAGTCATCAACACTAATTTGATAATTTTAAAACACTCTCACCACAAACAAACTACTGTTTTTCCTCTACTTCAAAAAAGCATTTAACATTATTAAATTTAAAAACATTACAAACTACGACTTAGTTCTAAGTAACATGTTAGTAAACTAACTTCCTTTACATTCAGGCCTGTACATATTGTATAGTTTTATACCCCCAAGACTCTGTCGTGTCTCACGGTGTGGAAAGCTCGTGCCCACAGATTGTCTATATACGGGGGTATTATGTTATTTGTCTTGTCCTGTCTTCATTATTGTTTATTTTCTTTTCTTTTTTATCATAAAAATAATATTTTTATTTTTATTTCATTAACATTGCCACTATTAACTTAAACACATGAGGCAATTGTCCAGTCTTCCGTACAGGGACCATCTGTGGTACAGGTTTGCAACCCCGGACAGCCCGAGCACTACTTTATTCACTTCCATTCCAATTACTTTCTGCCATGGGCGTCCACATAAAATTTTTCAGGGGGGGGGTGGCAAAGCTTGGAGACAAATAATTAAATCAGTAAATTTATTTATTTAAATAAGTAGATTATAGAATACAGTACTGCATCAATACAAAAACACATACATAATGTATATTAATTTACAATATAAATGAAACAAGAATATATATACAGTGGATTCCGGTTATTTGGGCCACCGGTTAATCGGGGCAGCCATTTATTTGAGACAAATATTAAAAAACAGAAACCAATCGAGAAAATAGCCAGGGTTTACTTCGCTTAATTGGGACAGCATGCCGTTTAATTAGGGCAGGAGACCGCAGCATTGGAGATTACCCTACAATTGTCTCCGACGGTACCACGTGGTTCAGTCGAAATTCTGGAGGTCACAACCATAAAACAATAAAAACAATTAGCAGTCACCTGTTTATTGGGCTTTTCTGTTAGTGAAATCTATCATAAACAGACAGTAAACTCGATCTTACTGAATTTGCGATAATACTGACAGCTGGAATTCTGTGGATTATTATGGTGATATGTGTTTACACTTCCATGAAATCTTCAATCATATAAAAAAATTAATTTTCAGATCTTCTCTTCATTCCTATTTTTAAAGCTTTGTAACTTGTTACTCCGTTCTCACTTGCACGTATTGTGTGTTACATGCAATTTGTGTTCTTTGTTATTAATTGCTTATCTTTTTACTATTTTAAATTTTAACCCCAACCACAAATACCAGTGAACAGAAATCTAAACTAGTTCGTATGTACATGTTACAGTACGTATTAATTATTCCGATTATCACATATATTCTTCCGATTTTCATGTATCATTTAATTTTTTAATTGGTAAGGTAATAAATGGTAAATTTGTGCTTAATATATCTTTGCTTTTATAGCCTGTGGATAATATTCCTCCTATTTTCTCTAATTAGAATCGCTGTTTAATAGAATTAAAATTCAATTCACAAACGTGATCACAATGACCGGCGCTTACTACACTTCGTATGGTAGTAGTAGTAGTAGTGGCATGTGATGCAAGAAAGCAAGTGTATGAGCTTATGCAGCATCAGCCAAAAAAAAAATCTCACCATTCCCTTCAAATGCCTGTCCAGTTCCTCCTTAAATTTATTCAACCTATCAACTTCCACAACGACAGATGGAAGTTTGTTCCAGCAATTAAGCCCCCGCTGGCTAAAGGCAAATTTCCGCACATCTTTTCTACATCTGTCTTTTCTTCATTTCAATTTATGCCCCCTTAGGTTCGTAATCTCAACAACTGGAAGGTTCCCATCCAAATTCAGCGTGCACAACCCATTCAAGGCCTTGTACACCTCAATCAGATCACCACGCAGGTGCCTAGTCTCCATCCACTGCAATTTTCAGAACTTAAGCCTCTCTTGGTAAGAGGATCCCTTCATTTCCCTTACCAATCTTGTTGCCCTTCTCTGTACATGCTCAAACAAATCGACATCCTTCCTAAAATGAGGCCTCCACACCTGTACACAGTACTCAAGGCGTGGCCTGACCATTGCCTTATACACAGGGACAATCACCTCCTTTTCCCTGCTAGCAAAATTCCTATATATCATTGACAAAACCCCATGACCTGCCCTGGCAGCCTGTCTGCAGTGCTCAGAAAACTTCATATCTGCCTGCACAATTACTCCCAGGTCTTTTTCATTTTCTACCACCTTAAGTGGAATACCACACAGTTTTTACTTTTCTCTCGGGTTACTTCTACCCTTATGCAGTACTTTGCATTTGTCAAGGTTAAACTTCAGTTGCCACTTCTTAGCCCATCTGCCCAAATTATTTAGATCCTGTTGCAGTAGCACACTGCCATTACTGTCATTAACAACCATGCCAACCTTTGTATCATCTGCAAACTTCGACATTAAGCCTGATATACCTTCATCAATATCATTGATAAATATACAAAACAGTGGACCCAACACCGAACCCTGTGGGACTCCAGTAATAACATTAGTCCATGAAGAGTAGCACTCATTGATTACCACTCCTGTCTTCTCCCACTTAACCATCCTTTTATCCATTTGTAGCAACTTACCCTTAGTTGAACTTTACCGTTCACTATGGTGAACGGTGCTTTACTATGGTGAGTTCGCCGTAACGTGATTTGATTGTACAGTGCACTAATTGTAAAGTGGGGGGTTATGTTATATTTTTAACTATTTACGTGAAACTTCGGATAATTGGGGCAGTCGCTTAATCGGGCCAAAATGCACTAGTCCCGATGTGTCCCAAATAACCGGAATGGACTGTATATATATATATAGATAATAATTTCAATAATCACGTATCGTATAAGAATTGAATTCTCCGTCTATCGCTTGCAAACATATTGATGACATTTTCAATAAATTTCTTCTTTACCGCTCCCTCTTTTAGTTTCTTCCTGTGCACACTAATCATACATAAACCTGATAAGCGAGTTTTTGAGATAGTGGACACCTTAACCATGTTTTCACATGTCTCAAGGTGCTTAAACTTCTTTCAATGGTACAGGTGGTAACAGGTAATATCATACTAATAGTTATTGCCGAATTAATAGAAGGGAAATAGTCGCAATGTTCCGAAACTTCTGGTAAAGTTTAGGGATTATCAGTCGATGAACCAAAAACAGGAGCACGTGTTTTATTGCTGCAATAGATGAAATGTGTTCTATGGTTACCCCTCTGAGTGATGAAACCGGCCAACCCGTAATAAAATTTTAAGGCAGACAAAGCGTTCCGTGGTCGAGGGTGTAAGATTACATCTCAATCACTTTTACGATTATAATTTGTGGAATTTTTTACTCGATCCCAGGGAGGGGCAACTGCCCTGTTTGTCCCCCTCTGTGGACGCCCATGCTATCTGCTGTTCTTTTTTACTACATTTTATTTCTAGTGAACAATTAGACTGGCCGAAAGCAGTATCGAGATGCTATTCTCTACTATCGCTACTTGTTTCTTCTATTACAGTGACCCCTGCTTAATGCTGATAATTCGTTCTGGAAAAACAGTGCTAAGTGAAACCACGCTAAGTGAGCGCAGCATTCCCATAAGGTAACATATGTATTTGTGAGTTGTGGTCGGTGCCATAGGATATTTTCTAATCAGTATAATAAACGGTAGTGAAAAGATGCACAAATGTCGGTCAAAATATTTAATATTCAAATATTTGTATACAGGGTGTCTCAAAAATACACGGCATAACTTCAAGAATGAGTTCCTCATATGTAGACAGTAAAAATATTTTATGTCAACATTTTTCTGGAAATGCTTGGTTTCCGAGTTATTAACAGGAATGTCTTATCTTGCACAGGTGATTTCCTTCATCACAAGGTACTGACAGAATCTGGTGGTTTTCCATTCCGACCGTGTACTCAAATCAGGAGCAAGCGGATATGCACTTTATGTACGGTTTGGCGGATGGCAATGCTCTGGAGGCTCGTCGTTTGTACCACGAAAGGTTCCCAGAACGAAGATGTCCAGACAGGAAAACGTTTGAAGGTATCCATTGCCACCTTTGTGAACATGGGACCTTTACACCTTGTGCTGCCCGACAGAGGACGACCAAGATCTATGACTCCTGAAGTAGAGGAGGAGATTTTTGGATGTTGTGCATGCCACTCCCAGAATCAGCACACGCAAAATAGCAGTGCAACTGGCTGTTCAACGTTCAACTATTTTGAGAGTGTTGCGAGAATATCAACTGTATCCTTACCATCTGCAACTGGTACAGACCTTGTCACCAGCAGATTACCCTGCGCGAGTAATGTTCTGCCAGTGTTTTTTGCAGCAGTGTGGTACAACTCCTCGCTTTCCTGCCTTAGTGATATTCACAGATGAAGCACAGTTCACACGAGATGGAATCCAAAACTTTCACAATCAGCATGTAATGGCTGAGGAAAACTCAAATACAATTCTTCCATCACATCACCAACAGCGGTTCAGCCTCAACGTCTGGGCGGGTGTTTTTGGTGATAAGTTATTTGGGCCCCATGTACTTGCAAACAAACTCACAGGGCAGGTGTACAGAAACTTTCTGGAAAACAACATGCCTGATTTCTTGGATGACATGCCACTGATTATTCGTCAACAAACACACTTTATGCACATATGGCACTCCCACACATTTCAGCCACCTAGCCCGCAATTACCTGAATCGAAGGTTTCCTGGTCGGTGGATAGGTAGAAGTGGACCAACTGCCTGGCCTCCATGCTCAGCTGATTTAAATCCACTAGATTTCTTGTTGTGGGGCCAGTTAAAGTCATTGGTGTATTCGACTCCTGTAGCTGATGTGGAAACTCTCCGCAATCGAATTGTGGCAGGTTGTGAGACAATACAAAATATGCCAGGAATTTGGCATTGTCTTTGCGAGTCCATAAGATGTCGATGTGGGGCCTGTATTCAGGCAGAAGGTGGACATTTTGAACAATTGCTATAAGGCGATGTGAACAGTTAAGTGTCATAGACAGACCTTCAAAACTCGGAAACCAAGCATTTCCTGAACTATGTTGATATAAAGTATTTTTATTGTTTACATATGAGGAACTCGTTCCTGAAGTTATGCCATGCATTTTTAACCCTGTATATAAAATATTCTGCATTTCATATGTATATAATTATATGGTAACTACTTACATATCGAAAAATGTGTCGATTTTGGGTTGAACTTTGGCCCTCTTCCAAATAAACTAAAAGGGGTATTAATTTTAAATCCCCCGCAGCGTTACCACCCAACAATAAAGTCAACCGATCCTTCGCCACTTTGAAACCTGGCATGTTTTTTTCTTTCTTTCAATATGAAACTTCTTTTAGGCATTCGTTTCCACAAAAGTCCTGCTTCATCTATGTTAAAAACTTGTTGAGAAGTATAACACATAATACCCCTCTTCAATAATTTTAAGTTCTTTTTTGAAAGTTTCGGCTCCTTGATCTGCACTTGCGGCATCTCCCTTGATTTTAAATCTATCCAACCAGCCCTTACTAGTTTTAAATGGTTCCACATTTTTTTTCCCTTACATTTGCAGTCTTTGTACTGCATCCAGACGTCGCTTTTTTATTCTAATTCGCCATTATTAACCCTTTGAAAATTTAACTGCGTTGGTTTCATTAATTATGATACAATGTTTGAGTAAACTGTCTGTTACGCAAAATGTCTAATACTGTATTGAGTGATGACTAGACTTCGGATAAATGCATATAATGCAAATATCATAAGCAATATACTTGATCATTTTTTAAAATGTTGATCTTGGAACTACGTAACAAGTCACTGTACTGCAATTAAATTAGCGTGCGACAAAATTTCACTGGGTGTGGGAAAATTTCTCAAGTCGGCGTGGGAAACATTTTAATGCTTTTTTGCTATTCATTTTCAAGCTATCGACTGCAGCAAATGAAACGATTTCGTTAAATATGCCAAAAATGTAATCTGTAAAAGAGCGTTATAGTGATTTGTAACAGCGCTGTAGTCAGATACAGGTTATAATATAAGAACAGCGTTATAGCAAATCAGTGTAAAGCGACCCGCATTATAATGAGGGCCTGCTGTACAAAGTTTAGTGTCTTTTCCACACTACTTTGTTAGTTTTTGTTTCTCCCTCAACTGGCTTTTTGCGTCACATCTGTTTAATTGCTCACTTCTCCGACACACAGGTACAGTTCCTGTTTATGAATTCACACCTTGCCCCCCCCCACACACACATGGGGCTACTTCAACTGACATATATACACTGCACGTGAACATTCGGCTCTCTCCCTTGGTCCCCATTGACTTTCAATGTCTTCCAGTCCATACAGACAGTAAGTTTTCTTGTTTTGCCTCCTTTCTTTGATTTTATATTTCATTCTTTTTCCACATGATTCTATCAGCATGAACTTATTTATTATTATTTATTTATTTTTTATTATTATTATTATTTATTTTTTTTTTTTTAAAGTTTATTTATTCTTTTATTCTTCCTTCTGGTCTCTGTCGAGTTGGCTATGATGTATACATATACTTTTTATGTGTACATCATAATGGTAACAGAGACCTAGCTTATTGCAGTGGCTCCTACGATTTTTGCTGCCATCCTCCTGACGAAGTAGCTAAAGTCCTAGGACCCACAGCTTTAGGTACTTATAATAATTATGCTTATATTAATTGCATTTTATTTCAGGTAATTTGTTTTTTAGCGCATACAGGTTCTCTCAATTCTTCCATGGTTATTACACTTGATAGCTCAACTCCCCTACCAAATACACTGATAATTGCCTTTTTGTCTATATATATATATATATATATATATTTATATACAAGGTGATCGGTATTTCAGTGAACTTCTGACGTACGGTAACAAGATTAGCGCAGAAATGCATAGAATTACGTGGGGGTTTTCCCCAAAAGAATGTCAGAATTAGTTCCAAATATGTCCACCAGGTGGCATTGTACCATGAATTACATCGCACAAGTGTCTGCTAAAGGCACTGCAAGAACAACAGCTAAGCAGTTTAGTGAACGTTTGGGAAAGAAAAAGAAAAGAAGCTAAGCAGTCATGCAATCATTACCAGATAAAGCACTTTTGGTGAAATGTTATTACCTTAACGCTGAAACTACAACTGCAGCTTTGCGATCTTTCTGTCAGCTGAAGGGTATGCAACATGGTAAAGGACCAATGACTGTTGCAAGACTAAAGATGATGATTAAGAAATTGGAGAAAACTGGTTCATTACAAGATCGGCCACGAAGTGGAAGACCATCAACATGTGCTAAAACTGTGGCTGCAGTTACAGAAGACATGGATACTCTAATGGCATCATCATCACATGGAGAAGCAAGTTCTTATGAAGTTTCACGTCGAACTGGCATCCCATATCGGAGTGTGAATGAATGAATGGCCACCAAGGTCTCCAGACCTGACGCCCTGTGATTTTTGGTTATGGGGCTACCTGAAGTCACAGGTTTACAGAGATCACCCAACATCATTGGCTCCAGAATATGCTGTCCATAACGTCGTTACTCGTCTTCAGGCAGTGCTCGACAAAAGGCCACCACATTGAACATTTACTATAATGAGGTGCTTTGTGGTGTTACAGATCAAGTACCACCTGCTGGAGATATTTGGAAATAATTTTGAAATTTTTTCGGAAAAAACCCCACGTAATCTATGCATTTCTGTGCTAATCTCGTTACTGGTGTTTTTTACATATAGGTATTATTGTTAATACAATACTGGTCTTTCCCATGGCCTATACATTTAGGATTTAGAAGCTTATTGCGTATTGCTAAAGAAATTTTCATGATAATTATTGATGAAATTTTTTTTTTTTTTTTTTTTAAATCTGTAACAATAGGCAATTATCAATACTATTTTATAACTATATAATATTATTTATACATTTTTATACATTTTTGTATTACATCACGTGAACATCAATCTCCTACTTCATCTAAATATAAAATATTTTAAGTATAAAATATGTTAACGAGCTTTATGTATAAAATTAAAACTAATGAATATACCGTATACCCTGGGAGCGATATATGTTGTGCAATAAAAAGGGGGAATGAACCGGAAAATAAAACGATAAGATTTGCACAGATTGAAACAATACCAAATAAATTTTGAAAAAATTTTTGAAAAAACGACCAAGGTGGAAATAACATTGCAGTGTCTTTCATAATTTTTGTGTCATCATCAGAGGTCATCCACCAAAATAATGAAAAAGACATCAATGTTCTTACTTCTGTTTCCGACATGTTCTGTATGCATAGGTTCACGTGTGAAAGCCACGTGGCAATTTACAATATAAATTTAACAAATTTTGAATATAATTTTAATAAATTTGAATTTACATTAGTGTGCTAATAAAAGTGTTGCATACAGATCATGGATGACCTTACAGAAGTAAGTGAAACGCTAAGAAAATGAAAAAGTAAAACCAAAATCAGTATATACAGTGAGACAAGGACTTACCATTACTAGCCAAACTGAACAAAAGACTGATTTGGCGGGTTACCAGTATATTTATGTGTGGGTACGCTAGTGGCTCCTAGTATTAAAAAAAAAAAAAAAAAAAAAAAATTTTATCGTGCATGTTTTGATTGAAATGAAGTGGGCTGTGATAATATGCTAGATTAAATGCTTGATGTCCAAACTGCCCAGGATAGTTAAGAAATATAATAGCTGACAAAGTAGCGGTAGAAGGCAGCTAAACTTTGTTAAGGTGAAAAATAGATTGGGTAAAGTTAGAAAATAGAGTCCCGCTGTTGCATTCTGTATACTAATGGCTCACAGGACATATGAAGTAGTCTAGTAAAGTAGAAAGATGGTTATGGTAGAGATAAGTAGTAGTGCTCGGGTAGTCCGTGGTTGCAAACCCGTTCCTATAGTTAGGACCTTGAACAATATCTGGGAGTGAGTGCATCATGTATTTAAGGTCAGTTGTGTAAAGAAATAAAGTTAAGCTTGAATATAATTACAAGATTAATACACTGTGATAGGCCAATTGGTGGGTACGAGTTTTCCAGACTGTAAGACACCACAGAGGTCTAGTGTATTGTATTTACACTATATACATACTTGATGCATACGGGAATAATTATTATTTACCGATAATGCTATTCATATTAATATCTTTTAGTTTTTTGTGCCTTGAGATGTTAAGGGCTTTACTGATGTGATGGCAAAGATATGCTTTAGGAAAATTGTTGTTTATAAGTTTTTTGTATAATATCCTGATGTTATCAATAGCTGTTTCAATAGGTATTATTACTGCAAATAGTTGCTATCCTGATGCTTTATATATATATATATATATATATATATATATATATATATATAACATTTACATTTATCCCTATTTTTATATATATATATAAAAATAGGGATAAATGTAAATGTTTTTGCCAGATTAGATTAATGCCATCAATAGTAGATTGAACATTATATCAGTCTGTAATCTAGTTATTATAGTAAAAGTATAATATGTACTATATAGATGCTGAATATGATATAAACATAACAGTATACAGCGGGCCATAAGACCAAAATAACTTATAAAGACTAAGATAGCCTGTGTAGGTCTACAAGGCCGGTACCCTGGAAATAAACATGTAATTAATAATAATATATAAATATATAATACAATAATGATTATGTACTAATTATTGATATATAGATACATTGAAAGGGACTTTTTCAAGGGCTAACCCAGAGGTTCCCAAACTTTCTCGGTTCGCAGCACCCTTAGTGTCCCAGTAATTTGTTCATGGCACCGCTATGCCAAAAGAAATACCTAACACAGTGGTTTTCAACCTTTTAATATATATATCTGTATAATAATTTTATTCTTTATATAGAGGTACTAAATAAATAATAATGATAAATTTAAGTAACTTAAACCCAAATTACACGCACCCCAAGAATGTCGTTGTGGCAGCCTAGTGTGCCGCGGCACCCCAGTTGAAAACCTTTCAATATATCCAATAATTAACAGAGCTATCTGTTTCTGATTGCTATTTGCCTGTTTAACTAAGTCTGTCGGGCTAAATGTTATCTTTCCTGTTTGCTGCTAAATTATGTTTAAGTTTAAGAATTGGACTTAGTTAAACAGGCAAATAACGGGAGTCTTCTCCATGGGTGAAGTGTTACTTATTCAAAGTAGTGCAATACCATGGCAACTCGTTGTTTAATTATATCTCATATTGTGAATACCTTCACAATATGAGTTATAATTAAAATGATGCATTATAAAACTACCTTGGTAGTAGAAATGATGTGTACGTTACCCATGCATAAGTAAACTCCTTCGTACTCTTAGGCATTTAGCCACGAAATATCTTTTAGATTAAACCATGCACACCATCAGACATCTGAGAGCTTCCTTGGACTCAGGGGAGGTACTATAGACTGGAGATGTGCAAATGTGACCGCAATTCACAAAGGAGGATCAAAGGCTGACACAAGTAATTATAGACCTGTGAGTTTAGTGCCTCCGTAGCCAGGTGGGCAGGAGCAGCAGTGCATAGCACACGCTTCTTGATTAGACCGGGGTTCGAGCCCGTGACCACCAAATACGGAGGATGCGGAAAGGTCAGGGAATGACCACCGCATATCCCCGGAGCAATATGGCCTTAGTTGCTAATATCCTAAAAATCCAAATAACAATAACCTGTGAGTTTAACTTCTGTTCCAGGAAAATTAATGGAGGCACTGGTTAAAGAAGCACTGCAGGATCATCTAGACAAGACTTCAGTTATAGCTTGAACACAGCATGGATTTGTTAAGGGGAAGTCTTGCCTGACCAATTTGATTGGATACTGTGATGCAGTCACAAAAGACCTGGATGCAGGGAATAACTTTGATATTATATACTTGGATCTTAGAAAGGCTTTTGATACTGCAGCTTTAAACAGCAGTCTTCCATGTTGCACATGGAAGACTGCTGCACAAACTGGAGCAGTGTGGCATTGGAGGCAAATTGCTACTATGGATAAAGGGGTGGTTGAGGGGGAGAAGACAGAGAGTGGTAATCAATGGACACTGCTCATCGTGGACTAATGTTATTAGTGGAGTTCCTCAGGGTTCAGTGTTGGGTCCATTGTTGTTTTCTGTATTTATAAATGATATTGATGATGGTATATCAAGCTTAATGTCAAGTTTTGCAGACGATACAAAGGTTGGCAGGGTTGTTAAGGACACTACTGACGCTATGCTGCTGCAGCAGGATCTGGAAAGGTTGAGAAGATGGGCTGAGAGGTGGCAACTGAAGTTTAACATTGACAAATGTAAAGTGCTACATATAGGAAACAGCAACCCCAGAGCAACGTATCAACTCTCTGGTACTACACTGACAGTGGTAGAGAATGAAAAGGACCTAGGGGTAATTGTGCAGGCAGATATGAAGTTCTCTGTGCAGTGCAGACAGGCTGCAAGAGTAGCTCATGGTGTCTTGTCAATGATATACAGGAATTTTTCTAGCAGGGATAAGGAGGTGATTATTCCCTTGTATAAGGCAATGGTCAGGCCACACCTTGAGTACTGTATACAGGTCTGGAGGCCTCATTTCAAGAAGGATGTAGAGCTGTTGGAACGAGTTCAGAGAAGGGCAACAAGATTAGTGAATGGAACAAAGGGTTGCTCTTACGAAGAAAGGCTTAAGTTTAGCAAATTACAGTGTCTGGAGACTAGGCACCGGCCAGGTGATCTGATAGAGGTGTATAAAGCCTTGAATGGTTTGAGCATGCTCAGTGCTGATGGGATTCTTCCTCTTGCTCAGAATAATCACCTGAGAGGGCATAAATTCAAATTGAGGAAAGACAGATGTAGGATAGATGTGTGGAAATTTGCCTTTAGCCAGCGGATAGTTGGTTGGTGGAACAGACTTCCATCCCTTGTTGTGGAAGTTGATAGCCTTAATAAATTTAAGGTTCAGCTGGACAGATTTCGAACGAACGGAGGGGTAAAGTGGAAGGTTTCTTTTTTTGGCTGATGCTCTATAAGCTTGCTTTCTTGCATCATATGCCTCTATTAATGCTAATCTCTCATATTACGAAATTATATTTCAAAACTGGGTGTCACTATTGCAACAACAGGGTACCTACCTACCCACCCACCGAAGAGGGGCCTAAAAGCCTTGAAACAGTGCCATCTGGGTAGTGGTATCTGCTGAGAATAAGTAACAATAGGCTTCTCCATAGGTGAAGCATTACTTATTTGAGGTAGTGCAATAACATGGAAACTTTTTGTGAAGGTATTCAAAATATGAGATATAATTAAAACAGTGCATAAAACTACCTTGGTAGTAAAAATGATGTGTGTCCATTACACTTGCATAAGTAAACTCCTTCATACTCTTAGGTATTTAGCCAAGAATGTCTTTTAGATTCGATATATGTTTTATTGGTACATATGGCTGAAGTGCATTTATTTTATCATGCTTTCTGAGTGTGAAAAAAAAAAATCCAATTTGAAATGTCATACAAAAATCAAATTTTGCCTAACACATAGGTAAATCTTCTTCTGAAATGTTGGAAAATGATACATCATGCTCACACAGTATTCTCTGTCTCATACTTCTAGATTTGAATGACATTATAGATTCAAAGAAGGAGAAGAGAGTTTATCAGAACATTTATAGCTCTGGAAGACCTTTGCCAAAAAACTCAAGTTGCCAGACAACTTGTGCATCAGAACTGCTGATAAAATTGCAGAAGCCTTAAACATCTCACATGAAAGTGTTAAGGAATTTTAAGTGATAATTTGAACATGCATCAGGTTTCTCAGCATGTGGTGCCCGAATGCTTACTGATGATAAATTCACTAAACAGATGGCAACTTGTGGCAATCTCATAATGTCATCTGATCTCATTTTCTCTCCAGGAGCAATGATTCATTGTACCTAAAAAGAGGTAAGAGTGTGTTACATGTGTCTGTCCAATATAAAGCCAGGCAAGGATAACCTCTTTTTGTCTATTTGATCAAAAACTTGATTTCCAGCATTTTGGCTGTTGTCTGATCTTGTATAATTTGTTGCTTGTTTGAGATTGCTATGTTTATGTCCATATGTTTTTCAGAGGCTTTTCTAATGAAACAAAGTTATTGTATGGGAGAGAGAGAGAGAGAGAGAGAGAGAGAGAGAGAGAGAGAGAGAGAGAGAGAGAGAGAGAGAGAGATTACATTTGATGGGTGTTTTGCAGCTTGATCAGCACATTCATTGCCTAATATTCCATAATGTCTAGGAATCCAAGCAAATATAACCCTTTGTTGTTTTGTCCTGAGACAAGATAAGCAAGAAAATTTTTCTTAGATACTGCTGTGTAGGATGATCTTCTACCTGTAAGGTATATATTGCACTTAATGAGTCTATAAAAATAATACTTTTTGCAAGTGAAGTTTTGTCAATGTGAGACATGTGGCAAACAGTTTATTTTGGATGATTTTATCCATACTTAAGTTCCCTTGTGAAATTAATCATTTTAGTCAGATATCCACTGGGTTTACACATGCTAGATTCATTACTATGTAAGGTTTCCCAGCTAAGGTAAAGAAAGCCAACACTAGAACCATAGGAAACTTTGGTAAACTTATGCCGGGCAAACTCGTTTCCCGCTAACACAGTTTCTCTCTGCATTCGCAGTAAAAAGATGGTGCATGTTATTGGTAGTGGCAGTAGAAGTCGATAATGATGTACTGATTAGTTTTTTCTCATTATTAAAAGCAGATTATTGGAGTTCATGAGTGGGCTGAAATTTACTTATGGGTACACCCTCCAGACTGCCTCAGTCTTAGGATGTTTATCCCCCCCCTTCCCACTGTTTTAACCTGCTAGGAAAACGACTTCTACTGCCACTACCAATAACACACACCATCTGAAGAAGTCATTTTCCTATTTTAAAACAGCGGGAAGGGGGGATAAGCACCCTAAGACTGAGGCAGTCTGAAGAGTGTACCCGTAAGTAAATTTCAGCCACAAAGGCATTACACTCATGAACTCCAATAATCTGCTTTTAATAATGAGAAAAAACTAATCAATGCATCGTTATCGACTTCTACTGCCACTGCCTATAACATGCACCATCTGTTTACCGGGAAAGATTTGAATATTTGCAGTTCAGCAGAGGAACAGCAGAAGAACTTGTCTACAAAGACTGAGTGGAAGTTCATGGATCTGTGTGTAACTGTGCATGCCATATGAAATTAACCTGAAACAACACATAAAGTGCTATGCTTTTATGAATAGGATCTAACCAATTTAAGACACTTTTCCTATCTGAATAGTAGAAGAAGAACCATAATCTAATCTAGATCTTATCACTGCACAATAAATGTGTAGAAGTGAATAATGATCAGCTCCTAGTAATTTTCTGAGATCTGAGAAATATCTTACCCTTTGTTGTTTTGTCTAAATAAATTAAACATTCTCTAAGGAATATCTGCTGTGACTGTGACGTGGCAGATATTCCTCAGAAAATGTTTAATTTATTTAGATAGACAGTACATAGATGTTTTGTGAGTTCTGAGAATTTAGTTTGTTATCCACGATTAATCTGAAAGTCGGATACTGTGTTTAAGTAAGATTTGTTGATTGCTTATTCTCAGTTCTGGATCAGGATGCAGCTTTTGTTTTCTGCTGAAATATATTGCCACTGTCTTTTGTATTGAGATTTTATATCCATTATAAATGCTCCACAACTCTATTTTATTTATAGAACTTTGGAGCTGTGTCTCTGTTTTGTGCATATTCTTTGAGTGACATGAAATGGTAGGGCACTGACATATAGGTATGTTTCAAAAGTTTCTGGAATAATTTCTGATAGGATTGATTTTAATTGCAAATATGATTACACTGAAGACTGAGTCTTGGGTTACTCTCTGTTCTTGATTGTATATTTGAGTTAGTGCAATTCATGCAAGATCTCCAGGTAGTATTGAAAGCCTTGTAAATGTCAAGACATATCATGAAAGGTGTTCATTTCAGAAAAAAGCACTGTGTATATTTGCTTTGGCCTTTGTCACAAAGTCTAGTGTTGTTTTTCTGAAAACCGTATTGGCTAGGACTAATGGATTATGCAAATCAAAGAACCATGTTAACTGCTCATTCAGCTTTTTTTTCTCCTATGACCTTGTTATGCCATGACCTTTCCAGCTCATTATTGGCATAGGGACTGTTAAATATTTGCCTGTGATTTGTCTAATCTTATTCCAAATGATTTAATGTCCTTGTTTCTATTAATTTTGCTGGCAAAAGATATCCATGATTTTTTCTGGCTTTCTGCTGTAATGGGCCTTTGCTCTGGTATTTTATTCTCATAAATTTTCTTATAAAATACAAGAAAATTCTTTCTTGTATTTTATGAGATTATTAGTGGTGGGAGACTTTTGTAATTGATTCCCTGTTTTTTTCTTCTTTGCCTTGCTGCATCCTTTATTCCACCATTGTTTGTAATGTGGTATAGACTGCCTTTGTAATTGCAATCTTTGCTGCAGAGATTATTTGGTTTAGGGTATAAGTGATGGTGCTTTTAATATCAGTATTTATTACACACAGCTTTCTCATCTACTGAAGCAGCAAATTGGTATTTTTCCCAGTTTGGATTTTTATTTTTCCCAAAAATGAAACTTCCATTTTTTCTCTCTTGTAGTTAGTTTGCAATACATCATTTGTTACTAGGTGACAAAAATTTGGGTAATAATTGCTGTTATAGGATTATTTGAAATAGACCAGTCTAGAATGGGAAAGAGAGCCAGGGAACAGATGGTGAAATAAGTTGCAGAAGTAGTCCTTGTAGACAAATGTGCATGTATATGAGTACCTGTATTTAAGAGTATTAAGCTCCTGCTGTCTAGAAGTTTTTCAGTCATCTACCCTCTTTTGTTTAGATGGAGAGATCCCATAGGGGATGCTGCCATTGAAGTCCCAAAAATAGAATGGAGAGGGTAATTGGTTAATTAAATCTTTAAAGTCTTTCAATGCATATGCATTATAAGGTGGGAAATGAAGTAAAAATATTGTAAAAGTAATTCCAATCATAATGCATGCTGTAGCTGCTTCAAGGGGTTATTTCATCATCTTGCCCTTTTTTCATAAATTTCTACAGAGTCAGTATTTCTCTTTTTTTTGTACAGGTTTGCTAGATTTTGAATTGCTTGCTGGTGGTGGTGAGTCTTCAGCATCTGGTTAAATAATAAGGATAGCAAAATACATAGCACTGTGTTAGAAATCTGTTAGCTTAGTATAGTGTTATCAATTAATCAATTAAAAATTTATTAAATTTCATTGTTAATTAAATTGTACTTAAACGGAATCATAACCCAGACTAGAGCAGCAAAGCAATGAGCACAAAGTAGCGGTAGTACTGTGGCCCGGAGAGAACTGAAGGGGGCAATTCTCCCAACTCATCACAATCTAAAAAAATGTCTGAAAAAAAAAAAAGTGTACTGATGGATGTCTGTGAGAGTTTGAGGTGTAGGGTAGATGCCTTCAAATAAATTAATATGAGGGGCCCATCAACTCTCAGCTGCCCAACTCAATGCAAGAGCTCACTCCTGTGCATCAGGCAACACAGCGGCAATCTCCAAGACAGAATGTGCTGGTCCCATTATTGTCGGTCACTCTATTTTCAGGGAGACAAGGAATATATTTTGCAAAAAGGATAGTTGGAACAGGACCAGGGTATGTCTGCCGGGGCCAAAATTTGATGACGTTGTAGAGCAGATTTCATTAGGTCACAAAAGGTGATATTGTTGTACATGTTGACGCTAATGACCTTAAAAGTAAGAGATCTGCAGATTTACTTAACAAGTGCAGGTCAATGTTTAAAAAAAGTCACGAGTTAGTGTTAAATTTGGAAGTGTCTACAATTCTGCCGAGACACGATAGGAGCGAATGTATGATGAGAGCCTTGTCAATCAATTCTGCCCTGGACAGATTGTGTGAGGCTCATGGGGTAGAATTTTTTTTCAGTGTAGTCTGTGCTTGCTAACAGGAGAGACTGCTTCTACAGGGATGGGATACATTTAAATAGAAAGGGTGCAAGAATATTTGCTGATGCTATCGAGGCAGTGTTAGGTGGGTCGGAAAACTGATAACTTGGGGGGATTCACAAACTAAAAGATTAACAGTAGCCACAGGCAAAGACAAAAGTGATTCTTGCACTGCTTCTATTGTAATGAGCAGCAGTCTAGAAAGCAAGTTCCTGGGGATTTCAAGAGCTACTGGGAGTCATCAATGAACAAGTAAATACATGGGCTGTGTTGGAGTAACTAAGTGTAAGAACAGGTTCATGTATACTTTCATGTACACTAATGCAAGAAGTATAGTAAATAAATTTGATGAATTTGAAATGCTGATCAAGACATCAAAGGCAGATATTGTTGTGATATCAGAGACATAGTGTCACACAGATATAAGCAGTTCAGAATTGGAATTTGGGGGAGTACAATGTGTACAGAAAGGATAGACAGGGTAGGAAGGGAAGAGGGGTTATGCTGTTAGGAAACACATAAAATCTAAGGAAGTGCATCCAGCTGATATGGGTGGACAGTGCAATGTTGAATCAGTTTGGGGTGATATAAGCACTGGGAAAGGGAAAATGAGAGCAGGAGTGTGTATAGGACGAACAATTGTGCAGAGAAATAGTGGGCCAGTAAATCAGAATGTCAGGTGACAGTGATCACAGTGTACTGATGTGGGATTTACTTAAAGATGTAACTACCATCAAGAGTAAAGGGAAGGGTTTTTGTTTTCGTCAAGGTGGCTACAGTGAGACTAACTGACAATGTTAAAAACAGTGGGAAACTACTCTTGGAAGCTACTAGGCTTTTCACACCAACTAAGAAATACTGTTCAAGATTTAGACCTAAATGGATGTGAGATGAACTAATGAGGCTCGTGGCAGTGAAGAAAAATGTGTGGGATGCATATAATTATCAGAAGACACAGAAGACTATGGCAGATATAAACTAGTCTGTAATCAAGTTACAAAGGAGGTTAGGCAAGCACTGCAGTAATAATTCAGACACAGCATGGGTTTGTTAATGGGAAGTCTTGTCTGACCAATTTGATTGGATACTACAATGTGGTCACAAAAGAACTGGATGCAAAAAATAATTTTGATATCATATACTTGGATTTCAGGAAAGCTTTTGATACTGTTGTGCAACAGTATCAAAAGCTTTTGATACTGTTGTGTAATGGAAGACTGCTTTATAAATTGGAGCAGTATGGCATTAAGGGCAAGTTGCTACAATGGGTAAAAGGATGGTTGAGTGGGAGAAGACAGAATGTGGTAATAAATGGACACTGCTCTACATGGACTAATGTTATTAGTGGAGACCTCAGGGTTCAGTGCTAGGCCCATTGTTGTTTTGTGTATTTATCAATAATATCGATGAAGGTATATCAGGCTTAATGTTCAAGTTTACAGTTGATACAAAGGTTGGCAGATTTGTTAATGACAGTAAAGACAGTATGCTATTGCGACAGGAACTAGAAAAGTTAGGCTGATGGCCTGAGAAGTGGAAACTGAAGTTTAACATTGACAAATGCAAAGTGCTGCATACAGGTAACAGTAACCACAGAGTAACGTACCAACTGTGTGGTACTACACTTAGGGAGGTGGAGAATGAAAAAGACCTAGGGGTAATTGTGCAGTTGGATATGAAGTTCTCTGAGCAGTGCAGGTAGGCTGCCAGAGCAGGTCATGGAGTTTTGTCAATGATATATAGGAATTTTGATAGCAGGGAAAAGGAGGTGATTGTCCCTCTGTATAAGGCAATGGTCAGGCCATGCCTTGAGTACTGCGTACAGGTCTGGAGGCCTCATTTTAGAAGGATGTAGCGTTGCTAGAACAAGTACAGAGAAGGGCAGCAAGATTGGTGAGAGGAACAAAGGGGGTGCTCTTACCAAGAGAGGCTTAAATTTTCCAAGTTGCAGCATCTGGAGACTAGGCACCTGCAAGGTGATCTGATCGAGTGTGTAAGGCGTTGAAGGGATACTTCCGGTTGTTCAGATTAAGAACCTGAGGGGCCATAGATTCAAATTGAGGAAAAACAGTAGTAGAATACATGTGTGGAAGTTTGCATTTAGCCAGCGGGTAGTTGATAGCTGGACCAGACTTCCATCTGTTGTTGTGAAGTTGATAGCTTAGATAAATTTAAGACTGAACTAGACAAACATTTGGAGTGACTGGATGGGTGAAATGGGAAGGTTTTTTTTTTTTTCTGATGCTATATAAGCTTTCTTTCTTGTATCATATGCCTCAACTAATGTAATGTAAATGCTAATCTTATAGGATGGGGATGTGTGGCTTTACCTGGCAGTTTAGGTATCCTGCTTGGTAGAGTTGGAGTGTTAAAAGTAAGTATTATAGTGCAGGTTGGAATCAGTTTTCTGTTCTTTTTTTAATAAGGATTCTTTTGGCTTGTTTGACACTTTGGTTTTGCAATTCTTGTACAGTCTGTCCTCGTATAGCACGATAGTTGCGTTCCTAGAAATCCTCGTGCAATGCAAAATCGTGCAATATAAACAACAGGCCCTATGGGAAAAGTAGGGTTAGGTGCCGACCACCCAAGATTGAACACACATTTGGAACCAAAACATTACCAAACACAATAAATAATCGGGTAATTTTAATCGTTATAAAATACTTACGTATTTTATAACGATTAAAATACGTAATAAAAATAATATTATATTATAATAAAGTATTTTTAGTATTTTTTAATACTAAAAAAGTATTTTTTACGGATAAAATACGTATTTTATTCGTAAAAAAATTATTATATTAAATAAAATAGTCGTAATAAAATACTTACGTATTTTATAATACGTAAGTATTTTATAATACGTAAGTATAAATTATAATACGTAAGTCGTAATAAAATATTGCTAATGCTTTTGCTTCTATCGTAAGCAAACTTGCTTTTTGTTTGATTTTCTATCCAAAGAGATGACAGCCATTCCATCTCTTCCAATTATTTGTGTCTTAATCTAATGGATTTTAATTACACTTGGAGTTGTTTCCGCTATGAAAGTTGTTTTTATTTTCTCTGCATTCTTTGTAATTCTCGGCGTTGCCTCATTTAGGTCTGTAGCACGTGCAATATCACATGGTCTTTCATTTCGCTCAAAGCGTTTCACAATTTCATATTTTTTCTCTATTGACAGAAGCGGACTGGCCATAAGCCTTACGGGGGAAACCACGGTGGGCCGGAGGCCGGTGTGATTTTGGCCATGAACCGTAGTATGAGGCCACTATAAATTTTCCCGGGTAAGAATTTTTGACCCAGTCCACCTCGGTTTATCGATATTGCTTTTTTTTTTTTCTCTCTGAATCTGCAGTGTCTTAGCCAGGACGCTTCCTTTTCACACCTTTTAAGTATTTTACTAATTTTTAGGGAATAAAGCGCAATTACAAAACGAGGAGGCACGCTTGATCACATAAACAAAGCTGCGCGCGTGTAGCAACTGAATAAACAACACCGTAAAGGCCGAGATACACTATTAACACCTCACATTTTACTAAAGCACATTCTGGGAGTTACTACCATAAAACAATAAAAACAATTTCCAGTTGTGTTTCTGCTAGTGGAATCTGTTATAAACTGGTAGTAAACTCCATCTAATTGCATTTGCGATTATATCGATAGCTGGAATTGTGTTGGTTTTTACGTTATTATGGTGAAATGTGTTTCCCCTTCACTTATATAAAACACATAAATACATTTTCAGAATCTTCTTTGTTCCTATCGTGTTGCGTTCAGTTGGGGTGATTCCGCATTCGACTGCCATTTCTTGTAAACACAAAGGCGAATCGTGTATAAGCGAATTCGGTTCGTGTTATATAAGATAACGTTCCCCTATTTATAAATCGTGTATGATCGAATTCGTGTAATGCAAACACGTGTTATACGAGGACCGACTGTACAAATTTCTTATTCATAGTTGTTTAGGAGGTGCCATTCAACAATGACCCTTTTGATGTATTTAAAGTGTCATGCAGTCATTTTAATGGAAATCCCACCAAAAGCTGTGATTTTTAGAGGTAACTCTAAATGCAGTGGTTTGTCTTTTCTATAAGTAAGTCACCTGATTTAAAGCAACAGACCATTTTTGGTGGACCAACTATACTTTCTAAACACCTTTATATGACAAAGGTAGAAGGTTTACTAACAGGTTGATCCATTAAAGCATGCAGAGATTTGGCTCACTTCTTTCTTTTGTCTCTTCACAGTAGATGGATTACGATCATCTTGCTACCAATGACATTCAGTTTGGTCCACAGATCCAAGTGAAACCTCGTTTGTCAAATTCATTGCTGCCCCTTTTTGCCGTAAAAGGTTTGCTTTTTCCTTGCTAGTTTCCAGCCCCACCACAGGGAGGCAGGAGTGCCACCTAGTGACCAAGCAACTGGAAAAGTTAGTAGACTAATAAACAAAAGAAAAAAAAAAATGGCTCTCCTTGCTTTAAATCAGTAAAGTAACTTTCTTTACTGCAGAGTTTTAATGTATTGCAAGTATGTATAGATATACAGTGGTGGACAAAAAAACTGCATCACTTGTGAATTTTACAAATAATGTGTTTTGCAGAAATGTTCGAAATGCATTTGTTAGATGGGATATATATCTCTGTGAATGAAATCTAGTAAAAAGACTCCATATACATAGACTGATATACCTAATTGCCATAAATATCTTCCCAAAGGGTAAAATGCATAATTAATGGAAATATGAGAAATCATGCAAATGGCAATCACGACAACCAAACATACATTTTATTGCATTTACGTGTATAAACTGAAATGACTGTAGTAGTATTACGTGCTGTAAATCAGCAAAATAAGTCCTCAATATTTTGTTGTTCCTCCTTGAGCTGCAATTACAGCCTTGCTATGATCTGGCATAGAGTTAATCAATTTCTTGATATACAGTTATCTAATTTCATGGTACCACACCCTTACAATACTCTCCTGCATCTGAATCTTACTTGTTGGCTTCTTCTGAGCAATTTTAGACGACATTATATACCAGCAGTTTTCAATAGAGTTCAATTGTGGACTGTTGCTGGGCCAGTCCAACACTGTAATGCCAGCATTTCTGAGGTATGACTGCACCTTAAGGGAGAAAAATGAGGGAAAACATTGGTGTAAGTATGTTTTAAGCCTTGTGAGACAAGAAGACAAACTCATCATTAAATCTAAATAGCATAAACGTACCAATTTTACTGTGTTGAAAAATGCAGTTTTGGATTCTGTGTGGTGATCCCTAATAGTGGGTTTCAGGCACTCCTCCAAGATAGCAATGTAGATTTATTCATTCACCATTCTGTTAATAAACTTAATTTGCCCCACCCCTTTGCATGTTATGCATCTCCAGACCATCTGACCGGCGGGGAACTTTACAGTCGGTGTTATGCAGTCAGGATGGTATGCCTCCTATTTTCGTTTTCTGACATATCGCTTCCCATCTGAGCCATTCAGGTTGAATTTCAATTTGTCAGAAAAGATGACAGTGTCCAATTGCTCTTTTGTCCATGAAACATGCATTTTAGCCCAAGAAAGTCACTTCTTCCTCATTTGTTGGGTTAACAAAGGCTTCTTCTTGGGCTAATAGGCATGCAGGCCACATTCCGAAAGCCGTCTTTGGATAGTTCATTCACTTGTTTCAACACCAGAGGCCATCTCAAAGTCCAGTTTTAGATAATGCGCACTAGCATGGCAATTATGAAGGCATAGGCATTTCAAATATCGATCTTGGGAAGGTGTGGTCACTCTTGTGGCCTGATCCAGGTCTTCTCTTCACATCACCATTTTCACGCTTTAATTTCAGCACCCAGGATACTGTTGACTGGTGGCAACCTATTTTATCAGCGATAGCACACATAGAAAGCCCTTCCTTGGACAGAGCAACAGTTATACTTTTTTTTTATGGAGCCATGCTTGCACCTCGACAAAATAGGATGCTAATGAGTGTATACCCTTTCAGTGCCGTATCTATAGAAATGGCTGATGCAATACCTTACAATTACTGTATGATGCAATACCTTTACTATGTGGCAAACAAAATGACTGTAATCAAACGATATCTTATACATTTCACTACGAATTTTACTTTTTTTAAGGTGATGCAGTTTTTTTGTATATACTGAATTACCACTTTTAGAATGTATACACTGTGTATACTGAATTACCACTTTTAAAATGCTTGTATCATTAATTGCTTGGCACTCGGGGGGGGGGGGTCTAGTTTCCACATGCTGCAATTTGTGGGACTGAAATCTTTCTTAGTAAGTGTACCCTTTTGTGCCCCTAAATAACCTTGTTGCTATTCTCTATCTGCCCCCATCCTACCAAGTCTACATCCATAGCTTCCAACTCTCTAGATTTACAGTGTATTTTAAAATGTAATTAATAATTTTAAATTAAAAGTGGATTATAGATTATTAAAATAAACAATCCATATTTTTTACATGATTTGATCCTTCTCACTATCATAACATAGTTGTTGAAAAAGTTTCTCTCTTTTTTTTGCAAAAATTCAGTTTTTTTTTGCATTTTTTTCACAAAAAAAATAATAAAATGGTGTTAAAATAGATTGTATTTTTCAGAAAATTTTCCAATTTCTGCTTACTTTCATTAATTAATTGGCTCTCAGGTGTGCTGTGGTAGTTTGCATTGAAAAATGGAAACATGCAATAATAGCATTGTTAACTGGTATGTGCAGTTGTTTCTTTGTACTTGTGCAGTGTGAAGCTAATTAAGAATGTCTTTCAATAAGATGCCAATGAAATAAAATTTCAGAACACATTATATACAAGATTCTTCGTGTATTGTGAAATCTGAAAAAGGAGGATGCCTTGTGTACCCTATGTAGTGAATTTTCCAACTTAAATAGTGTAAAATGTAATGTAATCAGACATTTGGAAACAAATAAGGATACATATAAAGAAATACAAAAACACATTGCATTTCATGGTGATCATCATCATCACCATGAAATGCAACGTGTGGTTGTGGAAGAACAAAAATAACAGACATTGTTAGTGGAGTGGCACATCTATAGCTATTTTTGGTTGCTATAGATGCCAGTAATCAAAGGGATTCCAAGCTGTATCCCACTGTGGTGACCTCTTGTAATAAACTAAAATTGTAAATTTGAAAGCTTTGTGCCAACATTTTAAAGGGACTCTACAAGGCACAACATTGGACAACTTCTGAACAACCTGAAAGCATGTGGGAACCTTTTAAAAAATTATCTATCACTTAGTGCTATGGTAGCTCTAAAAACTGAAAATTGCAGGATGTTAAAAGAGGAGATTGAGCAATTGGTGGTAACAGGCTATCTTTTCCGTTAGGCACTTAATGCACTGTGCCTAGGCCGTACAAATAAACAGGGACCTGAAAAAAATATAATTCAGATAGAATTAAATTTTTTTCCAACAATAAAATTTTACAAATAAATTTTTAAACACAGATTTCTAAGATAAATTCTTTCTTCTCCCTTTTTTTTTCTTTTAGCAAAATCAGTAAACATGCGGTATGGTTTCTGCAGTGAAGGTCAACTGGCAGTCAGACGTGTTGCTATTTTGCGTTTTCATTAGCTCTTCGAGTGGTCGGCTGAGCAGTTGAATGTTTTACTATTATATCTGTTTTCATTTGCCTGTTGAGTGGTCAACTACATGTTTATGAAAATATATAAATAAAAGAAAGAAAATTGGTACGAAATTGCTGTAAAATGAACGAAATTGTTCATTTTACTTTGTCTATATGCTTGCATGCACAAGACTGCATGACTTATTGCAAGAGATATTATTTTAAAAAAATAAACACAAATGAAAGCAAATGACACAATAAAACTAAACACATTCCGTTATCATGTGTGCAGCGCTAAATCTGAATGTTCCTGTATCACTGACAGTGGGGTTTGGATGGCCCAATAGAAAGATAAATAAACAGCTTTCTTCAGAGGAATTTTTGCCACTTCAAATAGTATTCATTGAAGTCTATTGCATTGTTAGCACTACCAAATAAAGAGAACTGCACATTTTGGAATGAATCACATGCTCTTATCCCCCCCCCCATAGCATGCAACCAGGATGCTTAAAATCATATCAAGTGTGATTAAGAATTTCAGTACATATTTTATTTTACTTTTATTTTATTTATTTATTTTTTTATAGTAAACTTTGAAAAATACTCAAATCGAAGAAAACACGAAAACAAACTGGGGCAGTAATGAAACAAACAGGTGTAATTTTTCCATGATTTCAAGCATGGAAAAATTACATTCACGTAAGCATTTCACTCAATTGGCAAAAAATATATCAGAATTAGTAACTTCTTTTAACTTGGTCCAGCACATTTTCAATTGCACTAAAGTTGAATTTCTATATTAATGTGGGGATAAAAAGTTTCAGCCTTTCCTTTTGCTCAGAGGGGGCATAAATTCATATTGGGGAAGGATGGGTGCAGAATAGATGTGTGGAAGTTTGCCTTTAGCCAGTGGGGTGGTTGATTGTGGGAACAAACTTCCATCTGTTGTTGTGGGTTGATAGCTTAAATAAATTAAAGGAAAAACTAGTCAGACTACTGGAGTCAAAACACTTCCCATTTCACCTATCTAAGGTGAAATGGGAAGTTTTTTTTTTTTTTTTTTTTTGCTGATTCTGTATAAGCTTGCTTTCTTGCATCATTTGCCACTACTAATGCTAAAAGCATTAAATATAAATAAAACGTTTTCAACAGTATTCTTTGAAAAATAATTACTTTTACATTGACTGCATTTCATCATTTTATTTATTTATTATTGATTTTAAAGTTAAAATTTAAGTAAAATAAAACATAAATTACTTCTTTTATTTATATAAAAAATTAAAAATAATAATTCTTCTGATATGATTTTTATTAGAAATGAATATGAAAATTCATATCCGTTAGATATCCATTAGAAAGAAATTACAATAAAACATTTGAGCACCCCTTCCCATGAAGTTCATGCAGTTGGCTGTGCACACAGGTAAAGAGATCTGCACAGCTTTCCAGATTTATTTGGTAGTGTCTGCAATGCAATAAATTTTAAAGGATAGTTATTTTGAAGGGGCAAAAATTCTTAAGAAGAAAATGTTTATTTGTCTTTCTATTGGGGCCACCCAAATCCCACTGTCAGTGAGGCAGGAAAATTTAGATTTGGCATCACAATGATAAAGACAACAGTGATAACAGACTAGTTCAGTTCTTTTGTGACATTAGCTTCTCTTTTTTTTTTTTTTTTTTGCATTTTTTAATAAAATCTGTCTACGAATAAAATATTTGTCTGTGCACTATTACAACACAAAACAAGCAATTCAGCAAGCCAGTAAAAATGGACAATAGTAAGATGTCTGACTGCATAGCTGATAACTCCATGAGCCAGTGAAAATGCACAATAGTAATGTATTCAACTGCCAGTTGACTGTGACAATAGCAGAACTAATGCTGTATGCTTATCACAAAATTGTTTACAGCATCATCAAAGTTTGTATTATGAGAAAGTTAGTGCTGGAATAAGTGCTTTGGAAATAACTTCAAAATGCTCTCTTTAAAAACAAAAAAAAATTGATTTCATACAAGGGCATTTTAATATGTTTATTAAAATGCCCTCTGGCTTATGAACACCAAAAGATGGTCTTGGGTTGATGATAAGCTGTCTGTGTCATGTCACTAATTTGTATGCTGAAAAGGAATCGGCACACCTTCCTGTGAAAGTGGATGAATGCTTGGTAGCATTCATCCACTTTCACATTTATTACTATTATCTAGAAAGAAGTACTAAAAGAAAATATAGCTTTAGACTGATGCTTACCTCTGAAGTAAAAAAGATTTTGAACCATACATGTACATGTTGGCTGTCTTTAGTTAAATGTGGTAAACCTGGTAAAACATTGGCAACCATTGACAAATCTGTTTAAAGAAGTGGTGAGAAAAACAATGTGAGTGCTTTTCAGAACCACTAAATTGAAAAGTACAAGTTATCACTAATGAATGCCACTGACTCGTTCAAATCCAGTTCAAGATCTAAAAGTATTGAAAGAAGACAAATTGATGAACTGAAGAAAAATAATTTCTGAATTGCAAATTTCTGGTAAAAGCAATCCTTAACAGGCAAAACAAGCTGATAATTCTAGTCATGTTATCTTCACTCATTCAGAGAATCTATTCATGTTTCTCTCTTCTGGCTTAAAGCAATTTAATTGTTTCTTTAAATATTATGCCAGCATTTGAAAATCTTAACATAGCTCTTCAATTCATGGTACTCACATCCGTGTACTGAGGTCATTACTCCTAGATATGTTGAAGAATGTTATGTGAAATTTATTTTACTGAGAGTTTTTAATTCTTCCATTTGAGAAATTGATTACCATAGCAGACTGAACCAGAAGGATGATTTTGACTTAATTATGGGCATTTCTACTGCCAAGGGTATAGAGAGTCTAAAACAAGATTAAGATAGAGAGTCTAAAAAAGATTGTTCTTTTGCTCAGCAAGGAGGTACATGGTGCACAAGTTCCCATTCAAAAATTATTTTCTTATAAATGCTGAGGTGGCACAAACTTCACCACTTGACATTGCATCATCCTCAAATTTGAAATTTTTTTTAAGAAAGTTTTCAGTACTTCTTGCCATCATTAAAGATACAGAAATAGATGATGCAATAAATGTTTTGCAGCATCTGTTTTGTCAGTGTGAGAACCTGCAAGATGATATAATGAAAGAAGAGTGAATTGATATATATTGATCCTTGGTTGGAGAAGTGATAAATGCTCGATGAAGCTTGAAATATAACAGATTACACAAAGTCATGCTTGGCATTTTAGCAATTCCTCATATCAGTGCTGAATGTGAAAAATTAGCTAGGTTAGAAAAACAAAAGCTAAGTTCAGATCTCTTTCTGGAGAAGCTTTGGAAATGCACATGACAGCCATGTCTAGACAGTGGAGCCATTGTTATGAACAAAACTTTGACTCAGCATTTCTGAAGAGGGCAAAATCTGAAATAGTATCTTTCTTGTAGCAACTGAAGTCAGTTGATTTCTAATAGAATTTCCCAAAGAGAAATCAACCAACAGAAAAATGTTAGGTATGCTAACAATAACATACAATAACAAAAACATACTGTACTAGTAAGCAATCCTGTGCCTGTATTTTAATAATAAAATGTGTATTTTGTCAGTAAAATATAATTTCTAGTGTGCAGTATGGACTTGAAAATATTGTCTCGCTTTTTTGCAAATGCCTGTTCTTTAGCTTTTTGAAAGTCAAAACATCCTTCCTAAAATGAGGCTTCCACACCTGTATATAGTATTCAACATGCAGCTTAACTATTGCCTTATACAATGGGATAATCATCTCCTTGCCCCTGCTGGAAAAATTTGCATATTATCTACAGAACCCAATGATATACTCGTATATCCTAGCTTGCCTATCTACACTGCACAGAGAATTTCATGTCAGACTATAATTACTCTTAGTCTTTATTGATTCACCACTGCCTTGAGTTTGGTACCCCAAAATGGTATATTATTCTGTGATTATTGCTATAGATATACACACCTTGCATTTTTCAATATTAAATCTCAATTGCCATTTTTTGGCCTATTCACTTAATTTTAATTTATCCAAGTCTTTTTGGAATAGTCTACCCTGATTACTGTCATCTCTCCTGATTACTCTCTTGAATCCTAGGATGCTCTCCTAATTATGCCTAAGGGTTTGTTTACCTCCTTTGCTGCCTCCCTTAATATAATTGGATAGTTAGAAGCTTTTTATAGTTAAATCTTAAAGTACTCTCTATTTTCTTATAATTAATTTATAGCAAAAGCTTAATTCATCCAGTATTCACCTCTTTATCCATATTTATAACTTTTTGAAGTCCATAAGAAGATAAAAGTAAAAACTTTAAAAATTACATTAATAATTAATAATTAAGATGTGCTCAAAGGAAGAAGTGCACCCCTTTTTTCCCTCTGGTTGTCATCCATAAATCACTGTAAACGAGAAGAAACTAAAACTGTTGGGTTAGAAGCCAAGAATCCAAATGAAAGACTTTCGATATATTCATCGTCATTTGGCTAAGTAGTGCAAGCGAAGGTAAGATCTATATAGTAATTCAATCTCCCATGATGCATCATGTTAAACATTTGGGAATTTAAAGTGTGCAAAGCTCCATATTGTTAAAGATAGGCCAAAATCATTTAGGTCCCTATTTAAACATGAGATTACTGGCAGGTCTTTCAACAATATGGAGCCTGGTGCACTTTAGATTCCCACATGTTTAACGTGACAAATCATGGGAGATAGAATTGCTATATAGATTTTACTTTCACTTGCACTACTTAGCCAACTGACGATGAATATATTGAAAGTCTTTCATTTGGACTTTTGGCTTCTAACCCAACGGTTTTAGTTTCTTCTCATTTACACAGCGATTTATGGATGACAACCGGAGGAAAAAAGGGGTGCACTTGTTCTTCCTCTGAGCACATCTTAATTATTAATGTAATTTTTAAAGCTTTTACTTTTATCTTCTTATAGACTTCAAAAAGTTATAAATACAGATTAAGAGGTGAGTACTGGACGAATTAAGCTTTTGCTATAAATTAATTATAATTGGATAGATCCCATCCACCCTAGGTGCTTTTTTTGTGTTTAGCTTTAACAATTTCTGTTCCACTGTCCTTTCAATTTTTGCAAAATCATTTAGCTCCCTATTAGAGTTTGATAAACTTCTAACATCCATTTCCTTAAAGAATTCCTCATGTGTGCGTGTAGATGCAAAATACCTATTCAGCTTGTCAGCAATCAGAGCAGGGTCTTCAACAGTTAAACCATTTACATCAAATGGCCTAATGTGATTTAACCCCTTCCTTTTACTGTTAATATAAGCATAAAAGTCTTTGCTGCCATTCTTGGAATTATTTGCAAGAGACTTCTCATAATCTGCCTTAGCTTGCCTGACCTCCTTTGTGACTTGATTACAGACTAGTTTCTACCTACCATAGGCTTCTGCATCACCCGATAATTTATATGCATCTCACGCATTTTTCTTCTCTGCCACAGTTCATCTGATTTCCATTTAGGTCTAGCCTTGAACAGTATCTCTTAGTTGATATGAAAAGCCTAGTAGATTCTATGATTACTTCCCTGAATACTTCCATTTAGTATTTGTTTTTTGGTAACATCAACAGTTGGCCCCACTCCATAGAATTTAAAAACTGAGACCACTGTAATTACCCCTAAGGAATTGAAAGCCTTTTCCTTTATCCTTGATGGTAGTTATGTCTTTAAGTAAATTCTACATCAGTACACTGATCACTGTCATCCAGTGGATCTTTTACCTGTGGATCTGCTGATAACCAGTTCAGCAGTGCTGCTTCCTCTTGTTGCTTCCCTGACCTGCTGCTGCAGAAAACAGTCATCCAATAAATCCACAAAAGCCTTGTGTGTGTGTGTGTGTGTGTGTGTGTGTGTGTGTGTGTGTGTGTGTGTGTGTGTGTGTGTGTGTGTGTGTGTGTGTGTGTGTGTGTGTGTGTCCAACCCACAAATTCCAGCCAACATCTGGAAAGTTAAAATCCCCCATTATAAGACATTCTGATTTACTGGCTCACTCTATTTCTATGTATAGTTGTTTGGCATACTCATTACAGTCATTAGCCTACAGCACACTCCTAAATCTCATTTTCGTTTTCTCAGTGTGTATGTCATGCAGAACTGACTCAACATTTCAATAGACATCTATGTTGATTATTTGCACTGCCTTAGATTTAATATGCTTTTTAACTAAGAGTATAACTTGTCTCCACTACCCTGTCTGTCCTTCTTATATACACTGTATTCTCCACATTGAAATTTGGCATTGCTTATGCCTGAGTGACACCATGTTTCTGATATCTCTACAATATCTGCATTTAATGACTTTATCAATATTTCAGATTTATCAAATTTATTTACAATGCTCCTAGCATTCATGTACATGCAGGTATATGTGCACCTCTTCTTACTCTTACTTACCCTAATACAGTCCATGTATTAGGGTAACTAAGATAATCTTACTCTTAGTTATTCTAATACAGCCAATGTCAGAAATTTCAAGCAGGGCTTGAAATCCCCAATGCATTGCTTTCAGCGGCTACTTCATGTTTCACTAGAAGCAGTGTAAGAATCACTTTCAGCTCTGCCTGCAGCTGTAGTTAATCTATTATTCTGTGTATCCCCTCCCTAAAGCTAGCATTTCCTGACCTGCCTATCACTGGTCTGATAGCATCAGCAAACATTCTTGCACTCCCTTCTATTTAAGTGTATTACATCCTTGTAAAAACTGTCTCTCCTGTTAATAAGCACAGGTCATGCATGAACCTTGCATATTCTCTCCAGGGCTAAATTGATTGACAAGGCCATAATAACTGCAATAATACTATACTAACCGTAAAACTGATAATTTATTAAAATAAAAATGATATAGTGAAAACTGGATTAAAATTAAACTGGTAATGAAATGAAATAAAAAAAAAATACACTGTTTATACAATAAAACCATAAAAAATAAAGCATATAAAATGTACAATGAAATAAAACACAATATAAATCACTGAATAGAAGTGATAAACTCACCACCATAGTTTTCAAAGGCATCTGCTTCCATTATCAACAGTAATATTTAACGTGCTATAGTACATCCTTAAATATCTGCAGGATCATGGTTCACAGCATGATCACCGCAGGAGCATGGGCAGTATCCTCCAAATGTGCATTGGAACCTGAAATGGCTCGGGAGTGTGCCAGGCAAAACAGTTTATCCTGTCCAAGAATCACAGTTTCGAAGAGGGGAAGAATACGGATTTCCCTGTCTTTGTTAATAGTGCTACGCTCAGAAGAGCAAATCTGCAAATTCTTGAGCCATTTACGGTTCCAAAATCTATGCGAACGGTCAACAATAAGAGCTTCATCAGGAGAGAGATTGGGGGGGGGGTCTTCTCCCAAAAATGTTTGGCCACAGCAGATTTCCCGTAATCTGCAATCTTTATCGCATTAATATGTTCCCCATATGATCTTTGAAATGGCATTTTGTTTCCCAACATAACACTCCCCACAATCCGGGCATTTTATCTCGTATATACTGTGCGATTCACACAGTTAAGCCCGGATAGTAGGGAATGTATGCGGCGGCAATGGGAGCGAATGGTTCTCTACGTCTGTGTTCCGCTTCCCGGATGTGTTTATCCAAGATCCTCTGGGGGTACCCACCTGAGATCTGCTGTGATATGTTTAATCTCTTCTTTTCTATCCTTGGAGGTGCTACAATGGGAACCAGCCCTATCCAATAAGGCCCTAACAACATTATTCTTGTGATGGTTGACGTACCATATTGTAATGTGTATATTGGCCCCGGCACATGGGTTTTCTATACACACTAGTTTCACTGTGGGGCCGGCCATCCCAATGGACCAACACATCAAGGAAAGGGAGGGTACCATCTGCTTTTACCTCCACAGTAAACTGAATAAAAGGGGAGAAGCTATTAAGAAAACCAAGCACTTCATCCTCTCTCCCCCTCTGTATAATGGCAAATGTATCGTTGTCATATTGTTTCCATGCCCGCATGGGGGAAACAGACCCATCAAAAATCCTGGACTCGAGCTCCTCCATAGCTAAATTTGTTATAACAGCACTAATCAGAGAGCCCATCACTGGGCCATAAACCTGCTTATACATTATGAAATCTCATGTATAATATCATGGTGGACTGGAGAGACACAGCTCCATCACACTACAAATATTCTCCACGTTCAAGGGAGTCCTGTCCCTTAGGGTGTCATCCTTCTCTAATGACATATGTACGCACTTCACCCCATGGTCGATGAGAATACATGTAAATAAAGAAACCACATCGAATGACACCATGGTCTCACCCTCTTCAATGGCCTGAGCACTTATAAACCGTACAAAGTCTCCGCTATCTTTGATAGTAAAATTCGAACATCCTACGATAGGCGAAATTAGCCTGGCTAGAAATCTGGACAATTCATGCATAGGGCTGCCCACAAATGACACAATTGGCCTAAGTGGAATCCCCACCTTATGAGTTTTTGGTAGGCTGTAAAACATAGGCAGCTGGCAACCCATGGCATGCAGTGTCCAATAAGTATCTTTGGAAATATTCTTGGCATTCAACCAAAACTGCAGGATTCTGTTCACCTGCCGTTCCAAACTTACCAAAGGATTCCTATGAGTAACCTTATACGTTGCTTTATTGTTTAAGAGTTCCAAGGCTTTGTTGCAGTAATCCACTTTAAGGATTACTGTTAACCTCCCTTTATCTGCATGCAAAACCACCATGCTGTCATCCTGTCTCAGCTCCCTGAGCATCTTCCTCTGGATAATGGTAAGCTTGGAAGGCGCTGCGCGAGTCTGACTCAAAACTACAGAAGTTTTTGTGTGGATCTCATTAGCCACAATGGTCGGTAATTTGCTCACAGCTCTTTCAAACCCTGATTATGGGAAATCTTCTGTGGCCAAACATTTTTGGGAGAAGAACCACCAAAAATCTCTCCCGACAAAGCTGTTATTGTCAACCGATTGCATAGATTTTGAAACCACAAATGGCTTGAGATATTGCAGATTTGCTCTTCTGAGTGTAATGCTATTAATTAAGATGGGAATCCGTATTCATCTTCTCTTCGAAACTGTGATTCTTGGATGGAATGAATGGCTCCACCTGGCATGCTCCCAAGCCATTTCAGGTTCCAATGCACGCATGGAGGATATTGCCCATGCTCCTGCGGTAACATGTGCTGTGAACTGTGATCCTGCAGATATTTAAGAATGTACAATAGCACATTAAGTATTACTGTTGATAAAGTAGAGGCAGGTGCCTTTGAAAGCCACGGTGGTGTTTTTATCGCTTTTATTCCGTGATTTATATCATGTTTTATTTCAGTGCACATTTTATATGCTTTATATTTATGGCTTTATTGTATAAACAGTATTTTATGTTATTAGCATTAGCATTAGTAGAGGCATTTAATGCAAGAAAGCAAGCTTATGCAGCATCAGCCAAAAAAAAAACCCACTGCCACTTCACCCCTCTGTTCGTTCAAAGTACCTGTCCAGCTGAGCCTTAAACTTATTTAGGCTATCAACCTCCACCACAAGGGATGGAAGTCTGTTCCACCAACCAACCACCCGCTGGCTAAAGGCAAATTTCCGCACGTCTATCCTAAATCTGTCTTTCCTCAATTTGAATTTATGCCCTCTCAGGTGATTTTTCTGAGCTAGAGGAAGAATCCCATCAGCATTGAGCATGCTTAAACCATTCAAGGCTTTATACACTTCTATCAGATCACCTCGCTGGTGCCTAGTCTCCAGACACTGTAATTTGCAAAACTTAAGCCTTTCTTCGTAAGAGCACCCCTTTGTTCCATTCACTAATCTTGTTGCCCTTCTCTGTACTCGTTCCAGCAGCTCTACATCCTTCTTGAAATGAGGCCTCCAGACCTGTATACAGTACTCTAGGTATGGCCTGACCATTGCCTTATACAATGGAATAATCACCTCCTTATCCCTGCTGGAAAAATTCCTGTATATCATTGACAATACTCCATGAGCTACTCTTGCAGCCCGTCTGCACTGCTCAGAGAACTTCATATCTGCCTGCACAACCACCCCCAAGTCCCTTTCATTCTCTACCACTGTCAGTGTAGTACCACAGAGTTGATACGTTGCTCTGGGGTTGCTGTTTCCCATGTGTAGTACTTTACATTTGTCAATGTTAAACTTCATTTGCCACCTCTCAGCCCATCTGCTCAACCTTTCCAGATCCTGTTGCAGCAGCATAGTGTCAGTAGTGTCCTTGACAACCCTGCCAACCTTTGTATTGTCTGCAAACTTCGACATTAAGCTTGATATACCATCATAAATATCATTTATAAATACAGAAAACAATAATGGACCCAACACTGAGCCCTGAGGGACTCCACTAATAACATTAGTCCACGATGAGCAGTGTCCATTGATTACCACTCTCTGTCTTCTCCCCCTCAACCACCCCTTTATCCATAGCAGCAATTTGCCTCCAATGTCACACTGCTCCAATTTGTGTAGCAGTCTTCCATGTGCAACAGTATCAAAAGCCTTTCTAAGATCCAAGTATATAATATCAAAGTTATTCCCTGCATCCAGTTCTTTTGTGACTGCATCATAGTATCCAATCAAGTTGGTCAGGCAAGACTTCCCCTTAACAAAACCATGCTGTGTCTGAGCTATAACTGAAGTCTTGTCTAAATGATCCTGCAGTGCTTCTTTAACCAGTGCCTCCATTAATTTTCCTGGAACAGAAGTTAAGCTCACAGGTCTATAATTACTTGTGTCAGCCTTTGATCCTCCTTTGTGAATTGGGGTCACATTTTCACATTTCCAGTCTATGGGTATCTCCCCTGAGTCCAAGGAAGCTCTCATAATTATGGCTAAGGGTTTGCTTACTTCCTTTGCTGCCTCCTTTAATATAACTGGATAGATCCCATCCACCCTGGGTGCCTTTCTTGTGTTTATCTTCAGCAGTTTCTCCTCCACTTTACTCCCAGTTATTTCAAGATTCTGTAGCTTACTGCTAGAGTTGAATACACCTCTGGCATTCCCCTTGCTGAATAACTCCTCATTTGTGAATGTCGATGCAAAATATTCATTTAGTTTGTTAGCTACCTGAGCAGGATCATCAACAGTTGACCCATCAATATCAAGTGGACCAATCTGATTCATCCCCTTCCTTCTAGAGTTTACATAAGTAAAGAACTCTTTGCTGTTTTTCTTTGCATCCCTTGCCAAGGATTTCTCGTAATCTGCCTTCGCCTGCCTAACCTCCTTTGTAACTTGGTTGCATATCAACTTGTATCTATCATAGGCTTCTGTGTCATGTGTTAATTTGTAAGTATGCCATGCATTTTTCTTCTCTGCCATATGCCTCATTAGTTCATCTGACATCCATTTTGGCCTAAACCATGAACAATATTTCTTAGTTGGTATGTAAAGCCTAGTAGCTTCCAAGATAAGTTCTTTGAATGCTTCCCATTTTGAATTTGCTGTTGGTAACATCATCAGTTGGTCCCACTGTATAGAATTTAAATACTGTCTCAGTCCATCGTAGTCACCTTTACGGAAGCAATAACCCTTCCCTTTACCCCTAATGGTAGTTACCTCTTTGAGTAAATCCCACTTCAGCACACTGACAGTAACTACCTCCTGTGGGAACAGTGCATTCTGCCTTGGTTCTTCCTGCTTCTTCCCTTTCCTTTCTTTCCAAATTTTTTTTATTTTTTTTTTTATTTTATTCGCCAGGTCCTATGTGCATGTGCATATTGTTGTATATCTGTTTGTAACTTCTGCAATATGAGAAAGCCGTTGTCATTTCTTCTGTATAGGTTGAAAAGGAGGCCCATATGCCTTGAAAGCTCCCTTGTATGTCATTTATTTTATTACTTTTATTCTATTTGCTGTTTTGTGTATATTTATTCTTATCACTTTTAATTGCTGTACCTCATATTTTTTTTTATTTATTCGCTTTTGATATCTTTTATGTTCATAATAGTATTTTCTTGCATTATGGGTGCCTCTGTAGCCAGGTGGGCAGCAGTGCATAGCACATGCTTCTTGATTAGACCGGGGTTCGAGCCCGTGACCACCAAATACGGAGGATGCGGAAAGGTCAGGGAATGACCACATATCCCCGGAGAAATATGGCCTTAGTTGCTAATGCTCCTAAAAACCAAATAACAACAACAACAACAATCTTGCGTTATGTATTTTTATCAACATGAGTATACCTGATGCCCGAGGTACTCTTCTGTTATATGCTACATATAAAATTCATGTTATATGCTATTAGAGTTTTAAATTAGTTATAGCCTTACTAAAATTAAAATTTCTCAGCTAAAAACAAGAAATATACCAACCTGCATGATTATAACCTTCAAGATACATATTTTTCACAATTATATAATTCCATGACCACACTACTAGTTATGTGCTACGATATTCACCTCAAATCACTGACACAAAAGTGCTACGAATATTAAGTTATAACATCCAAAATCTCTAGCTAAATTTAAAAATAAGCTAACAAATGATTAAGATTATTAAAGTATTTATTGAACACAATATGTTAATTAAGTCAAAAAGTCAGCAAAATTTTCCAATAACTTATCTCCCTTTTTCCTGGAGCTCAAAATTTTTCATATGCATAGTTCGTAGTTTTGAAGCAAAATAATTGGAACAGTGTGGCATTAAGAGAATGTTATTTACTATTGGTAGAAAGGTTAGCTATAATGCTATGCATTTCCAAAAATTTAATGACATTTATCAGGGTAGGTATACTGTTTCAACAAGATTGAGATAAACTAAGCAGATAAGCTGAAAAATGGCAATCAAGGTATAGCATTGATAAATGCTGTTGTTGTTGTTGTTTGGTTTTTAGGAGCATTAGCAACTAAGGCCATATTGCTCCGGGATATGCGGTGGTCAGTCCCTGACCTTTCCGCATCCTCCGTATTTGGTGGTGACGGGCTCGAACCCCGGTCTAATCAAGAAGCGTGTGCTACGCACTGCTGCTCCTTCCCACCTGGCTACGGAGGCGTCTTGATAAATGCAAAGTACAGTAAACCCCGCTATTCGTGGTATCTGTATTCACGGTTTCGCGTATTCGCGGTCGCTGATTTAATATAAAATGAAACCTAAAAAAATGTGAATTTTAAAGCACCATGAACATTTTCCGCCATAAAAAAACATGGGCGTGGCTAAAATTACTTTCCCGGTCAAAACAGCTCTTAGTGAGTGGGGAGAGAGGGGTGACAAAATCGCGAGCATGGATGTTTCTCGCTAATCCTTGTTCAGTATGTGTTATGCACTTGTCATGGAAGGCTTTGTCGTTTGTTTTTAATTTATATGCTTATAAATTGAATAAATTTATAAATTGATAGGCTTACAAAAGTGATAAATCTACCGTTTTGCAGTGTAAAACAGACTTTTTCGAGTGTGTTAACGGAAGAAAGTGACTTTATTGTGGACAAGTTCTTTCTAACCCGTACAAAAATATGGCTACGAATAACAAGGGAAATGTGCAAAGATCAAAGAAGGTGATGACATTAGCAAATAAAATTGAGTTATTAGACAAAAATTTTAATGGTGAAAGTGTCTCCTCAGTGGCAAAACATTATAAAATCACTGAGTCAACAGTACGATCAATCCAAAAATCGGAAGAAAAAATCCGCCGTAGTGTCCGTGAAAACACGCTAATTGCTTCAAAAATTTGCTCTGTAACTCGTGATGTTAAATTAGAAAAAATGGAAAAAGCTTTAAATCTGTGGATAGAAGACCGAACTCAAAATAAAATTCCATTAAGTTCACTCATCATTCGTGAAAAGACAAAATTCCTTTATCAACACTAGCGAAACTGGTGATAGCACTGGCGGGATAAGTTTTTTAGCTAGCAAAGGCAGTAGTTTGAAAGCTTTGTTTGAAATTTCTAATAAATATTACATTTAATATTAAATTGTTTCTTATTTTCATCTCAATGCCATATTTCACTTGTACTGTCTTGCATTTCACTATGTACTGTCTATGTTCATAGTCATATTATGAAGGTACATATAATACATACATAGACAAAATTTTAGACTAGTTTTTCTTATATATTTCATACTTTGGAACAGAACCCCTTTATTACTATGGGAGCCATAACTCAGTATTCGCGTTTGTTTACTGTTATTGCATTTTGTAGTCTCTTCCTTCTGATTGCATCTCTGAATGATTTTCTAAGTACATAGTGTGTTACCAGTGTGATGTCCTGCTATAAATTAATGACATGCTTTATAGTCAACAAATAATTATAGCATAACTTTACTTCCACACCTGTCATTCCAATTTTTTTTTTTTTTTTTTAGACTCAGACTTCTCGGGGCCGAAGGTGCTAAGCTCTTGCAGGGCCACCTTTAAAGATACCAGAGTCCAAAAAAAAAAAAAAAAAAGAAAAAAAGCTTGCATATATCAATATAATCAGAAAAAAACCAATTATTTTTACCGATCCGTTTTGTTTTCAAATTTGATCTTTTTCTCATTGCCTCTTTCATTTAGATGCTCCAGATTCATATTTTTGCTGCACTATTAATTTCTAAATTAAACTAAATTTCGGTTTTCAAATCTCAGCTTATATAGATTCTGAAATCTATGGGTGGTCCAATTAAAATAGTTTCCATAAAACGAATAAAATTTCCATATAACGAAAGGATTTCGAGAGACCTGGGTATGCATTGTTTGCACCTCTTGCCTTTAGGCAATAGAGATGCTGATGTTGAATGCAGCAGCATCCTCCCACTGTTTTAAATTAAGAACTAAAGGGACATTCCATTTAGTGGTGTCCGTAACACATTTACAACTGACTCCCACATACTGTACCGAGAAGTCACACCAGTCAACTGCTTTCTTGTATTCATAGCCAGTGGGAAAGATTAAGTTATATTCCCAACACGGACAATACGTCATGGTCAACCTGCGTTCTACTGTTACATCGTATTAGAGAATTAGGAGAGAGTGATTTTCCTTTATTCTGGAAATTAAAATGTTCTTTCGCAGAAATGAATCATCCACACTTCAGGAAATTTCACCTGTCTCTTTTTACATGGTAGGTACAAGTGGGCCCTAGTTTAGATCAGGGCATTAAAAAAAAGAAATTGCTTTAAAAATTTGAGCTTACAGAGGCCATGCCAGGCCCCCTCTATGGTGAGGCCCAGGCTAGCACCTCATATGCCTGTTGATAAGTACTGCCCTGAAGACATGGGAGACTTCCAATCAGATGATTGACGTTTTGGCTTGCAGGTCATGAATATAACATCACATTTCATTTCCTGTCATACAGTAGTGATAGTGACAAAAGATGGAGTGTGGACAAAGAACTTGCATACTAGCTTTTCCTGTTTAAGTATATCAGATAGGATAGCTTGTGGCATCTACCATATGATATATCCCAACTTGAGAGGCTATGTTTCTAATTCTTATTTGACAGTCAGCCCAAATAATGCTTATAACACAGGAAATGGTCCATCATTTGTTGATTTGCAAAGTCTCCCACACCATACATCATCCTCTGTGATATTGGTTCGAGCCCGTCACCACCAAATACGGAGGATGCGGAAAGGTCAGGGAATGACCACCGCATATCCCGGAGCAATATGGCCTTAGTTGCTAATGCTCCTAAAAAAAAAAAAAAAAATCAAATCAAATCAAATCTGTGATATTGTGCCATCTTTGAAGCACCTATACCATTCAGATATTCTACTTCTTGATATGCCTTTTTTCACCATATGCTTGAACAATTATTTCTAGTCTCTGAGGGTAGTTTCTTCAACAAAAATTAAAATCTTTTACATTTTTGTTCAGAAAATGACATTATTATTAACCATATGGTGCAAGAAAGACAGGCTTATGCTGCACCAGCCAAAAAAAATTCCTGAGTTACCCTGAGAGAGTGAGTTAAAGAGAGGTAAAAAGGAATTACCAAGAAAGGGAAGAATTATGATATCCAGCTCAGGACCCTGGGTGTGCCAAGCCCATACTCACCAAATGTGAGCCCCTGGGGTCATTGAAATGACAACATTAATTTACTTACCATCAAAAACAGACAAAAATAAACGTTTGCACATATGCACTCAAAATGTTATCTGCTATAAAAAAATGGCAAAGGTAAAGAAAGCCAACATAAGAACCACAGCAAACTTCGAGTAACTTACCAAACAAACTGATTTCCCGCTACTGCAGAGTCTCCCTGCATTCTTGGTAAACAGATGGTGCATGTTATCAGTAGTGGCAGTAGAAGTCGATAATGATGTATTGTTTAGTCTTTTCTTATTATTAAAAGCAGATTATTGGAGTTTATGAGTGTTAATGCCTTTGTGGCTGAAATTTACTTACGGGTACACCCTCCAGACTGTTCAGTCTTAGGGTATTTATCCTCCCTTCCCACTGTTTTAAAATAGGGAAACAACTTCTACAGACGTTGTGTGTTATTGGTAGTGGCAGTAGAAGTTTTCTTATTTTAAAACAGTGGGGGAAGGGTGGGGATAAATACCCTAAGACTGAGGCAGTCTTGGAGGTTGTACCCATAAGTAAATTTCAGCCACGAAGGCATTACACTCATGAACTCCAATAATCTGATTTTAATAATGAGAAAAAACTAATCAAATACATAAACTTCTACTGCCACTACCGATAACATGCACCATCTGTTTACCGAGAATGTAGGGAGAAACTGCAATAGTGGGAAACCAGTTTGTCTGGTAAGAGTCCCGAAGTTTGCCATGGTTCTCGTGTTGGCTTTCTTTACCTTAGCCAAAAAAATTATAGATATTCCTATAGGTTTATTTTTTGAGCATCTTCAGTTCCTGGAGTTTTATGTGTGGTTATTAGTAGTTTAGAAATAAGTATTTTACAACAAATAAGCATTTCCTTCATAATTCAATAACCATCAATAAAATGGGAAATAAACTTTGTTTTTTCCCATTAATACATGCATTTGAAAAAATAACCATTAATTATTTTTCTATTGATGTATCTGTGCCCATAATTTTATGAACTTGAAATATTTCTTCATAGTCTTAATTATCTGATTAATGGGTAATAACAAAATTCATTATTTTCATCAAATGTAATTAATGTGCTGAATGCAGGAGGAATAAAGGAACTATTTCCTTTTGATACTTCATGGCACAACCAGGGTTCTGAACTGGATATCATCATCATTCTCTTTTTTGGTGATTCCCTTCTCTCTCTCAGGGTAACTCTGGAATTTTTTTTTTTTTTTTTGCTGGTGCACTATAAGCCTCAGGCTTCCTTGTACCATACAGCTAATAATAATAATAATAATGTAGAATACAATCCAAATGTAGGTTCTGCCCATATGCAATTCTGCCAATATGATTGACATTCCTTTGAGATTTTTAGTTATTTGTTTAGTTTGAAAATTGCTGCAAATTTTACTATTAAAGAACAGTGTTCTGTTATCGACTTTCCTTTGTGAAAGGTGAAAATGTGGATAGTATCTGTCAAGGATTTGTGACAGTTTGTGGTGAATGTACAAATCCAAATAGCATTGTTAAAAAAAGGGATTTGGCAGTTGAAAGAAAATAGCCAGTAACTGAAAATAAACTAAACTTGGAGGCTCCTGTACTTCTCTTAGACACGTACATACTCACACCTGAAAACAGTCTGTGCGATGCACTAATGGGCAATAAATGAATATGTAATGAAGATGTATGTGATCACCTAAAGTTATTTCTCAGTATGATTCATTGTACAATCACTGAACGAGTGTTCATGACAAACACGAGTTTGTATTTGGTACTGCAGATAAAGGTTGACTGGAAAAAATAATTGGCAAACATTTGACTAATCCTACCTTTCAAGGATGATATCCGATTGGTTGAAAGTATAGGCATGATGTAACCATTATCACATATCATCTGTGTTAGGTGTCAGTTGTTTTATTGTTTCAATAATTATATTTGTAATATAACTATACTCTAATGTTGCTTAAACAGAGAGTTAACAGCTTTTTATTTAAAAAAATTCTTATTTTGTTAGAACCTATAATTATACCAGTAACAGGAGAACTTCCCATTCCAAAACTCTGGATCTATCTGATGATTAATGTATTGACTCAGTATCCTTTTCACACGTAATTAAGTGATATTTTTCTTTAATTCAATTTACATAATTATTTTTAGTATGATTTTGCAATATGAAAATAACAAATAATTAGATGGTTCGTCTAATTATGAAAAAGCATTGGAATATTAGTAGTTTTAAATACCAGGTTGGCTTTCCTATATTGAAGTACAAGGGATTGAATCGGATTGTATGATTAATGAAATTTTTATTTAATCCTTCTTTATAATAATTATTTCAAAATTAACACCAGATTTTCTCTTGTAGGGTTAAGAAGTATCTTTAATTAACTCAGATATTATTTTTCCCCATGGATCAGCTAATCAGCAAGAATTAAATAAATATGTTTAACTGCTTGTTTTCTGATTGATTTACAAATGAAAAAAAATTTTTTTTTTTCCCCCAAAATCTCTGTTTTGTTGTAAGAGTGTTTTCTTCTTTTCCCTGAACACTGGCAATTTGTTTAAATGAAGTGAAAATATTAAATGAGCAGGCTTTGCACACTGATATATAGTCAAAAATTTGGATTCTTCTGTAAAAAAAAAAAAAAAAAAAAAATTAAATAAATAAAAAACAAAAAAGTAATAGTTCTTTAAGCAATTTGAGAGCACCTTTCCTTCCTCTGGATAGCCACATAACCTTTATGCATATTAATAACATCTTTTAATAAGAACATTTCTTGGCAGAGGAGTTTAAAATTTTTGTTTTCAGTGGGTAAGATTTATAAAATTTCACTAGTTTTTTAACTGAATTGAGGATACTACTAAGTTCTGATCCAAAAGTTTCAGCTACTACAGTTTTGCTGTGATTTTAATAGTTGTGTGTAAATAAATTACTTATGAAAAATCTACATTTAAAGGAAAAAGGCACTTTCAATCTTCCAGTCAATTTTGATGATATAAATAAATATATATTTATATATATTTGTATTACATAAATTATAAACTTTTGTTTTTGATATATAAGTCAATTGATATAATCAATAAATTTTCAAGAGATTTTCTGAAACATTAATTTGAATATCAGAATTCATTTATGGTATTAATTGATTAAAGAACATTTCATATTGTTTTTTGGTCTCCTCACCTAGCATAAATTTTTGCAACTTCTTGACAAGCAGGCTTAATAAGATTTTCAGCAACTGGGATATGAATAAAATTATTTTATGTGGCTTTGTATTCTTTGTTATAATTTCTGCAACTTTGTAACTGGCTAATTGTATTTTGTTACTAAACTAGCGGTAAACGTTTCTAAAGTTGTTTTATCCTGCTTCTTTTGCTTAAAAGAGATTTAAAATGTTCAGTACTTTTTTTTGTCAAGATGACACTATTCAGTTTTAATATGACTTAATTTACTCAATACTGCATGTTTACTTCATTTTTGACTACAGACAATACATTCAAGAGTAGGGCAGTCTTTGCTCCTGGTCCATATAAAGATGAACATATAATTCCACAAAGTTTATGAGAAACAATTTTGCTTGAATGTAGCATGCTCGTGCTATTTTTAGAATTAGAATCTACTTTATTAACATCTTGTATCTGTAAACTTATCTGTAACCCTTTGTCTAGGATTTTTTTAATCCAGAATGTGCCCATTATACAGAAGAATAATGGGCACATATGAGACTATTTCCATCTATTAAAGAAAGTCAATTAATATGACAAATAAAAAATAATAATAAAAACTCAGAGATAAACTAAAAAAAAAAAAACTGTACATGCTACATTAGAAAACAATACAATAAAAAAACATGTTCTGTGGAAGTGCACAATTGCAAATCAGAAGAAAGAAACACAAACAAGCTTAATTAAATCCCTGCTTTAACTGCAATTAAATGGAAGTAGACACTACACATTGACAGAAAAGAAATATATAATGGGAGCAGTATATATATATATTTATACAGGCAGCCCCATATAACACAGTACAGCCTGACTTACGTAAGGGTTGCGTTCCGCAAAACTATGTAAGTCAAATTTTACATAAGTCAGAATTTCCCCAAAGGCTTATGCGGCACTCGCAGCTATGCGTACTGAATTTGATTGAAGCAAAAAAACGTGTAAATAGAATTATTTATTCAATTTTTATATCTCATGTGCAGGTAAAATTTCAAAAGTGTACAAAATTACAAAAGTATGCAATTACAAAAATTGTACTGTAACATTGTGGAAACCAGTGCAATGCTTCAACCTATTAAACCACCCGTTGCTTGCCACGAACTTGACTTGGGGTTGCCATACTTATCCTTAATATCTTCATAAATACTTCTTGGTTTTGCTTGATTGGCCATTGGACTCAGGGGCCATTTTCCATCCATATTATTAATAGCTTTTCCATCTTCAATATAGCACCTGAATGCTGTTTTGTGATCACCGCTGATCTTAAATGCATTGATCCTTTAACATGTTCTTTTATACATGCACTGTCCTTTAAAATAGTATTCACTGTTGAAGCAGTAAGACTTAATTCCTGTGCACAAACTTTGTCTTGTTTCTTACTTAATCATTTTCATCTTCATTTCTAAATCAATTTTGTTTCATTTCCTAGCACTGCCGCCACTTGCGCTTTCCTTTGGTCCGCTTTCCCTTCATCATTGTAATAAGTAAATAGGAATGAAGAAAAGATTCTGAAAATTTATTTATGTTTTTTATATGATTGAAGATTTCAGTGACGGGGAACTCATAATACCATAACGTAAAAACTCACTGAATTCCAGTTATCGGTATTATTGCAATTGCAATAAGATTGAGTTTACTAGGGCTTTCCTATTTTGTTTTATGGTAGTGACCTCCAGAAATGTGTTTTAGAAAAATATCACAAAGGCATTCAAAATTGATTCTTATAATAGAACATACGATAACGATGAAAGTGTAGTGCAATTTCCATTAAAAAAATGACCTTTTACAGATAAATAGCTTAGTTATATAGCGAAAATTTCAACTTCCAAGGTCTTGGAATGAATTACCAAAAAAAAAAAAAAGTGTTACTGGGTTCACATTACGATATTTTCATGATACCTCCATTTATTTACAGGCGCCTCTGTAGCCAGGTGGGAAGGAGCAGCAGCAACACTGCGTAGCACACGCTTCTTGATTAGACCGGGGTTCGAGCCCGTCATCACCAAATACGAGGATGCGGAAAGGTCAGGGAATGACCACCACATATCCCGGAGCAATATGGCCTTAGTTGCTAATGCTCCTAAAAAAACCAAATAACAAATAACAATAACCTCCATTTATTCCTACGGGATGCAAAATACATTTCCACGATTTTTTTAAGTTTGCATTGGCCAGCAAAAACTTATGTAAAGTCGAATTTCCTTAAGTCAAGTATTATGTAAGCAGGGGAGTGGCTGTACACCATTTTTTTATAACTATCGGAAACTTAATTTTTATAGCAGTAATAGTTTAATATTTTAACTTTATTTTTATAATAGTAGTAACTTAAATAGTAATAACTGAACAAACATCTTACTTTACAAACTATGATACTTATGTATCAGATAATGTACATTCATTGAATTTTCTTCCTCTTCATTGCTGCTAAGCACAATCTCTTCTGCAGCATCTAGATTTTGTGTACCTTCTGCTCTCTAAGTCACGAACTGCATGCTTCAAAGTTACAATTTTTTATGGTCTCCAACAAGCACAAGTTCGACAGAACAGAACGTAACCCAGGAATCTCCCAACAAAATACAGTGGACCCCTGCTTTAAAGATATAAAGCACAAATTTAACTTTATTACCTTACCAATTAATAAAGTTAAATGATACATGAAAATTGGAAGAATATTTTCCAGTTAGCAAAATAAAAATAAATTTACACTTACGTACATAGCTTAAATAATATGTATTGTAATATGTACATACTAATTGATATTTCTGTTCACTGACTTTTTTTTTTTTTTTTTTGGTTGTAAAATTTAAAACAGTAAAAATGATAAGCAATTAATAACAAAGAACACGATATGCACAAGTGAGATAGGGAGTAATGAATTTCTGAAAATTTATTTGTTTTTTATATGATTGAATATTTCATGGAAGGGGAAACACATTTCACCATAATAACAAGAAAACCCACAGAATTCCAGCTATTGGTACTTATAGCAAATGCAAGAAGATCGAGTTTACACCGGTTTATAATTGATTACACTAACAGAAAAGACCAATAAACTGGAAACTGCAAATTGTTTTTATTGTTTTATGGTAGTGACCTCCAGAAATGTGCTTTAGAAAAATATCACAAAGGCGATAATGACTAGAGAGTCAACATCAGAAATTCACAAAAAGAAATGGAAACGTTGAAAATTACATCTAACATAATAGCAAGGTTTTCCCAGCACAAAAGCTCAAAAAAAGCTCAAGATTTCCCGCAATTCTCAAACCATGTTATATAAGTACCGTGTTGTGCGAAGATTGCTGTAATTTATAAATCGTGTTAGAGTGAATCTGTGTTGTAGAAGTACAGGCACTCCCCGGCTACTGCAACAGGATCTAGATAATTTGGGCAGATGGGCTAAGAAGTGGCAACTGAAGTTTAACCTTGACAAATGCAAAATACTGCATATGGGTAGAAGTAACCCCAGAGAAACGTACCAACTGTGTGGTACTACACTTAAGGTGGTAGAAAATGAAAAAGACTTGGGAGTAATTGTGCAGTCAGATATGAAGTTTTCTGAGCAATGCAGACAGGCTGCCAGGGCAGGTCATGGCGTTTTGTCAATGATATATAGGAATTTTGCTAGCAGGGAAAAAGGAGGTGATTATCCCTCTGTATAAGGCAATGGTCAGGTCACGCCTTGAGTACTGCGTACAGGTCTGGAGGCCTCATTTTAGGAAGGATGTAGATTTACTTGAGCGTGTACAGAGAAGGGCAACAAGATTGGTGAGGGGAATGAAGGGATCCTCTTACTAAGAGAGGGGCTTAAGTTCTGCAAATTGCAGTGGCTGGAGACTAGGCACCTGCACGGTGATCTGATTGAGGTGTATAAGGCCTTGAATGGGTTGAGCACGCTGAATTCTGATGGGATCCTTCCACTTGTTCAGATTACAAACCTAAGGGGGGCATAAATTCAAATTAAGAAAAGACAGATGTAGAATAGATGTGCGGAAATTTGCCTTTAGCCAGCGGGTGGTTAATTTGTGGAGCAAACTTCCATCTGTCATTGTGGAAGTTGATAGGTTGAATAAATTTGAGGAGGAACTGGACAGGCATTTGGAGGGAATGGTGTGATTTTTTTTTTTTTTTTTTTTTTTGGCTGATGCTGCATAAGCTCATACACTTGCTTTCTTGCATCACATGCCACTACTACTACTACTGCGTAATACTTGACTTATGTAAATTCAAGTTTACATAAGTTTTTGCCGGCTGGTGCAAACGGGAAAAAATAAATAAATAAAAAATATATATATAGAAACGTATTTTGCATTCCATAGGAATAAATGGAGGTATTGTGAAAATATAATGTGAACCCAGTAACACTTTTTTTTTTTATTTTATTTATTTATTATATATATTTTTTTTTTTTTTTTTTTTTTTAGTAATTTGTTCCGAGACCTAAGAAGTTTGAAATTTTTGCTAAAGCTATTTATCTCTCTTAGAGGTAATTTTTATAATGGAAATTGTAAACAACAGAAAAATCACTTTTAACTAAAGGATGCGAAAACCAAACTTGTACAAACGCTACTATTGGCTGAGAGGAGGGTCTACGCGGTCCAGCTGGAGAATGCACTACACCAGGGGTAGGCAACCTGTGGCTCTTTGAACATGTAACTATGGCTTTTTAACTTTTAGCCCACATATTTACAACAAGCAATGTATTTATGTAAGCAAATATTTTCGAACATGAACTATAATAAAAATAAATTAAGAAACCATCTGAACAAATCGAGTCTTTCGGCAAGTTTAAAGATGAAAATTATGGCATACTCGCCTGATGTTGAGAGACTCACTCAGGAAGTTCAGCAGCAAAAGTCACATTAATTCGTACCTAATTAGATGTTTATGTTTTTTCAGTATTAGTAAATAATAATTCAAAAATATATTTTTTAATAAAACACCTTCCCACTCTATTCCGTTTCTTAAAAATCCTCCCCACCCCCAGCTTGAGCTGAGGTGCGGCTCTTCAGATTCTTTTTTTTTTTTTTTTTTTTTTTTTTTTAAATTAGATCAAAAATGGCTCTTCACTAAAAACAGGTTGCCGACCCCTGCACTACACTTTCATCATTATCATATGTTCCGTTATAAGAATCAACTTTGAATGCCTTTGTGATATTTTTCTAAAGCACATTTCTGGAGGTCACGACCATAAAACAAAAACAATTTGCACTTTCGGGTTTATTGGGCTTTCTTTTAGTGAAAACTATTCCGCAGCCAAGTGGTCAGGCTCGTGGATGCAGAAGTACACGTGCCTTGAGTGACCAGGGTTCAAGCCCATGATTGCTATATACGGTGCTGTTTCTTGTGAATTACTCTGACCGTGTGGTCGTCGAGTATAAGCAGAAAATTTATTTTTATTTATTGCAAATGGGTAGTAAACTCAGTCTTATTGCATTTGCAATAATCCAGATAACTGGAATTCTGTGGGTTTTTATGCTACGGTATTATGGTGAAATGTGTATTCCCATTCACTGAAATCTTCAATCATATAAAAAACATGAGTTAATTTTCAGAATCTTCTTCTCTTCATTCCTATTTACTTATTACAATGATGAAGGGAAAGCGACCAAAGGAAAGTGCAAGTGGCGGCAGTGCTAGGAAATGAAACAAAATTGATATATATATATATATATATATATATATATATATATATATGAAATGTGGCTATAAAGTTCCCGGACTGGTGCTGTTGCAGTCATGTTTGATGAGTTTGAAAATAAATGGAAATGGTGCATTGTAGTTCAAACTTTCCCCAACAGATGGTGACAGTACAGAGATTGTCCAGTGAGCTATTCGGGTGCAAGTAATACTAATTTTATTAGTAGCATTAATGTTCTGTGTCATGATTTTTTGCAGTGGAGCAACAAATGAATATGAGATTTGTTATGAACTGGGAAAATCTGCAACAGAAACATATGAAATAAAAACTGTTTGTGGTTATGAAATGTAAGTTATACCAATGTGTTCGAATGATATAAGCAGTTCAAAGACGGACATGAGGATTTTTGTGATAACCCAAGAAGTGGGCTTCTGTCCACCTATCAAAATGAGGACAGAGTTTTAAAGGTTTGGGAAATTGTGGCAAGAGATCAGAATGATGACTGATGATAGACATGAATAAAGAAATGATTTGTTAAATTCTGCATGAAAGCTTAGGGAAAAGGAAGGTCTATGTAAAATTTGTGTCTCACAGATGAGTAGAAGCAATGAAGAATGTCACCATGCAAAGGCTTCATCCAAACTTGTCAAGACAATCCTAATTTCCTTGACTATATTGTCACTGGAGATGATTGTTGGGTTTTGGTACAACCCAGAGACAAAGTGTCAGAACATGCAGTGGACTTCAAAATCATCACCAACGCCTAAAAAGTTTCGTTTGCAGAAGTCCAGGATCAAAACAGTACTGATCATGTGTTTTGATACATACAATCAAACAGGGTATGATTCATATCAAATTTGTACCTGAAGGGGGAGAGTCAATGCTGTATTGCATGTACAGGTACTTCAAAGACTTTTGATTGAAGTGCTTTCCCTGGATGAGCCTGTAATTTCGAGAGAAAAGCAATTGTCCCTTGTTGCACAACAATGCAACTGCTCAATCCACACTTGTGAAGACATTTCTGACAAAACGTGGCATTGTACAGATCAACCATTTACCCTACTCTCCTGATTTAGCACCAGCAGACTTCTTCTCTTCCAAGGTGAAAACAACTGCCTTCAAAGAAAGCGATATCAGGATGTTGAGGACATAAAGAAAAAACATAACTGCAGAGCTGAACTTCATCTCTTTGGATGCTTTCACTGACTCTTTTCAGAAACTTTTAGAATGGCATAATAAGCGCATTCAATCAGGTGGTGATTACTTCGAATAAAAATTAAACCATTTTTGAGCTCCTTCACTTTGTGTTCTTTTTATTGCACCAGTCCAGGAACTTTATTTCCACACCTTATATATATATATATATATATATATATATATATATATATATATATATATATGCGTGCTGCCCAACCATTGATATCCGGACATCCTCCATTGATAGTTGTCACCCAAGCACCACATGTCAGACACATCTCTAAATATGCTTAAGGAGACAGAAGCATATTTAAGGAGATTAAATATGCTTCTAATGAACTAATGAGACTCGTAATAGAGAAGAAAAATGCATGGGATGCATATAAATTATCAAGTGACTCAGAAGCCTATGGCAGATATAAGCTAGTCTGTAATCAGGTGACAAAGGAGGTTAGACAGGCGAAGGCAGATTATGAGAAATCCTTGGCAAAAGATGCTAAGAAAAACAGCAAGGATTTCTTTACTTATATAAACTCAAAAAGCAAGGGGATGAATCTGATTGGTCCACTTGACATCGATGATTCGACTGTTGATGATCATGCTCAGATAGCAAACAAACTGAATGAGTATTTTGCATCTACATTCACACATGAGGAATTAAGGTTTGAAAATGGCAGAAGGTTATCAAATTGCAGCAGGATACTTAATGATTTTGTAATAACTGAAAGCAAAGTGGAGGAGAAATTGTTGAAGTTAAACATAAGAAAAGCACCTGGGGTGGATGGGATCTATCCAGTTATATTAAAGGAGGCGGCAAAGCAACTAAGCAAACCCTTAGCCATAATTATGAGAGTGTCCTTGGACTCAGGGGAGGTTCCCACGGACTGGAGATGTGCAAATGTATCCCCAATTCACAAAGGGGGATCAAAGGGTGACACGAGTAATTACAGACCAGTTAGTTTAACTTCTGTTCCGGGTAAAATAATGGAGTCACTGGTTAAAGATGCATTGCAGGATCATCTAGACAAGACTGCAGCAATAATCAGACACAGCATTGGTTTGTTAAGGGAAAGTCTTGTCTGACAAATTTTGATAGGATATTATGATGTGGTTACAAAGGAACTGGATGCAAAAAATAATTTTGATATCATATATTTGGATTTCAGAAAAGCTTTTGACACTGTTGCGCATGGAAGACTATTGTACAAATTGGAGCAGAATGATATTAAGGGTAAGTTGCTACAATGGATAAAAGGATGGTTAAGTGGGAGAAGACAGAGGGTGGTAATCAATGGGTGCTGCTCTTCTTGGACTAATGTTATTAGTGGAGTCCCACAGGGTTTGGTGTTAGGTCCACTGTTGTTTTGTATATTTATCAATGATATTGATGAAGATATATCAGGCTTAATGTCGAAGTTTGCAGATAATACAAAGGTTGGCAGGGTTGTTAATGACAGTAATGGCAGTGTGCTACTGCAACAGGATCTAGATAATTTGGGCAGATGGGCTAAGAAGTGGCAACTGAAGTTTAACCTTGACAAATGCAAAGTACTGCATATGGGTAGAAGTAACCCCAGAGAAACGTACCAACTGTGTGGTACTACACTTAAGGTGGTAGAAAATGAAAAAGACCTGGGAGTAATTGTGCAGTCAGATATGAAGTTTTCTGAGCAATGCAGACAGGCTGCCAGGGCAGGTCATGGCGTTTTGTCAATGATATATAGGAATTTTGCTAGCAGGGAAAAGGAGGTGATTATCCCTCTGTATAAGGCAATGGTCAGGTCACGCCTTGAGTACTGCGTACAGGTCTGGAGGCCTCATTTTAGGAAGGATGTAGATTTAATTGAGCGTGTACAGAGAAGGGCAACAAGATTGGTGAGGGGAATGAAGGGATCCTCTTACCAAGAGAGGCTTAAGTTCTGCAAACTGCAGTGGCTGGAGACTAGGCACCTGCACGGTGATCTGATTGAGGTATATAAACCCTTGAATGGGTTGAGCACGCTGAATTCTGATGGGATCCTTCCACTTGTTCCGTTCTCAGATTACGAACCTAAGGGGGCATAAATTCAAATTAAGAAAAGACAGATGTAGATTAGATGTGCGGAAATTTGCCTTTAGCCAGCGGGTGGTTCTATTGCTGGAACAAACTTCCATCTGTCATTGTGGAAGTTGATAGGTTGAATAAATTTAAGGAGGAACTGGACAGGCATTTGGAGGGAATGGTGTGACTTTTTTTTTTTTTTTTTTTGGCTGATGCTGCATAAGCTCATACACTTGCTTTCTTGCATCAAATGCAACTGCTACTACTACTACTACTACAGCAGCATGGTTGTGAATGCAAGAATGATAATAGAGTGCCACATGAGGAATCGGTTTTTTCGTGACATTTCAACGGGGATCGGTAGATTGATGATTGGTGATGTGATCTGCAAATGAAAGCAGATTGGTGTTGAAACCATCATGAAAAGACCCAGAAAACCTTCAAAGCTGATGGAATGTGATAGGAGAACCTTGCAAAGAATCTCCCACTTGTAATGCAGATCAATACTGTCACAGCCCCACAGGGAGACACATGTCTGCACCACTACAGGATGCTCCATTTTATGGGTTTCCATGTAGTACAGTTGCCCATGCCACCAGTCACTCCAACTAATTAATGGAAAGCTGTGCTTTAAGGTGACAGGTCATCGCGCATAGCTTACCAGACTGATGGTCATGCCTAGGTGTGGCAAATGTCCAGAGAAATTTATTTGCCAAGCTCAGGGGCAGGCCATCCCAAGGTGTGCACCCCAAGGGGTGCACACCAGGGGGTGCACTGCACCAGGGCACAAACGTTCAAGGGCCATCTGAGACCCGAAACTTACATACACATGAAGAAATTTTTAAGGGGGGGGGGGTCGCCAAATTTCAATTGGCACCTGGGTGCCACATACCCTAAGAATGCCCCTGGCCAGGCTGTATTGTCCTAACAATGAAGTTTGGCAGAGACAGATGATGATCTGGGGCTGTTTTACATTAGCACTAGCAGCGGAAAAAGATACAAGATGCAAGAAAGCAAACTTATACAGCATCAGCCAAAAAAAAAAAAAAAAAAAAAAAATACCCCTCCCATTTTGCATATTCATTCCCTCCAATAGTTTGTCTAGTTCTTCCATGAATTTATTTAAGCTATCAACTTCCAGCAATCAACCACCTGCTGGCTAAAGGTAAACTTTTGCACATTTATTCTCTAAAACCATCCCACCTCAGTTTGAATTTGTAACTCCTCGTGTGTGGTCTGAGCAATAATTAGCATTAGCATTAGTAGAGGCATATGATGCAAGAAAGCAAGCTTATTCAGCATCAGCCAAAAAAAAAAAAAAACACACACACCACTCCCATTTCACCCCTCCGTTCGTTCGAAATACCTTCTCTATACCTGTTTCAGCAGATCTACATCATTCCTAAATTGAGGCCTCCAGACCTGCATGCAGTACTCAAAATGTGGCTGACCATTGCCGTATACAATGGGATAATCACCTCTTTACCCCTGTTAACAAAATTCCTGGATATCATTGACAAAACCCCATGAGCTGTCCCGACAGCCTGTCTGCACTGCTCAGAGCACTTTGTCTTTTTCATTCTCCACTACCCTGAGTGTAGTACACACAGTTGGTATGTTACTCTGGGGTTACTGCTCCCCATATGCAGTACTTTGCATTTTTCAATGTTAAACTTCAGTTTCCACTTCTCAGCTCATCTGCCTAACTTTTCTAGATCCTGTTGCAGTAACATACTATCATTACCATCGTTAACAGTCCTGCCAACCTTTTTATCATCTGCAAACTTGGACATTAAGGCTGATATACCTTCATCACTATCATTGATTAATATAGAAAACAACAATGGGTACAATGCCAAACCCTGAGGACTCCACTAATAACATTAGTCCACAAAGAGCAATATCCATTGATTACCACTCTCTGTCATCTCCCTTCAACCATCCCTTTATCCATTGCAGCAACTTGCTGTTAATGCTACACTGCTCTGATTTGTAAAGCAGTCTTTTATGTTCAACAGCATCAAAAGCTTTTCTGAAATTCAAGTATATGATATCAAAACTATTTTTTGCATCCAATTCCTTTCTTATCATGTCATAGTATCCAATCAAATTGGTCAAACAAAATAACAAACCCATGCTGTGTCTGAAGTATAATTGCAGCCTGTCTAAACAACCCTGCACTACTTCTTTTACTAGTAACTCCATTATTTCCCTGGAACAGAAGTTAAACTAACAGGCTATAATTACTCGTTTCACCATTTGATACCCTTTGTAAATTGCAGATACATTCACACATCTCCATTCTACGGGGACCTCCCTGAATCCAAGGATGCTCTTGTAATTATGAGTAAGGGATTGCTTAATTCCCTCACTGTCTCCCTTAATACAATAGGATAGATCCCATCCATCTCAGGTGCCTTTTTTATGTTAAACTTCAAGAATTTCTCCTGCTATATACGATTAATGTTTGTATTGTTGATTTATTGTAAACTCTACTGACCTGGTAGTGTCGTGCTGGAGTATAAACAAGATGATTTATGTCAACACAATAAAGCAAGTATTGCAAGAAAGTAATAAGTTTGAACTGTCACGATGAGCTATTATTTCTTGCACCAAAAGGTAAGGGGCGCCTCCGTAGCCAGGTGGGGAGGAGCAGCAGTGCGTAGCACACTCTTCTTGATTAGACCGGGGTTAGAGTCCGTGACCACCAAATACAGGGGATGCAGAAAGGTCAAGGAATGACCACCACATATTCCCTGAGCAATATGGCCTTAGTTGCTAATGCTCCTAAAAACCAAATAATAACATAATAAAAGGTAAGCAAAGAGAAAGAAAAACAGAATACTGGTAATTTATTTTGATAGGTGTGTGAATTTTATGACATCAGGAAACCTCTCACTATTTTGATACAAAAGTTAAACTTGGACATGAATATTTATGACAGCTTCCCAAACAACATGAAAAGTGTGCCAATCAAAATGACTAATTTTAATTGAAAGGTTTTGTGTATCTTGATAAACTTTGTTTATTTATCCCACGTAAAAAAACTTATTCTGGCAGTTATCTGAGGAGCACAGAATTGAAATGCCTATTGGAAAAGGCTCTCAACTTTAATACATGCTGATGGAAGTGATGACTTTATAGCGATGCACTTTTAATGTTTAAATCTAATACAAAGACTGGGGATTATCGTAGTCATATGAACTTTGAAAATTTCCAACTGCCATCCATTTCCATCATCATAATGAACAACACAAGCTATCACAGTGTGCAAGTCATTAAAAAAACCTGCTGGTGTGCTTCTGAAAAAAGATATCATAGAATGGTTATCAAAAAAATAATGTGCTACATGAACCTAACCTCAGAAAACCAGAGCTTTTGGCTATTGTGCAGTTGCAGCCCATTTAAACCTAAATATAAAATGGGTAATTTGTAAAATATTGTGCAAAATGTAAAATGCGGTTTTCACAATATATAGTATATTGGTGCAACGGAAAAATAATGTAGTCATTTGATGAAAATTTATGCAGTTGTCTTCTAAAAAGTACTGCAGTCTAATGAAAATTGAGGATACATACTAGAAGATGATGGTCTTCTTCATGAAGCCATTGATAATGTTATTATTGCCCTAAATCATGCTTCTGCTGTCTCTGGCACTAGTATCAAATGGGAAGAACTAGAAAATTAACTACATCAGAATAAAAAGTAAGTGCAATTGTTGTTTTTGCTAGTGTCATATTCTTGTTATTGTTGTCTGAAATGAATAAGTAGTTGTTTGTTTGTGTGTATAAATTAACTATAAAATATTAATTTTCAGTATGAAATTGATTGTTTCTTTGCTGCTCCTGCCACTGCTACAGAATACCCTAAATTTTCAGTGCAGCATCACCTCATATATGATTCTTACACTTGCCAAATCAACCTATAGTCTGACAAAAGTTCCTACAAATGTGTCTGATTGTGAACAGTTAGAGCAATGACAGAATTTAAAAAAAAAAAAAAAAAAATTTATCTTCGAATGGTTAAAATGATTATTTATAATGAAATAATAAATAAAAATAACCAGACATATACCTAGTAAAATGGTTATTATTTTTACCATTCAAAACCGCATAGCTGTTTATTTAAAATTAAAAGTCAGGCTCTTCAAACATGCAGAATAGAATACATGTTTGTAGAACTTGTTTACTTGATCTGGCATAAACTACTACCCCTGTAATTTTGTCAGTATAATTTAGAAAACACTGTAAAGGGTAAAGTGGCTTTGGTTTTCTGTAAGTGGAAAACTGTTAATAAAATAAATAAATTTCTGTTTATTCTCAATACAGCCAAGGCCAGAAGAGTTTACTTATTCATTGTGACTGCATACGTACTGAATTAATTATTGAGGGCCGATTTTTGTCCACAGTTCACAAATAGGCTATGTATTTTCCCTAACTGCATACAGGCTTGAACCTACAGCTTTCTCACCTGTGGCTACATTCAATGCATTGGAAATGGAAAGTGTAACAAAAAATTAGTTCAAAAAATGCCATTGGGTGCAATTGGCACTGTGTGCAACTGGTATAGTATTATATGGATGAATTATCTTCTGGGTGTAAAAATTGAGATGTTCAGTATTGGTGTCCATTATATGTTGGAAGTATATGCAAAATCATTTGCATTGATTATTCAATTATAAGAACTCTATTTCTCTTCATATCTGAAAAGCTTCAGCAACAGTGTCTATATCCTGTTTAAAAATTTGCAGTTTCATTTCTGTGATGCCTAAAATGAATTGATGATAGATGAGGAATTCAACAAACTTCTAGTCATTTGACATCCCAACGATTTTTCTCAAATACAAGTAGTTATAGGTGTCAACTGACTCATCAGGATCCGAATAAGTCAGTTTGCATTGACTCCAAATGCAAATACTCCATTTCTCTGCATATCTGCAAAGCTTCAGCAACAATGTCTGTAGCCACAAGGTGTATACAAAATGATATTTCCAGATACAAAACCTTACCTTGTTCTCTTCTAATATGACTTTAGAATTCTGTACAAAAGGCATCTTAGCATTTTATTTACACTTATTCCTTTTTCAATTAGATGAACTGCTAGAACATACAAAACGTTTTTGTGTTCCAAGTTTAGAAATATTAAGTACCTTTCTCATTAGTGAGGAAATACTACTAAATAAAACTTCATTAAAGAAGGCTCAAAAATAATACTTTTCTGTTATTGTCAAGACAGAAGAAAACACTTTGCATAGAAGCAGAAAACGATGGTTAATTCGAGAGCATCAAAACTTTTAACTTTTTATTCATTCTCTTCTTTCTTTTTTTTTTCTGGTTTCTTTTACGTTGTAAAGAAAATCACATACTCAATAGTAATGCTGATAGCTAGTTTGTAGAGAATAAGAGAAATTGTCCAAATTCAATTTGGATGATGTACTATTCTTTATCAACAATGTGAAGCAAACACATACATCAGTAATAGATTTATTTATAAAACAAATATTCCAAATACTTTATTGCTTAAAACTAATGAACAAACTTAATTCAAGTACATATAATGCTAATCTTTCTTTTAATTACATTATTACTGAAATTACTTATTTCAGCATGAGAAAAACATACAAGTTTTTCTTATGCAGAAATTATATAAGTAATTATATCTATCTAGGTCATAAATATAACTACTGCCAGATAAAATAATCATTAAAAAGAAAAAAAAAAAAAATTCTCTTTTGTCTTAAGAGTCTTTTATTAATGAAGGTAACGAGGGAGTGCATGATACTCATTACACTATAAAGGTTGAAAAACGGCTTCTCACAAATTCTGCAGTGTATCACTTTACTGTAACAGTAAGCAGCCTGATGTAAATAATAACCCACGGTTTTATGTTTTTTCAAGGTAATCTTACCTAACATCTCTTTAACGGACTTGTTGAGTAATTCCAAATACCAACCATATTCTTCTATATGGACTTCTAATGCCCAGCATCTTAAATATTTGAAGTAGCTCAGAAGTGAAATTACTTCCTCCATCTGTAAGTAAGGTTTCTGGGCAATCAAATCGACAGATGACACAATCAAATTTTGGACTATTATCTTTGTCTCTGGCTTCTGATTAGGCATTGCAAAAAGTTTCACCCACCTGGAAAACAGGTCAACGAGAACAAAAACATATTTGTTAACTTTAGTTATTTAAGCTAGTGGCCCTACAGCATCTACTGCTACACACTGGAAATATCTAGATGGGCACTGTACAATTTTAAAAAGTGTTTTTCCTTTAAATTGACCTCTGACCTGATAGATATGACAGGAATTGATGGTACTTTGCCACATCTTCAGTGAGTGTGGTCCAGAAAAACCTTTCTATAATTCAGTTTTCTCTCCTCTAAGCCCAGCAAGGTCACTCACTCACTTGTGATATGTTCTACATATCCACTCCTATGTGGAAGCAAGGGTGATTGAATCATTCATTAGCATTCCCTCTTATCCTCAACACCCTCTGATCATTCATGTAGAATAAGCTCTTCTTGTGTTTCCTTAAATGGGCAATCACTATATGAACATGATTTCAAGGATTGCTGGGAGTCATCGTGGAACAAGTAAATACACTGGCTGTGTTAGGATAACTAAGAATAAGAACAGGTGTATGTATACTTGCATGTACACCAATGCTAGGAGTAGAGTAAATAAATTTGATGAATTTGAAGTGCTGGTCAAGACATAAAAGGCAAATATTGTTGGGATATCAGAGACATGGTGTCACACAGATATAAGGAATGCAGAATTGGAATTTGGTGAGTACAATGTGTACAGAAAGGATAGGAAGGTAGGAGGGGTTATGCTGTTAGTTAAGAAACACACAAAATCTAATGCAGTGCATCCAGTTGACATTGATGGACAGTGCAGTGTTGTCAGTTTGGTGTGACATAGGCACTGGAAAGGCAGGGATGAGAGTATGAATGTGTTAATGGCCTAATGACTCTGCTAAGTACAATGAACAACTGTACAGAGAAATTGAGTGGGCCAGTAAATCAGAATATCTTATAATGGGGATTTTAACTTCCCAGATATTGACTGGAACTTGTGGGTTGATCACTTGCACAATAGTAAGACTTTTGTGAATTTATTGGATGGCTGTTTTTCTACAGCAGCATGTTGAGAGGGAGTAATACTCTTGATCTGATTATCAGCAGTGATTATTCATGCATTATGAATCTACACATAAAAGAACCACTAGAAGTCAGTGATCACAGTGTACTGATGTGTGATTTACATAAAGGTATAAATTACCATCGGGGTAAAGGTAAGGGTTTTTGCTTTTATAAAGTTGACTACAGTGGTCTCAAACAGTTTTTAAATTCTATACAGTGGCACCAACTGATGATGTTACCAACAGTAAATTTTAAAATTGGAAGCATTCAAGGAATTAATCATGGAAGCTACTAGGCGTTTCATACCAACTAAAAACTATTGTTCAACGTTTAAGCCTAAATGGATGTCAGACAAACTAATGAGACTCGTGGCAGAGATGAAAAGGGCATGGGATGAATATAAATTGTCATGCGATACAAAAGTCTATAATAGATATAAGCTAGTCTGTAATCAAGTCACAAAAGAGGATAGGCAAGCAAAGGCAGATTATGAGAAATCTTGGGCAAAGGATGTAAAGAAAAATAGCAAAGACTTCTTTACTTATTTAAATCCTAGAAGGGATAAATTGGATTGGTCCACTTGATATCAATAGTTTCTGTTGGTGATCCTGCTCGGGTAGCTGACAAACTGAATTAATACTTTGCATCTGTATTCACACATCAGGAATCCTCTATGGTAGTGGAAGCCAGGAGTTTAACAGACTTTAACAGGGAGCTAAATGATTTTGTAATGACTTAATGGAATAGAAATTGTTGAAGTTAAATATAAGAAAGGTATCTGAGGTGGATGGGATCTATCCAGTAATATTAAAGAATGCAGCAAAGGAAGAAGTAAGTAAACTCTTAGCCATAATTATAAGAACATCCTTGGATTCAGAGGAGGTCCCCACAGACTGGAGATGTGTGAATGTATCCCCAATTCACAAAGGGGGGAATCAAAGGGTGACGTAAGTAATTACAGACCAGTTTGTTTAACTTCTGTTCCAGGGAAAATAATGAAGTCACTGGTTAAAGAAGTAAAGGATCATCTATACAAGACTGCAGTTATAGTTCAGACACAGCATGGGTTTGTTAAGGGGAAAATCTTGTTTGACCAATTTCATTGGATACTATGATGTGGTCACAAAGGAACTGGATGCAAAAAATTATTTTGCTATCGTATACTTGGATTTCAAAAAAACTTTTGATGCTATTTCACATAAAAGACTTCTATACAAGAAGTTTTTTATTTTTTAATTTTATAAATTAAAAAATAATAATAAGTTTAAGTAACTTAAACCAAATTACATGGCACCCCTGGAATGTTGTTGCGGCACCCCTGTTGAAAATCACTGCCCTAGCCCAATGGAGGACACTACCCCACCACAGAACATTTCGTGCTCCCGAAAGTCCGTGAACAAGTCCAGGACATATTGACCGGATTATTCATTAGACCAGATTATCACTTTGGAAATGGCATCCTCAGCCAAGGAGTCCTCCTTAAACCCATATTGTTTATTTCAGGACAAACCCTTCGCATTATAGTATTCAATCAAACACACGAGGGCAAGTCTTTCCAGCAGCTTCCCCATCACTGGAAGAAGTGCTATCAGCCATTATGAACATGGCTTGTCCATGGGCCTCTCCGGGCTTTTGAGGAGAACCCTTAATACCACCCTCTTCCAGATCTGAGGGAAAACACCTTCCTTCAGGCAAGATTTAAACAACTCTTAACAACACACCAGGACTCGCCTGGTGCATTTTCTTTATTATTGTGGCATCCAGGGAATCCAATCTAGAGCCTTGCCAGTTGGCCTGACGTAGCCGAGTGGTCAGGAACGCAAGTGCAATAGCACAAGCTCTTTTAGTGGACCAGGGTTCAAGCCTGTAACTGCTAAATACAATTAACATTTGTATTGATTGATTTATTGTAAACTCCAATGACCTGGCGGTCGTGCCGGAGTATAAACAAGAACATATTTTTTTAGTGACTTCCAAAGCCAATTCAAGCTCAGCTGGAGTGAAAGGAAGCTCACTCCCCACCCCGACATATGATTCATAACAAAGTGTGAACTGTAGTATAATTACAGGGATATTCATGTGTTGTTGTGGCGGATCCCAGGGTTCCCTCCCATAAGCCGCTATTGTACTTCTTGTGTTGAAGTTTATGCCAAAACCGGCCAATTGTATGTAGTGTGTTGGACGTGTAAGTGTTATGATGTGTTCTGTTGTTATGTTATCGGCCGGTGCCTGGCTCTTAGCAGGTAAGAAGCAGTAACACCTGGTCACTACGTGGAGGCGGCCAGGATCAATTATCTCCTGCTGGGCAAGCCCAGGGCATAACACCTGAGAGTGCCCGAAAAAGAGAATGAAGTGGAAAAAGAGGAATACAGAGGGAGAAGTTTGGGATCTGGGGAGGTAAATGGATAGAATAGAGGAGAATCAACAGAGGGACTCTCCAATAGTTAGAAGTGAGAAGAAGTAAAGCAAGAATAAAGTAGGGAGAAGTGGACTAACTTCTCTAACCATGGAGACCTATCTCATGGAAAATCCCATTCTAGGAACTAGGATCAGCAAAACATCTTAATTTACAGTTTGCCTAACCCCTTGTAGGCAGAACGTCTTCAGTTGTTGAAGAAATAATTGATCTTCTAACAAAAAACATAGTGAAAGCAAATTCCACGAATTCTCAAAAGCTCCACAGAAAGACACTATGTGCAATATGTACAATATCCTCTTCTTCAGGAACACAGCACAATATACACTATGTTTAGATTTGTCCAATGTAATGCCATAACCTGGCCCAATAAATAAAATGTTTCAGGGTTAACGCAAAAGTAATATACATATCCAAATCCTAGATGAGATCACATTAGGCAGGGTTCAAAATTATGTTTATAAAATTTCTTGCCTAAATACAAGCTCTAAGAGAGCCCAAAAAGTCTAAGATAATCATCCAAGATAGTTAATAACAGAGTTACTAGGAAAAGTCTGTAATATGAAATGTCACAGTGGTATTCACTCACAAAGAAATATTAATTCCAAAAACTATGAAATGCTAAAGGCCAAATAGTATCTCGATGAGTAGAGCAAAATTCCTTATACAGTAAATACCTATTCTGCTGAAAACAGTTCCACATCAAGAACAAATCTATTATAAAATCCAGGAAAGTATAGTGTAGCACTTAATGATACTAATCAGTTGCAAATATAGAATCCAATCAAAAATGAGAGATATTTCTTTCCTAATCCAATAAAGGATCCAAGAAATCGCAGGAACAGTAAAACTAGGACCTAATTTCGGTTCTTCTTTTAAATGCACGAGAAGCAAACACATTCATAGCATTAAAAGCTGTCTGAGACTCAACCAGAATTTTATTGTTGCTGGAGTCCAAATTAGGAACTACACTAAGTAGGTCACATCGAAGATCGTTATAATGACATTGATGAAGAATATGGTTAACAGTTTCTTCCTGGCCACACAAACAAGATGTTGTTGGTGAAAGTCCCAGTTTGTGAAGTTTAGTATTTATACTTCTGTGGCCAGTTAATATAAACATACCATATAAGCCCGGCGAAAACCACTTTAACTCCTCCTTTTTAATTTCACTTGCTACAGGTAGAAAGTCCCTTGTGACTGCACCAATATCAGATGAAGACCACTCCTCTGCCATTTTGCAATAAAAATTTGCCTTAATCTTGTCTTCTCAGTCTTAATGGGAGCACTTAGATCTAATTGGATGTTATCATAGGTCAATGGTATTTTCTTCAAAAGGTGATACTTAAGGTAGTGGTACTGAACTTCAAAATGGACAGGTAGTTTCCCAAGCAAAACCTGAAGCGCCATGGTGGAAGTAGTTCGACAAGCTCTTGATATGGTCAGGAGGGCAGCCCTCTGTGCTTGTAACAGTTGCTTTACTACAGCAACTTTATTGGCTCTAAAGCCCCATGCACCAGCTCCATAAGAAATTATCGACAAAAACACACAATTATAGTGAAGTCGTAAGGTTTGACCTCTAAGACCCCAGTCTTGTCTTGTTATGTTTAATTTGGCTCAGGAACAATTTAGCCTTTTCTTTCACATACTGAACATGTGGTAGGAAACTGAGAGCATCATCAATATAAATGCCTAGGTATTTGGTCTTCGATAAGTACTTAATGGTTTGTTCCCTATATTTAATAACTGGAGGTCTTCCATGGTCAAGCTTTCCCTTAAGCAACATCTGAGACGTTTTTGCAATAGAAACCTGCAATTTATGTGTTGAAGACCAGTTGGAGAGTTCTAACAGCACAGCATTTGCTGATTCTTCAAGGCTTTTCCTAGAATTACCCTGGATTAAAATTGTAAGATCGTCAGCATATGCGATTATATGAATAGCTGGAAAACTCTTAACCAACCAGGAATCAAAAACCAGATTCCAGCACAAAGGACCAAGTATTGACCCCTGTGGACATCCTCTTGTAACTCTGCGAGAGACCTCCTCCAGTCCAGATTCGACAGAAATGGTACGATCAGAAAAATAGCTCTTTAAAAGCTTATATATATTTATGGACACTTCGGCCTCCCAGAACCTCACCAGGGCACTTTGCCACCAAAGGGTGTCAAAGGCCCCTTTGCAGTCCACAAAGAGGCCGAGCAAATACTTGGAATCTGTATCAGCCTGAATATCTATAAGTCTAACTAATGCATCTTCTGTCCCTCGTCCTTTGGTGAACCCATACTGGTCTCCAGAAGCAAGTCTTTTGTCGGCATATGCTGCAATTAATCTACTGGCAACAACCTTCTCTAGCGCCTTTCCCAGAACTGGGAGAAGGGCTATAGGCCTATATGATGATGGATCCTCAGCCGGTTTTTTGGGATTTTTAAGCAAGATTTTGAGCAAAGCTCTTTTCCACACTCTAGGGAATTCACCACTTTGTAGGCATGAATTAAACAAAATTAATATTGAAGCTGGCATGTAGTATAATTACAGTTCACACTTTGTTATTATAGGCACTTAAAATAGTAAGTTTATATTAGGCATATAAGAAATAATTTAGCTATAATAAATTCTTTAGCCATGAATATTTGTGGACCTCAGATTATTTCGGACCTATGAATAATGGAATCCTTCAAATTTAAAATATTCATAAATGTTTAAATCAGAGCATAATGCTTTTTTATGTCTATTAATACATAAATTCTACACCCAAATCTCTTAAAGTAATTCAGTTGTGAGAGGTTTTTTAAACCTCAATTTATGGTTATTTACACATATTCCATCCTAACAGACAATGCATCTGTCTGCACATTTACCAGCAGGTCTGTTTTTTGGTCAGTGCATCTTTGTAGGGCTTCATTAAAAATGTGTCAAGTTATAATTTGTGGTTCACATTCCTGGTTTTGATTTACTTATTTCCACTTATTGTATCAAGTTCACATGAAGGTCATCTTTATAATTCCAGATAAGTTATTATTGTCCTTAATGGATGTTTTTGTTCCTAGAGACAAAAAAAAATTTGATTTATACAAAAAAAAAATTGGTTTCAGTGAATTTCTTCTAGTCATTTTTTAAGTTACTTTTTAGCCTTTAATTTTGTGCCTCAGTACTTTAGTAAGGCAAGTCTTATAACTGATATAGATTAAGTTTGAGATATTAGGAAGCAGCAGCTTTTCTGAGTATATAATATGAATCATATTAATTGGAGGTGCTAACAGCAGCAGTGGCAAAAAGTGAACATTATATTAAATTTTAAAATGTTAAAATTTGTTATATCAATTACTGTTTTTGTTTTTTTTTACTATAAGTATCATTTGGATTTGGAATAAGAATTATCCTTAACCAAATGTTAGATATGTTTGTGTGAGGTCTGTTTTTACACTTCTATCTATGTACACTTCGCTCACTGTTACTATGATTCTTACACTACGTAAATTTGTTTCCCTTTTGTTTTCCATATTATATTTTAGGAATTACTTTACAATAGCACATTGGTGTGGCACTGCCTTAGTTTTTGCTGGAACACTTATTTTTTGTATTAATATAAAGCAATGAATTTTTTAATGAATCCAAACAACCTTGCTCTTGAATTTTTTTCAAGTACAAGGTTTTTGATTTCCTTAAGCTTAATGTACAAATCAGTCATGAGTGATAATCAGTTTATTTCATTTAACCTTCTGTTGCTATTATGGCATCTGACAGATATCACTTTTTAAATTTGTAAATGAAACAAAATTCTCCTATGTATCTTTGTCCACCAATATCAAAATGTCCATTTTGATATACTATGAATTACCAGACATTAGTTTTTTTCTGTCATTGAACAGATACTACGAGAGCAAAACCATATGTCTTTCTTCAAGGCAATTCCCATGTGTCTGTGAGATGCCAGAGAACAGGTGACAAAAATTACAGACATTCACATTGCATCTGTGTTGCAATCTTTTGGGCTCAAGGACCTTGAAAATTCTGAAAAATAATTAACAACTTTCTTCATTATTATTATTATTGTTTCTTGCATTTATTTTCATTTGATATTTTTTAATTGGGTTTAGCAAATTATAATTAATATGTTACCATTTTCAGTTCAATAAAAAAGCTAAACCTTAAATTTTTATAATTAAAACAAAAAAGGGGTATCACACAGATGCCGTGTGAGTATCTTCGTTAAACTAGAGTACAAGTGACGGAAGGTTAACTGTATTTAAATATTTCAGGGATGCTTTATTTTATCAACTGCCATCACTTGAAAGTTCAATGAAAACAGTTGTTTTTAATCATGTTGTTTTTTAAAAGTTATTGTTAGTAGGAAACCATAGTTTTATATGAATTTCAGAAGGATTAGCATCTATAAATATTTTAGTGGCAAAACATTATCATGGAAGTAGGTTAGAATAATCTGTGCCATTTTTTACCAGCATTTAAAACATTGAAATATTTAAATGACATACATTTTGGCATGGTGTATTGTGATAAATTAAATTTAATTAGATAAAAGATTTCAAATCTTTGTAGCTAATACAAATAATAAAAAAGTTAGTGATTCAGATTCTGAAAGTGCAATATTGTTTTTGAAGTCAGATTATTAGCAGTGATTCTGCTGAGTTCAAAAGTTGAATATTTAATCTATTGCAGACTATTACAATAAAAAGAACACAAAGTGAAGGAGTTCAAACAGATTTATTTTTATTCAAAGTAATCACCATCTGACTGAATGCACTTATTATTATTAGCTATATGGTGCAAGGAAGCCTGAGGCTTATGCTGCACCAGCCAAAAAAAAAAAAAAAAATTCTGAATTACCCTGAGAGAGAGAGAATAAGAGTCAGAAGTAGAAGGGGAATCACCAAGAAAGAAAAGAATGATGATATCCAACTCAGGACCCTGGGTGTGCCAAGCCCATACTCACCAGATATGAGCCCCTGGAGTTATATTTTATTACACTATTCTAAAAGTTTCCAAAAAGAGTCAGTGAAGGTGACCAAAGAAATGATGTTCAGTTCAAAGGTTACGTTGTTCTCTTTTTCTTCAACATCTTGAAATCTCTTTCCTTTGGGGGCAGTTTTCACTTGGGAAAGAAGTAGTAGTGTGCTGGTTCTAGATCGAGAGAGTAGGGTAGGTGGTTGACCTGTACAATGCCATATTTCATCAGAAATGTCTTCACAACAATTGCGAAGTGGTTGAGGGTTCTTGCAACAAGAACCAGCTGCTTTTCTCTCAAAATTGCAGCCTCGCCATGGAAGTGTGCTTAAATAGTCTTGGATGCGCCTATATATAAAATGCAACATTGACACACATACACACACTCTCTCTCTCCTCAGGTATAAATTTCTTGTGAGACACCCTATTTATTGAAAAACATGATCAGCATTGTCTTGACCCTTGACCAAAACTTTTGGGCCTTTCTGATGATTTTGAAGTTCTCTGCATGCCCTGACACTTCATCTCTGGGTCATACTGAAACACACAACACTCATCTCCAATGATAATACAGTCAAGGAAGTTAGGATTGTCTTGATAAGTCTGGATAATGTCTTTGCATGACGACACCCTTCATTATTTCTGCTCATCTGTGAGGCTGTATGGCACAAATTTTACACAGACCTTTCCCTAAATTTTCCTTGATCTTTCCCTAGATCTTTAGTCTCCTCTTCTTTTTCCTTCACCATGTTATAAAGGCTCATGGCTTTCACTTGATTGATGTTTTGACTCAAAGGAATTCTCTTTTGATTACAATCTTCTATCCATATTAATAAAAGATATTCCATGTTCCATATTAATCAATAGCAAACTTCTTTGTTTAGTTATCAATTTTGTCACATAAGATGCTGTAGATATTCCCTGCACTTTATGCTGATCCTTCTTTTGAATAATTGTTTGCAATGATGCTTTATTCATTCCATTTTTCTGCACAATTTTAGCATACAATGCACCATCTTCATGGCACTTGATAATATCAAGTTTTTTTTTCTAATGTAAGCTATTTACGTTTAGTAGCTCCACTGCTTTCATTACTTTTCCTTTTTTGACTTATCATTTTGTATTTAAAGGAGTAAAAAATAAATTGTGAAATGAAAAGTTTGAAAAGCTATCATGTCATCAATACTGAACACTGTTGCACATTTTAGCAGTCAGCTAAAATGTGCAACAGTGTGCTAAAATGTGCAACAATGGCACATGTGCATGTGAGACAATAGAGTTGCCACCGCAGCATAGGCTATAACAACACAGCATATATGTATGTTTACCTAGGCTATGACAACACAGCATATATGTAGAGTACATGTCTAGGCTATTGAATGAGTTTCAATATGTACAGTAAATGTTTGACTTAACCTTAATTGAAAACTGTGTTATAGTGAAACCCGTGCTGTTTGAAGCCGTATTAAGTGAGGTATTGCTGTATCTTCTTTCATCTTCTCGACCTTCAACCCATGCATGGTACTAATTACTATAGGTTCTAATACCTCTTGTGTTTGGGGATTTCATTTTTAAAAAAAAATTCATTTATAGAATGGAGGTAACTAAGCAAAATGTATCCCAATAAACAGTAAATGTTTTCTAACAAAGAAATCAGAAAGAATTTCTTTATAAGCACCAATGGCTACAGTATCTGAGAGCATCAACAACTTCTTTTTTTTTTTTTCTTTTTTTTTTTGAAATAATCGAAGTTTTCATGGTCTTGATTACACCCTAGTCCAGGAGTTCACAAAGTGTGGCCCACAGCCATTTTTATGATGCTGTGTATAAATGTGAAGAAAATATGTGTTCAAATTTTATAGAATAATCATAAGCCTTGTGTACTAACTATAGTGGAAACCGCAGGACTTTGAGAAATATATGTTAAACCTGCAGGACTTTGAGAAATATATGTTAAACCTGCAGGACTTTGAGAAATATATGTTAAACCTGCAGGACTTTAACAGCTTTTTCCTGTTAACCCAATTTACTGGTAAAATTTTTGATGACCAATTCCAAGTACATGTAAGGAGAAAAACAGACAGAGATAGGCATATAAGTGAGAATTGGTTTGCAGAAAATAATTAGTTGACCTTACTAGTTGCTGCAAAAATTCCAATTATCACAGTCACAATAACAAGATTCACCTGCAAACCATTCTCTCATGCAAGAATGGTAGTGATATCACAGCATTAACCCAGTATGCAGCCCACCCACAATTTCTATCAGTGTATTTTCGTCAATATTGGCCCACTGACAAAAAAGTTTTTGAGAACTGCTGTTGTAGTCCATAGGTTGTACTAACAATGTAATGTTTGTCGGTAGATAAATGATTTTGCCATTTTCTGTTGTTTTCCACAGGACGGGATAGAACTTTAGTAACACTTGAAAATTATATATATATATTTTTATTTTTATTTTGTATGGATGTTAATATACTATTGGACATTGTTTGTAATAGTCAGATTTCATTTGCATTATAAATTTGTGCTGGAATAAGACCTTTCTCTTATTTCGAATTAGCAGACCTTTTTCTCTGCTAATTTGTCACAGAACAACATTGTTTCCACATTATCAGCATGAACCTTCACTCTGTATTTCTAACTCCCATAAACCATTTTTAATAAAACAGAAGAAAATTTAAATGTTCAGGAATTTCTGTGATTTCTCAAAAAAATATATTTTACCTTATTTAAAGTCAGTGGCTCAGATATTGGAGTTCTTTCAACTCTTTCTTAGAGAAACCGCTACCCCTGGGGCTCACATCTGGTGAGTATGGGCTTGGCACACCCAGAGTCCTGAGCTGGATATCATCATTCTTCTTTCTTGGTGATTTCCTTCTCTCTCTCTCTCTGAGGGTAACTCAGAAAATTTTTTTTTTGCCTGGTGCAGCAAAAGCCTCAGGCTTCCTTGCACCATATGGCTGATAATGATAATCATTACAGTTTCAAGCTGTTCATTTGTAGTAACTTTCAGTGATTTTCTGAAAGGTACTACTTGAATTTGTCTGAAAGGTACTACTGAATTTGTCTAAAATGTTTCACATTTAGACAAATTCTTCTATCATGATTTGGTTTTTAAAAGGTGTGCAGCAGAAACTGTACATATAAGATACAGAGAGTGGAAAGACTTTAAGAGATGGTCATTAATTAATCCAGACCAAGCAAAGCAAATTTTTATTTTGTTGCTTGCAGTTTATTAGCTTTCGATGGAACTCTTATGGTAATTTTTTAAATTAATCAAGCTTAGAAGATTTGAACTTTTATTTCAGAATTAATGTAAACCTTATTCCATTAATTCCCATGTTCAGTCATATTCCATTTTACTGGTTTTCTATATACAGTATAAGTTGTTTTTTTCATATTGTTTCTTTATTCAAGAATTTAATTATCTGTTTAATATCAGATTGCCCTAAGCAATTGCTGGTGTAAGAATTTAATTAGTTTCAAGGTTGCTGTGATAATAGACTAATGCAAGACATGATTCACTAGTGAAATCAGTCCTAATTTATTTTTTAATAATATATACTGAGATTTTTGAATGGATGAATATATAGTATATTTTGTTCTAGAATAAAAAAATTTTCTTAACTATGTTGTTGTGCTCTTTTATAGAGTTTTTTTTTATAAGTTTTCGTGTATTATAAATGTTTGTCTTAAAATTTTTGGTGCTTTAATTAAAGACAAGACTGACCAACTTGTGCCACCACTTGTATGGTATGTCTTTGTATGAGATGTGATCAGAAATTTTGGAGACTGAACTGATATTTGGAAAATAATAATGCTTACTAGCTGTTCAGCCAGATCTATATCTGGCTGAACAGCTATATGAAGGGTGACATGAGTAATTACAGACCAGTTAGTTTAACTTCTGCTCCAGGTAAAATAATAGTCACTGGTTAAAGATGCATTGCAGGATCATCTAGACAAGACTGCAGCAATAATTCAGATACAGCATGGGTTTGTTAAGGGAAAGTCTTGTCTGACAAATTTGATAGGATATTATGATGTGGTTACAAAGGAACTGGATGCAAAAAATAATTTTGATATCATATATTTGGATTTCAGGAAAGCTTTTGACACTGTTGCACATGAAAAACTATTGTAAAATTGAAGCAGAATGGTATTAAGGGTAAGTTGCTACAATGGATAAAAGGATGGTTAAGTGGGAGAAACAGAGGGTGGTAATCAATGGGTGCTGCTCTTCGTGGACTAATGTTATTAGTGGAGTCCCACAGGGTTTGGTGTTGGGTCCACTGTTGTTTTGTATATTTATCAATGATATTGATGAAGGTATATCAGGCTTAATGTCGAAGTTTGCAGATGATACAAAGGTTGGCAGGGTTGTTAATGACAGCAATGGCAGTGTGCTATTGAAACAGGATCTAGATAATTTGGACAGATGGGCTAAGAAGTGGCAACTGAAGTTTAACCTTGACAAATGCAAAGTACTGCATATGGGTAGAAGTAACCCCAGAGAAATGTACCAACTGTGTGGTACTACACTTAAGGTGGTAGAAAATGAAAAAGACCTGGGAGTAATTGTGCAGTCAGATATGAAGTTTTCTGAGCAATGTAGACAGGCTGCCAGGGCAAGTCATGGGGTTTTGTCAATGATATATAGGAATTTTGCTAGCAGGGAAAAGGAGGTGATTGTCCCTCTGTATAAGGCAATGGTCAGGCCACGCCTTGAGTACTGCATACAGGTGTGGAGGCCTCATTTTAGGAAGGATGTCGATTTGTTTGAGAGTGTACAGAGAAGGGCAACAAGATTGAGGGGAATGAAGGGATCCTCTTACCAAGAGAGGCTTAAATTCTGCAAATTGCAGTGGCTGGAGACTAGGCACCTGCACGGTGATCTGATTGAGGTGTATAAGGCTTTGAATGGGTTGAGCACGCTGAATTCTGATGGGATCCTTCCACTTGTTCAGATTAAGGGGGCATAAATTCAAATTAAGAAAGGACAGATGTAGAATAGATGTGCGGAAATTTGCCTTTAGCCAGTGGGTGGTTAATTGCTGGAACAAACTTCCATCTGTCGTTGTGGAAGTTGATAGGTTGAATAAATTTAAGGAGGAACTGGACAGGCATTTGGAGGGAATGATGTGATTTTTTTTTTTTTTTTTTTTGGCTGATGCTGCATAAGCTCATGCACTTGCTTTCTTGCATCATATGCCACTACTACTATCTCCTTCGAAGTACTCTTAATACTATACATATTGATTCCAACCCTTCTGCAACTTCTGGATGCATTCCTGACAGGCTCCTTTTTGAACTGCTAACAGTTACTTGTTCTGTTCTGAATAATTTCCTCAGTCATTGAAAGGGGACTTATTTGGGAAACAAACAAAAAAAAATCACAGGGAGCTAAATCCAGTAAGTATGGCAGATGGGGCTACCGTGATTGCTTTGCAAGAAATTCTTTAATGGAAAGTGCCACGTGGAGCATTGTTATGATGCAAGTGCCAATTCCCTGATGCCCACATTTCTAGCCATTTTTTCCAAATAGCATTGCATTTGCATAGTATTGCTGGTGTACTGTTTGACCATGTGGAATAAATTCATAATGTGAAGCCCTGGAGTCAAAAAATATGGTAAGCATGATCTTCACATTTTATTGAGATTATATTGCTTTTTTGGACCACAAAGATAATGGAGTCTTTGAGAGGGCTGGGCCTTTGTCAGGTCATAGCAATACACCTGTCTTCAGTAATGACAGAATTAAAAAAAGTGTGCATCAGCAGCAATGTGTTGGCAAAGATCCTCACATATCGGAACTTGGTGTTCTCTGTGATAATCAGCGGGGATGCAGTGCCAAAACTTTGCTCAAAATATGTCACATTCCCAGTCTTGTGTAAAAATTGATTGACATTTTCTATAAGAAATAGTAATTTCACTAGCAAATTCACAGCTAGTTAAGAATCTGTCAATTCTGTTCAGATCACAAACACAAGAAATTGAATGATTGGGTTTTGAAGTTGAAGAGCAGCCAGGTTGAGGATCACTTTTCAAGTGGCCCTCTTTAAACTTTGAAAAGCCATCAAATAGCATCTTCTCTGATAATTGTTTAAAATTTCATGGGTTTGTGCAGCACTTTTTTTTTCATAATTGAAACAAAATTTGATGCAAATTCACTGCTTGGTAAAATCACTTCATTTAGAATAAGCAAAATACATAAAACACCTTCTAGTCAGAGCACATTACTTCAGACTGACTGCAGGTAAACAGGTGACCCATGTACTGCTTTGTCTAGATGAGTCACCAAACATGTTGTGACAAGTTGTAACTGGCTACAGTGCCCTAGTTTTGAGATACAGTTGACCTTCAAGCTTTTTGATCACACCTGCAATTACTGTAATTCTCTTATTAATTCACTTTGTTTCAGCTTTAGTCTAGTCTACTCTTAGAGATTTTAAAGAATGATTGTAAAATATATAATATAAAATGTTTTATATAAAATTATATAAAACAAAATGTTGTTACTGCTTTGAATATTATTATTTTACTGATGTGCAGTGAGAATATTGAGTACACTGTTTCAGGAATTTACTTATATATTATTAAACAATGTAACCTTTGCTTTATTCATTTTAATATGCAAATAGGATATTTAAAGCAGGGCATTAAACTGGAACTGAACTAAAAACTATAACTACCATATACTAGTGTTTTCTGGTTGCAGAAAAAACAAACTGAAAATAAAATATATCTGAACCCAAACTTTAACATTAATTTCATTCCTTGTTTTCAGTTTATATAAGTTCTATAATCAAAGGTGGGATTTTCCTGACAGTATGACAATACATAGCTTTATAGTAGTTTTCCTTCTTTTAATGGAGTAGAAGGAATAGGAAGGAAAAGAAATTTTGTAAAGAACATTAATTAAACTACGTCCACACACATGTATAAGCTTGGCACTATTGTTTTGGATGTTGCCAGCCATTCCCGTCAGTGTGAAGTGGGTCTTGCAAGACCAGAATTTATCTTTCAAGATAATAGGGATAATCTCAGCTGTAATTTATTGCAGGATTTATGTTGTTTCTAGATAAACCATGCTGCTTAGATAATACTGCACATTTTATACAACATTTCACCTTTGCATTTTTTTTATATATAAATTACTTTGTCATTTGTTAGAAACATATTTTATGTATAGTCACCCTCATGTTCATGGAACCATTCCTGAACAACTTGTGCCTTGTGATATGCCATCATTATCCTGCTGGAAGTTTGGTGCATCATAGCCTAAGTTGCTAATGCACCAATAAAACATAAACCCAAACCCTGCTGAAAGTAATCATTACCAGATGGATAAACTGAGAGTAAGAAAGACCTAGTTATATTCAAGTAGGCTATAGCATTTAGATGTTGATCCAGTGGTATGGGATGACCTAATATTTTGCGAAAACTTTCTCACACCATCACATATTTGACACATGGCACAAAGAGTTCAGTTCATACTGCTGTCAGTATAGAACTTTTTTTTTTTATTTATTTATATAATTAAATGGTCCCAGCCAACATTTGGCAACCCCCACCAAACTACAGTAGTTTACAGTTTCATACACAGATATGTTACAATTTAGAATGTCATACAAAATGCAAAGTGAGGTACAATATCTCAAAATGAACATCCTGGATTGATACTACTTACAGTTTTGAATATCATACAAAATGCAGAGAACAATGAATACACTGTTCCAGGGCAAGCTCCCACCAGTTATAGAACGAAGTTAACTCTCATCCTATGCTTGCTCTGTTGCCTTTATTCTATTTTCTTTATCATTTCATTTATAGATTTCATCCGTCTTGTTGCTCATTTTCTAATAAAACTCTTTTAAAAAATTTGTGTTGCAAATTCCTGAAACACCATGAAATCCTCCTTTGTTTTAATCATTTGAATCTTAGAACCTCTACTCATTATTATTCATACTTGGAGCACTACATTTCAACTCAATCCTAAAGTCCAAATACTCTTCAGTCATATAAAACATTCTCCCATGTTTCCACTGCCCCACAAACACATCTTATTCTCCGAATTGCTTCAAACTTATTCAACCTTTCAAAGAAAGATCCATGATCTGTCATGAGAAATAAACTGTACAAGTCTGTTTGAAACCATTCACAACTTATATTCTTTCTTACATCTGATAAAATTTTCTTGTTATTTCTCCTTTATTCAAAGTCTCATAGCAACTTGTTCCACACTCTGTTTTTCTCCCGCTTCGTATCTTCTTCTATATTTAATTCCATTTACAGCAGCCTATTATGATTTCTGTTGTGACAAATAATAGTACAGTTCCCTGTAGGCCAGTAACAAATCCAATTTGCCTGCTATAACCTGAAGTGCTTCAGCCTACATGCTACCAACATTTGCATTAACATTACTCTTTATACTGAATGCAGCTTTTATTTATCCCTTTCCTTCATTCCTTCCACTAACCATATCGGTGCACCAATATGGTTAGCAGAAAGAATATATACACTCCGATGCCACTTTATTAGATACACCCACCTACCTACCTATTCAGGCTGTTTTGAAGGCTAAAGCTAGGTGTATACACCTACCTTTAGACTTCAAAACAGCCTGAATTTGTCTAGACATGGATTGAACAAGATGCTCAAAACTTCATGCAGGAATGGAGTACCATGCAGACATGAGTGTCACGCAGTTCCTTGAGATTCGACAGAGGTGTAGGCCTGCAGCGAACAGCCCTTTCCAGCTCATCCCAAAGATGTTCAATGGGATTGAGATCCGGGGCCTGAGTGGCCCACTGCAGCAAAGAAAAGTCATTGTCATGTTCCTGGATTTGGGCTTTGTGCACCAGCACGTTATCCTGCTGGAAGTAACCATCTGACTGAGGATAAACTGTCAACATGAACGGATGCACTTGTTCAGCAACGATGTTTAGGTACGATGTGGCATTCAGACTTGACTCAATGGGTATCAATGGACCCAACGTGTGCCAAGAAAACATTCCCCACACCATAACACTGCCCCCACCACCTTGCACAGTAGTCGTCAGACATGACAGATTCATGTTGTTTTTGCCAAATTCTGAGCCTTCCATCAACATGATGCACCAGGAACTTCGACTTGTCAGACCAAGCAACTGTTTTCCAATCCTTGATAGTTGGTGTTGCTGTGGCTACGGGAGGCATCTCTCTTGTTCTTCATTGATAACAAAGGTACATGCTGTGGCTGTCGGCTGTTATAGCCCATTCGCGACAAAGTGCAACTAGTGGTCCATTGCGATATTTTGTTCTGCACACCAAGGTTGTATTCTGACGTGATATGTGTGGCCCGTCTGTTTGCTTGCACAATTCTAGCCATCCTCCTCTGACTTCTTTCATCAACAAGCGATTTTCTTCCACAGGAGTGCTGTTGAGAGGATGTTTTCTGTTCGTTGCACCATTTTTGATACACTCTTGAAACTGTGATGCATGAAAAGTTCAGGAGAACTGCCGTTTCAGAGATGCTTTGTCCAGCGTGTCTTGCACTTACTACCATGCCACGTTTGAAGTCTGTTAGAAAGGGCTTAGAAAGAAAAGTCTGATACTAGAAAGGTTGTTCTGCTGCATTTATATCCACAACTGTGGTCATGTGACTTGCAACATTGTGGGACAAACCATTTGTGTGCACAGCAGGGGTGTACCTAATAAAGTGGCAGCACAGTGTTATCAGTGCAAAGATACATTTATATAAAAGATTTATTGCTTTCCCTTTAACACCCCATTGCTTCTAGTTATGTGAGATATCATTCCTACAGATCTTTTAATTTTATCACTTATTGCATTGATAAGTCAAATAAACTTCATATGCCTATCTATATGCACTCCTAAATACTTCAAAGTCATCACTGATTGCAGGCTGAAGTCTCCTATCTTTATATGCAAATGTCTCCTTACAGATAGTCTCCCCTTCAACAATAAAATCTTTGTTTTTTTCCCATAAATTGACAATCTGTATAGTTTACATAATTTGTTCAATTCTGACAATACCCTATTTGCTGTTGTTTCCAGTTTTGCTCTTGATTCTCCTCCTTCTACCATTATCACTAAGTCATCTGCATAGGCAGTCATGTGGACATCCTTAAATTCTTTCCTCAACCAATCTTCTAACGCTATCGACCACACTAGTGGACCAAAAATGGATCCTTGCCAACATGTTTTCACTACCTTTCTTGTTACTGCTTCATATTTGTTCTTAACTGTTACAGATCTATCTCTGAAGTAATCTTTAAGTGCATTATAGATTTGAAAGGAACACTTAGCCTTCCTCATCGTCATTAGAACACTCTCCCAATTGATGTTATCAAATGCACCGGTGAAATCCATAAAGATTCCAATCATGTACTTAATATTTGTCTCTCCTACTATGTGTTTTAGTTGTATTAACACATCTTCTGTTACTTTCCTTTGAGTACAGCTAAATTGTTTCCCTAAAATTGGAAGGTTCTGTTCATTATAATATTTTATCCTTTCTGTCATTCGCTCATAGACCTTACCCAAACCAGGCAATAGGGCAATTGGTCTATATGAGTACAGCTCAATAGTAATATTATTCACCATAAGCCACAGGCTTTTGCTGCACTGGCAAAAAAAAAAAAAAAACACATATATAAATATCCCAAACAAATAGATAGAAAACACGAATTATATGCTTCCCTCCTCACCCAGGTTAGTATCCAGTTGACCTTTGAATTTATTCAAATGTCAACCTTGAATACATCATCATCAGCCATTTTCAATCCACTGCAGGATGAAGGCCTCTCCAGCAACTTTCCAGTTCCTTCTGTTTTGAGCACTGGCCATCCATTTACTACCCACAAACTCATGAATTTCATCTATCCATCTCCACCTTTGTCTTCCAGGTTTTCTTCTAGCTCCTCTTGGGTACCATTCTGTTATTTTTTTAGTCCATCTGTCATCATGTCTTCGAGCTATGTGTCCTGCCCAAGACCATTTTAGTTCTTTTTGATAAGAATGTCCTTTACTTGAGTTTGCTGCCTAATCCATGTGTTTCTCTTCTTATCTAACAGTCTGATTCCCAATATAATTCTTTCCATTCTTCACTGTGTAGTTCTCAGCTTCTCTTCCATTCTTTTGGTGAGTGCCCAAGTTTCACTTCCATAAGTCATGGTGGGGAGTATACATTGGTTCATTATTTTACGTTTCAGACAAACTGGGATATTGCTCTTCAGTATGTGACTGTATTTCCTGAATGCTATCCATCCAAAATTTATTCTTCTCTTGACTTGAATATATGTAAGGGCAACTTGTTCCAGCTATCAATGACTTGCTAGCTAAAACAAAACGTCCTACAATCCAATCTAAACCTCAAGCTCCGTAATTTGAATTTATGACCCCTAGTTCTGGAATTGTTTAGAACAGTGAGAATTCCAATTTCATTCATTTTACTGATCCCTTTCAAAGACTTATAAAAACCTTAATCAGGTCACCTCTGAGGTGCCTGGTTGCCAACCTCTGTAGCCTACATAATCGGAATCTTTCCTCATACTGTCATTCTTCTGCCGATCTGGATTTCACCAGATCGGCAGAAGATTAGAGTTGTGCCCTTTCAAAGAGCTGAGTGTCTTTTTTCAGCTGAGGTCTCTATACTTGAACACAGTATTCCTAGGTTTCTCCAATGACTTTAACGATATTTTTAAAGGGACAAATAATAGTGCAAATAACACAGGAAACACGCCATCCTTCAAATTCATGCATTATACATCCCTAAAAAATGGTTTGGCCATTTTGCCCACATTCGTTTTATCACTTCACCCTCAATCTAATCCATACCAGGGCATTTCCCTAATCTTATTCTTCCAATTGACTGGTCTAATTATTCCATTGTGAAAGGCTTCTCAATTTCTCCATTAAGATACTCATTTCCCTTTCTTATTTCCAACTGCAGCTGTGTGTATTTTATCCTTCTTCTTTAACTCCAGTTATATGATCCAGTATCCTATTAACAGATCTTCCCAATCCAATGTTTCTTCATTACTCTGCCCAATTGAGAAAACAATATCATCTACAGGGGATTTAAATTTTCCTGTCAATAATTTATAGCCTAATCATCCCCCAGGTTCTTCATTACCTGATGTCTTTATTAGATCTTTCCATGTCTGATATTTTCTTGTAGCTACCTGATATACATAACTTCTTCTTAATGCCCTATATTCTTCTTTAAGGATTCCCATTTCCTCATTCTCATCTGCTAAACTTTTTCTGTGCCTGATGCACTTTCTTTTCTTAAATCTGTTAACTCCTTTGTCCACCATTTAACTGGTGTCCTTTTATTCTGAGTTCTGTTCATTGACACTGATGATGATGCAACATATAGATGTTTTTGGATCAGGCTTACTGCATCCTTCCCTCATGTTCTCCCAGCTCCCTTCCTCAAATCCATTTAGTCTTTCTTTCTTCCAAATGTTCATCAAATTTTCCCCATTTAGCATTTTTTATAATAAATCACCTCAGTTGATTGTCCATAACCTTACCTTTCTTCTTCCTCAAATCCATTTAGTCTTTCTTTCTTTCTTCCAAATGTTCATCAAATTTTCCCCATTTAGCATTTTTTATAATAAATCACCTCAGTTGATTGTCCATAACCTTACCTTTCTTCTTTCTTTCCTGCTGGCCAAGTTCAAAAGATATTGCCCTATGATCACTAGTCACCCAAGTTGAGTTAACCTTCCAATTTGTAATACTCACAGTTACCCTGCCTGTAGACCAAGTTACATCAATGTTTGACTTGCCATTTACAGTCCAGAATTTTGAATCTTTGCCAGACCTATTGTGAACTATTAATGCATTAACTAACAAATTCTTCTAATTTCCTTCCTTTAATATCCATTTTCCCATTGTGCTAAAAATCACTCTTGGCATTTGTATCAGTGTAAATACATATTTCCTATCCTGTAATCATTCCAGTACTGCTTCTAAGTAATCTATATATTCTTCTATATCTGAGTCATGTTTGCAGTATAATAATATTGCAAACTTTTGCCTTTAGCCAGTGGGTAGTTGGTTGGTGGAACAGACTTCCATCCTTTGTTGTGGAAGTTGATAGCCTAAATAAATTTAAGGCTGAGCTGGACAGGTATTTGGAACGAACGGAGGGGTGAAATGGGAGTGGGTTTTTTATTTTGTCTGATGCTGCATAAGCTTGCTTTCTTGCATCTTATGCCTCTACTAATGCTAATATCAAATAAACTCATTAATTTCATCCTTTATATATATATGCAGACTGCAAGTGTCATTCAGCATGAACTGTTGAGGAGGCTTCCATCCTGCAGTGGGTTGATAATTGCTGCAGTTTACCTTTTTTTTTTTTTTTTTTTCAAGTGCTATACATAAGAAATCTATAACAGTTATTGTTAGATTTCTATTAAATTTCTAATTTAATTATTTCTGCTCTAAGTTTCTTCTCCTTGGGAATGATTACTCTAACTGTGAGTGGAGACCCAACTAATTTCCCTTTTAGCTCATATGGCACCTGCAAAATCAATATTTTCCAAACTTAAAACGGTTCTGACCCCATCAGCACCAGTTTCAATCTCTATCGATTTAATTGTAGTATTTTCAATTTATTGTACTGATTATTAATTTCTTCATTAAGTTTACTTCCCATTATCAAAATAAATTTTTCTATTCTTTCTTTTACATTTCATAACACTTGCAAATACTGAGAACATTTTTTAATACTGAGGAGCATAGAATGCAAGTGCTTTGCATTCTATGCTCTTTTCCTAGCAATTAATACAACATGATTGTGTCCTCTTCTCTTGACAAGTTTATATGTATACCCTTTCTTTCCGCAATGACTGCATACTGAAACCATACTTTTACAATTCCTTGCAGTATGGCCAAATTTTTGGCATTTTTAACATAGCTAATAGATGTCATAGAAGTCATAACTACAATTTGCCATTCCCACAAATTTTTTTGCCTTGACTTAATAAAATTTCCTATATTTGTGCTCGAGGCACCTCCGTAGTCAGGTGGGAAGGAGCAGCAGTGCGTAGCACATGCTTCTTGATTAGACCGGGGTTCGAGCCTGTCACCACCAAATACGGAGGATGCGGAAAGGTCAGGGAATGACCACCGCATGTCCCGGAGCAATATGGCTTTAGTTGCTAATGCTCCTAAAAACCAAATAACAAACAAACATATTTCTGCTCATTTCTATTATACCTCCAGTTTTGGTTTTATTTTCATTGGAAAGTCTAATTATAGTCATTGGAAAGTCTGATTCATTTCTTTCCTTGAGATACCCATATGAAAATACGCTTCTGATATAGTTAGTCTTCTTTGCTTATTTTATTTTCCACATCATAAATAATTATTCATAGTCGTTTTTTTTTTTCAGAATTGCAAAATTAACTCCGTCTCTTAATTCTTTCACTGTTTCTTAACACGTCTAATTCCTCTTGTGTCTGTTTCCATTATTACTCCCTTTATTTCCCTTTCCATCCCTTCCACTCCCTTAGTTGCAATTTTCCTTACTTTCCTTATTTCATTTTTTTTTCTCATTTTCTCACTCATTTTTCTTTTAATTTCCCTATTGATTTCCTTCTCAATGTCATAACAATTTTTTAAAATCTGATCCTTCTTTGGCCTTAATTAAGACATTGTGATCATCCTGTTTCCTTTCCTCATTTCCCTTCACAGAATCCTCATGATTCACAATTTTCTCTCTCCTCCCATATTTCCCCTAAGGACGTCACTATATAGTTTTCCTCCCAACACCTTTGTTGTCTCTTATTTTGTTCTAATTCTTTCTTTCTCCATATAATTAACTATATTTCAATTTCTTATTATTCACTCCGAACTCTATTAGTGCATTCTCCAATACTGTGCCAAAATCTCACTTATAATCTTTCTGCTCAAACCATTTTCTTTTGCACACAAATATCCTTCAATATCCCTTTGCAATTCCATAATCAGTTGATCTTCTATGTTCTCAGTGATTTTTTTCATTTGCCTCCAGTTCCTACATCTGGCTCATAATCCAATTCCAAGTCTTCCTTTTCTTCTTCTGGTATATTACTGCCATAATTTATTCCATTTTCTTCGTGTTCATCTTGTGCTTTAACAAGATGAACACGAAGAAAATATGATATTGCACAAGATGCAATATCATATCAACTCTTCAAAATTTTGAAGTTTTATAAAAAAAAAAAAAAAAAAAATGGGGTGTGGTTTACATAATGAACCACACCCCATTCCCAGACTTCAAGTTAACTTTTTTAATGTAACTTATTTTAATTTCTGTTTTTCAAGAAACTTACAAAGTAAAATTTTTACTTTGCTAGGTTCTTGAAAGCAGTCCAGTGCCCTGGTTTAAAATTCATAAGTGTTTGCACATTGTGCTTTAATATTGTAAGTTAAATGACATTTTATTATTCAAAACAGAATATTGTTTTTCATAACTTTTTTTTTTGTTAAACTGTATTTTAACATTTTAAAAGTATGGTTATGTAACTAGAACTGTTGTTTTTTAAATATATAAAAATAAATATTTATTTTTGATATTACTTCAATGTAATGGCAATATAAATGTTCCTGAATTCCAACTTGTAAAATTTCTGTTGAAGATATTCACTATAGTTATTTTATATATTCAACACTATACAATTTTGATGAAAGAATATTTTTTATATTTGAAACAGTATGAAGTTTAATTGTTAAAGCACTGTTGATCTATTGAAATAAGAAGATTTAATTTCTTGCAGTTAAATAAATATATTTAAAATAATGATTCTTGTTTTACTCTCTCTCTTTCTCTCTCTCTCTCTCTCTCTCTCTCTGTGTGTGTGTGCGTGCGTATACACGTCAAGGTCTTTCAATTAAAAGGCATTGGCATTGGGACCTTGCTTTTTTAGGTTTAGGTTATTTGTTTTCCAGACCTTTTTTTTTATCATATTTGGGCTAAAATTGTTGAATTTGATGTTAAAACTTTACCAAGTAAAGTTTAGATTTTACAACTTCTAATTTAAATTGTGCCTAATCAACAACTTTTTTGCTTGATGAGAAAATTGTTTAATCTAATGAAATTTTAATCTAAAAATGTCATTGATGTACTTCTAAATTAATATAAATTGACTATTTGAAGAATAAGCATGACAGTTGTAATGGTGTTCACTCTTCATTGTGTTTAGCTGTTAAAAGTTGGCTGTAGATGGGCAGTTTGCATTGCATGTCTTCATGCTATAACCATTTTTTATTATTTTATTCTTCAAATAAAATTGGCCTTATGTTTGTTTTAGAAGTATACCTATGATGTGTTTGGACTAAATTGAGTAGAGGAAATAACTTTCCCATTGGGAAAAAAGTAGTTGGTAAGGGTAAATTTAGAATTTGTAAAACCTAAACATTAATACTTGGTCCAATTTTAACATTAAATTCAAAAATTTCAACCCAAATATAACAAATTGTCTAAACCCAAAAATAAGCAAAATAGATTCCAGGCTTTTTAATAGAAGCATCTTGTATCAATTGAATAATGCTGAACAAAATGATGCCACTAGCAACGATAAGATGTTGAAACAACTGGAGATGCTAGACATGAAATACCCAATAATCGTACATGTGAGTGTACAACAGTCTACCATTTTATGATGATCTTATGGACAGTAATTTTTGACGCTGAAAATTCAGCAATGACAACCTCTCAAAATGATTTTTGCATAGTGTGGAAGATTTGTGGATCTAAAAATCTGCCAGATCCAGTGGCTGAGCAATACAGTGATGTATGGTAAGAAGTGAGCCTCGTATTCCCAAGCCCATTCACACTTTTTCTTTTTTTAAAGACATTTTTACAGTCCCTAACTTCCTTTCACCGTATTTTTCTTATGCTTATTATTATTCTTCTATATGTACATATATGTGTATATGCACTAGCCAGTTTGTTAAGTATACTGACCTAATAGTGAGTAGTGTCTTCTTTGGTGCTCAGAATAGCCTCAAGCTATCAGAGTATTGACTCCAAGAGATGCCAAAAGTGTTCCACAGAGATAGTATTGAGTACTTTCAACACCTCATACAAACTATCTAGTGAAGATTTGATTGTTGCACCTTGCAGTTGCCTCAGATTGGATAGAGGTAATGGATTCCAGCTAAGAATGGCTTATTCCATCTCATCCAACAGATGTTCAGCTGGGTTGAGATCTAGTGGCAGAGTAAGCCACTGAAGTAAAGTTTCCAAACCAAACTGCTTTGTGGCTCAACATATTATCCTGCTGTAAATAACCATTACTAGACAGATAAATTGTGAGAATGATGGGATAACATTATGCAATGTTCAAGTAGGTGTGGCAGTCAGGCATTGATGATCTAATATCAAGAAACCTAACATGGCTCACAAAAATACTCCCCACCCCTTTATACTTCCATCACCAGCCTGCAGTGTTTACACCTGATACGATGGAATCCATTGATTCTTGCTGTTGTCAACACAGGACAACTGGAACCAGAATTCATCAGACCAGGAACCATTTTTATCCCCTCTCAGATATACATTTATTGGTGTTCTTGTGCCCACAGCAGCTTGTTTTTTTAGCTTACAAGAGTGTGCATGATGAGATCATTTGCTGCTATGCCCCATCATTTATACACACCACTATTTATTGTGTCATTATCAGCTCTTTTCACCATCCATCAGTCCCCTCATTTTAGCAATCTGTTCAAAATACTTTATAGCTACAGGACTACCATTGGCTAGATGATTTCTGGTTGTTGGACCATTCTGAGTACACGCTAGACCAGTGTTTCCAACCTTTTTACAACAGTGCAACAATTCAATGAAATGTTTTTCTACTACCCGTTTTGAATAATTATAATACTGAGCATGAATTCTGATGGAACCTTAACATAATTATATTAAAAGTGAATTTCAAGGCAATAAAACAAATTAGAAAAACTTATTACAACAAAAATTTTTAAATTTTTTATACATTTCAAAATAAATGTACAAACACAATTAACAAAAAATATCAAATTTTGATGAATTCCTTTGGCTCAATGACTGCAAATTTATTGAGGTCTGATTATAAGTTTTACAATCAGTTTTAAATAACTCCTGTCAGTAATATTCAGTCACCTAGTCATTGCCTAGTTAATAACTGTATAACAGCACTTAACCCTTTTCAACCAAGTATGATAGTGGAAAACCTAAAACTAACAGTTTAGTTTCTTGCCAGAGTTAAGGAAAAATGTAGCTATTTTGCTTGAACTGTACTTAAGTCAATGTGTACAGGAAGGATAGGAAAGGAGGAGAGGTTATGCTATTAGTTAAGAAACATAAAATCCAAGGAAGTACAGCCAGTCAACATGGCTGGCCAGTGCAGTGTTGAGTCAGTTTGGTGTGACATAAACACTGGGAAATCAAAATTGAGAGTAGGAGTGTGATCTGGTGAGTATAATAAACAGCTGTACAGGAAAATAGAGTGGGCCAGTAAATCAGAGAGTCTTATAGTGGGGAATTTTAATTTCCCAGATATAGACTTGGATTTATTGGATGATTGTTTTCTACAGCAGCATGTTCGGCAGGCAACTAGAGGGGCTAATACTCTTGATCTGATTATCAGTAGTGATTCTTCATGCATTAAGAATCTGCAGATAAAGGAACCACTAGTTGGCAGTGATCACAGTGTGCTGAAGTGGGATTTACTCAGAGGTAACTACCATCGGGGGTAAAGGAAAACGTTTTTGCTTTCGTAAAGGCGACTACGGAGGTCTCAGAGAGTATTTAAATTCTATACAGTGGGAAAAACTGATGAGGATACCAACAACAAATTCAAAATGGGAAGCATTCAAAGAATTAATCTTGAAAGCTACTATGCTTTTCATACCAACTAAGAAATATTGTTCAATGTTTAGGCCTAAATCGATGTCAGATAAACTAATGAGACATGTGGCAGAGAAGAAAAATGCATGGGATACATATAAATTAATGGGTGACATGGAAGCCTATGATAGATATAACCTGGTCTGTAATCAAGTTACAAGGAGGAGGCAGGCAGAGGCAGATTACGAGAAATCTTTGGCAAAGAATGCAAAGAGTTCTTTACTTATGTAAACTCCAGAAGGAAGGGGATGAATCAGATTGGTCCACTGGATATCGATAGTTCAACTGTTGATGATGATCCTCAGGTAGTTAAACTGAGTATTTTGCATCTACATTCACACATGAGTTATTCAGGGAGGAGAATGCCAGTGGTAAATTAAACTCTGTCAGTGAGCTAGATGATTTTGTAATAACTGAGAGCAAAGTGGAGGAGAAATTGTTGAAGATAAACATAAGGCACATGGGGTGGATGGGATCTGCCAGTTACATTAAAGGCAGCCAAGGAAGTAAGCAAACCCTTAGCCATAATTATGAGAGCTTCCTTGGACTCAGAGGAGATACCCATGGACTGGGGATGTGCAAATGTGACTCCAATTCACAAAGGAGGATCAAAGGGCGACACAAGTAATTACAGACCTGTTAGTTTAACTTCTGTTCCAAGGAAATTAATGGAGGCACTGGTAAAAGAAGCACTGCAGAATCAACTAGACAAGACTTCAGTTATAGCCTGTCTAGATATTTAGACAAGCTATAACTAGTTATAAACTGGATGCAGGGAATAACTTTGATATCATATATTTGGATCTTAGAAAGGCTTTTGATACTGTTGCACATGGAAGACTGCTGCACAAATTGGAGCAGTGTGGCATTGGAGGCAAATTGCTGCTATGGATAAAGGGATGGTTGAGTGGGAGAAGACAGAGAGTGGTAATCAATGGACACTGCTCTTTGTGCACTAATGTTATTAGTGAAGTCCTTCAATGTTCAGTGTTGGGTCCATTGTTGTTTTCTGTATTTATTAATGATATTGATGATGGTATATTAGGCTTAATGTCCAGGTTTGCAGATGATACGAAGGTTGGCAGAGTTGTTAATGACACTATTGACAGTACGCTGCTGCAACAGGATCTAGAAAAGTTGAGCAGAGGGGCCAAGAGGTGGCAACTGAAATTTAACATTGACAAATGTAAAGTACTACATATGGGAAGCAGCAACCCCCAGCGTAATGTGTCAACTCTGTGGTACTACACTGACAGTGGTAGAGAATGAAAAGGACCTGGGGGTAATTGTGGAGGCAGATATGAAATTTTCTGAACAGTGCAGACAGTCTGCAAGAGTAGCTCATGGTGTCTTGTCAATGATATACAGGAATTTTTCTAGCAGGGATAAGGTGATTATCACCTTGTATAAGGCAATGGTCAGGCCATACCTTGAGTACTCTAAGGTCTGGAAGAATGTAGAACTGCTGGAGCGAGTGCAGAGAAGGGCAACAAGATTAGTGGAGAAAGGCTTAAGTTTTGCAAGTTACATTGTCTGGAGACTAGGCACCTGCGAGGTGATCTGACTGAGGTGTATAAAGCCTTGAATGGTTTGAGCATGCTCAGTGCTGATGGGATTCTTCCTCTTGCTCAGAATAATCGCCTGAAAGGGCATAAATTCAAATTGAGGAAAGACAGTTGTAGGATAGATGTGCAGAAATTTGCCTTTAGCTAGCGTGTGGTTGATTGCTGGAACAAACTTCCATCTGTTGTTGTAGAAGTTGATAGCTTAAATAGATTCAAGGCAGAACTAGACAAACATTTGGAGCAAGTGAATGGATGAGATTAGAAATTAGATTAAATCCATTAATATCTTGCAGCTTTTGCTGAAATCCTTTCATTAGATAATGCTCCTGGACATCCTAAGCACCTAGATGATTTCAATTCGAGCGTGACATGTGGACATGCAATTTTGTAAACAGCGGCTCCTAGAGTGTCGGTTCAGCTCTGCCTCATGTCTCTGTGAAGAACATATCACTACCAATGGGCCAGATATGTGTGTGACAGAGGTTTGTGTGTGTTACGTGTATTCTCTTTTGTTGTGTCTGGCCACTTGACTACCCGGAAGCATCAGTCGCCTGGACAGGTGATTCTGGGTACTTGTCCACACCGCGGGAAGGTGGGCCAGTCCCAATTGTGCTCATAGTGTCTCAACTTGAGACTCTGACCCACCTGATGTTGCCAAAAGGTGGGCCAGATTCCTCTGGGGGCCCACTCCAGAGGAAGAAAAAAAATAAAAATTAAAAATAAAATTTAAAAAAAAAATAAAGTTCCCATGCTGTATTTATAATAAAAAAAATAAATAAAATAAAAATTTTGGGGGTGGGAAAAAAAGGGAAGAGGAAGAAAGAAAAAAAAATAATAATAAATAAAATAAAATAAGAGATGAATAGAGAAAAAAATGGGAAGAGGAAGAAGGATGATGATGGGAAGAAAAAAAAATTTATCTATATGATAATAGATAAATAAAAGACAGAAGGGGGAAAAACGTTCTTGTAGTGCATTTATATATATAAAAAAGAAAAACGAAGAAAGAGAGGTTTAGTTGGAGTTTATTTGTTGATGGTTTGCAATCAGTGACTTCCACCAGCCAAAGATGTCTGCGGCAAAGGCTTGGAAGGCAGCGAGGTTAGTTGAGGTGCCGATAAGTTGATGGATCTGGTCTGGGGAGAAATTAGGGTTCTTGCCCTTGAGGCAGTCTGTATTCTTGATACTGGACACATTTAAATATTAAGTGGTGCCAATTTTTGCTCTGTCCACAGTAGCATAAGTTAGTATTTATAAGCCCAAATTGATGAAGTTTTTCATTAAGTGATCCTTGCCCAGTTATAAGGAACGAGCATTTAAGACTGAGGGAGAACCAGATCCTATTCTTTTTTGAGCATCACAAAGGTCACATCTGGTAGAAAATTTCTGGTCAACCATCCCCACAGCTGAGGTGTCCCATCTGGTCTGTCACACATTAATAAGCTCATTTAAGCATCGAGCTTTCTCTCTTTTAACATCTGTATTTAAGTCAAAGATAAAGGCAGGAATGCCTTTCCTGAGTTGGTAGCAAAGACTTCTATAGATTATGTATAAGTCTAATGGAAGGGTGCCTGCTATTACTTGGATTGCAGCTGTGGAGACTGTACGGCAGACCCAATGGGTTGCCAAAAGCATTCCTCTCTGAATTGAATTGAGTTTCTCTCTCATTTTGACTATAGGAACCCGATGAAACCAAGTCCCGGCTGTGAAGGAGACAATTGGGAGAAAAACGGCCTTGTAGTAGAGCAGCAGGGTACGCCTTGATAGTCCCCACTCTCTCCTGGATATTCTTATAATGGAGGCTGTGAACTTCTTGGTCTTTGTACTGAGATACTGGAGATGTGGTAGGAATGATAGCCGGTGGTCGATTACCACTCCAAGGATTTTGGTTTGGTCGAATGTGAGTCATATTTCTACCGCCAAACATGACTTCAGTCATTCAACCTATGGATCAGGGTGTTATTTTGATTTTAAAAGCATACATTTGCTCACACACACAACATTTGCTCAGGTGTTGTGTGTAAGTAACATTTGCTTACACACAACATTGTCTGCAGTATATGGTGGGAAAAATTTTACGTTAAGAGGCTGTTGGAAATCTTACAATATTTACCAAGCCATCTTAAACATTAACAAGGCCTGGGTGGAAATTACTAAAAGTTGTTTAAATGTGGAAGAAAATATGCCCATGGCACATAAAAGGCTTTGCAGAATTTGAAAAAGACGAATCATATGAAGAGGTTACAGATAAGATCATAAAGGTGGCAGAGCTACTTCAGTTGGAGGAGTTAATAGAGGAAGAAGAGAAGGAATTATCTAGTGAAGAATTTGACTTGTAGGCAGTGATAGTGAAGGAAGAAAATGCTGACAAAGCTCAAGATGAACCAAATGAGGAACTGAGATGCTTCATCACCAGAAAGATGGCAATGGCATTTCGTGAAATTGCATCGGCAATGGCGAGGTTTGAGAAGATGGATCCCTACAGTTAACGATTCTTAAAAGTTAACAGAGGGGTGAATGATATGTTTACTTGCTACGATGAAAAGAAAAAACCCATCTTCCAGTCATCCATTAATGTTCTTTCATAAGGTTGAGCGGCTGACCCCTTCAAAATCTCCACAGCCCTCAAGTACCCCAGCGGCATACTTATCAGCTTGAAGACATAGATTCTGGCAACGATGCTCAAGAAGTAAAACTTACTGATGTTATGCCTGTCTCCTCTCTTTTTTTGTAATTTTATAATTTTGAAATTTTTTAAATTGCACACTTTTGTAATTTTTCCTGCACGAGATAAAAAATTGAATAAATAATTCTGTTCACATGTTCGTCAAAAATTTCTTTTTTGATTCAATCAATTCAGCAAGCACAGTTGTGAGTGCTGCACAAGCATCTGGAAAATTCACACTTACGTAGAGTTCCACGGAACGCAACCCTTACGTTAATCGGAGAGTGGCTGTACTAATATAAATAAGAATTATTTATAGTAGCAGCAACAGTGCTGTTACAAAAAATGAGCTTCAAGTATTTCACAGTTACAGACCTTCAAAGTAACCAGAGCCAGCCCGAGGTATACTGGCACCCTGGGCGGGGAGGAATCCTGATGCTGCAATTTGCAGAACTGAAGCCTTTCTTGGTTTACTGCTAACTATATGCAGTACCTTGCATTTGTCAATGATAAACTTCATCTGCCATTTCTCAGACCAACAGCCTAATTTTTCTAGATCTTGTTGCAGTAGCTTACTTTAATTACTGTCATTAACCAACTTGCCAACCATTTTATCATCTGAAAACTTAGACATTAAGCCTGATATACCTTCATCAATATCATTAATAAATATTGAAAACAACAATGGGCCCAGCACTGAACCCTAGAGGACTCCACTAATAACAGTCCATGAAGAGCAGTGCCCATTGATAACCACTCAACCAGCCCTTTATCTATAGCAGCAACTTGCACTTAATGCCATATTGCAGATTTCGCACATTTGTACACTGTGATCATTGCCACCTAGTGGTGCAGATTCTTAATGCATGAATAATTACTGCTGATAATCAGATCAAGAGTATTACTCCCTCTTTTTGCCTTTCTGCTGCTGTAGAAAAGTCATCTAATAAATCCATAACAGTCTTGCTAGTGTGTAAGTGACCAACACAAATTCCAGTCAACATCACAAGACATTGATTTACTGGCCAACTCTATTTCGATGCATAGCTGTTTGGTATACTCACCAGTCATTAGTGCTATAGCACAGTCCTTAGATTTAATATGCTTCTTAAATAAGAGCATAACCCCCCACTTGTATACATTGTACTAACCATATTCAAATTCAGCATCACTTATGTCCAAGTAACTAGTCTCCAATATCCCTACAATAGCTGCATTTGATGACAATCAGTACTTCATATTTACAATGCTCCTAGCATTAGCGTACATGCATCTGTTTTTACTCTTAATTACTCTAATACAGCCCATGTATTTACTTGTTCCATGATGACCCATAACAGGGCTTGAAATCCTCAACACTTTGCTTTCCAGACTGCTGCATGTTTCAATAGATACAGTGCAAGAATCACTTTAACCTTTGCTTGCAGCTCTAGTTAATCTATTAGTCTGTGTATCCCCCACCCCACCCCAAGCTAGCAGTTTTCCATCCTGCCTGTCATTGCCTCGATAGCATCAGCAAATATTCTTGCACCTCTTTTATTTAAATGCATTCCATCCCTGTAAAAAGTCTCTCCTGTTAAAACAAGCACAGATGCTTTGAAAAATTCTACTCCATGAGCCACACACATTTCCCTCAAGGCCAAATTGATTGACAAGACTCTCACCATGTACTTCCACCTATCCTGTCTGGTCAGAATTGCAGTGGCACACTATGGCCATAGATGCTGATGCACCAAATAAATCCCCAATCAAAATTGCAGACACTTTCAACTTCAGTCCTAACTCAAGTTTTTTTCCCATGGTGCCTGTACTTGTTAAGTCCTCAGATCTTCTACTCATTGTCATTGTGTGAACATGTACAATATCACCTTTTGTGCCTGTAAAAGATATCTGCTCTACATCATCATTTACTTTTGCCCCTGGCAGACATACCCTAGTCCTATTCTGCCTCTCCTTCTTTCCACAATATATATTTCCCTGACAGTACTGTCACTGACAATGTTGTGTTGTTTATCAAATTGGTCCACATAGCTGAAACTCCCAATACATTTCAACAAAAGTGGTTTCTTTGAATTCTCAAAAATTACAGAAATCTGTTAGTTAACGTGTAAAAGTTAATAAATATTCAAGATAAATTTAACCTATTCTCAATTATATGCAGGTGCTAAAAATAAGAATTTAAAATTAGTGGCATCTTTCATATCCAATTATTGCAGTATTTATCTCAACCGATCATTAAAGTTTGGCTTAGTGTCACAGACAAGGCTGGCTGGTGTTGAATTTTTACATAGGTTTTTCCAATTTACATTTCACTTACTGAAATAAAGAAAATGATGAAAAACATGTATTAAGCACTACAGAAGAGATTTTATTTTTAAAAAAAAAATTTAAAATGCATTTTTAATAATATAAAAAATGGATTTTTCACAGTTTTGTTCATAATAAATGGAAAATAAAGGTAGCATTCAAAAAGTGAACAATTCTGAATTATTTCTTGGGATTTTAAAGGTTATAAATGGAATAACTTTTTCTGAGTGTACAATTCTCAAAAATATAACTGAAAATTGTAAATACTTTTAAGTTTTTTTATTTCACATATTGCAGAAAAACAAGTCAAGTGTTTTTGGTTTATTGTTGTAACAATTCTGTTTGACAGAATCAAGTTACAATAATAATTGTCCACAATAAAAATAGCTGCCCCCTCTCAGAAAAAAAGTATTATTCCTAGATTTATTTAAAATATATAATTTAGTGAGTAACTTCTATTGCATTTAATGTATTTTATGATCAAATAACTGTTGGTTATAAAACATGAACTGTTCAGAGTAACTGTCTTGCTTTTATATAGAATAATAATTTATTTGTGAACAAACTAAAGATAGTGAATCTAAATTTTTTTTATCACATCTCTACTGACTGGCTTAATCACTTCCACTGGGTATTTAAACAGGCATTACTGTGTTATTACTAGTCTTCTTCCAGAAAGCTAGTAATGAAATGTTCTGTAATTAAGAATTCCTTTTCTGTCAACCATCTATTAAATTTGCATCTGTGTGTAATACATATGTTTAAACTCAGTCCTGAATCTAATTCTTAGTCCTTTACAACTCAGTTATATAAAAGTAATCCTTGGTTAATAATCATTTCATATTCCTGCTCCGATTCAGTTTTAGATATAAAGCTCTTATGCATCCTTGCATATATAACAAGGGAAAATAATTTGTGTGGTGTTCAAGTTATTTTTAATGACTATTTTTTTTTCTAATAGGTGTTCAATTTATAAGTGATAGAACTGATCCTTAACCATAATTTCAGATATATTTGTGTGAGATCTGTTTTCACATTAACAACTGAATACTCCTCCCTGTCTGTCACTCTAGTAGTCACACTGAGAAAATTTTTTTCTCTTCTTTTCTCCATATTTTACTTCAATAATCCCTTCACCACTACTCACTGGTTTGGTACTCTCTTAGTATTTGCTGGAACTACTGTCTTTACTGATATGATAAACAAGATAAAGCATTCAGTTACAAAGAAATATAAGAAGAAATGATTTTCAGTTGCCTAATTTTATTAAGTTTATCTGTTTATTTTTTAATGTTTTGATATGAATTTACACACGTGTCGATAACTTATGCTTTAAAATGAGTTGATTGGTTTCTTGATTACTAAATGAAACTGTTAAAATATTCTTAACTTATTTGCTACTTCTCTTACAATTTACTAGATAAAAATAATGTAAAACATCTATTACAATTTACTAGATACAGATAATGTAAAACACATCTATTACAATTTACTAGATATAATGTAAACTTAAGTTCCTAATTTTATGGAAATAAATCTGATCTTGTTTCATTTTCTGTTTCAAGTAAATATTTGGAACAGTAAATATCACTGTTCTCTCTCTCATCATGTGTCTTCAACTCTAGACAGGGATTGAAACTCAACAGAAGTCATCTAAAAGTTCATCACATAACTTTGAAGCGTGCTATGCACATGCCAATTGCATAATAACCTGACATCCTCCTATATCTACATCAGCATATGATGATTTTACTAGATGTAAATAACAATTAACATTACCTTTGTAAATTTCAGCCTATTCTCTGCATCGTGTTAGAGAATCCACAGTATGTTTTCTATAGTTTCAGTAGGTTGGATTGCTTGAAATCATTACCAAACCTATCAGAAACAATCTTAAATACTGTAATTTTAGGCCTTATCTTTACTAATATTGGAAAAAAAAAATGCTACAGAAATAAACTGCCACGTATTCCAGGAAAATGTCTAATACTCCCTGCCAGAGCCATGCCGAGGCTCTTGCCTCATTCACCTTGACAAAAAAGAAATACTGTAATTGCTAACGTTTTTGATTAAAATAATAACAGTTTATATTTTTTGTCTTTTTTTTTTTTATTAAAAGGTGTACCAGAAATTTATTTTAAATGTTACGTTTTTTTTAATAAATTTTTTTTTGTATATATTTTAGGGGAGGGTGCAATTTTTCATTCTTGCCTCAAGTATAAAAAGGGCTTGGCACAGTCATGCTCCCTGAGTATATGATGACAGCCTTGTCAATCAATTCGGCCCTGCAAAGATTGTGCAAGGCTCAAGGAGTAGAATTTTTTTCAGCCTGGACTGTACTTGTTAACAGGAGAGATTGCTTCTACAGGGATGGGATACTTAAATAGAAAGGGTGCAAGAATATTTGCTGATGCTATCGAGGCAGTGTTAGGTGGGTTGGAAAACTGCTAGCTTGGGGGGGGAGACAAAGACTAATAGATTAACAGTAGCCACTGGCAGAGGTGAAAGAGGTTCTGGCACTGCTTCTATTGGAATGAGAAGAAGACTGAAAAACAAGATGCAGGATATTTCAGAGACTGCTGGAAGTTATTGCGGTACAAGTAAACAAATGGGTTGTGTTAGGGTAGCTAAGAATAGAAACAGGTGCATAAATACTTGCGTGTACACCAATGCTAGGAGTTCAGTAAATAAATTGATGAATTTGAGGTATTGCTCAAAACATCAAAGGCAGATATTGTTGGAATATCAGAGACGTGGTGTCACACAGATATAAGGAATGCAGAACTGGAATTTGGGGAGTACGTCTACAGAAAGGATAGACAGGATAGGAAGGGAGGAGGGGTTATGCTATTAGTTAAAAAACACAAAATCCAAGGAAGTGAAGCCAGTCGACATCGATGGACAGGGCAGTGTCGAGTCAATTTGGTGTGACATAAGCATAGGTAAATCAAAATTGAGAGTAGGAGTGTGCTATAGGCCTAATGACTCTGATGAGTATAATAAGAAACTGTACAGGGAAATAGAATGGGCCAGTAAATCAGAGAGTCTTATAATGGGGGATTTTAATTTCCCAGATATTGACTGGAATTTGTGGGTTGGTCACACACACTAGCAAGGCTTTTGTGGATTTATTAGATGATTGTTTTCTACACCAGCATGTTCAGGAGGCAACTAGAGGGAGTAATACTCTTGATCTGATTATCAGTAGTGATTCTTCATGCATTAAGAATCTGCAGATAAAGGAACCACTAGGTGGCAGTGATCACAGTGTGCTGAAGTGGGATTTACTCAAGGAGGTAACTACCATCAGAGGTAAATGGAAGGGTTTTTGCTTTCGTAAAGGCGACTATGATGGTCTGAGACAGTATTTAAATTCTATACAGTGGGACCAACTGATGATGTTACCAACAGCAAATTCAAAATGGGAAGCATTCAAGGAACTAATCTTGGAAGCTACCAGGCTTTACATACCAACCAAGAAATACTGTTCAAGGTTCAGGCCTAAATGGTTGTCAGATGAACTAATGAGACATATGGCAGAGAAGAAAAATGCATGGGATACATACAAATTAATGGGTGACATAGAAGCCTATGATAGATATAAGTTGGTCTGTAACCAAGTCACAAAGGAGATTAGGCAGGGAAAGGCAGATTATGAGAAATCCTTGGCAAAGGATGCAAAGAAAAACAGAAAAGAGTTCTTTACCTATTTAAACTCAAGAAAGAAAGGGATGAATCAGATTGGTCCACTGGATGTTGATGATTCAACAGTTGAGGATCCTGCTCAGGTGGCTAACAATCTAAACGAGTATTTTGCATCTACATTCACACATGAGGAGTTATTCAGGAAGGGGAATGTCGTAGGTGAAGTAAACATTGGCAGTGAGCTAGATGATTTTCTAATAACTGAGAGGAAAGTGGAGGAGAAATTGTTGAGGATAAACATAAAAAAGGCAGCCAGGGTGGATGGGATCTATCCAGTTATATTAAAGGAGGCAGCAAAGGAAGTAAGCAAACCCGTAGCCATAATTATGAGAGCTTCTTTGGACTCAGGGGAGGTACCCGTAGACTGGAGATGTGCAAATGTAACCCCAATTCACAAAGGCTGACAAAAGTAATTATAGACCTGTTAGTTTAACTTCTGTTCCAGGAAAATTAATGGAGGCACTGGTTAAAGAAGCACTGCAGGATAGCTGGACAAGAATTCAGTTATAGCTCAGACACAGCATGGTTTTGTTAAGGGCAGGTCTTGTCTGACCAATTTGATTGGATACTATGATGTAGTCACAAAAGAACTGGATGCAGGGAATAACTTTGATATTATATATTTGGATCTTAGAAAGGCTTTTGATACTGTTGCACATGGAAGACTGCTGCACAAATTGCAGCAGCGTGGCATTGGGAGGCAAATTGCTGCTATGGATAAAGGGATGGTTGAGTGGCAGAAGACAGAGAGTGGTAATCAATGGACACTGCTCATCGTGGACTAATGTTATTAGTGGAGTTCCTCAGGGTTCAGTGTTGGGTCCATTGTTGTTTTCTGTATTTATAAATGATATAGATGATGGTATATCAAGCTTAATGTCAAGTTTGCAGACGATACAAAGGTTGGCAGGGTTGTTAAGGACACTACTGATGCTATGCTGCTGCAACAGGATCTGGAAAGGTTGAGCAGATGGGCTGAGAGGTGGCAAATGAAGTTTAACATTGACAAATGTAAAGTACTACATATGGGAAACAGTAACCCCAGATCAACGTATCAACTCTGGTACTAAGCTGACAGTGGTAGAGAATGAAAAGGACCTGAGGGTAATTGTGCAGGCAGATATGAAGTTCTCTGAGCAGTGCAGATGAGCTGCACTAGTAGCTCATGGTGTCTTGTCAATGATATACAGGAATTTTTCTAAAAGGGATAGGGATGTGATTATTCCCTTGTATAAGGCATTGGTCAGGTCACAACTTGAGTACTGTATGCAGGTCTGGAGGCCTCATTTCAAGAAGGATGTAAAGCTGCTGGAACAAGTACAGAGAAGGGCAACAAGATTAGTGAATGGAACAAAGGGTTGCTCTTACGAAGAAAGGCTTAAGTTTTGCAAATTACAGAGTCTGGAGACAAGGCATCGGTGAGGTGATCTGATAGAGGTGTATAAGGCTTTGAATGGCTTGAGCATGCTCAATGCCGATGGGATTCTTTCTCTTGCTCAGAATAATCACCTGAGAGGGCATAAATTCAAATTGAGGAAGGATGGATGTCGGATAGATGAGTGGAAATTTGCCTTTAGCCAGCGGGCAGTTGGTTTGTGGAATAGACTTCCATGACTTGTTGTTGAAGTTGATTGCCTAAACAAATTTAAGGCTCAGCTGGACAGGTATTTCAAACGAACAGAGGGGTGAAATGGAAGTAGTGGTTGTGCTTTTTTTTTTTGGCTGATGCTGAATAAGCTTGCTTTCTTGCATCATATGCCTCTACTAATGTTAATCTTATTGTTTAGAGGTATATTTAAGTGCATGTAGCTATAGCTAGAGAAAGTATGGTCAAAAAATCTCAACAGCCTTCTGAAAAAGCTAGATTTTAGTGTACAACTACAAGCGTTTGGTGTACAACTAGGCCAGACATACAATGAGGGGGCAACAATGGGAATGGCTGCTGAATTAAATACCAAGTTCGTTGTAATTTTAGGCCTTAGCCAGCTGCAGCCTCAATTTCAGTTAACAAATCCTTTAAAGCAGTGATGAACAAAATACAATCCATGCCCTCCTAATTTTACAATGCAACCTGATTTCAAGAACTAGAAACAAAAAATATTAAGCTCAGCAAATAATTATTATATTCCTATAAAAATATTAAACAATTTTATGTAAATATTTTAATACTAAAATAAAATATAAATCAAACAGAATCTTTCATAAAAATAACTATCACTATTTGATTTAAGTTTTCCTTATAACAAAACGTTACAGTGAGTGATAAACTCTTTGCCTCATTTTCAGCAATAATTTTGGGCTGAGTACTGCCCATCTCCTATCAGACTACACAACATGTGGACAAAATCTTCTTTCCTTAAAGAGATAAAACTCTGTAACGCACTCTAAACTTCAACCGCAATCCAAATTAGAAAAAAAAAACCAAAGAGCATTAAAAACTTTACCATATGTTAGATGCATTATGGCCATGTTGCTCTGGCACCGTAAATCCAACACAAACAAACATATAACAAAATTCAAGTACTTTCAATATTTTTATAAATCTTATTTTATATATAACAGTGACCGCTTTATTTTTTGGCACAACAGCCTGAATATATGCAAGTTGGCCTCTTAAAAGGAAGTAAGAGTTTGAACCATAAAATTAGCAAAGATGACTGTGACAGTAATATTGGCAAATTTTTGGAAATTTGTGAAGAGTAAAGGGTTCAAATTCTACACTGGCATTTTGTTTAGTAAGCACTCATGGAGCTACATTACAGATGCAATAAATCGTTCTAAAACATGGTTGCAACCATGTTTTAGAACAAATGTTCAGTTCTTTCTCCCACTCTTTTCCTCTTGTATATTAATGACCTTTTTCCACTGACTAGAAATCCTATCCATAGTTTTGCCGATGATAGCACATTGCATTCCAGTTTGAGAAACCTTGCCCTGCTCAACCAGCTTCAACTTCTCAAATATCCACTACCAATTCCTTAAATGCCAATCTCCAGTGGGGCAAAGACAACTTAGTTGATTTCAATCCTTCTAAAACTCAGTCTTTCTTATATCTTGCAAAAAGGATTCTTCAGCTCCTGTGCTTATCTTTGGTGATACTAATTTCTAGGCAAGATGATATCTCTTTTGGGGATTACCCTAACTTCTAATCTCTCTTAGCACAAGCACATTACAATTGCTTCCTCTGCTTAAAAAAAAAAAAAAAAAACACTTGGTTTCCTCTTTTGCTCTCGGCATTACTTTTCTCCCAAACAACAAATCTGTCCTACCATGGAATATTGTTCCCACATCTGGGGTGGCACCCCACAAAACCTCTCAGGCTTCTAGATTCCATTCAGCAGAGGGCAGTTAAGTTAATTAATAACTCATCTCTAACAGTGTCTCTTTACTCGCTGTCTCATACACTTTCAACTGCATGCCTTTCTACAAATACTTCCACTGTTCTTCTGAATTGGCTTCTATAATTCCCGCTCTTTCAACAGTCTGAACACGTGCATCACCAGCCAACATCCATTTACTGTCCAATTTCAAACTCACAGAACCAACTTTATCTTCCTCGTTTATTCATTCAATTGCCATTTTCTAGAACAACCTTCTTTCATACGTATTTCCTGAAAATTACAGTCTACAGAAGTTCAAGTCTAATGTCAACAAATATCTTTCTTCTCAACCTCCAACCCAAGCACGGTACTAAGTACTATAGGTTCTAATACCTCTCATGTTTGAGATTTTCATAAAAAACTGCTGTTTGCAGCAGTTTGCTCTGATCAAACAAATTGCTCTGATCCAGTGCACCTTACCATCCAAAACATATGGTACATCTCTCCTATTGGCATATACCAGTAGAACTGAAAATGTCTCAGAACTCATCTGTTATAATTAACAAGAAGAATATTTACCAAGACTATAATATTGAGAATTCGTTCCTCTATAAGTAGCAAAAGTTTTTTTGGCCCAGTTGGAAAACTGCTGTTTACATCATGTTTAGAACCACATGGGTTGGTGATATCCTTGACTTAGTCATAGGGACCGATCCATTAGAATCTAAAGTGAAGGCGCTGCTGGCATAGTGACATGAAATACTCAAAGGTTACCATTGTCATAGGTGAGGCAAGGGTATCAGCTCTTCTGGAGGAGGATTTTAAAGATGTCTTTACCCATTTAAATTCTATTTGGTAGAGGCAACTAGCATCACTTTAACATAGCAACTAGCAATGTTAAAGTGATGCTAGAAAGAGGCCACTAATAAATTGTCCTGTGCATGTGGGATTGGACTCTACAGAAGAAAAGGAATAATTCAAATAAGTTTTTAATTGTGACATGATGAATCTAAGGAGGTGGCTAAAGAAGTAAAAAAAAATTCACAACATACTTTTAAACCTGACAGTTTCAGCATTCTGGACACCAATTATGGCAAACAATCTGTAATCACTGAAACGAAGTTGGGTTCACCTCTTAATTATGAAAATGAATGCATCATTAAGTTCATATAAAGTCCTATGGCCTTAAATGATTCGAAAAGGTGGTTAGGATTTTCCTAGTGGTTAGAATTACTGGTATAATGAAGCTTTTATTCATGCTAGGTGCATCTACTTCCATTTTTTTTTTTTTTTTTTACCATCCAAAACTCCACAGCCATTTTTTAAAATTCTAAACAGCTATAATCCATAATCATTCAGAATCAGATGTATGTTTATTTTCTTACTCTGGATTTTAGGAAGCATCATGGAATAGGAAATTTAATTATCACTATGCATAGTGATAATTAAAATACTAAATTTGACTTTAATCAAATTTTTGATTTAAGTGGTTGCCCATCAGTATCTTGAAACAATCACTATACCAGTGAAGCCTGCACTACCATTCATTTAGATAAATGACTGACCATTGATAAACTGCTGAGGAGATGACTCTCTCTCTCTCTCTCTCTCTCTCTCTCTCTCTCTCTCTCTCTTGAGTGAGAATGTGTTCCACACATTCTCACTCAAGATCAGAGACAGTATCAAGCAAGCTGGGTAAAATTGAACATTTTAACAAAAATTATAACAGGCAATTAGTCTCAAGGGTATGGATATGACCTAGAGACAAAGATTCAAAGTTACCAACAAAAAACAAAGTTATGCTAAAAAAAGTATACCCCCTCATTACTATTTTTGATGAGGGGGAAAGTGTTATCAGAATCTGTTCCAAAAGTTTTCAGTTAGTGAAATGATTTGCTCTTTCACCACAATGTGCCATATCACACTCACCAACAGCAATTTCTGACTGATGAAAACATTCCCATTGTGCTGTACCCATCTTATTCATGATTTACACCATGAGACTTTTAGCTATTCTGAAAATTAAACAGCAGTACAAAATTAAAATGTTACTTTTTTGTTGTGTTAAATGGATAAAAGACACCACGCTATTTTTTTTTTTTTTTTTTCAAATGTTTTTATTAAGGGATCGAGAAACACTGTATACATTACCAATTTCGTTAGCTTTTCATGTGAGATAATAAATGAATAAATTGTACTCCTCAGACTTAAACTAATGAGCAAAGAACGTTCAGTCTTTCATCACATACAAATAAGAAGCTTAAATTCATCACAGGAGTACATGTTTTGACACATACCTCAGTCGTAACAAGAGCACATACCACAAGCAATGCATAACCAAAGCTCAAGCGATTCGTATTCGCCTTTAATTCGTCACTGGTAAATCGAGAAACATGTTACTTAACTGAAAAATAACGGAGATTAAAGCTCCATCAGCATTTCCGATTGAAAACTTAACATCAGAATTTCTTAACCAACAGGGAATGTTGAGAATTTACTATCAGGTGCGCAATTCTTCACAAATGCTTCACAGAGCTATTAAAAATATCGATCTCCAATCCCTCACACAATAATCAAGAAAGAGAAATTACTTTTGTGACCTCCCATATATGTAGCCTTAACTTAGGATTATCACTATATAAATTAAATTTCAGCCTTTAATCCGGTTTAAACTATTCAAACTATATTTCAGTTAAAACAAATGATTATATTATTAAAATAACCCACAAAAATCTCGAATCTCAATCTTTACTGAAAAATATATTTTAATGTAGAAAGCAAGGAGCGATACTAGTATTCATAATTACTTATGACACAAATTTAATACTAACCTATTATAGCCTATAGGAATATTTAAAAAGAACAAAAGCAACTATCACCGTAAATGAAGTGAAATTAAATTAAAAAAAAAAAAATCGCATAACCCTTACATATAAACTAGAAGCAGCTACTCAGAAACAGCGCTGGATAAAAATAAAGAATCCAACAATCGCTCAACGGATATGCTATATAGGTGACCCCAATGTCGCTGCTAACACATGACGAATCTCTCCCTAGCGTCAAAGGTTCAACAGCAGAAATGAGTAAAGAATTATTATTATTATTAGCCACATGGTGCAGGGAAGCCTGAGGCTTACGTTGCACCAGCCAAAAAAAAATTGCTGAATTACCCCAAGAGAGAGAGAAGTAGAAGGAAATCATCAAGAAAGAGAAGAATGATGATATCCAGCTGGGGACCCTGGGTGTGCCAAGCCCATACTCACCAGATGTGAGTCCCCTGGGGTTCATCATCATCAGCCATTTTCAATCCACTGCAGGATGAAGGCCTCTCCAGCAACTTTCCAGTTCCTTCTGTTTTGAGCACTGGCCATCTATTTCCTACTCAAAAACTCATGAATTTCATCTATCCATCTCCGCCTTTGTCTTCCAGGTTTTCTTCTAGCTCCTCTTGGGTACCATTCTGTTATTTTCTTAGTCCATCTGTCATCATGTCTTCGAGCTATGTGTCCTGCCCAAGACCATTTTAGTTCTTTAGTTTTGATAAGAATGTCCTTTACTTGAGTTTGCTGCCTAATCCATGTGTTTCTTTTCTTATCTAACAGTCTGATTCCCAATATAATTCGTTCCATTCTTTGCTGTGTAGTTCTTAGCTTCTCTTCCATTCTTTTGTTGAGTGCCCAAGTTTCACTTCCATAAGTCATGGTGGGGAGTATACATTCATTCATTATTTTACGTTTCAGACAAACTGGGATATTGCTCTTCAGTATGTGACTATGTTTCCTGAATGCTATCCATCCAAAATTTATTCTTCTCTTGACTTCCAGCCATTTATCATTATTACAGCTAATAACTTGTCCCAGATAAGTATATGACTCCACCTTTTCAATTACTGCTCCTTCAATCATTATTTCCCTTTCCGTGGCATACTTGTTCATCATTACTTTTGTTTTAGCCATATTCATCTTTAGTCTTACACTGCTTCTTTTGGAATGAGCCGCAGCCTTGAAAATAAGATGCAGGATATTTCAGAGACTGCTGGGAATCATTGGGGTACAAGTAAACACATGGGTTGTGTTAGGGTAGCTAAGAAAAAGAACAGGTGCATGTATACTTGTGTGTACACCAATGCTAGGAGTTTAGTAAATAAATTTGATGAATTTGAGGTATTGCTCAAAACATCAAAGGCAGATATTGTGGGGATTTCAGAGACGTGGTGTCACACAGATATAAGAAATGCAGAACTGGAATTTGGGGAGTACAATGTCTACAGAAAGGATAGACAGGATAAGAAGGGAGGAGGGGTTATGCTATTAGTTAAAAAACACATAAAATCCAAGGAAGTGAAGCCAGTCGACATCGCTGGACAGTGCAGTGTCGAGTCAGTTTGGTGTGACATAAGCATTGGGAGATCAAAATTGAGAGTAGGAGTGTGCTATAGGCCTAATGACTCTGATGAGTATAATAAGAAACTGTTCGGAGAAATAGAGTGGGCCAGTAAATCAGAGAGTCTTATAATGGGGGATTTTAATTTCCCAGATATTGACTGGAATTTGGGGGCTGGTCACTCACACAGTAGCAAGGCTTTTGTGGATTTATTGGATGATTGTTTTCTACATCAGCATGTTCGGGAGGCAACTAGAGGGAGTAATACTCTTGATTTGATTATCAGTAGTGATTCTTCATGCATTAAGAATCTGCACATAAATGAACCACTTGGTGGCAGTGATCACAGTGTGCTGAAGTGGGAGTTACTCAAAGAGGTAACTACCATTAGGGGTAAAGGGAAGGGGTATTGGTTTCGTAAAGGCGACTACAATGGACTGAGACAGTATTTAAATTCTATACAGTGGGATCAACTGATGATATTGCCAACAGCAAATTCAAAATGGGAAGCATTCAAAGAACTTATCGTGGAAGCTACTAGGCTTTACATACCAACTAAGAAATATTGTTCAAGGTTTAGGCCTAAATGGTTGTCAGATGAACTAATGAGGCATATGGCAGAGAAGAAAAATGCATGGGATACATACAAATTAACACGTGACACGGACGCCTATGATAGATACAAGTTGATCTGTAACCAAGTTACAAAGGAGGTTAGGCAGGCGAAGGCAGATTACGAGAGATCCTTGGCAAGGGATGCGAAGAAAAACAGCAAAGAGTTCTTTACTTATGTAAACTCTAGAAGGAAGGGGATGAATCAGATTGGTCCACTTGAGATCGATGGGTCAACTGTTGATGACCCTGCTCGGGTAGCTAACAAACTAAATGAATATTTTGCATCGACATTCACACATGAGGAGTTATTCAGCGAGGGGAATGCCAGAGGTGTATTCAACTCTAGCAGTAAGCTAGAGAAACTTGTAATAACTGAGAGCAAAGTGGAGGAGAAATTGTTGAAGATAAACACAAGAAAGGCACCTGGGGTGGATGGGATCTATCCAGTTATATTAAAGGAGGCAGCAAAGGAGGTAAGCAAACCCTTAGCCATAATTATGAGAGCTTCCTTGGACTCAGGGGAGGTACCCATTGACTGGAGATGTGCAAATGTGACCCCAATTCACAAAGGGGGATCAAAGGCTGACACAAGTAATTATAGACCTGTGAGTTTAACTTCTGTTCCCGGAAAATTAATGGAGGCACTGGTGAAAGAAGCACTGCAGGATCATCTAGACAAGACTTCAGTTATAGCTAGGACACAGCATGGTTTTGTTAAGGGGAAGTCTTGCCTGACCAACTTGATTGGATACTATGATGCAGTCACAAAAGAACTGGATGCAGGGAATAACTTTGATATTATATACTTGGATCTTAGAAAGGCTTTTGATACTGTTGCACATGGAAGACTGCTGCACAAATTGGAGCAGTGTGGCATTGGAGGCAAGTTGCTGCTATGGATAAAGGGGTGGTTGAGGGGGAGAAGACAGAGAGTGGTAATCAATAGACACTGCTCATCGTGGACTAATGTTATTAGTGGAGTCCCTCAGGGTTCAGTATTGGGGCCTTTATTGTTTTCTGTATTTATAAATGATATTGATGATGGTATATCAGGCTTAATGTCCAAGTTTGCAGACGATACGAAGGTTGGCAGGGTTGTCAAGGACACTATTGACACTATGCTGCTGCAACAGGATTTGGAAAGGTTGAGCAGATGGGCTTCGAGGTGGCAAATGAAGTTTAACATTGACAAATGTAAAGTACTACATATGGGAAACAGCAACCCCAGAGCAACGTATCAACTCTGTGGTACTACACTGACAGTGGTAGAGAATGAAAGGGACCTGGGGGTGGTGGTGCAGGCAGATATGAAGTTCTCTGAGCAGTGCAGACGAGCTGCAAGAGTAGCTCATGGTGTATTGTCAATGATATATAGGAATTTTTCTAGCAGGGATAAGGAGGTGATTATTCCCTTGTATAAGGCAATGGTCAGGCCCCACCTAGAGTACTGTATACAGGCCTGGAGGCCTCATTTCAGGAAGGATGTAGAGCTGCTGGAACGAGTACAGAGAAGGGCAACTAGATTGGTGAATGGGACAAAGGGGTTCTCTTACGAAGAAAGGCTTAAGTTTTGCAAATTACAGTGTCTGGAGACTAAGCACCGGCGAGGTGATCTGATAGAGGTGTACAAAGCCTTGAATGGTTCGAGCATGTTTAATGCTGATGGGATACTGCCTCTAGCTCAGAAAAATCACCTGAGAGGGCATAAATTCAAATTGAGGAAAGACAGATGTAGGATAGATGTGCGGAAATTTGCCTTTAGCCAGCGGGTGGTTGGTGGGTGGAACAGACTTCCATCCCTTGTCGTGGAAGTTGATAGCCTAAATAAGTTTAAGGCTCAGCTGGACAGGTATTTCGAACGAACAGAGGGGTGAAGTGGAAGTGGTTATTTTTATTTATTTATGTTACTTTTTTTTTTTTTTTTTTTTGGCTGATGCTGCATAAGCTTGCTTTCTTGCATCAAATGCCTCTACTAATGCTAATGCTAATGCTAATGCTAGTCCAAAATCCTTACTAACTGTGCATAACTGATTAAGATTTTCCTCTAATTCTTTGGGATCGTGGCTTATGACCACAATGTCATCTGCAAATCGTAAATGGTTTAGGTACTCTCCGTTCACATTGACTCCTTTCTGCGACCAGTCTAATCTTCTGAAAGCTTCCTCAAGGGCAGCAGTAAACAGCTTCGGAGATATTGTGTCTCCTTGTGGAACTCCTTTCTCGATTTTAAATTTGCTACTGTCTTTGTCTAGTCTAATAAAGGATGTAGCACTCTCATATATTTTCTTCAAAATCATAATATATGGAGTATCTATGCCTTGTCTTTCCAGTGCCCGAAACATTGCCTTATGCCGTATGGAGTCAAATGCCTTTTCATAATCCACAAATGCCAGACATAATGGTGTTTTGTATTCATTTGCTTTCTCCATTAGCTGTGATATTACGTGAAGGTGATCCATAGTTGAGAATCCTGTCCTAAAGCCAGCTTGCTCTTTCGGTTGATTCTCATCAAGTATTCTTTCTAATCTGTTAGTAATGACCCTTGTGAACAGCTTGTAGATGTGGGATAACAAGCTAATTGGTCTATAATTTCCAATTTCTGATTTATCTCCTTTCTTATGCAGCAAAACTATAATTGCATTATTCCACTGCTTAGGTGTCACACCTTTTCTAATGCACTTTGTGAAGAGCCTTGCCAGTTTTTGTGTTATGTCTCTTTCTCCCAATTTTAACAACTCTACAGTAACTTCATCTTCCCCCGGGGCTTTCCGATTCTTCATTTTCTTCAATGCATGTTGTACCTCATCAGGAAGAATATCGGGTACGTCGTATGTGTTGCTACTTTGCAATCCACCTTCCCCACTGCTGGTATCATTCCCTCGCTCTTTGTATAATTCTCTATAGTAGTCTTCTGCTATTTGAATTATGTCTTCTCTGCTGTTTATAAGTACACCATCGCTATTCTTCAGTTTCAGTATCATTTGTCTTTCTGCGTTACCGCTCATGGCTGCTGATTTAAATCCTTTGTTTTCCCTTAATGCTTGTTCTACTTTTCTTGTGTTAAATCTTCTTGTGTCCTCTCTGAGTCTCTTTCTAATGGCTTTGCATAACTCAGTATACTCAATTTTCTCCCTGTCAGTGTTTTTGTTGCTCTTCATTTGTCGTCTTTGGTTCATCATGACAAGCGTTTCTTGACTAATTTTTTCTTCTTTGGATTTCTTTTTCCCTATAGGTTTCTTGGGCTTTATCACTTTCAGAAAGTTGTAATATTCCTCGTCGATATCTGGGTCCTGAGCGGTCTGCAGAAGCTCAAACTTGTTCTTAAGTTCCAGTACATACTGCTTTTTCTCCTCTTCTCTTATCTCAAAAACCTTTGTATTATTTACTCGAGTCAGTGTTTTCCTTTCCTTTCCTACATCTATATCAAGTGTACATCTTACCATTCTGTGGTCACTTCCAACATTTACCTTATTCAGGACGGTAACATCATTCACAATATATCTTCTGTTAGTGAGGATAAAGTCGATTTCATTAGTTGTTATCCATTTGGACTCCTCCATGTTCACTTTCTGTTCACCCTTTTCTTGAAAAAAGTGTTCATTACTGACAGTCCCTGAGATTCTGCAAATTCCACAAGTCTTTCACCTCTTTTATTTCTTTCACCAATTCCAAAATTTCCTATAGTTCCCTTTCTGCGCTGTTTTGCCTTTTTCCAACCTTAGCATTGAAGTCCCCCATAATAATAGTGTAGTGGGTTTTCTGCTCATCTAGAAGACTCTCAATTTCAGTGTACATTTCTTCAACCTCTTCATCATCATCATGGCTCGATGTTGGTGCATAAATCATTATAATCTTTAGCTTGTACCTCTTAGAAATCTTGAATATTAGTCGTGACACCCTTGGTGATGTACTTTTGAATTCCAAAATGTTGTTTTTAAAATCTTTATGGACCAGAAACCCAACTCCACCTTCACTCCTTTCACTGTTTCCATTGGTGTACAGCAGATTTCCACTTGATAAACTTATAAGTGATTCATTTCTTTTTCTTGTTTCGGCCAAACCGATGATATTCCAATTCACATTTTCTAATTCCTTTTCCAGCTCTAATATCCTGTCTTCACCGATGAGTGATCGTACGTTATAACAGGCCAAGTTCAACTTTGAACTTGCTACTAATTAACCCCCTGGGGTTAATTAGTAGCAGTACTGGCAAATGATTCACCGTCATCAGTCTAATAATATGTAAAATGCTTACTTAAATTTATTCCGACTGTCCACTGCCACAACACCATATGGTAGTTTGTTCCAAGAATCAATAGCTCCCTAGTTGAAATAAATTTCAGCAAATTACAATATCTCGTTCCTCAGGCCACACTGTCCGCATTTATACAACAGTCTTTCGTACGGAATAGTGTCAAAACCATTACTGAAATCTAAATATATAATATAAAAATTATTTGCATCCACTCCCTTTGTTACTGCTTCATAATAGCTAACCAGATTTGTCAGACAGGATCTACCACACCCCCTAACAAACCCATGCTGTGATTTCTATATACTGTAGTTCCATTCCTGTTAAAATAATCCTCCAATACTTCTTTAACCTCTGATTCCAATATTTTTTCCCTGGAACAGCAATTATATAGGTTTATAATTGCTCACGTTGCCCTCTGTTCCTTCTTTGCAAAGAGGAGACACATTTGCACATCTCCAATCTATAGAAGCCTCCATGAATCCAAATATAGTCTCATAATTTTACCATGGGTTGCATACAACTTTTGCTGCTTTAATATAACCTGTTAGAGCTCATAAGCAGAGCATTGTTTGTTTAAGCCTCAGCATAATTTCTCTTCCACTTTCTTAGTTAAACAAAATAATTTAGTCCTAGTTATAACTTAGTATACTTTTGCTGCTGCCATCTCTAAAAAAATTGTCATGGGTGAATCTAGATGTAAAATTTTTATTTAAATTGTCGCCAACTTGAACTGAACAGTCAATAGTTATGTCATTCATATCTAGTGAGCCAATATTGTTCATCATTTCTTCTTAGTGTTAATATGAGCATGTAATTCTTTGCTACTTTTCTTTATATCTGCTTGCACAATTACCCCCATGTCCTTTTCACTCTCTACCACTGTCGGTGTAGTACCACACAGTTGATACTTTACTATGGGATTTCTGTTACCCATATGCAGTACTTTGCATTTTTCAATATTAACTTTTAGTTGCCACCTCTCAGCCCATCTGCTCAACTTCTCTAGATCCTGTTCAGCAGCGTACTGTCATTAGCAACCCTTCCGACCTTCGTATCGTCTGGCTGATATATCATCATTAATATCGTTAATGATTACAGAAAATAACAATTGTACCCAACACTGAACCCTGGGGGACTCCACTAATAACATTAGTTCACGAACAGCAGTGTCCATTGATTACCACTCTCTGCTTTTTCCCACTCAGCCATCCCGTTATCTATAGCATTAGCATTAACATTAGCATTAGTAGAGGCATATGATGCAAGAAAGCAAGCTTATGCAGCATCAGCCAAAAAAAAAAAAAACCCTTCCACTTCACCCCTCCGTTCGTTGGAAATACCTGTCCAGCTGAGCCTTAAATTTATTTAGGCTATCAACTTCAACAACAAATGATGGAAGTCGGTTCCACCAACCAACCACCCGCTGGCCAAAGGCAAATTTCCGCACATCTATCCTACATCTGTCTTTCCTCAATTTGAATTTATGCCCTCTCAGGTGATTATTCTGAGCAAGAGGCAGTATCCCATCAGCATTAAACATGCTCGAACCATTCAAGGCTTTGTACACCTCTATCAGATCACCTCGCCGGTGCTTAGTCTCCAGACACTGTAATTTGCAAAACTTAAGCCTTTCTTCGTAAGAGCAACCCTTCGTTCCGTTCACTAACTTTGTTGCCCAAATAGCAGCAATTTGCCTCCAATGCTCCACTACTCCAATTTGTGCAGAGGTCTTCCGTATGCAACAGTTTCAAAAGCCTTTCTAAGATCCGAATATATAATATCAAAATTATTCTTTGCATCCAGTTTCTTTGTGGCTACATCATAGTATTGAATCAAATTGGTCAGACAAGACTTTCCCTTAAAAAACCCATGCTGTGTCTGAGCTATAAATGAAGTCTTGTCTAGATGATCCGACAATGTTTCTTTAATCAGTGCCTCCATTAATTTCCCTGGAATAGAAGTTAAACCAAAAAGTCTATCATTACTTGTGTCGCCCTTTGTCCTCCTTTGTGAATTGGGGTCACATATGCAGTCCATGGGTGCCTCCCCTGAGTCCAAGGAAGCTCTCATAATTATGGCTAAGGGTTTGCTTACTTCCTTTGCTGCTTCCTTTAATATAATTGAATACATCCCATCCACCCCGGCTTCCTTTTTATGTTTATCTTCAACAATTTCTCCTCCCTTTCTCTCAGTTATTACAAAATCATCTGGCTCACTGCCAGAGTTTAATGCACCTCTGGCATTCCCTTCCCTTAATAATTCCTCATGCGTGAATGTAGATGCAAAATACTCATTTAGTTTCTTAGCCACCTGAGCAGGATCATCAACAGTTGAAACATCAATATCGAGTGGACCAATCTGATTCCTCCCTTTCCTTCTAGAGTTTATATAGGTAAAGAACTCTTTGCTGTTTTTCTTTGCATCCTTTACCAAAGATTTCTCATAATCTGCCTTTGCCTGCCTAATCTCATTTGTGACTTGCTCACATACCAGCTTATATCTATCACAGGCTTCCATGTCACCCATTAATTTATATGTATGTCATGCATTTTTCTTCTCTGCCACATGTCTCATTAGTTCCTCTGACATCTAATTAGGCCTAAACCTTGAACAGTATCTCATTGTTAGTATTTAAAGCCTAGTATCTTTCAAGTTGAATGCCTCCCAATGCAATTGAGTCTGTTAGGGTGATATAAACACTGGGAAAGGAAAAATGAGAGTACATGTGTGTTATAGGCCTAATGAATCTCATGAGTATAATGAGCAATTGTGCAGAGAAATAGAGTGGGCAAGTAAATCAGGGTGTATTTACTTGCCCACTCTGGGGATTTTAATATCCCAAATATTGACTGGAATTTGTGGGTTGGTCACTTTCACACTACCAAGGTTTTTGTGGATTTATTGGATGATTGTTTTCTACAGTATCATGTTCGGGAGGCAACTATACGGATTAATATTCTTTATCTGATAATCAGTAGTGATTCTTCATGAATTAAGAATCTGCAGATGACGGAACAACTAGGTGCATCCATGCGTACCCTCCTGGGTTTAACTTGATCCGGACAACGACCGAAAACTGGAAAAACATGACTCCAAAGACACCTGCGGCAGGCATGGCAGACCAGTTGGACGGCCTCGACAAAAGGGGAGATCCTAAAAATTTCATCCCGACAGCTGACAGGTTATATCTCAACTACCCGACCGACTCCACGCGACGTTCCTCCTCACGGGCCATGGTGCATTTAACGGGAAACTCAACTACTTTGGGATCATCCAGGACCCTCCATGTATCTGTGGAGAAGTGGAGAGTTGGCATCATTTGATGTTTGACTGAAACTCTACGATGACATCAGATGCATTCTCATCACGAAAATAACATACCTGCCACGAAACATGGAATCGCACCTACTGGACACTGCGGATGAATATAAAGCCTTTACGAAGTTTGCGCAAGCACTATTGTGCAAAGAAAAGCCCTCATAATGACAAACTCGTAACTCCCGAAAACGACCGCCCCCTTATCCCCGCTGCTAAATTCCTGTATATAATTGACAAGACACCATGAACTACTCTTGCAGAATTAGTAGAGGCATACGATGCAAGAAAGCAAGCTTATGCAGTATCAACCAAAAAAAAAAACCGCCCATTTCACCCCTCCATTCGTTCCAAATGCCTGTTCATCTCAGCCTTAAATTTATTTAGGCTCTCAACTTCCACAACAAAAGATGGAAGTGAGTACCACCAATCAGCTACTCGCTGGCTAAAGGCAAATTTCCGCTCATCTATTGTACAACTGTCTTTCCTCAATTTGAATCTATGCCTCCTAAAGTTCTTAATCTGAGGAAGTGGTAGAATCCCATCAGCATTCAGCTTGCTCATCCCATTCAAGGCCTTATGCACCTCAATCAGATCATCTCGCAGGCGCTGCAATTTGCAGAACTTAAGCCTTTCTTGGTAAGAACATCCCTTTGTTCCCTCACTAATCTTGTTGCCCTTCTTTGCACTCGCTCTAGCAACTCTACATCCTTCCTAAACTGAGGCCTCCAGACCTGTACATAATGTGTAGCCTGACCATTGCCTTGTATAACGGAATAATCACCGCCCTGTCCATTTTTGCACTGCTCAGAAAACTTCATATCTGACTGCACAATTACCCCCAGGTCCTCTTTATTCTCAACTACCCGAGTGTAGTACCACCCAGTTAATATGTTACTCTGGGGTTATGCAATACTTTACCCATATGCAGTATTTTACATTTGTGAATGTTAAACTTCAGTTGCCACCTCACAGCCCATCTATTCAACTTTTTCAGATCCTGTTGCAGTAGCGTACTATCATTACTGTCATTAACCACCCTGCCAACCTTCGTATCGTCTGCAAACTTAAACATTAACCCTGATATACCTTCGTCAATATCATTGATAAATACTGAAAACAACAATGGGCCTAACACCGTACCCTGGGGATGACAGTAATAACATTAGTCCAGAAGAGTAGTGTCCGTTGATAACCACTCTCTCTCTTCTCCCATTCTACCATCCTTTTATCCATTGTAGTAACTTGCCTTTAATGCCATACTGCTCCAGTTTGTACAGTAGTCTTCCATGTGCCACAGTATCAAAAGCTTTCCTAAAATCCAAGTATATGATATCAGTCTTATTTTTTTTGCATCCAGTTATTTTCTGACCACATCATAGTATCGAATCAAATTTGTCAGACAAGATTTCCCCTTATGAACCCATGCTGTGTCTGAACTATAACTGCAGTCTTCTCTAGACGATTCTGCATCCCTTCCTTAACCACTAATTCCATAATATTCCCTGGAATAGAATTTAGACTAACAGGTTTGCAATTACCCGTGTCACCCTTTGTGAATTGAGTACACATTTGCACATTAGGGGAGTTCCCCCATGGCTTCCTTGAACCCATGGGGAACCTTCCCTGAGTTCAAGGAAGCTTTCATTAATATGGCTAAGAGTTTGCTTACTTTCTTTAATATAAATGGATAGATCCAGTGGTGAGCTGTGAATATTTTAACAATGGGCTGGCAGTTTTGCAGACTTTTTGATGTGAAACATCCTTGCGGATTACGCCACTTCCGCGACGTCACCCGCTTCAGGCTCCCGCCAGTGGCACTTCCCACGTTCACACTATTAGTCAGCGCCGAGCACTCACTATTAGTGTGATTAGAGTGCGTGGCGCATTTTTGTGACCGGTATGATATCTGGAATCAGTTTGGTCATCCCCCCCCCCCCAACGATAATACCTGGATACGATAGTATCTCGATTTCTAACTTTTTAGAATTTTTGAATAGTATGACGGCACAATCATACTTACTTCAGGAAGTATCATGTGCAACAATACAAGTATTTGTCATATAAAAATAAATAAATTTTCTGTTTATACTCCAGGACGACCAAACAGTCAGAGGAGTTCACAAAATAGACAGAATACACGAAACAGCACCATATTTAGCAGTCACAGGCTTGAATCCGGGTTATTCAAGGCACGTGTACTTATGCAGTGTGCACTCACCACTCGGCTACGGCCGCCAATGTGACTGCAACAATACAAATATTTGTAAACAATTTATTTTTTCGTCTGGCATTAATTTTCGTAACATTCGATTGTTAGGTTCTCCGAACAGCTGCGTATGTCGTTTCAACTACAAGATCGGTATTTCAATCGACGCTGTTTTCTAGACATTTAGATACATTGCACTCTCAAGTATACATCTCTTACTTTAGTTGTCATAAATCCACTGTATCTTGTCTTCCAGAAATTATGAAAATCTGCGAATGTTGAATAAAATATTTACAATACAAAAGCTCTTTTATTTCGTAATCAATATACAAATCAAAATACAGGCAGGCCTCGCATAATGCGAGTTCGATTAACGCAATTTTCAGTTAACGCTATTTGAAAAATTATACCACTTTTCACTTTACACAATGCAAATTTTCAGTTAACGCAATCTTTTTTTTTTTTTTATGCGATAGTTGAAAAAGATTTGAATCGCGCATTAAGCTTACCGCGAGTCGTACGGGCAATAAACAAACGCTTGCCTGCTGCCCTCCCCGGTGTGTTCCATCAACCATCAGAAGACGTGTAACTTGTTTGTCTCCTGCTAATAAAGTCAATGCAAACTTGCATAAAAATTCAAATTTTTAAATGATCCAGATGAAAATGTTACCGCGAAGGAGATAACGGTAAAAGAATTAGATGAAATCTTTCGTATCGCAGAGAACCTCAAACAAAAGGTTTGAGGTTTTCTGCGATATTTATTTCGCCAGGGCCCAGAGAAGATTGTTGTCGGCTATCGGAAATTGATTGACGAAAAGAGAAAGTCAACACTGTTCAAATATTTCCGCAACAGTCATTTCTTCATTGTGTGTTTTATATCAGAAGTTCCCAAACTTTCTCGGTTCACGGCGCCCTTAGTGTCTCAGTAATTTTTTCAAGGCGCACCCAGACCAAAAGAAATACCTAACAGTTCCGTTTAGTAGTTAGGTCCAAACAATTTAATAAGAAATGCTGAAACTGTGAACTACCTCGAGCTAGTAGTTCGCGCGGTGTCCGACAGATGTCGAGTATCGCTGTGTTTCCCTCGAAAATTTAAAATATTCCGCGGCGCGCAGTTTGGGAACCGCTGTTTTATGCAATAAACATTTAATTCCATAATTATTTTCATTATCTTTTACATTGTATACAGTTAAAAAGTTATTTAAAAGGTATTTTTAAAATTCTTTATGGACATTCCAGAATATCAAGGACCAATTATAATTTTTCCTATTGATTATTATATTCGATTAACGCGTTTCCGTTTTGCGCGATGCATTCGCAGGACGAATTAATCGCGTTAATCGAGGCCAGCCTGTACCTAAAAGAAACGCAAAGGATTGACATAAAACCATCTACCGCGCGTGCTCAACACACGCGCCACTTTTTTTTAACAACTAAGGAAATATATTGGATACAATTTTTTTTTTTCATGATAAAATCTTAATATTGCGAATAAAAAATAACACTAAATTTTTTTCATATCACAAATAACAAAAACTGTCACAAAACATTCTACAGTATAAAAAAAATATTACATAAAAAACAAACTCTTCTGGAAACGGTACACAAAAATCACAGATTACATGAAAAAAATTATTATTTTATCCCCCACTTAACGATGTTTTCAAATCGCGAACTGGTTTACCGATTTTAAAACAGCTGGATGGGGGGGGGGGGGGAAACACTCTATCTCAGCTAAAGCCCTCTGAAAAGGACACAAATCAATCAGAAAGAAAGCGCCTTCACCGAATCACAAAATTCGACCCTGCAATCAATCCGTTCTACGACAACGCATACTGCACGGAGACAAGTGTTACCCAAATAATGGAGTTTAGCATTTGCTTTATTATTAATATTAAATATATTTTCTGTTTATACTCCGGCACGGCAACCAAGTCAGTAGAGTTTACAATAAATCGTCAATACAAATATTTACCGTATTTAGTGGTGCAGGGCTTGAACCCCGGTCCATTTAAGGAACACGTACTATGCACTTTCGCTTCTGACCACTCGGCTACGTCAGGCCTGTTATTATACTACTTAAACGTTTGATTATACGGTAATTTGTATGATTTTTTTGCAAATTTAAATTTGTGATTTTGATATAATTAAACTGTGATTACTGTCAGCAATGTGGTGTTTGTCAAATAATTGTATACTGTCATTATTTTAGCATTAAAAAATAAATATTTAATTTTGTTTTCTCATATTACCGTCCGCTAGCTGCAAACTACCCATCGTGGCCCAAACACACGACCGAGCTTTATGCAGTAGTTTCCACATCAAGTACTTTAGCAATAATCCTTAATTGGATATATAATATATCCTTAATTGGTGATATAATTCATACAGTTTTTTTTTTTTTTTTTTTTTTAATTATTGTCTGCATGCCATTATATTTTGGAACATTTTCTTCACAGTGAAAACCTCGACGCGGTTTCCAAATCTGCCAACATTTCATCTTCGGAAACTTTACCTCAAAGTTGTCTCATTCATCCCCGTCACCTCGACGTCGCTACTGCCACTAGTTCTTTGAATACTGTGCAAAATATCGGAATCACTCGGATATTCAGCTACTGTGACCGTGTAAATGTAGACAGGATAAATTTACTGAAACGTGTGGATCACTCACTTCTCCAAAAAACATATGACTTCTTGTCGGAGTAAAGGGGAAACCGTAACACAGGTTGACCAGAGGCTATTATCCGTGTCGGGAATATTTTTAATCCTCTGACTAGATAATGGAAAGCATATTAACTGGTGCGACTTCTCGGAATGTGGATCCATAGGTTTTACGGACACTACTAACATTGCGGAACGGTAGTCCCTTTCACCCTTAATTCGCACTTTCTAATTGCCTAAAGGCCAGAGGTGGGAACAATGCGTACAAAGTTGTCTCTCGTAATTCGTTATTCTACAGAAATTATTTTATATGTTTCGGTAGAAACCAAGGGGAATTCAAAAAAATTCGCTATGTAAAATAATTCTTAGTTAACTGTAATTAAATCAAAAATGAAGCAATTTTAAAATACATAACTGGTCGATTGTGCTATTAAAATGCTGGGGATGGGGCCGTGCTTGCCCCACCGTAATTCCGGCTCTGGATATTCAATAATTAAATTTAAGATTTCGTTTGTAAAATAAATAATCGTTTCAAAAATGGGCTCGGAAATTTTCAAAAAAAAAAAAATAAAAAATAACAATGAGCTCTCGCGAGCCCATGCGAGCCCGCTATAACCCACCACTGGATGGATCCCATTTACCTCAGGTACCTTTCTTATGTTGAATTTCAACAATTTCTCCTTCACTTTGTTCTCAGTTATTACAAAATCTTTTTATCCTTCCAGAGTGTGATAAGCTTCTGGTCTCCACTTCCCTACGGACCTCCTGATGTGTGAATGTAGGCGCAAAATACTCATTTAGTTTATCAACTACCTAAGCAGGTTCATCAACAATCGAACCGTAGATGTCAAGTGGACCAATCTGATTCATCCTCTTCCTTCTAGAGTTTACATAAGTAAAGAAGTCCTTACTGTTTTCTTTGCATTATTTGCCAAAGGTTTCTCGTAATCTCTGGAAAATGATGGTGGGGCAGGTCAGACCCAATAGATTTTTATGTACCCTGGCAGGCCCTTCCACCTAGTTTCTGAAGATTTCAGTGGCAAAGACCTACAGAAAAAGAAAAGGGAAGCATTGAGGTGAATTTACAGCAGAATTGGGGTACAAATGAGAGGGGTTATATTTTGTGCTAGTTCAATTAAGTTACTTTATGGGCATACTCCTTAAGTGAAGTTTGAGTAGGGGAGAGACTGAATGCTGGGGGAACAGACAGAGGGGACAATAAGGGAGGCGTCCCCGTGAAGATCAGTGGGGACAGCCCCACCAGGAGAAGAGGGGAAGGGAAGAGAAGGGAACCCGTCTACTCCCTCCTGCCAGGGGATGGGGATTTAAAGAAACCAGGTTAGGGCACCCGGTTTAGATCGCTAAATGGTGGAAGGTCAAATTCAGGATATGGTTCCTAACACCCCGACTGGGGGACTAGAGGGTTATTCCATTAGTTAGCATTTGTCATCCTTCAGTTGTATTTCCAGTTCTTCCATTTGCTAGTTTCAGTTTTGGTGGGGAATCTTGTACTACTACTTGGCGCATTGTGGGTAGTCAGTTCCAGTCCATCAGATATGAAGCTGATTTGGGACGTATCCATCAACAGTGTCGGGTCGCCATAGGCATCCTCCTCTTTGTTCATTGCCTTCTCTATTTAGTAGCGTCAAGTTTAGGTGTCATTTCTGGGTGTTCAGTTAGTAAGGATTTGTTGATAGGGCCATACCCTTATGTTCCTTGCTGCTCTTTTCTTGCTCGTTTGGTGCGGGTCTACGGTCTGCTTTGTTAATCTCCTGCATTGTTATGCAGCGCAATCAATGTTCTCCTCCTTCCGAAAAGATCCTGCGCGAACTTACTGAATGCTTTGATTGTTCTTCCGTGTCCAGTAAAAGGTGTTCTCGGTTATGGGGAAAGTATGTAGTCTTAGTTATCAGGATGCTTTGGAGATCCTCATACCCTGGTGTGCAAAGCTTAAAGACCAACACTATTTCTAAAGGTTACAACCACAAAATCTTTACTTAAGGTACTCTTTAGAGTAGATTCAGTCTCAGCAGCGATTCTGGACGTCAGCTAATCTGGCGAGAGATTGGCACACGGTATCACCCCGCAAACATCACTGAAATGTATAGATATGGCTGTCGAGGTGTTCTCGTCTGGGGAGGCGTTATCTTGGATGGACGTACACAACTCCAGATACTGGAAGGCGGTATTGTAACCAGTGCATGCTACTGTACTGAGGTATCCTTCCCCATGTGCGTCTGTTCCGAGGTGCCACTGACCCTGAGTTCGTGTTTATGGATGATAACGCCACACCCCATCGCACTGCAGCTGTGATATGCTTTTGGAAAGTGGAGACATTGTTCGTATGGATTGGCCTGTCCGTTTCACCAATCTAAATCCCATCGAACATTATATGGGACTCTCTGGGTAGGCTACGTCCACACCCACCAGAACTTATTCACCAGCTGAAGATGGGGCTGACAGAGGAATGAACGATATTACCACAAGAACTTATCAATAACATTGTTCTAAGTATGGACAGGCGATATAAAGCCTACATCGACATCAGGGGTGGCCATATCTCCTACCGAACACCACCTCCTCCCTTTGTTCCATCTATTGCTGTATCATTGCAGCCAGTGCTATGTTGCCATTTTTGAATAAAGTCCCTCTGTACCGTTTTGTTTCCGTTGTTGTGTCGGTGTTGTTTCTTTCATCATTTCTGTACCTCACGAGGATCTTTTGGCATGCTTTTTCCATATCCAGGCCACTCCTATGAGAAGCTACAGGTGAAAACCTGACTGGTCCTTAAATTTGCACAAGTGTATAGTATTCACATTCATACACTACGTGTTGCCAAGTCCCTAACCCTCCGCATCCACAATTTGGATCGTGTACAATTGTCATATTATTTAGTTTGGCATTATTGGCACAATAGCTCGTTAGTAGGTATGTAGTGTGTAATCCTGGGAAGAACCAATGTGGGTTTCTGGGTAGATTCTGCTACCCCAGTAGTAACACTCCAGCGTAGTGTAAATGTGTTAACTGTTTGACGGCTCCAAGGGTTCCCTCATCTCCGCGTTGTATACTCTGTTTGTGCGTCGCAGTACTCTGTGGAGGCCAGAGTTTTAAAAGTGTGTAGGGAGTGGAATATCGTGTAATGTTATGTTCTGTTGTTCTTCTGACCTTTTAGCCATTGGGTCCCTAATGGGACCCACTATTGCCCACAATTTGCCACAAGGAAGCAGGTCAGGCTTCTGGTAGATTTTTAAGTACTCTGGCAGACCCTGCCACCTAGTTTCCGAAGATTTCAGTGACAAAGACCTATATATATATATATATATATCCTTATCCTAACTGTTCCCCCCCATATATATATATATGGGGGGACAGTTAGGATAAGGGAACAAAAGGGAAGGCGTTCCAACGAAGATCAGCGGGGTCAGGCCTCTACTCCGTGATTCCAGCGTTTCGCTGGAATATCTCAAAGCTTCTTGTTATTCCCCCCCTCCCCTTTAAGTCCGATAACACCTCTTGGGAGGAACCTTTGGAACTTTGTGCTCACAGAGTAGTAATATTTTATTACTCTGTATTTGTACTAAAGTAGTCCCCTAAATTTATATTGTTGAACACTGTATATTCGGTATTCGAAAATAATGTCCATATATTTCGTGCAGAATTAAATTTAACTTTCGAGGCTATTTTGCTAACAGTTAATCGCATTCGCTTTTACCGGCTACGATGGCATTGGTTTACGTGTGTTCTGTGGCTTTAATATTATTTGCTACTTTAGCTTCAGGTTTGTATATTTTTTATGAAAATTTGTTCTTTTTTATTTGTTGTTTATACAAATATGAAATCGTAAAAGAAAAAAGAGTTGCACGTTGTGGTGAAAGTTGGACTTGGCTAGTTGAACCACGTTCCTCGGGAAATGGTTAGCCTATTGCATGTGCTCTCTAGACGTGGCAGTTTACGTGGTTCTTTGAAATATTGTATTACTCGATCTCAAGACGAATCTTCTTGAGATCGAGTTGTCAGAGAGAGAGAGAGAGAGAGTATTAATATTGTGGTGCAAAGAAGCCCCCACTTTTGGCTTCAGCAGTATCAAATAATAATTATAATAACAGTAAAATAAATAATATTAAATAAATGTACTACTGATGTGCTATCTTCCTCACCTAGATACTCATCCAGCCGACCTTTGAATTTCCCCAGCAATCAATCCAACACCAACCAAGAAGACAACTTATTCCAATAATTAGCAACTCTCTAGCTAAAAGAAAGCTTCGTAGGAAGTTTTCTTTTTCTGCGCTAAACCACTCAACTCTTACCACTCTGAACCCCTTCCCCCTGTAATTTGAAATTATGGCCTCTAGTTCCAGAATCATTTATAACGTGAAAATTTCACCTCCTTTAATTTTATTTTCTTCTCTTACGGCTTATAAACCTCAGATTTCCTCAAAGGCGCCTAGTTACCAAGGTCATAAGCCCATATTCAGTGTTTTTCCTTATATGAGCACCCTTTTTGATGATCTCACCCACTGGCAGATCCAGAAAAAAATGACAGGAGGGTCACCATTTGTGACACAGGGAGGGCACCATTTTGTGCCTTGTTTGACTATCCTCTATAGCAATGGTTCTCAACCGGTGATTTGCAAACCACTGGGGGTTCGCAAAAGTTCCAGGGGGTTTGCACTAAAAATTCCGTAATGGTGTCTGCTTAGATTTACATAGGTATATTATTGTAAACTACAAAATATAACTAATAATAAACAGTAAAGTAAACTAAAATTAAATAAAAAGTAAATAATTGCCAAAGAAATAAACCACAATTCCTTATAATCACTTTACTGTCTTACAGTATATCATGTTAAATAAATATCTAAAATTATTTCTTGACTAAAAAGTATGAAGGAAGGTTGTTCAAGAAAGCAGAAGTTGAATGAATAAATGAGGAGGAAGAAAAGTTGGTTCTGTGAGTTTGAAGTTGGACAGTAAAAGGATATTGGCTGGTTGCATTTGTTCAGACTGCTTTAAAAGAGAGAGTGGGAATTATAGAAGCCAATTCAGAAGAACAGTGCCCATGGAAGTAGCCATCGATAGAAAAGACGTGGGAGAAACAGAACGTGCATCAGACAGAGAGTGGACAGGCTCTGTTAGAGATGAGTCATTAATTAACATAATTGCCCTCTTCTGAATGGAATCTAGAAGCCTGAGAGAGGTTTTGGGGGCACTGCCCCAGATGTTGGAACAATATTCCATGGTAGGGCGGATTTGCGATTTGTACAGAGCGAACAGCTGTTTGGAAGAAAAGTAAACCCGAGAGCGAAAGAGAAAACAGTTTTTTAGATGCAGAGGAAGCAATATTTGTAATGTGCTTGTGCCAAGAGAGATTAGAAGTCAGGGTAATCCTCAAAAGAGATATATCATCTTGCCTAAAAATCAGAGTTTCACCAAAGATAAGCATAGGAGCAGAAGAATCCTTTTTACAAGATGTAAGACAGGACTGGGCTTTAGAATGACTGAAATTAAGTTTTCTTTGCCCCACTGGAGAATTGCCTGAAAATCAGCATTTAAGGATTTGGAAATGGATACTCGAAGTTGAAACTGTTTGAGCAGTGCAGGGTTTCTCAAACTGGAAGGTGGAAAGTAATGTGTTATCCCCAGCAAAACTATGGATAGGATTTCCGGTCAGTGGAAAAAGGCCATAAGAGGATATGAGTGGGAGAAAGAATTGAACCTTGGGGAACACCAGCATTAGTGGAGAAGTTAGAAGACAGAGAGCCGTCTACCATCAACCGCAGCGAGCAATCAGAGAGAAACCTGGATACCCAATCACAATGAACAGCTGGCAAACCATAGGATGGAAGCTTATTTAGAAGACCTTTATGCCAAACACGATCAAAGGCCTTTGAAATGTCAAGAGCAACGGCTTGAGTTTCACCAAAAACTTTCCCATTGAATTTGTCCATAGATGAACATCTTCTTCAAGAGGAGTGTTTCTGTTTACAATAGGTTTCCTCAGCCTACAAATTATTTTTTGGTAGGAATTTTTTCCTGACATAAAGTGCGGTTCAGTGTGTGTTTGTCAGTTAAACCTCTGGCTGTCATGCATTCCCGTACTCTATCTAGGTCTTCCTCTTCTCCTTCTTCCAGGATGTATCCATTCCAGGATAGCCTTTGAATATCTGGTTTCTTGCATCCGTTTTACATGTCCATACCACATTAAATGCTTTTCTTTGATAGTGTCAATAATATCTTTTTCACTTCCACATTCTCTCTCTTATGTCTTCATTCCATTTTATGTCTCTTCTAGAAGTTCTTGCATAGATGTACATAAGCCAGAATATCACCAGTGGAACGACACTGACAGAATCCATACTGGCGATTGTTAATCAGATGAAAGAATTCCAGATAGTTTGAGTTGGCAGTTAATTGATTTCTCCATTACTTTGGAAAGAGTAGCAGTAATTTGTCACCCTTTTTAGGAACTGCCTGGATGTGAGAAAATTTCCAAGCAGAAAGAAAAATATCTTTGGAATAAGAAAGTGAAACAAGACGAAACAAAACAGGAGTAAATTCACAGGCACAAGTTTTGAGAACAACTGGAGAAATACCATCAGTACCTGGAGCTTTCGTAGCATCAGATTCATTAAAATTCTTCTGACATTCTTTTGACGGAAAACCACAGGATTTATTGAATGGAGTGTACTGGAAATGGTTTGAGGTGATTTACCAAGATCATCAATATGTGAATTGGAAAAAAAAATAGGTTGCTAACAGGTCAGCTTTATCTTTGGCTGATGTGGCAACAGAACCATCTGGTTTTGATAGAGGCGGGAACAGAGATGGGCAAAAATTGTAGCCAAGCTTTGAAAAGACCAGAATGCTCAGCTACCATTAGGGCAAGAAGCAGGTTTTCTACTCTTAGCCTGTTCAAAATCTAGTTTGGACTAATCAATAACTGCTTTACAAAGTATAAATAATACTTTATAATAATTTTTATTACTCAATGTCGCTTATAAAAACGTAGTACTGGAAATATTTTATAATGAAAATTCAGTACTTTTATACGGTTTCAGAGAACATAGGCTCGGCAGTTCGCGATAAAAATATGTTGACAGGGGTTCGTGAGTCAAAAAAAATTGGGAACTTCTGCTCTATAGGATCTCATTTTAATAGTTTTCAATAAGTTTTTAATGATACAAAAGTAGTATTTGAAAACTGTTCAATTAAATGTTAAATCATAATCAAAAAATAAATTAAATAAATTCAGTAATAATCACAGTGTTACTTTTTTTTGTAAACATATATTTACAGCAAAATCTAGTTTCAAAGAACTTCTAAAAGGAAACAAATAATTTTGTTGTATTCACATGTCATTCTGTTTACTGTCACACAAAATTATTTTAAATGAACCATTATTTGTTGAAATAAGTTTTACTGTATTGTCAGTTTTGTGGATTTCTTTTTCTGAGAAAAAGCAATTCATATACATGTATGGAGTGAGAAATCCATAGCATGTGTAGATCTTCATTACAAATTGATCCCTTTTCTGAGAGCATATGAATAATGAAATTATAAAAATAAAGATGTTAATTCAAAAAAAAATTTATGAAATTATTAAAGAATGAAAAAGTCAGTTTGGTTTTTCCAAAGTGACTGCATGGTTCATCAAGAAACAAGCATCCAAATGATGTATATAAAAAAAAAATATGAAGATAGAAATTCACTCAAAAAAATACATACAAATTGCACGCACACAAATCCTACAGTAACATAAATCCATTCATATGATTATTTTGTGGGTAAACTTAAGTTTGGGATTTAGTTCACAAGAATTGGAATACCTTATGGTTTTGAATGGTTTGAGCAAACTCAATGCTAATAGGATTCTTTCTCTTGATTATGCATTTGAGGGGGGATAAATTCAAATTGAGGAAAGACAGTTGCAGAATAGATGTGTGGAAATTTGCCTTTAGCCAGCAGGTGGTTGATTTCTGGAACAAACCTCCATCTGTTGTAGAAGTTGATAGCTTAAATAAATTCAAGGAAGAACTGGACAAACTTTTGGAGTGAACAGTTGGGTGAGGGAAGGTTGTGTTTTTTTTTTTTTTTTTTTTTGGCTGATGCTATATAAGCTTGCTTTCTTGCTTTATATGCCACTACTAATGCTAACTTATCTCCTTACTGCTTGCTTTTGGTTAGAATGAGATTAAATTAGAAAGAAAAGTGTTCATAATAGCCTTCTATATGATTTTAATACTGAGAAATTTTCTATGATGAACACTAGAGAAAATTGCATTATGCTGTATAGGATTTAATTTTAATAGTTTTCAATAAGTTTTTAACATCCAAAATTCTTTCTAATTTAATCTCATTCTGTCCAAATGCAAGCAGTAAGGAGGTAAGTTTCATTAAATAAGGTGTTACAATTCTTCTTGTTATAGATTCCTTCATAATTGCAAATACATTCACTTTGGAAGACATACTATGGTTTCCTCTTATTAAGCAATTTTAGTGTCTTTCAGTAGACCTGGGTTTCACACCCCTGGTTGCTAAATATAGTCTTGCCAACCCACACCGGACCAGCGTGGCGGATTATGGTCCATTTCCCTCAACATGAATTGTTGAGGAGGCTTCCATCCTGCAGTGGGTTGATAATGGCTGCAGTTTACCCTTTTTTTTTTTTTTTTTACCTTTAGTGTTTGTTCCACTAGGATCTGCAAAATTTCAGCTGTTTTAACAGTTTGATGATTGTCATTTTGGAGGCAAATTGGAAATGCCTTTTAGGCTCTTCGTTCATCAGATTTATTGTAGGATATTTTTTGGTGTTGTATATAATTTTTAAATAGATTTTTGAATGCAATATGAGTGAATTTCTATATATGTGTGTGTGTGTATATATATATATATATATATATATATATATATATATATATATATATATTTTTTTTTTTATGAAGACCCCACACACGAGAGGTATTACAACCTATAGTACTTAGTACTGTGCTTAGGTTGGAAGATGAAAGAAGATATTTGTTGACATTACACCCCAGGGGCTCACATCTGGTGAGTATGGGCTTGGCACACCCAGGGTCCTGAGCTGGATATCATCATTCTTCCTTTTCTTGGTGATTCCCTACTACTTCTCTCTCTCTCTCTCTCTCTCTCTCTCTCTCTCTCTCTTGGGTAATTCAGAAATTTTTTTTTGACTGGTGCAGGCTTCCTTGCACCATATGGATAATAATTAGACTTGAACTTCTATAGACTGTAATTTTTAGGAAATACATATGAAGGAAGGTTGTTTCAGAAAACGGCAGTTGAATGAATAAACGAGGAAGATGAAAATTTGGTTCTGTGAGTCTGAAGTTGGACAATAAATGGATGCTGGCTGGTGGCGGCACGCATTCGTACTGTTTTGAAAGAGAGCGGGAATTATAGCAGCCAATTCAGAAGAAGAGTACCCATGGAAGTATCTGTAGAAAAGGCATGCAGCAGAAACAGTACGTCTATGAGACAGTGAATGGAGAGTCTGTAAGAGAGCAGTCATTAATTAACCTAACTGCCATCTTCTTAAAGGAATCCAAAAGCCTGAGAGTGGTTTTGGAGGCACTGACCCAGATGTGGGAATAATATTCCAAGGTAGGGCGGATTTGGATTTGTACAGACTGAACAACTGTTTGGAAGAAAAGTAACATCGAGAGCGAAAGAGAAAACAAAGTTTTTTTTTTTTTCATATGCAGAGGAAGCAATATTTGTAATGTGCTTGTGCCAAGAGAGATTAGAAGTCAGGGTAATCCCCAAAAGAGATATATAATTTTGCCTAGAAATCGAAGTGTCACCAAAGATAAGCATAGGAGCAGAAGAATCCTTTTTGCGAGATAAGACAAGACTGAGTTTTAGATGGCTTGAAATCAACTAAGTTGTCTTTGCTTCACTGGAGAATTACCTGGAGATTGACATTTAAGGAATTGGTAGTGGATATTCGAGAAGTTGAAGCTGATTGAGCAGGGCAAGGTTTCTCAAAATGGAAAGTGGAATGCAATGTGCTATCATCGGCAAAACTATGGATAGGATTTCCAGTCAATCGAAGGTCATTAATATGCAAGAGGAAAAGAGGGGGGGGAAGAACTGAACCTTGGGGGACACTGACATTAGTGGAGAAGTTAGAAGACAGAGAGCCATCTACCATCACCTTCAGTGAGCGATCAGGGAGAAAACTGGCTAACCAATTACAAAAAACAGTTGGAAGATCATAAGATGGAAGCTTGTTCAGAAGACCTTTATGCCAAACACGATTATAAGCCTTTGAGATGTCAAGAGCAACTGCTTGTGCTTCACGAAACTTTTCCATTAAATTTGTCCATAAATGAGTAACATAAGCCAGAATATCACCACTGGATCGACACTGACAGAATCCATACTGCCGATCATTGATCAGACAGAAGGTTTTTAGGTAGTTTAAGAGTTGGCAGTTAATTGATTTCTCCATTACTTTAGAAAGAGTAGAAGTAATTGCAATGGGACGATAATTGGATGGGAGGGATTTGTCACCCTTTTTATGAACTGGCTGTATATGAGCAAATTTCCAAGCAGAAGGAAAATCACCTTTGGAATAAAGGTGTTTGTGTGAAAAAAGTGAAACAGAAACTTTTTTCTCAAGAAAGTGAAAACAGGCGGCAAAGAACAAGAGTAGGTTTTGGAGCACAGGTTTTGAGTACATGTGGAGAAATACCATCAGGACCTGGAGCTTTCCTTGCATCAAGATTCGTCAAAATCCTTCTGACTTCCTCTTGATGGAAGACCACAGGAGGCATTCAATGGAATGTGTTGGGAATGGTGGGAGGTGTTTTACAAAAATCATTAATACAGGAGTTGGAAGGAAAACAGGATGCTAGCAGGTTAGCTTTATCCTTGGCTGAAGTGACAAAAGAACCATCTGGTTTGGACAGAGGTGGGAGCAGGGATGGGCAAGAAGCAAGTTTTCTACTCTTAGTCTGTTCAAAATCTATTTTGGAATGATTAATAACTGCTTTACAATTGTTGCGAGCTTTGGTGTAGGAAGAAAATGAAACTGAAGAATTGGAAACAAGCCAATTACAGTATGCAGCATTCTTCTCCTGAACAGCCTTAGCACATTTATTGGAAAACCAAGGTTTAGATAAAGGACAAGATTTTAAAGTGGGGTGTGAAATAAGGGATTCCATTCCTACAAGATTGATTTCACTGACACGATCTGAGCAAATGTTGATATCAGATGTTTTGAAACAGTAATCTGACCAATGAAAAGAAGAAAAGAAATCTCGCAGGTCATCCCATTTTGCATTCTTGTAATGCCAAACAATACAAGGTTGGGAATAGCCACAAGATAATGGCTCCATTGGAGAAGAGACAATCATCAAGTTGTTATCTGATGTGCCCAAAGGACCACTCACTTCGACTGTGTACTTAGAAGGGCTGTTTGTGAGAAAAAGATCAAGCGTATTGGCTGTATTGTTAAGATTGTCTGGTATCCTTGTAGGTAAATGAACAATCTGTGCAAGGTCATTAGTAATTGCAAAAGCCTCAGCATCTCGACCAGCTGAGTCAGTGTGACCAGAAAACGGAAACCAGCTGGATTTGTGAACGTTAAAATCACCAAGGAAAATTACCTCACTGTTAGAAAAGTTGGACTGTAGAAAGTCAAGTGACAAAGAGAGGAAGTTAAAGAGCTCCAAGTGATTAGTGGAGTTGGGAGAATGGTAGAGACAACAGATGAATTTGACACAAGGAGGTAGAGAGATTTTAAGCCAGAGAAGATCAAAAAGAGGAGATTCCAAATTACCAAGTCTCTGACAGGGAATGTTGGAACGGACATATGCACAAGCATCACCTTTGAGGCAAAAGGAATCATACAGTGAATAATTTGGGCAACTGAGATGAGCAGTAATTGAATTAACCAATAACTGAGATTCTGTCAGAAAAAGTACATGGGGTTTGGCAGACTGCAAGTGGAAATGGACATTGTTGAGATTAGAATTGAGACCACGTATATTTGTGAAATGAACTAGGAAGTTTTTGGGAGGTTTAGATATTTTCGCAGATAAGCTTACTCCATTAGTTTGACAATTCATGGTGTATTTTTTAATAGTAAGAAAAAGTGGGTGGGGCATGCTGTATGAAGTAATGAAATTTTTAGCTATGGCGTACACATATTCTTACACATGGTAAGAATATACCCAGGTCCTTGATATAACGTGGCCTCGACAATGCCCCCCACTTTAGCATTAGTAGAGGCATATGATGCAAGAAAAAAAGCTTATGCAGCATCAGCCAAAAAAAAAAAAATAAAAACAACTCTCATTTCACTCGTCTATTCGTTCGAAATACCTGTCCAACTGAGCCTTAAATTTATTTAGGCTATCAACTTCCACAACAAAGGATGGAAGTCTTCCCCCAACCAACTACCCGCTGGCTAAAGGCAAATTTCTGTACATCTATCCTTCATCCGGTCTTTCCTCAATTTGAATTTATGCCCTCTCAGGTGATTATTCTGAGCAAGAGGAAGAATCCCATCGGCATTGAGCATGCTCAAACCATTCAAGGCTTTATACACCTCTATCAGATCACCTCGCCGGTGCCTAGTCTCCAGAAATTGTAATCTGCAAAATTTAAGCTTTTCTTCATAAGAGCAACCCTTTGTTCCATTCACTAATCTTGTTGCCCTTCTCTGTACTCGTTGGAGCAGCTCTACATCCTTCTTGAAATGAGACCTCCAGACCTGTATACAATACTCAAGGTGTGGCTGACCATTGCCTTATACAAGGGAATAATCACCTCCTTATCCCTGCTAGAAAAATTCCTATATATCATTGACAAGACATCATGAGCTACTCTTGCAGCCTGTCTGCACTGTTCAGAAAACTTCATATCTGCCTGCACAATTACACCCAGGTCCTTTTCATTCTCAACCACTGTCAGTGTAGTACCACAGAGTTGATACGTTGCTCTGGGGTTGCTGTTTCCCATGTGTAGTACTTTACATTTGTCAATGTTAAACTTCATTTGCCACCTCTCAGCCCATCTGCTCAACCTTTCCAGATCCCGTTGCAGCAGCATAGTGTCAGTAGTGTCCTTAACAACCCTGCCAACCTTCGTATCGTCTGCAAACTTGGACATTAAGCTTGATATACCATCATTAATATCATTTATAAATACAGAAAACAACAATGGACCCAACACTCAACCCTGAGGGACTCCACAAATAACGTTAGTCCATGATGAGCAGTGTCCATTGATTACCACTATCTTCTCCCTCTCAACCATCCTTTTATCCATAGCAGCAATTTGCATCCAATGCAACACTGCTAGGTGCCTCTGTAGCCAGGTGGGAAGGAGCAGCAGTGCGTAGCACCCGGTTCTTGATTAGACCGGGGTTCGAGCCTGTCACCACCAAATACGGAGGATGTGGAAAGGTCAGTAATGACCACCGCATATTCACGGAGCAATATGGCCTTAGTTGCTAATGCTCCTAAAAATCAAATAACAAACAAACAAGCAACACTGCTCCAATTTGTTCAGCAGTCTTCCATGTGTAACAGTATCAAAAGCCTTTCTAAGGTCCAAATATATAATATCAAAGTTATTCCCTGCATCCAGTTCTTCTGTAACTGCATCATAGTATGCAATCAGATTGGTCAGCCAAGACTTTCCCTTTACAAAACGATGCTGTGTCTGAGCTATAACTGAAGTCTTGTCTAGATGATCCTGCAGTGCTTCTTTAACCAGTGCCTCCATTAATTTTCCTGGAACAGAAGTTAAACTTACAGGTCTATGATTACTTGTGTCAGCCTTTGATCCTCATTTGTGAATTAGGGTCACATTTGCACATCTCCAGTGTATGGGTACCTCCCCTGAGTCGAAAGAAGCTCTTATAATTATGGCTAAAGGTTTGCTTACTTCCTTTGCTGTCTCCTTTAATATAACAAAATAGATCCCATTCACCCCGGGTGCATTTTTTATGTTTATCCTCGACGATTTCTCCTCCACTTTCCTCTCAGTTATTACAATATCATCTAGCTCACTGCCGGAGTTTACTTCACTTCTAGCATTCCCCTTCCTGAATAACTCCTCATGTGTGAATGTAAGTGCAAAATACTCATTTAGCTTGTTAGCTACCTGAGCAGGATCCTCAACTGTCGAACCATCAATATTCAGTGGACCAATCTGATTCATCCCTTTCCTTCTAGAGTTTATATAGGTAAAAACTCTTTTCTGTTTTTCTTTGCATCCTTTGCCAAGGATTTCTCATAATCTGCCTTTGCCTGCCTAATCTCCTTTGTGACTTGGTTACAGACCAGCTTATATCTATCATAGGCTTCCATGTCACCCATTAATTTATATGATCCCATGCATTTTTCTTCTCTGCCATATGTCTCATTAGTTCATCTGACATCCATTTAGGCCTAAACCTTGAACAATATTTCTTTGTTGGTATGTAAAGCCTAGTAGCTTGCAAGATAAGTTCTTTGAATGCTTCCCATTCTGAATTTGCTGTTGGTGACATCATCAGTTGGTCCCACTGTATAGAATTTAAATACTGTCTCAGACCATCGTAGTTGCCTTTACGAAAGCAAAAAACCCTTCCCTTTACCCCTGATGGTAGTTACCTCTTTGAGTAAATCCCACTTCAGCACACTGTGATCACTGCCATCTAGTGGTTCCTTTATCTGCAGATTGTTAATGCGTGAAGAATCACTACTGATAATCAGATCAAGAGTATTACTCCCTCTATTTGCCTCCCGAACATGCTGATGTAGAAAACAATCATCCAATAAATCCACAAAAGCCTTGCTGGTGTGTGAGTGACCAACCCACAAATTCCAGTCAATATCTGGGAAATTAAAATCCCCCATTATAAGACTCTGATTTACTGGCCTACTCTATTTACCTGTACAGTTTCTTATTATACTCATCAGAGTAATGAGGCCTATAGCACACTCCTACTCTCAATTTTGATCTCCCAATGCTTATGTCACACCAAACTGACTCGACACTGAACTGTCCAGTTATGTCGACTGGCTTCACTTCCTTGGATTTTGTGTATCTTAACTAATAGCATGACCCCTCCTCCCTCCCTTCCTGTCCTGTCTATCTTTTCTGTACACATTGTACTCCCCAAATTCCAGTTCTGCATTCCTTATATCTGTGACACCACATTTCTGATATCCCAACAATATCCCTTTGATGTTTTGAATAATATCTCAAATTCATCAAATTGATTTACCAAAATCCTAGCATTGGTGTACAAGCAAGTATACATGCACCTGTTCCTATTCTTAGCTACCCTCACACAACCCATGTGTTTACTTGTACCGCAATGACTCCCAGCAGTCTCTGAAATACTCCGCATCTTGTTTTCCAGGCTGCTGCTCATTCCAATTGAAACAGTGCAGGAATCACTTTCACCTCTGCCAGTGGCTACTGTTAATTATTCACTTGGTGGAGTTCAACTAAACTCAGTACTGGAGGAAAGGGACTTGTGTGTTACGATACGATCAGACATGAAATTCTCTGAGCATTGTTAACAGGTTGCAAGGAAGGCCCATGGTGTCCTATCGATGATCTATCGAACTTTTGCATGTAGAGATAGGGACGTGATAATCCCATTATATAAGGCCTGTGTTAGACCAGACTTGAAATATTCTGTTCAAGTATGGAGACCACACCTAAAGAAAGACATCAAGCTTCTTGAAAGGGTGCAAAGACGGGTAACTCACCTGGTGAGATCGGCAAAAGGGCGTCCTTATGAAGAAAGACTTCAAATATGTGGGTTGCAGAGTTTGGAAACTGACACCTTAGAGGAGATTTGATTGAGGTGTTTAAGGCTGTGAGAGGCATCAGTAAAATGAATGAGGACGAAATTTTCAAGATTATAAATGATGCTAGAACTAGGGGACATAAATTCAATTTACGGGGAGAAATGTTTAGATTGGACTGCAGGAAGTTTTATTTTAGCCAGCGAGTTATAAATTACTGGAATAAGTTGCCTACATGGGTGGTTGAGTCATCTGGATAGTACCTTTGGGTCATTTGGCGCATAGGATGATAGGTTTAATTTCCTTTTCTTTTATTAATTATTTATTTATTATTATTATTTTTTATCATTGTTTTATTCAGGATTTTTTTTTTTTTTTTTTGTGCTGGTGCAGCGTAAGCCATAGGCTTTCTTGCACCATGCGGCCATTACTAATACTAATAATATTCCTCTTCAAAAACTTTATTTCTGAATTATTCTGATTAATGAATTGTGTTGAAATTTGCTTCTTGTAAGCAATGTTTTCACTCTCAAGTTGTGTAATTTCACATAGCTATATTTTCTCCCTGTACATCTTGTTTTTCCATGCATAGATTGAAAAATATTGTAATAAGTCTCCTGAAGTATTGTGTTAGCACCCATACTCAGTAGATTTCAGTTTCTCATATCTTATTTCCTTCCTTATCCTTAGAAATTGACAGCATTGAATAAACTGGAGTTTACTGAATTTCAAATCATAACTGTCCAGGGGCTGACTGGCAATAAGACTTACCCGAGACACCGATGGAGGGTGGTGTGATTTGGGCCATTAACAATACAGTCATAAACACTAGTATTATTCCCCTACAAGTTTTCCCTGGTAAGAATTTTTGATCCTCCCCCCGTAACTGACTATTGCTTCTGCTCCTGAAGAACAGTCATGCAGGACATTTAAAAATTAGAGAAAATGTTGCTTATAAGTATTAGTTACCATAGATAATAAAAATTGCTATTTGAAGGAGTTCATAATTATACCTGTCCTCTCCAACAATTTACAAACGTGTTTATAATTTAAATCTTATGTTTTATTTTGAATCAGGTCAAATATGTGAAAATCCATCCGTCAAATCTCATGTATATTCTACTACAGATGGAACGGTCATTACAAATGTTGCCTTCATTGCTGAATTTTCAGTGACATGTGCAAATGGAATTAAAGTAAGTAATTATATGTTTGATATGTTTGAATGTGCATTTGTAAAAAAACATAAAGGAAAGCCAAACTGACCTTGGCTGTGCTGTAATATTAGAATTACAGCACAGTAGAATAAATCATTAGCATTTGGGACACATGATGCAAGAAAGAAAGCCTATATAGCATCAGCCAAAAAAAAAAAAAAAAAAATCCTTCCCATTTGACCCATCCTTTTGCACAAAAAGTTTGTCCAGTTCTTCCATGAATTTATTTGAGCTATCAATTTCCACAACGGATGGAAGTTTGTTCTAACAATCAACCACCCACTGGCTAAAGGCAAATTTCTGTACATCTATTTTGTAACTGTTTTTCCTCAATTTCAATTTATGCCCCTCAGGTACATAATCTGAGCAAGAGGAAGAAACCATCAGCTTGCTCAAACCATTCAAGGCCTTATACACCTCAATCAAATCATCTCGAAAGTGCCTAGTTTCCAGATGCCACAATTTGCAGAACTTAAGCCTTTCTTGGTAAGAACAACCCTTTCTTTCCCTCACCAATCTCATTGTCCCTCTCTATACTCGTTCCAGCAGCTCTACATTCTTCCTAAAATGAGGCTCTAGACCTATATGCAGTACTCAAGGCACTTGTCTGCACTGCTCTGAAGACTTCATACCTGAGTGCACACTTACCCCAGATATTTTTCATTCCCCACTTCCCAGTGTAGTACTGCATAGTTGGTACATTATTCTGGGATTATTGGTACCCATATGCAGTACTTTGCATTTTATAAACCTGCTACACCTTCATCAATATCATTGATAAATATAAAAAAACAACAATGGTCCCAACCCCAAATCCTGGGGAACTCCACTAATAACATTAGTACATGATGGTCAGTGTCCATTGATTACTGCTCTGTCTTTTTCCCACTCAACCAACCATTTATCCATAGCAGCAATTTGCCTTTAATGCCATACTGCTCCAATTTGTACCAGGCTTCCATGTGTAACAGTATCAAAAGCTTTCGTGAAATCCAAGTATATGATATCAAACTTAATTTTTGCATCCAGTTCTTTCTGACCACATCCTAGTATCCAATCAAATTGGTCAGACAAGACTTCACCTTAACAAACCCATGCTGTGTCTGAATTATAATTGCAGTCTAGTTTATATGCTCCTGCAATGCTTCTTTAACCAGTGACTCCATTATTTTCCCTGGAACAGATGTTTAACAAGTCTAATTGCTTGTGTCAACTTTCGATCCCTCTTTGTGAATTGGGGATACATTTGCAGTCCTCAGGGGGTGGCATCTCCAGTCAATGGAGACACCATCCCCTAAGTCCAATGTTTGCCCTCATAACCATGTATTGAACCACAGTTCCTGATACGTGGCTAAGGGCCTACGTACTTCCTTTGCAGGCGCCTCCGTAGCCAGGTGGAAAGGAGCAGCAGTGCGTAACACACACTTCTTGATTAGACCGGGGTTCGAGCCCGTCACCACCAAATATGGAGAATGCGGAAAGGTCAGGGAATGACCACCGCGTATCCCGGAGCAATATGGCCTTAGTTGCTAATGCTCCTAAAAACCAAATAACAAATAACTTCCTTTGCTGCCTCCTTTAATATAACTGTATAGATCTCATCCACCCCAGGTGCCTTATGTTTTACTTCAGCAATTTCTCCTCCAGTTTGCTCTCAGTTATTGCAAAATCATTTAACTCCCTGTTAGTTTGATAAGCTTCTGGCCTCCACTTCCATACAGAATTCCTCCTGTGTGTGTGAATGTAGAAGCGAAATACTCGTTCAGTTTGTCAGCTACCTGAGCAGAATCATCAACAATTGAACCAGTGATATCAAGTGGGCCAATCTGATTCATCCCCTTCCTTTTAGAGTTTACATAAGTAAAGAAGTCTTTGCTGTTTTTCTTTGTATCCTTTGCCAAAGATTTCTCATCTGCCTTTGCTTGCTTAACCTCCTTTGTGACTTGATTACAGACTATCTTATATCTACCACAGGCATCTGTGTGTCCTGATAATTCCCCTCTAGCTCAGAAAGATCACCTGAGAGGGCATAAATTCAAATTGAGGAAAGACAGATGTAGGTTAGCCAGCGGGTGGTTGGTTGGTGGAACAGACTTCCATCCCTTGTGGTGGAGGTTGATAGCCTAAATAAGTTTAAGGCTCAGCTGGACAGGTATTTTGAACGAACAGAGGGGTGAAGTGGAAGTGGGTTTTTTTTTTTTTTTGGCTGATGCTGCATAAGCTTGCTTTCTTGCATCAAATGCCTATGCTAATGCTATGCATCCCATGCATATGTTTTCTTTGCCACAAGTCTCTCTCTAGTTCATCTGACATCCATTTAGGCCTAAACCTTGAACAGTATTTCTTAGTTGCTATGAAAAGCCTAATAGCTTCCAAGATTAATTCCTTGAATGCTTCCCATTTAGAATTTGCTGTTGGTAACATCATCAGTTGGTTCTACTGTATAGAATTTAAAAACTGTCTGAAACCACTGTTGTCACCTCTGTGAAAGCAAAAACCCTTCTCTTTTCCTCTGATGGTAGTTACATCTTTAAGTAAATCCTATATGAATACAATGTGATAACTGCCACCTAGTGGTTCCTTTATCTGTAGATTCTTAATGCATGAGTAACTGTTGATAATCAGATCTAGAGTATTACTACCTGTGGTTCTCTCTTTAACATGCTGCTGCAGAAAACAGTCATCTAATAAATCCACAAAAGTCTTATTAGTGTGTGAGTGATCAACCCACGAGTTCCAGTCAATAATTGGGATCCGCCACAAATTACACTTCGGACTCGAAAACAACCCAATGTGTGCATGTGGATTTACTGGCCCACTTTATTTCTCTGGACAATTGCTCATTATACTCATCACATTCATTAGGCCTATAACACACACCTACTCTCATTTTTCCTTTCCCAATGCTTTTGGTGTCACACCAAACTGACTCAACATTGTACCGACCACCCATGTCAACTGGATGCACGTCCTTAGATTTTGTGTTTCTTGACTAACAGTGGAACCCCTCCTCCCTTTCTATCTTGTCTCATTTTGAAACAAAAAAAAAAAAAAAAAAAACTCCCCAAATTTCAATTCTGCATTACTTATATCTGTGTGACACGACGTCTCTGATATTCCAGCAATATCTGCCTTTGATTTCTTGACTAGGACTTCAATTCATTGAGTTCACCTTGCTTTCCTGGCTGCTGCTGCTCATTCTAATAGAAGCAGTACAAGAATCACTTTTACCTCTGCCTGTGACTAGTGTTAATCTGTTAGTATGTGAATCTCCCTAGCCAGCAGTTTCTGACCCACCTAACTAGCATCAACGAATATTCTTGTACCTTTTCTATTTAAGTGTAACCCATCCCTGTAGAAGCTCTTTCTCCTGCTAACAAGCACAAACCATACTGAGTGAGAAAAATTCTACTCTATGAGCTGTGCAGAATCTGTCTAGGGCCGAATTGATTGACAAGGCTCTCATCATATGCTCCCTCCTGTCATGTCTCGGCAGAATTGCAGATACTTTCAAATTTATCCCTAACTAGCAGTTTTTTTAATATCATTAGTGCCATGTGCAACAATATCACCTTTTATGCCCTTAACGGATGATATCTGCTCTACAACGTCATAAACATTTGCCCCTGGTAGACATACCTTGGTCGTATTCCACCTGTCCTTTTTGCACAATGTATTTCCCATTTCCCTTACAATAGAGTCAACGACAATAACTAACTCCTATGGGACTAGCACATTCTGCTTTGAAGATTGCCGGTGTGTTGCCTGATGCACAAGAGTGAGCTCTGGCATTGAGTTAGACTTCTGAGAGCTTAATGACCCCCCCCCCCCCCCAATTGTTATTCCTGTATACCAACTGGTGACATCAGCTAGAGCATACCAACTGGCGACATCAGCAGTATGATTAATATGTAATGAAATTAAAATTGAAAAGACAGACGTATATTTTTTTTTTTTTTTTTTTTTTTATGAAAACCCCAAACACGAAAGGTATCAAAACCTATAGTACTTAGTACCGTGCATGGGTTGAAGGAGAAGTATGAGGGAAGGGGAATGCCGGAAACTTTGCTCTAGAGACTAAACATGGGTTTCACCACTTCAAGCCTCCAATAAGCAAAGTGGTGGTATTTCACCGGTTGATGAAAGTCATCTACCACCTACAATTAGTTTACCAAGGTTATTTTAGAGGTGTGAAATAGAAACTCATCAGTCATTAGGCCTATAACACATTCCTACTGTCACCCTTGCCTTCCCAGTACCTATGTCACACCAAACTGACTCAACATTGTACTGACCACCCATGTTAACTGGATGCACTTAGATTAATCAAGATACAATAGAATTTGAGGCTAGAAAATTGAATTCAAATTAACCCAACAAAATTAATTAGGAAATTGAAATTGCGTAAATTAGGAAATTGAAAGAATATAAAATGTGAGAACCAAATAATTATAAGAATCTAATTAAAAACCAAAAGCTAATTGAAGAGCTGAGTTAAAACCACCAAAAAAATGGAAAATGGACTGCCAAAACTGTTAAAAAAAAAAAATGAATAAATAAAAAAAATGGATGCATATAATTTCTGTCATCATTCAGAAAGTGACAAGTGGTGATGGGTTAAGAGTCTTTGTTAGTAGACTCAGCCATTATGAGGGAGGTGTGTGCCTATTTGCCAGATGAAGTTGTATGAAGCATGAGAATAATATTTTTATTACTGATATTGTAAAATAAAAACAAAACACTTAAAAACAATTATAGGATCAGGAATCACAGCACAAGCAGACAATGTTTATATAAATATAATATAGTATACATAGTAAATATAATAAATGTAAATATAGTTGAGCTAGGTTCCAATCAATTTAAGTTGAAAATATTCAAAGCAACTCCAGAGTGAACGGTAATTGTGACTATTGGAACATGACACATTAGACTAGTGACAAGAACTGTTTTTAAATGCTTACTGTATAAATTGTGTAGAAATGGTTTTTGTCACTGTTCTAGATGACATGTACAGAAAATAACTTTAGTTTGATGTATGGTTGCATTGATAAAGTCAAAGTGTCCATGAGTTATTGTGAAATCAGGTGCCACTCTTGTGTAAGTGTTATAGGCCAAATAACCTTGATGAGTATAGCAAACAACTGTACAGAGAGATGGAGTGGGCCAGTAAATCAGAATGTTTTATAAAGGGGGATTTTAACTTTTCAGATATTGACTGGAACTTGTGGGTTGGTCAATCACACATTAGCAAGACTTTTGTGGATTTATTGGATGACTGTTTTCTACAACAGCATGTTAGAGAGGCAAAAGGAGGAACCAGTACTCTTGATCTGGTTATCAGCAGCAATTCTTCATGCATTAAAAGTTCTGCAGGTAAATGACTCATTACGTGGCAGTAATCACAGTGTACTGATGTGGAATTTACTTAAAAACATAACTACTGTCAAGGGTAAAAGCAAAGATTTTTGCTGTCGTGAAGGTGATTACAGTGGTCTCAGATAGTTTTTAAATTCTATGCAGTGGCAAAAAAAAACTATCTGATATTACCAACAGCAAATTGTAAATGGAAGCATTCAGGGAAACAATTATAGAAGCTGCATTTCTCAGTATTTCATACTGAATCACAAATCACATTGGGCTACTTGAGTTAAATGGTTTAACTGTTTGATGATCCTGCTTAGTTTGCTAACAAACTGAATAGGTATTTTGCATCTACATTCACACGAGGAATTCTTTAGGGAAGTGGATGCCAGAAGTTAAATGATTTTGTGATATCTGAAAGGAAGGTGAAGAGAAATTATTGAAGCTAAACATAAAAATGTGGCTGGGATCTATCCAATTATATTATGATAGACAGCAAAGAAGGAAGTAAACTCTTAGCCATAATTATGAGATCATCTTTGGATTCAGGAGAGGTCCCTGTTTACTGGAGAATGTATCCCATGGAGAATGTATCCCAATTCACAAAGGAAGATCAAAGGGTGACATGCATAATTACAGACCTGTTAGCTTAACTTTTGTTTCAGGGAAAATAATGGAGTCACTGGTTAAAGAAGTAATGCTAGATCAAGGAGACAGGAGTGCAGTTATACTTCAGTCATGGCATGGGTTTGTTAAGTTGAGATCTTGTCTGATCAATTTGATAGGATACTATGCTGCAGTGAAAAAGGAACCAGTTGCAAAAAATAATTTTGTTATCATATACTTTTAGAGGGGAACTTGATAACATATCCAGTGTTCTCCCCCAGAAAATTTTGCCAGCCAGGTGGCATTATGAAGTAGTCGGGTGGGGAAGTGTAATACTTTGCAATATTATAAAATTTTCTGTTATTTATAAATGTGAAAAGTGATACAGAGCAAAAATTAATTGTATAATTTAACATTATATTGATTTGATGATAATTTGTATAACAAACATTGAAAAAATTTAATATTGGCTAGTGTTATATTTTTTAACTGAAAAATGAAAATTCCAACACATATACATAAACACACTAAATTTAATAAATAAGGTACTTTTTATTTAAAAAAGTAGGATGTTTTAATAACAAATTTAAAAAAAAAACAATTTTATTAGAATTAGATTTAAAAAAATAATGAAAAGTGTTTAAATCCTTATACTGATTTTAACTCAAGTTTGACATTTTGTATATTAATTCTTCTCTTCTTCTTAGAGGCCCAGTTGTCTGCAGCTTTTTTATAATCAAATTTTGAAACACTGTTTCACAAGATAGAACAACCTCTGCAATGTCCTTGTCGGAAATTGTGGGCTCTGTTGTTGTTTTCCTAATTTAATTTTTCTTAAAGAAACTTAAGAGTGTTGTTTTCTGATTTAACTTCTTACTCATTATGGGTTTTTATTTTATTGCAATATATATTATTATATTTGTGCACCTGTACGGAGACTAAGACAAACAACGCATCCAACTGTTCACAGAATTTAACATGGTGTACTAGCTTGCCATAGAGATAGCTACAGAGTGAGTGAGTCGATACACTGAGTCGACCCAGTGAATCACAGAATTCAACCAACACATTGACGGCATCAGCTGACTGGCATCTGATATCTCAATATAAAGCACATGACAGTATTCTCGGTAATCTGGATTTTGCAGCGTCAAACTATACGATAGCTGCATGACATCGGTGTGATGGTTGAATAAAATGTTTGGTGCCTTACATTGTGATGGGTGTGCCAGTTTACTGGAAATGCTAGAGATTTAAGTGTGTGGATATTGTACAGTGTACTGTTATGTACCGTTCATCTGGCCGTTTAATCGCTGGACCCCTGCTAAGGCCCAACGTTGCCCTACTTTTGCCCCTTGGAGGCAGACAATGAAATCCAGTAGTTTTAGTTGTACTTTGGCAGGTCCTGCCACCTAATTTCCTGAGATTTCAGTGGCTAGGACCTAAAAAAAATTATGCACTCGCGTGGAATGGCTGGTTTTTGCTGCATTTGACACATCCATTCAAGGTTTGCAGAGGAAGGAATGGTCGTCTGGCATACAGGTTCTTGGAAAACTTGGTGAGTGTTATATATGAGGCTTTGTCTTCCAGTAAGTAGTGTTCCCGGTTTTTGGGGTTCAGGTGCACTTGGGTGATTAATTGAACACGAAGACCTTCATAAAGTTTGCAGTCGTGCATCTGGTGTCCCCAGGTCTCCACGGAACCACATGCACAAATTGGGTTGTCCTCAAGTCCCAGAAGGTGTAGTTTGTGGCGGGTTGCTCTGTGTTCTGTTAGGAGATACGTGCTGTACAATCCATTGAAAAGCCATGCTGGATACTGTGGGTATATTTGCTCTAAATCGGGGAGGAACTTCCGCATGACTTCCCCTTTTGTGGAGGTTGTCCAGCGCTGCTACCATATTGATCGCAATAGATCTGGAGTCTTTCCTTCTCTACTGTCCGATTTGCAGTTGGTTCTGTGTTGTGATCCTGGAAGGTAGTTAGATTTCCGCATCCAAGCTGCTGTAACACGCCTAGGCGAACCACTTCAAGATCAAGGGGGAGGGTTCCAGTGAGTACTTGCAGGGCATGAGTAGATACGGTGCAGTGCGTTCTGGTGAGAGTTAATAAAATCGGTCGGTGAATGATATTGAGTAGCTGAAGATTTACCACAGTACAGGCCTTATGGTGCCAGACACCAGAAGCATACGCAATCACAGGGATGATGGCTGCTTTGTAAAGAATTGCTAGGGTTTGTCTTTTCAGCCCCAAGTTGCAGCAGGTAATCTTAACAAGCATGGCAACATATTTTTTCATTTTCTTCTGGATGTATTTTAAGTGGGGTGTAAATGATAAATTTCGGTCCAGGATGACTCCTAGGTACTTGAGTTCTGTGGCCAACGTGATCGTTCTGTTGTAGATCTTCATCTGCAGTAGTCTGGTAGGGGTTAGACATCCCTTTAGTACAATAGATTGGGTTTTGGTGGCAGAGATATTAAGGTGATGAGTTTCAGTCCACTCTCATAGTGCGGAAAGTGTTGAGTTGGCAAGAGTTTCCAGTTATCTTGAATCAGCAGAGAGGATTAGGGAGAGATCATCTGTGTATGCGAGCACTTGCATACCCCCAAGTTCCAGGGAAAGGAACTCATCCAGCATGTAGTTCCATAGGAGGGGAACCAGTACATAACCCTGAGGGCAGCCCCTGTGTACCTGGCACTCAATCTTGCAGTAGGGAGCCTGCACTAGGACCCTCCTATTGTTCAGGTAACTCTGAATGTATTCATATAGGTTTGTTGGCAGGTTGGCTGCTCTTAGTCTTGCGAGAACGCTCTGCCACCGGAGGGCATCGAACACTCCCACAAAGTCTATAGAGATGAGAAAAAGGTACTTTTGTTGGCAGTTTTCTGCGGCATTCTTGATATATTCTAGTGCATCCAGAGTGGATTTCCCTAGTTTGAAGCCAAATTGTTTATTTATTGTTAAATTTGCTGCGCCGTAATGTAATTCAAGCCTCTGTCTAAGAATTTGTTCCAGGACTTTGCTGAATGCAGACAGGAGGGCTATAGGTCGGTAGGACTCTGGTATATGATGGTTGAATAAAGTGTAAAGTGTGTTTGGTGTCAAGCGACACCAGGGGGGTTCCCCATCTCCATGTTGCTTGCATTTGTGATGGGTGTGCCAGTTTACTGGAAATGCCAGAGATTTAAAAGTGTGTGGATGTTGTACATGTGTGGTGTTGTGTAACATTGTTCATCTGGTTGTTTAGCTGCTGGATCCCTACTGAGGCCCAATGTTGCCCCATTTTTGCCCCATGGAGGCAGACCAGGAAACCCAATAGTTTTAGTTGTATTCTGGCAGGTTCTGCTACCTAATTTTCTGATATTTCAGTGGCTAGGACTGAAAAAAAAAAAAGAAAAAGAAAAATTGTGTTCGGGTGGCAGGGAGGCACTAGGAATGGGAGGCCGAAGGTAGTGGGCAAAGGAGATTTTAGATTGTGTAGGGCATTCACTTGTGTGCAGGTATAGTGGGGGGAGGAAGGCAGAGACGGGGAGCTTATAGGGAAGACAGCTCCAGTTTACAGTAGGGTATGCCCATGCCTCACCAGATAGTAAGAATGGCGGTGGTGGGGGGGAAATGGCACAACCATCACCTCCCCCCACCCATGTGGAAAAGGTGAGCCAGGCAAGGGAGCTGGCTCAGGTTGCCAATAGGGTGCTGCGTGCAGAGACTGCGATTTATCCATGTGGCATTTGGTAATAGACCAGTAGGATTCATTCTCTTCCAGGATTTAAGTTCTCTTCTCTGATGTCAAGTTTTGTGAGCCAAGTTTGGCTGCCTATTTGGAGGTCGCTCATTGGAGCTGGGTACTGTCTAGTTAAATCAGATTTTAGCATCCATAGGATATTGTGTAGAGGGCTGCTTGTTGCTTTTGGTGTATACTCCATCTGTAGGTCAGGATTGAGTATTCAAGAACCAAGTCCAGGTACATATGATGCTGGAAATGTAGGATCAATAAGTCCAGGTCCATACAGTGCAGTCAATGCAAAGCCATTTGTTGAGTAGTCGCTCGTGGGACCTGTGTCCTGTTCATGGATATTTGGAAGGGTAGGATTTATTCGCCATTGGGGCTAATTCCGTTGATGTTTGGGAGAACAGAGCTGTCAACTAGGATGCAAGTCCAAGTTGTATATTGTGCATGGAGGCTATGCTTGCTCTTTTGTTTGGAGGTTGCACTTGGAAGCCATGTCCTGTCCATGAGTCAATTTGCAGTGGAAAAGAATTGGGTGAGTTCCAGTTCTGCCATGATGTCCAGCGTTGTCCACTGGGGTAGAATTGGGTGGTTCTCTCCCACACTTTCCCTGTGATACTTATTCTGTTTGGTTATAATTGGTGAAGAGTTTGGGATATGTTATGGTCCTAACCCAGTAGTCTGGTATTGATGGAATTATAAGTTTCCACTTGAATCATGGAGCTTTCAGATTTGGAGTACTACATTTGTCCTTGTTGTACCTGGTTTGCAGGCAGTGGAAGGGTTAGTCGTCTGGTGCATAGGTGCTGAGCAAATTCAGTTAAGGATTTGTAAGGATGCGTAACAGAATCTGCTTGCACTTTCATGCTAGCAGAACTGTTAGTAATACTCGCTATATCCACCATGTGTAAAAACACTATCTGCTAAGCCACACTTTCTGTTTCTGACAGATTCTTGGTAATCGATTGTCTCAACCACCACTCTTATTTGTCCTAATTATTCACCTTGATTCTTTTTGCTTTAAAGGTTGTACTTTTGCACATGTCTATTCTGTTAGTTTTCCTAATGTGGAAACTCCTTTATTTGATTTCCTTTGGCTTAAAATCTCTTTACTCTGTTAAGTCAAATTCATTTGTCCCGTTGTTCTCCCAACTCTACAGTCGCTTAGACTTTTTGGACTTTGTTTGAAACGCTGCTTTCTACAGTCTAACTATCCTAACAGTTTCCTTCTTCAATGTTACTTCTTGTTTCCAGTCTTACTCAAGGATTTCCTTATTTTTGTACAGTAGTAATTCTGGAAGAATTTCTTAAGTCACCTTCAATCGAGGCTGTAATTAGCTGATCCTAAGCAGAGGGGACAAAGTTCCCCCAAGTTATTCTTTGTTTTTCAGCCTACACACAACATGCAAATCAGCCTATAAATGCCTACTTGTATACATTTAATACACAGCAGGTAATATGGTCTAAATCATTAATGCACTTAAAACCCAACAATCGTAGTAGTAGGTATTGCATTTTCAGTGTAACAGTGATTGTAAAATAACTGTTAGGAAACATAATGATGAAATAAATTTGTTAATAATGATGGTGATAATAATGATGAGACATATCTGTTAGTAACCCAGGATATAACCCCCGTGTGCAATCCCAGTTATCGGTTGATTCAACCACTACTCATCTCAGTTGTCCGAATTATTCGCTGCTGTGGTTCCTTTTCTTCAAAGGTAGTACTTATGCATATGTCCGTTCTTATATTCCCTGTCAGAGACTTAATAGTAATTTGGAATCTCCTCTTTGATCTTCTCTGGCTTAAAATCTCTCTACCACGTTCTGTAAAATTCATTCTTCCTCCCAACTCCACTAATCACTTGGAACTCTGAGTTTCCTCTCTTTGAAACTTTACTTCTTAACAGTCATGTAATTTTTCATGCTGATTTTAATGTTCACAGCTCTAGCTGGCTTCCATTTTCTAGTTACATGGACCCAGCTGGTCGAGATGATGAGGCTTTTGCAATTACTGATGACCTCGCACAGATTGTTCATTTACCTAACAGAATATCAGGAAATCCTAACCATGCAGCCAGCATGCTTGATCTGTTTCTCTCACACAACCCTTCTAAACACACAGAAGTGAGTGGTCTCCTCAGATCACAAAGTTGTGATCTGAGGAGCCTAGAGGGCCACTGCCTCGGACTACTCTTTTTCCAATGTGAAAGACATTCTTCTACAATGAAGTAGTCTTTCTCTCATGGCCATTCTCAACCTTGTGTTGTTTGGCATTACAAGAATGCAAAATGGGATGACCTGCAAGATTTCTTTTCTTCTTTTCCTAGGTTCTTATTATTGCTTCATATCAGCATTAGCCCAGATTGTGTCAGGAAAACTATTCTTGTAGGGAAGGAATCCTTTATTCCACACTCCACCTTAAAATCTCATCCTTTATACAAAGGGTACTAGGAAAGTTTTGCAATATGACGCAACAATGAATCACAGGAAGCTGCTTGTTGCTGCATGTTGAGACATGTTCATACGTGCATAGTAGCCGCCACGCCAAGTCGATGGGCTCAGTTATTCATTAGTAGTGAGAGTGTAAAGTGCTTGCGATGGCATCGTGGTCACGAAATGAGATAAGGACAGTTTTGCGGTATAATTTCGTGCGTGGTTTAACCATAGACCAGTGCTTAGAAGAAATGACTCTTGCACTAGATGATGATTGTCCACATCGTACAACGATATTCAGGTGGTATAGAGAATTCCAAAGGGGAAATTTCACTCTGGAGGATTCTGAGAGGCCGGGAAGGCCACGAACGTCAGTTACGGAGGAAAACGTTACTGCTGTGAGGAAAATGCTTGACGAAAACAGGCGAGTGACCTACCAACAGATAGAGGATACTTTGGGCCTAAATGCACCAGCAATTCGTTCGATTCTGCAAGATCATTTGCACGTGAAGAAACTTTGTTCTCTCTGGGTACCGCATCAACTGACTGAAGAGCAGATGACACGACGTGTGACTTGGTGCCGGGAGATGTTAAAAAAGTTTGATAAGGGACAATCTCGGTATGTGAACAACATCGTGACAGGTGACGAGACTTGGCTGTACTATTACGATCTGCCGACCAAGGCTCAAAACAAAGTTTGGGTCTTTGATGATGATGACACACCCGTAATTGTCAGAAAATCCCGATCTGTAAAGAAGAAAATGATAGCTGTATTTTTCAAATCGAGTGGAATTGTGGAACGTGTCGTTTTGGACACGCAGAAGACAGTCACAGCTAAGTGGTATACTGAACAATGCCTACCTAAAGTCATTGGATCTATGAAGAACCTGCGGCCAAAGTCAAGAATGGACACCTGGTACCTCCATCACGAAAATGCTCCAGCTTACCGCGCCAAAGCCTGCACCGAATATTTGACCACGACAGGACTGAAACTTCTCGAGCACCCTCCCTACAGTCCAGACCTTGCTCCCTGCGACTTTGCACTGTTCCCGCATGTGAAAATGAAGCTAAAAGGGCGGCGGTTTTCCAGTGGTGAGGACCTTCTACGGGCTTGGGACAACGAGTGTGCTTTACTCCCTAGTGTAACTTGGCAGAACTGGTTTAAAGATTGGTTTCGGAGGATGGAGAGGTGTATTGAATGTAGAGGAAATTACTTTGAAAAAATTAAATAAACAAAGCTGTATTGCAAAACTTTCCTAGTACCCTTTGTATAAACCTTGGTTTTCCAATAAATGTGCTAAGGTGTTCAAGAGAAGAATGTTGCATATTGTAATTGGCTTGTTTTCTGTCTGCACCAAAGCTTGCAATGATTGTAAAACAGTTATTAATCAGTCCAAACTAGATTTTGAACAGGCTAAGAGTAGAAAACTTGCTTCTTGTCCAAATGATAGCTGAGCATTCTGGTTTCTTGCCAAAGGTATTGGCTGCAACTTTTGCCCATTTCTGTTTTCACCTCTCTCAAAACCAGATGGTTCTATTGCCACTTCAGCAAAAAAATAAAGCTGATCTGCTAGCATCCTATTTTTCTTTTAACTCATGTATTGATGATCTTGGTAAACCAGCTCCCACCATTCCCAGTACATGCCATTCAATGCCTCCTGTGGTCTTCTGTTAAAAATTATGCCAGAAGGATTTTGATAAATCTTGATACTGAGAAAGATTGAGGTTCTGATGGTATTTCTCCACCTGTTCTCAAAACCTGTGCTCCTGAACTTACTCCTGTTCTGTGTTGCCTTTTTTCAATTCCTACTATTAGTTCACACTCTCCCTATATATATCTTGTTCAAATTTTCAATCATTAATAAAATACTTTTTATTCATCCACTCAAGTTCAAATACATTTTTTTAAACTTGTAGTGGATGACACTTGATGTTAATACAGTTTTTTCAAATATTAATTAATTAATTTTAGTTTTATATGGGAGAAAAAAAATTTCTCTTATATAAGATATTTAGCAGGATATAAATTTAGGAATAAAATTGAAATCAACAGGCAGTAGCTCAATTGGTAAAATGCAAGGATTTCAGTATTTTTCACGTGAAGGTGAAGAATGCGAGTTCAATTCTTGTGAAAATCAATAATTTTTTGATAAATTTTTGAAGTCGAAAGTCGAAAGTTCGTTGTTGACCTAAGTAGGAATTGACTTTTTAAAAAAAATTTTTTTATATTACTTGTTCAGTTACTTATTCCAAAGCTGTTTTTCCTTCTGCTTGGAAATTTACTCATAACCAGCCAGCTCCTAAAATAGGTCACATATCCCTCCTGTCCAGTTACCATCCCATTGCACTTCTATTCTTTCTAAAATAATGGAGAAATAATTAACTATGAACTCTTAAACTATCTAGAAACCTTCCATTTGATCAATGATTGGTAGTATGGATTATTTCATTGTCAATCTACTGGTGATATTCTGGCTTTGGTGAAACAAAACTCAAGCAGTTTTGTTTCACCAAACATTTCAAAGGCTTTTGATCATGTTTGGCATAAAGGTCTTCTAAATAAGCCTCCATCTTATGGTTTGCCAACTCTTTTGTAATTGGGTATCCAGTTTTCTCTCTGACTGCTCACTGCAGGTGATGGTAAATGGCTCTCTGTCTTCTAACTTTTCCACAAATGCTAGTGTTCCCCAAGGTTCAGTTCTTTCTCTCACTCTTTTCATCTTGTATATTAATGACCATTGACCGAAAATCCTCTCCACAGTTTTTCCTGATGATAGCACATTGCATTCTACCTTCCATTTTGAGAAATCTTGCCCTTCACAAACAGCTTCAACTTCTAGAATATCTGCTACCAATTCCTTAAATGCTGATCTCCAGTGGGGCAAATAACTTAGTTGATTTCAATCCTTATAAAACTCAGTTGTGTCTTATATCTCGCAAAAAGGATTCTTATGCTTATCTTCGATGATACTCCGATTTCTAGGCAGGATCATATAACTCTGTTGGGGATTACCCTGAGTTCTAATCTCTCTTCACATAAGCACATTACAAATATTGTTTCCTCTCCATCTAAAAAACTCTTTTGCTCTTTGTTTCTTCCAAACAGCTGTTTACTCTGTACAAATCCGCCCTACCATGGAATATTGTTCCCACATCTGGGGCAGGGCCAGCAAAACCTCTTTTGGGCTTCTAGATTCCATTCAAAATATTTAATTTAATTAATGACATTTCTAACAGAGTCTCTTCACTCTGTCTCATAGATGTTCTGTTTCTGCTGCATACTTTTTTCTATAGATAGTTCCATGGGCACTGTTTTTGTGTGAATTGGCTTCTATGATTCCTGCTCTCTCTTCCAAAACAGTCCGAACGCATGCGACAATCAGTCAGCATCCTTTTACTATCCAGCTTCAAACTCACAGTACCAACTTTTCTTCTTCCTCATTTATTAATTTAACTTCTGTTTTCTGGAACATCCTTCCTTCGTACGTATTTCTCAAATTACAATCTACAGAAGTTCAAATCTAATGTCAGCAAATATCTCCTTTCATCTTCTCAACCTTCAACCCATGTATGGCACTAAGTACTGTAGGTTCTAATACCTCTCGTGTTTGGGGAATAAAAAGAAAAAAAAAAAAAAAAAAACACTAGGAAAACAAATGAATGGAAAGATCAGACATTTTAATGGCAGATTAAATTTTCGTGATGTTATTTGTTGGAAAATAATGCAATAGCTAGGCAACTGCTATTGTTATTTAGGAGTTTCTTTGTTGTGAATACTAAGACCATGTAATTGTCACAGGTTTCATACTTCTGTTTTTCATTTATTGTTCATTGTGTCATCATGTAGACAATTCAGTCATTGCATAAAGTCCTTTCAACTGCATTGAAAATTGGAATCTTGGGATTTTCGTTTATGATTTCCTTTTCATAAAATTCCATTACGTGAGAAATAACCGTGACAATAGTGTTATATTTTTAACTTTTAATAAAATCAGTTTTTGTACAGAATTCCGGAACAAATAATCAAATAATCACTCCTTTCAGCATGAATGAACTGGGCTACAGACTCAATTCTGATTGGGTTTACTTCTGTATGCTTTTCTTTCTCTGCCAAGAGAAGTTGCACTACCTGTACATGAGATGTGGCCACCTCACACAAATTCAAAAAAAAAATAGAAAAAAGTAAAAATAATGTGTCTATTAGGTGCTTTTTGATCCTACTTTGTAACTTTTATCAGTAAAGGTTAAGATCAAAAACTTCCTGGACTGAATTTGTTAAAAATACCTGAATATAGAATATGGAAAAACTTTTTATTTTGTAATCCAGAATGTCTAGAAGCCATGATGAACCAATGGTACACATTCTGCTAAAGACATGCATAGGAAGATATACCAGCATGCGTCAACCTGGTGGCACCTCAGTAGCCAGGTGAGCAGGAGCAGTAATGCGTAGCATACGCTTCTTGATTAGACTAGGGTTCGAGCCTGTGACCGCCAAATACGGAGGCTGCGGAAAGGTCAGGGAATGACCACCTCATATCCTCGCAACAATATGGCCTTAGTTGCTAATGCTCCTAAAAACCAAATAACAAACAAACAGTGTCAACCTGATAAATATTTTTTTAAAAAAAAACCTGTTTTATTTGAAGAAAATTTGCTTTATGGTCTGTCAGATTCATCTAACAGTGTAAGTGTGAATGTAATTGTTTGCAAAATTATGCAGCAAGAAAATTCTTGTTAGAAATTTTAAAATATCATTTTATAATATCAAAAAAATTTTCAAATCGTAATTTCAAATTATTATTTTTATATTGATATTTATCAATCAGTAAAATAAATATTTTATCAATACAGTGAAACTTCCCTTTAACGGACAGCCATGGGGAACGAAAATGTGTCTGTTAGAGAGAAGTGTCCGCTAACAAGAAGTCTGAGGGAGAAAAAAAAAAAAAGAAAGAAAAATCGTTAAACGTTTAATGTAAAATTAAATTAAAATATATACAGATTTTGAACAATATTTTTGTAAATAATATACAATTACATACATAAGAGATAAAGAAAAATCGTTAAACGTTTAATGTAAAATTAAATTAAATTATATACAGATTTTGCACAATATTTTTGTAAATAATATACATACAATTGTGCTATGCATATCATGACTTTATCTTAAGAAAAATGCATACAGTAATCACTTATTTTCTTCTGCACCTTCTTCCGGCTGATAATTTTGTTTTCAACATTTGTTTGGTTTGGAGTGAAGAAACCATCGAAAGTCCTTCAGTATCTTCTTCAGCGACGAAAAACATTTTTAAACAATTGATTTGTATGAGCGCTTCTTCTATTTTCATCGGTGGTTCGTCATTAATATGTTCTTCAACAGAATGACCTCCTTCCATTTCTTCATCCTCATGAGGAACTTCTTGAAAAATATCGATGATAATGTCGTTGATATCTAGAGCACCATCTTCTGTAGTGAGGTTTGAGTCTATATCTTTGTAGCCAGGGTCACTTGTAGCGGAAGTATCGTACATTATCAATAGATGTTGAAGTTCTTGTTCTTCTTGGTGCTCCACATTGCTGTTCACAACTTCAATTTTTGCGTTTGAGAAGCTTTACAAAACAGTTCACTACAGTTTGTTTTCTAATTGCGTTTACTGAAGAGGAAATCCATTGAATCGCATCTAGGATGCTGATTTTCTTTGCAAGGTCACTCGCACATGTTACATCGTTCATGTTTGCAATAAGATGTCTTAAAACATGTTTTCTGTAGTGAAGTTTAAAATTTTTTATTATCCCTTGATCCAAGGGCTGACACTCTGCAGATGTGTTTGGTGGCAGAAAAATGATTTGAATGTTGGACAATTCAATGTGCGGGTGAGATGCAGCATTATCCATGAAAAGAATAATTTTTCTGTTTTGACGAATCATATTTTGGTTAAAGTGACTTATCCATTCGCTCATGATATCTCGTGTCATCCACGCTTTTTTATTAGACTTCCAGTCAACATCCAAAAGATTCGACTTTATGCCCTTGAAACAACGAGAATTTTGTGGGTTTCCTATAACAAGAGGTTGTTCAAAGTCTCCTAGCATATTTGTACATAATAGTACAGTCAAGCGTTCCTTAGAAATTTTTCCGCCCTGGCACTTTTCGTTTTTTAGACTCATTGTTTTTTCAGGAAGAGCTTTAAAAAAACAACCCTGTTTCGTCACAGGTGTAAATATCCTTAGCTTCAAAATCACGACATAAATCTTCCAATTTGATGGTCCACTCTGTTACAACCCCAGTATCAACAGATCCACCTTCACCACTTATGGTTTTCCAAGAAATTTTATGCCGAGTTTTGAACTTGTCTAACCATCCCACAGAAGCTTTGAACTCATTTACTCCCATAGATTTCGCAACCTCCAAAGCCCTTTCCCTAATAATAGGCCCATTAATGGGAATTTTTTTAGCACATGCGCGACAAATTTGAAGTCCAACAGTTTTCGGGAATGATTTTTGAACCCGATCATTTCCGTGTTGCCAAAATTGTTTGAGCAGTTCATTTTTTTCCTTCAGGATGTTGCTTACCTGCGTCTTCCCGATTTTGAATTTTGTAGCGAGATTGCGAACACTATTTTTTTTCCGATCATACGCATTAATGAGTTCGACTTTATCTTTTAAAGTTAAATGTTTACGAGAAGACATTGTGCACTTCACACGACACTGAACAAAACTGAAAAGACGAAAGGCCGGCCATATTCTCCCCCCCCCCTGCACACACCGAATTCATCAGAAGTTTTACACGTGCCTTAAAATTCTTGAAAAAGGGTTTAGAACCGCGACGTAAACCTTGATAAAATTCAGAGAATCGGAAATAGAAAATAAACACACGATTGAGGCAATACGTGGAAGAAATGTTCCTAGAAAAAAGGGCCGTGAGCTCGCCTGCTGTCCGTTATGGGGAGATCAAATTAAGTGCTAATCTAAACGAAACAGTGCAGATTGCCTGTCCGCGTCCGTTAAAGAGAATGTCCGCTAGACAGAAGCTGCAAACACGTTAAAACCAATGGAGGTGAGTTGGGAAATTTGAAAATGTCCGTTGTAGAGAGATGTCCGTTAACGAGAGGTGTCCGTTAGGAGAAGTTTCACTGTATTTATAATATCATATCAATAAAAATAAAAATATCACAAACAGTTTTTATTGATATTATAATATCAATAAAAACTGTTTTGCTAGTTTTAGTCTGTCTGCCTCTATTCCTCCTACCTTCCCATGGCATGTGAAAATTGTTTGTTTCAATTTGTTTTTGCCATGCAAAAATTGTTACTTTTTTATTTGTCTGTTTTTGGCATGTGGAAATTCTGTCTGCCCAGCCAATCATTATATATATATTTTTTAACATTATTTTTGGAATGAAAGCTGAAGAAGGTTTACCATTACTGGCCTAGAATTTTTTCCTGTAGGTGAAATTTTGGTTGCACACATCCAATGGTTTATTTTTATTGCTTGTTTATGGTAATTAATTTTGTAACATTATTTTTTAGCGTTGGTTTAAAAAAAAAAACTATAACATTGTCATTTTGTTGGGGAAAAAAATCAGATGAAGAGTATAGGAATTATTTCTGAAACACAGTGAAGAATCTTTATCAAGAGGTAGGATATCTGAATGGTACAAGTTCTACAAAGGTGAATGAAATATCATCGAGATTGATGCTGCTTGTTAAGAGACCTTGCACGTCAACAAATGATGACCTTGTCCCATCCATTAAAATAATTAATTCTTTGTTCTCAAGTTTTTAACTGCAAACTGGATGGAACTTTCAAATAAACTGATTGATATTTCTAGTTGTGATCCATGATTTCTGAAAACAATAGTGACAGGAAATGAAATAAGAGTCACAAAGACAATGTATTTCATTTCCCAGTAGCCCAGTTTTCGAGGAAGAAAAAAACTGGGATTACACAGGTCTAAAGGTAGCAAGTTATGCTAGAATTACATTTTCACTATAAAAACATTCATACTTGTTAATAAGATTTACATACTCTGAAATCATTAAGCACTTGAGCTATGCAATCTGAAGGAAGGGATCTTAATCTGTGGGCACAAAAAAATTGAAAATTACTCCACAACAGTGCTCTGCTCATCATGCAGTTACAATTTCTGAATGCCTTTCTGAATACTCTGTAACTGTCTTACAGCATCCTTCTTGTTTATCTGACATTGTGCCATACAATTTTTATTTCTTTTTCCAAACTGAACTCATAAGTGACAATTTAAGTAGCTACAACAAATGTAACCCATGAAACTTTCAAATAAAGGACTTCAGGGAAGTTTTTTTTTTTTTTTTCTGCAATTGTATAACTGATGGAAACAATGTGTAAATAGTCAAAATAGTTATTTTATAAAATTCAGTGCATAATTATTTGTAAATTATAGTTGTTTAAATGAGAATTAATTTCTGGAACTCTGATTTTCCCTTCTGTATTAACTAAGTGATTTTTAAAATTAGGATTTGACATTATATGCTGACATCAATGGCAAAACAGTACCTGCTACAAAATCCTTGGATAATAATAAATATCAAGTAAGTTTTTTTTTTTGTTTTTTTTTTATTTTCTCTTTTTTGTATAAATTTGGCATTATATATTTTTAACTTATCCATTGTGACCGTAAAATTGACATAGCTATAACCAGTGGCTTACTCATTCCATAATACAGTTCTGGAACAATGTGTTACAAAACAAAATCTGCCTGAAGTGACCACTTGTGGGACTGCTCAAAAGTGCTCACCTGAGGCAGAGTGTTACTACATGCAGGATCTTTAATTTTTATCCAGAAAGTTACTTTTAGGAATATTATATGATAGCCAAGAAAAAATAAGAAAATGTGATTCTGTAGTGTGTTTCAAAAGTCTGGCATAAAATTAAAAATCTATTATGGGAGAGCTATTAGTTGAAGAGAAAAATACAACTTTTACAAAATACTGTACAAGGGATATTTTTATGAAATAAAAACTTATTTCCAAATATCATAAGTGGATACTACACAAAATAACAAGGGAGGGTATACAGGTTACTTTAAAGGGCATATCAGCCATTCGTTTTCCATTAATCACTATACTAATTTAACCAAGCTTACAGAAATTTGTTCAGAAAGACACGACAAGTTGAACCTAACCAATATCTGGATTATCCAGACTAAAGAGGTTAGAAGAAACTGGCACTTGGCAGCTCATTCACAAAATGGGTAACTATCAACATCCAATATAAAATGCAGGAAGAACAAAACTGATATGGCACTGTCTTGAAAGTAGAGATGGGCAAAATCAAGTCATAATCAAAATAATTGATTATGGAATTTTCATAATTGATTCTATGCAAATTAGGTGATTGCAAAATTGACAAGAAAACTGGGGGGGGGGAATAAACAATAGAAGAATTTGATCTGACATTATCAAAACTGAAGATAAAGTGCTGTTACCATTCAACCAGTAGTTCCATTAGTCATTATATATATATAATGGTAACAGCACTTTATCTTTATTTTTGTTATGTATATATAATCAATTATTATAGATTGTTATAGATTTCATAGTTGACTAATTTGTATATAATTGATTATTTCGATTATTAAAATAATTGATAATTAATCATTGATTATGAAAATCATTCAATTGTGTCCACCTCTAGTTGAAAGAGCATAATAAAGTGAAACTGGATATCTCAGGGAATGCTCCTTCTCTGGGTACTACATAACTGCCATATTAAAATGTTAACATGGAAAAAATTTCGAAAACTGAATTCACACTGGCACTACATGTTGCTACCTCTAGCTAAAGACAAAAAATACTACAAGGTACAGAAACAACAGAGTCAGTTAGACAAAGGGTTCACTTGATTAAGGAGAATACTTAATTGGTAGCCTGTGGGTTGTCGGGAGCCATATCCTTGTGGCAGCCCGGTGTGCCAAGCTTCTGGGATGCGGTAGATGTGTGAATTTTTCATTGCTGTTGTGTGATGGCTAGGCTCTGGGAAGTCAGTGTATCAGTTGTGCAGACTGGGTTTGTGATCTAGTAGATTCTTCAGTTATTCTTTGTCTGGCAATGGATTCCTGTAGGAGCTGAAGTTATGGAACAGGACCAACAGCAATATAAGCAGAATTACCAACCACCCACTCAAGGATCACTCTTTACTGAAAGAACTCGGACACAATCAACAGGCATAAACTTCTCCATTGGAGTAATGTTTTTTTATTTAGAGTGGTGCAATACTAGGTAACTTGAGGCAAAGTGTCTCTACAATTGAGTAGTAAATGTAGTTTACTCATTGTTAAACATAGAATGAGGCTGTGCCCTATTTGTATAATGATTTAAAAAATAAACGTTATGGTGCAAAGCTCTCCGGCTCTTGGTCACTTTGAAATTTTTCCATATGGCCACCTGCATAAAATTAATTGCCCACTTCTGAGTTAGACATCGCAAAATTGAGTGTAGAAACTTGAACATAGAGAGATAATGGCGATATACCACCACTGAATGCCCAGCATCCCAGGCTTGCTGCCTAGAAATAATTGATTAGTGGCTACTTAGCCAGGTGCACAAATATCAAATATTTTAATGATGATGTTCATTTTGATGCAGCCTCACTACAGGAGTCAATAGATAGTCATACAATTAGATCATTCTGACACGTCGTGCTATTATTATAACAAATAACATTCTGGATTTGTCAAAATTACTAGTTTGACTGGTCAATTTGCAGTCTGCATCAGTGTTTCAGCTCATTTCGTTCACTGTTCCTTGTATCTCTCTAGTTTTTAATTTCCAATAACTTTACGTGCTTAACCTTAATCATTATATATTAATTTACACTATGCATCATTGTATTCCCACCCACCCCAGGTGTGTGAGAAAAAGGATGAACGAGTGGGAAAAAAACAGATAATTTAACAGAAAATGTAAGAAAAAAAGTTAAAATTATTATAAAATGTAAGAAAAAAAGTACAAAATTGGAATGAAGTAGAGTGTGAATGAGGATTGAGTGCAGTAAGTGTCTCCCCCCCCCCCCCCCCCGGATAGGATGATTACACCAAGCAGACACCATGCTGTGGCTATTTAGCCAGCCTGGTGTGGGATGCTGACACTGGCTGGCGTGGCCTGCCTCTTGGCCAGTGTGGGATAGAGCACCAATGCAGGCACTCCTACGTAAGGATCCTTTCCCTATGTTCTTTCATTTCTACCACCTGAGTTGGTTGATTTCACTCTCCAATCACCTTCCCCCCCCAACCTGGGTGGCACTAAGCATTTCAAAGACTTTTGATCGTGTTTAGCAAAAAGTTATTCTAAATAAGGTTCCATCTTTTGGTTTGTCAACAACTGTTTGTAATTGGGTGTCCAGTTCTCTCTGGCCACTGACTGCAGATGATGGTAGATGCTCACATCTGGTGAGTATGGGCTTGGCACACCCAGGGTCCTCAGCTGGATATCATCATTCTTCTCTTTCTTGGTGATTCCCTTCCCTTCCCCTCTCTCTCTCTCTCAGGGTAACTCAGAAATGTTTTTTTTTTTTTGCTGGTGTATCATAAGCCTCCAGCTTCCTTGCACCATATGGCTAATAATAATAATAATATCTCTCTCTCTCTCTCTCTCTCTCTCTCTCTCTCTCTCTCTCTCTCTCTCTCTCTCTCTCTCTCTCTCTGTGTGTGTGTGTGTGTGTGTTTTCTAATTCTTCACTAATGTTGGTGTCTCCAAGGAAGATGATAGCACATTGCATTCTACCTTCCAGTTTGAAAAACTTTGTCCTGCACAAACAGCTTCAACTTCATGAATATCCACTACCAATTCCTTAAATGCTGATCTCAAGGTAATTCTCCAGTGGGGCAAATATAACTTAGTTGATTTCAGTCCTAAAACTCAGTCCTGTCTTATATATCACGAAAAGGATGTTTCTGTTCCTATGCTTATCTTCAATGACACTCCAATCACGGTACTAAGTACTAGGCAAGATCATACAGCTCCATTGTGGGATTACCCTGACTTCTAATCTCTCTCTCTCTCTCTCTCTCTCTCTCTCTCTCTCTCTCTCTCTCTCTCTCTCTCTCTCTCTCTAAGAAGCATAAGCACATCACAAATATTGCTTCCTCTGCTTCTAGCAAATTGGGTTTTCTCTTTCTTTTGCTCTCAGTGTTAGTTTTCTTCCAAAATTGGAATGAAGGAGAGTGTGAATGAGGATTATGAGAGCTGTTCACTGTACAAATCACAAATCTGCTCTAACATGGAATATTGTTCTCGCTTCTGGAGCAGTGCCCCCAAAACCCTCTCTCAGGCTACTAAATTCCGTTCAAAAGAGGGCATTTAGGTTAATTAATGACCATCTCTAAGAGTCTCTCCACTCTGTCTCATAAATGTTCTGTTTCTGCTGCATGCCTTTTCTGTAGATACTTCCATGGGGCCCTGTTCTTCTGAATTGGCTTCTATAATTCCTGCTCTCCTTTTCAAAGCAGTCCAAATGCATGCCACAACCATTCAGCATCCTTTTACTGTCTAACTTCAAACTCACGGAACCAACTTTTCTTCCTCGTTTATTCATTAAAAATCTTTTCCGGAACAACCTTCCTTATGTATTTCTTGAAAATTACACTCTACAGAATTTTAAGTCTAATATCAACAAATATCTTCTTTCACCTTTCCAATCTTCAACCTAATCACGGTACTAAGTACTATAGATTCTAATACCTCTCATGTTTGGGGGTTTTTATTAAAAAAAAAAAAAAAGAATCCTCAAGTCACTTTGGGCATTCCATATGGGATAGTTGGGTTCGACAACGATTCACGCTTAGTTGTGACCCACCTTGTGGTGTAGATGGGCAGTAGGCAGACTTTACAGGTGATTGCCTTCCCAGTGGCAAAGTGGCTAGAAACAACTGAACAAAACAAACACACTGCATAAACATAACATCACACGCATTTCTGGCCATTTTACAGAGTTATCTATTACCACAGTGAACCATGGTAGGGGTGACTTAGTAATGCTAGGATATCTGTGTTGGATATTTCGATATTACTAATTAAAGAGCGGATGTGGGTAGGCTGTATTCTGTGCACTAAACTTTGAAAATTTTGAGAGAGGTGATAACATTTTTATGATGTAAGAGGAAAGTTAAGCAAATGCATAACTTCTGTACAACACAATAGGTCGCAGTGGTTTATCTGGTTTATGTAGTTTGATAGTACTGAAGATATGTGGCATAATATTGTTCCTAATATCCTATAAATTTTAGTGTGTAAATTAATTTATTTTTTGATAAGTAAATAAGTAAACCATAGTTAAACCCAAACTTACAAAGCAATACATTTTCTAACAAATCCATTTTCACAAACATATAATTAAAAATCAAATGTCTTCATTGGAATTAATCTTTTTAATTAACCTCATTCATTAATACATAAGCAGTTGAGAGGTAAGTTTCAATATTTTAGGTTTCTGATCTTTTTATTGCCAGTTTATTATTCCTATTAAATAATGCAGTAGCTCTGATTCCTATAATTTCCATAGAATGATAGTTGCCACCATTAAGCTAAAATATTAACCTATACTGTCTGATTGGTCCAACGAGTAACATACTTGCCTGAGAAATAAGTTTGTGGGTTTCAGTGCTGTCTCTGGGTGGTGCAATTGTACAGTATTTTTTAATATGAGTTATAAATTGGGATATGATTTCAGCAATTGAATTCCTAAATATATACTACTGTACTATTAGTATTAAGTACTATCCGCAGAACTAGAATTCTAGCAAAATGAATGATTTTATACACTGTGAATTCATTGTAATGATGACATATAATTTAAGAAATATGTAAAACAGAAAGAAACTGGTGCCGAAAAATTGTTAAAGAATAAATCCATTACCTGTGGTACTTTTTTTTTTTAAGCATGTCTAGCCTACCCCCACCCCATTTAAACAATTGTTTTTGTTGTGTTTATTTTGAAAATTATATATCAGTACTCATAATATAACCAATATCACTAAGATGTGTTTATTGCATTCGGTATCAGACACTGGCAACCAACAATTGATCCTGGTTCTAAAAACATGGCAGCATACCTTTTTTTTTCCTTTTGTAAACACTTTGTAAATATTACTAATAAGAGTGAAATGAAACTGAAAATTATTAAATATGACCCTAGTATGGCATATTTATAATTATTCTGTTATATATATAATATAAACTGTTTATTTAATTTAAATTAATGGGCATTAATTTCATTTAAATAAGTAATCCTTTTTTTTTAATAAAGACTGGCTTACTGGCACTTTCAGTGTTTCAACCCGTTTGGCATTTTGCTAAAACTGTGTAGTTACCAGTCCAGGGAACATTTGTATATACAGTCAGTCCTTGTATAACCCAGGTGGGAAGGAGCAGCAGTGCGTAGCACACGCTTCTTGATTAAACCGGGGTTGGAGCCCGTCACCACCAAATACAGAGGATGCGGAAAGGTCAAGGAATGACCACCGCATTTCCGGGAGCAATATGGCCTTAGTTGCTAATGCTCCTAAAAACCAAATAACTAACAATCCTTGTATAACACGTGTTTACACTACACTAATTCGATCATACACGATTTATAAATAGGGGAACAATATCTTATATAACACGAACCGAATTCGCTTATGCACAATTCGCCTTTGTGTTTACAAGAAATGACAGTCGAACGCGGAATCACCCCAACTGAACGCAACACAACGTAAAAACCAACACAATTCCAGCTAGGCGCCTCCGTAGCCAGGTGGGAAGAAGCAGCAGTGCGTAGCACCCGTTTCTTGATTAGACCGGGGTTCGAGCCCGTCACCATCAAATACGGAGTTTGCGGAAAGGTCAGGGAATGACCACCGCATATCCCGGAGCAATATGGCCTTAGTTGCTAATGCTCCTAAAAACCAAAATAACAAAAAATAAAATTCCAGCTATCGGTATAATCGCAAATGCAATTAGATCAAGTTTACTACCAGTTTATAAGATTCCACTAGCAGAAACGCAACTGGAAATTGTTTTTATTGTTTTATGGTAGTAACCCCTAGAAATGTGCTTTAGTAAAATGTGAGGTGTTAATAGTGTATCTCTGTGTATCAAGCGTGCCTCCTCGTTTTGTAATTGTGCTTTATTTCCTGAAAATGAGTAAAATACTTAAAAGGTGTGAAAAGAAAGCGTCCTCTTGAAGACACTGCAGATTCAGAGAGAAAAAGAAAAGCGATATCAATAAACAGAGGCGGACTGGGTCAAAAATTATTACCCGGGAAAATTTGTAGTGGCTTCATACTAGCATTTAAGGCCAAAATCACACCGGCCTCCAGCCCACTGGGGTTTCCCCCGGTAAGGTTTATGGCCAGTCTGCCTGTCGATAGAGAAAAAATATGAAATTGTGAAACGCTTTGAGCGAATTGAAAGACCATGTGATATTGCACGTGCTACAGACCTAAATGAGGCAACGCCAAGAATTAGAAAGAATGCAGAGAAAATAAAAACAACTTTCATAGCAGGAACAACTCAAAGTGTAATTAAAATCCATTAGATTAAGACACAAAGAATTGGAAAAGATGGAATGGCTGTCATCTGTTTGGATAGAAAATCAAACAAAGTACAAGTTTGTTTACGATAGAAGCAAAAGCATTAGCAATATTTTATTACGTAATAGTCATAATAAAATACGTAAGTATTTTATTACGATTATTTATTGTGTTTGGTTATGTTTTGGTTTCAAATGTGTGTTCAATTTTGGGTGGCCGGCACCTAACCTTATTTTTCCCATAGGGCCTGTTGTTTATATTGCACGATTTTGCATTGCATGAGGGTTTCTAGAAACACAGCTGTCGTGCTATACTGTACAAGGTGTGTTCAAAAAGTGGACTATGAAGTAGTGACAGTAAGCACACTTACAGGTTGGATAACTTAGCACCCTTAAAAATAGTGTCCGTCTGAGGTGATGCACATAGCCCAACAATTTTCCCCCTCTTGGAAGTGTTTCGGGAAGATTGATTTTGAAATAATTTTATTTGTTGCTTCTCGTGTTATCATTTGTCATCAAATTAGCATCCTTTCTGTTTTCTTTCAGTCTGGGGGGGAAACAAGTCTCATGGCTCCATATCTGGAGAATTAAGGGTTGTGAACTGGAGCATTATTGTGGTGAAGCAACCAGTCTTCTACTTTTCCAGCCTTTTCTTCAAATTACATCATGAAGATGTTTCAGAACTTCAACATGGATTCTTTGTTAATTATTTACTCCTCGTAAGTATATTTGTGGATAGAAAACGCCCTACATTTAAAAAAAAAAAAAAAAAAAAGGCTTTATTTTGCTGCATTCTTTTGGGTTGGGGAAAGAGTCTTCCACTGGTATGGCACTGTTTAGTTTTAGGATCATACCTATAAATCCATGTTTCATCTTCAGTTATGATACATATGAAAAATGTTTCATATTCACTTGTTCCTTTGTAAACAGCCACAGCATGAACTTTGTGAAAACTTCTCATTTTCAAAGTTTTTGTTAAAATGGAATGGCATTACTCAACAGAGAAACAAGTTTCACCAGAAATTTCATAAACAGTTAATCTTTGGTCATTTTATACCAGAATTCTCACCTGAGACATGATTTTGTTATTTGTTGAAGTTGAGGGATGTCAGATTGCAGATCACTTTCAAAAGATTCCCTGTCCTCTTTGAAATGATGGTGCCAGTCAAAACTTTGTACAGCCCATTATAGTTTCATATGCTATTGTAAGGTCTCGTGATTTTTCCAGTTTTAAAACAAAATTTCACAAACACGCACGTTCAGTGTATTCCAACCATTTTGAAATATGACAAGATGTGAAACCACATCTTCGTTATCAGCTGAAAATAGACTACCTTAAGTGAATGACTTACTGTGTTGGAGGTAAGGATGAGAAATGTCTAAATGTGTTATTTGTTGCAGTGCTTTCTATTGTACAACTTTGAAGAACAATCTCCATAACTTGGATACTTTTTGAGCAGATTTCATATTGTGTTTATATTATAATTAGCATCCATGAATGGAATGTGGTAGGTTAATATAGACAAAAAAAAAAAATTAGATAGATATATATTTAAAAAAATATATATATACATATATATATAAAATAAAAGAATAATATTAAGAAGCTAAGTAATCATTGAGTTTAGAGAATATGAAAAGGAAGATAGTGGATAAAGGAAGAAAGTGGAAACCTTTACACTTTCTTCATACTGTGTGTGTGTGTGTGTGTGTGTGTGTGTGTGTGTGTGTGTGTGTGTGTGTGTGTGTGTGTGTGTGTGTGTGTGTTTAAATAATGGCTTAAACGTTTAACATAAAATAAGAAAATAAATAAATAAATATTAAGCTATCATTAGAGGCAGCAAAATGCACCTCCTACACATGAAGCCCATATATATCCGATAATTCAAAATAAAACAACATAAAACATAAGCCAGTAGATGGCAAAAAATGTAGAGCAAAAATTAACATAAAAGAACGTAAAAATAAACAAACAGGGAGGGGGAAGTAAAGGTAAAATATAAACAGTAGCCGATAGTCCCCTATATAATTTAGCACTTTAATTCCAATTAATAAAACCGATTTAAAATAATGCCAATTATAATATGATTTAGCGGTACCCCCCTAGAAGGTACCAGTTCCGAAAAACGTGAAATATCACCAAAAAGGGGTTAAAAAAACTACTGAAAGATTATCAAAATAATAGACTGACCATTATGCCCCATATCGACAGAGGACAACGAGGCCAATAATGGTCATGGAATTGCTGCATTTCGTTTGTTATTTGTTATTTGTTATTTGGTTTTTAGAAGCATTAGCAACTAAGGCCATATTGCTCCGAGATATGCGGTAGTCATTCTCTGACCTTTCCGCATCCTCCGTATTTGGTGGTGACGGGCTCGAACCCCGGTCTAATCAAGAAGCGTGTGCTACGCACTGCTGCTCCTGCCCACCTGGCTACGGAGGCGCCCACTGCATTTCAATTGCTATACAAATCATCGCAAAGGCGAAAAGATCGAAGAACCTAACCACCCATTCCTCCTCCGATCAATCCACCAATGCAGAGGATTTGCACAGCGGTGGTCCTTATGCAGCGAGAAATAATTTATAGAACAGACAGCACTCTAGATCAGAGCCACACCACTGACATAATGTAAGCTTAGCCAGCTTATATAAAAGAAAAGAAAGGGAATAGATGGCGGCACAGGCGCTGCTTATTTAGCATATCATGCTGTCTGTTCTATAAATTATTTCTTGCTGCATAAGGACCACCGCTGTGCAAATCCTCTGCATTGGTGGATTGATTGGAGGAGGAATGGGTGGTTAGGTTCTTCGATCTTTTCGCCTTTGCAATGATTTGTATAGCGACTGAAATGCAACGATTCCATGACCATTATTGGCCTCGTGGTCCTCTGTCGATATGGGGCATAATGGTCAGTCTATTATTTTGATATTTTGTTTTTCTTTCAGTAGTTCTTTTAACCCCTTTTTGGTGATATTTCGCGTTTTTTGGAACTGGTACCTTCTGGGGGGGGGGGTACTGCTAAATCATATTATAATTGGAATTAAAGTGCTAAATTATATAGGGGACTATCGGCTACTGTTTATATCTTACCTTTACTTTCCCCTCCTTGTTTGTTTATTTTTACGTTATTTTATGTTAATTTTTTGCTCTACATTTTTTGCCATACTATATTTTGAATTATCGGATATATATATATATATATATATATATATATATATATATATATATATACACACACACACATAAATTAGCCTAATGAAGTAGTTAAAGTAAAATAAAAAATGGTAAGAATATAAAGCTATCATTAGAGGCAGCAAAATGCACATTCCTCCACATGATGCTCAATATATAACTGACATTAATGATATCAAATGTACATCAAAATTAATGCTAGTAGCATGGCATTAATTTTACCATGTTGAGTGAAAAATAATAAATTAAACATAATAATGAATCAACAGGGAGGGAGAAGAAAAGGTAAGACTAAAAATTGTAGCAGAAAATCTCCAAATAAGTTTAGAAAATCCAATTCAGAATAATAAATCAAATTTTAAAATTTAGAGCCAATTACATAAGAATTTAGCACCATCCCCCTCGTAAGGAGTCAGTTCCGAATTACGTGAAATATCACAAATTTCACATAATTCGGAACTGGCACCTTACGAGGGGGATGCTGCTAAATTCTTATGTAATTGGCTCTAAATTTTAAAATTTGATTTATTATTCTGAATTGGATTTTCTAAACTTATTTGGAGATTTTCTGCTACAATTTTTAGTCTTACCTTTTCTTCTCCCTCCCTGTTGATTAATTTATTATTTTTCGCTCAAGTTTTGCCATGCTACTGGCATTAATTTTGATTTATATTTAAAAATCATTAATATCAGTTTTTTATATATATACAGTCCATTCCGGTTATTTGGGACACATCGGAACTAGTGCATTTTGGCCCGATTAAGCAGCTGCCCCAATTAACCAAAGTTTCACGTAAATAGTTAAAAATACAATGTACCCTTCCCCCTTTTTTTACATTTGGTTCACAGTACAATCAAATCACGTTACAACAAACTCAACATAGTAAAGTACCGCTCACTATGCAATGTGCAGTAAGCGCCGGTCATTGTGATCACGTTTGTGAATTGAATTTTAATTCTATTACACAGCGATTCTAATTAGTGAAAATAGGGGGAATATTATCCACAGGCTATAAAAGCAAAGATATATTAAGCACAAATTTACCCTTTATTACCTTACCAATTAAAAAATATGTGAAAATCGGAAGAATATACGTGATAATCGGAATAATTAATATGTACTGTAATATGTACATACAAACTAGTTGACATTTCTGTTCACTGACATTTGTGGGTGGGGGTTAAAATTTAAAACAGTAAAAAGATAAGCAATCAATAACAAAGAACACAGCACACACACAAATTGCAAGTAACACGATACGCACAAGTGAGAACGGAGTAATGAGTTACAAAGCTTTAAAAATAGGAATGAAGAGAAGATTTGAAAATTAATTTTTTTATTTGATTGAAAATTTCATGGAAGTGTAAACACATTTCACCATAATAACCCACAGAATTCCCAGCTGTCTGTATTATCGCAAATTCAATAAGATCGAGTTTACTGTCAGTTTATGATAGATTTCACTAACAGAAAAGTGCAATGAGAAAAGTGAGGTGACTGCTAATTGTTTTATGGTTGTGACTTCCAGAATTTCGACCAAACCATGTGGTACCGTCGGAGACAGTCGTAGGGTAATCTCCAGTGCTGCGGTCTCCTGCTCCAATTAAACAGCATGCTGTCCCAATTAAGGGAAGTAAACCCTGGCTATTTTCTCGATTGGTTTCTGTTTTTTAAGATTTGCCCCAAATGAACGGCTGCCCTGATTAACCGGTGCCCCAAATAACCGGAATCCAGTGTGTGTGTGTGTGTGTATTCAAAAACCTTAATCTAAATGGATTTCAAGGTTTTAGAGCACAAAAAACAGAAAATCATTTGTACTTTGGTATAAAATGTACTTTGTAGATATAAATAAAAAGATATATTCTGCTTTTAATTATGTTTTTGATTCAAATTCTCTTTTTTTTAAACACTGGATATATATAAATATGCTTTTCTAGGTTAGTTGGACTGAGGAATCTGGAAATATACCTTCAGGAAATTATCCTGTGAGAATATATGATGATGAAGGGTTTTCAGTATTAAGAAAGGTAGGAAAACAACGTTCTTTTACTCATAGAAGTTTAGATTTTAATTCAGCCACCACAGAATTTTATTTGTTACTAATTCATCATAAAATTTAATTTAAAGAATGATGATTATGATGATTAACATTGGAATTATTGAGGTTCCATACTTGACTCCCATTATTGTGCTAGGTATAAGTTTATTAACCTTACACCAAGCACATTGGCATATAGAATACAGTAAAATAATAAGTTGAGCTTAAAAATTAAAATGTATTAGAATCAAAACAAAATAGAAATAAAATTACACTGGTGTCAATTTTAGTATTTCTTCAGTATGGTCTTGTCTTCAATCTGCATCATTGATTGTTGTAGAATTGCAGAAGTATAGCTCTGGAAAAAATAAATAAATAAAAATCGGCCTTCTCAGTATTGTACAAAAGTAAACCTCAGTATTGTACAAACCTAAACATGGTTGATATGCAAAATGGTGATAAATGTCCCTTAGAAGAATATCAAGATGCATAGTATTTGCTTAGTTTATAGAAGAACCTCTAAAAGAGGATGAACCACAATGAAGTTCCAATACATGTAAAGCCTCTTGACAGTTGGCAGGAGAGCTCTGTCATCTAGTGAATTGTGTTTTCAAGGATTGTAGGAGGTTTGGGTTAAGAGTTGGTAGATTAATTTTTTTTTTTTTTTTTTTGCTTAATTTTGGTAATCTTTTAATTGTTTAAATTTTATAAATTTAATTCTTAAGTTAATTCTTTTAAGTAAGTTTTAAGCATTCTCAAGTTTGATAGTTTTATTTTTTGTTAGTTTGTAAACTTAATTCTGTAATATTTTGTAAGTTTAATTCTTACCTCAACAATGGTTGCCGCAGATCCACTTTGACTTTGAATATTTTGTCCAAGGATATCATTACTCAGGCAGGAATAATTGCAGAGAATACATGAGTCATGAGTTCATCGCTTATGTAGTCTGTGACATGTATTCCAAGATCAGTATAATAAATAATCCTAACGGAACTGACAATTATTTTCTTTATTCTTGGTGTAAGAAGTATACTGATCTCAAATTAAAACTTGATGCATTATTATATGACATTATCACTGCGGGAATAGATCGATGCCCTAGAGACAAATAAAACTGGGGATTTATCAGAAACACAAATGTCTAGTTCAGTGGTTCCCAATCTTTTGTCACTCAAGTCACATTTTAAGTTATGAAATGAATATTAACAGCACACCGAAATAGTGATTGCCATTGAACTCAGTGAATTTTTCCTAATCTTGCAGCACACTTGAAAAGAGTTGTGGCACACTGGATGGTAACCATTGAGGTTCCCAGCCGGTGTGTAAATCTGATGGTATGGGATGCAAGCTGCAAGCTGCATCTCTGATATGAGTCCTCAAGAACAGAATAGTCAATGCATACTGTTCTGGTTAAAGAGAATTTAGTTGTGTTGGGAGATTCCACTGCCAGTGAAATGGATAACATTTTTGTAATAAAGATAGGCAAATTACAACCATAATGTCTCTGCCAGCCACAGTAATTAGTGATGTTACCAGTAGATTGTCAGATTTTAAGAGGTATAAAGAGAACATTATTATTCCTATTGGGGGAATAATGGTATTAAGCACACATGAACTGACAATTTTTTGGATGAATATATAACAATGCTGAAAAAGTGCCATGAGTTAGGTCAGAATGCGTATTTTCCTGTAGTTCTTTTTAGGCATGATAGGAGGGCCTGTATGCTAAAAGCCTTGCGAATTAACACAAGATTTGAGGTACTCTGCAAGGCTTCTTTCGAGAAGAAATTTTTATCAGCATCGTCCACCATAGTAGATAGAAGAAATCTCTTTTGTAGAGGTGGAATACATTGAACAAAGGTTGCAAAAATCTGTGCCAATATCATTGAGAAGACATTAATGGTTCAGAGAACTGCTAGTTGGGAGAAGGGTTAATATTGATGTGTAAATCTGATGACATCTCAAGAGTTCTTGTTTGTGGCTGCAAAAAGCTGCCCTGAATTCAAGATACCCTAAAGGTATTAATTTTTCAAACAAACTGAAAGCTAATTCTAAGCTTAAATAACTTCAAGGAGTTTATTGGGATAGTAAATTATACAAGAACACTTAGTCTTAACTGGGTCTGCAGTAATATCAGGAATGTTGTCAATAAAATGATTTAATTCAAACTCCTGGTTAGGAAAACTAACACTGACATAATAAGGCTAATGGAAAATGGAAATGTCAACAAGAAATTGGGGCTAGTGTGTTTCACTATGGTATGTAATATGTATTTAGGAAGGAGAGGGACAGGCAAGATAGAAGTGAGCAAATGTCACTGTATTATTGTGTGTGAGATTAATATGGGCATATTAAATGATTGTTTTCTGCTGCAGCATGTTCGGGAGGCAACCCAGAGAGGGTAATACTCTTGATCTGGTTATCAGCAGTGATCATTCGTGTATTAAGAATTTGCAGATAAAGGAACCACTAGGTGGCAGTGATTACAGTGTACTGATGTGGTATTTACTTAAAGATTTAATTACCATCAGGGGTAAAGGAAAGGGTTTTTGCTTCCATAAAGTTAACTATAGTGGTCTCAGACAGTTTTTAAATTCTGTACAGTGGGATCAAGTGATGATGTTACCAACAGCAAATTCTAAGTGGGAAGCATTCAAGGAATTAATTGTGGAAGCTACTAAACGTTTCATACCTATTAAGAAATATTGTTCAAGGTTTAGGCCTAAATGGTTGTCAAATGAACTATTGAGACTCGTGGCAGAGAAGAAAAATGCATATAAATTATCAGGCTACACAGAAGCCTATGGCAGATATAAGCTAGTCTGTAATCAAGTTACAAAGGAGGTTAGGCAGGCGAAGGCAGATTATGAGAAATCTTTGGCAAAGGATGCTAAGAAAAACAGCAAGGATTTCTTTACTTATATAAACTCTAAAAGGAGATGAATCTGATTGGTCCACTTGATATCGATGGTTCAACTATTGATGATCATGCTCAGATAGCAAACAAACTGAATGAGTATTTTGCAGCTACATTCACACATGAGGAGTTATTAAGGTTTGAAAATGGCAGAAGGTTATCAAATTATAGCAGGGTGCTTAATGATTTTGTAATAACTGAGAGCAAAGTGGAAGAGAAATTGTTGAAGTTAAACATAAGAAAGGCACCTGGGGTGGATGGGATCTATCCAGTTATATTAGAGGCGGCGAAGGAATTAAGCAAACCCTTAGCCATAATTATGAGAGCATCCTTGGACTTGGGGAAGATCCCCACGGACTGGAGATGTGCAAATGTATCCCCAATTCACAAAGGGGGAATCGAAGGGTGATGCGAGTAATTACAGACCAGTTAGTTTAACTTCTGTTCCGGGTAAAATAATGGAGTCGCTAGTTAAAGATGCACTGCAGGATCATCTAGACAAGACTGCAGCAATAATTCAGACACAGCATGGGTTTGTTAAGTGAAAGTATTGTCTGACAAATTTGATTAGATATTATGATGTGATTACAAAGGAACTGGATGCAAAAAATAATTTTGATATCATATACTTGGATTTCAGGAAAGCTTTTGACACTGTTGCGCATGGAAGACTACTGTACAAATTGGAGCAGAATGGTATTAAGGGTAATTTGCTACAATGGATAAAAGGATGGTTGAGAGGGAGAAGACAGGGTGGTAATCAATGGGTGCTGCTCTTTGTGGACTAATGTTATTAGTGGAGTCCCACAGGGTTCGGTGTTGGGTCCACTGTTGTTTTGTATATTTATCAATGATATTGATGAAGGTATATCAGGCTTAATGTCAAAGTTTGCAGATGATACAAAAGTTGGCAGGGTTGTTAATGGCAGTGTGCTACTGCAACAGGATCTAGAAAATTTGGGAAGATGGGTTGAGAAGTGGCAACTGAAGTTTAACATTGACAAATGCAAAGTACTGCATATGGGTAGAAGTAACCCCAGAGGAACGTACCAACTGTGTGGTACCACACTGAGGGTGGTAGAAAATGAAAAAGACCTGGGAGTAATTGTACAGTCATATATGAAGTTTTCTGAGCAATGCAGACAGGCTGCCAGAGCAGGGCATGGGATTTTGTCAATGATATACAGGAATTTTGTTAGCAGGGAAAAGGAGGTGATTGTCCCTCTGTATAAGGCAATGGTCAGGCCACGCCTTAAGTACTGCATAAGGTCTGGAGGCCTCATTTTAGGAATTATGCAGATTTGCTTGAGAGTGTACAGAGAAGGGCAACAAGATTGGTGAGGGGAATGAAGGGATCCTCTTACCAAGATAGGCTTAAGTTCTGCAAATTGCAGCGGCTGGAGACTAGGCACATGCGAGGTGATCTGATTGAGGTGTATAAGGCCTTGAAATGGGAGCACGCTGAATTCTGATGGGATTCTTCCACTTGTTCAGATTACGAACCTAAGAGGGCATAAATCCAAATTGAGGGAAGACAGGTGTAGAATAGATGTGTGGAAATTTGCCTTTAGCCAGCGGGTGGTTAATTGCTGGATCAAACTTCCATCTGTCGTTGTGGAATTTGATAGGTTAAATAAATTTAAGGAGGAACTAGGAACTGGACAACATTTAGAGTGAATGGTTGTGTGAATTTTTTTTTTGGTGATGCTACGTAAGCTCATACGCTTGCTTTCTTGCATCACATGCCACTATTACTATTATTGATTGGGCAAATTGAAATCACAGTGGAACAAGTGGGTGGGAAACTTTCCATGAGGAACAAATTTTTTTAAATAAACTAGATAATTATTATTTGCATCAGCATGTTAGGAAAAATACTAGGGGCAGAAATATTCTAAATCTGATCACCCACAAACTGGATGATGATTTAGTGGCAGACAGCAAGGAGTATTAGGAAGGAGTGATCATTAATTTCTTAGTTGCATAATAGGGGAGAAGTCACAGTTGTTAAAGAGAAAGAAATGGGTTTTAATTTCATGAAAGGAGACTGTGATGGTTTAAGATGTTACACAGATCAACTAAACAGTTAGCACAGGGAGGCAACGTACATTAGAATTGTAGAAGCTACAACTATACAGAGGATGGACAAAATAATGGAAATACTTGATATGAAAGTAGTAGTTTTTGGAATGGCTGTGATATATTTATGAACATGCAGTTATGATTTTTTTTTTTTTTTTTTGTTTGATTGTTTCTTTTTTGCAGGTAGTAGTGTGAAGAAAAGATGATAAAATCTGATGTTTATTTAGAAGTGATATAAAAAGGTACATGATGAAAATGACCAACCTGTCTGAATTCCATAGGTCAAAACGTTGGCATGTATTTAGCATGCCAACAATTAGGCATCGGTGACTAAAACTACTGTTTAACATATCCAGAGCAACTGTGTTGAAAGTGGTGTCTGCATCCACCAAGAATGGAAAAACAGAATTTGATAAGACAAAATGTGGCAGAAAATCAAAGCTGACTGAAAGTGACTACTTTACTGCCAGATGCTGAAATGGATTGGAGCCCAAAAAAAACCCCATGAAACTACTGCCTTAAAAATAGCTGCAGAATGTAATGAGTCTTAATCTAGTTTCTAGCAAAGCAGTTCAGCAAGAACTTCATAAAAACTGAAATTTTTTTCAGTTTTTATGAAGTTAACTTTTTAGGTAGCAATGTCTTGGTATTCTTTAAGTCAAACCACTTTCAAACCACTCATTACTGATGGTAATAATAGAAAGAGGATGCATTGATGTAAGGAGCACAAAAACTGGACACTTGATGATTGGAAACAGATTTTCAAATGAATCATCATTCACACTTTTTTATTTTTCCAACATCAGGGAGAGTTTACATTTAGTGAATGCCAAAAAAAAGCATCATCCTGGCTACCTTGTACCAACCATCAAACACGGAGGAGGAGGGTTATTAACGTTTTAGGTAGCAATGTCTTGGTATTCTTTAGGTCCTATCATCACCTTGAATGGGCAAATTATTGCCACTGATTACCTTGATATTCTGAGTGATCTGGTTCATCCCATGGTGCAAATGTTGTTTCCCACAAATAGTGCCATGTGTTAAGAAGATAATATTCCAATACACACTGCCAGATGTGTCCAATCATGGTTTGAGGAGCATACAACTGAGGCTAATCATATCCCATGGCCTGCACAGTCACCAGACTTCAACTGTTATTGAGAAACTGAGTGTATTTGGAGAGGACAGTGAGAAGCAGATTTCCTCCACCTACATCACTGTAGGAGCTTGAAATGTTCCTCCATGAAAAATGGTCCAACATTCCTCTTAAAACAGTTGAAGATTTATTTGAACTGTTTTAAAGTTCAAAGATTTACTTGAATCTATTCCACATAGAATACATGCTATTTAAAAAGCAAAGGCTTTTAAAAAGTTTTAGTCTGAATACCTGTAACCCTTATCATATTTGTTTCCATAATTTTGTCCACCCCCCCACATAATATTCCATTAAGAAACCATAGCACAAGGATGGTGCCAAGGTGGATGAATATATAGCTGACAAGTTTAGTAGAGAATGAAAAGTACTGAATCCTATAGCAGCTCTAAGTTGGTCTATAATAATACCACAGAAAAGTTAGGCTGGAAAAGACTGCATATGAAAAATTGCTGACTAAGAAAGCAAAGAATGGGAATAAGGAATTTTTCATGTATACAAAATCTATACAAATAAAAAAAGAAAGAATCAGATTGGACCCTTCAAAATTTTCCCATGCCTTTTAATGAGTGTGGAAGTCTTTGATAAAGTCAGATAATTCAGATGTTGCTGATGAATATTGAACTTTTAATTTGTATTGACCTTTACAGATGAAAGCCCTTCATAGTGATGTGATGAGAGGCTATGTGAATGAGTCTGAACAGTATGAAATTAGTGATATTGAAATTGCAGAATTTTGTTTACTAGAAAATATTTTTGATCCTAAAAGCAAGTTATGACTCCTGGAGTTGATGGCATCTACCCAGTAATTTTAGGAGAGGTGGTGATAGAATGCATTGAATTATTAAGCTTAATTAGCAGGGTATCATTGTTGAATGCAAGTGAGATTCCTGTGGATTGACAAACTGTTAATATATCACCAGTATGACTGCTACTGTTGGTGCTGTACAAAAACTCGTACAGAATTCCACAAATAACAGTAAATTACCAATAAACGTACTTTTACCTGATGGCTTTCACTTGCCTTCATCTGTATCCATGCTTTGATATCCATAATAGAAAAGCATTGAAAATCCAAATCTGCAGCGTTCATGATCCTGGTCGATATTTGCCATCTACTATCAGGCCGAGCTGCCCAGAGACGTGGACAAGTGTAAAGTGTATTAGTTGTCTGATGGCACCAGGGGTTCCCCCCATCTCTGCATTATATTCTTTGTATGTATGACACAGAACTCTATGGAGGCCAGAGATTTAAAAAATGTGTGGGGAGTGGTTTGTTGTATAGTATTCTGTTCTGTTGTTTCTCTGACCATTTAGCCGTTGGGATCAACCATTGCCCACACTTTGCCACGAGGAGGTGGGTCAGGCGCCCAGTAGAATATTTAAGTACTCTGGCAGGCCCCGTCACCTAATTTCCGAGGATTTCAGTGGCAAGGCATATATATATATATATATATATATATAGGCGCCTCCATAGCCAGGTGGGAAGAAGCAGCAGTGCGTAGCACATGCTTCTTGATTAGACTGGGGTTCGAGCCCGTCACCACCAAATACGGAGGATGCGGAAAGGTCAAGGAATGACCACCGCATATCCCCGGAGCAATATGGCCTTAGTTGCTAATGCTCCTAAAAACCAAATAACAAATAAAACAAAACAAGCACAAATTTTCCGCAAGCCGAATTCCTCCGTCAAAATATTGTGAACGGTTTGGTGATTCAAATTCAACTCACTACCGATCATTCTGACTGTCAAACATTGATCAGACCTCAGACGAGCCCCCTCACTTTGGTCACATTTTCGTCCATTTCTGACATGCAAGGTCTTCCAGAACGAGGAAAACCTTGCACGTCTTCCAGACTCTCACGACCACCTAAAAACCCGTGCCTTCAATAGAGCATGCTCTCCATAAGCCTGTTTTAATTTTTCATAAGTTTCTATTGCGTTTTTGTTAAGTTTGATGCAAAATTTGATCGCGCAATGTTGCTCAAGATTTAGTTTTTCCATTTTCGTAAAGCATCACTACTACACACACACAACTTGCTGTCAAGTTGAAACTCACTGAACATCAAGTGAAAATGTACGTCTCAGTTGTTGTCAGAGGCGTGGCTACAGTATTGCCAGTTTTCGAGCCACTCATTCAATCTCATTACTTTTTAGACACACCTCGTATATTGTTTGATTATGATTGGTTGGTTTTGGTTAGTTGCAAAACAGCCACTCCCCGATTAACGTATGGATTGCATTCCACAGAACTATGTAAGTAAGAATTTCCCCCATGCTTGTGCAGCACTCGCAACTCTGCTCACTGAATTGATTGAATCAAAATAAATGCTTTATGAACATGTGAATAGAATTATTTATTGCATTTATTCAGTTTTTTATCTCATGCACAGGAAAAATTACAAAAGCATGCAATTTAAAAATTATAAAATTACCAAAAAAGAGAGGAGACAGGCATAACATAAGTTTTACCTCTTGAGCATTGTTGCCAGAATTGATGTCTTCAGCTGTTAAGTACGCTGCTGCAGAGGTTGAGGGCTGTGGAGATTTAGAAGAGGTTGGTCGCTCAACCTTACAAAAGAACATATTAATGGATGACTGGACAGTGGCTTTTTTCTTTTCATCATAGATTTCTTTGTAGCAAGCAAGCATATCATTTACCCTTTTGTTAACTTTTAAGAATTGTCCGCTGTCAGGATCCTTCTTCTCAAACCTCACCATTACCAATGCAATTTCACGAAATGCCATTGCCATCTCTCTGGTGATGAAGTGTCTCGGCTCCTCATTTGGTTCATATTGAGCTTTATCGGCATTTTAGAAGAACTCTTTATTGCATACAAAAGGTCACATTCCGCAGCTATAAGCCAGGGTTTACAGTAAAAGCTAATACAATGTAATAAACAAGGATGAGAAAAGAGAAAAAAAAAAACAATATTATTACTAATTATACAAGGGTAGGATTAAACATTTGAGAAAAAAATTACATTTATATATGAAAATATATACACAGCAGCATGTTATCAAGTTAAATTATTCTCCGGGGAGCAGTCCTTTTACAGTACTGGAATCATCTGAGCAGGCACAGAAAGTTGGAATGATGTAGTGATAGATCCATGGCAGTGATGGACAGGTCCTCTGGAGCAGGTTCTAATATCCTGTGATGTGGTCCTGAGAAGGAAGCTGATGGAATAATTTCTGCATATTTTATCGATGCAAACTTGTAGAGGTCGCCGTCCAAGGAGTGTATGAACTGCAGTATTTGCACGGGTAAGAACCGATTGGATAACTTTAACCAGTTTGGGGTCACCCCAAAGGACTGGATTGGCCTGAAGGCTTGGTACCAGGATTCTTTATCCGCAGTTAGCCCAGGAATTTGGTTCCAAAATACTGCTAACCGTTATTTTTACGGCAAAGATGTGTGTTCTCTCATGGATAATGGCAGGAAGATGTCTAATGTTTAGAGCTACCGCCATTTGAGTGGTCCTTAGTGCAGGGGGGGGGAGGGGGAAGCCGAAATTTCCATATAGCCCACTTCAATAGCAAAATCCATCTCAGATGCATTGTGGCAGTTGAGGACCAGACTTCTGCACCATAAAGTATGACCGGATAGACATGTCTTAATATAACTGCACCCAACAGCCTGGTCATGGACATGCATAAGTTGTTACTTAAGCATCCACCGTAGTCAACAGAACTTTATTTGCAGGTGGTCTGTTGGTAGAAAGGAGAACTTATGGTCAAAAATAACGCCCAGATCGGTGTGTTGCTGAATGGCAGAAATTGCAAATCCTCTTAGATTGGGTTGCATTATTGTTGGGTTCCGTTTGAGCGAGAAAGTCAGCTGTTTCAACTTCTCAGGATTGATGTGAAGGCAGAAACCGGAGAGGAAAGCTTGAGGTTCCGGATTTTCTTCTTTCACTATCGCTGCCTACAAGTCAATAAGTTCTTTGTTAGATAATTCCTTCTCTTCTTCCTCTATTAACTCCTCTGTCTTTGACATCAACCTCCAACTGAAGTAAGTAGGTGCATTATAGCCATAGTAGCTTATGCACCATTAAACTCCCATAACAACAACCAACTGAAGTAGCTCTGCAACCTTTACAATCTTATCTGTAACCTCTTCATATGATTCGTCTTTTTCAAAGCCTTTTACGTGCTGTGGGCATATTTTCTTTCATGTGCCATTTAAACAACTTTTAATAATTTCTGCCCAAGCCTTATTAATGTTTAAAATGGTGTGGTAAATATTGTAAGATTTCCAAAAGTCTCTTAACATAATTTTTCTCATTGTCTACTGCAGACAATGCCTGAGCAAATGTTGTGCATAAATAGTATGCTTTTCAATTCAAAATAACATCCTGATCCATAGGAGGTTGGATGAGTGAAGTCGTGTTTGGCGGTAGAAATATGACTCTCACGTTCGAGTTGAAATCATCTAGATTCTTAGGATGTCTAGAAGCAAAATCTTGAAAGGAACGTCATTGTCGTTATAATATTTTTCAACCTCTGGAATTGAAGCATCATTTAAACCAATCATCAAAGAAATATTGTTATCCATGCTCTCTGGTTCGATTGGAAATGCACGAGTAGGTTGGCTTTATTGATGCCCTTAAATGCAAAAGGATTTCCAGAATGTTACACAAGCAGTGGTTTTAATCTGTAATCTCCCACTGCATTAGCCCCAGGCAAGAGCATGGCCCTATCTTTTGATGCCTTGAAACCTGCATTGTATTTTCCTCTTTGGCAATGTATGTTCGATCCGGCATTTTCTTTTCTTTTTTTCAATACAGAGCAATCTCGTCTACGTTAAAAATTTGCTGCATTGAATAGCTGCCTTCATCAATAATTTTTTCCAACGCAGAAAAAATTTCTCTGCAGCTGCAGAATCGGCACTGGCAATTTCACCTCATACTTTAATGTTTTGGAAACCAGTGCAATGCTTGAACCTATTAAACCAACCGTTGCTTGCCACAGATTTGGCTAGGGGTTTGCCATACTTATCCTTAATATCTTCATAAATACTTCTTGCTTTTGCTTGAATGGCCATTGGACTCAGGGGCATTTGCTTCTGAATCTGATTTTCCATCCATATTATTAATAGCCTTTCCATCATCGATATAGCACCTGAACGCTGTTTTGTGATCAATGTTGATCTTAAGTGCATTGATCCTTTGACATGTGTGTTCTTTTATATGCACACTGTCCCTTAAAATACTATTCACTGTTGAAGCAGCAAGACTTAATTCTGTGCAATAGATGACAAACTTTGTCCTGCTTCGTGCTTCTTAATTAATCATCTTCATTTCTAAATCAATTTTGTTTCTTTTCCTAGCACTGCCAGCACTTGCACTTTCCGTTGGTCCCTTTCCCTTCACCATTTTAATAAGTACAACAGGCCCCCCCCCCCGTTATAACACGGTTACGCTTTACACTGATTCGCTATAATGCTGTTCCTATATTATAACCCATATCTGACTATAATGCTGTCACAGATCACTATAACGCTCTTTTACAGATTGCATTTTTGGCATATTTAACGAAATCGTTTCATTTGATGAAACGATTTCGTTAAATATGCCAAAAATGGCATATTTAACGAACTTGTTTGTTAAATATGCCATTAAATTTAACGAACCAAAGAACTTGTTTGATGGAGTCAATAGCTTGAAAATGAATAGCAAAACAGCATTAAAACGTTTCCCACGTTTTTCAAACATTTAAAAAAATGTTTTTCAACATTTTAAAAAATTATCAAGTATATTGCTTGTAATATTTGAATTATATGCATTTATCTGAAGTCTAGTCATCACTCAGTACAGTATTAGACATCGTGCGTAATGGACGGTTTACTTGAACATTGTATCATAATTAATGCAACCAACGCAGTTACATTTTCAAAGAGTTAATAATGGCCGATAAGAATGAAAAAGCAACGTCTGGGCACAGTGCGAAGATATAAATGTCAGAAAAAGACTGAATTTGAAAATTAAATTAGACATTTTGAAGCGAATCGATTCCGGTCAAAGACAAGCGGATGTGTCCCATAATTTAGGACTTGCAAGTTTAACTGTAAGAACAATTATAAAAAAAAATAAGGAATTAATTTTAGCAGCAGGAAAGATAGCTGTTCCACTGCAAGCAACTAGGGCTAGGCCGGCTATTAGGATTGAAATGGAAAGACATTAACTAATTTTATTGAAGATAATATCCAATGCAGAATTCAGTTAAGTTAAATATTATAAAAAAGAGAGAGAGAGAGAGAGATTAGCCATTATAATGACCTGAAGAAAACTCACCTAAAAAAAAAAAAATGTAGAACCATTTAAAACTAGTAAGAGCTGGTTGAATAGATTTAAAATCCAGGGAGAAGCTGCAAGTGCAGTTCAAGGAGCCGAAACTTTCAAAAAGAACTTGTTAAAATTATTGAAGAGGGGTATATGTGTTATATTTTTCAACAAGTTTTTAACATAGATGAAGCGGGACTTTTGTGGAAACGAATGCCTAAAAGAAGTTTCATATTGAAAGAATAAAAAAACATGCCAGGTTTCAAAGTGGCGAAGGATCGGTTGACTTTATTGTTGGGTGGTAACACTGTGGGGATTTAAAATTAATACCCCTTTTAGTTTATTTGGAAGAGGGCCAAAGTTCAACCCAAATACTTCAAAATCGACACATTTTTCATGATTAAATTTATCAATTAAATTAAATCAATTTAGATCAATTGAATTCATGATTTTAATTGGAATTTTGAGTTTAATTTTGATACGTAAGTAGTTACCACATAATTATATACGTATGTAATGCAGAATATTTTATATGTACAAATATTTGAATATTAAATATTTTGACCGACATTTGTGCATCTTTTCACTACCATTTATTATTGATTAGGAAATATCCTATGGCACCGACCGCAACTCACAAATACATATGCTACCTTATGGGAATGCGGCGCTCACTTAATGCGGATTCACTTAGCGCTCTGTTTTTCCGGAACAAATTATCAGCGTTAAGGGGGGGGGGTCACCTGTAAATAGGAATGAAGAGAAGATTCTGAAAATTTGTTTTTTATATGATTGAAAATTTCAGTGAAGGGGAACTCATTTCACCATAATACCATAACATAAAAACCCACACAATTCCAGTTATCGGTATTATCGCAAATGCAATAAGACTGAGTTTACTACCCGTTTATAATGGATTGCACTAACAGAAAAGCCCAATAAACCAGAAAGTGAAAATTGTTTTTATTGTTTTATGGTAGTGACCTCACGAAATGTATTTTAGAAAAATATCACGAAGGCATTCAAAATCGATCCTTATAATGGAATAAATGATAATGATGAAAGTGTAGTGCAATTTTCATTATAAAAATGACCTTTTAGAGTCATTAGAGTCATAGCAAAATTTTCAACTTCCAAGGACTTGGAACGAATTTAAAAAAAAAAAAAAAAAAATTGTGTTATTGGGTTCACAGTACAATATTTTCACAATACCTACAAATTTATCCCTACAGATGCAAAATACATTTCCATATTTTTTCAGTTTGCACCGGCTGGTGCAAAACCGACCCAAAAATGTACGTAAAGTCAAATATTATGTAAGTCTGGGAGTTCCTGTACTTACTGTGTCTAGAGTTGCTAAGTAGCCCTTGGGAATACAAATTGATTTGATTTGTATTAGCTCTTTTAGTTTTTATTAATTAATTTCTGTTCCTGTCTATTCATTTCTGGTTATATTTCAGACTACTTCATTTTTATTTAAATTAAAGGAGTTAAATCTTTATTATAACAGCAAGAATACTGCAAAGAGATTCCATTCTTCTTCTGCCGTATTATTTTCAGCCTTTTCTCCATTTCTTTAAGGTAAACAGAAAATATACAGTAAACAGTAAACATATACAGTAAACCCTCAATTTAATGGACTAATAGTGCAGAAGGGGTGTCCGTTAAATCGAATGTAACCTGGTGGGGCATTTTTTTATTGTTCTTAATGAAAAGCTTTAATACAATATACAGTACTGCACAATATAAAATTATGTTGCAATTTGGCCTTTGATTTACGGATATCAGAAACAGTTTTTTTACGCCATAAATTTACACCTTGTTCTAATTTCTCAATTAGCTCTAATTTCTGTGCCACATTTAAGTTCACATGCTTTCTTTTAACTCTTCTATCACTTGATTGATGCCATTTTAAATTGTAAAGATTGCAAAATTATTTAATAAATAGTCACAATTCAGAAATCACAGAAACACTCTGTATATAAAACCTAACTGCACGATAGGTTGAGGCAGACTGATACCGAAGTGAGTCGGTAGACCTGCAGTTTGGTGTCCTGAGTCACGTTCAGCTTGCAAGTCATTGCTTGCTCTTATCTGTAATCTGGGAAAACAGCTATACGAACATGTTTTCAGAAAGAATAAAAAACAATTTCCTGAATTTGATTATAAGATAAAAGGTAATTATAAAGTAAATTATTTTATTTATTTAAAAAGTTACAATTATATTATAATGGTAATTATAAAATAAACGGTAGGTAATTATCAAAACAATGGAAATAGGTAATTTTATTAATTTTTAATTAATAATAACACTGGAGTTTTGTATGGCACCTCCATAGCCAGGTGGGCAGGAGCAGCAGTGCGTAGCACACTCTTCTTGATTATACCGGGGTCCGAGCCCGTGACCACCAAATATGGAGGATGCGGAAAGGTCAGGGAATGACCACCACATATACCCGGAGCAATATGGCCTTAGTTGCTAATGCTCCTAAAAAAAAAAAAAAGTTTTGTATAACCTAAAAAAAATAATATGGTCGAGATTAATATGTACATTACTGTATTATTATTTGTCAGGTCTGTTATATCGGTCCATTAAATTGAGGGTTTACTGTGTGTGTGTATTTTTTATTATTATTATTTTTTTTTTTTTTTAATCCAACTATACTGTTTGTCCTTTTCAGTTGTCTGTCAGTTTGAAGGTCAGCTCTTCATATTTTAGTATTGTAATTCAGAGTAAGCTTTTTAATTCATTTATGATACTTTTTTTTTTTCTTTTTTTTTTTCATTTGAACCTAGAGAAAACCATATATTGGTTTTATTTTTGCTTACCTCTTATTCTGTCCAACAACAGACCCTACAGGTATCGGAGACTAAATTTTTGGCGATCATAATCAATGGTAAATTGAAATTTAACATAATTCTAGCTTCATTTAAAAAGAAAACTTATGACTTCAAATTAAATCAGGAGCTTCATTTGAAGAAGAAATTATATCAGCTGAATATTAGAGAGAAGGATATCTTCTAAAATATCATAGTCACTGTTTGCTTGTGATACTGTGATTTGTTTTGCTGTTAATATTGATAAGTTAAGAAGCCTCTTGGGTTGTGAATCCTTGATTTTGGAGTAGCATAAAGTCAGGTGGCTCCTTTTCTAAATTCAGAAGATATGTCATTTCAACTTGGTTTATTCCAGTTATTTGCAGAAGAAATTTCTGTTGGTTCTTCCTCTTGCTCAGATTCTGCACCTGATGGGGCATAAATTCAAATTGAGGAAAGACAGTTATAGAATAGATGTGTGGAAATTTGCCTTTAGTGAGTGGGTGATTGATTGCCGGAACAAACTTTTGGACAAACTCGATAGCTTTTCTTGGGACTAATGCTTACATAAAATTACATAAAGTCTGCTGTTCAATAGGTATGTGGGTTATTAACCTTGCTTATAGTCAGATCAAATACCTATTTGATGTGACTTTAAGTATAATAGTTAAAATTATGATTTATATATGTAATTTTATACTGTATTCATCATAAATTTAGTTGCTGGGCACTCTGTATTTACCTTGTAATCATCTATAAAAAAATGTGTAGTATACACATTACTGAATGCATTACTGTGATCTGAATTCACACCAGAACAAAATTATTGGTCATGACTCAAGTTTCATGCAGATAGAATTCCAAAAATTAAGAAATTTTCCATTACCTTAAATAAACTATAATATAACAGCAGACCTGCAAACACAAGTTGCCATACAGTTATTTCAAAATATTATTTAGCCAGTAATATAATTTTGAAAAACAAATGTTTTTGAAAAGTTACATAAAAGAGGATAAAATTATTCACATTTGGGGTTTACCACTGGCATTGCTGCCTCTGCCAGATGGCAACACAAATTAGATGGAAGTTAAATTTGGACTAGTTACAATATTTCAGATGATGTAAAATAAACTGTTACAGTATTAATGATTCATCTCTAACAGAGTCTCTCCACTTGCTGTCTCATAGATTTACTGTTTCTGCTGCATGCCTCTTCTACAGATACTTCCATGGGCACTGTTCTTCTGTACTGCCTTCTATAATTCCCACTGTCTCTTTCAAAACAGTCCGAACACATGCTGCCACCAGCCAACATCCATTTACTGTCCAACTTCAAACTCGCAGAACCAGCTTTTCATCTTCCTCGTTTATTCATTTAACTGCCATTTCCTGGAACAACCTTCCTTCATACGTGTTTCTTGAAAATTACCATCTACAGAAGTTCAAATCCAATGTCAACAAATATCTTCTTTTGTCATCTCAACCTCCAACCCAAGCATGGTACTTAAGTACTATAGGTTCTAATACCTCTTGTGTTTGGGGTTTACATAATAAAAAAAAAATAAAAAAAAAGTCCCAAATCCAGCAACTTTGAGAACTAATCTCATGAGATCTAGGAATTTGCCAGATTTCTAGATACAGTCACATCCTTTAATTTCAATTGGTCATATTATTAAATTGAGGGTTTTCAATATACAGTTTTAAAATACAGGCAGTTCTCGGGTTTACGAGTTTTTTTTTCCCAAGTATCAACAAAATCGAAAATATTAACATTAATTGCAAAAAATGAATGTTGAATATTCATAAATACCGCATTCCAAACCACGTGCATAGCTATACAATACAGTGTACCCTGCTTTACGATATTAATCAGTTCCAGAGACACCATCATATTGTTAAAATACCGTAATGTGAACCCAATAACACATTGTTTTTTGGTAATTCATTTCAAGATCTCGGAAGTTCAAATTTTCGCTGTATAACTAAGCTATTTATCTCTCTAAAATGTCATTTTTAAGGTCACGAGCATGGTTTGTAAATTGTATTAGTTACCAATTCAAATCATTAAAATGCACTATCCTTTCATTGTTATATTTTCTGTTATAAGAATAAATTTTAAACAGCTTTGTGATATTTTTCTAAAGCACATTTCTGTAGGTCACGACCATAAAACAATAAAAACAATTCGCACTTTCCAGTTTTTTTTGCACTTTTCTGTTAGTTCAAGCAATTATAAACGGGTAGTAAACTCTATCTTCTTGCATTTGCGAAAATATCAATAGCTGGAATTGTGTGGTTTTTTATGTTATCATGGTGAAATGTGTTTCCCCTTTACTGAAATCTTCAGTCATATAAAATATATAAATAAATTTTCAGAATCTTCTCTTCGTACTTTTTTTTAAAGTTTCATAAACTTGTTACTCCATGCGAATCTGTTAGTTGCAATTTGTATGTGCTGTTAAAAAATGCTTATGCATGCAATTATGAAATTTATAATTAAAAGAAGATTATCTTGGAAACAAACGCCTCTTGAAACATTTCTGAATAAGGTGACTCCTTGTGCAACAAACCAACGAGTGCAGAGCCAATAATGAGTGATCAATGAGTGTGCATTTAGTCGATGATGAAGAATAAACATTCTTTAACATTTGTAAATCGTAAATAATTTTCTATTATTATAATTTGCTTGATTTTGCAGGCTACGTTTTCATTTTTTTTCGCTAAATCAATCATTCTTTAAACATAAACTAATTAGCTATTAAATTTCATTGTTGAGAACATAACCCCTATTTTTAACCTTATGTCTATGGGAAATAAATTCCCACTTTACGGTTTTTCGCTTTATGAGCGTGCGCTAGGAACGAATTAACTCGTAAAGTCAGAACTACCTGTACTGCACCTTATTGTAATTAATATTATATTGTACAATACAGTATAAATAAAATAATTTCTCTTTCCATATTCTGTACACAGTTGATGAACTAGTGCATATTTTTTAAGCATATATTTTACAGTAAAGGTAATCTCAAACTGTAAAGCCCCAGACAAGTACAAATAATGAATGTAATTTCTTAGCATGTTATTTTATTACAGTATAACCCCAAATAATGCACATGAATGAACTTTGCCATCCTGCCTTATTTAAATAATTGGATGATGAAAGTTGATGTGGGGATGTTATTTCGTGCTACTGTTGGAGCAAACAACAAAATATTATCAAACCTAGATAGGCTATACTATATTTGTGGTTGCCGAGTAGCACAGAGTTGTTCACTTCCCTGCCCCACAGAAATTTTTTAAGATGTGTCTTGTTAAGAAGTGTGTATCTTGTTTGCTTGTAATATTTATACATTATTATATTCTTTTAATTTTTTAAATAAGAATTTTTAACAAAATTTAAGAATTAAATAATTTCTAAAAATGTTTATGCTTACAGGCACAGCGCAGTGGTGAAGACACTTCAAATATTAAAGCACTTTTCACTGTTGACATCAGTCATCCCGTAAGTAGTTAGTTATTGTTATCAGTGAGCTGCCACTTATTGAAATATGGTAGAACCCGGATAAGAAATTCCCACATAAGTTTTCCCCTGTACTAGGTTTGGTTTCTTAAGTCCCAATTTCAACTCTACATGTTGCAATGTATTATTTTCCCACATTAGAAGTTTCTCGGGTAAAAAGTTTTCCCACGTAAAAAAGTTCATGATAAAGAATACACAGTGTATTATTATAATGATGTTTTCCCACTTAATACGTTTTTTAAATATAGAAATTATTTATTTTTAATATTAAAAAATATTAAACAATATAAACATTTGGTAATCGAACAGGTTAGTGCCAAGCATCGTTTTAGTTCATAGTAAACCACCAAAATAGGTGGAATTGGCATCGTTTTTGATATACATTTATCCATATTGTGAATGCCTTCACAGTGAGTTGCCCTGATATTGCAACAATGGAGCCCCCACTTCCGATGGTAATTTGTTCCTCACATAAATTAGGTATTTCTTACATGTTATACTTCATTTTTAAATTAAAAATGAGTGTTTTATAAAGATTATTTAATAGCCATAAAACATCTTAAAATAAAAAAAAACAACAATAAATTAGCATTTACCTTAGACTTGAAGTTTAAGCTGATGAAATCATTGGTGGCGTAGTGGTGGTGGGACAGTATCAAGCATCAGGTGTCTTTTCAGTCTATTGTCTTTTGCTGTTACTTGCAAAGAAACAGAGTGGACTGTTTTTGACAACTTTTTTGTAACTTCTTGAAGTAAGAAATGACTTCGTCTTCCATTTTGTCCATCATGAGTTCAGTGTTTTCAATGCTGGGGTGCTTTTTGCTTCTTCTCTTAAACGCTCCCAACAAGAAATGACAAGTCTTCAGCTGACACTTTCAGGTGTCTTTCTTCCTCTTCCTCTCCAGTGTCACTCTCCGTAATTTATTTAAATTCTTGTAGCTTTTCTGTTGTTAGCTCATACCCATAAGGTCAATAAGGTCCACATCTTCTTTGCCAACCTCCAGACCCATTGATTTACCAAGACTGACAATATCATTTGTCAAAGGACCATCATATTCAAATCCGTCAACGTTATGGATAATTAAAGGCCAAATGTTTTTCCAGGCTGAATTTAAGCACTTGGTGGAAACATCATTCCAGAAACTTACAATCAGCCTCACAGTCCAGCATGTTGAACTTCGACCTCCAAAAATCTTTGAGGGTGACAGCATTTTTACCAGAGGTCACTTCAAAGCAACTTGTGAACATTTTCATGGTGTAGATTTTCTTGACGTTTATATTTTTTTTTTTTTTTTTTTTGTAAACCCCAAACACGAGAGGTATTAGAACCTATAGTACTTAGTACCGTGCTTGGGTTGGAGGTTAAGAAGACGAAAGAAGATATTTGTTGACATTAGACTTGAACTTCTGTAGACTGTGTAATTTTCAGGAAATACGTATAAAGGAAGGTTGTTCCAGAAAACAGCAGTTGAATGAATAAACTAGGAAGATGAAAAGTTGGTTCTGTGAGGTTGATGTTGGACAATAAATGGATGTTGGCTGGTGGCGGCACGTGTTCGGACTGTTTTGAGAGAGAGAGAGAACGGGAATTATAGAAGCCAATTCAGAAGAACAGTGCCCGTGGAAGTATCTAGAAGAGGCATGCAGCAGAAACAGTATGTCTCTGAGACAGCAAGTAGAGACACTCTGTTAGAGATGAATCATTAATTAACCTAACTGCCCTCTTCTGAATGGAATCAAGAAGCCTGAGAGAGTTTTGGGGGCACCACCCCAGATGTGGGAACAATATTCCATGGCAAGGTGGATTTGCGATTTATACAGAGTGAGCAGCTGTTTGGAAGAAAAGTAACGCCGAGAGCGAAAGAGAAAACCAAGTTTTTTAGATGCAGATGAAGTAATATTTGTAATGTGCTTGTGCCAAGAGAGATTAGAAGTCAGGGTAATCCCTAAAAGAGAAATATCATTTTGCCTAGAAATCGGAGTGTTAGCAAAGATAAGCATAGGAGCAGAAGAATCCTTTTTGCGAGATATAAGACAAGACTGAGTTTTAGAAGGGTTGAAATCAACTAAGTTGTCTTTGCTCCACTGGAGAATTACCTGAAGATCGGCATTTAAGGAATTGGTAGCAGATTTTCGAGAAGTTGAAGCTGATTGAGCAGGACAAGGTTTCTTAAAATGGAAAGTGGAATGCAATGTGCTATCATTGGCAAAACTATGGATAGGATTTCCAGTCAATGGAAGAAGGTCATTAATATACAAGAAGAAGAGTGGTGGAAAGAACTGAACCTTGGGGGACACCGGCATTAGTGGAGAAGTTAGAAGACACAGAGCCATCCACCATCACCCTCGGTGAGCAATCAGGGAGAAAACTGGATAACCAATTACTAAAAACAGTTCGCAAACCATAAGATGGAAGCTTGTTTAGAAGACCTTTATGTCAAACACAATCGAAAGCCTTTGAGATGTCACGAGCAACTACTTGTGTTTCACCGAACCTTTCCACCGAATTAGTCCATTAATGGGTAAGAATATCTATCACCAGTAGATCGACACTGACAGAATCAATACTGGTGATCGTTGATCAGATGGAAGGTTTCTAGATAGTTTAAGAATTGGCGATTAATTGATTTCTCCATTACTTTAGAAAGAGTAGAAGTAATTGCAATGGGGTGATAATTGGATGGAGCGATTTGTCACCCTTTTTAGGAACTGGTGGGATATGAGCAAATTTCCAAGAAGAAGGAAAAACACCTTTCAAATAAGAAAGTGAAAAAAGGCGGCAAAGAATAGGAGTAAGTTCAGGAGCACAGCTTTTGAGAACAAGTGGAGAAATACCATCGGGACCTGGAGCTTTCTTAGCATCAAGATTCTTCAAAATCCTTCTGACATCCTTTTGACGAAAGACCACAGGAGGCATTGAATGGAGCGTGTTGGGAATAGTGTGAGGTGTTTTACCAAGATCATTAATACATAAGTTGGAATAAAAATGGGATGCTAGCAGGTCAGCTTTATCCTTGACTGAAGTGACAACAGAACCATCTGGGTTGGACAGAGGTGGGAGCAGAGATGGGCAAAAGTTGCGGCCAATAACTTTGGCAAGAGACCAGAATGCTTGGCTAACATTAGGGCAAGAAGCAAGTTTTTTTACTCTTAGCCTGTTCAAACTCTAGTTTGGACACTGATTAATAACTGCTTTACAATTGTTGCGAGCTTTGCTGTAGGCAGAAAATGAAACTGAAGAATTAGAAACAAGCCAATTACGATATGCAAAATTCTTCTCTTGAACAGCCTTAGCACATTTATTGGAAAACCAAGGTTTAGATAAAGGACGAGATTTTAAAGTGGAGTGTGGGATAAAGGATTCCATTCCTGCAAGAATAATTTCACTGATATGATCTGAGCAAATGTTGACATCAAAAGTTTTGAAACAGTAATCCGACCAAGGAAAAGAAGTCTCGCAGGTCATCCCATTTTGCATTCTTGTAATGCCTTACAACACGAGGTTGGGAATAGCCATGAGATAAAGGTTCCATTGGAGAAGAGACAATCACCAAGTCGTGATCTGAAGTGCCTAAAGGACCTCTCACTTCAACCGTGTACTTAGAAGGGTTGTTTGTGAGAAAAAGATCAAGCATATTGGCTGTATAATTAGGATTGTCCAGTATTCTTGTAGGTAAATGAACAATCTGTGCAAGGTCATTAGTAATTGCAAAAGCCTCAGCATCTCGACCAGCTGGGTCAGTGTGACTAGAAAACGGAAGCCAGCTGGAGTTGTGAACATTAAAATCACCAAGGAAAATTACCTCACTGTTAGGAAAGTTGGGCTGTAGAAAGTCAAGTGGCAAAGAGAGGAAGTTAAAGAGCTCCAAGTGATTAGTGGAGTTGGGAGAACTGTAGAGACAACAGATGAATTTGACACAAGGAGGTAGAGAGATTTTAAGCCAGAGAACATCAAAGAGAGGAGATTCGAAATTGCCAAGTCTCTGACAGGTAATATCAGAACGGACGTATGCACAAGTACCATCTTTGAGACAAAAGGAATCGTACAGCGAATAATTTGGGCATCTGAGATGAGCAGTAGTTGAATCAACTGATAACTGAGATTCTGTCAGAAAAAGTACATGGGGTTTGGCAGACTGCAAGTGGAAATGGACATTGTTGAGATTAGAATTGAGACCACGTATATTTGTGAAATGAATTAGGAAGTCTTTGGGAGGTTTAAATCTTTCTGCAGATAAGCTTGCTCTATTAGTTTGACAATTCATGGTGTATTCAATAGTAAGAAAAAGTGGTGGGGCATGCTGTATGAAGTAATGAAATTTTTGGATATGGCGTACAAATGGTAAGAATATACCCAGATCCTTGACATAACGTGGCCCCGACAAAGCTCCCCTTGACCACATACACAATACTCGGACTCCCTCCAGTCACTATCTGGCAGAGTAGAGGTAGTAAGATTATACACTAGCTGATCTGGAAGCCTCCTAGAGAGTTACCAATAGGTTCGGTCTGGTGTACTAACTAGCGCTGGCCTGCGAACACTGTTTTAGAGCTGCACCCTTGAAATGTAAGGAATATTGGATCTTGCCACAATGTTCATCATAACCTCAAAAGTCATCAATCATACTGCATGATGGAAGAGATAGGGAAGGGGTTGACCGGAACTTGGCTTTAGAGACTAAACATGGGTTCCACCACTTCAAGCCTCCAATAAGCAAATTGGTGGTGTTCCTCCATGTGGTGTGGCCGCCACACCTTGACCCCTGCTTGCGTTGGTTCACACCTGGGTTGTCACCCATCATGTACTTGTGCATTGTGCAGGATTACCAACACAGTCCCACCATCATGAAGGTGCAAGCAGAGGATTTGGCTGTCGCAGACCATTCAGACTTCGCCGAAATTGGGTCCACTTGACTTGAGTGTCACCCGAATATCAGTTCCATCAGCGTTTTAGACTCCCAGGTAGTAAGTACAGCTTGTCTGGCATATCTGAGAGAATGTCTGTGACAACCTCAAGGACCAATTACTTGCTGGTACATTGTTTGAAGAAGAAGAGTGGTGTTTGGTGGCAAAAATTTGACTTGAACAAATTCAAATTGTGCCTCAAGAGATTGAACAACTTTGGGATCATGGCCTGTCTTATTATCCAACAGGAGCAGTGCCTTCACAGGAAGCTTATTTTTCTCAAGGTAACACTTCACTGAAGGACATAACTTCAAGCTACCATTGATTGAAGACATAACCGGTAACCCAGGCCTTTTTGTTACTGTGCCAAAACTCCCAGCATGCCTTTGTCAAATCTGGGGATGTTAGTGATACACAAGCAAAGGCTTCAGCTTAAAATCTCTAGAGGCATTGGCACCCAACAGGAGAGTGAGCCTATCTTTCATAGGCTTATGTCCAGGTAAACTGCCTCATCCTTAGTGATGTACGTTTTCCTGGGGATTCGGTTCCAGAAGCGGCTGGTTTTGTCAATGTTAAAAACCTGGGGAAGATAACCCTCCTGATAAACAAACTCTCGGAATTCAATTTTAAATGTCTTAGCTGCTTTTTTATCAACACTGAATGCCTCCCCATGCCTTTTGAACACTTGATATTTGCCCCTTTTTTTAACCGCTCGAACCAGTCCCTGCTGGCTTTAAAGTCTTCAAAGCACACAGCACTACCACTGGTTGACGGAGTTTTAAGTTTCTGATCATCATAGATCTGAAACAGTCTCATATACTAGTGATGTATTAGACCGGGATTCGAGCCGGTGACCACCAAATACGGAGGATGCGGAAAGGTCAAGGAATGGCCACTGCATATCCTCCGAGCAATGTGGTGTTAGTTGCTAATGCTCCTAAAAATAAAAACCAAATTATTCCGCACGCCACACATTGAACAATAAAAAAGACACTGATTGGTTGAGAACAATCATACGAGTGATGTTCTGTGCGCCACGCATATGAAAATTTTCACCCAGGTATCGTTTCAGCTATATCGGAAAGGCATCGGTCCCTAAAATAATCGATCGTATTGAAGGTATATCGGATGTCGATGTCATCGTAAGTCGAGGCCCCACTGTATCTCCAATAAGTAACACTTCGCCAATGGAAAAGACTAATGTTACTTATTCTAGGCGGATACCACCACCCAGGAATGGTGGGGGGTATCCGCTGAGAATCCATTGTCGAAGCGTTGCTTATTCGAGGTAGTTCAATATCAGGGCAACTCATTGTAAAGGCATTCACAATATGAGATATAACAGAAATTATACCATTTGACCTACTTCGGTGGCTTACTACGAACTAAAATGATGCTTGGCACTAACTTGTTCAATTAGTGAATTTTCCATGGTTTGAGGCTTTCGGCTCTAAAACTATTTTAGTATAAATATTTTGATATAATGGAAGTGACATTACAATTGTTTTCATCGATAACCATAATTGGATATGTTGACCATGTTAAGCTTTAAGTTGTGATGGTAGTGAACAGTTCTGAATTACTTAGTTGATTATTGCTCTGTCTTACTGTAATTATGACCTTTTAAGGTATATTGAAACTCCAAAGGAGCTCATTCTTCTAACTTGGTAATAAGTTTAATGGACAGAATGTTAAGAAATCCTCAGTTTAAAAATGTTTCCCATAGGCACAGTAAAATGTTTGTAAATTCTGAAATAGTACTTAAAAATGATCTTTAACTTATGTATGTGTATCTTCATTTTTCTTTGTGTAGTCAATATTTCATACCCTTAGGTCATTTTACCTTCTAAGACGTTTTCCCGCTTAAGAAGTTCTAAACCTCCAGTCCCTTGGAAAACTTATTATCCTAATTCTACTCTACTTTCAAATAAGTAGCACTCTCTATAGTGAGGAGTATGTTGTTTTAAGAATTTAACTGCACAGCTGTTTTGGCAGTACTATCACCACATTAGAGAAACCGACAACAGTGAAATTTCCCTCAAGATGGGCACTAGTGCATCAACAATTTAGGCCATTTTATTCCAGGGACACTTTTGTAGCTTTGGGTTATACCACTTGGCATTTTAAATTTGTTCATAATTACAATTAATATAATTGTAGTTATGAAAATCCAAAGTACAGTTAAGCAAGTAAAGATGTAAATTCAAGTAGAATAATGTGGCTGTTTTAAGCCTGGTATGGAAGGGGGGGGGGATTCTTAACGTGGTTTCACTTCTGACATACTTTTGATTACACCATTAAACAACATATTTTTTTTCTAATAAAATATAAGGTTTTTAAATGGATTTTTCTTGCTGATTACAAAAACAGCTGCGAAATATTCCTACCACATCAGGTTTTTGAAAAATTTCATTGGTTTCTATTAAAAGTTATGCTAAGTGACAGAAAATAAATTATAATTTGCATTTAAAAATTTCATTTTTATTAAAAACTGACATCACATGTTAGCCTTAAAATCATTAAAACTTATTGACTCTAGGTGACACTCATTACTGTGTCTGTTTGCAACATGTGACATATTCTGACCAGTCGGGTTACAGATTACATTAGCACCAAACTCTAAGGTGGAAGTACTACATTAAATTCTATATTTGAAATTAATGATTTGTATTTAATATACAACTTGAGGTCAGTTATTTCTGTCTGGTTCATGTGTGTATGAAATATTTATTGTGTGAGAACTGAAATGACTTGTCAGTGTGTTAATAAACCCCTTAGTTTCTGTTATATTAGTGGCAAGTATATAATTAAACATACAAAAGAACAGTTACTCCTATGATCAAAAAAACTTATGATTTGTATTTTGGTTGCAAAATAGGGGATCAGGATAAATCTTGGTCCTTGCATATCTTTTTGCACATTGTACAGTGATGTTTCAAGAATGGTTAAATGGAAAAATTAAATGCCTGATGTTTGTAGTGCCAAGAATATCATGGGAACAAAAAGATTGTTGTGAGGAATATACTTTTCTCCACCATTGGCTTTTCATATATTAAATTAATAAGATTTAATATCCCAATTTGTGTTCTATAATATGTCCAGTGGCTCATTCTCACAACATACCAGTTCGTAAATGGAATTGGGTATGTTGTCATTGAGTAATTACACACCAGTTAGTTTAACTTCTGTTCCAGATAAAATAATGGAGTCACTGGTTCAAGATGCATTGCAGGATCATCTAGACAAGACTGCGGCAATAATTCAGATACAGCATGGGTTTGTTAAGGGAAAGTCTTGCCTGACAAATTTGATTGGATATTATAATGTGGTTACAAAGGAACTGGATGCAAAAAATAATTTTGATATCACATACTTGGATTTCAGGAAAGCTTTTGACACTTTTGCACATGGAAGACTACTGTACAAATTGGAGCAGAATGGTATTAAGGGTAAGTTGCTACAATGGATGGCGTCTCCGTAGCCAGGTGGGAAGGAGCAGCAGTGTGTAGCACACGCTTCTTGATTAGACTGGGGTTCGAGCCCATCACCACCAAATACAGAGGAGGCGGAAAGGTCAAGGGAATGACCACCGCATATTCCCAGAGCAATATGGCCTTAGTTGCTAATGCTCCTAAAAACCAAATAACAAAAACAGCTAGAATGGATAAAAGGATGGTTGAGTGGGAGAAGACAGGGTGGTAATCAATGGGTGCTGCTCTTCGTGGACTAATATTATTAGTGGAGTCCCACAGGGTTCGGTGTTGGGTCCACTGTTGTTTTCTATATTTATCAATGATATTGATGAAGGTATGTCAGGCTAAGCATTGAAGTTTGCAGATGATACAAAGGTTGGCAGGATTACAGTAATGGCAGTGTGCTACTGCAACAGGGTCTCGAAAATTTGGGCAGATGGGCTGAGAAGTGGCAACTGAAGTTTAACATTGACAAATGCAAAGTACTGCATATGGGTAGGTGTTGTTGTTATTTGGTTTTTAGGAGCATTAGCAGCTAAGGCCATATTGCTCCGGGATATGCGGTGGTCATTCCCTGACCTTTCCGCATCCTCCATATTTAGTGGTGACGGGCTCAAACCCCGGTCTAATCAAGAAGCGTGTGCTACGCACTGCTGTTCCTTCCCACCTGGCTACGGAGGTGCCCCCATATGGGTAGAAGTAACCCCAGAGGAACGTACCAACTGTGTGGTACTACACTTAGAGTGGTAGATAATGAAAAAGACCTGGGAGTAATTTGTGCAGTCAGATATGAAGTGTTCTGAGCAATGCAGACAGGCTGCCAGGGAAGGTCATGGGGTTTCGTCAATGATATACAGGAATTTTGCTAGTAGGGAAAAGGTGATTGTCCCTCTGTATAAGGCAATGGTCTGGTCACGCCTTGAGTACTGCGTACAGGTCTGGAGGCCTATTTTTTAAAAGGATGTAGATTTGCTTGAGCGTGTACAGAGAAGGGCAACAAGATTGGTGAGGGGAATGAAGGGATCCTCTTATCAAGAGAGGCTCAAGTTCTGTAAATTGCAGCGGCTGGAGACTAGGCACCTGCGAAGTGATCTGATTGAGGTGTATAAGGCCTTGAATGGGTTGAGCACGCTGAATTCTGATGGGATTCTTCCACTTGTTCAGATTACGAACCTAAGGGGGCATAAATTCAAATTGAGAAAAGACAGATGTAGAATAGATGTGCGGAAATTTGCCTTTAGCCTGTGGATGGTTAATTGCTGGATCAAACTTGATCTGTTGTTGTGGAAGTTGATAGGTTAAATAAATTTAAGGAGGAACTGGACAAACATTTTAGAGGGAATGGTGGTGTGAATTTTTTTGATGCTGCATAGGCTCATATGCTTGCTTTCTTGCATCACATGCCACTATTACTACTACTAAACCTCCACAAAGTAAACTTCATTTGATCACTCAAGATCAAATGGAACTGAATTATTGATTTAAGGTTTAAATTTTTCTAAGAGTCGAGCTGAATTCTTGCATTCTGGATTATAGGGATGGAACTTGCTTGCATGACACACACAAGCATATCTGGATATTGCAATCACCAAAAATTTAATACAGATTTTCTGTGAGATCTCACTTTCTGCAGCATTTCCCAAACTGTGTTCCGTGAAAAATCGTAATTAATAATTAAAAAAATAAATAAATTTTGCATATTTGTAGCGTACACCACTTTAAAACAGAGGGATGGGGGAAAGTTACAAATTATCATTATAATTTGTAACTTTTTTTTTTTTTTTTTTGTTATTAATATACTGTCATAGACTAATCAAAATAAACCACGGAACACTTATTTTAGCGGGCTTTTGCATAGAGAAGTATGCATAGAAGTAATGACATCTACGAAAAAGTAGCAATGTAGTGATCTAATATGCCATTTGTATGCGAATTAGCCTGGAGTACGTGGGTTGAAGGAGAGGGAGAAGCGAACCGATATAACTAAACTTGGCTAAACTCCATTATTTGGGTACCACCCTCTGTGCAGTGGGTGTGGTTGTAGAATGCCCATTGCACCGAGTGATTGTATGGGTGAGTTCTGTAATTGGATGATTATTGTGAAGGCGAGGTGGGGGATGCTTAGCTTAGCTTAGGTATGGTGTTCATCCCCCATCCCTCTGTTTTAAAATCAGAAAATATGTTCCTGATAAATTTTATTTCATTTATTTAATTATTAAATAATTTAATACAAAATCAGCAAAAAGCAAAAGCACATTTCTGATATTGAGCTGAAAGTGTCAAAAATTCTTGTTACACTACACATGGCATTTCTAAAGGTTTACTTGATTCCATAATACTTATATGAAAAGTGATTGAGATAACACTAACAGGTCAAGTTTGTTAGGAAAGTTTTTTTCGTGACATGCAATAATTCAAGTATGCAGCTCGTTAGATTCTTTACAAAAATACTGCAAGTCTCCATGAAATATAGCTGGTATGAGATTTGCAACCCAGTGATTTGTGATACATTCTGAATTTTTTAGGATAGCAAATCAGGTCTGAAAATAGCTACCCAAGGTTGTCTTTGCAAATGAAACCATTTATCTGGCTAAGGAAATGTTCACAATCTTCCATTTGGGTGGAAAAGGAATAGAGAAGCCGTGCTCTGTGCACTAACATGTAATAAATTTTTTTATTCATTTCTCCCTCCCTCCAATGGTCATTTAAATGAAAATTGCAAAACCAACATAAAATGCATATTGTTCAAAATATAATTATAATCTTGTATCAGATTGAAGTCTTTTAGAAACACAGTGCGTGATGACATCCCTGACAGTCATGCATCAATGTTGTGTGTGCGTGCATGCGTGCTCCATGCTTCTTGGACAATATGACTAAACAAGATGCCTTCTTAGAACACACAGAAGATAAATCCTTGGGTACAGTGTTACACACCATAAAGCAAACACTCAAGTTCAGAGTGGCACCATACAGGCTCGCCCCGGCCACAGAAAACCCATACCCAAACATCAACTGGGAAAGTTTCTCACTATATTCTGAGATCATAAAGGGATAATTCTGGAATGTTATCTGGAGAGAGGAGAAACAGTCATGAATACTAAATACGTGCAGTTCTTTTTTCAAGTATCAACAAAATCGAACATGAACATTGATTGCAATTAATGTTCATGCAATGCACGTAGCTATACAATACTATGATAGTATTGTATACTTCTGTGCACTCGTTTGTTTGTTCAGGCAAATCAGAACTCTGACTGACTTTACATAACATAAAGCAGTTACCACACTGATGTTATGAAGAATGGTTTTGTTGCTCTCATTTTCGCTGTCTTATTTCAAATTTATCCAACTTTTTAATACTGTACAGTATGCCAAAATGAAGTAATACTATGGAGAGTGATATTAATAAAAAGAAACAGCTAAGAAGAATAACATTCTTCTTCTTCTTGGAAACAAAATATGAGATCATAAGCAAACGTGATCTTATTATTTTTCATCATCGTCAGTCGATGATGAAAAAAATAATTTGTATGATATAATTTCTTTATTATTATAATTTTTCTTGATTTTAAAGTCTATGTTTTCATTTCTTGGGATAAATTAATCATTGTTTAAGCATAAACAATTGTTTTGTTGACCTTTATTTAACATTATTATGGTCAAATTTCATTGTTGAGAACATAACTCCCATTTTTAACATTACATCTATGGTAAATGAATTCCTGCTTTACGAGCGCGCTAGGAATGAATCAACTCGTAAAGGTGAGAATTACCTGTACTGTGATGTATCATGAACAAACTAAAAAGCCAGCAGTTCAAAAGAAATGTAGTTTGTTGTCCACAGTTGTGTGCCTGCAACATGATAATTCCTGTTCTGAGTGAATCAGTTACAGATGAATTTTGAGGTATTACCCCATCCTCAATATTAATCACACTTAGCTCCACGTGATTATTATCATCATTTTTGGCCACTGAAAGATGCACTAAGAGAATATCGTGTTTGTCAGATGTAGAGGTCAAGATGGCAGTCCACAAATTTGTTTCAACACCAACCACATTACCACAGAATTTCTTTTCATGAGGAATTAAATAAGGAAATAAGCCATTAGTGCAGAATTAGAGGAAATGTGCCAAATTGTAATAAGTGCTACATTGTTGAACTGATATGTATAGCATTAGTAGTGGCATATGATGCAAGAGAGCAAGCTTATACAGCATCAGCCAAAAAAAAAAAAAAAAAAAAAAAAAAAAATTCTCATTTCACCTATCCATTCATTCCAACAGTTTGTCCAGTTCTTCCTTGAATATATTCTACTGTTGGCATTCTTGGCGAGCAGACGTCATTCATAGAGACAGTAAAGAAGATAAGATAAGAGGGGATTAGAGCAGGATTTCAAAGGTTATTTAGTATATTGTAAAGTTTATTTCAATAATTTTTTTTTTTATTATTATTTGAAAGTTCTTTTATTAATAATTAGTAAATTTATAATGGTTATTACAAGATCTGCCTTGAACACTTCATCAGAGGGTGCTTATATGGAAATAGCTGATGGCAATTTCCGGGTGAGTCATGATTTTATCCTTTGCAGAACCTGTGGCATATATTCCAAGGTCAGTCTAGTGGATAATCTTAGCTCACTTGAAGATTCTTTTCTTTGTCACCATTGTAAGGCGTGCACTGATCTTAAGTTACAATTTGGTGCATTGCTAGAACAATTTGAGTCACTGAAAAAACAGGTGCTTGCCCTTGAGAATAATGTAACTGGGAGCTCTTTAGGGACTCAAGACTCTAGTAACATACCAAGTGATACTCTCCTGATTTGGGCCCCAGAACAGAATAACCAAGTGCAAACTACTCTGGTTCAAAAGGACTTAGTTTTATTAGGAGACTCCATTGTTAGGGAAACAGGGAAATATTTTTTGTAATAAGGATAGGTGGACTAGAATCAGGGTATGTCTACCGGGAGCAACTATTAATGATATTAAGCATACACAATCTGATGATTTGTTAGACAAATGTAGGACTATGCTGAAGAAATGCTGTGAGTTAGGTCAAAATGTCTGTATCTGCAATTCTGCCCAGGCATGATAGGAGGGATTATATATTTGCTGAAAGCCTTGTGAATTAACTCAAGACTTGAAGAACTTTGCAAGGCTTTGGGGGAAAATTTCTATCAGCTTGCCCTGCACTCATAGGTAGAAGTAATCTGTTTTGTAGAGACGGGATACATTTAAACAAAGGTGGTGCAAGAGTTTTTGCCAGTATTATTGAGGATAACTTAAAGGTTCAGGGAAACTGCTGGTTTGGGGAGACAGGGGTAATATAGATACAATTATATAGATACATTTATCTGATAATATTAGTCAAATTAATGCTTGCACATATCTCAAGAATTCTTGTTTGTTACTGCAACAGAACATATTAGTAAGATGTTCTGAGTGTGGCAATGTTTCAAATGAGCGGGTAGCAAATTCCAGGAAAGCGAGCTTAAATAACTTTAAGGGGTGTGCCAGGGTAGTTAGCTATACAAGAACACTAAGTCTTAATTGTTTATACAGTAATGTTAGAAGTGTAGTCAATAAAATGAGTGAATTCTAACTGCTGGTTATGAAAAGTAACGCTGATGTAATAGGGCTTACAGAAACATGGTGCCACCTGGAGATAGGGGATGATGGTTTCAATATGGTATGTATAATGTATTTAGGAAGGATAGGGAAAATAGAAGGGGTGGTGGGGTCATGCTTCTTATCAAAAGCAGCCCGAGCACGGTGAAAATTTTCCCGGATTCAGATGTTTTGCATGCTAGTATAGAATCTGTATGTTGTAAGATAGTTGGAAGCAAAGGTATAATGAGAGTGGGAGTAATCTACAATCCAGGTGATTGTGAAGATTATGATGAGAGCCTTTACATGCAAATGGCATGGACAAGTAAGAATGAATGTCTTATGGGTGATTTTAATTTTCCTCTAATTGATTGGTGGAAATGGGAAGGAAACTCCACATGGGGGATAAAATTTTTAAATCAACTAGATGATTGTTATTTGTATCAAAGTGTCAGGGAAAGTACTAGGGAAAAGAAAACTCTAGACCTCATCACCTGAATCAGATGACATAAGGCTGACAGTACAGGAACCGGTAGCAGGAAGTGATCATGGAGTTCTACAGTGGACGATGAAGAGAGGGGTAGCAGTGGTTAAAAGCAAAGGAATGGGTTATAATTTCAGGAAAGGAAATTATGACAGCTTAATATGCTACATGGCCTCTGTTAGCTGGGTAGATATCTCACAGATAGTAAATACAGTTGAATTATGGTATACCTTTAAAACATTAATCACAGAAGCCTTGAATGCGTATCTCTCTCTATACATTAAAAAAGTTTTCCTCCTAGTGATATTTATTTGAGCCAGTGGGAGAAGAGAGTGAGGCAGTTACATCACTACAAATGCAATTTAATTATTGACAACTGCCTCCATAACGTTCACCAACCTCGTGCTTCACTGTCTAACATTTGATGTTCCATTGTAACGTTTTTATATATTAATGAATATTGTATATATGTAAATACAGTAGTTTAATATTTTGTAAATATTTCAGCTAAATGTTTTAGTCCTGCTCTTTGGGATGCAACAATATTCCTCATGCATTATGAAACCCCGAAGCAAAAGGCCTTTTCCTAAGTGACCTATGTAAATACAGGTAAATAATTACATAGTAGTTGAATGCTGCACACTACAAATGCACAGGTAAATAATTACACATTATTTCCTGATTAGGTATCGATCATAGTGACATAGTGTTTTTTGTCTGGCGGCACCGGGGCTCTCCCCAACTCAGCATTTTTACTCTGTGTAGAATACAATACTGTGCATAAGGCCAGGGTGCATGTTAGTGTGTGTGTGTGTTTTGTGAAGTATTAGTGTGGGTTGTGTTGTTCCTCGGGCCACTTTATTTAGTGGAGAGCCACTAACACCCACACCCCGAGGAGTCGGGCCAGAACACATTAGGAGAGACGAAAGCTCTGGTAGGGTGAATCCTGGTGTAGCCTAGGCATCCAAGGAGAGCCCAAAAAAAAAAAAAAAAAAAAAAAAAAAAAAATTTATTGGAAAGGAGATAATGGGAAGATAGGAAGAGGGTAGGATAAAATGGGCAGAGAACAGAAGGGGGGGGGCAGTAGTTGAGGCACTTGCCTGATTTGAAAGGGGAGACAGTAAGGGGACCCCCCTGGTACAGGATGCCCATCCTGTTCCAGAGGGTGGGAGTTGAAAGTGGTTGATGGGATGAGCTGCCACACAAAAGGGGGTAGGGGCCACCCAGGGTAGGGGAAGGACACTCAATCACCCCAGGTGGTAGGAATAAAAGAACATAGAGAAAGATTCTTATGGTGGAGCTTGCTTTTTGCAGCTCTGGCCATTGGGGGTTACCCTAATGGCCAATGTCAGCATTTCACCGCACCATACCATCTAGGAAAAGATACAGCATGGTGTTGGCTTGAATAACATTGAGGTTCCTGAGGGTCTGTATAGCCATCAGTCTGTCCATTGAAGAGGCTAAGATAGAATTTCCATTTAATAATAACTTTCATTCACTCAACATTCACACAATTTTACTTTTTACAGTTTTTTCTTACATTTTCTGTTTTCTTTTATATATTAGATTAGATATCGATTGGTGCATTTCGACAGGTGTGTTTTTACGTAGAAAACATTTGACTTACTCTGTCATACCTCTACATATTACGTAGAAAAGCATGCACGAGGAGGATTCCAAGTTGGATGAATAATTAAGTTGCCAAATTACTTGAGCAGAAAAAGAGAGCATGGAAAAGTTGCAGAGCAATAAAAAGTACTGAAGCCTATAACAGCTACAAATTTATCTGAAATAGTGCCACAGAAAGGGTTAGGCTGGCAAAGGCAAATTATGAGAAATCGCTGGCAAAGAAAGCAAAGGAGTACTTTGCTTGATAAGGAATTCTTCACATATATAAATGCAAAGAAGTACAAACTAGATTGGATCCTTATGTAATGAACGTTGGATAGTATTCAATACTCCAGCTGAAGTTGTAGATGAACTCAGCAGTTACTTTGCATCGATATTTACAGAAGAAAAACCCTTTATGTTAACGAGAAATTATGGGAATGAAGGGGCTTTCGAGCCTAGAGGCCAGTAAGGCTCCTGGGGTTACTATTATTACTATTATTACTATTAGTAATGGCCACATAGTGCAAGGAAGCCTATGGCTTATGCTACACCAGCCAAAATAAAAAAAAAATAATGAAATAAAATAAAATAATAAGAATAAAAACAAATTAATAATAATAATAAGAAGAAGAAAATTTAAAAAAATAATAAATAAAAATTAATAAGAGAAAAGGAAATGCATTTCCCTCTTCCCTTAGGTAATTATCCCGCTGACCTTTGAATTTCCCCAGACTGTGAGCCTCTACCACCCATATAGGTAACTTATTCCAGTAATTTATAACTCGCTGGCTAAAATAAAACTTCCTGCAATCCAGTCTAAATAACTCCTCCCTGTAACTTGAAATTATGACCCCTAGTTCTAGAATCATTTATAACCGTGAAAATTTCATCCTTGTTCATCTTGCTTATGCCTCTCAGAGCCTTAAACACCTCAATCAAGTCTCCTCTAAGGTGTCTAGTTTCCAACTCTGCAGCCCACATATTCAAAGTCTTTCCTTACATGGACGCCCTTTTGCCGATCTCACCAGGCAAGTTACCTGTCTTTGAACCCTTTCAAGAAGAACAATGTCTTTATTTAGGTGCAGTCTCCATACTTGAACACAGTATTCCAAGTGTGGTCTAACAATAGCCTTATATAATGGGATTATGATGTCCTTATCTCTACTAGCGATTGTTTGATAAATCATCGATAGGACACCATGGGGCCCTCCTTACAGTCTACAATGCTCAGAGAACTTCATATCTGATCATATCGTAATACCAAAGTCCCTTTCCTCCACTACTGGTTTTAGTTCAACTCCACCAAGTGTATAAGTTATTTTGGGGTTACTGTTCCCCAGGTGCAATATCTTACACTTTGCTGGATTAAAGCATAGCTGTCATTTTTCTGACCATCTCTGAAGTCTGTCTAGGTCATTCTGTAGAAGTTTGGCAGAATCTTAACTACTCTACCAATCTTTACATCATCTGCAAATTTAGACATCACGCCCTCTATCCCTTCATTGATGTCATTTATGAAAATCAAAAACAACAATGGTCCTAATACTGATTCTTGGGGAACCCCACTTCTTACATCAACCCAACCTGAGCAATAACCATTTATCATAACCCTCTGCCTCCTGCCCTGAAGCTACCCTGCTATCCATCTAAGAATTTTCCCTGTGATTCCAACCTGCCATCTTATAAAGTAACTGCTCTTTTGAGACTGAGTCAAATGCTCTGCTGAAATCCAAATAAACATTGAAATTATTCCCTAAGTCCTGAGTGCTCTTGAGTGACCCTGTCAAAATAGTTAAACATGATTTTCCCCTTTACAAAACCATGCTGAGTATCATTCAGAATTCCATTTCTAAGTGATCCTGAATTCCACCCTTGATCATAGTCTCCATGATTTTCCCTACTACTGAAGTTAGACTAACCAGCCAATAATTTCCCACTTCACTCTTAGAACCGCACTTATGTATTGGAGATACTTTGGCACTTATTCAATCCAACAAAATCACTCCCGAATCCAGTGATGCTCCCATAATTAGCTTCAATGGTTTAATGCACTCACTTAAGATTATAGGGTAAATGCTATCAACCCCAGGAACCTTGCTGGCCTGTGGGCTCAAAATTTTTTCATTCAATAAACTTGTTAAATTACAACATCATTAATTTTCAATCCACTGCAGGATGAAGGCCTCTCTCCAGCAACTTTCCAGTTCCTTCTGTTTTGTGCAATGGCCATCCATTTACTACCCACAAACTGATGAATTTCATCTGTCTATCTGCGTCGTTGTCTTAAAGGTTTTCTTCTAGCTTCTCTTGGATACCATTCTGTTATTTTCTTAGTCCATCTGTCATGTCTTTGAGCTATGTGTCCTGCCCAAGACCATTTTAGTTTAGTTTTGATAAGAATGTCCTTCCTTTACTTGAGTTTGCTGCCTAATCCATGTGTTTCTCTTCGTATCTAACAGTCTGATGCCTAATATAATTCGTTCCATTCTTTGCTGTGTAGTTCTCACTTTCTCTTCCATTCTTGTGGTGAGGGCACAGGTACATTGGTTTATTATTTTACATTTCAGACAAATTGGGATATTGCTCCTCAGTATGTGACCATATTTGCTGAACACTATCCATCCAGAATATATTCTTCTCTTGACTTCCAGCCATTTATCATTATTACAGCTAATGACTTGTCCCAGATAAGTATATGAATCCACCTTTTCAATTACTGCTCCTTCAATGATTATATCCATTTCTGTGACATACTTGTTCATCATTATTTTTGTTTTAGCCATATTCATCTTTAGTCCAAAATCCTTACTAACTCCACATAACTGATTAATATTTTTCTCTAATTCTTTGGGATCATGGCCAATGATCACAATGTCACTGCAAATTGTAAATTATTCCTCTGAATAATTTACAATTTGGAATAATTCCATCAGCATTGAGCTTGCTCAAACCATTCAAAGCATTATACACCTAAATCAGGTTATCTTGCAGGTGCCCAGTCTCCAGAGGCTGCAATTTGCAGAACTTAAGCCTTTCTTGGTAAGCACACCCCCTTTGTTCCCCTCACCAATCTCATTGCCCTTCTCTGTAATTATTCCAACAGTTCTACATCCTTCCTAAAATGAGGCCTCCAGACCTGTATTCGGTACTGAAAGTGTTGCCTGACCATTGCCTTATACAAAGGGATAATCACCTCCTTATCCGTGCTAAAAAAGTTCCTATATATCATTGGCAAGACACCATGAGCTGCTCTGGCAGCCTATATGCATTGCTCTGAAAACTACATATCTACACAATTACCCCAGGTCTTTCATTCTCCACTACCCTGAGTGTAGAAATGCAGAGTTGGTACATTACTCTGGGGTTACTGCTACCCATATGCAGTAATTTGCATGTGTCAATGTTAAGCTTCAGTTACCACATCTCAGCCCATCTAGCCAACTTTCCTAAATCTTGTTGCAGCAGTGTACTGTCATTAACAACCCCACCAAACTTTATATCATCTGCAAACTTGGACATTAAGCCTGATATACCTTTGACAATATCATTGATGAATGTGGAAAACAACAATGGTCCCAACACTGAACCCTTGGGGACTCCACTAATAACATTACTCCATAAAGAGCAGTGTCTTGATTACTGCTCTGTCTTCTCTCACTTAACCATCCCTTTATCCAAAGCAGCAACTTGCTCTTAAAGCCATACTGCTCCAATTTGTACAGCTGTCTTTTATGTGCAACAATATCAAAATCTTTCCTGAAATCCAAGTATATAATATCAAAATTATTTTTTGCATCCAGATTCCACAACGCCGATAATCCAATAATAATCCAATTTTAGGTAATATTATATATGAGGGGATAAAAGTTCTTCGGATAAATGGTCAGTGCTGCAGACTGGCAATGGATGAGATTAGAATAACAGCATTTGAAAATAATTTTGATATTATTTGCATACAGAAACCCTTTCTGTATTTGCATACAGAAAGCCCCACAAAGTTATGGGTTTTCCCACCTCAGCAAGAATTATTCATTTGCTTGACAAACCTCCAAAAAGTACCATAGTTGTTATAAATAATGATCTGGTCGTTACCAACATTACAAGTATGTGCCTGGACACTGACCTGTTTAATGATTTCTACAACTTTCATAAATTTTTACATTGCATCTGTTTACTGTCTGCCAAGTGAAGACATACAATTGACTCTCCATCATTTGGACAATATATGTACTAATTTTGCTTCTAAAAATCTTATAACAGCTGATCTAAATGCCAAATCCAACTTCTGGCATAGCGGTTTGACCGACCCTAGAGGATTAGCTCTCAAGGATTTAATTTCATCCTACAACTTAAGTGTGCAAAACTTGCCTGACAAGCTGTTCACATTCTCTACTGTGAATGGTGAATCAAACATAGATGGAATTCTAACTGACTGGGATGTTATTCCAAGCCTTGTGAATAGCGACCACTGCACTATTGTATTTGGTTTGAAGCCTCGACAGCAATATTAATGATTCACAACCACACAATCTTAGACATTTCTTATTGAATACCATTAAATGGAACAAATTCAGAGTTACCTTCTCACTGTTTTCTCTGCAGATGTTGTAGATAGTTTAAATGATATGACAGCAATGGAATTTACAAATTTCGTCCAGACCCACCTGTATTTGGCAGTGGAGTACTCAGTCAAAAGAAAGCAAACCAGAAGAACTTCTGTTCCTTGGTGGTCTTTAGACTTAAGTAACCTGCGAAAGAAAGTTCAACAGGCTAGAGAAGAATTCCAGCAATATAGGCATCTTTCTGCCTAGGATGTTCGGACCTTCAGGGAAGCTTAAGGTACTCCAAGGAAAAACTATCAAAAGGCAATTTCCAACTCAAAAGAAAGTCATTGGAAAAATTTTGTAATGGATATAGGAAATAAAGATGGGGCTTGGCTTACCAGATATCAAGGAACAAAATGGCTTGCAGAGATGTTTATAACACAGTTAAAGTAGATGGTCAAGAGACTCAAGACTGGATGCCTACAGTGGATTCCATAATTAACAACCTATTCTCCAAAGATATATTGGATCTAGATTCACCTGAACAAATGCAAATATGTCATGATAATGAAAAGTATGAAGGACCATCAGGCATTGAACCCTTTTCACTGGATTTGGGCTCTGCTGTGGCAAGGCCTGATTGAGAATACAGTCATAGTTAAATTTTTTGAATTTTTTCCACACATTCTTTTAAATTTGATGAATAAGTGTTTACTAGAAGGAATATTTCCTTGTCAATGGAAAATAACTCTACTAAAGATACTGCACAAGCCTGAGAAATTAATATCAGATCCATGGGCCTATAGACCTATTTCACTTTTAGCAAACCTGGGGAAATTGTTTGAGCGAATGTTAGCCCCAAGAACCCAAAAAATGCTAGATCATCATCAGTTATGTTCAGAAGCACAATATGGCTTCAAGAAAGGACTGTCGACTGAAGACTATAAATTTTCTGACCAACTATGTGTCCAGCTCACTTACTAAATATGTACTTGCTGTGTTTGTGGACTTTCAGGGCACGTTTGACACTTTATGGTGGGAAAGTGCCCTCAGGAGCTTGAGATCCACAGAGTGTGATGCGTATATCTACAGTATTATGGAATCGTACTTTAGCGACAGACTTATTAAGGTCGTGGCAAAACATCTTATGTACTGGGCTCGGATTTCAAGAGGATGCCCCAAGGATCAGTATTGGGACCTCTCTGGAACGCTGTGCTGGATCAGTGGTTAACGAGGGAACACAATGGTATCAGTAAGTTAGCCTATGCGGGTGACTTGGTGATCGTTGCTGATGGAAGCACAAGGAGAATAACTGAAAAGAAAATACAGCCTATCTTGGATGACTTGATGTCATGGGCTACAGTCAACAAACTGAAAATATCCCCCAGTAAAACCAGTTTTATGACTTTTAAGAACCATTTTAACCACAACAGATCGCCCAGAATCCGACTAAATAATACCCAAATCCCCTATGTATCCCAAACTAAGTATTTGGGTATCACCTTAGATGATAAACTGTTTTCTGCCTTATGTGTCAAAATTCAGGGACAAAATCCGTTTTTTCAGATAACAGCCTCAGTTATCAACGTCTCCAGGAAAGAGTGGGGATTATCAAAGAAAACCTTGAACCTTTACTATAAAACCATATTTTTGCCTGTTATATCATACGTAGCAAGTGTTTGGTACCAAAAAGTATCAAAGGTAAAAGTGAAACAGAAACTTATTTCCATGCAAAGATCAGTTCTTCTGACGATCAATAATATCCAAGGACTGTTTCAAACAATGCACTCCAAATACTTGGCGGTACGATTCCTGTAGATTTATACATTGCTTTTCGGGATTTGATTTACTATCTAAAAAAGGGACAATCTAAGACAATGCTTGGAATTACAATTGACCCAGCCAGCGACTTTAAAAGGGAGAAGAAAAGGCTTTGGAAGGAATTTACTGTTGTCTGGCAAAAAAGATGGGATGAGAGCGAATTTGGGCTTATAACAAGAAAGTATATTGCGCAAGTGGAATTCTCAACAACCCCTGGAGTTATTTTGTGGTTTAGACCTTCTACAACTTCTTATCTGCTAACAGGGCATGGGTCCCTCCGGGCTAAATTATTTGAGCGTGGCCTGGAGTCTGGTCCGTTCTACATGTGGGGAATATGAACGTGGATTCATGTACTTCTGAACTGTCCATTGTACTCTCAACTTAAAGCGGATTTAATGTCGGTTCAAAACTTACTGGAGAACAATGTAAATATCTTAGTTGAAGACCATACTAACTTTACTGCTCTGCAAACCTTCTCAAGATCAGTTTTCATATTGAGGACTCAGCTAAGAACTTCAGCTTCTTCTGGAATTGACTTCACAAATCACCAAAAGACAAAAGGTTTTGTGTAAACAGAAGATTTAAGTTAATTGTTATTGTATTGACTTATATGGATCGTTATTGTGTTGATTTATGTTAATTAATGTTGCATTGATTTTGGCCAATTGTTATTGACAAAATTGTTATTGTAAAGATTGGTTTCTCAGAAACACAAGGTTTATGAGAATCATTTCCTGTTAGTAGCTATCTCGGTGTGCTTGTCAACAGATTTGAAAGTTCCAGCGGGCAGAGCAGACAGTGTTGTTAATTGTCTATTATATATTGTTTTCTTGGTTCTCAGGAATTCAGAGACTGAGCATATTTAAAAAAAAAGTATTGTATATATCTGTTTAATACAATAATTACTGGGTGTTAGTGAGGATAATTTGTGGAATTTCTCCACTAGTAATTCATTTGTTGACACCCACTGGTATTGCACTACATTTGGTGGGTGCGGGACTTGTGCATTCGGTACATAACGTAAACCCGGGCCTAGAGAAGGGCACCGAGCAATAGCTATTTTATATTGGCGGTGGTAAAATACCTCACACATGTTTTTAGACTAGATTTGTTAAGTTTACAAAAGCCCATCTCCACCTCAACTAGGTGGAGATGGGCTTTTGCCTAGGAGCCACCCTTGACTCTGGGATACATGTATGCAGTGCACCAGGAAGTCAAATATATGTCTTATATATGTGTAACGAAATGTTAATGTATATAAAATTGTATATATATATCTTTTTGTAAGTATTGTATGTATATTTATGTAATAATTGTGTGTACAAATAAATGGAAATGACTCTCTCTGCCTTCTAGCTTAAATCTTATTGTCGTATTGACCACATTGTATCCAATAAAATTGGTCAAGCAAGACTACCCCTTAACAAACCCGTGCTGTGTCTGAAATATATAACTGCAGTTTTGTCTAGATCAGGGGTGGCCAACGGGTCGATCCCGAATTTAATTTCGGTCGATCACGACGAATTTTAAATATACAGTCATCTCTCGATTTGTGCACCTTGTGCAATGAAATTTTTGAGATGGTAGATCGCATCACAAATTATTGGCCACTTCTGGTCTAGATGATTCTGCAGTGCTTCTTTAACCCGATTTGTAGTGGCCTCATACTAGCGTTTATGGCCAAAATGACACCGGCCTCCGACCCACTGTGGTTTCCCTGGTAAGGCTTATGGACAGTCCACCTCTGTCAATAGAGAAAAAAATATGAAATTGTGAAACACTTTGAGCGAAATGGAAGACCATGTGATATTGTACGTGCTACAGGCCTAAATGAGGTAACGCTGGGAATTACAAAGAATGCAGAGAAAATAAAAACTTTCATAGCAGGAACAACTCAGTGTAAAATCCATTAGATTAAGACACAAAGAATTGGAAGAGGTGGAATGTCTGTCATCTGTTTGGATAGAAAATCAAACAAAAAAGTTTGCTTACGATAGAAGCAAAAGCATTAGCAATATTTTTTGTTACATAATAGTCGTAATAAAATACGTATTTTATTACGATTATTTATTGTGCTTGGTAATGTTTTAGTTACAAATGTGTGTTCAATCTTGGGTGGTCGGCATCTAACCCTATTTTTCCCATAGAGCCTGTTGTTTATATTGCACGAGGGTTTCTAGGAACACAACTATCGTGCTATATGAGGACTGACTGTATGTTCGTGTTAACTGAAATGATCAAACTTATCAACTGGAGCAGTGTTCCAGAGTGTTCTGGCTTATTGGAGTACTGTTCTAGATATTAAATCTTGATTGTTATTCTAAGCACAGTTTCACATAATTGTTGTAAAAGTATGTTCTTTAAATGTTGACATCATTAATGTTAGAATTTATCTGATTTTGTTCTAATATAACTTAATTTTTTTTTTGTTTTAGGGCACGTATATGGGTCCCTGGGTACAAAGTGAATTTGTTGCAGTTCTTACGTCAATTATACTGTGGTACCTTGCATATTCTGCTAAAGCAAAATTACAAGCATGAAATGCAGCTTAAGTGAAGTGCACTATATGAAAGTGGATAGTGTAATTGGACTAATAAAATTCTCATTTTATCATGTTAAAAGTGATCCAGCACATGTATCAAGTATGTGTTACATCAAAAACTCACGTAGTGTTTATAAAAGAAAAATTTGGCCAATTTCACGTATACCACCAAAAATAAATGAGGTGTAGTTATACTTATGTTTCAAAAAAAAAAAAAAAAAAAAAAAAGCTTTTCACTAATATGATTTTGGTCCTCTAGAGTAGCAGTTTCTGCACTTGTCACTAATTGCAAGGAGTAGCAGTTTCTGCACTTGTCACTAATTGCAAGGAGTGGGGGGGGGGGGTCTGAGTTTGAATTCCATTGAATACTGTCAGAATTCTTGAACTCTTTAGTCAGAGCTGTAGTTAGATCTTAGGTGGCGAGAGTAGACTCGGTGTCATGAGTTATTCTATGCTTTTCAGCTCACATAATCTGCAAATTGGCTTATGGGGGCTGAAAACAAACTGAACTGTAGTGCCATAATGGCCTGCACAAATTCTGAAGTCAAGACATAGATTTTCAAATCCAGCAGGTGTGTCCAAAAAAAATTGCACCTACAGATGTGTATGAGTACTCCATATAATACCAATGAAATATTTGGAATAAAGGCACAGTCATTTAAAATTGGTTTTTACTACACATACTTGGAAATAATGCAAATTTTGAAGCATTGTTTAGATACTTGAAGAGCATAAATGTATATAATGGCCTCTGACAACAATTATATTAATAACTCAGTCATAAGTTAATAATGAAAAGGCACAATATGGCCCAGGATTCCCTTGTACCAAAAAACCCAAAACAACAACATTTAAAATTGGGCACTTTTTAATATTTGCAGTATCTTGGCACAGTAGATTTAAAAAGGTGTGTGTGTGTGTGTGTGTGTGTGTGTGTGTGTGTGTGTGTGTGTGTGTGTGTGTGTGTGTGTGTGTGTGTGTGTGTATTAGTAATAAAAAAAAAAGTTAATAATTATAATGACTGTAACTAATATTTATGGGTCAATCCAGTTGCAGAGCAATCATGCATTACAACCATAATGCGTATAAAATATTGAGGATAATAATAGAAAAGGAAATCAATCAAATAATACCATTCAAGGATTTAGGAAAACGCTAAGGATTTAAAAAAAAAAATCCCTTTTTACCCACAATCCAGATGACTTCAGCTGGGGCCAACCACCCAGACTGAAGGAAAAAACGACAAGAAGTTCTCTGTTTCTGTAATGATCAATATATGCTAAGTAATTTAAATCTAAACCAAATATAATAATTAAATTATTATGCTTACATTTATAATTTATTTATAATTTACTTATATTTTCTTACTTTTGATTCTAAAATCCCTAAAATTTCTTAACCATTTTTAATTATTATATTTGTTTTATATTTAAATTACTTAGCATATATTGATCATTACAGAAACAGAAAACTTCTTGTCATTTTTTGCCTTCAGTCTGGGTGGTTGGCCCCAGCTGAAGTCATCTGGATTGTGGGTAAAAAGCGATAATAATTTTTTTTTTTTTAAATCCTTAGCGTTTTCCTAAATCCCTGAATGGTATTATTTGATTAATTTGCCTTTTCTATTATTATCCTCAATATTTTATATATATTACATTATTTACTGATGATATTTTAAGGAGTCCTTATGTGCTGTGATGTAATGACTGTATCGTAGATATAGCTTAGCTTAATTTTTCAGCACTCACCTTATAGTAATCCGCTTAGTTGGTTGATAGTTTTACCAAGTACATAGTGGTTATGAGATCCTAATAATTTACGGGGATTATAAATTTAAAAACTAAATTATGGGCTTTAAAAATTTTTCTAAGAAAAGAAAGTGCACCTTCCATTCTATGGTTGTCTAATTAAAAAAATTAGATGAAGGGAGATAAAAGCTGATAGCCGCGCATGAGTGACTTTCAAAATCATCTTCAGTTAGATATGGTAGGGAGGGAAGAGCGCGCGAGTGTGTTATATACAGGTTGAGTTCCCGAAATGCATTTCAGTGCGCGTGGAAACTTAATACGTGCTAAATTCCAAATAGGGGAGAAGTTGGCGGGAATCTTTTTGTTTAATATGTTAAGTGATGTGTGGCGCTTAAACCACTCAATGACGAGGGCTTTGTTTTGAAGGATTTTTATAACTGGAATTTAGTTTAACTATTGTGACACTTAAGTCAAGACATAGACAACAATCTTATAATCATAACCCACTCATCGATTCAGCAATCGCAATATGTAAACTAAATTCCAGTTATAAAATCCTTCAAAACAAAGCCCTCGTCATTGAGTGGTTTAAGCGCCACACATCACTTAACATATTAAACAAAAAGATTCCCGCCAACATCTCCCCTATTTGGAATTTAGCACGTATTAAGTTTCCACGCGCACTGAAATGCATTTCGGGAACTCAACCTGTATATAACACACTCGCGCGCTCTTCCCAACCCATTATAGCTAACTGAAGACGATTTCGAAAGTCGCTCATGCACGGCTATCAGCTTTTATCTCACTTCATTTAATTTTTTTAATTAGACAACCATAGAATGGAAAGTGCACTTTCCTTTCTTAGAAAAAATATTTAAAGCCCATAACTTAGTTTTTAAATTTATAATCCCCGTAAGTTATTAGAATCTCATAACCACTATGTAATGTGGTAAAACTCTCAACCAACTAAGCGGATTACTATGAGGTGAGTGCTGAAAAATTAAGCTAAGCTATATCTACAATCTAGACATTACATTATTTATTAAACAATACTAAAGGTAACTATACAACTGATGAAATTTAATAATAATTTGGAATATAACTATTAGAGGTGAAAAAATATGAGGCCATAGAGCCAAGTATTTTGGTAACCTAAATTAATTTCATTGTTGTACCCTATAAATAAACACACAGATTATAATACAATAGTAAAATTAAAATGATGTAGCAAATTATTGATAATTGGATACATTGAATGGAACATTAACTAGGGCTAGATCTACTCAATATATCCTAACAATAATTGGCTGAGGCTATCTGTTTCTATTTGCCAGTTTGTCTAGGTCAAAATATACTGAGAATATATTTTCAATATAGTTTCTATACTCTAATATAATAATTCAATATACGTTAAATTTAGCAGCAAACTGGCAGAATAACCGCTAGCCCAACAGATAGCAGTGAAAATTAATAATAAAAATAATGGAAGTGAATCAAGAATAATAATAAAAGGGAGTAACAACTATTGATTAGTACAATTTATTTATGTAGTGAAAAGGAAAGGCTTATGCCAAAATTAAGGTTAATAGGAGGAGGAATAAGGATAGCAATAGACCTCAATCTCCCTCGAATTGCTCTAATAGATTTGAGGTTTAAAAATTTAGAGTTAGCAAGCTGAAAGCAAAAGCATAGAAACAGCATATTATATAGATACTTCGGATTTACCGGGAATGTAACTGCCTGACCTTATAGTAAGGATCCTGGTATTACAGTGTGTAGTGATATTTCAAGTTAATTGGAAGAAATTTTAGAATACCCGACGTACATTTTATAAATCCAGTAATGAATAGAAAATTACCAGATATAATAGTTTTATAAATAAGATAAAAATAATTTTAAATTCCTGATATAATAGAAGTTTTATGAATCTTATTGCAATATCTTATTGCATTTGCGATAATATTGATAACTGGAATTCTGTGGGTTTTTACGTTATTATGGTGAAGTGTGTTTCCCCTTCCATGAAATTTTCAATCATATAAAAAACAAATAAATAAATTTTCAGAATCTCTTCATTCCTAATTTTTAAGCTTCATAAACTTGTTACTCTATATCTGACTTGCACATATCATGTTAGTTGCAATTTGTGCATGCCGTGTTCTTTGTTATTGATTTTATCTGTGTTAAATTTTACAACCCAGAAAAAGAAAGTCGGCGAACAGAAATATTTTTATTTTGCTAACCTGTGGAAAATATTCTTCCGATTTTCACGTATCATTTAATTTTGTTAATTGGTAAGGTAATAAAGTGTAAATTTGTGCTTTTATATCTTTACTTTTATAGCTGGTGGAAATATTCCTTCTGTTTTCACTTATTAGAATCGCTGTTTAATAGAATTGAAATTCAATTAGCAAACGTGATCACAGTGACTGACACTTACTACATATCGTATAGTAGAGTTCATCGTAAAGTGATTTGATTATGCAGTGAACCAATTATAAAGCAGGGTCCACATAAGTTTGAAACAAAATTACATAAGCTAAGTAAAGCTTTAAAAATTTTAAAAAGTATTTTAATAAAATTAAGTAATATATATGAATTATAAATTTAATTTATTTATTTTTTGTAAATAAGCACTAAACAGAATTAGTTGATTTCCACACATAAGTTGAAATAAAAGTAAGTGATACAGTTTAAACTCTATATATTGACTCCCCCCCCAAGGGGAATGAGAAAAACAGTCATTATTATATTGGAAGAATATGCAATCAGCAACAAAACAAGTAAAAGCTTGAATATTTAATATAATTCTACTAATACAATATAGCATAATCTTATTTATACTATGTACTACAGCAGTGGTCTCAAACTGGCGGCCCACAGGCCGCATCCGGCCCCCAAAGCAATTTTACACGGCCTGCGAATACATTTCAGTTATGTATTTGTTGTAAATACGGTGCTTATAGTTTTAGAGACAGAGAGATATGGACTGAGCTTATGTGCATGACTGCTATTGAAGGAAAAAGAGATAGAATGAATAGGTTAGGGCTTTGTCTTTGTCACTATGCTTGTATATATTTATATATTTTCCTTGAGTCAGTCCTAGTTGGTTAGCTGGATGCACAGCTGCGATGTCATATTGCTATATAGATTAAGACAAACTAACGTATACAGCTTATAAAACCTGTTTATTTGTGCTTGTTGTTAGATCTACAATGTAGATCTAATGATAAACGATAGGTATTGATATAATATAGATTCTACATTATATCAATACCTATCGTTTAGAATTGTGTATAACTTTTGAGTGTTGCTTTCATACGAAAATTCATCTTGTTAAATTAAAGTTGTAAATAAAATTATAATAGTGATTTTTATTAAGAGATTAAACTGCAAGCCATGTCTTTAATAAAGGGTAAAAGAAAAGTGAACGAAGGACATGTTTTTCAAGATAAATGGGAAATTATGTACTTTTGTGGTGTTGTGCGCAATAAAATTGTATGTTTTATTTGTAATAAGGGAATATCAGTTCCAAAAGAATACAATTTACGTCGCCATTACAAAACAAATCATAAAGAAAAATTTGAAATGTTGGAAGGCAAATTGAGGGAAAAAAAATTACAGTTTCTGAACTCTGACTTATAACGACAATTTTTTTACTGAAGCAAATAAATCCAGTGAAGCAACAGTTCACGCAAGTTTTGCTCTCGCACACATCATTGAAAAACGATCAAAACCATTTACTGATGGCAAATTTCTTAAAGATTGTTTGATTAAGTCTGCTGAACTTCTTTGTCCTGACAAACAACAGTTATTTAAAAATATTAGTTTGTCAGCCAATGCGGTAGCAGAACGTATTAACGAAATCGCTAGTAATTTACTATGTCAGTTAAAAGAAAAAAGTATAGATTTTGTGGCATTCTCAATAACAGTTGATGAGAGTACTGACATCACAGATATAGCACCACTTGCCGTTTTCGTATGAGGTGTTACTGGTGAATTTGAAGTAATTGAGGAATTATTGGAAATAATTCCTATGAAAGGAAAAAGTGGTATACAGGATATTTTTTCTGAAATAAAAACTGTAATAGATAAATATAAATTAAGTTGGGGTAAAATTGTTGGATTTGCAAGTGATGGTGCAGCTGCTATGGTTGGTAAAAAAAAAAAAATGGAGTAGCAGTAAAATTAAGAAATATAGTGAAAGAAGAAAAATTTCAGAATAATTTTTGCACTATACATTGCATTATTCATCAAGAAGCACTTTGTGCCAAAAGTTTGCAGATGGATAAAGTTATGGGAACAGTAAACTTTATCCGTGGATGAGCTCTGAATAATCGAGAATTTGTTGCATTGCTTTAAGAAATTGAAAGTGAGTACGGAGAAATGATTTATTATAGCGAGGTGAGGTGGTTAAGTCGGAGCTGTATTAAAACTGTTTTTTGATTTAATAAATGAAATCAGAATTTTCATGACACAAAAAAAATAAAACCATTGATGAGCAACATAATGATACATGGATAACAGATTTAGCAGTTCTTGTTGACTTAACCGGCCATTTAAATATTCTCAATAAAGAGCTGCAAGGAAAGAATAAACTTATCATTGACATGTATGCTTGTATTAAAGCTTTTAAAGTTAAATTGCAGTTATGGGAAACACAACTGGAATCAAAAAATTTCGTACATTTCCTACATCTTAAATCCTGCCCTATTATTCAAATGAAAAATCTCAAGAATATGCAAGAAAAATAGCATTATTACGATAAGAATTTGAAGAAAGATTTAAAAATTTTAATGATTTGGAGTCCGATTTTACATTATTTTCATTACCATTAAAAACGAATGTGAATAACGCAGCAGAAAATCTACAAATGGATTTAATTAATTTACAGTGTGATATAAATCTTATTCAAAGATTTGAAGATACAGATTTGATTAACTTTTCTTCGTACTTGTCAAAAGATAAATACTCACAGTTACGAATTTTTGCAATAAGAATAATGGTAGTACATTTATATGTGAACAGGTTTTTTCGCAGTTGAAAATTAATAAGTCTAAGAAAAGAACCTGATTGACCGATGAGCATCTACAATCCGTGATGAAGATAGTTTCTAGTAATTTTTCTCCAAGGCTACATTAAATGGGATAGCAATTACAAACTTTATCAGAATTGAAACGCCATCAAGTGTCAAGTTGTAGTAAGAAATAAAGAAGTTATAATTATTTACATACAAACATATGTATTTTTTCTGTATGTGTCGAAATAAATTTTCAATTAAACCATGTTCGAGGCAAATTAAATTTTAAAAGTAAAATTCCCAAACTTATTATAAACTTACATGCAACACACACGCCCGTGTGCATCACGGCAGGTTATAAAGGGGTGGTATCCATACATTAGGGGTAAGTGCGGTGCAATATATATATATTCACTCTCATTTTGTTAAAAAAAAATTCCGACCCGTCAGCTGCTTTTAGATCATGCATTCGGCCCGCATGCAATTTGAGTTTGAGACCACTGTACTACAGCATTGAACAAGAAAATCATGATTGTAAATTTTGCATTGATTGTAGAGTGCAGTATGGTTACAATTAAATTGTTAATTTCAGTACATTGGCTACATACCTATCAAGGTCTAACAAGAGAATTGTTTGATACTTATCTGTCAAAACATGCTGTTGCAATGGTAGAGCATGAAGGTGCACGATAGCAGTTATTTCACTTTCACTGTTAGGCCACGCTTTAAAAAAATCAATGTACAAGTTCTAATCCTTGATGAGCATCTTTCACTGAAACTTGTTCAACCACAGCAGGTTCCTCATCACTGCAAATTTGAAGATTCCATTATGTCTGCAATGAGTTCTTCAATTTTACTTATCCTGAAACATTCAATGTCCACATCCACTTCTGTGTAACCTTTGGAGCTCAAGTTTTCTGTAAGTTTGGGTGATGATGCATATGCTCAAATACTCATATTTCTTTCATGTTATTGGACCGTTCTTCACAATTAATAGAGGAAGAGGCATGCAAAACTTCACAAATTGCATCATTCAAGGCAGTAAATCCAGCATGTTTGAAGCAGTTGGCGATCACTTTTTCATCAACTTCATCCCACTGCTTTAAAGACATCGCATAATTTTGTTTAATTTCATTCTCTGGTAGTTTTTCTTAAAACATTGGATTACTCCTTGATCAAGTGGCTGAAGAACTGATGTCATATTTGGTGATAGGTGATTGCACATAGGTCATTTACTTGACAATGAGGAGTTATCCACAAACAGCAAAATTTTTCTCACTCATCCTGCAGTCTAAGCCTCTGATCCATTCTTCATAGATTTGTGATGTCATCCATGCCTTTTGGTTGCTCGTTACACAGTCAGTAATGTCTTCAAACTTTTAAAGCATCAAGGCTTCTGGGCTTTCCCAATGATTAAAAGAGGAAGCTTCTCTGTGCCAGACATGTTTGCTTCTAGGAGAACGGTAATCCATGTTTGGCCTTTTTTCCAGCACTACATTTCTCACCTTTAAATGGGATAGCAATTTAAAAAAAAAAAAAAAAAAAAAGTCCAGTTTCATCACCATTGAAGATTTCACTGTAGTTGTATGTCAGAAAAACATTTTTTAAACTATTTTCCTTCCATTTTTTTGTAGTGTCAGTGTTCACGGCTGCACTTTCACCACACTTTTTTGAAAGACAGACCATGACAGGTTAAATTTCTGGAAACATCCATCTGAACTTTAAAATTTTTCAGTATCCATCCAGTGCACAAAAGATTCAGCCTCAGCTTTTAAAATACCATTTACATGAACGTTTTTTGCATGCATTGTCATTAGCCATTACAAAAGTACCTTTTCAAGATCCAGATACTTTGCCTTTTGTGCTTGAATCCTACCCAGTGCAGCAGATTACTCTAAACTTTCAATCTTTTCCGATCTTTCAGAAAGTGAACAGAGTACTCTTAGGAATGCCGAGATGTTTTGCGGTGTCAGTCTTAGAATGTACACCATTATCTACAGCTTGCAAAATCCTAATTTTATCTGTGATCGGCAGAGCTATCTGCTTTCTTGGAGCCATTCCAATAAACATACACTCTAACTAATGAAATTAAATTCTAGCTGATGTTCATTATATTACTTCACTGCAAGAAAAGAGCATGGAAAATCTTAAATGATTTCTCACAGTCAGGCTGCAAGCTTGTCAATTACTTCAATATAATTCGAAGGATTCTGTCATTAAACACGAATATTGTAATAAAAAATAAAAATTCAGATTAAGAAGTAAAAATTTATGGTCATTATAGAGAAATCCTTTTATTTTCAATGTCATTATACAGAATGTAAAATAGTATTAGGTTAATGAGGAATTGGCCAGATCAACCACACAGGGTGTTATAACATGTTGAGACATTAAAAAGAGGGTTGCTGTAAAGAGTTTTGACTAGTTTTAAAACACTTGTTTCAGCACTCTAGTTGCATGCATTTACAAGCCACTGAGTGACTGCTTGTACTCACAGTAATGTCTTTTTTTCCTGCATACAGATTTTTGACACACTGACTGCATTTCAGTATGGTATACATATTTTTGGAGTGATCATAGATGATTGCTCCAAAAATATATCAGCCTACTGCATTTTCTCATTGGTCACTTCTGTTGATGTTAAGTAGAGAAATTTTTTTCTCTTGGCAAAGTACTTATCTCACACATTCTCTTAGGTGTGATTTCATTAGACAAGTTTTTCCGAAATGTTTTTTGAAATGACAAGTTTTTCCGAAATGCTTTTCTGTCCACTTTTTCTAATGAAAAGTACAGAAGAGCATTTCTGAATATCTCATTTATGTGATAGAGAATTTCAGCATTTTACCTACTGTGTCCATTAATGGGGAAAAATATAGCCAGTAGCCATATTTGGTACTGTTGTGCTTGATGATCATGTCATGTTTACTTGTATCACTGCTAATTGTGCCAGAGTTGTGCATTGTTGATAAAAGTAGCACTGTTTTGTTTGTTTCTTAGTATTGTAAGGCATGTTATTTTCTTCTCTACAAAGATTTTACTGAAGGGTAACTTGTATGCCAGCTATTGATGGTTAAATTTCTTTTGGAACCTTTAGTGTTCTCTGTTGGTCTATTTACAACTTCAGCTAGCAAAATTTATACATCATATGACTCTTTTGGCTGCATGTTGCGATAAACATCTTAAGTTGTGAATAAAAATACCTTGGCATCTCAGTGAAAATATTTTGATCCCATGCTTTACCAGTTTACTTGGCATGTAATGCATGGAGCTACATCAGCCTCTAAATTGTTATAAATTCACTTAGTGTGCATCTCATTCTCAAAAATGAGTCCAGTGTGCTATTTGCACTGGAGCAAGTTTGTTTGTTTCTTTCTCTTTTATCCTTGTATCACCTTTCTGAATCTATTCCATCCACAGTTCAACAGTTCTGAATCTGTCCACAGTTCAACAGTTCCAAACATTCGTGTCAAGCATGTTTTTTGCACTGAGAATTGTACAATATTTCCAGCAACACCATGATTTCGTATTTTCTAGTTTCCTTGAAATCTCTCTCTCTCCCTAGTATAATCAATTTTCCTCCATGTGAATTTATTATCATGTATAGCAAGAAAGAAATCAGTTTTTCTTCTTTACTGACAAATCATTATGATCTCTTGGGTTCAAAGTAATGTGTTTAGTTTGGTGATAATTTCCTTATCACTGGCATTTGATTTGTTACTAGTTTCTCTTTCTCTAGCTTGTGACAGATACTGAGCACATCAGCAGTGACCATTGAACTTTTTTTGCATTGAAAAGTCATTTATTTTTAGAATATTTGCTTAAATAAATAGCAAATCAAATAAAATTGATAATCTTGGATGCAGATATAAAGTAAGGTTTACTTTATTTCTTAGACTTCTGGATAATGACTAATATATGCAAAATGAAGTTTTTTTTTTTTTTTTTTTTTTTTAATGTAAAGATATCATTTGATATTTTTACAAGTGCATTTTAAGGAAGAATTGAATGATTTATGCAGAGAGCTGTGCTTATAAATAGAAATCCTGAGAAGTCCTTTAGTTTTAGTGCTCATAGATCATTCATTGCAGAAATGGATTTTACCCTAGTAAACTCCCTAAGGTTGTAATTATGTGAACATACTTCCCTTACTTATAGGGGAGATAAGCAAAACAATGTGAAGTTTGTTTGGGAGCTGTTAACAAAATAATCAAGCTGAAACATGAGAAAGGCTCAATTTCAACTCAAAATAAAGGTCAATATGAAAAGAAAAACAAAACCGAAAACTGTGACTCAGAAGCAAAATAGATTATTTCTGACTTACAAAAGGATTTGGCTGGAATTAGTGTGAAAATACATGTGTTAACAATCTGTTGCAGTCTTTTATAGGTTGGCCAAAGAACTCATAAGCCAGTCATAATGCAACTTTTGACTCAAGCTATGAAGATAAGAAGACTGAACTGGGCCAAAAGGCATAAAAGCTGGACTAAAGAAGATTGGAACATTCTCTTTCTGATGAAAGCCATTTTGAAGTACAGGGAATGATACTTACATATATAAGGAGGTCAGATGGAGAAAGTGAAAATATATGCAGCAGACTACTAAACATCCTATTTAAAAAATGTGGGTTTTTTTATTTTATTTATTTATTTATTTATTTTTTTTGTAACAGGGTATCGAATCCCTTGTACTTAGGTGGCATGATGAATAGCAACAAAACTACTAGATACAATTGGAAATTCCATTTCTAGAGGAATCAATATAAAGTGCCTGGAATGTGCAATGACAGAGAAGCTGATTTTTTTTTTTTTATGTTCCATTATAAAAAATAAATGAATTTGCAAAAAAAAAAAAAACTGATTTCATGCCAAAACGAGTAAGATGGTTATAAAGACCAAAGGATATAATATTGAAAAGTGATAGTTCTTTGTTTTTTGTATTTGAATTATGAAATACATGTAACTATATTTTTCTCATGGAAGTTAGTCTTGACTGGTGATGGCTATAATCTAGAGGTCATAATTGATTATCTTGCAATTAAAATAATCAGTTATGACATTTGCATAATTAGTAATGGATATTTGATAATCAAATGGAAAGATATAATCGGAAATATGGTGTTGGGGGGGGGGGGGGAGAACGCACATTTACACAATTAGCCGTGTGGTAAAAGGAACAGAACTTAGCTTAATTTTGATAACATAGTTTGATTCCATTCATTGGCATGTTTTTATCACAAATTTAAGATTTTAATAATTCATTATGAAATTATCCGATTATGCCCATCACCAAGGATTTTTACGCCTTATATCTCTCAAATATCTACTGCAAAATTGAAATTTGGGATCATTCCTATATTAGGCTTGCACTTTCAGATATCTGCAATTAGATTTGCATGTGTGTATTCTGCTAAGTCTGGGGATGGTGTCTGTTATTAGTACAAAATACGGTACTGTTTCTTATACTCTCTCGATCTTGTGAACTCCTCTCACCGTGTGGTCGTCCCGGAGTATAAACAGAAAATTTATTTAGTGAAGAAGGAATGAATAACTAATATTGTGTCCTTTTTGCTACATGAACACATGCACAGACATGTGTCCACTTTAAGACCAAAATTTGAATATCATTCGTATCTTTCGTTTATTCAACCGAGCAGGTTCCGGTTGAATAACCAATTTTTATTTTCCCCACCGAAGCGACTAAGTGACGCTTTGCTTAGCTGTGCATGTCATCGAATGCCCAACAGCGAAAGTTTTACGAAAACTTTAGTGTATATGATCTATTTTCAGTGAGCAGCGAATCTTGGAGAAAAGACAAGGCAATTAAATACTACCCCATCAAAAGAATCTTCTTAATATGACCCGGGAATTATTTGTTACTGAACAAACAGAAGACAGTTCGAGTGAAAACAATTTGTATTTAGGTGAAAAGGTAAGCATTACTAATATTTTTGTGTATGTTATTTATATAGAATAGCCAGCTGCACTAACGATTTGAAATGCACGTTTCGCGATTATCGAAGTTTATATATATAACTATTATTTTTGTCATGTCTGTTAATTGCGTGTGTTCGTGGTCGATTTATGTTTTGCTGGGCGAAAAACCCCAGTTTCTGGGGGGGGGGGGGGGACTTGCTGTCTACTCCTGAGACGGAATAACTCAGCCACGGAGTGAAAAAAAGCTCATTGAAGTTTTTCGCGTTAATAACGATTATAATGACCAGAGGCCGGGCACACTCATGGTGATGGACTAGCGGTATGGTGTTTTTTCCCCCATTGGATCTAATATTTCATGAAGATGAAAAAAAAAAAAAAAATTATACATGCCAATAGCACAATATTATATATAATGTATATAATAATTGATAAGTACTTTTTTTTTTTTCACTAGAACGTTAAAAACTGAGAAGCCGACAACGAATTCTACAATGCCTGTAAATATGACTTCTAAAATGATGGGTCGCAGATTTCTTTAAAATTAAGTGGAATGCGTTGTAAAAATAAATAATAAAATAAGAAGCACTGGGGTACGGAATGTTTCAATTTATTACATAATGGTCATCAGTTGTAACATCAGTGGCACCAATGAAAATTCCAGGAAGTTCATCATTAATAAGCTCACGGATCTACTTACGGCTCTGCATAAGGTCACAGTCTTAGCATAACTGTCTTTTCGTGTTAGGCATTATTATTAGCCGTATGGTGCAAGGAAGCCTGAGGCTTTTGCTGCAACAGCTAAAAAAAAAATTTGAGTTACCCTGAGAGAGAAGTAGAAGGGAATCACCAAGAAAGAGAGGAATGGTTGTAGTCTTCGATTAGAGTTCGTAGGCAGTAGATACCCTTCATTCCGAAACCTCACTACATTATATCAAACATGAAAATGCCCTTGCATTAAATCTGATTTTTAAAAAATTCGAAAGTCTTTCTGTAAATTTGGTTTTGAAATTATTTCCAGAACATTTATTCCAGAGCTAACTTACTCGCAATAACGAACTTTGATGACATTGTTAATGCTAACTGAAAAACCGGAAGAAGAATTTATCTTAGAAATCTGTATTTAAAAATTAGTTTGTAGAATTTTATTGTTGGAATAAAATCGTTCAATTATATTTTTTCGGGTTCCTGTTATTTCCCAAGCTCTAGGCACAGTGCCTAATGAAAAAAATGACCCTGGACTTAAGATGTTATTCGTATTTGTTATTTAGGTTACAACTGGCTTTGGTGATGCAGTGTATAGCGTCCTGCTCCTGAAAAAACAGTGTTCGATTTCCATGTCTACGGAAGGAACTTTTATGGGCATTTTTCTGGTTTTGTTTTTCCCCGACTAACCCTCTTGGAAATTTCGGCTACTCATTCTGCAAAACAAGCAAAGAACACGCAAATTACAGACACGATATACTGATACTTCATCCCTTATTTGCCTTTGTTTATATTCTGAGGCAACCAGAACTAACAGATGCCCCTGCTCTGGGACAAAATAAAATTTGCGACCCACCAGCTGCTCATAAATAAACATTCTAAATGTAACAAAAAAATAAATAATATACTGCAAAATGGGCGTCATGCTCTGTAGTCACCCAAATCCTGTCTAGAAGTGGTCTGCCGTCTGCATCACAAGAAGTGATTCAAAGAATTGATCAGGTACAACAATAAGCCGGTTGAATATTTTTTGAGATTATTTAGTGCTCTCCATACACATCTGTTGTGACGACTAGTAGAACACTGAGCAGGATCCAAAATGTTTATTTGACAACCTAAGGGCGGATGAAGCACCTTTCACCTGTACGATATGCAAGAATTGCCGAATTTCGAGTAGAGAAAACTGCCATGTGCACGTCGAGGAATTGCTACACCCATTAAAGTGGTGTGGATTTACGATAATACTATACTGGTCCCGGTAATACTCCAGATCTTGGGTACAACTCCATATTTCGACTAACGGTCAGAAACATTGACTGCTGCCACTCACTGTTTTCCACGCCAAAAGTCACGTGATATCGTAATAGATCAAAGCCTGAATAAACAAAGAGAAACTACAATACGTTATTAAAATACGCAAAAATAATTACAAATTTTGAATAATTCCGTTTTTTAATTAAATCTCTTCCGAAGTTTCGTAAAAACCTAATCTTTGGTTAAAATATCTTCTACAGCTCTTTTTTTTTAAATAGGGATCTATTTTTTTCGCTATAAAAACAACGTTGAAGAGGGGAACAAAAAGCTTAACTAAGATTCCAGATAGCGAGGGTTCGGCATAATCTTTGGTTAGAATATCCGTTACCGCTGTTTTTAAATAGGGAACTCGTTTTCCGCTATAAAAACAGCGGTAAGGAGGAGAATAAACACTAACTAAGACTGCAGACAGCGAGGGCTGGGCATGTCAATTACTGCTAGTCACAACGATCAATCAACCGGAAACAAATTAAAACAACCCCAGGGGCTCACATCTGGTGAGTATGAGCTTGGCACACCCAGGGTCCTAAGCTTGATATCATCATTCTTCTCTTTCTTGGTGATTCCCTTTCTACTCTCTCTTTCTGGGTAACTCGCGAATTTTTTTTTGTTTTTGTTTTTTGTTTTTGGCGGTGCAGCATAAGCCTCAGGCTTCCTTGCACCATATGGCTAGTAATAATAATAATAATAACTTACCTCATCAATCCTCACATGCAAATGATAACTTCATACTTCCCTCAACCAAACTAAATTCACATCCAATAAAACAATCAGAAACAAAAATTACATTCACAGTAATCACAGAACTCAAACACACTATATCTCCAGTGGGCGTGGTTTAACACCGCGCAGAGAAAACTTGTATCCAAATTCTGGATTATAGCCCTGGTTCCTTTTTTGAAACCATTAACAGTCGAAATTTTTACATGAAAAAAAATCACAGCCTACTGGCGCTTGTAAATCGATGTCAAAGTACTGGTATCTTTGCGACGATGTTAACTTTATGGGTGCTGCCCTGCCTGCGTAATTATGTCGCCTCTACTCAATATACACTATTGTTTCTGCGTTAATTCGGTAAACCATAAAATCCGGCACAGTTTTACAAGAAAAAAAAAAAAAAAAATCGACATTTTACAATCCATAAATATTACAAAAGTATTCGTGTCAACGACTGCATTGTCTTTAAGAAACCGTATAAAAAGGGTGACAAATCTCTATAACATGCAGTACTAAGAGTACCTTATCTTGAATCCCGCTAGGACTTTGCTGCCCATGGTCAGATGATGATCTCCAATTGAATGAATAAATAATTTGCTTTTGCTGCCAGCAAGATTTAAATTGCATAAATAATGTAACGGTCTTAGTTCTCACAGCAGAACAAACTTGCCTTTGCAAAAAGTTACTCTGTTATTGCACTGCCATCGCAAAAAGATTAACTGGCCATTTACTGCCATGACAGCCTGTTTCAGGACGAACTGGTCCCTCATTAGATAACATGTGGACTATAGTGACAACGCACAAGGCTACGACGTAACCGAGTGATCAGGAGCGAGAGTGCAGTGGCACGCGCTCTTTGAGTGGACCTGGGTTCAAGCCTGTGACTGCTAAGTACAAAAATGTTCGCATTGATGTTGGATGAAGGAAACACCAAAATAAAACCGAGTAAAGCCTGGCCAGCTGGCCAGGCCTTGCACTCGGCTTGTAAATATTCGGGTGGGCAAATCAACATGGTGGAACGACAAGCTTTCCATTCATCTACCTCTAACCCGGACAGACAGCGCAGATATTTTTTTATTTATTATTATTATTATATATATTTATAGTGACAACGCGCGCAAGAAAGTTGTAAAAGAAGTTGTTCAGTGTGGTCTGCAGTGCCAATTTTTCAAGTTGTAATATAGCTAAATCTTAAATTGAAAGTTGTACAATACCAGGGAAACTCGTTACAAAGGCAAGTTTGTTACATTGTGTGAATTAAGGGCGATGCAGTTTAAATTCTGCTGGCCAAAAATAGGTGAGAAGGTAAGATAAATGGGAAATTATAAATGTTAACAGATGTAAATAAATTGTTTGTGCTTAATCTCATTTTGATGTGCATCTCTAAAACTATACCATGTCTAAAATCTCGCACCTCTTAAACCTCGAAGGCGCCAGATTTTAAACATTTTACTGTACATATAATGTGACACCCTTGTGTACCGTACTTTCCGGACGCACCCCATACATGCCATAAGTTAATGTAAAAAGAGCCGTGAGATAACGAGTTCGTCCCTCTAATGGCAAGTATATGTATGACTCATTAGTGAAACAGGATGGAGGAAATGTATTTAATTTCTTTATACTTGTATGTTCATTTCTAATTCAGTGAAATCTGCGACGTTGTCACCTATCACAGTTAATGGAATCTTTTGTAGTTAGGGTGTTTAACAAACCCAACTCTCAAACAACGCTAAGATTGAGGGCGGCCATGAGGCGTCATCATAGGATGTTCAGTAACATTGAACACCCAATGGCCGTACTTTCAGGATCAACTCGGGATCTGAAAACAATGAAAAAAAAGTTCGTGTAAGCATGTCCTGTTCTAAAACGATTATACTGTCTGAATTTTAAAAAATGGGCCATGGAGGTTTCAGTGGTAAAAGTAACAAAACAATAAATAAGAATAAGCAGACATACCCAGTGAAATTTTTATTCATACAAATTTTGCATTTTCTTTTTTAATTTTTTTTTTCTGTTTTTGAATTTAAAAAGCTATAGCTCCGTAACTGCTTATAATTGGACGCATGTTTATACTTTTTTTTTTTTTTTTTATTGTTTTCAGGTCCCGACCCGCGTGTTATAGAACACCCTGTACATTATTGCTTTGTAATAACTGCGCATTGTGTAGGTGGTTTTCTACATAAACAGGTTAGTTAATACACGCAGTGGCGTTACATTTCAGGCGTTCGAATTTTTTCTTAAATTATTTATTTTATTTTTTTTTTTTCCTGTGATATTAATAGAAATGAAAAGTAAATGTAGTTACCTCCCCATCAATTAATTACTAAGATTATAACTTTATAGAAGTAAATTCTGCTGGCCAAAAATAGATGAGAAGGTAAGATAAATGGGACATTATAAATGTTAATAGACGTAAATAAGTTGCTTGTGCTCAATCACATTTTGATGTGCCTCTCTAAAACTGTACCATCTCGCACTTAATAAAACTCTAATTTTACGTTCGCCGCCAAGCTCTTTTTTTTTAAAGTTATCTCTTCACAAACGACACCACGTTTACAAGCCTTTATGTACACTATGGCTTTATATACGCGAAGCGGCGTGCACAGCTGCCTAAAGCCAATAATACTACATTAAAACTACATTTAATCTATGACTATCTTTTTTTCCATACGAATTGTATGGCAAAAAGAATTAATAATGGCTTGACAAATATTTTTAAAAGCCCAAATATAAAATTTCATAAAAAACCACTGGAAGTGAAGCTGTTACATGCGGACGGACATGGTGAAGACAATAAACGCATAGGCATATATCATATGTGCTTATTATATGCAAACATGCCTAAAGTAACTCAAGTGGAACCATGCAGTCCTCTCCCAAGATTTGGCTTGTAGAGGGAAGGGGGAAAAAAAAAAAAAAAAACTGTCCGTGTTTTTTTTTTTTTTTTTTTAATTGCCGTTGCTTATTCTTTATAATTTGACGACTGTCCTGAATCCCGACGATCCATCCGATACAACATGATTTTTGAACATTATTAGCTCTTTAAGTTTTCTAGTAAGAAAATAAGGAACTCGTCACTTCGTGGAGAACAGCTATAATGAAGAAAAAGTCGATGGTGGTTGTGCAATTTTGTACGCAGAAAAAGATGAAGTCCAACGCAAAGGAAGAAAAGGGAATGGGTGGCGGAGACGATGATCTTCAGGTGTTCTTTTAGCTTGTTTGCGATCCGAAATGCAAGTGTTAAATGCCTACAACAACTTTTTCCACTGTATTTGGATTTGCATTTATCTAATTCATTATTATTAAATAAAATAAAATAAAAAACATCTCATCACATAATCAGTTAGCCGAATTAGTTTAGTGAACAGAAAAAGAAGCTTCGGAAATAATTGATAAGCGTTTAACTAGCGCTGGCTAGCAAAAGAGTGGAATCGCGTTGGAAACATTAAAATATTAGTTTTGTTTTAAATATTTGGAAGGAAAGATAGCAATAATAACAGAAAACAGTCTAATCCTTGTTTCTAGAATCCGTGCACAGTAATCGTGGTTATCTGTCGTTTGAGTTTTTACTGGGGGGTGGGGGATATGAGTCATTTTCACGAATTTCATATGACATTACTTTTCGGATTTCTGCGTACGTTTTGATAGCCCGCCGAACGCACAGATAGCTTTCATTTCGCAGATGTCCTACTGCATTCATGAGCCTACACTGACAACAGGTAGCTAACTTCACAGATTTCACTAAATAAAGTTTTCTGTCGAATTATTGCATACTTTTATGAGGAATAATATAATTTTGAGATTTTTTTTTTTTTTCCCCTTTAAGCAATGTTGAAAGAAAAGACACTTCTTCTGCTTGTATTTTCCATTTGTTTTTTCGGAATGACAACACATGGAACATCGGATCAAGAAGCTCAGCATGATCCAAGGCCTGTTATTTATTCGGGACAAATGAACATCGCCCTTCTCACTGATATGCATTCATCTAACGGAAATAAATCTGGCTGTGGCCCTCTCCGTCAGCGAGCCGTACAGAAAGCAATGGCAGCGTTGTGGGCAGTGAACCAAGCTAATTTTCGAAAGGATGCCCATGATTTAATTCTGGGTAGGTGATAGTTGCTATTGCAACGCTGATAAGTATCGCTTCTTATTCCATTATTTTCCTTATAATGATGTGCATTATTTGCCCCAATTACTGTTTAATTTTGGAAATGTTATCATTAAGTTTCGGTATAAATTTAGGTACCTCTTCCGGAACCTTTTCGCTTTTATATTTCAGAGTTTCCTACGGAAAGTACCATCATGTACAAGGGAACGTTGATTTATTTTCAAGTAACGACATTTTTCCACATTCAGGTCAAATCTCTTTGCATTGAATTCCCTCACAACAAAAATTCTTTAAAGTACGGTTGAAGTAAGAACGTATGAGAATGGCATTCCCTCAATTAAAACAGACAGAGGTTTCTTAAAATAAGTCGTATGCTAAAAATTAAACTACTTGTATTAATAATACAGCTAATAATTAATGATGTCCATTCCGTAATAATTCATTCTGTATAAATAATTCCGAATGGACCGAGCGCAAGGAACGCCATTCTGGTCACACTCATGACTAAAATCATGTTACATACGATAATTTAAATTAAAAATAAGATTTTATTTATGAGCATTCCACTCCAGCCCCTCTATATTATTTTATACATTAATGGTTTTACAATATAAATTCACTAACACTATTAAATTACAAATATTGTACAAACGTATCATATGAGAATAGAGAAGCCTACGATATGCATATCTATCAGACTTAGAATATGCATGCCTATAAAAAGTAATGAATCGTATGCCACTAGTTTCCCTTAAATCTTGCATAGTTAGTTTTAGAAATTAAGCCTTAGCCAATTAACCATGGCCGGGGTTATAATTTTTCCCGAACAAAATAACTTCTACTAAAAATTATGAATTGTTATTGTTGTTGGGAGAGGCGCGTGTTTGTTAAGCGCCAAAGCGATTAAGGCTATGAGGCGTTCGTATACGGTGTCTGTATATTGCGTGCATTCTGTGGTCGATTTGCCCATCGTGGTGTCGCTAGTGTTGCTGTTTATGTTTAGTGAATATGTGCTCTTCAAAATGATCTATTTTTGGACGTCTTTTGCCTGCCTAAAAAGTGTCATTATGCATACATAAATATTTGGTTGGGCAGCCTGAGGGCTCCTGGCGTTTGATATTGCGCTGCTTCCATTGGACGACAAATTGGTGCAGCAGCACTAGATAGAAGAACCGGGCACGGCTCATCGACAGGGTGTTGATCGCTCACTGCTGGCGTAAAGGCCTGAACACAACGTAAACCTACACATACACAATATATGAGGAGGTGCACGTCCACCAACAACGCTACCGCGAAGTCAGGAACGAGTACAATGCCAAAATTAAGCTCAGAAAGAAATGCTCCTGGGAGGCATTGGTCTCCACTGTGGGGAACACCAACCCCTGGGGTGAGGTATATAGAGTAACCACAAACAAACTCCCCAAAGGAGAGGTGGTATCAGCGACTAGAACACCACACGGCACCTACACCAGGACTTGGGAATCCTCGATTGAGAACATCCTGGACCACATACTCTTGCCATACAAGGAGCTGCAGACAACAGAACAAAAATACTATGTTTAATGTTTAAACAACGACAAATACTGGACAGCAACGGAAGAACCTCCGTTTACTTTAACAGATCTCAATTTAGCTGCTGCAAGAATAAAAAACTGGAAAACTTCGGGAGAAGACTATATTGAACCTGAAATAGCCAAGAAAACAGTGGAATACATACCTCACATAATACTGGACCTGTTCATCACTGCCTCTCTGAGGGCGTCTTCCCCGACGTTTGGAAGTCTGCCAGGGTTCGGCTCGTTCTTAAGAGCCGAACCCTGGCTCTTAAGAACGAGCCAGGGTTCGTTCTCACTAACCAAACCACAAGACCAACCCGACTCATATAGGCCTATTGCCCTGCTATTAGTGCAAAGCAAGCTCTTCGAAAGATTGCTACACGACAGGATAGAAGCACATTACCAGCAACAGGACTCATGTCACAGAAGCAATTCGCGTTCAGAAGAGACCGATCCACCATAGACGCACTAGAAAGAATTGCGGATGTCGCCAAACGCTGTAATAGAAAATACTTTCTCCTTATCTCGGTGGATTTTGCTGGTGCCTTCAATTCTTTATGGTGGCCCAGCGTGCTGGAAAGACTCCGACAGGCAAAAATCCCGAACAACCTGTATCGATGCTTACAATCTTACCTCCAAAATAGAAGTGTCCATTACTACTCCTTGCATTCTTCCAACCTGGCTGCAACCCGGACTTTACACGACCTACCTCCTTACGGGTCATGGGGCTTTCAATGCAAAGCTTACAGCATTGGGAATAGTGGAGGATCCGCGTTGTACTTGCGGGGAACAAGAAAGCTGGGTGCACATTATGTTTGAGTGTGTCCAATACGAAGACCTTAGATGCAGACTAATAACTAGAGTTCACTATTTACCGAGGGATCTCGAGTCACATCTACTAGATACACAAGAAGAATATTTAGCCTTAACTGATTTTGCCCAGGGATTATTTAGCAGGCGCCAAACACTAGCCGCCATATACCGAAGACCTTAACGGAATGAGACAAAACAAAACTGCAAATAGCTGCGAGACGACACAGAGGAACCGACTATACAGACCTTGGACTGACTACAAAATGCACTAGGAAAAGACAAGTGACAATAGATTGTCGAACTACAAGAGTCATGATTACCGCCAATAGAAGCGAAAAAACACCTTTAAATAGTCGTGACATCAGAACAAAGGGACACTGCCCCAAGTCCATGCAGCATAGACCCACTACATAATGACAAAAGGTAGTGTAAGGACTAGCAAACATCACGGAAGGGATAAAACCCCATAATGACAGCCAGTAGACTTGATTATGACCCCAAGATAATGACCAGAAAATTAGCCCCAGACCACATGCAGTCTGGAAGGATGACATCCAGATTTAATCCCCTATTAGTGTCCCACCTAGATGAGACTCAACGGCCAATTTTTTAGGGCCTGCAAACTGATGGAGACGACATACGTGGCACTCTCCCGCCGGAACAGCCTATTGGCGACCCAAATCCGCACTCTCTTGAGCGGATCTTTCTTTCCAAACTCCTGGGGAGGAGAGGCTTGCCTCTCCTTGCCTCCCCAATTTTTTCACTCTGGTGGGGCACGGGCATGCCTCACTACCTGCAGGGGCCATCTACTCTGTCGGCCCCTTATTTCCAATTTCTTCCCCCCAGTCTTCATCCTCCCCCCAAACTTTTGTCTTGCACAGCGTTTAGCCCTACATGTCAAAATCAAAAGAGAACATCAAAATTCTTGCCCGAACCTATTTGGTTTTTAAAACTCACTTTCACCGCACAGCCCCACGTCGCGCAATATTAATACTAACTTGTATCACTAATATCAACCTCGATTTTTTTTTTTTTTTTTTTTTGGTCCTAGCCACTAAAATCCCAGGAAAGTAAGTGGCAAGACCAGCCAGAGTACAAATATTGGTAACACCCGGCCGGCCTCCCTGTGGCAGGTATTGGTAACGTCGGGTCTCACTAGGGGCCCGGCGGCTAACAGGCCGGACGAACAATGGGCACAACAAACTACACAGTACATATCCCACACACTTTTAAATCTCTGGCTTGTCCGATACAGAGAACATACGCGGAGATGGGAGAAATCCCAGGTGCCGTCAGACCCCGAACATACCTAATACCTAATACCTAATAATAATACTACTCCTTGCCAAAATCAAAAGATACTCTGGATTGGTGGCTAGGATCGTCAGGCGGGACTGGGGGTTAAACCAACGCACCCTGTCATTGTTTTATAAAACAACCTTCCTACCGATCATCACTTACGCCTCAGCAATATGGTTTTCCAAAACAGGAACTGTAGTAAACCGACGCATCCTTGATGCAACGCAAAGAACAATCCTACTGACAGTTACACGTGCTTGTAGGACAACCAGTACCCACGCGCTGCAGGTCTTGGCCGGAGCTCTTCCCCTTGACTTAGAGATCATGCGTAGGGGAATAAACTACCACATAGAGAAAGGAATACCTTGTACATACCATGGCTATACTGTGGACGTTAATGCACCACAAAAAAATGAAAAGACAAGGCTGCAAAAACACCTGATGCAAGTTTGGCAGGAGCGTTGGGCCAACTCAAATAAGGGAAATATCACCAGGAAATTCATTCCGAACATCGACAGGATGTACCCCAGTCCCCCAACTTGGTTTCAACCTGGCTTATACACCACCTATTTATTGACTGGTCACGGGGCCTTTAAAGCCAAGCTGGCAGCGCTGGGGATTGAGGTGGATCCGAGATGTGCCTGTGGGGAGCTTGAGTGCTGGGAGCACATTATGTATGATTGCACCCATTATGAGGACCTCAGGTGCAGACTGATCACTGCAATACACTACCTCCCCAAGAACTTGGAATCACATCTATTGGACTCACTTGAGGAATACAGGGAGCTAAAGGAATATGCCCAAAAACTATTTGGTAGGCGTAAAACACTGATAGCCATCTACAGAAGAAGATTAAAAAAAAAAAAAAAAAAAAAGGAGACACAGAACACGAGTGGAGAGGACTCAAGGAGAACCAAGCCCAGGAACCTGCTTACTACTAATCATCTAAAACCAGCGATCGCAAGAATAACCCCATGGAGCTGCGGATCTTTCCATGATGAAGAGAACCACAGCCATAGCTAACAGACCAACAATGGACCTGACCAGTGTTCCTAGCTGAGGAAAAATATGGCTATCAATGACAGAGAAGACCAACGAAGATAGAGAAACTCCAAGTTGCTGCCTCAACGGAGCCATATTGGCTCTATGCTCTGCACTCTCTTGTGCAGTGCAATTCTTTTACTCCCACTCCCGGCAGGGGAGAGAGGTGACGGCTTGCTGTCGCCTCTCTTCCCTGCCACACCATTTCTTCCCTCTGGTGGGGCATGGGCATGCCTCACTGAAAAATTGGGGGTAACCTACCCTATCGACCCTCTTCTTCCTATTTCACCCCCCAGCCTTCACTCTCCCCTCCCAGCACTTTTTCTAGCACAGCGTATAGCCCTACACGTCCAAATTTAAAATACACCAAAAATTTTCGCCCAACCTTTTAGGCACTTTAGAAACAGGCTTTCAGCGTCAAACCCCATATTAGTGCTTTAATGTAAGTGATTTAAAATCAACCGCGGTCGTTCCAATTTTATTTTAGGTCCTAGCCACTAAAATCCCAGGAAAGTAAGTGGCAGGACCTGCCAGAGTACAATTGACTCAATGGTAATACCCGGCTAGCCTCCACGTGGCGAGGTATGGGCAACGTCTGGTCCCATTAGGGGCCTGGCGGCCAATAAGCCGGATAAACAATGGGCACAACATATAACACTACTCATGACCCACACACTTCTAAATCTCTGGCTTTGACAGGGTACTGTCACCGATACATAGAACATTCGCGGAGATGGGAGAAATCCCAGGAGCCGCTAGACCCTCAATACCTCATACCTCATACCTCTCCTTACTGCCGTGTTACCAGACCGGTTCACGGATTATGCCCCCAGGGTTCTGTCCTGGAGCCACTCCTGTGGAACATGGTTCTGGATGGATTCCTCAATCTGGATCTTCCCCTTGTTGCCTCCCAGGCTTATGCCGATGATTTGGTGCTGCTGACAGCAGGGCACAGCTGGAACTAAATGCAAATCGCACAATTAATATACTCCAGGAATGGACCAAGCTGCACCATCTATCTCAACAGTCAAGACAAGTTCTATCAAATTGCAGACACAACTGAAGTACTTGGGGATTGTACTAGATAAAAACCTATGCTACACCCCACACCTAGAGCACCTTAGAACAAAAATTAGAAAACTATTAGCACTTATAGCCAGAATAACCCGCAGAGACTGGGGCCTAAAAAAGATCCCTCACTCTCTTATATAAGTCAGTCTTCATCCCAGCCGTGACATATACTGCGGGGGTGTGGTACACCAAGGCAAATACGGCGGTGAACAAAAAGCTTGAATCCATTCATCGTTCCATATTACAACTACCAGAGCTTGCTGCACTGTCAGCACCCACGTGCTCCAGGTCCTGGCTCGATCCCTTCCCCTGGACCTGGAGGTTTTGCGCTGTGGGCTGCTGTACCAACACTCGAAAGGAAGAGCGGTAATCCACTTGGATTTCACTGTTGATCCAGCAAAACCTTACAACACAAAAGGCTTATGGAACACCTAAAAGACACCTGGCAGAACCAATGGAATTTATCCACCAAAGGAATCATTACCAAGAAGGTCCTCCCGGATATCAGCAGGGTGTATCCACTCTCCCCAGCATGGCTATCTCCCGGATATACACCACATTTTTACTGACTGGGCACTGCTCCTTTAGAAGAAAGCTACATGAATTTGGTCCCACAGACACCCCATTCTGTGCCTGTGGACAAGAAGAATCCTGGGAGCACCTCCTTCACGAGTGCGACCTCTTCGAAGACCTGCATGCACAACTATACACGCCTATCCACTCACTACTCAGAAATGAAGAGTACGTCATTTTACAGGAGCAGGACAACTACAGGGCCTTCACCCACTTTGCCCAGCTGCTGTTTACAAGACGAAGAACCCTTTTACCTCCCTAAAGAAAATGACACAACGTAATAGGCATAGAGCCCATCTTTTGGACCCAAATGCTGGACAAGACACTATCAAGGTAACATCTTGCGACGTATAGGCCATTTGTCGCTCTCTACCCCGCACTAGCAAGCAAGGTTTTAACCCCTTCCTCCGGTGGGGGGAGAGGAACTTGTACCCCATCCCCCTGCCTCTCCCATTTTCCTTCTGGTGGGGCACTGGCATCTCCACTGCTAGCAGGGACCATCTACTCTATCGGCCCTTACTTCCTTTTCCTACCTCCCCCCCCCTCCCCCGGCCTTCAGTCTCACTACCCTTCTTTCACTTCACACCCCGTCTTCTCCACACGTCCAAATTAAATTAACACCAAAATTCTTGCCTGACCTATTAGGCCTCAAATCTTGATATTTCCAGCGCATAACCCCATCTAGAGAAATTTCTAAAGTTATCGGCAGAATAGACCGCGTTCATCTTTTACTTCTTAGGTCCTAGCCACTGAAATGTTAGGAAAGTAGGTGGCAGGACCAGCCAGGGTAGATTTCTCCTAATGGTACACCTGGTCGGCCTCCCCGTGGCTGGGTATGGTAACATCGGGTTCCACCAGGGGCCCGACGGCTAACAGACTGCATGAACAATGGGCACAACGCACTACATATCACATGATCCATACACTTTTAAAATATCTGGCCTTGACAGGGTACTGTCACTCGATACATAGAACATACGCGGAAATGCGAGAAATCCCAGGAGCCTTTAGACCCTCAACATACCTATATCTATATCAGGCCCGTAGACTTACTTTTAAATGCAGATTTTCCAAGATGGAGTTCGACTAAACGTCTAGGGTGCCACCCAAAACAAGTAGACATACTACATGGTACGAGTATATGTTTTTTTGCTTTTCATGGTTTGTAAGTCAAGCTTTATAATTGAGTTTCTTACACAGAAGCGCATGATTGTAAATAGAAAGCGTTTATATCTATTTGTATATGTAATAAAAATGTATGTAAATGTAATGTGGTCGATTTGCCGTTATTTGTGTTTCCACGTCTGACTGGGGTTTATCCCACAAGACTTGTTTTATTATCAGGCTGTATTTCTCCCCATGACAACATACTGTATATGCAGCAGGTGCTTGGTTTCATCGTGCTGTGGTGGTGAGGTTCCAAACAAAACTCAATTCCATATAACGATCAATGCTTCTCAGCATGTTGAGGGTGTGTAGGACAGTATCTACTGCAGCTATTCAAGTGTTAGCCGGGGCTAGTCCTTTGGACTATGTTATAGGATTAAAAATAAGATACCTGCCACGTTTCATAACATTACACTTGATACCCAGGTAGATATTAAAAGGGAAAAGATGCGTTGTATGAACGAGATAATTAACCTATGGCAAACGAGATGGGATACTAGAACTGCGAGAAGAGTGACAAAGTTTTTTTTTTTTTTTTTTTTTTTGTCCTGCAGTAACGTTTCTCCTAGACAAGAGAAGCCAAATGGTTTATCCCTAGGTTGGAGTTGCTATATATAATAATAGGCCATGGCTCATTAGATGAGAAAGTATTTGCCCTCGGATTAACAGATACTGAATTGTGTTTATGTGGAGTCAAGGAAAATTGGTTTCACTTTTGTTTGAATGTAGTATCTATGATAGTGCGCGATCTCTAATTATAGTGATCTCCTTGTCAGTGTGATTCCTGGATGGGAGTTTCATATTTTGATTGGAAGGAGATTACAAACTTTCGCTAAAACCGCATTTGATCTGAGAAATATGCTTCCACAATTAATTGTTTTACCTTCGGTTAACTCTGATAACTTGGTATTTGTAGTTATGGCGAGTTTTATTTTAACTCTAGAGGATTTTTTGTTTTGTCTCAAACTGAGACCTTAGGCATTCCATCTACTGGAACTGGCCCACCTTCCCGTGGTGTGGACAAGTATCTGGAAGCAGACTTCCTGATCCCTGCTTCTAGGTAGCCAAGAGGCAGCACAAATTAACAACACAACATACATAAAATACACAAACATTACACTACTATTCGCCTGGCCTATTTTACAGAGTGTTAAAATCTACAGTAATACGAGGCGGATTTGAACTGACATTCTAGGAACCGGCCTAACAACAAATGTCCATATGGTCGATTTGCCTGTTTGCTGGACAAAAAAAAAAAAAGTTTTCTGGAGAAAAAACATGCAGCCTTCGCCCGAGATCAACTAATTCAGCCACGTTGTGAAAAAAAAAAAAAAAACCCATACATTCCTCGTGTCATTGACGGGATTCTAACCAGACCGTTTCCACCTGGTGTGGAGAGTGGTGATTTTTATTCAATTGCTACCGGTGAGAGCTTGTGGTTAGAACGGCATTAAAGCTGTAAAGACCATACTGCGCTTGCCCTTGTCAGTCCATGTTTAAAATAAATGGGAAATCAGATTAATTATTTATAGGACTGAATTCGTTGAGATTGATTTAGTCTCCAATGGTATACTGTTAAAGGGTCTCCTACGGTTGAAATGGTTAATAAAGTTGCATTTTTATATTTCTGATAATTGTGGACATTCAAAAATTACGGCCGACCGGTCTAGCCGGGTGGGTAAAGTGCCTGCCTGGCAACCCAAAGGTCGCGGGTTCGATTCCCGCCTCGGGCTTGGATCAAAGTACTGCATAAACATTGGGAGGTGCATTATGGCCACAGAAGCCGATGCGCCAACGACTACAAAAAAAAAAATTATTACATGCTCGACTGCTAGGGTGGAGTTACAGTTGGGTACATTGAGGCAGTTCATTTCGAATTAGCTGGTAAAGGCATGTAAGATGAGTATATCCAGTATTTTTTTCCTTGAAAGAGTACCTTTTTGTTGGCTTGGGTGTGAATTGGATACCCAAACTGCGGATCTTGTTTGATCTGCTTAAGTTTGTTATTTATATGTGTATGCCATATACTCTTGCACAATAAAGACTGCTGTAAATTTGGAGCACTGTGGCATTAAGGGCAAGTTGCTCTTATGGATAAAGGCAATGTGTTTAGTGGGAGGAGACAGAGTGGTAATCAATAGACACTGCTCTTCGTGGACTAATGTTATTAGTGGAATACCCCAGAGTTCGGTGTTGGTAGCATTGTTATTTTCTATATTTATCGATGGTATATCACGCTTAATGTCCAAGTTAGCAAATTTTTACGATACTACTGGTAAGTGGATGGTGTGATTGAGAGGTTTATGGTCTGAAGGATCGTTTCTGCAGAAGTGTATAGCTAGTGTTTTTTGTTGAGTGAATAGCCATTGTACTCAGTTCAAAAGTAATTCATTTAATGAGTTTTGATGGTGTCTCTTTATGGTAGACCCCTTTAGAATAGCAATAAATAGACAAATTATCTGCATCGCGGTAGGTTTCTATTGTGCTTGAGAGTTGGTGTGTCATATAGTTTATTTCAAGGACAAATAAAGTGGTACATTACCGATCCATGAGGTAAATCTTCCTGGATAAAATTACGTGATAGGGACTTTTGGTAATGGACCTAGAATGATCAAAAAACCCCAGACCCTTTTCATTCTCCACTAGCCTATCTTGCCCCTAGGCAAACAAGGCAATTGCCTAGGGTCTGTAAAATCATGGGACTTGGTCCCCCTCGAATCATAAAATAATTTTTTTTATTTACAATTCAAAAAAACAATATTCTACCATAGTGCCTTCTGCCGCTGCGAGAACTTAAACTTCGGATAAGAAGACGCCAACTGTTCTTCCTCGGCAATTACGGCCGCACGAAGTGTCTTCCATATTCATTCTGCACAATTTTGTTCTAGCCATCGGCGAGTCCGCTAGAGTCTAGAAAAGTGCAAAAACCGAGTTATTGCTACTGCTTGTATACGCCAGTGGCGTTATCGGACTTTAGCCCAGGTGTCCCAACTTTTTCTTACTCGCGACTCCGAAATTATACATGATAATCACACGCGACCCCATATATTTGCCTTTGAATGCGCCATGACTTCACAAAACGGCACCAGAGCTTATCCATTTATTATTATTATTATTAATCCAAGAACATTAAATGTCCTTTCATAATAAACATTTTTACAGGGGCCCCAAAAATACTTTTGCCTAACATATCCTCAAGATAGGCCCTGCTCAGAGTGTAGCACCGCACAAATGGAGCACTATGGCATTAAGGGCAAGTTGCTCTTATGGATAAAGGCAATGTGTTTAGTGGGAGAAGACAGAGTGGTAATCAATAGACACTGCTCTTCGTGGACTAATGTTATTATTGGAGTCCCCCCGAGTTCGGTGTTGGTAGCATTGTTGTTTTTTATATACTCTGGTGTTACTTCTACCCATATGCAGTACTTTGCATTTGTTAATATCTTCAGTCTCCACTTCCCAATAGAGTTCTCGTGTGTGAATGTAGATGCAAAATATTCATTCAGTTTTTCAAGTGGACCAATCTGATCATCCCCCTTCCTTCTAGAATTTACATAAGTAAGAAGTCTTTGCTGTTTTTCTTTGCATCCTTTGACAAAGATTTCTCGTAATCTGCTCTCGCTTGCCTAACTTCCTTTGTGACTTGACTAGCTTGTATCTACCATAGGCTTCTGTATCGCCTGATAATGTATTTTCATCCCATGCATTTTTATTCTTTGCGATGAGTCTCATTTGATTGCAACTAATCTCCATGCTATAAAATTCCGTCGCAACGCACGTGGTTTCAATTTCCTCTGATCATGACCCTGGTCGAAAAGCCCCGTTCGTTTCAGGAAAGTAACAAAATTGTTTAGTTTCTTAATGTTTTAATATTAGTTCCTAAAGTGCTAAAAGTATGGATTCATTATTTATTTGGTTTCCAAGCATTTAAATTGTTTTAAAAATACGGACGTATTGTATTCTCTCACTCAAAGATTAGTTAGGGTTGGTGGTTCGATGTATTTTGGGGTCCGCGAGCCTCGGAATCTGGGGTGCATTGGATCATTGATTTTGTCTATGAGGGTGTGGAATACATGTAAACTATTTGTATAGTTGTCCAACAACGGAGAGTATCAGCACTGGAGAGATGTTCTACAAGACATCATAGAGGTAATTCCTCCATTTCTTAACTAATTGATTTTTAACTTAGAACGTATTGAGCCTTTGCTGCTCTGTTATCTATTAAATAAATAATAATTAGTATTATTGTACTAAATAATACATATCAACATGTCAAAGTTTGCAGAATAGCCATAAATGGAAAGCATATTACATTTTAGAATTTGTGGACCTTTTTATTTGTGGACCTTTTTATTTGTAGACAAATGCAATATTCGAGAATACCGTGTGGTGCTCTTAATATTCCTGATAACCGGGAAACGGCCGTTACAAATTGAAATTATTTTTCAGTTTATTACTGCAAGTGTATATATACAGAACTATCACGTTGACAGCACAATAGCAGCATACACGAGTTTTGAGTAAGTATATTTGTTATCATATTTACAGGCTTATATATTTACGACACATGTGGAAAGGAAGAGATCTCTCAGAGGCAGGTTTTTCGTTTAATACAACGCGTTAGATCATCTACTTCTTTAGGCTGTTTAGAGGAGAGAAATGGCCCAGTATTTGGTAAGTATCATCGTTTATTACACTATTTTCCCAAATGTCATGATACGGAATACCCATATGGTTGCAGTAAATTATGTGCTATTATAAAATATTCAAATATTTTGACTTATAAACGTGATCAGCAGTTAGCCTGGAATTGATTTCAAAGATCTACACTGAACGATGAGCATACGGAAAGAGCTAACGGAGTTTCGAAGGGGAAATGGTCGATGTATGTCATTTGGAGAAAATGTCTGTGCCTGTGCATACTATTGTTTAGTAATTAAGCATTCCCAATTCAACAACTGGCAAAGTGCTGAGGAAATGGAAGTCCAGAGGTGACACTGAACCCGAAGAAATGAGCTGATACTTGTAAATACTAAGCGACTGGTTAACTCTTCATCAGACTACTGAAAACTTCATCAGAAAACCTCAACTGATGTCACGAACGGTCATAGGTAAACTTTTATGGCTTTCACGACACGTAGCGGGCTGCATGCCATGAACTTTCATGGAAAAGCCGCAACACATAAGCCTTTAATACCAAAAATGAATAAATTATATTTCCACCAAAGAGGGGTAAAAATACAAAGGAAATGTTGCCCCCCCCCGCCACGTCGAGCAAATCTGGTGAGGTGGAATTCAACAAAAATAAAAATAGCTATTAATCCGTGTGGATCTACAAAGTATCCATATGTGTGTTACAAATTTGATAATATATATAATTAAAATCAGTTATCTTAATTATCTCTTTGTAGTCCTTAGAAATAAATCATAAGTATAAATCAATGTTAAACTGGTTAAAATCCAGTACAGCACATTTTATATATGTAAAGTCAAACATTCTATAGAGGCCAGGATGGAGCGTTGATTTTGATCCGACAGTTCTTAGAGGGTGTATCCAAGAAACCATATTTCGGATGGGGCAACTGCCAACAACTCCATACAAAAGATTAAGCAGCTTTTTGATAGTAATGATTATCCATCTGGTATGTTTTGGCATAATTTGCAAGTTCAAATATTAACTTAAGAGAAATCGCTGGAGAAAGGTGAAGCGTACAGTTTATCCACCAAAGAAGAAAGTATTCAGCTTTAATAAGAATTATTAAAAAGAATACAGGTTGAATCACATTCATTGGAGCAGTAGAGCAAAAATTACAACATAGAGAAACACTGGAATAACGTAGATTTCCATATATCGTAAGACAACTTTTTTTGATTCATATCGTACCGTTTTAGATTTCGAACTGCAAGCGGCATCGTCACTTAATGCAATGTTTATTAAACTGTAACTTGGCATTCAATAACACACTCAAAAATGGGAGAAATAAAAATTTGAAGCAGCCTAGGAACCACAGAAAGAAGGAAAAAAAATATCTATATCCGTAGCCGAGTGGGCAGGAGCGGGAGTGCAGTAGCACACGCTCTTTGAGTAGACCGGGGTTCAAGCCCCTGACTGCTGAATACGGTCGATCTGCCGACCCGCACTGGACCAGCGTGGCAGATTATGGTCCATTTTCCCTCAGCATGAATTGTTGAGGAGGCTTCCACCCTGCAGTGGGTTGATAATGGCTGCACTTAACTTTTGGGGTAATCAATAACCCAGAAAATGAAATGTATTTGACATTAATTAATTGTTGAACAGTATCCGAACACGTACCATATCAGCACTCTTCCATACGACTTGAAAAGAAATGCACACCGTCGATTGGTATGATGCAAAATACCAAAAATTTAGACTGTGGCCAATAGAAAACGGACTTATGTATTGAAAGAGGAGTAACGTTGCACGCCTTTCCAAACTGATGGTCGGTTATGGTCGGTTTCCTCTGTGTGTGTTGTTTCAAACTGTGAAGTTGAGAGGAAGAACAGTCATTGTCTGGGTGTGTTTCTTGTGGTATGGACTAGGTCGCACTGTACAGAACCATGAATGCTGAATCTTACAGTGATGATCTGGACGATTCTGCGTACCCTACAATTGCGACACTTTCACCTTCCAGTACTACGACAATGCTTCATATTGTAAAGCAGTTATTGTGAATACGTGATTTGAAGATACTGGAACATTGCAGAGGCAGCACGGTGAAACTAGTTCCAAATCGTTCTGGATTGAATTGGATTACACGAAGGATAGCCATCGTGGCCTTTAGTGTAGCTTGAGAATGCTTTAAAGATTGAGCACAGTACCTTCAGCTTTCTACCAGAAATTAATAGAAAGTCTTCCACCACGCATTGAAGCAGTCGTATGGCCACAGGCGAGTCGACACTATTAATTTCTTTGAATAAGTACGCTTTGTTCATAACTACAAGTTTCCTATAATTTTTGGCATGATATAGCGTATTTCACTGTGTGATTTCTTCATCAGCTTTACAGCCTTCATAAATGAAAACAGTATTTTTTTTGTTTTGTTTTCTTTTCTTTAGGAGTTATAGGACAAGGAGACATACACATCCTCAAAATACCAGCAAAGACATTGGAGGCGTTTTCCGTTCCACTCATTGTAACTTCAGATCGAAATGCAATGGAACTTCGCCACCTAGACAATGTGTTCAGCACCGCGCCATCTTTCATATCCTTAGCTCGGGTGCGTAAAAACAATTCATATATTTTATTATTTTACTTGTACCGGACGTTCGTGTAGCTTTGATTATGTCTTATATGCATTGCTTCTCTCTCTCTCTCTCTCTGTTTATAGTTTCTGCGTGTTCAGGAATATTAAAAAAAAAAAGAAAAAGAAAAAGAAAAATCAAATTCTCTCCTGGATAATGTTTTAAAATTAAGAGATTCGAAAACTGATTTAGATAAACTAAGCCTGTAATTCCATCCTCTGGGAGTACAACCAGTATAGCGAAGTCCAATTCAAAGATGCTACTCCAGGGGGAAAAAAAAATAATAATAATAGGCAAGTGTGATTTATCTTTGTCTTCCATGTCATAGTTAAATTTAGAATCGTACGAGCCTGCTTAACATTTGATTTTAAATTCTCTTCATTTTAGGTTTCCCTTACAAATAAAATGAATTTCTTTTAAATTAAATGAAATATTTTCTTTTTAAAGGCTGTAGTGAAAACTGCAACTTATCTGGGTATAACAGACATTGCAGTTTTTGTACCCGAAGAGACACTTCCAGTGGAATTATTCCAAGAAGAGGCGAGCAGAAATGGCATGGAGATCTATGTGGTAAAGATAACTTCCAAAGAGATGAGGGATGATGACATCATGACGGCAATAGGTAATCTCCAGCGGAGAATAAAGGTAAGGTTAAAATAAGCAAAAACGCCCATCATCTCAGGCTAGATTGTGTCAGTGTTTGTTAAAGTGGAGAGGAAATATGAATATACAGTCAATTTCTATCTAATATTTCTCATTGAAATTTTGTATTGAATATATCTCAAACAAATCAAATTATTGTTGATCTGAAAAACTCAGTATGGGAATTCTGTGAGCTGTGTAGGATTTGGCATCGAAAGTAATATAATGACAGGATACATAAAGAAAATAAACACAGATATAATAACTCGAGAGATGATGTAGGATAAGCTCTGTGATAATCAATGTACAATGTAATATAATCAAATGAAATATCCAATTACCATCAAAAATATTTGCAATATTTGTGGCTTACAAATACTGCAAAAAAAAAGTGTTGGGAATTTGCATTTTTTATATGTAGCCTGAAAATAAAACACGGTATCATGAAAACAAACTTCCTTTTACATGTAACAAGGTATTGAAAATGTAGTTGGCATCTACATATCACCCAATCCTACAAAGGAAACAATGCAAGAGGTGACCAACTGGATCCTTCACCACCTCCACACCTCACCAATGAAATTTGTCTGTGGAGACTTCAACCGCCCTCCATGTCTGGATCATATGAAAAGATTGCTCCTATCATGGCTAAGCATGGCGGGCCTAATATAGCCAATGAGGGTCCCACAAGGGGTACAAACCAACTTAATCTGATCCTCACATCAATTCCATATACACTTGAGACTCTTCAAGATGGTTATTTTAACTCAAACCATGACCCAATCCTAATACAATTGGAACCACCAATCCAAATTTTTAATGCAAAACAATAGGTGATACGGAGAACAATTTGTAGTCAAAAATATCTCGATGTTTCCGAATGCATTACGGCGGCATCTCTCATCCCATGGTATGTCCTTGAGTCATGTGATACCCTACTAGCAGCCGACCTGTTAACTAAATCGATTTATCACGGTAGCTCAATACATGGCTCAAAGACAGTCACAACCGCTCCCCACTCTAGAGCATGATAGACTCCACATCTAAACTCCAGCTTTCAATTAAAACAGCAACTCCATAAGCAGTGGAAGCAATCTGGCGAAATTAATGATAGGATAGCCTTTTCAAGAGCACAAGCCATTTTCAACCACCAAAAATCCCAGTCCATCAAGAGCTATTTTGAATGATTGCTAACAGATGGAAAGACACCATACACAAAAGAAACTACTAGTTTCCCAGAGAAACTTTACCCCCAGAGATGGATTGACTTCATTACCCAATATGAAGACGTTGCGGCATCCATCAATAATTTCGACCACATATTCAATCGTAGTAGACAGACTCGCTGACATCCATCACTATATCTAAACACCAAATCTTAGCAGCGTTGAACTCAACCCCATCCTCTACAGCTGTAGGTGCAGATGGAATACCCCAGTTCATGCTGAGATGCCCGAGTCCATATGTCATCCAGCCCCTTGTTAGCAAGTTCAATGCAGTACTAACTGAACACCTTTCCCCATCAATGAAATGTCTATTTGGTAAGGCTGCACCCTAAAATAAGAACACCATAATTAGAGAAACACTTCAGACCCATCTCCAATATCTCATGTCTCCTGAAATTACTAGAGAGTATCCTCCTGTCAATTCTAACAGCTCACATACTTTCAGATGTGCCACCACAAATTCATTCATCACTACTAAACAGGTCCACCATTACCAATCTCCTTGCCACCACCCACAGCATCCTTACAGCTTTTGAGAAGAACTCCTCATAACCTACCTCGACATCGAAGCAGCATTTGATGCTGTTCAAGTACCTGCCCTCCTACGACTGCTTCAAGACCACTACTCCATAGGTGGGGATGCATTGCATTTCCTCTCATCACTCCTTCAGAACCATACAATCATACTCCATAATTCTGACAAAAGCTATACTAAGCAAATATCTACAGGAGTACCACAAGGGGAGTCCTCTCCAGCTTCCTCTTTACTGCCATTATCTCCCCTTTTATAATTCAGAGACCGGATATATTTTCTTATGCTGACCACCATCCAAACAAATGCAGACCCCAATATGATCACAGAGGAAATTAACAGTGTGCTCCTTGCACTAGTAGGCTATCTCAAACAATTTGCCCTTAATATCAACCCAGCAATGTCTAAGTGCATGCTCTACTCCTTGAAGAAAGAGCCCCCAACATGGGCGTCCACAAAAAATTTTCCCGAGGGGGCAAAGCTTGGAGACGAATAATTACGTCAATAAGTTTTTATTTAATTATACAAGTAGATTATAGAATACAGTATTGCATCAATACAAAAACACATACATAATGTATATACATTTAAAATATAAAGGAAACAAGAATTAATATAGATAGATAGATTCTTTTCTTCTTTACCGCTTCCTCTTCTAGTTTCTTCCTGTGCACACTAATCATACATATACATAAACCTGATAAGCGAGTTTCTGAGACAGTGGATACCTTAACCATGTTTTAACACTGCTGGAGGTGCTGAAACTTCTTTCAATGGTACAGGTCGTAACAGGTAATGTCATACCAATAGTTATTGCCGAATTAATAGAAGGGAAATAGTCGCAATGTTCCAAAACTTTTGGTAAAGTTTGGGGAATATCAGTCGATGAACCAAAAACAGGAACACGTGTTTTATTGCTGCAATAGGTGAAACACGTGTTCTATAGTTACCCCGCCAAGGACCTAAACCGGCCAACCCGGAATAAAATTTTAAGGCAGACAAAGCGTCCCATGGTCGAGGGTGTACGGTTACATATCTCAATCACTTTTACGATTATAATTTGTGGAATTTTTTACTCGATTCCAGGGAGGGGGCAAGTGTCCCGTTTCCCCCCTCTGCGGACGCCCATGGCCCACAATCATCTCGCCAAAGATTAATGCAGTATCCATATTCCTGTTTCATATCATTTGATTTGGAGGTGGTTTATAACACAAAGCTGACATTTAACCATCACATTGAAAACTCATCAGGCGAGCGGCGCACCTGAAATGGAGGCGAAGCAGCACTTTCATTACGCCTCAGACAAGGTTACTGCAACAAAATATGTCAGGACCGTCATATACCCCCCGCTACTTTATGCAGCAGAAATCTGGGCGTTGGCAGCACCCACGAACACAAAACCCATCTGGGCAGCAGAGTACTGGCTCCTCAAGTGGGTAACCTACAAACACAGGATACCACCCCAGGCCGATACGACTGAAATGGCTCTGGGAATTCCCAGGCTGCCCTCTCTCATTGAACAAAGGAGACTGGTAATCACGATAAAGATGTTGACCGGTCTCATCACATCTCTTTCCTTCTGAGATCTCTGTGCCCAATTTGCCTTCTTCACTCACGCCTCCATTTATCAGATTGCTTCCTACCGTACCAGATGCTCGGAATAATCCAGGGTATCGATGCCGACTTAGAGAAATTTGCTGTTAACCGACACTATAGGAAGAGGATTCTGGATACCACACATCCCATGCTCTCCAATCACTCAGCGTAGACAGAGGGCGTTCTCGATGCAATCTAGTGACATGCAAATTCATCCCAGGTTCCCTCCGGTAAGGAATAGTCAACGACTGTCCCAACAGTCTGCAAAATGAAAAGCCTTGCCTTCTCTTCATCGCATCCAAGCCAACATGCCCTGCACTCGCCACTTTAATGCTCCGATTAATTACTGAGCATACTGGGAAAGGAGCCGGCGGTGTGTGCATCAACTGCCTCTGTTCATGCTGTTCTGTCCCACGAGCTGCGAAAACGAAATTCGGGACTTTCAAGTGTCATTTTGTTAATTTAATCTAAATGTTACGTTACACCAGTATTTATTTAATGTAATTTCATTTCATTTAATTTTTATGTAATCTTAATATTTTTATGTAACTTAATGCCATTACGGAAGTCATTGTATTGTCTTATTAATGTTTTATTTCACTTGATGTTATTTCATTTAATTTGTTTTATGTCCTATATCGCTTAATGGAAATTTATTTATTTCTGTTATATATCTGCTTGTTATCATCTCTATAAGTGTTAACTCCTGGCTTTTTTGCCGTGAAGTGACATTGCAACACGATCCAATCATGTAACTGTCACAATTGAAGGTGGTGCAACAAAAGATTCTCTCTCTTTCACACTAATTTTCCCGAATCACACAGTGCGTACCGCGAAACAAACCTGACTTTAATTATGGCCACTCTACAGGAAAAGGTTGGACACCACTGGTGTAGAGTACCATAATAGCCATTAGTTGAATTGGCATTGTTTATTGTTAATCCTATAGGCTCTATCTAGTTTAGTCAACATAACTTTCTCCGATTTTCCTTCAGGATCACACTGAGTATTCGCACAGATACAATCCTGAGAAAAAGCGGTAAGTTAGTCCCACTCGTTAACATCAACTATTGAATGACACTGAATGTTTCTATTATCTGTATTTGATGCCTCAGAACTTAAAAATAAAATTTCTCCAATAACTAAAATTAGCTGTTTATGAAATTTGTAGCTTTAACTTTGTATAGTTAATTTTTTAAAAAAAGGTGATTCTATACCATACCATTTAAATTATTTTATTGCATAAAATAATAGCTAGATTAAATATAAAATAAATAGCATATATAAAAAAAAGCACAAATCAAATTTTGGGTTACTAAATAATTTTTTTTAATATCAAACATTGACTAGTTGATAAAGTAATACTGTATAGCAGCACTCTACCACTCAGCTGAAAAAGCGTGTTGACCGATCGTTTGGTTTTTCAAAAATGTATCGTCATGTGCACCCAGAACGCTAGATGCAGGTGGTATCCTCCAGACGCGGATGCCACCCGGCTTGTCGTTTTTAACGGTCATTACACTCCAGCGTGTAAGACGCGATTATTTTTTGCTTGTGTTGCATTGCCTTAAAGCATAGTGTGGGTATTCCTGTCTTTCTCATTTTGCTTGTGTTGCATTGCCTTAAAGCATAGTGTGGGTATTCCTGTCTTTCTCATTTTGCGAGGAAGAAACTATAATATTAAGGGTAATGTGCTGAGCTTTCTGAAATCCCTCCTGCAGAATAAATCACTGCAAATGATAGTTAAAATTCAGATAATCACAAATCCCATTAAAACTGGTGAAAGAGGAGTCAAGATAACTTCTCCTTGTGAAAAAGTTATCTGGACTCCTTTTCATAGTTTTAATCATTCCTTTGAAAATGTGTTATATCGATGATTTTGAAGTGTTTGGTCCAGATGATCATGATAGTTACCAAGAAAGTTAAGCTCAGCCTAGCAGACCTGGCAAAATACCTTCAGTTTAATTTTAAATTATTTCAAAATAGGTCACTGCGAATGACAGCTAAAATTCGGTTGATCACGAAGCCCATTAAGACCGGTGTTCCACAAGGAGAAGTTATGTGTACAAATGCTGTTTTTTCCCCTCAAGCCTGTCCACGCTGTTGATGAAATTTCACGCCATCATGGACGATGATGACGACAGTGTTGGGTGATGATGATTAAATTGACAATGAAATGAATTCAATTCATCCCATTATCAATTACAAATGACATATGCTAGTTATTTGGAATAACCCTAGCTGTCGAGAAATACACAGAACGTTGGATAGTGTTTTATCCAAAGTTCCAAATTAACTATCATCTCTAGTGTCTACGCTTAAAGGCCAGATGCTTAAGAAGGCAAATAATAATAATAATAGCTTAAACAACAAAATCCTTAAAGCAAAGCTTCGTTTTTTTTTTGTTTTTTGTTTTTTATATACAATTTTTTTTTTTTTTTTTTTTTTTAATACAAAAGATTCCATGGCGTCAGACTGCAGATTCAAAAGGACATGCTCTTATCACTCTAAACAAGTCCTAGCCAGTGCAAAATGTCCAATTACATATGGACTCCTGCTCACAAAAGTCAGTCATGTTTCAGTTATTTTTACTATTATATTATATTATATTATATTATATTATATTATATTATATTATTCAGTTATATTATTAAGCATGATTATGGTAATCTGTCTTACATGCCATCATTTTAAAAGATCTTTAAAGAACAACATAATTACCAGAAGGTAGTGCAGAGCTTCGGAGGTTTTAAAGGGACATTTTTGGTTAACTTCATTTATTGCTGCGTTACTTTGAATTTTTCATAATCAAATGGGCGTTATCATACTTTTTCTGACAGAAGAAAGAGGTTGACAAAACAGTCCAGAAACGACCAATAGTCGTAGAACACTTACAGAGGGAACTGGAAATCCTTGCTTGAGGATTCATTTGGCGGCCTGGACTATCGATAGAGCGTTTCTAACTGTAAGAAGTTAAATAATGTCTTTTCTACGATAGAACTGCAGCTCCTAAAGCATAAAAAAAAAAAAATTGAAAAAAGCATTAAGTATTATATAGTATGATGTATTATATCGTTCGTGGACTCCAGAGCAATGGAAAGAATTCCTTAGAACAAGTTACACTAGACACTGCTCAGATTTTATGGTTGCTTGTGGATTTGTAGACCGTTTGCAAAATGTTGTTGGGAACGTGTTATGTGAGGCGTTTCTTGGGGGAAAAAAAAATCCATTTCTTTGCAAAATAATGATATCCGAACACGTGCGCGCGCGATGCTTATATTCTTGTAGTGCATAAATAAATCATATTATTACTAATTAATTCCTTTTATTTTTCATGTTAATTTTAGGGCATAGTCCTCTTCCTTAAAGAAAAGGAAGCGACAGAATTTTTGGGTACAACAAACCTCACTCAATCAAAAGAGTTTACCTGTATCGTGGCGACTCCAGCTGATATGTCCTTCGTTTCGGAAAGTGTAAATAAACCTATTCGCAGAATGCAACACGAAACAAGAGCAGTAATGATTTCTCCATCTTCTAACCCAATGCCGGAATTCAGAAGATTCGTTGAGCGTGTGATGAAAGGGGATAGACTATCAGACCACACAGCGCGAACTGGATCATCTGAACGGTTACATTTATCACTGTTCATGGAGGCAGCAGAGAGTGCGAGAGGTCCAAGTATGGCTATGGCGAAAGACATGAATAATGAGATGAAATATTTCGTTGATGAGGAGGAAGTTGATTTCGGTACGAATAATGACATCCCGGCAACTATACAAGCAGTATGGGCACTGGACAAAGCATTGAAAATAGTACAGAATCTCTCATCCAGTCCCAAGATAGACTGTATTCCATTCAGTAGTCGGACATTAGCAACAACAGTATTGCATGCAATGAAAAACGTCAGCGAATCATCCAAAGATATGATGCTAAGATTTGCAGATGACAGAACTTTACTTACACAGTTTGATGTATTAGAGGTCGTGCATTATGGTGATGTTCGTCGAGTAAGTATTAATCGGAGAAACATATGCTAGAATGTCACTGGCTAGAATAGGTCCATTTTCCCTAATAAAATCTCAATTATAATTTACTTTTAAAGTTTCGAACTTTGAAGCTGTTTATTATAATTAATTTTCTTCATTTTATCATAAAAAAAAATTATGATGCTAACAGTTCTTAAGTGTAACTTATGTAGTATAAATATAGTGTGTATTCACAGACAAATTTGTACTTTGTGCGGGCTGAAAAACCCCGAATAACTCACGGGGTTTTTCAGCCCGCCTTCGACTAGCCTCGATTAAAGAGGATTTTAGAAATTCCTCTAGTCGGCGACGGAAATCGTACCCAAATCTCTCTAAACGGTGGACTAGTGGGGAAAGCACTATAGTAGTTACTGTAATGTGTGTGTGTGAACTACTATACACATTACGGGTTCGTGAAGGATTTTTTTTTTTTTTTTTTAATTTCCTCCTCATAAGGAAGCTGTAATGATTCTGGAATTAACATAGCCATTATAATTATGAGGGTACTTAAATAAGGGGGGGAAAACGTGTCTCGTGGTCGGGTATATCAGATAAAAGGATGGTAGATCTTCCGTTTCTTCATGTTTGACATCATGCAATTGCACCACATGCGTGGTATTGCCGCACCGTCACTCACGACGGTAAAAAAAAAAAAAAAACTATTAGGGTCACTCGGAAAGTTATTTCATCTACCCACATGTATTGTGTCTGTAAATTGCGTGTATTCTCTGGTCGATTTGCCTGATTTGCTGGACGAAAAATCCCGGGTTCTGGGGGAAAAACTTTGCTATCTGCGCCTGAGACCGACTAACTCAGCCAAGAAGTGTAAAAAGCCCATAAGGTTCTCGCGTCATTCTTCCACACCGGGTAGATGGTGACGATACCACTGTCTACCGCGCAGACTCGCACGACGGTAAGATTACAACAAACTGGTTAAACGCAGAATTGAACAACGCAATTTGATTTCTGCATATTAAGGGTTCCGACTGGTTGATGTGACAAATGTAATGTTATGATAACAGGTTTGAGTTTGATGAACTGTCTTTACTAACTCCAGACCATAAACACTGACAGTCGCAACAGTGAGTTCGTAAGACTCTACAGTCAGGAGTTTAGGATTACCCACCACACAGACCCGATTTCGCACCGAGTGATTTCCAACTCTTCTGGGGGGGGCGGATCTGATGACAGGCGATTTGCAATGTACTGTATGTAGATTTGCAACACATTGTCATTTTCTGGCTAAAGGTGCTTGACATTTATTTCTTCAACACCACACACTGATGTTACAGATGGATAAATTTTTAAATGTGTGACTGTATAAAAGTAGTTTGCATCAAAATGTTCTTCCTCACGGGTAGTATATATAGTGGCTATAATCGCTGTCTTCCTACATGGAAAAAGTAATCGGACAGTTGATGTAGATAATCCAACCCTATTTAAATACAGTAATGCATTGTAGAACTAGCTGATTTCATGTGTTTGTAGACTAATTTATAATATAAAATAACAATTGTAATTTTAAAAAGAAATTTAATATAAATTATATCAGAGTAACATTTCTTATCATTCGTAAAAGTAATTAAAAGTTGAATTTTAAAATAGTCACTTTATTTCAATCGACAGAAATGTAACAAACAATTTTCAATTTATTTTTCAGACAAACTTTCTTCTTTTACATCTAACTGTAACCTGAGTATCTATCAAACAGCTACACTTTAAATTGAACTCAACTGATTAATTTCTAGAGTGAAAGATGTTATTTGTAGAAATGTTACCTCTCTCATTGATTTCAAAATAATAACAATAATAATAAATTTCTTCCCGCAGATTGGTTGGTATAGTGACGAAAATGGACTTGTCCTTGGGAGTGAGAAAAAGGTGAATACAATGAATCCCCACGCTATGGCCCCAAATAAAACGGAGAGAACTTCAACGTTTTCCGAGAACCAGAAGGAAATCGAGGATTTCGAATTTAAAACCACACATAGCAATGATGAAGCTGCCAACATAAGTGACATTCGGATTCAAGAAATGGGTAATCGGCCGATCGTTTTTATAGCAGACAATTCATCACTAGCTGACTGGATAAGTCGCCCATGGTCGATATCTGTTTTAGTTCTATGCTCCTTAGGAATATTGTTTGTCATATACGGTTTTGTTTTCTTCCTGTTGAATTTATGCGAAGGAAAACTGAAACGAACCCATCACACCTTGGCTTTCATCCAACTCCTAGCGCTGTTTTCGATGTATAGTGGTGCCATCATATTAACTTTTAAGCCCACAGCGGTAATGTGTGGCATCAGACGCGCAGTACATAACGTGACGTATGCATTCTGTTTTGGGTGTCTACTCCTAAAAGCTTTCCATTTGCGTTCAAAGAAATTCCTTGGACTGGGTGGTCAAGTAAGCCATTTAAATCACATCCTCACCTTAACTTTTATTGTCGGTCTACAAGTGGCTCTTGAAATTCATTGGTGGATGTTGCAGCGGCCGTCCCAAGTGAATTCTGCTATCTCAATTTTTTGTTTTCTTTCCAGTTTCGACTTTTTGGTTTCTCAGATATACATCATAGTGATTCTAATGGTGACTCTCTTGTTTACTGCTATTGTATGTCGTGCGCCTGGTAGTTATCTAGAGGCCAACAGTCTGCTTATAACCGTAATTGCGTGTTTATTAATTTTTCTTGCTCGTATTGCTGCTTTCTGTTTAGTTCATAATGGTGAAAGTCAAGATATCACTCTTTGCTTTGCTCTAATAATAACTGCAGCTATAATTTACATAGGAGTAACGGGACCTTTAATTTATGCTCTTCAAAAACAGGGACAAATGTTGGAATCACTTTCCAACGCCGAATCTTTACCTACTATCTCTACCACAAATCGCGATTCAGACTCTAATATGGACAGTAGGAGAAGGTTGTCCCTCGCAACAATGCCACTCCCTCATCCAGATGATATCATAATGACTCGTTGTCCTCTCCACAATTTTGATAGGCTAGACCAATTCAACGGACCAAGAGCAGAGTTTTCATTCTGACCCCTTGATATTATATTTTTAAGCAAAAAAGGCTTGTACGAGTGAATGCGACATTTTCTGTAGTGTTGCGAAGAATTTGATTGTATTCTTAATCTAAGATTATTAAATATACTGATGTTTCTTTGGCTTAATTTTCCTTTACTGCTTGGTGGTCAACAAAATTATGTATACTTATTTAATTTAAAGGAAAACCATATAAAATTAATTTTTTTTTCCTACCTGTGGTCTTTGATTTGCGAAGTAATGACCAAATTACGTAACCAGCCGAAATTTTAGAAACGCTAAAAATACAAACGTAATAATATAAAATTTTAAAAAAATTTAATCAAAATCGACTTTCTTCAGAAATAAACATCATTAAGAAATTCGAACACAACTTTAATTCTGTGATAGTATTGAAATCCAAAAATCGTTTTGCCAATTCTTTTAAAATTTATGCCTAAGTAGGTCGAACCGAAATTCGAAATATTCGATCAACCATTGTTATAAACCCTTAACTAAGTAAGGTGCCATCCGTTTAAGTAATCTGTGGATTCCATTAAGATGCCCATTGTATCAGTGAATACCTACATGATATGTTTCGGGATAAAGGGGAAAAAAAAAAAAAGTAAGTGCCTTGTAGGATATGGCGTATATGGATTGGTTTGTAAGTGTGTGAGGTCGTTCGTATCATTGAGCGAGTGAATAGTAAGTAAGAGTTGTATATATGAGGAGCCGACCGGGCTAGCCAGGTGGGTAAAGTGCCTGCCTGGCAACCCAAAGGTCGCGGGTTCGAATCCCGCCTCGGGCTTGGATCAAAGTACTGCAAAAACTTTGGGAGGTGCATTATGGCCACAGAAGCCGATGCGCCAACAACTACCAAAAAAATATATATATATATATGAGGAGTGTATGTGTGCGCATGTGTCTCTCTTTGGGTGAATGACAAAATCTTCCCTTCCCCACTAACATCTGCTCACGCCAACCATAATCGGTTTTCACTCCTTTTCTGAATATGACATAATCTAAGCAGTTTTTTTTTTTTTTGAAAAATATATCACGTTTTATGCACAAATTCCTTTGCCATGTTTGCTCACAAAGATCACCGTCCTCGTCGGCCTCAACTCACTAGGCTGTATAAGCTATGGAGGAAAGTATTTCCATGTGGCTGCTTCTCCCTACCCCGAGTGTCAACTCACCTTCTATAACAACATGTGAGAATTGACAATGCTGTGAAATTAAATATATTTCCGGAAGTTATTTCAATTGTGAAGGTCCAAAGCTTCTCATCACCTGCCGGCTACAAGCCCAGTCTGGAAAAGTGCATTTTCAAAGTTGACGCTCGTTGAAACCGACCTCAGTATGACATATAATATGTATCTCACTAGCAAGAAAATTTTATTTTATTTATTATTATTATTATTTTTTTTTTTTTCTGGAAATGGATAGTAGTTTGTTTTCAACCTCGGCCAAACTTCCAAGTGAATCATATTAATTACACTGTTAACCAAAAAATGTAAAAAATAATAATATAAAATAAAACTATGCATATCAAAATCAATGATTATCTATCTGCAAGCACTTTCGGGCTGGAGAACAAACGTGGTTCTTAGTACTGTTTTTTTGGTTCGCGATGCCACTTTGCATTCTGCGCAGATTGAACTCCTCCCAGGGGGTAGACTGCTATGTATGTATGTATATAGATAAAGGCGGTATCCAGAACAGAAGTTCAAATCCGCCTCGTGTTATTGTGATGGTACAAACTAGATAAAAAAAAAGGACAGACATGTGAATTAAAGTGTAGTGCTCGATGTCTAACGGCTCCAGGGGTTTTCCCCATCTCCGCGTTGTGTACTCTGTTGAAGGCCAGAGGTTTAAAAAATGTAATGTGTGTGTTAGCTTTGTGGTGTGTCGTGTTATGTTGTTCTTCTTCTGACCATTTAGCCGTTGGGCCCCTAGTGGGACCCCCGTTGCCCAGACAGCCCCGAGGAGGCATGTCTGGCAGTAGAGGGATCGCTTAAGTACTCTGGTATGTGAATTATGTTGTATCGTTGTGCTGGCCTCTGGGTACCTTGAGGCAGCAATCTCCTGGACCGCTGCATCGTGTTCATCACAACAGGAAGGTGGGCCAGATCCAGTAGCAGGGACTCCTACTGTCAAGCTAGGCGAAAAACTCGCCAAAGTCTGACTCCCACCACCCACCTCTGGTGGACGAAGCCAGAATGGAAAAAAAGAGGGAAGAAAAGATGGCAGCCAAAACTTACCTATTTGTAGAAATAAGCCATTAAATTAATATAACACAGGATCCTCAAAGTTAACCAACAGACTTCCTAAAAAATAAAAAGAGACGATTATAAAATAAATTTGAAGTACAATTAGTAATATATTCCCTTGAATGTCCAACTTAATCTTCTGTCAAAGAAAAAATTTCATTTTAGTTACTTCACAGTTTCACCTGACGAAGAATCTCTTCATATTGACCAAAAAATATCTTCTTACGATAAACATCTAAGATATGAAGCATTATTTAATGAGCACCTTATAAGATCAAAAATCATCCGCAATAAAAATGTGAACAACATGAATATGTAACCTCTTGGAAGTATAGTATAAAATACAAGTATGATGTGTTACACAAACTAAAAACAAAACCCCGACAATAACCATAGTGGTATACACGCAAAATATCATGCAGCAAATAAATTAAACCATTATATTAAAAACTAACAGAAACCTTCAATACAACGAAAGTAAATAATAAAATTTGTATGCAGCAAATAAATACAAAAATCACGAATACGCAATGCATCCATGCAATACGAACATAACTTAACTGAGTGAGATGAATACCATATATAAAACTTAAACAACATAAGTAGGTAACCAAATTAACATTTTACATAAGACTTTAGTAAAACATTATTTAAACCATACATCCAGAACGTAAAACTTCCAATCAGCTACGAAAAAATTTCAACTATGATAGTAACCAAAAACATCATAATAATGTAATGAGTAAAACAAATAAAAGATCCAAACCATATCTATATACGCCGATGAGCCATAACGTTATGAGCACCTACCTAATATGATGTAGGTCCTCCACGTGCAGCCAAATCAGCTCGTACCCGGCGAGGCATGGACGCTGCAAGATTTCTAAATGTGTCTTGTGGTATCTGGTACCAACACGTAACCAGCAGATCCTTTAATAAGCCCGTTTTCCGAACAAGTGGAGAAGTATCCCCCATTAAGCATTTGTTGTACAACAACAACATGAGAACATGCATTTTCAGTTTAATAAATCTTAATTATAAAAATATTCTCCACCAAGTCTATTCCAGGACGCTTCTTAACGCTATTTTTTCTAGCAGCATTACTTAATTCATCACATCCAAAGAATCAGAAATATATTGCGAATTGTAGAATGTTTCTCAAAGTCAATTACAGAATTATCCATAGGAACTAATTTGTCCAAAATATGATTCACTGTGTCGTTCCAATCAGTTGTTTCTTCTGTATTACTAATAACCTTTTCAAAGCTATTAGTATTAAAAGTTCTATTATTTTTGTATAAAAGAACCCATGGGTTCTTATTTCCAGAAGTTTGAATAAAATTAGTCAAGTTTAATCTTTTCTGAGATGCAATAGTTTTAACTATTTATTAGGGTCATCCAGAATGTTAATTCGACTACCCATGTGTAGTATTGTGTCTGTGAATTATATTCTCTGGTCGATTTGCCTTCTTTGCTGGATGATAAACCAGGGTTCCATGGGGGGGGGGGAAATCTTGCTATCTACGCCTGAGATCGACTAACTCAGTCATGGAGTGAAAAAAAAAGCCCATAAAAGTTCCTCGCGTCATCGACGGGTTTCGAACCCAGGCCTTTCCCACTCGGTGTGGGGAGAACGGTGAGGATACCAGTCTGCTATACGCGCAAACATGCAATGGCTTTAACATAATTATTTTTCAAATTGATATAATGCCTATAGAAAACACCAACCTTATAAAACGGCAAATGAGGTTGATGACGATACTTCCTCCTTGCCTGATGCACCCTTTTGCGCAATGAAGATAGTTCGGTTGACCACCAGAAACGTGTGATGATGGATACATTGTATCGTACTTTTATGTATAATAAAGATTAATTAATATGCACGCTTTGTTCTAATATTCTTACGTTAAGACTTATGCACTTTTCATCAGAGATTTTTGAACCATCTCAGCAATTTGAGATGCGGACAGGTCATTAAGGACTTGCAAGGAATTTTCGGGATAATCCACAGTTATAGAACTATCAAAGGCTATGCAGTCTATATTCTTAATAGAAAATCTTATCGATTGTGGAGCAATCAAAGATCTGGAATCAGCAGACAATATCTGTAATATGTTAAAAAGCAAAACCCGATGATCACTGTCCAGTGAGAAACTACATCTCATTTCAAAGTTAGCACCAAATGCCGCATTAACAATAGTAACATTAATGTTGGTTCCCCTGAACAACTAAAATATGTGGAAAGTACAGGAGGTTTATTAATAACTAATAATTACGAATGATGAAATCTTGCAATAATTGACCACACGTGTCAATCCCACTATGGAACCATAAATTGGGTTTCGCATTTCACATCTAATTGTTGTTATTGTTAGCAGAAAGGTTTTTAGGAGCAACAGCGACTAAGGCCATATTGCTCCGTGTGTACTGCTTGCAAATTGCGCGTGTTCTATCGTCGATTTTCTGTTTGCTGGACGAAAAACCTGAGTTTGAGAGAACAAAAAACTATGCTACCCTCGCCTTAGACAAACTATCCACTGGCAATATTCTTGCTTATGTTACCCATTTATGGACTAATTCAATGGAAAGGTTCGGTGAAACACAAGTAGTTGCTCTTGACATCTCAAAGGCTTTCGATCGTGTTTGGCATAAAGGTCTTCTAAACAAGCTTCCATCTTATGGCTTGTCAACTGTTTTTAGTAATTGGTTATCCAGTTTTCTCTCTGATCGCTCACTGAGGGTGATGGTAGATGGCTCTCCGTCTTCTAACTTCTCCACTAATGCCGGTGTCCCCGAAGGTTCAGTTCTTTCCCCCACTCTTTTCATCTTGTATATTAATGACCTTCCATTTACTGGAAATCCTATCCATAGTTTTGCCCATGATAGCACATTGCATTTCACTTTCCATTTTGAGAAACCTTGTCCTGCGCAATCAGCTTCAATTTCTCGAAAATCTGCTACCAGTTCCTTAAATGCCAATCTTCAGGTAATTCTCCAGTGTCTTTGCCCCAATTGTCCAGTAGGGCAAAGATACCTTAGTTGATTTCAACCCTTCTAAAACTGTCTTGTCTTATATCTCGCAAAAAGGATTCTTCTGCTCCTATGTTTATCTTTGGTGATACTCCGATTTCTAGGCAAAATGATATATCTCTTTTGGGGATTACTCTGACCACTAATCTCTCTTGGCACAAGCACATTACAAATATTGCTTCCTCTGCAACTAAAAAAAACTTGGTTTTCTCTTTCGCTCTCGGCGTTACTTTTCTTCCAAACAGCTGCTCACTCTGTATAAATCGCAAATCCGCCCTGCCATGGAATATTTTTCCCACACCTGGGGTGGTGCCTCCAGAACCTCTCTCAGGTTTCTTGATTCCATTCAGAAGAGGGCAGTTAGGTTAATTAATGATTCATTTCTAACAGAGTCTCTCCACTCGCTGTCTCATAGACGTACTGTTTCTGCTGCATGCCTCTTCTACAGATACTTCCATGGGCACTGTTCTTCTGAATTGGTTTCCATAATTCCCGCTCTCTCTTTCAAAACAGTCCAAACACGTGCCGCCACAGCCAACATCCATTTACTGTCCAACTCCAAACTCACAGAACCAACTTTTCATCTTCCTCGTTTATTCATTCAACTGCCATTTTCTGGAACAACCTTCCTTCATGCATATTTCCTGAAAATTATAGTCTACAGAAGTTCAAGTCCAATGTCAACAAATATCTTCTTTCGTCTTCTCAACCCAAGCACGGTACTAAGTACTATAGGTTCTAATACCTCTCTTGTTTTGGGGTTTACATAAAAAAAAAAAAACTAACTCAACCACATAAATGAAAAAGGGCCTGTGGTACTGGATACCATGACTAAAAGAAAATAACAATACAGTATACATCCAGTGACAAATTTGTCACTGGATGTATACTGTATTGTTATTTTCTTTTAACTCAGCCCCGTTATGAAAAAGGCCCATAAAAATTCCTCACGTTATCGACGGACTTTAACTCAGGTCTTTTCGTCCCGGTGTGGAGGACGGCGATTCTGCTAACTGTGCTACTCACGAGGACTCACATCTGATGTTATCACAATATTCTTCAGGCGGCGGACCAATCATAGTAAGAGCAAAATCTAAGAAATTCATAGTATCATTAATGTCCTCAGAAGGAGAGAAGTATATGGACAAAAGAGAAAATTATAATAAAAAAATTAGTAATGAACACGTAGCACAACTGTTGTAGAGACCATTAATAACTGTGACATCGAAATTGTCATTCATAATAACTATACAAGCTTTTGGATTTAAAGATTCAGGTTGTATTACCCTCGTGGTAATGGCAAAACCAATGATTTTAGTTAACTGTTATGAAGGCAATTTAATATGGCTCTTGTATCGGCATAATGTCAATTGAGTTTTGTTGCGCTTAGATTCTAATCTCATTAGTCACACTTTTTGACTTTTGTCCATTTATCTCCATAAATAAATTTTAATTGCTTACAGATAATATCACCATTGTTAACATCTCTACAAAAATTAAAAGGGAAACTAATCATAATTAACCTTCAGGCTTGCCTATTCTAGTGCTCTGATATATTCTGGACAAAAGGTATCTCTTATAGAATGTTGGTATTGCCTTTTACAACACTTACAGTTAACACAACACGACGATTCCTCTTTTATCTAAAAAAAAAATAATAAATAAAATAAATGTCCATTCCTGGAACAATGACCGCAAACTGGAGACTCGTGAGTGCAACGTTGTGTTGCATGGTCAAAGCACAAACACAAATAGCACTTTGTAAGTACTGTAATATTTCAACATTTGTGTGATCCAAAAGGAAGACAGATTCTGCTCATAGAAGAAATACATTTTGAAATTTTTTGTGGAGAAACTAATAACCCAGTTAGTATTAGTAACGGCCGCATGGTGTAAGAAAGCCTATGGCTTATGCTGCACCAGCCAAAAAAAAATCCGAACAAAACAATGATAAAAAAAAAAATTATAATAAAATAAAATAAATAACTAAATAATAATAATTAATAAAAATAAAAAAGGAAATTAAACCTATCATCCTATGCGCTTCCCTTACCCGAAAGTACTATCCAGATGACCTTTGAATTTCCTCAAACTGTCGTCCTCTACCACCCATGAAGGCAACTTATTCCAGTAATTTATAACTCGCTGGCTAAAATAAAACTTCCTGCAGTCCAATCTAAACATTTCCCCCCGTAACTTGAATTTATGTTCCCTAGTTCTAGCATCATTTATAATCTTGAAAATTTCGTCCTCATTCATTTTACTGATGCCTCTCAGAGCCTTAAACGCCTCAATCAAATCTTCTCTAAGGTGTCTAGTTTCCAAACTCTGCAACCCACATATTCGAAGTCTTTCTTCATAAGGACGCCCTTTTGCCGATCTCACCAGGCGAGTTACCCTTCTTTGCACCTTTTCAAGAAGCTCGATGTCTTTCTTTAGGTGCGGTCTCCATACTTGAACACAGTATTCCATGTGGTCTAACATAAGCCTTATATAATGGGATTATCACGTCCCTATCTCTACTTGCAAAAGTTCGATAGATCATCGATAGGACACCATGGGCCTTCCTTGCGACCTGTTTATAATGCTCAGAGAATTTCATGTCTGATCGTATCGTAACACCCAAGTCCCTTTCCTCCAGTACTGGGTTTAGTTGAACTCCACCAAGTGAATAAGTTTTTTTGGGATTACTGTTTCTCAGGTGTAATACCTTACACTTTGTTGGATTAAAGCACAGCTGCCATTTTTCTGACCATTCCTGAAGTCTATCTAGGTCTCTGTGAAGAAGCTCAGCTTGACAGTGATCATTAACTACTCTACCAATTTTAACATCATCTGCAAATTTAGACATCACGCCCTCTATCCCTTCATCAATGTCGTCTATGAAAATTAAAAACAACAGTGGTCCTAATACTGATCCTTGGGGAACCCCACTTCTTACATCAACCCAATCTGAGGAATAGCCATTTATCACAACCTTCTGCCTCCTGCCCTGAAGCCATCCTTCTATCCATCTAAGGATTTTCCCAGTGATTCCAACTTATAAAGCAACCGCTCATGTGGGACTGAGTCAAAAGCTTTGCTGAAATCTAAATAATATCGAAATTATTCCCTAAATCCAGCTCATGAGTGACCCTTTCGAAATAGCGAACCAGATTTGTTAAACATGATTTTCCCTTTACAAAACCATGCTGAGTATCCTTGAGAATTTCAATTCGATCCAAATGATCCTGAATTCCACCCTTGATCATTGCCTCCACGATTTTCCCTACTACTGAAGTCAGACTGACAGGTCGATAATTTCCAACTTCACTTTTAGAGCCACCCTTATGTATGGGAGACACATCTGCATTTTTCCAATCCAAGGGAATCTCCAAGAGTCTAGTGATGCTCGCTTAATTAGCCTCAATGGTTCAATGCAGTCGCTTGCCGCCTCTCTTAAGATTATAGGGTATATTCCATCAACTCCAGGAGCCTTACTGGTTTGTAGGCTCGAAAGTTTTTTCATTAAATAATCTTGCGAAATTTCAATATCATTAATTACATATTTTTTAACTTCGCTCCCACAATTTCCCATTGCCACAAAAGGCTTTTCATTTGTAAATATCGATTCAAAATAACTGTTGAGTTCATCTGCAACGGCAGCTGGTGTATTTATTACTATCCCCTTACCCTTACGTAAAGGTCCGATCTGGTTTGTCCTGCTCTTCTTGGCATTTATATATGTGAAGAATTCTTTATCCCCCCCCCCTCTTTGCTCTGTTTGCTAGTGATTTCTCATAAACTGCCTTTGCCTGTCGAACCTTTTCTGTGGCTCTATTGCACATCACCTTGTAGCTGTTATAGGCTTCAGTACTTTATATTGCTCTTTAACCTTTCCATGCCACCTTTTTCTGCTCAAGTAATCATCCACCTCGTCATCATCCACCAGTTCACAGTTGATAGAGATCTGGATTTAATGGTAAAGCGGAACTGTACATCACGTTTAACTTCTTCCTCCTTAAAACCATAATCCATTGAATCCTTGCATTATATATCTTTAATGATTTATTCATTCCTTTGACAGTTCTTTAGGGATATCGTAAATAAGAAGTGAAGGACTTTCTTTTCTAGCAGCACTAGAAGTAATACCAGCAGAAGCATATGAGCCAAAAGCTTAATTATGTTCAGTGTCAGTTTTATAAGCTTTCTCAAAATAATTCCATAGTTTCTAGGTAATTTAATTTTAAAGATTTCACCTTTACATTTTTAAATTCGGATTTAAGTGTTTTGTTAACTAGATTCTTAACATCCATTCTTGTCTTCAAATCACTACTTTCATTAGCTCAAAGAATAAGGCTGTTTTCATTTATATTTGATTACTTTTTCTGAGAAGGAACTCATCACACTATCTAATAAATTAGCTCTATAAAAAATAGCATTTTAGCAACAGTCTCAAGGTTTTACAACTTTTCCATTGTCAAGTTTCTTGTAACTTTAGTTACCTTATTAGTTTTACTAAACAAAACAAAACAACAAAAAAAAAAAAAAAAACCTCCTGATATCTATTCTCATACGAGAAATTTCCCATATACCAAGGATACATCCCGTACAATATCAATCCCCAAAGGCTACAGTCCTGTATCAATACCTGATTTAGAATTAATATAGCGGAAGAGTCCAAGGAAAAGTGTTTATCTAACAACAATTGTGACTGTGTATTTATACCTGTAACAGTCCTTCTAACCTCTCCAATAACGGGTCCTCGAGCATATCTAAACTCAGACAGTTTTCTTAAGTCAGATTGAGATGAAGGCACTTTAGGGGATAATAATGGAGAGGTCCCCTCTACCTTCCCCTCTGACCTTATATTGCCAGAGTTTGAATCCACTTTAAACCAACTACTACTACAAAAGAGTATCTATAATATTAAGCAAATTGAAATTAAAATATAATTATTATAATCAATGTACAAAATATTGCCAACTAATTCAAGCACACTAAGTAAGAAAAGCAAAAATAAAAAAAGTACAGCAGAGGGGATATATTCCGACCTCCTCAAAAATACCAAACAAACATTTTTAAACCTAAGCAAATTTATAAATTCCCAAAAGCTAGCAGGATCAAATGAATCCCACACAACTACAAATTAACTCAAAAAAATAATTTAATTAAATATAAATATTTAAATATTAAACAAATTTACTAGATATTAACTCTGATATCAAATATAACGGGTGCTTGGGCAGAGTGGTAGTTGTAACCAACGGCTCCCCACAATTCGGCTCCCTTCTTTTTCGATGGTAACCCACAGCAAATGCTACTGGCCCCGGCTGCGATAGCTGTCAGCCGCCCGGTCCAGTCTGCCCCTGACCTCTTCTCCTTTAACACTACTACTACTACTATGGGTTCTTGAGGAAAGACAACAGTTTCTCTACGAGTCTGCGCAATAGTACAGTGGTTATAGTTACCGTCATACCCACAACGGGTGGAAAAAGGCCTCGGTTCGAATCGCATCAATGACGTGAGGAACTTTTATGGGTTGTTTTTCATTATGTGGAGGAGTTAGTCGGTCTCAGGCATGTAGATTGCATCATAGCAAGGTCTCAAACGTAACAGGTCGATTTGGCAAATGACTTGCCAAATGATCCGAGAACATGCAATTTATGGGCAAATAGGCTTGGGTGGTCCTAATGAGACCGTTTCTCTTACGAATTGCTCTTCCCCATGGCTAATTTTTATAATTATTACGGTTAATATTTCAACAAAATAATTGTTGCTGTGGACACTTCTTTTCACTAGCCTATGACAGTTACTTAATGTCAATACTGCCTCTGTCTAGTCTCATGCCAAGGAAATTACCCTACCTGAGCAGTGTAGACATGCTACCAGGACGGCTCATGGGATATTGTCAATGATATACAGAAACTTTGCTAGCAGGAATAAGGAGATGATTATCCCTTTGTATGAGGCCATGATTAGGCTGCATCTTGAATACGGTATATAGGTCTGGAGGCCTCGCTTTAAGAAGGATGTAGATCTGCTGGAACGGGTGCAGAGAAGTGCAACCAGATTGGTGAAGGAAACAAAAAGATGCTCTTACCTAGAAAGGCTTCAGTTCTGCAAATTCTAGCATCCCGAGAGCAGGCACCTGCGATTAGATCTGATTGAGGTGTTTAAAGCCTTGACTGGATTGAGTAAAGACAAATTCTTAGAGGGTATGGATTGGTGAACCTGGTTTTTTTTTTTTTTTTATTTGGCTGATGCTATATAAGCTTACTTTCTTGCATCATTTGCCATTACTAACTACTACTACTATTTGTTTAGCATCCCTGTAGAAGTAAAGTCCTAATTTTCTGAAACACAAAAAATTTCAATCGCCAATGTTGTATAATGGAATAATGTGAAAGAAAATAATAATTTTAGAACATACGAAAGAAACAAATAAACTGTTTTCTTCAGGGTTTCTAGACATATTGCTGTCTGAAATGTAATATGAATATGGTTTCCCTTATCTGAAGTCATCAAAATTTTGTACGACTTAATTTTTCTAAAAAATACGCGTATGCAACATTTTTCCACGTTTCCAAAAGTTTCCCACGATGATATGACAGTGTTCCAACGTCCTTGATACTTCTAGAAGAATCGATGGAAGTTGTCCACTATAAACTGATTGAGCTCCTCTTCAACACTATTATATCTTTGCCGCCTCAGCTTTATTTTTGGTGTATGAAAGAGAAACCATCACATGGGTGGAGCAAAATCAGGTCATATGAAAGGTGGATATTCGAAGAATGTTTGGCCAAAAATTCTTGAAGGGAGAGCACAGTATGAGCAGAAGTATTGTCATGGTGGAGATATAACCCAGCATTTTTAAACGGTGGCGGATTGTTCTAACCTTTTTTCTCAATCGACTCTGAACCTCTTTATAATAGATGTAGTTTATCATCTGACCATTCTGAACCTAATCATAATGAACAATATCCAGAATTTCGAAAAACAAAAAAAAAAAAAAAAAAACAAGCAATATTGTTATCACATTTGACCAAATTTCTCTTACTTTTTGCCGATGGCACGAGTTGGATGATTGCTACTAGGTTGACTGTTAGTTCTTTCTGTATCGTAGCTGTACATCAGTATTGAACCAATAACTATGCAAAGTAACAAAGTAATGAAATCGAAGTCCGTTTCTACCCCATTCTCTTTTACTCTTTTCCTAACATAGTTCTTGACGATAAGCCTTTTGGTCATCAATCGACAGTCAGTCCTTGATACATGCCAGGGGTTTCGGGAAAAATCGCTTACAACAATCGAAATGCTCAGCTCATCGTCAATTTCGAATGTTAACGACCGGCCGATTGAAACGAATGTTTTTCACGTACTCCGGGACCATTTCTTCAATGCTTAAGGTTGAAGGTCAAACTAAATGTCAGCCCTCTTCCTTTCATCCACTGAAAAAGGAAAGCATCATGAAATGCAGTTCTCAACGTTTGAAGAATTTTCGTCCCGTTCTTCACACAAACTTATTATGCCTTGTGCTTTTAGTCTTCAAAATATTATCATTATCTTCACCATTTGGCATCTCTCATATTGTGGAATTAACTTCGCAATCGTGATGGCATGTATGCATTATCAGGGTACCTGCCAACCCGCCGATGAGTGCGCCAACAAGCTCCGAAACGCGTCTTAGTGCTGCCTACTGAGAATAAATAACAATAGTCTCTTCTACTAGAGAAGCGTGATTTATTCGAAGTAGTGCAATACCTAGTATCTCGTTGTGAAGGTAGCTACAATATGAAATTAGCATTAGCATTAGCATTAGTAGAGGCATTTGATGCAAGAAAGCAAGCTTATGCAGCATCAGCCAAAAAAAAAAAAAAAAAAAAAAAACCCACTTCCACTTCACCCCTCTGTTCGTTCAAAATACCTGTCCAGCTGAGCCTTAAACTTATTTAGGCTATCAACCTCCACCACAAGGGATGGCAGTCTGTTCCACCAACCAACCACCCGCTGGCTAAAGGCAAATTTCCGCACGTCTATCCTACATCTGTCTTTCCTCAATTTGAATTTATGCCCTCTCAGGTGATTTTTCTGAGCTAGAGGAAGAATCCCATCAGCATTGAGCATGCTTAAACCATTCAAGGCTTTATACACCTCTATCAGATCACCTCGCTGGTGCCTAGTCTCCAGACACTGTAATTTGCAAAACTTAAGCCTTTCTTCGTAAGAGCACCCCTTTGTTCCATTCACTAATCTTGTTGCCCTTCTCTGTACTCGTTCCAGCAGCTCTACATCCTTCTTGAAATGAGGCCTCCAGACCTGTATACAGTACTCTAGGTGTGGCCTGACCATTGCCTTATACAATGGAATAATCACCTCCTTATCCCTGCTGGAAAAATTCCTGTATATCATTGACAATGCTCCATGAGCTACTCTTGCAGCCCGTCTGCACTGCTCAGAGAACTTCATATCTGCCTGCACAACCACCCCCAAGTCCCTTTCATTCTCTACCACTGTCAGTGTAGTACCACAGAGTTGATACGTTGCTCTGGGGTTGCTTTTTTCCCATGTGTAGTACTTTACATTTGTCAATGTTAAACTTCATTTGCCACCTCTCAGCCCATCTACTCAACCTTTCCAGATCCTGTTGCAGCAGCATAGTGTCAGTAGTGTCCTTGACAACCCTGCCAACCTTTGTATCATCTGCAAACTTGGACATTAAGCTTGATATACCATCATCAATATCATTTATAAATACAGAAAACAATAATGGATTGTTTTCTGTATTTATGGAAATAAAAATCAAACGATGCCTTTACACTACTTATGTAGTTAAATTTATGGGTAAACTATGGTGTATTTACATCGATATTATATAGATAATTTCAACCCATAACTTATTATGCCTTGTGCATTTAGTGTTTAAAATATACCCATGTGTGTATGGTGTCTGTAAATTGCGTGTGTTCTCTGGTCGATTTGCATGTTTTTCCTGGACGAAAAACCTTGCTCTCACGCCTGAGACCGACTAACTGAGCCACGGAGTGAAAATGCCCATTAAAGTTCCTCGTGTCATTGACGGGATTCGAACCCGGGCCTTTTAAACCAGGTGTGGGGAGGACGGTTACGATTCCACTGTGCTAGTGTTACCCTCACAGACAAAGGTAAAAGACACGTCTGAACTGCAACAAGCACTGTTGAGTTATGTTTTGGTGGAGTGGTAAGAGGCTCGAACCAGTAAAATCTAACTCCTCCTCTGCACATACTCATAATCTTGCCTCTACCTCCATCTTTTTGCTTTTATAATAATTTAAAATTTTTTTGATCAGACCTCACACAGACATTTCAAATCGCTCTCAGGAATGATATACGACCAAGAGTTTTAGTGCCTGTGACCAAATACCAGAAATACGCCTTTGTTTTTTCATTAATTGCTTAATTAGGACAAGTACTGTATGCAGAAAAATTCGCAATGATAATGTTTTGTTCGTAGGACTGTATATTAATTTATTCAAGTGCCAGTCATAATCATAATAATTTACAAATTCTATTATTTTGAGCGTCGTCTTTAACTCCATATGACGCTCTATAATGGTTGGCAGCTGAAATGCCGACAACCACTATTGTTTATCAAATACCCATTCGTCATATCCTAGTTATACCACTGCAAGTCATCACTTTTTTCATGCAATGCCGAAAGTCGCTTTGTTGCCTCACCCATACACAATTTTATCGCATTTTATAAGCGAATACACGGAGACAAGCCGATAGGTGTAGCTGTAGCAGAAGATTACTAGTGGCTCCTCTGGCCGCCCCACTTGTTAAAGGCGCCAAACTTTTAATGTTTAATTAACAGTATATTAACAGTACAATAATGTACAATCTGCCAATAGTCTCGAATCTAACTGTAGCTATGAGCAAACTAAATTTTAATTTTCCTGCGAAATGCATTTATCTCTTATTACGAAGGAAAGTTGCTATGAGTTACCTCTATATTGCTCTTGCATTTCGAATAAGAACTCTGTTACCATGGGACTACTGCTGATACCGGTTGTCTTTTTGCTTATTGGTGTCTCATTACCGAATAAGCAAGTACAGCCAGTAAAAATAGGTGATAACTCAATCTCATCACTTGATTATCACTGGATTAATATACACTATCCAGACAAAACATTACGACCACGTACCCAATAGTGGGTATGTCCTCCTCTTGCGGCGCACCGTAGCCAGGTGGGCAGGAGCAGCAGTGCGTAGCACACGCTTCTTGATTAGATCGCGGTTCGAGCCCGTGACCACCAAATACGGAGGATGCGGAAAGGTCAAGGAATGATCACCACATATCCCCGGAGCAATATGGCCTTAGTTGCTAATGCTCCTAACAACCAAAATAACAAACAACAAACAGCAATCCTCCTCTTGCCGCTAATACCTCCGCCACACGGCGAGGTATGGGCTCTCTAAGCCCTCTGATCTTTGGAGGAGGTATACTGAACCACGTGCGGTTCCCGTAGCTCTGCGACAGGGTGTGTTGGGATCCAAACGCCGGATCTGTCGATTCATATAATCCCAGAGATGTTTTATGGGATTCATATCCGGTGAACTGGGAAGGCTATCCTATAATGTCATTTTTATTTGCAGCTAGCTGGACCTAAACCGCTTACATTAGTGACTTATACCACATTGTGCGTGTGTTCTGTGGTCGATTTACTTCTTTGCTGGATGAAAAGCCCGAGTTTCCGGGAGAAAAAAGTATGCAATTCTTGCCTGAGAACGATTAACTCAGTCACGTTGTGAAAAAAGCCCAAAAAATTCCTCACGTCTTTGATGGGATCGAGACTGAGTGTTTATATGCACTGTGCTACCGCGAGGGCAACTGCTAATTAAATTCAATGGATTAAATGCTCACTACAGAAGAACTGTGCCTTCACAACGAATTGCCGTGGTATTGCACTACTTCCAATGACATTTGTTTGAAACTTAGAGCGTGCAATTGGCAGATAAACCTTTTAGAAAATATATTACATCGCCAAATGGCTAATTTAGCCATTCTATCATCTTTTAAATAAATGGCAGACCAACCTTTTGGTGACGTTATTTTTTGAGGAGAGTGCCGTAATTCGTTGTGAAGACAAAATTTGTTCTGCTGTGAGTATGAAGTGCGAGTTGAAGACCGAAGCAACTCCTGACCACGTTTAAATCGTACCGGTTGCAAAGAAACATCAGAAATAATCCGCCAAACTTTATATAGTTTAATAATTATTTTACATTATTTGATTTGTATAATCTCTTGATTTTACCTTTATAAGTTAATTAATTTAATATTAATAACTGAACTAAATTAATATTAATTAATTAATTTGTTAATTATTAATGAAATAAACTCATAATTTCGTTTATTTAATAATAATTATTATTATTAGGTATTCCCTTCAAGTAAATAAATGGTATACAGTATGTTTATTTTTAATATTCTTTATATTGAAGTCATTTTGTCCCCTGATTTGAAAGAGGTAACTCTAATTTAGAAGGCAATATATTTGGAATTGTATAGATGTGCAACTGTATCCACCAGGGTGTGCATGAATATACATGTGATCACAGAGTTGTAACGTCTAGCTTCTCTGTGTATGCGATTATGTCTGATTTGAAGCTTATTTTAGCGGGGTTTTATTTTAATTTCATTATGCTTATATTAAAGAAAACTGTATCTTTAATGTTACATGAGTTATGATTGTGATTAGTTTTCGTTGCTTTTCCAACTTTTTTTAATGCATTTTGTGCGGTGCAAAGTTGGAGCGTTTGTACAAAGAAATAAAAGAACTCTAGCTAAGTGTGAATGGCTATGCGTATATTAAAGAAAACTGTTACTTGAGTTATGATTGTGATTAGTTTTCTTGATACTTTTGACTTATAAATTCTGTGATGCTGCCAGAGCTGGAGCGTTTGTACAAAGAAAAAAAGAAAGCTGAAGCTAAGTGTGAATGGCGGGAAGTTGCTACTATTTGCAATTATATGGGTGAAATTTTATGTCGTGCTGGACGCTTTGAAGAGGCACTTACTGCACACGAAGAGGAACTTAATTTGAATAAACAATTAGCCGATATTCTGGGTATTGCGGTTGCACATAGGCGCATTGGTGAGTGCCTAAGTGAGTTAGGCCGGTATAAAAAATCTTTGAGCCACGTTAAGAAATATCTGGAACTTGTTGTAGATCTGGGAAATACAGTTGAAGAACAACGAGCATGGGCTACACTTGGCAGAATATATTACTTTATTTATCAGCACCATGTGGAAAACACTGCCACCACATCATCTGATGATAGTGAAATTGTTGTCACTCTACTTAACAAAGCCGAACAAGCATTTTTGAAGGCTGTAGATTTGGCACACAAATTGAAAGATAAACTTTCAGCAAAAGAATATGCAGAAATGAAGGGGCGATTGTTACTTAATCTTGGCCTAGTTTATGACCAGCGAGAACGTTTATCTGAATGCGGAGAGAGTATTCGTCATGCAATTTTTCTAACTAAGAAGCACAACCTTACAGAAGATCTCTACAGGTGTCAGTTCTCATTAGCATCAATATATCAGCGTAGAGGACAGCTAAATATAGCATTGAGACTAATAGATGAGGCAATTGCATCGGCAAAAGTGTTACGTGATAAATCAATTATTTGCGAGAGTTACCTCTTGAAAGCACATGTTTTAGTTACATTGAAAGATTTTGATGGTGCTAAATTATATTTAAAAAGAGCTTATAAAATAAACTCACCTGTAGCTGAAGACAGGGACAAAGCCGAAAAACATTTAAAAATTGTAACAGGATTATGCATTTACCAGGCAAAATTAATTAAGTTAAATCAAGATAATTTTGAAGAAAAAAGTGGTTTATTTGAAAAATTAGGTGATGGCTTAGCCTCCTTAGGGATGTTTAAATTAGCCCTGCAATATTATTATAGCCTGCTTGATTGTAAAAAATCTCTTAAAAAGGTAGATGAGGAACTAGCACCAGTTTATTATTCTTTGGCACAAACATATTTGGATGATAACAAATATAAAAAAGCTTTGGAGTTTTTTCAAAGAGAATTAGATTGTTATAAACATAATTATGAAGAACAGATTAAAACATTACTTAGAATAGGTGATGTGACAGAACAGCAACCAACCTTTGGCAGCTGTGAGAAGTTTTACAATGATGCATTGTCATTAGCACAGAAAATAGAAAATCCTAAACTTCAGGTGTTATGCCTGAACAGAATACAGCAAATTCAAAAAAATTCTGGAGAGAAAGAGAAATTAAAAGAAATCACTGAACAGTTAGCCTTATTGAAAGAACAATATAATTCATTTTCAGATGATGAGATTTCAGATATTGAGGAAAGTCAAGATCCATTTCCAGATATAGACATGGAGAATCTATCTAGCTGCACAGATAGTGAGACAGAGGAAATGCCAGAACGGAAGCGGAGAAGCAAGCGGCCTGAAGCTAAACGAAATGAGCTTGGAGAGACACCACTCCATCGAGCATGTATTACTGGAAACTTCAGGATGGTAAAACAACTTATAGAAAGTGGCCATCCTGTAAATCCTCGTGATAACTGTGGTTGGATACCACTTCATGAAGCATCTAATTACGGATATAGTGAGATAGTAGAATATTTACTGGAACATGGTGCATGGATTAATGACAAAGGAAGTGAAATGTGTGAAGGAATAACACCTCTTCATGATGCAGCATCCTGTGGGCATGTTGAAGTAATGGAAGTACTTATTGATAAGGGTGCTTCTGTTACAGCTATTTCCAGCAAGGGAGAAACTGTCTTAGATAGTTTATTGAAATGGAGAAAGAGAACTGAACGTGATCTGGATGCTTCAACACTTGAAGAATGCAAATTTATGGAAAAAAGGCTGCATAGTTTGATGAAAAAGGTAGGTCAGGTAACAGAAAGTAATTTGCATCCTGAAAAAGTAGTGCCTTCCTTCTCACAAACATCCGAAGTGTTCAGTACTTCACAAGATGCAGTTTCAGATGTAATTGAAGAATATTTTTCTGATGATGAATATTTACATTCAAATCCTTATATACCAGAAACTGCAACAGAGAACTGGAATGATCCAGATAAAGCAAAAGCAGAATACTGTGCTGCTATATCTTCTGTTAGAAAGAGTGCAAATGATCCATATCCTCAGGTGCCACCTCTTCCAACTCATACTCCTGCTCTAATTGAAAATGAATTTGTTAGGGATTGGTTAGTAGATGATACTAGTAAGAGGAAACAGTTACCAAAACGAAAACGAGGAAACAGTGCTGATCATAATAAAGCAAAAGCTTTTTGTTCTTATCGGGAGGGGGAAGATGCTCTGTGCAACACTGTAACCCAGAAGAGCACAAAGGATAAAAAAAGTGAGAATGAACAGTTTCCCTCCAGTACCCCAAGCCACCATTCATTAAATTCAGATGAGTGTGAACAACCTCAGGCCATTATTACAAACCAGCAAGAAGTTCTAGAAGCATTTTGTGCAAAGATTCGCATAAAAGATAAATTAATCTTGATTCCTGTTGACATTCAAAATTCTACAGTCGATTGGTTAGCTAAAGAAGCAGCAGAGAGATACTTTGCCCTTACAGGTATTAAACCGGAAATAACGCTTAATACTGTAGATGGGGCAGTGATGTCACCTGGTGATTTAATCAGATCCCTTCTCAAACATGGTGAAGAGGTAGTTGCACAAATAAATTCATGGAACCTTCCTTCATTAACAGTAAATTATGAACAAGCTTGCCAGAGAATGAATACCATTCAGTGTGATTATTTCAAAAAAAGTCTTCAAGATTGTGAAGTTTCTGGTAAATTAATCTTGGAGAATGCTTATTTTAATCCTACCCAAATCAAGCCACTATTTTGTACGCTTCAGATGTTTGAGAGACTTACATGTTTGAACATTACTGATTGCCCACTGGGAGATGAAGGTCTCATTTTATTAGTTGATTGTCTTCCTAAACTTTGTGGCTTGTCAACTCTAATCCTCAGGTGCTGCTGTTTGACATCATTTGCCATGAATGAACTTGCAAATTCAATTACAAAGACAAATTCTTTACAGCAATTGATAAAACTAGATTTATCTTTTAACGTTTTTTCTGATGTAGTTTCTTCACTTACAACCATTTTGGGACTTCCTTCATTATCAGTCCTAAAACTATCAGCTTGCCATTTATCCAATGATTTATTTCAGGATAAGTCACTTTGTTTTGCTTTAAAAACTAAAATTAATTTACAGGAAGTGACATTTGCAAATAACCTTCTAGAAAATAATGCACTTCATTCCCTTTTGGATTCTCTCCCTATTAATTCCTTGAAAAAGCTGGATATTTCGCATACTGTTTGTCGTGAAGACCCGCACAAAGATTATTTTGGAACATTTTTTAAGCAACAGTTTCCCTTTCTTAGTTACTTAAATGTAAGTGGGTGTGAACTGCAAGATTTTGATCTTAATTGTTTAGCAAACTCTGTTGATTTGTTTCCTTGTCTAAAGGAATTGGACCTAAGTGCTAATCCAGCATTACATGCTGAATCGTTAATAACACTAATTTCCTCCGCACATAGGCTTAGTGTACCTCTTAGGATCTTGAACATTTGTGGGTCTTGTGTATGGACTACAGAAGAGATTGTAAATTTCTGTAATGTGCTGAAACTTGGTATACTCTTGCAAGTCTCACTGAGTGGATTTGAGATTGAAGAAAAAGCAATAGCAGTTTGGAAAGAATATTGGGGTGACAAAGGCACCTGTATGCATTTTCCTGGAATTATGGTGAACCTTGGAATTGAAAGATGATCATCTAAGTATTTATATCTGTGATCCTGTATCGAATATATAGTATATAACAATTTTTTGTTGTTGTATATTATATGCTGTTTTGCCATATAGAAATATGCATAATGCTGCCAAGGTTTATCTGTGATCTTATCTTACTGAAGGGTAAAATAGTTCTTTTATTTCATTATCCAATTTCATTACCACAATGTATAAATTAGCTTTGAAAATACATATAATGGTGTGTGTGTATATATACGTATGTATATATGTAAATATATAGCATTTTCTTCATGTAAAGTACTGTTTTGTATACAGTTGTACATGATGCAGCAGTGTTTGGAAGTGACGTTAAGTCAGGGTGTTAAATACATAGGCCATGCTTGTTATACAGACCAAGTATTATTAACTTTTGCAAGTTCATAAGTACTATACTTGTATGAAAATGCAGTATGTAGTACTTTAAATATGATACAATAACCTGTATAAAAATTTACAAATACAGATTATGATTTTGCTAGTTAGAGAATCATGCATTTATTCACAGTAGTCAATATATTAAAATACTGTAAATTTATCTCAGGAAAGCCACACTCGTATGTGCATCCTTGAACAATGAAGTTGCTGTGACCTGTAAATACATCTGAGTTTGATATCTATGCTTTAAATTATTGTACATTTTAATAATGCTGTCTAAATGCACATGTAGACAATAGTAAAATTATTAGGAAAGTTGTATTAATGGAATCTAGAATATTTTCATAGATATGGCTCGGTATAATTGCTATTAAGACTGTCTTTTATAAATTTATTTTCTTGAAATTTTTAAAAAAGGAAATGATCAAAAATTGCATTTCATAATCATGCATTGTGTTCTGTTATAATTTTATTGCTTAAAATTATTCTAATAAAACCAAAAAAAGTTTTAAAGTTATCACAATTTTGGAATTGTTTATTTAAATGATATGAATATATATGTGTATGTGTGTGTGTATATATATATATATATATATACACACACACACTCTCAGTGATCACTGAATTATGGCCCCATCCGTAATGGACTATGCTGCATAATCTACAGTATAAAAAGCCGAACAGCTTCCTATGCTATAGAAGTGGTAATTTGCATCTGGTCAAAGATAAAGCAAAAATGATAAAGCAGCAGCTATGGAATGTAGTAAAGGTACCACGAAGTTTCAAAAGGACATGTTGTGGGAGCTCGTGTGTCGGATGCTTCCACATCAAAAACAACGTCTTAGTTGCTCACAGCCCACTGTGGTTAGGTGTACAAAGAATGGTGTTGATGGTGTTGAAATGTTGCATTTTTTCCCAGACAAACAGAATCTTTCAAGATGATAATATGCCATGTTATCAGGCCTACAATATGCTGCTGCTGTTGTTATTGTTATTTGGTTTTTAGGAGCATTAGCAATTAAGGCCATATTGCTCCGGGGATATGCGGTGGTCATTCCCTGACCTTTCCGCCTCCTCCATATTTGGTGGTCACTGGCTCGAACCCCGGTCTAATCAAGAAGTGGGTGCTACGCACTGCTGCTCCTGCCCACCTGGCTACGGAGGCGCCATATACAGCATGCACAAGTGGTTTGAGGAACACTGAAGATATCACCCATCTTGATTGATCTCCAAATTCACCCGATTTCAATCCAATTGAACACCTGTGGGTTTTTTTTTGAACAGGAAGTGAGGTGTATGGACATTCAACTATCATCTATTCAAACACTGGAAAGCCTTGCAGGCAGCATGGCTGAAGATTCCTACAGATGTCTTCACGCATCTAATGGAGTCAGTGCCTTGGTGAATAGCAGCTATTATCCATGCGAACAGTGGCCCAACACAGTATTAGGTAGGTGGTCATAATTTAGTGATCACTCAGTGTGATCAGGAGATTGCAGCAAAACAGTAATGAGACTGAATTAAAGTAAGGCAAAATATGCACAACAAAAATATTTTCTTACTTGCCTTGCCCAAAATAGATCTCCAAGGGACTGAATACACCTGTTATAGTGTTCATACATGCTTTGGAAAGACGTGGAAATTTCGTCTGCTGTCACATTATTCTGAATGTCATAAACTATTAAATTGGCATCCTTTCAATCTCAATTTCAACTTTTAAAATAGAAAAAAAAAAAAAAAAAAGTCTGGTGGAGCCAAGTTAGGGGAATAAGAAGGGTGGTTTAGCACTGCAACCTGCTTGTGAACCAGAGATGTGTGCATGTTGTTGCACAACAGCTACTAACCAGACTGCTGCTAAATTTTGTTGTAAACAGTTGATTCTCACCAAAAAATGCTTCAATACTTCTCGGTAGTAGACACTGGTAAAGACCTTCATTCTGGAGTGAATTCTTTATAAATTATCCCTTTGTGATCAAAGAATGTGAATCAGCATGGTTTTGATATGTGATTTCTGGAAATGAACTTTTTTTTTTAGTTTTGGTGATCTTTGTAATTGCTATTCTGCACTTTTTCGTTTGGTCTTGGTTGTTGTTTGTTATTTGGTTTTTAGGAGCATTAGCAACTAAGGCCATATTGCTCCGGGATATGCGGTGGTCATTCCCTGACCTTTCTGCATCCTCTGTATTTGGTGGTGATGGGCTCGAATCCCGATTTAATCAAGAAGCGTGTGCTACGCACTGCTGCTCCTTCCCACCTGGCTACGGAGGTGCCTTTGCTCTTGGGATCATACTGGAAACTCCAACTGTCTTCTCCAGTAACAATGCTGTTTAGGTAACCAGGTTCATTTAGGTAACCATTAGCTGTTTGAATAAATTCTTTACATGCACCCAATCATTTGAGTTTTTCCTTATCACGCAAACAGCTTGGGACAAATTTCACAAATTTTCATCATCGTCAGCCATTTTCAATCCACTGCAGGATGAAGGCCTCTCTAGTAACTTTCCAGTTCCTTCTATTTTGCGCAGTGGTCATCCATTTACTACCCACAAACTCATGAATTTCATCTGTCCATCTCCGTTGTTATCTTCCAGGTTTTCTTCTAGCTCCTCTTGGGTACCATTCTGTTATTCTCTTAGTCCATCTGTCATCATGTCTTCGAGCTATGTGTCCTGCCCAAGACCATTTTAGTTCTTTAGTTTTGATAAGAATGGCCTTTACTTGAGTTTGCTGCCTAATCCATGTGTTTCTCTTCCTATCTAACAGTCTGATTCCCAATATAATTCGTCCCATTCTTTGCTGTGTCATCACGAATTTTGGACCACATTAATTCCTTGTTCACATTTAATTTGCTAGCATTCTCAGTGGCAATTGGTAGTCACTTGCTGGTAAATTGCACACTTTGTCCACAATCCAGTGCTACAGGTTGTTTTTGGTTGTTCACTTCGAGAATCCTCTGCTCCATCCTCTCTGCCCTCTTTAAAATGCTTAAACCATCAAAATGTTTGTGCTCCGGATATAGTTTCAATCGCAGAAGTTCATCATCATCATGAATTTGATCCAGCTTAGGTCTTTTAAGACCTGTTCCATTGTAGCTCTTGGAGGTGGTCTTGATCTCGCCATCATTGTCTTGTTTGTAGTTAAAGGCTAATTTTGGGATACGGTTTGGGTTCATTTTTTTCTGTGGCTGATCCATTTTTTCTGATACTGTTTGATGTTTGTCCATTGTTCCATTCTTTGGTTTCCGACGGTGACATTAGACCCAATATAAAAAAGCAACTAGGAACAACTGGTTCAGGTTGGCAGAACTGCCACCAGCAAATATAATTTTTAATTAATAATTTTTTTAATTCAGTCTCATCACTTTAACATAAAATAAACAATTCAAGTATGACAAGTGTTTATGGAAATTTTGTGTGAATTCTCTAAGCTGACTTCATTTTGAAGGTGTTTTCTGAAGTTCATCCTCATCCAATTTCTTTTGGAGTATATTCCAACTACCAGTTGATGCTTGATCAGTGTAGTCTTTCTGTCCACAGCAACTGCATCAAGTGTTATTGACTGTTAGTAAACATTGTGGTATTGGTTTGTTATTACACTTAAGACTTGTTTTTGTGTATGGTTGCCTGTGCATGCCCATTTTAAAATGCTGAAATGATCTGCATCTTACTCAGAACCATGGAAAATAAGAATGCTCTTACATAAAAATAATAGTAGAGGTCAACATTATGCACATTGCTTATTGTGTAGTTGTTGATACTGGAGTATCAAATAAAGGAAAAGGTGACTTTATCAAACATTGTAATTACTGAAAAATGTAAACTGAATCAAAGTGCATCCAGTTCACATAATATAGACTTTTTTAAAATTTATTTTTTTCAATATTGTTTTTTTTATATATATTTTTAAATAAATAATTTTTTATTTTATTATGTTATATATCCAAAATCCATATTTTGTTCTGAAAAAGTTTGTCCACCTCCTTGGATTTTAAATTGTGACAACCTAACACTGCCCTATCAAAAGCATTCAGATACTATCATGGTGGGAAATCAGTTTTAATGAATATTAATAAGGTGTATGTCCACCTTTGGCCTCATTTGCATCACTTATCCTCACTGAATGCTTTTGACCAGTTCTTATTTTATAGCAGGAATTTCATGTGACCATTCCTACTTCAGTGCAGTCCCCAATTAACATGTTAACTGTGACAATAGTGAAATTATAGTAACCTTATAATACCGTGATAAATCTGACTAAAAAATGAATAGCAAATGCTTAGAAAACGGTACTCACCTTGTATAAATCTGCAATAATTTTTTTTTGGTAGATGGTGGTTAAATTTAGGTTGGAAGAAGCATTAAAAAGAACTAAGGCGGGGAATGGGGTGAAAATATTTTAAACAGATTTTAAAATGAGTGCAAGGAAGTAGAAATGCAGATCTCCAATCCTTTGTTGTCATAAAGAGGTTAAAAGACATAAATGAACATGTTAACTGTATATTGCTGAACATGTTTGTAAAAGGGTTTTTAATCCACTTGGATGAAAAAAGCCACCTGACTTTAATAACTATTTTCTTCCAATTTGACAGAATGAAAACCAGATATTTTTGTCAAGCAACTATTGCAAGTGGCTGACTAATTTAGCCACAGTGAGAAGAAAGCCCAAAAATGTCTCTCCTCTACCCAAATCCAGATTGACTCAATCCCATTATTTTTGAATTAAGGTCAGCGAGTTGGTATGAAGCTGGCAGCGAGCATGTTAAGCCATAGAAGAGGGGCATATTGGGCAAGCCCTGATCTAGTATTCCAGATCATCCCAGAGATATTCAATCTGATTTGGGTACGGACTCCGGATTCGTCAGGACTTCGTTGGGTACGGACTCCATCACCTACAAAATAGGTTTTTGTCCTGCTCTCTGTATGCAGTGGAGTTCTATGGAACGTGGAGAGCCCATTTCCATAGAACTGTCAGAGTGTAGATACCACAGCATTGACCAAGATGCTAGTGTGTCAGAAAAAAGAACTACCCACCTCATCTGCTTATCCCCTCTAATAATCTAATCTTTCTTTAAATTTCTTCAAACTGCCCACTTCCACAACATGGAAATTTATTCCAACATTCAAACATCCTTTTTCAATTTCAGTCTATGCCCCCCCCCCCTTATGTCTATGGTCTGAGAACAAGTAAGGGTGCATTTAGTTTACTTAATCCATTTTTAAGCCTTACATACTTTAATCAGGTCTCCTCGCAGGTGTCTATTTTCTAGTCACTGCAGTTTGCTGAATTTAAGTCTTTTGTAGTAAGAATACCATTTTATGTCATTGACTAATTGTGTTGTTCTTCTATTCACTCCTTCCAATTATTCCATACCCTTCTTAATAAGTGTTTCAGAACTTATGTAGTTCGCAAGATGCAGTATAACCATTGCTTTTATACAATGAAATAATTTTCTTGTAGCATTGACAGAACTCTGTGCTGTCCTAGCAACCTGACTACACTGCTCAGGTAGTTATCTCTAAGACTTTATCATTCTCAATCACCTTGAATATGATACCATTCAATTGGTATGTTATTTTGGGTTTACTGCTGCTCGTATGTAGTAGCAGTGTGCATTTCTGGGTATTAAACTTCAATTGCCACATCTTAACTGTCTGCCTAATTTTTCTAAGTTTTGTTACACTTTGATTCATATCATTAACCATCCTGTCAGTAATTAATTGTTTGAACAAACTTCCATCTAGTGTTTTTGAAGTGGACAGTAAATAAATTTAAGGAAGGATTAGACAAATTGTTAGAGGGTAAGTACAGATGGGGTGGGTAGTTTTTTTTAATTTTTATTTATTTATTTTTTTTACTTATGCTATATAAAATTGCATCATTTGCCAATACTAATCCATACATAAACATGGGTTAGCAGCACTTTGGAATGCTTAATGTACTAGTGGAGACTGGCTGACTTGTGCCATGAAATTGGCTGCAATTTCTTGCCGTGCACACTTTAATGTTTTTTTTTTTTTATGAAAACTCCAAATATGAAAGGTGCAAAAACCTATAGTACTATAGTTCATTAGCATGGCATAAAGGAGATGGGGGGAGCGGCGGATACCAGAAACTTTGCTCTGGGGACTTAGACATGTGTTTCACCACTGAAAGCCTAGTGGTGCATTGCACTGGTTGAAAGTCATCCACCACCTAGTTGTTAGTATTAATAAGTATTGATATTAGTACTAGTAGTAATGTGCATTAATTGGAGATGGAAGTGGGGGGGGTGATGCCGGAAACTGCTCTGAAGACTAAACACGAGTTTCACCGCTTCAAGCTTCCAATAAGCAAAGTGATGGTATTGCACCAGTTGATGACAGGCATCTACCACCAGAGTTTTTCACAATGAATAAGATAAGTAATTTATTTTAAAAAAATCATTTTGTTACTGTCATGAAATGATAAATTTGAAATTTAAATGATTAGGCAAATAACTACATGATTTAAATTTAAATAATGTGGGAAAGCAATGCTCTAATGAAAAAAACTAATTATTATTATTATTTTTTTTTTTTAAGAAAATCCAAAACACAAGAGGTATTAGAACCTATAATACTTTAGTACCGTGCATGGGTTGGAGGTTGAGAAGGCGAAAGAAGATATTTGTTGACATTAGACTTGAACTTCTGTAGACTGCAATTTTCAGGAAATACGTATGAAGGAAGGTTGTTCCAGAAAACGGCAGTTGAATGACTAAATGAGGAAGATGAAAAGTTGGTTCTGTGAGTTTGAATTTAAAGTAAATGGATGTTGGCTGGTGGCAGCACGTGTTTAGACTATTCTGAAAGAGAGAGAGGGAATTATAGAAGCCAATTCAGAAGAACAGTGTCCATGTAAATATCTGTAGAAAAGGCATGCAGCAGAAACATTGTCTATGAGACAGAGAGTGGCGAGACTCTGTTAGAGAGGAGTCATTAATTAGCCTAACTGCCCTCTTCTGAATGGAATCTAGAAGCCTGAGAGAGGTTTCGGGGGCACCATCCCCAGATGTGGGAACAATGTTCCATTGTAGGGCAGATTTGCAATTTGTACAGAGCGAACAGCTGTTTGGAAGAAAAGTAACACCAAGAGCGAAAGAGAAAACCAAGTTTTTTAGATGCAGAGGAAGCAATATTTGTATAATGTGCTTGTGCCAAGAGAGAGATTAGAAGTCAGGGTAATCCCCATAAGAGATATATCATTTTGCCTAGAAATCAGAGTGTCACCAAAGATAAGCATGGAGCAGAAGAATCCTTTTTGTGAGATATAAGACAACTGAGTTTTAGAAGGATTGAAATCAACTAAGTTGTCTTTGCCCCACTGGAGAATTACCCTATAGATTGGCATTTAAGGAATTGGTAGCGGATATTTGAGAAGTTTGCAAGGTGATCTGATTGAGGTCTATAAGGCTCAATGCTGACGGGTTACTTGTGCTTGCTCAGGCTAAGAACCTGAGGGGGCATAGATTCAAATTAAGGAAAGACAGTTGTAGAATAGTTGTGTGGAAGTTTGTCTTTAGCCAACAGGTAGTTGATTTTTTTTTTTTTTTTTTTTTTTTATGAAAACCCCAAACACGAAAGGTATCAAAACCTTTTACTTAGTACCGTGCATGGGTTGAAGGAAAAGTATGAGGGAGGGGGATGCTGGAAACTTTGCTCTAGAGACTAAACATGGGTTTCACCACTTAAAGCCTCCAATAAACAGAGTGGTGGTATTTCACTGGTTGATGAAAGTCATTTACCACCTGATTGCTGGAACAGACTTCCATCTGTTGTTGTGGAAGTTGATAGTTTAAATAAATTTAAGGCTGAACCAGACAAACATTTGGAGTGACCAGAATGGGTGAAATGGGAAGGGTTTTTTCTTTTCTTTTTTTGGCTGATGCTGTATAAGCTTGCTTTCTTGCATCATATGCCTCAACTAATGCTAAGTTGAATCTGATTGAGCAGGGTGAGGTTTCTTAAAGTGGAATGTAATGTGCTATCATCAGCAAAACTATGGATAGGATTTCTGGTCAATGGAAGAAGATCATTAAAATGCAAGAGGAAAAGAGTGTGGTAAATAACTGAACCTTGGGGGACACCAGCATTAGTGAAGAATTTAAAGATAGAGAACCATCACCCTTAGTGAGCGGTCAGAGAGAAAACGATAACCAATTACAAAAAAAAAAGTTGACAAGCCATAAGATGGAAGCTTGTTTAGAAGACCTTTATGCCAAACAGGAGATGTCAAGAGCAACTGTCTAACTGTCTGGTGTGTTTAACCAAATTTTTCCATTGAATTTGGCCATAAATGGGTAACATAAGCCAGAATATCACCAGTGGATCAACACTGACGGAATCCATACTGGCGATCGTTGATCAGATGGAAGGTTTCTAGATAGTTTGTGTTGGAGGTTAATTGATTTCACCATTACTTTAGAAAGAGTAGAAGTAATTGCAATGGGATGATAATTGGATGGGAGGGATTTGTCATCCATTTTTGGAACTGGCTGGATATGAGCAAATTTCCCAAGAAGGAAAAACACCTTTGGAATAAGAAAGCGAGAAAAGGTGGCAAAGAACGGCAGTGCAGGTTTTGAGAACAAGTTGAGAAATACCATCAGGACCAAGAGCTTTCTTAGCATCAAGATTGGTCAAAATCCTGATGTCCTTTTGAGGGAAGACCACAGGAGGCATTGAATGGAGCATACTGGGAATGGTGGGAGGTGTTTTACCAAGATCCTTAATACGAGTTGGAAAAAAAATTAGATACTAGCAGGTCACTTTATTCTTCGCTGAAGTGACAATAGAACCATCTGGTTTTGATAGAGGTGGGAGCAGAGATGGGCAAAAATTGTGGCCAGTAGTTTTGGCAAGAGACCAGAATTCTTGGGGGCTGCCTCCGTACCCAGGTGGGCAGGAGCAGCAGTGCATAGCACACGCTTCTTGATTAGACCAAAAATGGAGGATGCGGAAAGGTCAGGGAATGACCACCGCATATCCCCAGAGCAATATGGCCTTAGTTGCTAATGCTCCTAAAAACCAAATAAACAAACAAAATTCTTGGCTTCTAATAGGGCAAGAAACAAGTTTTCTACTCATAGCCATTTCAAAATCTAGTTTAGACTGATTAATAACTGCTTTACAATTGTTGTGAGCTTTGGTGTAGGAAGAAAATGAAACTGAAGAATTGGAAATAAGCCAATTACAATATGCAACATTCTTTTCTTGAACAGCCTTAGCACATTTATTGGAAAACCAAGGTTTAGATAAAGGACGAGATTTTAAGGTGGAGTGTGGAATAAAGAATTCCATTCCTACAAGAATAATTTTACTGACGTGATCTGAGCAAATGTTGACATCAGGAATTTTGAAACAGTAATCCAACCAAGGAAAAGAAATCTCACAGGTCATCCCATTCTGCCTTCTTTTAATGCCAAACAACATGAGGTTGGGAGTAACCATGAGATAAAGGCTACATTGGAGAAGAGACAATCACCAAGTTGTGATCTGAGGTGCCTAATGGGCCACTCACTTCGACTGTGTACTTAGAAGGGCTGTTTGTGAGAAAAAGATCAAGGGTTTTGGCTGTATGATTAGGATTGTCTGGTATTCTGGTAGGTAAATGAACAATTTTTGCAATGTCAGTAGTAATTGCAAAAGCCTCAGCATCTCGACCAGTTGGGTCTATATGACTAGAAAATGGAAGCTAGCTGGAGTTGTGACATTAAAATCACCATGGAAAATACCTCACTGTTAGGAATGTTGGACTAGAGAAAGGCAAGTTGCAAAGAGAGGAAGTCAAAGAGTTCCAAGTGGATTAGTGGAGTTGGGAGAACAGTAGAGGCAGCAGATGAATTTTATACAACGAGGTAGAGAAATTTTAAGCCAGAGGAGATTCCAAATTGCTAAGTCTCTGACAGGGAATATCGGAATGGACATATGCACCAGTACCACCTTTGTGGCGAAAGGAATCATACAGTGAATAATTTGGGCAACTGAAAGTGAGCAGTAGTTAAACCAACCGATAACTGAGATTCTTTCAGAAAAAGTACATGGGGTTTGGCAGACTGTAAATGGAAATGGACATCATTGAGATTGGAACTGAGACTACGTATATTTGTGAAATGAATTAGGAAGTGTTTAGGAGGTTTAGATCTTTTCGCAGATAAGTTTGCTCTATTAGTTTGACAAGTCATGGTGTATTTAGTAGTAAGAAAAAGTCGGGGGGGGGGGGGGCATGCTGTATGAAGTAATGAAATTTTTGGACATGGCGAACACATGGTAAGAATATACCCAGATCTTTAACATAACGTGGCCTCGACAATGCCCCCACAATCACACTACTCAGACTCCCTCCAGTCACTATCTGGCAGAGTAGAGGCAGCAAGATTATATGCTAGCTGATCCCAGAAGCCTCCTAGAGAGTTACCAATAGGTTCGGTCCAGTGTACTAACTAGTGGCCAGTCTGCAAACATCGTTTTAGAGCTGTACCATTAAAATGTAAGGAAGTTTGGATCTCACCATGGTGTTCATCATAACCTCAAAGGTCATCAATCATACTGCATGATGGAAGAGATGGGGAAGGGTTGCCTGGAAGTTTGCTCTGGAGACTAAATATGGGTTCCACCACTTCAAGCCACCAATAAGCAAAGTGGTGGTATTGCACTGGTTGATGAGAGTCATCTACCACCTAGAACTTTTATTTTGGCACTACAAGTTGAAATCACCAGCAGCCACTACTGCCCTATAATGTCAATGCCTGTTATATATGGTGATATGTATATAAAACTAGTGTTAGCATTGGCATTAGTAGAGGCATTTGATGCAAGAAAGCAAGCTTATGCAGCATCAGCCAAAAAAAAAAAAAAAAACCACTTCCACTTCACCCCTCTGTTCGTTCAAAATACCTGTCCAGCTGAGCCTTAAACTTATTTAGGCTATCAACCTCCACTACAAGGGATGGAAGTCTGTTCCACCAACCAGCCACCTGCTGGCTAAAGGCAAATTTCTGCACGTCTATCCTACATCTGTCTTTCCTCAATTTGAATTTATGCCCTCTCAGGTGATTATTCTGTTCATCCAGCTATAATACACAACACTTTATAATAAGATTTTTACCTTTGATCCTCTGTTAAGAATTGAGGCTTTTCTATAGAAAAGCAGTCAAAATAACAAAGCCGCTTTGTTATTTTAACTGCTTTTGGGAAAACAAAGATCCTCTTACCACACTTTTGCCAGAAAATGATGTGTTTCAACGTCTGCTATGCAGCATAAAATATGCATATCATTTAGGGTAGAAAATCTCAATAGTTAAAAGTTTTTCATTTAATGCACGTGTTTAGTCCTCTGATGGTATAGTGAGTTCAGCACTTGTTTCAATTGGAGATTCCTAAGTTCAAAGCCTGCCAGTAGAGGAATTCTTAATCTGTCAATGAAAATGTGGTGGTAAATTTCCATCCCCCCACCCTTAAAAATGTATTTTGTTTATATATATAAAAAAAAAATTCCAATCCTACTGTACTCTTAGTACCTTTCATGGTAATTCCAAAGGATAGTCCAGTAGTAACAAACTCTGTTTAAGTTTAACCTGGATAGAGCTGTGATCAAGGTGCCTTCTGGGTAAAATCTCAACCCCATGGCACTGTATGTCTGTATTTTCAAACTCATGTAACTTTTTGTAAACAGACTTCATTATACTTCCTACTGAGGATTGTTTGTGCCAGTGATACTTACTGCTTCTCTCAATGTTGTTTCAAATTTCTTGAAGGAGTATATAATACTGCTTTAGGTAAATATCTTTTCTTCCAGCAGTTTCATTTCCATTTGTTTTTTTTTTAGAGGAAGTTGTCTATGTTTTTTGTGCTGCTCATTTTAATTGAAAGTTGTTTTAAGAATTTAATTAGAAGAGTGGAAAAATGATGAAAATAGTTTTTAAATGTATAGGAAATGAACTACTCTAACTATTAACATACAATTTGTTTAAGGTAGTTATAACATTAAGCCAGAAAAATAAAAGTTTCATAGAGAAATAATTTGTGTATGGCAGCATTAGCTTTTGAAGGGTGATGTGTGAAAATCAACATTTTAAACCATTTAGATTTCAAAAAAGAATAAAAAAAAGGCAACGCCATTATGATTATAACCTAACTTATATAGAAAATCAATTAGATAGTATGAATCAGAGCTGTAATACTCAATACGTTCTACATTGATATTAATATTTGTAAAATAATAAGAGGAGTTTACTTCAATATAGTATGTAGAACATGCCATATGATGCTCTCCAGAAATTAAAACGAAAAAATCGAAAACTAACATTAGAGTAAAAAATAAATAATTAAAAACCAATTTAACACAATTCAAATCAATTTAACACAATTAAAAATCAATTTAATGCAATTAAAAATTAAAAAGAATCTAACAAAAATATTCAAAATGATTTTCCTTCATGAAACTGACAATGCTTTTCGACTGTATGTTTTGATCACAGGAAGGAAAATTACTGAATAGGGTTGAACCTGAAACTTAAATAGTGATTATTTGTCTTCACGCATGTGTGTAAATGTTCATACATCGGAGATCAAATATGGCCGCCGAACATTAACAGAATTCTCGTGTAATTTAATTTCTATGGTTTCTGCAATTAATAGTAGCGTATAATTATGTTGGACATTAAGTATTTTGGCCTTGTTAAATAAAAAAGTATGTTTTTTGTTAATGGCATGAAAGGCTAATTTTGATGCTGCTGAACGAGAAGCATGAACTGAGGCTTCATGTTGATTTACACGAATATTCAGAGAAAATTGCGTGGAACCTTGGTAAGACGAGTCGCAATCACCGCAAGAAATGTTGTCTACCAGATCATTAATTTGTGTTGCAAACATGGAAAGAACCGAGCGATTGTTCAGTATAGTGTGTAATTTCCATATTGGCCTGACCACAATTTTAAATTCGTTATCTTTAAAGAATCTATTAAGCTGTTTGTGCCACTGTTCAACATATGGGACAGAAATAAAGTATTTTTTGATATTACTATTGTTGGTTGGTGTAGTATTTTGTATCCTATCCTTAACCTGTACCCTAATTCGGTTTATTGTGGCAAGGGGATAATAACCCCTGTTTAAGAACCTGCTAGTTAATATTTGTATTTCTGAGCCCAAAGCAGATTTCATCGTTGAATATTTATAGGCATTTAGAAATTGATTAAAGATAATCAATCTTTTGTAGGTGAACGGGTGATAGCTATTATAATGTAGAAGCATACCGGTGTTTGTAGGTTTTCGATAGATGCTAAATTGGATTTTATTCGAGTCCCGAGTAAGCGTGAAATTTAGAAAGTTTAATGACTTTGTATCCGTATCCTCCCTTTCCAGTGTAAATTTGAGTCTAGAATGAATATTATTAAACGAATGTAAAATTTCTTGGATAGTACTACTATCAGTAATAACTAGAACATCGTCTAAATACCTCTCATAGTATGTAATACAGGGTCAAAAAGGTGTCAAATGCATATGCTCAATCGTTGAGAGATAGATCTCTGACATTAAGCCACTCAGACTCCAACCCATTGTCAATCCAAAAATTTGTTTGTACACCTTGTCTCAAAAGGTGATATAGTTGGCCTCAACTAAGAGTTTAATTAAGTGAAAAATGTATTATTAAATACATTTTCCACTTAAAAATGTAAAATGTATTAAGTGTATTATTTTTTTACAGAGAAAATCAATGTAATGAGCAGGGAAAAATAAACTTTTCTTTTTCTTCAATGATAAGTGTCAGAAGCTGCTTACACTGTAAGCATATACACTATAAGTTCACCCCCACCAACAGTGATGCCACAGAATTTGTTTATAATGCATGCCCTGTGTTAAAAATAAATAGCAACATAATTCATTCTTAGGGAGCAGTGCTGTTTACTTGAAGTGCAAGTTGGAAACTGAGACAACTTGTACTAACATACTCTGCAATTGAGATTGATGCATTTTGTAGTAAACATGATTTGCTGCCAGCAGTAATTGGAGACTTATCTCAATTTACACATTAATATTTATTGCTCTCATATTCTTTATTTTTTCTCTCTAAATTTAATTGGGTAAATAAAATGTGTTAAAAAGTTTTCTTGAGAGGAATTTAGGTACAGATAGCCAAATAGTGATTTCAGAGTATGAAAGAACAAAAAAAAAAAGTGTGGGATTGATGAGATGACCCTCTGCACAGTTAACAAAAGGTAATGAAATCATTTAACTTGAACACTGTGGCCCTTGGAGACATTAAAAATATGTATGACTAAATATTTTGTTTTAAAAATATTTAGTCATATGATCCATTAGCCTTGTCTGTCCCCCGACATGATTTTATTAGCCCAATGAGCTGCTCACACTGGATACCTTTTTTATCCATATACTGTAAGTATATTTGGGTTCACCATTATCAGTACACATCATACACTCCAAATTTTAATTTCCTTCCAATCTGAGTGATTGTGCCTATGTAATATGCAATTGCTTCTATTCACAAATAATTAAATTTTTAAAAAAAAAAGTATTAAAAATTATTTAAGAGTAGCTTTAACATAATATAATCTACTTCAGAAAAATATAAGAATTTTTAATTTTGTTCCAGTTGCTTTATCAAATATTAGTATTAATAAAGGCAAATTATTAGTAAAGAAGCAAGGCTCACAATTGTGCCTAGTATTTTCTAGATTTTAGAAAGGTATATATATTTTTTTGCACTAGCTCTTTCAATATTTTTTTTTTTTTTTTTACTGATGCTCTATAAGGTTGCATCACTTGCAACCTTATACAGCATCAGCACTAATACTAATATGAATACATTCTGATTTGGCGTATGTTCCAGAAAGGCTGCACATGGCCGATTTTAATATATCATGCTCATAAGATTTAAACTCTTACTGTAATCTATTATCGTTTTAGTATAGTCTGTGGATTTCAAGATCTTAAGCATAAGAAGTAAAATCTTTGTCTACCTGAACTACTGATTACTACTGGCAGCTATCTGAAAAGTTAAGGGGATTGTGTGCTACTTAACTTCCCAACTTATAACCTCAGAACCTTTATCATCCCTGCAGAGGCAAGTAAAAAATATCGCCATGATTGAAATAAATTTTAATAATCAACTGTTTAGTTCATTCGTATTTTTCTGAATGTTATAATTGTATATATCTCTTTGTTTTTTTAAAATATGAGTTGAGACATATTTCTGATTTATAACTTGATCTCTATAATTTAGTTTAATAAGTGTTGTGAGAACAAGGAAAATTTAGTGTACACTAAATAACCTAAAATTGGAAAAATTTGTATTTGTATATCTAGGAACAGTCTAAAATAAAGATGGAAATAAACAATTTAATTAAGCCATGGAAATAAACAATACATGTGAAGAAAGAAGTGTAGGAAGCAGTGAAATTTATCTGGAGCAAAGCAAAATTAGCTGCTTATGACTTTGTTTTTAAATAATTTTTTAAATATTTTAATCTATAGAGCCAACAGTTGGGTAAGAAATAAAGGAATTAATCAAAAATTAGAATCTTCAGAAATCAGAGTTTTAGGAAAACTGGAATTAATAAATGGAAGCAGTGGCAAAACCACATTGAAAATGAGTAAATAAAAAAAAAAAAAAAAAAATTTGGTCATAAATGAAAGATAAGTGAGCTGCACTTATGATAATATAGGCATGTAGAATGGATATGAGAAGGAGGAGTAGCTAAACAGATGTTCGAAGCAAAAAAAAAAGGTCTCAAGCTAGACAAAAAGAAAGTGGATTGATGGTCTCAAGCAAACATTACAGAAAAAAAGAGCTTACTTGGGCTAGGGCTAAAGACTTAATATTTTGTTGTTTTATAGGTGTATCAGCAACTCGGGCAATATTGTGTAATTGAGTGTTATGTCTTATTTTTGTGTCCACAGGCCAATTTTCATTCTGTGCAGGCTCAAAAACCCATAATAACCCATGGGGGGCCCCACTCCTTCTTCTTGAGATTGGCTAACCATAGCCCCAATTTTTAGAGGCCTTTGGAAATTCCTCCAATCTGTGATCGGACTTGAACACAGACCTCTCCCAATGAGTGACAAAGGGTGAAACCACTATACTCTCACAGGATGCTAAAGATCAAATAAGAAAATATGTTGGCATGTTTGAAAATAGTGAGCAGAAGACATCAGTCTTCCCAGAAGATTTATTTGTAGTGTCATAGTCAACTGCACACGTGTTGGGTATCAAAGATGTGGATGATGATCACATTTTCTGAATATTTTCAGAAAGGATGTTCTGAAAATATGTTTTACATTTTAAGTTAAATTTTCCGTACCCGTTAAGTAACTCTTTGATTTTGTTGGCTTCCAAGACAGTCTAATGACTTTTCCAGTCATTAGACTGTCTTGGAAAGGTCTGTGTTTAAAGGCCATGAATGATGGGGGAAATATTTATGGAATTTTTTCATTCAAGGATGGTTCTGCTAGAAAACCTTTAGAGCATATGTAGTTTAGATGCATAATACACTGAAGCATCATGGTATTATGTTGTCTTTGCACCAAAGTTCCACATTTATTTAATGTTTATTTTGATTGCTCAAAGGTTTTTATGGCTTAATGTTTAAGAACTACTTTATTTTTCTTTAATTTTTTAAAAGCTGATACATAAGTTTTCCTACTTTGCCTCATTTTTTCACTACTAATAAGTAACACTTTGATGTCACTAATTTTTAATTGGTTTCAGGTCATAAGCCATGTCAGATGAGGATCACTATATTTTATTTAAAATCTACAAAAAGTAATTGTACTTGAGTAAGTAGATTCATTTCCATAAACCAAGTCAGAACTAGGCAAGAAAAATATGTAAAATGAAGAGGATTCCAGGATGGATGAATACAGAGTTGGCCAGTCTAATAGAGCAGAAAAAGACATGGGAAAGTTATTGATCAACGAAAAGTACCGAAGCCTAGAACGGCTACAAATTTATCTGTAATAGTACCACAGATGAAGCCAGGGCTGAGTATGAGTGCTTTCCTTGACTAAAAGAGTAAGGTCCTTGAGGAGGATGTCACAGACATTCTCTCAGACATGCCAGACAAGCTGTACTGGCTACCTGGGAGTCTAAAACGCTGATGGAACTGATATTCGGGTGACATCCAAGTCAAATAGACCCAATTTCGATGAAATCCGGATGGTCCACGACAGCCAAATCCTCTGCTTGCACCTTCACGATGGTGGGACTGTTAGTAATCCTGGGTATGACCTACATGCACAAGCACACTGTGGGTGACCACCTAGGTATGAACCAACATAAGCAGGGATCGAGGTGTGGCACCCACACCACATGGAAGAATGCCGTTCCTCTGTGTTACCAGGCAATACTAGGTAGCAGATGACCCATCAACCGGTGCAATACCACCACTTTGCCTATTGGAGGCTTGAAGTGGTAGAACCCATGTTTAGTCTTCAGAGCTAAGTTCCGGACAACCCTTCCCCATCTCTTCCATCATGCAGTATGACTGATGACTTTTGAGGGTATGATGGACATCATGGTGAGATCCAATCTACCTTACATTTCGAGGGTACAGCTCTAAAATGGTGTTAGCAGGCTGGCCGCTAGTTAGTACACCGGACTGAACCTATTGGTAACTCTTTAGGGGCTTCCAGATCAGCTAGTGTATAATCTTGCTACCTCTACTCTACCAGATAGTGACTAGAGGGAGTCCGAGTAGTGTGTATTCAGGGGGGGGGCATTGTCGAGGCCACGTTATGTCAAGGATCTGGGTATATTCTTACCATGTGTATGCCATATCCAAAAATTTCATTACTTCATACAGCATGTCTCCTCCCACTTTTTCTTACAATTGAATACATCATGACTTGTCAAACTAAAAGTAAGCTTATCTGTGAAAAAAGATCTAAACCTCCCAAACACTTCCTAGTTCATTTCACAAATATACTTGGTCTCAGTTCTAATCTCAACGATGTCCATTTCCACTTGCAGTCTGCCAAACCCCATGTACTTTTTCTGACAGAATCTCAGTTATCGGTTAATTCAACTACTGCTCATCTCAGTTGCCCAAATTATTCACTGTATGACCACCTTTTGCCTCAAAGGTGGTACTTGTGCATATGTCCGTTCTGATATTCCCTGCCAGAGAATTGGTAATTTCGAATCTCCTTTCTTTGATCTCCTCTGGCTTAAAATTTCTCTACCTCGTGTCAAATTCATCTGTTGCCTCTACCATTCTCCCAGCTCCACTAATCACTTGGAGCTCTTTGACTTCCTCTCTTTGCAACTTGATTTTCTCCAGTCCAACTTTCCTAACAGTGAGGTAATTTTCCTTGGTGATTTTAATGTTCACAACTTCAGCTGACTTCCGTTTTCTAGTCACACTGATCCAGCTGGTCGAGATGCTGAGGCTTTTGCAATTTCTAATGATCTTGCACAGGTCATTCATTTACCTACAAGAATACCGGACAATCCTAACCATACAGCCAACACGCTTGATCTTTTTCTCACAAACAACCCTTCTAAGTACACGGTCGAAGTGAGTGGTCTTTAGGTACCTCAGATCACAACTTGGTGATTGTCTCTTCTCCAGTGGAGCCTTTATCTCATGGCATTCCCAGCCTTGTATTGTTTGGCATTACAAGAATGCAAAATGGGATGACCTGCGAGATTTCTTTTTTTCTTTTCCTTGGTCAGACTATTGTTTCAAAACTTGTGATGTCAACATTTGCTCAGATCGTGACATGAAATTAATCTTCTAGGAACGGAATCCCTTATTCCACACTCCATTTTAAAATCTCTTCCTAAACCTTGGTTTTCCAATAAATATGCTAAGGCTGTTCAAGAGAAGAATGTTGCATGTTGTAATTGGCTTGTTTCCAATTCTTCAGTTTTATTTTCTGCCTACACCAAAGCTCGCAACAATTGTAAAGCAGTCATTAATCAGTCCAAACTAGATTTCGAACAGGCTAAGAGTAGAAAACTTGCTTCTTGCCCTAACGGTTGCTGAACATTCTGGTTTCTTGCTAAAGCTATTGGCCGTAACTTTTGCCCATCTCTGGCAAAACCAGATGGTTCTGTTGTCACTTCAGCCAAGGATAAAGCTGACCTGCTAGCATCCCATTTTTCTTCCAACTCACGTATTAATGATCTTGATAAAACACCTCCCACCATTCCCAACACGCTCCATTCAATGTCTCCTGTGGTCTTCCATCAAAAGGATGTCAGAAGGATTTTGACGAATATCGATGCTAAGAAAGCTGCAGATCTTGATGGTATTTCTCCACTTGTTCTCAAAACCTGTGCTCCTGAATTTACTCCTGCTCTTTGACGGCTCTTTTCATTTCTTATTCCAAAGGTGTTTTTCCTTCTGCTTGGAAATTTGCTCATATCCAACCAGTTCTTAAAAGGGCAACAAGTCCCTCCATTCCAATTATCATCCCATTGCATAAAATAATGGAGAAATCAATTAACCACCAACTCTTAAACTACTTAGAAACCTTCCGTCTGATCAACGATCGCCAGCATGGATTCTGTCGGTGTCAATCCACTGGTGATATTCTGGCTTATATTACCCATTTATGGACAAATTCAATGGGGAAATTTGGTGAAACACAAGCAGTTGCTCTTGACATCTCAAAGGCTTTTGATTGTGTTTGGCATAAAGGTCTTCTAAACAAGCTTCCATCTTATGATTTGCCAACTTGTTTTTGTAATTGGTTATCCAGTTTTCTCTCTGATCGTTCACAGAGGGTGATGGTAGATGGCTCTCTGTCTTCTAACTTCTCCACTAATGCTGCTGTCCCCCAAGGTTCAGTTCTTTCCCCCACTCTTTTCCTCTTCTATATTAATGACATTCTTCCATTGACTGGAAATCCTATCCATAGTTTTGGAGATGATAGCACATTGCATTCCACATTCCATTTTGAAAAACCTTTCCCTGCTCAATCAGCTTCAACTTCTCGAAAATCTGCTACCAATTCCTTAAATGCCAATCTCCAGGTAATTCTCCAGTGGGGCAAAGAGAACTTAGTTGATTTCAATCCTTCTAAAACTCAGTCTTGTTTTATATCTCATAAAAAGGATTCTTCTGCTCCTATGCTTATCTTTGGTGACACTCCGATTTCTAGGCAAAACGATACATCTCTTTTGGGGATTACCCTGACTTCTGATCTCTCTTGGCACAAGCACATTACAAATATTGCATCCTCTGTATCTAAAAAACTTGGTTTTCTCTTTCGCTCTCGGCATTACTTTTCTTCCGAACAGCTGTTCACTCTGTACAAATCGCAAATCCACCCTACAATGGAATATTGTTCCCACATCTGGGGCGGTGTGCCTGAAACCTCTCTCAGACTTCTAGATTCCATTCAGAAGAGGGCAGTTAGGTTAATTAATGCCTCCTCTCTAATAGAGTCTCTCCACTCTCTGTCTCATAGACATACTGTTTCTGCTGCATACCTTTTCTACAGATATTTCCATGGACACTGTTCTTCTGAATTGGCTTCTATAATTCCAGCTCTCTCTTTCAGAATAGTCCAAACATGTGCCGCCACCAGCCAACATCCATTTACTTTAAATTCAAACTCACAGAACCAACTTTTCATCCCCTCGTTTATTCATTCAACTCCCATTTTCTGGAACAACCTTCCTTCATACGTATTTCCTGAAAATTACAGTCTACAGAAGTTCAATTCTAATGTCAACAAATATAGTCTTTCATCTTCTCAGCCTCCAACCCAAGCACGGCACTAAGTAGAGGTTCTAATACCTCTCGTGCTTGGGGTTCTCATAAAAAAAAAAAAAAAAAGTATTTTTCATGTATGTGAATACAAATAAGAAAATAATTAGATCGAACCCTTGTGCACTGGGTGTGGGAAAGCCTTAGATAACCCAGCTTATGTTTCTGATGAATTGAATAGGTATTTGTATTTGTCTTAACTGACAAAAGACCCTTTTTGCTAAAGAGAAGCCATGCAAGCAAGGCTGAGACGTACAAAATAAGTGATATTGAAATTACAGATGGCTGTTTATTAGAACTTTCGAGTCTAAAGGCAAGTATGGCTTCTGGAGTTGATGGTATATACCCAATAATTTTGAGGGAAGCAGCCAGAAAATATATGAACCATTGAGGTTAATTATGTGGGCATCTTTGGATTGGAGAAGTGCTGATGTATCACCAATGCAAAAAAGCAGTTCTGTTAGCGAAGTCAGTAGCTATAGACCAGTTAGTCTGACTTCAATAGTTGGGAAAATTTTAGAGGCAATGATTAAGAATGCAATCCAGGGACATTTAAATATAAATGGCATGCTGAAGGACACACAACATGGTTTTATTAAGGGAAAATCATATTTAACTAACCTAATAAGTTATTTTGTCACAGTTACTCATGAACTAGATGTAGGGAACAATTTTGACACAGTTTTCAACACTCAGTCACTCATGAGAGGTCACTGTATAATCAGGAACATAATCAAATCACTGAAAAGATTCTAAGATAGATTGCAGGGCAGAAGGCAGAGAGAGGGTTGTGATTAATGGATATTCTTCAGATTGGTATAATGTCAGAAGTGGGGTTCCCCAAGACCACTATTGTTTCTGATTTTCATAAACAACATTGATAAAGTGTGTGATGTAAAAATTTGCAGGCAATGTAAAGATTGGGAGAGTTGTTAATGATCAGTGCCAAGCAGCACTCCTTCAGATGACTTGAACAGGCTTCGTGTTTGGTCAGAAAAGTGCTGTGTTTTACTGCAGCAAAATGCAAAGTAATTTTTCACTTGAGAAATAGCAATCCCAAAATAACTCATACACTTGGTGGGGTCAAGTAGAGAAAGAAAGGGGTCTTGGAGTTACTTATAAGCTCAAACAGGTGGCCAGGAAAGCCTATGGTGTCCTATTGATGATTTATCGAAAATATCCTGCAAGATCAGAATCCGACTATAGAAGGTATTTGGAATACTGTGTCCAAGTATGGAGACCTCATCTGAAAAAAGATATTGAGCTTGAAAGGTCCAAAGAAGGACAACTTGCATGGTGATATTGGCAAAAGGCAATTGTGTGAGGAAAGACTTTGATTATGTGGGCTGCAGAGCTTGGCAACCAGAGGAGACATCTATTTTCTTATGTGCTCTGAGAGGAAAATTTGTTAGAAAATAAAGGTGAAATTTTCACTCTTATAAAAAATTTCCTGAACTAGGAGCCATAAATTCAAATTAAAGGGAAAGAGGTTTAGACTAGATTGCAGGAAGTTTTCTTTTAGCCAGTGAGTTGTTGATTACTCTTTGCCTTCATACGTAGTTGAGGCTCAGTTTGAAAAATTCAAAGGTCAACTAGATAGTTACCTATGTGAGGAGGGAAGTGTATAATTTGTATTTTCTTATGTGCTCCTTTTTTTTTCTTTTTCTTCCTTTTTTTTTTTTTTTTTTTTTTTTTTTTGCTGGTGTTGTAAAAGCCTATGGCTTCCTTGGCACTATATGACTAATACTAAAAACAAGTATAATTGGCTTACTGCCAGTGCTTGTCATAATGTAAAATTTCGGCCCTTCATTGGTGGGTGAATACTGATATCTTGAACCATGGCATAAATTCCAGGAGATTTAATAAAAATCTGCAACTATTTTATCTGGTAAAATCAAGAACTGTTAACTGTCTTTTTCCTATCATTGGATCAATCTGATGATTTTGCTGTCATGGGTCCATATCCGTTTGGTGCATGACAATTTGGCAAAAGACAATTGGTGGCTATGACAATTTGGTGAGAATGATAAAAGAATTCTATGCAAGTATTTGGTGTATGATAAAGGTCTGCACAAGCCTACATTTTTTATTTTTACCCGACCTGGCCCAAACTCTAGATGGCCCAACCCAAGCCTGAATTTGTTTTTCAAATTCATCCCCCCCCAGAATTGATTTTTGTCCCACCCCAATTGAAACTTTTTTATATAAATAAAATCGCTAGCATTACTTTGAAGTTTCATAATGATAAAAAAATAAACTTTCAGATTCAAAATTCAATATTAATAGATATAACAATAATAATTATCCAAAATAATTATCAGTTTACCATATTTATTTTAATTCCAAAATGAATATCGATGTCCACCTCTGCTTGAATTAAAAAATTAGAACTGACTGTCACTGTCAATTCTCACTGTATGAATGATGTGTAAGCATTCCCCTTATCTGTATTTCTAAATTATTGGTCAGTATTGACCAATTATTTAGAAATACAGATGATTACAAATGAATGTTCTTAAAATTGAAAGTAGGTCAACCCAAAATCTCGGATGCAGTAGAACTAGGGATTAGCAGTATCACACTTTTAATAAATACTGTACGCATACAACCAAAAAAGGAACCCATTGCCAGGGGACATAATGACTCATATCATGCTCTTGATGTTATGTAAATTGCAACTTAATGCCTGCTAAAGGGTAAAGGCTACTTTACTAAACAAAAATACAGACTGGGTCATTTCCATGAAAGAGTAAAAATTTTGGAGATATTCACAAAGTTCCCCTTATTGGTCAATAGACAACTAATACACATTTTTTCTAAAAAACCTTTAAGAATTTAAATACATAAAATAGTATTTAAAAAATATATATATATATATGTAGAAAAAAGTCTGAAATGTTTGGAAATAACAATTCATTATGTTTATTTGTACTCAAACTGAGCCCGAACATCCTTCATGTTACCCAACCTGAGGGCCAGGCCTCGACTCGTGCAGACCTCTAGTATATGACAAAGCAAGACTGAAAATGCAAACTTTTTAACATGCTGTGCTGTGTAAATATTAAATTAGTTCTAAGGGAATTTAGTTCATATTTTTGGTAGAGTGCATTAACAATTTTCATTTTTAATCACATTAGTGTATATGCATAAAGCACCTGTTGTCTTCACCATGTTTGGTAGGTAGATTTGATCCATGTGTAGCAACTCAATTCCTAGTGAATGGATTTTCATAAAATTTTATATTGTCTTTTAGAAAGATTTCTCAAGCCTTTTCAAATTTCTTTAAAATCAGACAAATTGAAATGTAGTAGTTATTAGTTTTTGTCCATTCGTCTGCATTATATGCAGATGGATGGACAGACATACACTCGACTCCCAGTGGATGGATTTTCATGTAATTTGGAATTGCTCTATTAGAAAGAGTTGTTGAGCCATCCTGAATTTTCTTAAAATTGGGCTAGTTGAAATCTGGCAATTATTTCTTTCTATGTCCATCCACATGTAATACTCAACTCACTATATGGGTTTTCACAAAATTTTATAGTTGATGATTTTAGAATGATTTGTCATAAATAATTTGCCATTTAATTAAATTTTCATAAATTTAATTGAGCAGTTATTATTTCTTTTTGTCTTGCATATTGTATAGGTTATCCATATTATAAACTAAGCTCATTAACATTAAATTGACAATATTTTTCTCTTAATAATACTGTATCTTTTAATAATAATACTATCTCTTTTCCTTTCCTTTCTTTCTAACCGTCAGTCAGTCCATGCTGCTATTTTAGCAGCATGGACTAATTGAAAGTATATGTGCTTATTGTCTTGCATAACTTTCTTTCCATATGATGTAATTGTTACAATATTTATGGACAGTCATAGATGATAGATGCATATAAGCCTTCCAGCCTACCTATGAATAGGAACAGCTTGAATACTTTTACACAAAATAAATTGATATTTATTAATTTATTCTTGTCTGTTCTTTTATTATTTTCAAAATTTCTGTATTCCTCCTTTAAGTGACCAAAATTTCTCTTGGTTTCCCAAACTCTTTACTTTATTGATTTTCTAACTGCCCCCTGGACATACATTTTGGTGTATATCTCGTACACCAAATTGTCTCTTACACTGAATTGTAGTATGATGAATTATATTACTCTAATTTGAGGTGATCCCTGCTCTCATGTATTCTGTGTGACAATCAATCAACTGAAAGTGGCACTCATATATGCCCATTGCAGCTATGTTTCTCTGACCTATTTTTCAGACACCTGTATCTCCTCACTTGCATAGAGTAGTATTACCAGAGTGCTAATGGATAAGACACTGTCTCACTAGTGATTTAAAACTTGATTTGAGAACATTACTTTCACTTAAAGAAATACAGTAAAACTAAGGCATTTACTGACTGTTTAAAAAGGAATATTTTGGATAGAGATCTACCCATAGCTACAATTTTTATGCCAATTTACTTTGTTGTTTTTTATGGGGAGACCTTATAAGGGATCTCTGTACTCCCTTATAATGGGTTCCTTCATGACTCATCAGTGGGCTATGAAGGAATTTGAAAAGGGGCCCCAAATAAAGTTTTCAGATTACTCAAAAATGATTATAATATATATTTTAACATATTCAGCTCCATGTCTCAGTGTACTCAGGATAACGTCCTGAGTACTGAACTGCTTGGTACTCCCAAATTATGCTCATTTCAACAGAGGTATATTTTCGAGAAAGGATGGAAACTTGAGCATAGCTGATGATACCATTTTGGAGGGGAGTAATTCTCTCAACAACAGCTTTTAAAAGATTTTGACACTTGAACCATTGCTTAAAATTTGCAAATAAATTGTGAGTGTAATCATATTTTGCCCATGGTTCTGATAATTGTAGAGTGAATCACACATAGTTGAGAAGCAGAAATAGACTTATTTGTAAAATTTGGTGATAAGATTTTTACAGATAGTCCACACTTCTTTTTCAAGTTTTCATTGTTCTTTAGAACTGGAGTCGATTTCCTTATCCAAAAATCCCTTCAAGTTTTGCTTTTGAATGAGCAGGTATCCAATGTTTACTTTATGCTTTGCTGTTGCATTTGCACATGAAATATGGAAACCTGTTATATTTGGATTTTTGACTTAGTGACATACCAAGGACTTAGTCCTTACAAAGTAGCTGGTTGTGTTCTTTATATTTGGCCTTATTTGGAAAACTGGTTCAGCTTTCTGTATGTTTCCCTCAAGCAAACCAAACGAGCAATGGAAATAGATGTGTATAAGTTACCATTATGAAGGAAGATTCCTTTTAGACTTCCTTTAGCAGAATCAATGTAATCTACATTCACTTGCTTCATAGTCTGCAGTCTTCATAGACTGCAGTTCCTGGTATTCATTTACATGTACAGTCAGTTCTGCTATAACACGTATTTTTGCAATGTGAATTTGCTCCAATGTAACTGATATATTAGGGAACAGTGCAAAGTATAGCACGATTTTCACGTTGGCTCATTGGGTGCCTCCGTGGGCAGGAGCAGCAGTGCATAGCACACACTTCCTGATTAGACCGGGGTTCGAGCCTGTGACCACCAAATATGGAGGATGCAGAAAGGTCAGGGAATGACCACCGCATATCCCCAGAGCAATATGGCCTTAGTTGCTAATGCGCCTAAAAACCAAATAACAACAACAACAACGTTGGCTCGTGCGATTTTGTCTGTGAATAACACCAGGTGAATGCAAAACCCGGCACAAAGCTGAATGTAGCAACCTGCACTACGTTCAGTTTACAATACAGTTTACGAAGCTTAAAAAATGTCAAATGTGTGAGAGCTATATTTCCCATTTACTGTAGTTGTATTGGTTGGAGACACTGTTGTCATTCGATGTATTCACAAGATAACATGTGATATTGTAGGCCGACTCATGTTTTCAGGAGTTCACATTTTTCTGTTCAAACAGAAATTTCGTGAGGTGTGATAGCATGAGCGGAGGTGCACATTTCCGGAGGTCACTACCATAAAACAATAAAACAAATTTGCAGTTCGCAGTTTATTGGGCTTTTCAGTTAGTGCAATCTAATTATAAACGGGTAGTAAACTCGATCTTACTGCATTTGCAATTATACTGATGCTGGAATTCTGTGGATTTTTACGTTATTAGGGTGAAATGTGTTTCCCCTTCATTGAAGTCTTCAATCATATATGTAAATTTTCAGAATCTTCTCTTCATTCCTATTTTTTAAGCTCCATAAATTTATCTCACTTGTGCAATTTGTGCTTCCCATGTTCGTTGTTATCAATTGCTTCTCTTTTTTAACTGTTTTAAATTTTACAATCCAAAAAAAAAAAAAAAAAAAGTCAGTGAACAGAAATATCAATCAAGCAAACTTCATATACTGTCAAGGTAAAGTGCTATATTTATTGTAATATTCAGTGCTTTTTTTGGGATGGTACGCAACGGTACGGCGTACCGGCACCTTTATTAACAGTGAAGTGTGACATTTGGATGCAATGCACTTCGAAATTTGTAATATTCCGCAAACTTTTTCACATGTTTACCTACTATTCAAATAAGCTTAAAATTATTTAACTAAATTTGCATTTTTTACTGTCTATTGTTAAGATATTTTCTATATAAAACCGTATAACCGTTTTTATAATTCTAAATTACTCAGTTGGACCTCCATTTAACGAAGTGCTTTTATAGCGAATTATTTTGAATTCCCCTTGGAAGTTACATTTAAAATAGTTTCCATTGAGTGAAGAAAATTTTCATATAGTGAACGGATTAGGAGAGAATTAACTCGGTACGCACTGTTTGCATTTCTGGCCTTCAGGCAATTTGTGTTGCTGCACGAATTAAGAGAGCTAAAGTATTCTACAACTTAGTGGTACCTGGTCAAACCTATACGACCACCTGTCCCACATACGGAGGAGTTGCGCTAGTCAAGAGTGAGCAGATCAAGGGGTATTCCCAATGGCTCTGCCTACCTACTGCAGTGGTGTCCAACCTTTTCCCATACAGGGGCAATATTCAAAAAAATTCAAAGTTAGATTTCTTTAGTGTGTTACATTTTCCATATCTTGTTGCATGTAAAAGTAAAATTAAAATATTCAAATCGTTTATTAAGTACAATACACAATTACATTTATTGAGAATTTTTTTGATAATTAACAAAATTTGAAATTCTGTTTTAGTTCACTTTCCTCAGTTGGACACCTTTGTGAATCAACTGTAAGCGCCCCGTTCAAGAATTATAAAAGTGATTTTCTTTTACCCCGACAAATAACCATCTGTTGTTTCACGGAATTGCATTATCCACATTTTTCCATAAATTTTCCTTATCTCTGTTTACATGATTACAGTACCTGAACATCCAAATGACACCGACATTTTGGACAGTTTCAAAAAAAAGAAAAGAAAACATTCAAATTTAAGAACTAGTGAGAATACCAATGACGAGAGATGGAAAACGAGGACTACGAAGGTATTAATCCTTCTAAACATGAATTGTTGGCATTTGGTGAAAGTGAAATTAGAAAATTGTCAATTAGGTTACAGTTAAATCAGTGCTTCTCAAACTTTTTTGGATCACCACCCCCTAAAAAAAAACCTGGCGAGGGCTTTTTTTTAGCCCACCAATGTAAAGTGAAGCGAAATAACTGAAATGAATATTTGTCTCTTTGCCTCCAAAAATATAAGTGCAGCTCTGCATGTATGTGTGTGAATTATAAAGAAAACTATTTACTGCACTTTATTACTTCTTCGTAAAAAATTACAACTACATAAATAAAGTCAGTTATAGTCACTTAAATTAAGTCATAAAAATTAAAGTTAATTACATAAGTCATGATATTAATGGAAATAGTTAATTATATTTTAATAGTTAATGCGATGGATGAGCTTGGTGGAGATTTATTAGCTTATCAATATTAGGTTTAATATCTGTAAGTAGAAGTCGTAAATCGCCACGTTTAACAACGTCCAGACAATTTATTTGTTTTGTCAGAAATTGAGATACAGTACTGAAACCGGTTTCGACTAGATATGATGTTGGAAAAGAAATAAGTAATTTTTTTACAATTCCCCACAATGCAGGATAATGGTCTGGGATTTTCTTTTGTAACCAAAATTCCTGATATGAATTTTGAAATTTTGGCTTCAGTTCAACTTCATTTTGTAACTCGATCAATTAATTCTTCTTCTACAAAATGTTCACCATCGATCGTTATTATTTAAAAAAGGATTTATAACCCAATCTGGAATTTTCAAATTAAGGAGATCTTCAAACCTTTCCTGTGCAACATTTCTAGATGATTATAAAAAGTTAGAGTTTCATCAGCTATTTTTTTCTTTTTTCTCTATTTCCAACAGATTTGGAAATTGATACAATTCACGTCATCTTACGTTGCACATAAAAAGCTTTAATTTTGAAATAAATGCTGAAATTTGAGTTTTCGCCTTAATAAGAGTTACATCTTGTCTTGTAAATGTAAGTTCATTGAGTTGAATCTAGTAAATAAATCTGCAAGATAAGCAATATCAGTTTTCATTTTCTTGAGGTCATTACTAAGGTTGTTGTTCCTATCTTCAAAAAACTCGACAACAGTATCAAAGAGTTCATAAAATCTGTTGAGACAGTTGCCTTTTGACAGCCACCGAACCCCAGAGTGAAGTAGCAATCGTTCAAAATCTTCACTGTTTTGATCACAAAGCTTTCGAAATATACGATCATTCAAAGAATGTGCTTTAATTTTGTTTATAGCAGTAATAACAGTTTGTAGAGAATTGTGCGGTTGATCACCAAGTTTTTTCGCAACTAAATGCTTATTGACACAATGAACAGTAATAATATTTGGCACAGCATTTTTTAAATAAGCCATAAAACCCTTGTAACGGCCAATCATTGATGGTGCTCCATCTGCCCCTTTCATGCCTATCGCCCCCCCCCTGTTGCCCCCTTTCATGCCTAACGCCCCCGTGGATAATTCAAATGCCCCCCAGGGGGCGATATCGCCCACACTGAGAAGCACTGAGTTAAATGAAAGTGATGCAATTTGTGGATACTTAATTGATAAGGTTTTGGAAGAATTTGATGAACTCTCTGAGTATGATACCAATTTCATTGAGTGAATGTGAACGACGATTTTCACAAATGAATCTGATTGCCAGCCCAACCAGCACTTTGTTGATGACAAAAACAGTTTCTTCACTACTGTTTCTTAAAATAGTAGGCCCACCACTGACCCGCTTTCTACCCAGCAAAATATGTCGATTCGTGGCTGCTTCGGAAATATCATTCAGCAACCGACATACAAAGAGGAAGAGGAAGAAGTCGTCATAGGACAGGAGTCTGCAACCCGTGGCTCGCGAGCCACATGCAGCTCTTTTAACATGTAACTACAGTTCTTTAACTTTACAGCTCAAATGAAGCACGATTTGAAATGGAGTTAGAGGACTTAAAAATCAAGGACATGTGGAGTGCAAGACTAAAATGCCTTAAAACTGAAATTGAGGATTTAGAGAGGCAAAAGGCTACCCTTGCAATTCTACACAAATGGACGGCAATAGAGGAGTTTAAAATACAGACCAAATTGTGTTCGATGAGTGGAGTAGCTTACCGGACCCATTTGAAAATATTTGCATTTGGACTTCTCTCAGTTTTTGGTTCAACGTATTTCTGCGAGCAAATATTTTTGAACATGGACTTTATTAAAAATAAATCAAGAAACTGTCGTCTGAACAATGCAAGAACATTTAAAGCTCAGCATGTATAATTACTCACATGATATTGAGAGACTCGCTCAAGAAGTTCATCAGCAAAAGTCATTAATTTGTATCTAATTGGATGTTTGTTACATTTTTTCAGTATTAATAAATAATATTTCAAAAAATATATATATTTTTTAATAAACATCTTCCCACTCTATTCCATTTCTTAAAAAAACTCTCGCCTTCCCCCTCCTCCTAGCTTGAGCTGAGGTGCAGCTCTTCGGATTCTCTCTCTCTCTCCCTTTTTTTTTTTTTTTTTAATTAGATCAAAAATGGCTCTTCACTCAAAAAAGGTTGCCGGCCCCTGGCATAGGGTGACGGATGAGAACTTAATAAAAATTTGAAATATTCTACAAAAACTTTATTATGAAATTATTTTTTACTTATTTTACTCACGTTTTACTTATTTTTTTATATACTTAAATAATAAATTTATGCTTAATAAACTGTGTTAATATACTTAATTTATTGCTCTTATTCAAAAAACATTACTACTAAAGTAACAATATCAGGAGAAAAAAAAAGTTTTGGAGTACTTTTCATATCCTTTTAATTTTCAATTTTTCCTGATAGCAAAGAATAAGTACCAACACCTATTTATTTACAAAAAAAAGCACTGGTAATATTTATTTATTTATTAGAAATTTAAGATGTTTAAACCTGTGTTAGCAATTTTATTGGGTTTCTAACTTTTTTTGCAGTGGTATTGGTAACGGCAGCAATGATTGGTGAATCACTGAAATTTTCACATGTAGCACTAACAGATGCAAAAGTACATGGAGAAAGCCACAGGAAGCAATGGATTCTGAATGCATCCAAACCTATGTATAAACTGCTGGTGATGTTCTCACATGGAAGACTGTACTGTAGTGTAGTGAGTTCTCATTCTATAATTATGATATATAGCTGGATGGTGAGACTTCCAAGATAATGCTATGATCCACAGATCACAGAATTGCAAAGGAGCAGCATGTAGACCATTTCAACAATATGCAACAGTCGTCGTAATTGCTGAACACATCTCCTGATGAGAATCTAGTATCTGGAATAACGTATGCAAGAAAACTCTCACCAACCAATGAATTGAACACAAATGAACCAATATCACCAAGAATACCTCTGCACATCTAGTTGGATCCACATCGTTCTGCTTTCATTGCCACCTAAAGTGAACTGTGTTATTAGGTGTATACTGTAATAATTTGGTTGGACAGTATGTGTTTTATCTGTGTGTATTACATATACAGCTTCCTAACTGGAACAAAAAACAGCTGTAGTTATTTTCTATTCCAGATGTAAAGTCATGTAAACAATAAATAAGTAGTGCACATATAGGTTAGTGCAAAAGCATAATTTTAACGTAGCCATCTACCAAAGTAGTTAAATTAATTAATTAAATTGGCATTGTTTTGGTTATATCTCATGCCAATTTAATTAATTTAACTACTTTGGTAGATGACTATGTTAAAATTATTCTTTTGCACTAACCTATATGTTAGTCATTCTACCTCGTAGCATGAGGCCTTTTCCTTTAAATATTTTATAAGTGGTCCACTTATGCCCTGGAGGAAAGGACAAATCCAGGGGGTGGTAATCTGAGTAATGTCCCCCTCCAAGATTATTGTATTCAAATAATTGTGTGGAGGAAAGGCCAGTGATGAGCATATGGGCTTGTGAAAGGCCACAAAGTAATAAAACCAACAAAAAAATAATGATTTCAATGCCAGATTCAATAAGGCAGAATTAACAAAGAATATGGACATAGTATGCTCGGGGAAGAAGCTATTTAAAACTGGTTTCATTAAGGAAAGATCATAGTTGAGATGGAAATATAGGTGCATGGAAAGGAGCAAAGCAATATGCAGGCATGAGTGTATGTGGATTGTTCACTGAAGAAATCATTTCAGAAATGATCCCAGAAACATGGAGTCCTTTTTTCTGCAATAAGAAAGATGTTGGCATGAAACCATATTGCTTTTCAATGAGGTAGGCAATGAAGACATTTAGAAAAGTATAAACCCAGCAAACAGTTCCTGCAAAAGGGAAAATTGTTCTCCACAGAATGTGCAATTTACTTTAGCATAATGAAGAATCTTTATTGCTGGAGCAAAGAGAACCTATACATTGAGAAACTGGAACATGACCTACCACATTTCATTTTATGAAATAGACTGATGCCTACCATGCATGTGTTCAGCCCATATTTGAGGGGTACAGTCAACCAAACATGTTACAGGAATGGTTTCTGACTTGTTTGGAATGTTACGACTACTTTCTCAGGAATGGTTTCTGACTCGTTTGGAACGTTATGACTACTTTCTCAGGAATGGTTTCAACAAAGTAAGGTCTTCCCATGGCTCATGGCATCAGTATGCAGGAATTCCTCAACAAAAACTCATTTTGATAAAGAGAATACAAATTCTCACTGAAATGATTTCTTCAGTGAACAATCCATATACACTCATGCCTGCATATTGCTTTGCTCCTTTCCATGCACCTGTATTTCCATCTCAATTATGATCTTTTGAACCCTCACTGGCCATCCTGGAAATCTCTTGTAATAATGCACACCATGAGGTCCACAAACAGAAAATAGCCCAGAAGAATTAACAAAAAGCTTGAGGTCAGAAATAAGCAGTCTGAGCAGGGCTGCCTATTCCATTTGGCACTATGCCTGTGGCCTAAAAAAAAAACAGGGACCCAAAAAATATAATTCAAATAGAATTCAATGACTTTATTCCAACAGTAATATTCTACAAACAAATGTTTAAGGTAAATTCTTTCTTTGGCTTTTTCTGTTAGCAAAATCATTATCAATGTCATTAGAGTTCTCGTTGTAAGTGCTAGACCAAGTGTTATGGAAATAACTTCAAGACCAAATTTATAGAAATGTTTTCAAATTTCTTTTAAAAAAATATTAGATTTAACACAAGGACATTTTGATTTGTATGCTATAATATAGTGAGGCTTCAGAATGAAGAGCACCTAGGGCCTATGAACACCAAAGGGCTCTGTAAGCCCAAGGTGCATTTGATGCCTTGCCTGTGTGATGTCAATTCTCACACACCCAAGAAAACTCATGATTTTTATCAAAATGTGATACACCCACACACAAGACACTGGAGTTTTATTTAGGTGGGGAAAGGTAATGGGAATTTCCAAGATAACCCCCAAATATTCCCTGCTGATCTCATCTTGTACTAATATATTTTGGTTTGAGATTAATAGAATGTAGTGTGCTATAAAAGCACTAGCATTAGCCTATTATTAGTTTCACAATATTAAGTGGATCAATCATAGAAAGATCCTCAGGTTCGTTCGAAGCTGAGGCACTTTCTAATGGTCTAGTTATATTCTCTTTCCTCTTCTGTTTCATTCAACACCCCCCCCCCTTCCAATAACAGTGATTTCAGAAAAGTGACTTCAAGATCAATAAAGTTTCAAATGGCTACTTCATGTGGTCCTGGTCCTGTCTGGTCATTAAAATGTATATTTCTTTTCCTAGTTCTCCTACTGGTACGGTACTTTCATATGCCAGTGGATGAATGTATTGACCTTCATTTTGAAGGTCAGACTTCCGCGAACTATAATTGAATCATGTCCAAAGGGCTAGAGATAACGTCTGTTGGGAATCAGAAGGTCGCTCAGTACCATAACGCCTGACGTCTTAACCCCAAATTTGGAATTTAATAATTTCGTTTATTGTTGAAATATGTGACTGCTTCGCTATATTTTAAACAAACTGCATATGCACAGGTTAAATTAAACGCGATAGGAATTTTACTTATTGTTCAGTTTATAACTTGTTTTTACCAGTTCAAATTTAAAAGTACCACAAAATAAAAAATAAATTTCCCTTAAAACAAGTTATTCGTTGAAAAGGGGGAAATTCGAAATCAGAAAATAAAATTATCACATCTGATAATGCTATATTAAATAGCAATACACATAGCATCGATTTGCATAAATATGACAAGTAAATGTATTTTGCTTGTTAAGCGTCAAGGCAATGAGGGCTGTGAGGCGTCATGTTTGTAATCGCGTATATAACAGTCGGTTTGCCTGTTTGTTGGATTAAAAATCCAAGTTTCCGGGCGGTTAAACCTGTTATAGCCTGTGTATATATTTACGTAGATAATTATAATTAGTATGAGTCATTCAAAATTTTGACGCGCGAGTAATATAAAATGTTAATGGTATCCGGATGCGTGATCTTGACATGAACTTGTTTATGCGTCAATAACTAAAATAACAGAATATTTTTTAGGAAACCGCTTTAGATTTTCGAATAAAAAAAAAAGTATAAAATTCATAACAATACGGCCAACAAAAGTAAAACGTATCTAGAAAAATTCACACAGAAAGAATCATATTACTTTTTTCAGACTAAAAAGCTTGTCATTGAATATAATTTCAAGTTTGCGGTTTACGCGGCAAAAACTCACATGCCCAAGTGTATTTGCGATTTTACAGGAAAAATAAACTTGCTACCCGCACGAAACCGACTAACTCGGCCACGTTGTGAAAAAGGCCCATTAAAAGTTCCTCGCATCATTTGACAGTGACAAGATTCGAACCTAGGCCTTTCCCACATGGTGTGGAGGCCATAATTATAATCACTGGTATCCGCGAGGTCAGTATCACTTACAGTCCACAAACCACATTGCTGACCAGGCTAGCCGGATGGGTAAAGCGCCTGGCAACCGAAAGGTCGCACGTTTGAATCCTGCCTCGGGCTTGGATCAGAGTAAATGCAAAAAAGTTTGGGAGGTGCATTATGGCCACGGAAGCCGATGCACTAACAACAACAGCAAAAAAAAAAAAAAAAAACACGTTAAATATACATGTACTATCTGGTCTTTAAGGGTACCGTATATACGTCACAGAGTAACCATTGCGGAGTCGTGTAAACCGCGGCAGCTAAACAGTATGTTTACTTTCGCAGTAGTTGCGCATATGTATTCATAGAGAAATTTATGGAACAGGCGAGGTTCGCCATCACTGGGATTTTCCCGAGGATTAAATAAAATAAATAAATAAATAAACAAACAATAAACATTACGGTAGAATCTAAAATTGTATCATAATTATGTTTGCTGTGGCGATCCTTTTCCAAACAAAGCTGGATATCATCATTCTTCTACTTCTGACTTGTTCTTCCTGGCCCCTCTCCCCCAGGGTAATTCAGAAAAATTTTTTGGCTGGTGCAGCATAAGCCTTCCTTGCACCATGTGGCTAATAATAATAATTGTACAAAGGTTAATTTCAGGTTGATGCAGATACTGCTACTACTGTATATGTATTAAATTATGTATGGCAGCTCCCGAACTCAAGTTCGTCATTGCTTATAATCTGTGAAGATTACGTACATTAACGCGATGTATTTATGGCACATTGAGGCCTCTGACTGCGGAAATTTACTCATGTAACATGAGTAGTTTTCAAAAGCACCATTTTAATACGCAGTAACTCATGAAGAGTGCAAATGAAGTTTACAATACTGCATCTTTACCACAACATTTCAAAATATGAAATGTTATAGTAATGATTCAGTATTGAAAACTTGGTATTGCTCTCTTCATTAGCTTAACTGCATATTAAAATGATACCTTTGAATACTACCCAATACGCATTTCGGGTGCGCTGTAAATACCAGCATATATGTGATATCATGTTCGTGTGTATAATGTGAACAAAATATCAACGTGTTGATATTTTGTTCACTGGCCACTTAACTACCAGGAAGCAACGATCAACACGAAGCTTCCTGTTACTAGGAGGCAAGCCACTACCATTCTTATGGATCACAGAGCACCGAGGTACCCAGTATGCTCTGATGGAATCGGATAATCTCAACAGTGAGAGAGAGAACATCAGTGAAAGGTTCGCACAATCTTTCAATCTAGAATAGAAGAAATGGAAATGAGAAAAACAAGACAAGGAAACAACACAGATGATTCCCTCACTGAAGCATAGTTCGTTGCCAACAGTATGTAGAGGAACGATCTTATACAAACTTTAAAGTAAAAATCAAGGAAATGAACTGGAGAATCAGAGCAGCTAAAAAAATGCCAAGTGGTGATCATAACTAAATCTTCCAGGAAGAGACATCTATAACTGAAGATTGTTGGGCAGGAGAGATTTCTTATGAGCAAAAACAGATCGTCAGAAGTCTTGAAGTACTTGTAGAGAAGAAAGCAGTTGATCTGTTGCCAGAGAAATATTTCAGTGAGAATCGTAAATGACTGTCGAAGATCAGCATGGGGGGGAAATCAAAGCTTCAAATTTAGCGCAGATTTATGACGTTGAATTTGATAGTTTAAACCAGCGGTTCCCAAACGGTGGTTCGCGAAAGTGATCCAGTGGGTTCGCACTAAAAATTCTGTAATGGCGTCTGTTTAGATTTACATAGGTATATTTTTTGTAAACTACAAAATAGTTTAATATTAATTTATGCGATTCGGTTCAAAATTTATATTTAGTTGTGGTTTTGGTCACGCGCCTGTGCATAGCGAGCATGCGCGACAGGGTGCGAATGTGCCGATATGTATCGCACTGTTCGGCTGTGGCAAAAGGATTATACAAAAATTAAGATAAAGTAAAATGAAATTAAATATAAAGTAAAGAATTGCCAACGAAAGGAACCACATCTCCCACAATTCCTTATAATTAGTTTATCTTACAGTATATCGTGTTAAATAAATGTTTTCTATACTAATTTTTTTTTTTTTTTTTTTTTTCATTCTCAAAGACCATTGTTATGTATAGGTTCTTAATAATAATTTTATATTATTAAGCAATATCGCTTATAAAAACGTAGTACTGGAAATATTTTATAATAAAAATTCGAATTATTATACGATTTCAGAGAGTATAGGCTTAGTGGGTCGCGATAAATATGAAAGGGATTCGCGAGTTAAAAAAAAGGTTGGGAACTGCTTTTTTTACATAAAGACTCATACATATTTACACATAAACTTCAGTATACTTATAATACTTTGTATATTTAAAAACTCACTATCTAGACATAAAATCTCTGTATAAATAAATAAGCCCAACTTTTACATTATTTACACAATTCCTGTACACTACACTTGTCTGAAATATGCTATGTAAAAACTGTATGAACGCAAAGTAATTATCCAAACTATCGGCTTCTCTCTAATTGAAGGAGAGTACTATGTCCCATTTGGCAAAACAGTTCGCTTCTGCAGTGGCTATACCTCTCACACTAAAAGAGAATATGTTCACTGTTCTCTCCACATACAAATAATGAATCCTGATCAAGGGTAAATCGCTGAAGCTTATTGAAGCCTTGCTTTTTGAAGCGTACCAACCTTAGGCATCATAGTATGTGTAACCCGGCTCTTGTTGGAACCGTCCCGTCACTGTCAGATTCTGAAAATTTCAGTGTCACACAGACGTATAGGGTTCCACAGCAGACACCCAGAGAGATATCCTCTCTTCACCGCTGATATTCTACGGCGAATGCTATGGTGTCAGCCACACTCTGATTGGTCACTGGAAGACTGACAACAAGTGTGCTGGTCGGATGTTCCCAAATACCTACGACATGCCGACGGGCGCCTTCGTGTGTGGTGCAAGCAATATGAGTCCACGTACCCATCGTGCATGGCGCTTACTATGCCGGCATGTGGCGGTGGTTTGCCATGTAATACAAACATCAGCAAGTAGCTATATCCAAGACTCAATACTACTTTAACTGGCGAATGACTAAGCCTATATATGTATATATTCTCTGAAATCGTATAATAATTCCGAATTTTTATTATAAAATATTTCCAGTACTGTGTGTTATGGGTGTTTAATGGCGCATAAACTACACTGGCTATAGTGCTAGTGCGCCTATTTCCAGCACTACGTTTTTATAAGCGATATTGCGTAATAATATAAAATTATTATTAAGAACCTATACATAACAATGGTCTTTGAGAATGAAAAAAAAAAAATAAATAGTATGGAAAACATTTATTTAACACGATATAGTGTAAGATAATAAACTAATTATATATATAGGAATTGTGGGAGATGTGGCAATTCTTTACTTTATATTTAATTTCATTTCGCTTTATCTTTGTTTATTATTAGGCATAATTTTTTTATAATCCTTTTGCCACAGCCGAAGAGTGGGATACATATTGGCACATTCGCACCCACGGCCCCCCACTAACATTCTGTCGCGCATGCTCGCTATGCACGAGCGCGTGACCCAAACCACAACTAAATATGAATTTTGAACCGAACCGTATAATTTAATATTAAACTATTTTGTAGTTTACAAAAATATACCTATGTAAATCTAAGCAGACGCCATTACAGAATTTTTAGTGCGAACCACCGGTTGGGAACCGCTGATGTAAAAGAATGTTCTGTATTGTGAGAAGGTTTTAGACTGATTTTATGTAAAGGGTTTGATATTCTAGATAGTAAAATCCCACCTTGCCACGGTAGGAGCGGGAACCATGCCATCAAGCTTGACTGGTTCAAGTTTTGGAAGGGGCTAAGTGGGTTAAAGATAAAGTAAAATGAAATTAAATATAAAGTAAAGAATGTGTATGTACTTGTACGTCTGGGTGCTGCGCATCGTCGCTTGGGATATCTCTTTTGCATTATCCCTATTGTATTGCGATGTCAACTCTTGCATAGTGACCTGCCGTGGAACCCGTACAATGTGCTGCATCCATTGCTCAGTACGAACAGCAATGTGCGTAATCTTTTACAGTTCTGTCGGCGGGAGATAGTTTTACCCGTTCAACACTATTTGTACACTTTAACCACAGTGGGTAGTGAGCTACCAACAAGACATTTCGTTCCCAATATGGAAGCACCCTGCCTGGTTCTTGAAGGCAGGAACCACAGTCAACAGATGGCTACTAGAGACAACCCAAAGAAACGTCCTCCTCGCGATCACCAGGGCAAGCAGAACAAGCATTACGGCTCTTCAAGCCCTGACGGGAACTCTCCTGCTGCACCTTGAGGTGCTCCGATGTGGACTGATGTACCACCTTTCACGAAAAATTCCCATAACAAATGGATACACAATATATATGACTAAGGAGTATAAAAAGAAAAAAGCAAGAATATCGGATCATCTGACGCAACAGTAGCAGACTAGGTGGAGCAAGACAAAGGCAAGATCACCCGTAAATTCATATAAAGTGTCACAAAACTATATCCAAAAGCTCCAGAATGGCTTTGCCCAGGACAACGCCACCCTCCTCACAGGACACGGACCTTTTAAAGATGAGCTCCACAGTATGGGTATTATCGAGGAACGTCACTGCTCCTGTGACGAGATAGAAACCTGGAAGCACGTTATCCATGAGTGAGAATTATATGAAGACCTAAGAGGAGAACTCATCACGAGAATAAGAAGATACACTCCCACAAATCATGAATACTGCCTACTTGACTCCAAGGAGGAATTTGCTGCCCTCAGCAAATTTGTGCAGGCATTATTCAGTAGACGAAAAACGATAGCAATTTATCAAGGAATGCACTGAGACAAATATCAGATGTGGTGCTTCAACTGGACAGGACTGTTGAAATGGGTGATCTCCTAATGATAGCAATCCAAACAAGGAATACTCCAAACAGAGAAACCTGAGATGAGAGGACATGACACCTGAATAGGACTGGTAAGACTAATGAATCCCCATTGAACGTAAGCCATCAAAGAATGCACTAAAGAGGCAAAAACCAGATGTGAAGACATGCCACTCAGACCTACATTAAAGACCGCTGATTTCCCAAAAACAGGAAATCAACTAGGAATGCATTAAAGAAGCACATCAGATCTGACGAATAGCCATATGGCGAACTGGGCTGGATACCCTTGTCTCAGACTGCTTTCTTCCCTCCTACCTGGCAGGGGTGACAGCCCTGCTGTCTGTTCCCCCGCCTGCTGCCCTACTCTTCCCTCTGGCAGAGCATGGGCATGCTCTGGAGGCCATCTTCCCTGTCGGCCTCCTGTTTTCCACCCACTAAGCCTTCTGCCTCCCTACCCACTACTTTCTCCTTACACACAGTAAATATCTTTCCCCAACGGCCCACATTTAAATACACCTGTTTATTTAATTTCTGTTTTTACAGAAAAAAATTTGACTATATATATACATTTATATACACCCCAAATTATTTTGGGGTGTATATAAATGATACAACGAACACAGGCGGAGATGGGAGAAATCCCAGGTGCCGCTAGAACCTAAACATACCTCATATGGAAGCACCCAATGCACGAGCACCCAGAGTCATGCCTTTTGAAGTCCCGTGATATCCAGGATTTAATGTGCCCTATAACTACTACTTTATTATTTTGATTTTATATTTTATCGCCACTAGCTGCAAATTGCCACTACTCTAGTGTACGAAGCTGTTCTGCTTTTTATACTGGAGTCTATGTGGCATAGCCCATTACTAAAGGGATGTTCATAATTCAATGATACCTGAGTATATGTACGACGCAATGTGGCCTAAGTTGCTGATGTGCCTAAAAAAAAAACCTTACAAGAATTGTCCCAAACGTCTAAGTAGGTCATAGAACTCATGGCTTCTCCACAAATGGATCAAGTAAAAACCAGCTGAAACAGCTCTGTACCATCAAACCAATACCAGATATCATGGTTTTGAGGTGATATACTCCAATGGGAAATGACCCCTATGGAAACTCGACTTTTCGCCCAGGAAACAGAAAATCTACCCCAGAACGCACGCAATTTACTGAAATATACACGGAGCAACATGGCCTTAATTGCCAATGCTCCTAAAACCTAACAACAACTACCAGTGAAGTCAGACTGACCAGTCGACAGTTACCCACTTCACTCTTTGTAACTTCCTTTATCTATTGCCGTTACATTGGCACCTCTCTAATCCAAAGGATTTCCGAGTCCAACAGTGCCCTCATGATTAATCTTAATGGTTCAGTGTACTCCCTTTCTGCCCCCTCAAAATTACTGGCTGGGGCGGGGCGGGCCGTCCCGAGGGCGTTGACTGCACCCTGGTGTCAACGTTCAAGGGGCGTCTGAAAACTTGAAACTTACAAACGCATATGAAGAAAATTTTAAAGGTGAGTGTCAAATTTCAATCAAGGGTATATGCATGAACTGCAGGAGTTGTTTTTTTTTTTACACCTCTTCTTTAGGCTCGAAAGTTTTTCAAACAAATAATCTTCCGAAATTTCAAAGCACTCATTTCATGCTTCACTCGCGCAGAGTCCCCTTGCTATGAAGGTCCTTTCTTCTGTAAATATCGATACAAAATACCTGTTAAATTCTTCCTCAATATCATCTATGTTAGTTTAGACTTTCCCACTCCCATTGCACTAAGGTCGGATCTGATTTGTTATTTTTGTATTCGCAAAAATAAGCTTGTCCTCGTTCTTTGCACTCATGGCCAACGATTTTTTTATTATCTGCCTTTGCTGTCTTACCCTTTCTGTGGCACCATTACAGATCAGTTTGTAGCTTTTATAAGCTTAAGTATTTTTTATCGCTCTGTAACTGTCCCATGTCATCTTTTTTTTTTTTTTTTTTTTGCTCTATTAGACTGTCCAATTCAATATTCATCCATCTCGGCATCCTCATGAGATATTTTCTTAATGGTATATTGGTATATATACACATTCAATGCTTCTGTGATTATAGCTTTAAAGGTATACCATTATTCTAATCTTTTCGCGCCCTGGTAGAGGTCATATAGCATTTTAAGCTCATATGGATAAGATCCTGAACGTTTATTGATCGAAATTATATTACACTTCTACTTTATCGTTTTTACGTTTTAGAAACGTTTTCTCGATATTAGAGCTTCTGACTCTCTCTCGTGCTTTCATTTCAAATTGGGTGAGGTCGATAAAGCCATCAGATTTATGGACCCATATCCATCCACTGTCCACGAAATGAGAAATGCTACCGGTGCGCATGAGTGACTTATAGAAAAACGTGAAAGACCGTCACTGAGTACATGCTAAGGCAGTGGTTTTCAACCGGGCTGCTGTGGCACCTAACGATACCGCAACAACATTCCAGGGGTGCCACGTAATTTGGGTTTAAGTTACTTAAACTTATATTTTTTAATTTGTATATTTATTTCATTATAAAAAGGTGTGAGGTATCTTTTTATTTTTGTGGTGATCTATAATTGATGTTTATTTAATTTCTCGATATAAAGAATAAAATTATTATATACAGTATATATATATAATTTGTATTATGAATTGTTATTTTGTTTATAGTTATATTATTGTAATAACTATCATATAACTTTTTTTAATATTATATATATATATATATATATATATATATATATATATATATATATATATATATATATAGCATATTATATAGATACTTGGGATTTACCAGGAGTGTAACTGGCCGACCTTTTAGTAAGAATCCTGGTATTATAGTATGTAGTGATATTTGATATGTTAGAAGTTTTAGGAATAAAATAAAAATAGAAGTATTATGAATAAGATATAAAATAAAGTAATGAATAGAAAATATCTGATACAATGGAAATTATATGGATCAGATAAAAATATAGAAACTCCTTAGGAAATTATAAAATAAATCCGCATTTACTTAACTAGCAGTTCAAATAGTTAATCGAAATTTTTTCTATAAAAACAGAAATTAAATAAATAGAAAATGAACTTATACCTCCTTGTTGTGGACAACATGTGGACTGTTGTCCACAACAAGAAGATCATTTTCTATTTATTTAATTTCTGTTTTTACAGAAAAAAATTTCACTATATATATATAGAGAGAGAGAATAGGATCTAATAGGCAGAAAATTGAGTAGGGATGCCACAAAATAAAACACACTAAATTACTTAGGGGTGCCGTTATTAAAAAATGGTTGAAAACCACTGTGCTAAGGGGTAAAATCGCGGTAAACCTTTACATTTTTGGCTTCGCCCCGTTACAGTGTGACAATGTTGGAGTTCTACTGCTCCAACCAGTGACTGAACCTGCGATTCCAACGTGGTATCCTGACTGGAGCAAATGTCACTCACTCTTATGAGCCCGTCTCTATGCTGGGAAACTTGCTATCCGGTGCTTGTGTCTTACACCCCTCCCCCAAAGTGTGTAAGATATTTACCTAATTTTTAGAAAGAAAGGATTAAAAAATGTATATTTTTTATTGTAATGAATTTTAATTTGCTGCAAAACTGACAACGTTAATTACAGTAAAAACAAAAAACTGTTTTTATTCTTTCTTACAGAACGACAAATCTTACACACATCGAGGGAGGCGCCAACACGCAAGCTCTGAACAGAAAGTTTAAATTTCCAGCATACAAAAGTGCAAATAGAAATTAAAAATGTTAAAAGCATAAAAAAAACAAAAAACTTTTTGATTCTTTCTGAATTACTGAAAGTAGGTCGAAAAGCATAGTGATATGCTAATAGAGTGAGCGATACACGTATCAGAATAAGAGGGCGCTTCGGAAGCGCTGTGATCAACTTTTAGTGGATTTTGTTCTGGTGTGAATTTTATTTATTTCAGTGAAATAAGTAGTTTTATCACGAATAGTGTTTGTAAACTGTAGTTAACTAACCCGAAATACCCGTAGTGTCAAACGTCCACAGATAAGTATATTTCCTTATTTTGATTTGATTACTTATCGTTAGCTCTAGCCAGCTTGCAATTACTTACTTATCTGCCTCGTTAGGAGATGAGGTTGAAACCCGGGGAACAAGATCTTACCAACCGGGGCTAGAGGAGACTCATGGACTTTGAAAACTTTCCACAGTTCAGTATTCAAATAAATGTATCCAACGACCTTTCACCTGGCAGTTCGAAGAGACAAAGTAGAGGCAGCAAATCAACATTACCCTACTTTTTTAATATTTCACTTCCTCACCAGCTAGCCACCGAGTAAAATCCCCCATTAGTTATCCGGCGATACTTGGAGAATGCTGCAGGCTCACTAAAAATGGTCAGACGACTTAAATCTGGAGAGCTCTTGGTGGAAACACTCAATCAGTAACATGCTGGCCCCATGTTTGAAACTCTCCTCTTTCGGTGGAGTAAACATAAATTACACCTCAAGCGACGCTAAATAGCTGTAAAGGTGTCATTACGGAATGGGACCTCATGATTGTCAAGAATTTGTTCAAGGATTAAGGGATCAGCAGGTAACACAAGCTAAACGCATTATATATATAGGTGGCATTCTAGTACCCACACGGAACATTATTCTTACCTATAGAAATCCAACTTGACGCTGGTTACTTAAATTGCCGATTACGTCCTTATATTTCCAACCCACTAAGATGCTACAAATGCCAAAAATACGGTCACTTCCAAAAAGCATGCCGTGGAGTACCTGTCTGCCCAAGTTGTGGATCCATAGAGCGTAATCAAACAATGCTCATCAGAAATAATGAAATGTCCAAACTGCAATGGAAATCATGCAGCATACTCTAAATCTTGCGAAAGCTGGAAGATCAAGCAAAAAAAAAAAAAAAAAAAATCCAAAAACGTAAAATAGAGAACAAAATAACTTATCAGGAAAAATAGCGACAATTGCTATTCCCAATTTGCCTATTAGAAGACTTTAGTGGCCACCACCCTTTGTGGGGTTCTTCGGAAATAGATGGATGAGGTCGATTAATTGAAAGGTTATTAGATGGCCTCCACCTCACTTTCCTAATACAGGTATCAGCACATACACCTGTCCATCTGCTCTCCCCCGCTATACCCAAGCTTTTGTATGGTCAGTTTACCAAGATCCACTAAACATCGACCATTGCCCAATAATCTGCAAGCAAAACACAAACGTTGAACCTTGCAGTAAGTGGCAGTTGACAAAAGCAAAGCGGTCAATCTTTAGTTTTCATGTGAAACTAGATCAGTAATTTGACAAAAGTATCTATTGTCTATCAAAACAAAAGAGAGTAGCCATACATTTCTCTAAAAAACGAAGTCTACATCCCGACATTCAATTTTATTTACATGACCATATCAACCCATTGTGCCATGTGCTTCATTGGATTAACACTTGACAAAAAAACTGAACTTCTTAGCACATACGTATAAAGCAAATCCGAAACAACTGAATAGAAAAAAAATTAATATTCTTAGAGAAATATCTGCCAAAAAGGTGCCGTTCGTGTTAGACTTCTGAATCTTTATAACTTTAATTAGATCGCGTCTGGACTTTGCCAGGAAGAGTGCTCTAGAATGGCTTGAACCTATCCAGCACAACGCTCTCAGAATTGCGTTAGGAGCCTTTAGAACTGCCCCATCTCAAAGCTTATGTAGAAGCTCACGAACCACTGTTACATGTCAGAAGGAAAATTTTATTAGTAAACCATGCATCCAAATATTTGAACCTGCAAACTCAACCTCAATATAAAGGACTGCTCAATATAAAAATAAACCGCATTTCAACAAACCTGCAGGCATTAGACTCCATAAGATCACTTCAGACTGGATTGTACAGATCGAAAAAATCTTTCAAGATGTGTTCCTCCCTAACTCTCCGTGGGCTACAATTATTGTTAAATGTGATAATTATTTCAGTTAGCTGGGTACGCATTTTCTGGCAAGCTTAAATATAAGACAACTTCATGCTACCCTCACCTAGAGTTATGCTGGATATAATCAGATATACACTGATAGTTCTAAAGCAGCAAGACAGTAGGTGCTGTGGTAGTGTTACCTGCTGTCACTGTTTTTGCTTCTCTACAACAGAGTTCAGCAATTTTTGTGCAGAACCTTCCATCTACCTAGCTCTTATAATCACCTAGATTTTCAAACCAGCGCACAGCGTATTATCTATACCGGTTCTTTAAGCTCTATCAACTCAGTGCAGAATGAAATGCACAATTACCATCCCCTGTTGAAACCAGATCTGAACTGATCCAGCTACAAAACAACACACAGTGTTATTCTGCTGGATCTCAGCCCATTGTGGAATACTCGGAAGTGAAAACGCAGATCAGGCAGTAAAACAACAAATGAATTCAAATGTAATTGATACAAAGAATCCTGTACAACACTACCAAACTATTATACGAAAACCCACTACTTCCAATGGAAATATATATGGCAAGAACATAGCAATAATGAACTTATAGATATTAAGACACAGCCATCCTTTTGGACTTCCAGCACCAGGAAAGTAAGAAAAGAAGAATTGGCTCTTGCAAGAGCACGCATTGGATACTCTCATATAAGCCATTTTTACCTTCTAAGAAACGTATCCTCACTGCCGTAATGTTCTCTCAGTAAAACATATTTTACTTGACTGCTATTATCAGCCAGAAAAGCTAAAATCATTCCTATCTCACAGAACTTATAAGACAGTTGGACAGACAACTTGAGTAGTCGAGACCCGCTAATTTTCGTAAAGTCGGACAAATGCTAATAATTTATTGTAATTTTTCCTTGTAGAGGATTTGCGATCTCATTATGGATTTAAAATAAACTTTGTGGATTTTTTTTAAAAAAAAGGATAGTGTAAGCCAGTGGTTTCAACCTTTTTTTTAATAACGGTACCCCTAAGTAATTTATTTTATTTTGCGGCACCCCTACTCAATTTTCTGCCTATATATATATATATATATATATATACAGTATATAATTTTATTCTTTATATAGAGGTACAAAGTAAACATCACAAAATTAAAAAGAAACCGTACTCCTTTTTATAATGAAATAAACATATAAATTAAAAAATAATAATAAGTTTAAGTAACTTAAACCCAAATTACGTGGCACTCCTGGATTGTTGTTGCGGCACACCGGTTGAAAACCACTGGTGTAGGCTATTTTTGGAATATTTAAAGGAATATTATATACAGTATTTTAAATTAAGGCAGAAGAACACTCTTGCCTGGAGTTTTCTTCAGAAAAGGCTGCATCCTGGTGAGGTGTAATTCGGGGAAGGTGTTGAAATTGCAATTATGTGGAAGGGGGACGAAGGAAATAGCGAGCTTTTGTCCTAAATCCTTGCATGGGGATCCCCTTGATGTTCTGAATCCTGAAAGCCCCATCAGGCTTCAGGATATCATCTCCCTTTATGCCTACCATTATTCCCCATGCAAGGATTTCGGACAAAGGCTTGCTTTTTCCTTCGTCCCCCTTCCATATAATTGCAATTTCAACACCTTCCCCGAATTACACCTCACCCGGATGCAGCCGTTCCTGAAGAAAACCCCAGGTAAGAGTATTCTTCTGCCTTAAAATAAAATATATAATAATATTCATTTAAATATTCCAAAAATAGCCTACACTTTCCTTTTTTTAAAAAAAAATCCACAAAGTTTATTTTAAATCCATAATGAGATCGCAGATCCTCTGCAAGGAAAAATTACAATAAATTATTAGCATTTGTCCGACTTTGCGAAAATTAGCAGGTCTCGACTACCCAAGTTGTCTGTCCAACTGTCTAATAAGAGACTTTAGGACCTCTACATATTTTTTTAGAACCTATAAGAATGAATCACATATTGGGAAATAAAGCAAACCTAGGTGAAAATTTCTCCTTTCTAAAGAAGATAAGGATTTTCTGACACCTCTAAAAATGTACAGACTTTCAACTATTATATTAAATTGAAAGGAAGAACATGTCAGAATAGCAGGTTGGAATCACTAGTTCTGTCACAGGTTTGAGTTAAACTGATGGATTACCAAAATCATTGCCTTTTTGAAACGAAAACTAGTTTTGCATATAAATATAGTAAATATAAATTGAAAATTACTGTTCGGTAAGTAAAACTAAAAAACATTAACAATGAAAATAAAACAATAAATAAATGTACACTGTATATTGTAAATACAGATATCGACGAGATTTTGAAAAACCTGAAAGTTATATCTGAATTTTAGTACGACCATTTAGCACTGAATGCATTTAAAAAAAAAAAAAAAAAAAAAAATCAGATCAGTAATTTCAAGAAATGTAGAGGTAAATGTGTTGACTAGTGAAGATTATTATTCATTAACGTTACATGCTTTAATTATGGTCGTGTTTTCATTCTGTCACATTACATGCCAGTATCTATGAAAAGGTATAAACTGTAATCAAAGACAAATATAGCTAACCGTTATATCGACCAGTTGGCAATCTACCAAAAACATTTTAATGTTTTATATTTATAAAACATTAAAAGTGCTCATATTTTATTTGATCAATAGGTGCATTGCTATTCTGTAATAAACAAGATTATGTAGACGCCGGCGCAGTCAGTTGATTGAAACTCAAACATATAGAATAGATGATTAGTACAAAATAGCTGTCCTGAATTATAAGCAAACCCACACAGCAAGCTTTCTGACTTTTCCAACATAACGCTTCGTGTAATTAGCGACACAACCGTCTCTGATAAATAACGTCGCGTATACTGGCCAATGGCAGAAACAGAACTTGGTCTCCGTTTTAGTTGCTTTTCTATCCGTTTTTGTTGCTTTTAGAATGGTTATTTTTATGCAGCTCACATTAGATTTTGATCCAGATGTTCTCGTAAAAGTTTCTCTAATAAGGACACTCATTGAAAAATCTAGCAAACGACATGAGTTAGAACAATAAGCTTACCATAAGTTTTAAATAAAAGGTTAAACGATAATTTGATATGCTTTGTGATTACTCCTTGGAACTCGGTGCCGAAATCATTTTGTATATCTTAAAAGACGTTGATACTGTCTTCATATTGTTATTGTAGAACTTTCAGTTTTTCGCTTTGTGTTGTCTCAAGTACCAAGACAGCTAAATTCACAAGGCGTCAGTGTATGTATTCTTCTGGCTGCATGCTCATTTGTTGGATGAAAAACTTAGTGTCGTGGTGGGACAGCCATTTAACTCTCGGCAGAGGCCGACTAATTCTGCAACGGGATGAACACTCCTCCCACCACCAATAAATAAATAAAATAAGTGGGCCAAAACAACGGTGAGAGGACTGGTTGCATTATAAAACTTGCGAAAAAGCATTGCTGCTTATTTATCATGCAATACGGAACTCTCCAACAATACGAAGTGCTTCTTTCCATGTTCTTCTTAGCAGATTTGTTAATTTCCTCCCAAGGAATGTGTCGGCTCTTGCTGGAAGCACACAGTGGATATAATCACTGTCCTCTCACACCACATAGAAAAGACTCAAGTTCGAATCATTTTAATGACAGGAGGAAGATTTTTGGACCATCCTCACAACGTGGAAGAATTAGTCGGTCTCAGGCGAGGGTCGCATGGTACTTTTCTTCAAAAAAAAAAAAAAAAACACCGATCAAAGAACACACACGCAATAAGTCATAATATACTGAGAATATAGTGGGTTGGTCACATCACTGGCTTCTAAAAGTCTGAATTCAAATTCGAAAAGATTGGAGAACCGTTTAAAGAGGTGCCTTAATTTCTGTGTTTTTCAGCCAATACAATATGTAAAACCAGTCATGTACAGACATAATGCACAATAAACCATACAGGTGTACAACAGCCAATATATCATGTGCCACAAAATCCTCAACTCAAAAAATGACACTAACACCACATTTGTTTCGATATGTGACCACTGACTTACTGAGAGACGTTTCTTTTAAAATAAGATGTAGGCAATGTTTATAAATCAAAAATTTTTTTAGTTATGAATTTAAAAACTGCTTTTGTTAAGAAAACAAACGTTAGAATTATTTTCTGGATTTATTCTCAGTTTTTTTTTAAAAAATGTAGTTCCTTTTTTACTATATCTCGAAAAAATAACTTAGTTATGCTTCTTACATAAAGAATCATTACAAGCAATTAATGGTTAAAAATTGTATTTAATTTAAATGTCAGGATGTTTTCTATTGACTCCGAAGACAGCCTAGTTAGTTATGGCCAATGCACTTCTTAATGTCAACTGGAGAAATAACCTTAACCTATTGAGCCAATATCTCTGACCTCATTACAGCAGAATATTACAGAACTCACTGAATTTGTTTGTTTCGTTGACTCATCTGTATAATGCTCTCGCGAGCATTAGCTCGAGGACTGGAACGGCAGAATTTTTTTTCTTTTTATATTGGTAAATTTATAGACCTTACTTTGGATTTTAACCATCACAATTAAAACATGAAAGGAACTGAGTTGCTATTAACAGATCACGAGTTACGACAAGAAGCCACGTGATTTACAGCAACAACCCGTTTCGGAAATCAACTTTATTCCTTTGTTGGATGAAAAATTAACGAACCAAAGACCTTCTAAAATATGAATTTGTGTGAACACCCAAGATTAAAACAGATTTCATTTGGTTTAGAGTTGGGCGGGAAATAAACATATACCATTTACTTTTAATAATTAAATTTTAATCTATATATCAAATTTTTATTTGATATGCAGTATAGATTAGACATGGTCCGTGAGGCTGCCACAGACATTTTTTCAGGTATGACAAACTGGGCTTGCTACCTGAGAGTCTAAAACGCCGTGAAACTGATATTCAGATGACACCGACTCAAGTGGACCGGACTTCCCGAATTTTGGCGAATCCGGTCGTTCTGTGGCCACCAAATCCTCTGCTTGCACGTTCAAGATTGTAGAATTGTTAGTAACCCTGGGTAACTCCTGTGTGTAAGTCAAGAAATAGGTGCACCTAGTATACTAGAGGTGACCACTCAGGCCACCTCCAGAGGTGACCACCAACAAGTAAGCAGGAGCCCAGGTTTTACTAGGCAACATTATGTGGTAGATGACTCTGCTCCTGAGCTTACTCGTGTTCTATGTCGCCTTTTTACACTTTCTTATTCCACTGGTGTTTTCCCTTCTGCTTGGAAATTGCTCATGTCCAGCCAGTTCCTAAAAAAAGGAGGACAAATCCCTCCCATCTAATTAAACCTCCCAAACCTTCTAAAATCCCTCTATGTTTTCAGTGATCGCCAATATGGATTCCGTCAGTGTCGATTCACTGGTGATATGCTGGCTTGTGTTACCCAACTATGAACAAATTCAATTAAAAAGTTTGGTGAAACTCAAGCAGTTGCTCTTGACATTTCAAAACCTGTGCTCCTGAGCTTACTCCTGTCCTGTGTCGCCTTTTTACACTTTTGTTTTTGTTTGGCATAAAGGTTCTTCTAAATAAGCTTCCATCTTATGGTTTGCTAACTGTTTTTATAATTCGGTATCTAGTTTTCTCTCTGACTGCTCACTGTGGGCAATGGTAGATGGGTCTCTCTCTCTCTCTTCCAATTTTTCCACTAATTCTGGCTTTCCCCAAGGTTCATTTTTCCCCCCACTATTTTCCTCTTGTATATTAATGACCTTCTTCCATTGACTGGAAATCCTATCTAGAGTTTTGCTGATGATAGTACATTGCATTCCACCTTCCAGTTTGAGGAAACCCTGTCCTGCACAGACAGCTTCAACCTCGCGAATAAAGTACTGAAGCCTATAACAGCTACAAATTGAACCGTAATAGTGCCACAGAAAAGGTTAGACTGGCAAAGGCAGGTTATGCGAATTCGCTGGCAAAGAGAACAAAGTGTGGGATGAGGATTTTTCCACATGTATAAATGCAAAGGAGAGAAGGACAAATAAGATCGGACCCTTATGTAATGGACGTAGGATGGTATTAGATATCCCAGCTGATGTTGCTGATGAACTCAAGAGTTACTTCGCATCGATATTTACTGAAAGAAACTTTATGTCAATGAGAAATTATGGGAGTGAAGTTGAAAAATATGTCATTAATGATATTGAAATTTCACATGATTATTTAAATTAAAAAACTTTCGAGCCTACAGGGACTAAGACTTCTGGGGTTGATGGCATATACCCTATAATTTTAAGGGAGGTGGCAAGTGCATTGAACCATTCAGGCTGATTGTGAAAGCATCATTGGACTCAGGAGAGATTCCGTTGGGTTGGAAAAGTGCCAGTCTCTGCGAGGGGAAGAACAGTGGTATCGTAACTTGCCGATACCACTGTGCTCCCGTCCACCTCACACTGGGTGGAAAAGTCCCGGGTTGGTTCGAATCCCGTCGATGACGCGAGGAGCTTTTATGGACTTTTTTATCACTCCGTGACCGAATTAGTCGATCTCAAGCGTAGATGGAACGTTTTTCCCCCTATAAACTGGGGGTTTTCGTCCAGCAAAACAGACAAATCGACCTGAGAATAGACACAATAATATTTAAAAATATATATATGCAATATGTATCACCAATACATAAATGCGGTTCTAAAGTGTAGTGGGAAATTGCCGACCGGTTAGTCTGACTTCAGTAGTAGGAAAAAATCATGGAGGCAATGATTTATTTAGATTTCAGCAATGCATTTGACTCAGTCCCACATGAGCGGTTACTCTATTAGCTGGAACAGGTTGGAATCACAGGGAAAATCCTTAAATGGATTTTCCCTGTGATTTCTTCTGCTCCTATGATTTCTTCTGCTCCTATGCTTACCTTCGATGACCCCCAATTTCTAGACAAGATCGCATATCTCTCTCTCTCTCTCTCTCTTAGGAATTATCTTGACTTCTAATCTCTGTTGGCATAAACACATCACAAATATTACTTCGTCTGCATCTCTGCATAAAAAAAAAAAAAAAAGGTTTTCGCTTTCGGCGTTACTTTTCTTCCAAACAGGTGCCCACTCTGTTCAAATCTGAAATCCGCCCTACCAATGAATATTGTTGTCACATCTAGGGTGGTGCCCTCAAAACCTCTCGCGAGCTTCTAGACTCCATTCAAGAGAGGGCGGTTAGGTTAATTAATGATCCATCTCTAACAAAGTCTCTCCACTGTCTCATAGACGTTCTGTTTCTATTGGATGCCTTTTTTATAGATACTTTCGTGGGTACTCATGGAAACAAACGTCATTTCTAGTAAGAGTGGAAATGACGTTTGTTTATAATTTCTGGAATTTTTTTTTTTTTTTTTTTTGTGTATAATTTCTTGACTTTGAAATCAAAGTCAAAATTGTTGAAGAAATGCACGATGATCACACAGCTCGAGTTGGTTGTCTAACTGAAGGAGAAGACCAGATCTTAATGTGCCATTAGTGTGTTAAGAAGTGTTCAGATATATTGAGCAATAGAAAAAGTGTTTACAGCCTGATAGTCAACAATTCGAACACTTTATTTTCCCCCGTGGTGTGTGGGAATATCATACCATTCTGTACAACATGGATGCACAGTTATTCTCCCGTCATTTCTTTTTAAACCATCCACTTAGTCAATGTATCCTTGAAAAATAAAATCTGCAAGGGTCGGTTTTTTTTTTGTTTTTTTTACAGAAGAAACGACTCCAATGAAACTTGTTATAAAATATGAAGAACAATCGGTATAGTTTTTTCACGCGAAGTGCCAACGATTACCGACTTGCTACGCAGAGACGAATCAGCTTAGAATTGATAAAAGGGCTGATGCTCCTTTACCTTCCTAGCAGTTAATATTTTTACACATTTAAAGAAGTCCAACTTGTCTTTCCCAATCCGAAGAGTACCAAAACGCTTCAAAGGAATGTTCATTACGCTGTACATGAACGCCAGACTTTTTATGGAGTGCGTGAAGGGGGAGAAACGTCTGTTATGCGTTCCAGTATCTATCCCTCGATAGCCAAGTAGAAGACATGAAGTTAAGTACTCAAGTAGAAAGCATTAAGTAATGTAAAAAGCGCTGCTGTCTAAAACAAGGGTGACTCCTCTTTCTTGCGTTTTTTTGACGACGCCCATGGTACTGTTTAATTTTAGCACGTGTTGCTTTTATTATTCGCTGTCAATCAGAGAGGAACACTTGACTTGCAAATTTTTGTTCAAGAAAGTACGCTATCAGGAAAGACGATATGGGAACGAAGGTTGGTTCCTTTTGATTCTAGACAAAGCACTCGACTGAAAAATAGGGCAGGGAGGTGGATGGGGTGGGGGCAGACTCGGTTCTTATTTGTAAACAAATTCCGCGATAAGTAAACTAACAGGAAATATATTTCTTCGAACCACTTCTAAATTCCGTGGTCTGATGAGAAGTAAATATTTGAAGACCTTTCGAACGAGTCAGTGTGATGTTCACAATGAGATCCAAGGATATGCTTCCACCCCCTTTTCCCCCTACTTTCTTCGAGACACGTATCCTTCTTGCTGTATCACAACCCTGGATATACGTACGTGCATGTTGGAACGTATAAAGATCCTTTTAGAGTAACTGTTATAAACACATTTTACTTGCGTAGAAACTTTTCCACCATTTCACAGAATTGGACTCGATTTGTTTATCTCATCTTTTTGAAAGCGACCTGACCTTTAGTCGCTATCTCAGCAGTTCGTCTTTAGATAAGGCCATTTACAGTTTAAGACGGTCAGCTCTACTAACGATAGGAGGGTTAATGGGAGAAATTTAGAGTGGCGCTCTTCCCTCTCTATGTCAGGCACACCACTTGGGCATTCTCTCTCGCACTAAAATGGTGTGGCGAAGTATCTTCTGCTTTCTGCTCGTTGTGGGAATATGTTCTGCAGACGACGCACAACAAGGTAATGTTTTAGTAGAGCTTTTAGAATCGATGAATTTCAGTATTTTTACTACTTTTGATAAACTTTGAATTGTAATGTCTTTTAAGATTATATTTCTGAAAAAAAAAATAACGATACCATTCATTCACATTGCATATAAATAGTTACCATTTGTTCAACCTTATTCTTTCAGGCATTTAATTACTTATAAAATGTGAGCAGAACCAGAAATGACGTATTACATTCTGGGCCGAGTCAAAAGAAACATTTCCCACTCTCCTATTTCGATTAATTATTAGATATTCAGATTTTTAAATGAAAATTCTTGCTATAATTTACCAAGAATTTGTTTATATATTTATTTATATCAGTAGGCATTTAAAATAACTTTCCATCTCTACAATTTTAGCATGATTGAAATCAAAGGAGGATGAATGTGTGTAATTTTTATATTTCCTACTGCCAATGTTTTACGCCTCCCCCCAACTATAATTTTGTTGTGCTAGGCTTCAGACTATTCCGTAATCGGGCCTCCAGACTAGTCTGTCTTCGTTGGCTGTGAGATTTATTTATTTTGCTGTAGGACCTTCATTATCCTGAAAACGAAAACGTTACAAAAATCATGTAGATGGAGCATCTGAAGGAGAGAATAAAAAGACAAAATTCAATTCAGACAAAACTGAATTAAATTTAAACACCTCTATAATCATACAATGTTCGTTTTGATTGACAAAGATTTTCAACTCAACCGAAAATTTAATTGAAATCTTTCTGCAGACATATTTCATTGCAAAATGCGCAGATTTACTAAATGTGCATATTATGGGCAATAAATTCAATTGAAAACCGTTAAAAATGTTGTCAAAAATTGGTTGTCGTGCAGAGTTACTACAAAATGATTAGAAGTTCGAAAACTTATTGTAGTGAAAATACAGAGCAAGTACAAATATATTTTTTAATATGTAGAGATCTATACTGTATTATTGGAGGAAGAAACAACTTTTATATGCGTAATGGCTGAAATAACAACCCAAAATTGAATTATTGTCAAACTTAATTACAAGCATTCAGGTGTTGAGTCTCCAGAATAGTGAATCTCCATCACTCTCAAAACATGCTATGAAATAATTAATCAGTCTGGGGAAACAAGGAAGTGTTGCTAATCTCCCTAGAAACGAAATCTATAGCTTTACGCATCAGTCAGCTTCAAAGCTGCTCGGATATGGCGAGTCCAGTGCCGTCGTGGTATGGTAGGCATCCAGGCAAATGCCTAGGGCGCCATTTGGGTAGGGGTGCTTCGCCGTCGTGTGTATTATTTAATTTTATGGATAATCCATATGCCCTAAGCCAGGGGTTGGCAACCTTTTTTTTTTTTTAAGTGAAGAGCCATTTTTGATCTAATTAAAAAAAGAGAGAGGGAATCCAAAGAGCCTCTGCTCAAGCTGGGAGGGAGGGGAAGTGGAATACCAGAGAATGAAAATCACTTCTGTAATACTTTTTGGCCTCATGAATGGAGTCCCGTCCTGACATATGCTTGCTGTTTCTTGCATTCTCTATCTTGTGAATTCCTCTGATCGTGTGGTCAACCCGGTGTATAAATAGAAAATTTATTTATTACATTGAGCACTTCTAAACGTTTGGGGGAGTTAGAAATGCTTTGTTTCTAAAATCCACTTGTACAGAATGTGTGGATTCACTGCAATAAAGTTTCCATATCGTTAGTATCGTTCTTGTATTTCTAGGTAAGTGCAGTTTCTTCATTTAATAAAATTTAGTAAATGAACAGCAAGAACTTTTTACTCAAGATCTAATAATAGATAAAATTCATTACTTTCCGAGCCTCTTCAGGCGTCATAGATATAATTTGTTTGGTCATAGTAAATTGTAATTCTTGCCTCCAGGCAAGAAAGGGAGAATGCATAGGAGATGAAAATAGTGGAGGACACATTTCTATGGAAAAAATGTAATAGAGCATGGAGAAGGCAAGTTTTTATTTTATTTATAATTTCCAAAAATGCAGCCCTGTTGCTTTGACAAATTGTCAGACTGAGCTAAAGCACGTATTCGACGCTTATTTTACTCAGTTTCTGTTGAAGTATTATTCAACCATTTTTGTAATTGCTGTACTTAATAATTGAGAAATGGCACATGGTTGGACTGTACTTTAACATTTGATCATGCATTTTTTTTTTTTTTTTTTTTTTTAACTGCTGAAAACCTATTCTGTTCAATTTGTGACTATTACAAAGGTACCTACTGAAAGTTTGAGCACAAATGTGGAAGACAATGTTCTGAAAACTATTTACTTCAAAGAACACGGGGGCTGCTTTTTTTTTTTTTTTTTTTTTTTTTTATATATTATTATTAAGCAGAAACGTAGCTTTTTTACAACGTGGCGAAGTTTCTTGTGCTAGAGTTGAACGAATGTTTGTTGTCGAGACAAGCCGTATACATAATCAAATGTATCTCGTCCAGACCCAAAAGAAAAGTACTGATTTTTTAATGAGGTTCCTTTCCAATTCCCTGCTTGTTCTGAGAGGCGCTTTCTTTAAATATATAGCGGGTACACGCTACCTGTGATGTAATGTAACACAGGCTGTTTAAATATCTGAACTCAATCCAGTTTCTTCGGCTAGTCTTTTCAAGACTGGGCACATTGCTGCTACCAATTTAGGGGTGGGAGGGGTAATGAAACAAGGAATGTAAAAAAAACTCAAGATTATCTGCTTTTCTAGGTTTTTTTTTTTTTTTTTTGATCCAGCTTATCAGAGGAAGTCTATGAATAACAAGTATCTGGTTTCTCTTAAAACTATTGATCGATAGGCTAAGCTAGGGAATCTGAACGAACTTTGTGCTTTCTTCAAACTGATTTTTTTATTTTCCATAAACGTGGAAAATGAACTGCCCAGATGATAGTTCAGTATAACGTTTCTTCGTAACTGCTTTTCTCCGAACTTTTATTAGGGTAGGTATCTGACAGCGCTCATACTTTTCTCAGGTTAAAATGCCACAGGGGGAGATTCATAGTCTTGACCCGAGAAAATGTTTACGAAATTTAAAGGCTTGTGAGAAAAAATTAGTTCCAAAAAGGCGTCATGGTGCTGTCTGCAATAAAATTTTCTTTAGATTACAATTGTGACAGTCTTAGGGTCGAATTCGTGAAATTGTATTGGGCTCGTAATTAGCATTAGTAGTGGTTTCCGGTAAACAGCTACATAAAGCGGAAGCGTCTCACTATCTCTAAACACATAGAAAGCAGTTGACTAATGCAACTTCTACGTGTAAGCACCCTTAGGATGCGTGCAGGTAATCGCTTACCTGGAACCAGCTGCGACTTGCAGGTAAAGCTTCCCACTGGCTATGAACACAATATAAAACAGTTGACCAGTGTAAAACTTTACTCCATCGCATACCAAGAAGTTGCAGTGGTCAACTGCTTTCTATGTATTCATGGCCAGTGACAAGCTTCCGCTTCATTTTGCTGCTGGTAAGCGGCTACCTGCGTTCTACGTATAAGCACCCTAATGAAAAAAACAAGCTTATACAACATCAGCCAAAAAAAAAAAAAAAAAAAAAAACACTTTCACCTATCCATTCGCTCCAAAGGTTTGTCCAGTTTTTCCTTGAATTTTATTTTAAGTTATCAACTTCCACAACGACAGATGGAAATTTGTTCCAGCGATCAATCACTCGCTGGCTAAAGGCAAATTTCCGCACATCTGTTCTGCAAATGTCTTTCCTCAATTTGAATTTGTCCCCTCAAGTGCGTAATCTGAGAAAGTAAGAATCCCATAAACATTGAGCTTGCACAAACCATTCAAAGCCTTATACACCACAATCAGATCACCTCGCAGGTGCTTCGTCTCCAGATGCTGCAATTTGCAGAACTTAAGCCTTTCTTAGTAAGCACAACCCTTCGTTCCACTCTTCAATCTCGTTGCCCTTCTCTATACTGGTTCCAGCAGCTCCACATCTTTCCTAAAATGAGGCCTCCAGACCTGTATGCAGTACAAAGTGTGGCTTGAATATTGCCTTATACAAAGGGATAATCACCTCCTTATTCCTGCTGGCAAAGTTCCTGTATATCATTGACAAAACCCCCACGAGCTGCTATGGCAGCCTGTTTGCACTGTTCTAAAAACTTTATATCTGACTGCACAATTATCCCACTACCCTGAGTATATTACCGCACAGTTAGTATGTACTCTGCTGTTACTGCTACCCATATGCAGTACTTTGCATTTGTCAATACAGTATTAAACTTCAGTTGCCTCCTTAACCCAACTTTTCCAGATCCTGTTGCAGCAGCGTACTATCGTTACGGTCATTAACAAGCCTGCAAACCTTTAAAGTATCATCTGCAAACTTGAACACTAAGCCTGATATACCTCCATCAGTATCGTTGATAAATATAGAAAACAGTGGGCCCAACACCGAACCCTAGGGACTCCACTAATAACATTAGTCCATGAGCAGTGTCTACTGATTAACACTCTCCTCCCACTCAGCCGTCCCTTTATCTATAGCCGCAACTTGCCCTTAAGGGCATACTGCTCCAATTTGTACAGCACTCTTTTATATAATATTGGTGTAAACCTACCACAGACAAAAACTTAAACAAAAAACTACGTTAATAGTTTGAAGGGCATCATTTTATCTGTATCTCATTATGCTCTTCCTTCACAACGAGTTTCCATGTATTGCACTACTCCAATAAATAAAGCTTCACTAAAAGAGAAGATTGTTGTTACTTATTCTCAGTGGGCACCACTACCCAGACGGCACCGTTTTTCATCCTGCAAGAGTCATTACTAACAGATTACATGTTAGTAATCTGTATAGAATTGCGCGGTCGTAATTTTTTTTTTTTTTTGGAATCCCCCACCTTCTCAATTTTATTGCTAAATAAAATCTATTGCAAAACGAATTGGGTGAAAAGCTTGTTTAGTCCTTGAATTATTCAAGTTCCAAGATCATGAGCGCCGGCAGGATATTTTGCAAGGTGCATAGGGGAATAAATCTTTTGTTCAAATTTTCTAATATATGCAATATCTTATGTTTCAATAATATTAAAAATTGTGTATTACTTCGAAATTCAAAGGTGCTGCATTTGCACCACCATGCCACCGGCGTCCATGCCCAAGAGTGTTCCGAGCAGAGAGGGATATAAGCAAATTATTATATAGATAAACAAACAATGAAAATAAGATGAAATATTCATTATGTTTTATAAGTCGATAAATAAACAAGTTCCATTGGTCACATAAATTAATTTTGTAATCTAGAAAAAGACAATTCATTTTGGCAGATTTTCTGAGGTTGCAAAATAGGCTTCTCCTGTAATGACCATTACTTTTCCACGTTAATCAGTAAATTACGCACATCATCAGATTCACAGGAAGAAGTAGAGCACTTATGAATATATGAGGGTTTCTCCCTTACCTTAAGTAAAACGATTAAGAATTCCTCTTAAAAATAAAATGAACGCCTGGTCAAAGAGACACACCTGATTTGAACGAGTAGAAGCGAGTAGCTTCTTAAGAATCATAGAAGATGTAATACATTAGTTGTAATGCGAGACATGCTGAAGACATAGTAGGGATATCTTTTACTTCTATCCAGGTTTGACAGCAAACGGCGTGATTTAATATTCCGTATAAATCTCGGGAGCAAAGACCAAGAGCATCTGTAGAGAGCATTGACCAATGGGTCAAGGTTCTATCATTGATTCTTGATATGTTCTTGTCTGGAGATAACACGGAATCCTCTCCTATCTGATTGATATTAGGAAAGGGCTCCTGTGTGGTGGCAGTCTGATGGTCTTTAGAAGACACCGTAATTAGTGACCCTACTGATTTGCATGTATTTAAGGAATTATCTTGACGCTTAAGGCAAAAAAGAAAGGGTATAGAGGTGCCGTAGGCTCCAAATTCACTCTCATGGACTCATTTTTTTTTTCATTTATTTACACACTCAAATATTATGTACAATCTCAAGAAACATGCAATAATTTATATACAATTTTTATGTACATTCTTATATATAATTATCCTAGCGTGTGTGTGTGTGTGTATATATGTTCAAACTACAGTAGAGGAAACAGTACAAAACACGTGTCGTGGTATTAAGGGTGACCCCTAGGTATAGCCCATCTCCACCTAGTGGATCTGTATTGAATGTAGGAGCTCTGCAAAGGAGCAACTAACGCCTGGGCAGCTGCTACCTGGTGCCCGTCCCCGGACACGAGTAGTCGAGCCTGGGTTTTTTTTTTTGTCCTCTTGCATGCCAAAAAACGCACAAAATCCCGCACCCACTGGAGGTAGTGCAATACCAGTGCAATACCATGGACTGCATAGTGTTGGGGGAAAGGTTTCCTCCATTGGTTTCCCACATCTGCGCCATATAAACTCTGTGGAAACAAATAGTATCACTGAAAGCCAGAAAGTGTTGTGTTGTAAATGAAGTATTGTGCGGGTTCTTTTGGGTGTCCTGGATTTTGGCTGCAGGGTCCCTGTTGGGAACCCACGTTGCCCGCACACACACCCCACTAGGATGTAGCCAGGCTGCCCATAATTCTCTGGCTAGTCTCCTCCAGGTCGCCTGAGCTTCCTGGAAAGAGACAAAGTAAAAAAAAAAGGGTACCGGAGAGAGTAAAGGAAAGGAGGTATAGATGGAGGATGTAAGGGAGGCCCTCGAGAGGGTGGGAAAACAGTCACGCATCAAGAGAGAGAGACACGGATGAAACAATACAAGCTGAGTGTCAAGTCCAGTAGCTAGAAGTGGTCAGAATCTAGGCGAAGATGTTCAGTCGAATCTGGACGAATCTGAGGTGGAGATTTTCAGTATATGAGAAAAGGTTGTCGATCAGTGTGCATTAGTTTTAGGATTCTGTTCCAGTGATCTTATTATTTTGGTGAAGAGATCATGGGCGAAGGCAGAGAAAGCATGGTACTGGTCTTCCTCACTGATCAGAAAATGTTCATTTTCTCGAGGTAAGGCATGTATTTTTGTTATGAGCAACGTTCGCAGGTCCTGGTAAAGCGGTCAAACTTAGAATAGGTGATCCCAGTCTTCGTTTTCACCACAAAGACAGCGAGGGTCATCCACCATGTTCATAAAGGTAAGTTTGTGATTTATAGATTCCTGGCCTGTAATCAGGAAAGTGGTGTATAAACCTGGGCTGTATCACGCTCGAGCTTTAGGGTAGATCTGGGCTATTTGAGGTAAGAATTTTTTTAGTGATGGAGCTTTTGGGGGTGGTATTCCATCTGTTTTGCCAGGCGTTAAGAAGGTGGACTGCAAGGCGCTTTTTTCTTTGATGGTGTTTGCTGGGTTTGTAGTGAAATCCAGGATGGTGGTAGGGAGTCCCTTTGTGCGCCGGTAGTGCACGCCTTTGCGAATTACCTGCGGGCCCAGAGGGAAACTCCTGCCAAGACTTGGGTTGCTTACCGTGCAGCAGGCATGGGTGATAGTGAAAAGGATATTATGCTGAATGGAGGTGAGCTTCCTTTGGTTACGAACAATGATCCCAGCACAGTAGGTTATAGTGGGAATAAATACAGCTTTGTATAGCATTGGCAGTGAGCAGCGATTTAGACTCTCAGGGACTGCATAGTATTAGGGTCAGGCGCCGCCTGTGGTTTCCCACATCTGCACCATATGTACACTGTGAAGAAATACAGAACTACTGTAAATGCCAGAAAAGCATTGTTGAATACGTAGTGTTGAGTTCTGATGGGTGTCCTGGCATTTGGCCGCAGAGCCCCTGGTGGAACCGCACGTTGCCCGCACACACCACTAGGAGGTAGCCAGGCCCATTATTCTCTGCAGGGTCGCCTAAGCTTCCTGACAGAGACCAATGTAAAAAAAAAGAGTTAGAGCGGGTAGTCTTTAGAGTCAAAAAAGGGGGTGACGGGTAAAAATATGGGAGATGAAGAAGGCATTCCCCAGGTACAATGGAATACAGGCGAAGTAGGGAGTGGGAGCAAAGTTGCCGTGCAAGAAAGCACAAGCGTGATCGCCATTTGGCATAAACTTCTTGCTCTTCTCATTCAGGTCTGGGCTTGATGTCAATTTCAGTGGTGATGTCCAGTTTGGTAGTTAGTCCTATCCGGTGATCTAAGTCAGTAGGGATATAAATAGGAATGCAGCTGTGGTTGTCCTATACTGGATCTTCTAAGATTTGGTGGCGGTGTAGTCTCATTTGCTGGTAGGCCTCTGCACTGATTCCCAAAATGTAGGTGGTTGTCTTCTCTTTGTTTTGATGATGATCCGGATAGTGACTATATCCATGGTAGGGTCTTCCGTCGTGCGAATAAGTCTTGCGCGTAAAGGCGACAGTCTTCTCTTTCGAGGATGTGCTGTTCTTGGTTTTTAGTAAGGTAATGTATCCTAGTCAGGAGGAGGCATCTCAAATCTTCATATATTTCGCACTCGTACATCAGGTGGTCCCAAATTTCAAGGGAACCACAGAGGCATTGGCCGCAGAGGCATTGGATTTTCGGTGATCCCGAGTGCAGTGAGCTTTCCTCTGATAGATCCATGGCCAGTTTACAAAAATGTGACGTATAGGCCAGGGGAGAACCATGTGGGAGATTTTGGGTATACTGTTGCTATTGTAGGAATGAAATTTTCTGGTGACTTATCCTTTTGTAGACTATGTCCACCTAGACTGCCAGACCTGCTGCAAATAACATCAAGATGTTATTTGAGGGGTCGGTGGTAAAATCCAGACAGGAGATGGCTTTACCTTTGGAAAGCATATAAAGCCAACCACATTTGATTATTTCTAGAGGTAGCACACCGGCCAGCACTTGCAAGGCATATGTGCTGACCGTGCAGCAGGCCCTGATGGCGAGCAGGATGACGCGCTGAATCGAGTCAAGCTCCCTCTTGTTAACTGCTGTGGTGGCCTTTGAAAACCAGATACCGGATGCATAAGTGATTATGGGGGTGAACATAGATACTCTCGCGGACCATAATATTCTTCCATAAGCATTCAACTAATCCACAAATTTCTTTAAATTGAGGATGTCCGTCGGATTGAGACTACCCAGCTCGCCAGACCTGACTTTCATTGCTGGGACGAGCTGGGAGCCCTCAGCTTGTCTCCTAGAGATGTCCTCCATCAGCTGACACCAGCTCTGATAGAGAAGTGGAATTGATTATCATAAGGCTTTATAATCAGCGTTTTAAGTTCTGTTGCAGCTATTGCAATTTGTTTGGTACTTATGCGTGTTCATCCTCCCTATTATATACTTGAAATAGGAGGACTCAGACTTTCAGTTTTGGGTAAGAGTTTCACGATTATGAATCACATTAAAACGGTCCTCTGTGAGTGTATAACGGTTTCGCTCCTTGTCACGTTCGAAGAAGCTTGAGTTATGCCTTTGAGGACTGGAGGAATTCTTAAAAGCCTCTTCAATGCGAAATGTAGTAGGCCAATCTTGGGCACAGGGAATAGGTTTACAAGCAAGTTATTCCAGGCTTTTCATCCCGCACATCATGTGAACCGCCCCATGAATACATGTACAAACGTATTACTCAGAGTAATATGGTCTAATACGCATAATGCGGTATATAAAGAACAATAATATAAAATCTGTGGCTTGCTTCTTTTAGAAAACTAATTTTCAAACTCAGTATAATGAAGTATTATAGTAATAATATTCTCCAAAATATTTTATAGAATTCCATATTTTTCTCTTTATGAAATTTATGGTGTAACTTAACTTTCGTACATAAAAATTTCAACAAATAAACACAGAACAATACTGGTTCTGTGTTTCCAACAAGTTGTTAACATTAGAGGTGACACGGAAAAAAATTGATCAACATAACATGAGAACTGTAGCATGTTATGATCTATAACTTTTGCCCTAGGAAAAAATCTTACACAGGCCTCTGCATAGAATTATTTTGGGGTGGGGTCTTCATTACTGTCATGTTTGTAATACCAGGGTACCTGCCCACCCACCGATGAAAGGCCAACAAGCCTTGAACCGGTGCCGTCTGGGTGGTGGTGCCCACTGAGAATAAATAACAGTAGTCACTCTTTTAGTGAAGCCTTACTTATTCGAGGTAGTGCAATACATGGCAACTCGTTGTGACGAAAGATCGCAATATGAGATGCAGATAAAATGATTCTCTTCAAACTACTAACGTAGTTTTTTGTTTAAGAGTTGTTTATGGTGTGTTTACACCATTATTATATAAATTATTATACTCTTAAAGATATGATGCCTTGTTGCCTTTTAATTTTACTTAAATACAGTATTAGCACTCTTTATGTAAAACAGTATCAAAAGCTTTCCTGAAATCCAAGTATATGATATCAAACTTAATTTTTGCATCCAGTTCCTTTCTGACCACATCCTAGTATCCAATCACTGGTCAGACAAGATTTCCCCTTAACAAATCCATGCTGTGTCTGAAGTATAATCTCGGTCTTGCCTAGATGATCCTGCATTATTTCTGTTACCAGCGACTACATTATTTTCCCCGGAACAGATGTTGAACTTATAGGTCTCTAATTACTCGGATCACCCTTTGATCCCCCATTTGTGAATCCGGGGTACAGTTGCACATCTCCAGTCCGTGCAACCTCTCCTGAATCCAAGAATGCTCTCATAATTTTGGCGAGGCACATGACAACTTCCTGCTGAGGTTCTGTTGCATTAATTAAATTTTTTAAATCTAGTACTTGGTGAATGATTTCATTAAATCGCAGTATGATTCCACTGTCATCTTTTAAATAAAAAAGCATCATGTTAATGTTTCGAGCATCGATTGACTTCCCCCCACAAACAATTGTATGCAGAAGCCTAGGGCGCCTCCGTGGGCAGGAGCAACAGTGCGTAGCAGACCTTGATTAGACCGGGGTTCGAGCCCGTGACCACTAAATATGGAGGATGCGAAAAGGTCAGGGAATGACCACTGCATATCCCGGAGCAATATGGCCTTAGTTGCTAATGCTCCTAAAAACCAAATAACAAACAGCAGAAGCCTATGTAAGATTTTTGTTTAGGACAAATGTATTTGTAAGACATAAATTATTTATGAATCATTCCTACAGATCATAACATGCTACAGTCCTCATGTTTTGTTGATCAATTTTTTTCAGTGTCACCTCTCATGTTAACAACTTGTCGGAAACACAGAACCAGTATTATTCTGTGCTTATTTATTGAAATTTGTATTATGTCCGAAAGTTAAGTTACACCATAAGTTTCATAAAGAGAAAAATATGGAATTCTATAAAATATTTTGGAGAATATTATTACTATAATACTTCATTATACTGAGTTTGAAAATTAGATTTCTAAAAAAAGCAAGCCACAGGTTTTATATTATTGTTCTTTATATACCGCATTATACGTATTAGACCATATTACTCTTTGAGTATTATGTTTGTACATGTATTCATGAGGAATAACTTGCCTGTAAACCTATTCCCTGTGCCCGAGATTGGCAAACTACATTTCGCATTGAAGAGGCTTTTAAGAATTCCTCTGGTCTTCAACGGCATGACTCAAGCTTCTTCGAACGTGACAAGGAGCGAAACCACTATACACTCACGGAGGACTGTTTTAATGTGATTCATAATCGTGCAACTCCTACTCAAAACTGAAAGACTGAGTCCTATTTCAAGTATATAATAGGGAGGATGAACACGCATAAGTACCAAACAAATTGCAATAGTTGTTATAGAACTTAAAATGCTGATTATAAAGACTTGTGACAATTAATTCCACTTTTCTATCAGAGCTGGTGTCAGCTGATGGAGGACATCTCTAGGAAACGAGCTACAGATGTCCTCCAATGGAGGGCTCCCAGCTCGTCCAAGCAATGATAATCAGGTCTGGCGAGCTGGGTAGTCTCAATCCGAAGGACATCCTATTTAAAGCAATTTGTGGATTAGTTGAATCCTTATGGAAGAATATTATAGTCCATGAGATGACGCGAGGAACTTTAATGGGCCGTTTTCATTCCGTGGCTGAGTTAGTCTATCTCAGGCGTTAATAGAAAGGTTTTTTTTTTTTTTTTTTTTCCTCAGAAACTGAAGTTTCTCGTCCAGCAAACAGACAAATCGACCATAGAACGCACGCAATTAACAGACATAACACAGCACTGCAGGTGAATTTAATTGTTCGGATGGCCTAAATATAATAGTTTTTAGTTAGTCCATGAGAGTGAATTTGCAGCCTACGGCTCCAAATTCTCTATACAGTTTCTTTTTTGCCTTAAGCGTCACGATACTTACTTAAAAAAAAAAAAAGCAAATCACTACGGCCACTAATTATGGTGCCTTCTAAGGACGATGAGACTACCTCCACAAAGAATATCCCTTTTCTAATATCAACCAGTTAGGAGAGGATTCCGGGTTATTTTCAGACAAGAACATGTCGAGAATCAGAACCTTGACTCATCTGTAGAGAGCATGGACCCATTGGTCTTTGCTCCAGAGATTTATACGGAATCTTAAATCGCGCCGTTTGACTTCAAAATTGAACAGAGGTAAAGGATATCCCTGCTATGTCTTCAACATGTCTGCTTCTTAAGAAGCTACTCGCTTCTACTCGTCCAACCTGCCTGCCTGTTCAAATCAGGCAGGTTGGACGAGTATTCCCATTTTATTCTTAAGAGGAATTTTTAATCGCTTTACTCAAGGTAGGCGAGAAACTCTGATATTTATGTGTTCTGCTTACTTCCTGTGAATCTGGTGTGCGTATTAATTACTGATTTAACATGGAAAAAGTAATGACCATTTAAGTTTAATTGCATAAATTAATAACAAAAAATTAACTTGTGACCAATGGAACTTTGGTTTATTTATCGACTTATAAACCATGATGAATATTTCATCTTAGCTTCATTATTTGTTTATCTATATAATAATTTGCTTATATCCCTCTGCCCGGAACACTCTTGGACATGGACGCCGGCAGCATGGTGCAAGTGCAGCACATTTTGAATTTCGAAATATTGCACAATTTATAATATTTTTATTAATTTATTGAAACATAAGACATTGCATGTATTAAAAAATTTATTCCCACATGCACCATCTGTAAAATATCCTGCCGGCGCCCATGCTCTTGGAATTTGAATAATTCAGACTAAACAAGCTTTTGACCTGATTCGTTTAGCAATTGATTTTGTTTAGCAATAAGGGAATTGATTTAGCTTCCAGTGAAACCTAACTTTCCGTTTACTCTGAAGAGAAGAATTTCTTAGCGTTTTTCATCGCAATCAACTGTGGGAGGAGAGTTCCTTCCTAATATTTATTTTCCCTGCTGTACTGCTGTTAGTGGCAATTGTTATTCTTTTTGCAACAGCTCCCTCATTCACTAAGGTCCACAAGCTGTCTGCAAATATCTGAATTTCTAGGAGATGGGATGCTATCAGTTTCTCATGAGCATTGACACAAAAATTTTAAAACAAAGTCATTTATTATACGATACACTACTTACAAGTATACGCATGACTGGTATTCATTGCAGTTAAATTATCCATTTCCTTCATATATGTATACACATACATATGATCAAATTAATCCAAAAATTAGAGAAATAAAAATTACTGAAAAATAATAGAAAAGTTAACATCAGTGGCAGCGGAAAAGCACAATCCTATTTTAATTTAGCTTATATATATATAAAATGCGTTCACGCTCTTTCACAAAAACATCTTTTAATTATACTACACTGCAACTCAATTTGTAATTACATCAGTCAATTCATCCTTAGATAGAAGTGACCCTATCTAAAATACCCTTATTGCATGTTTACTATTACTGACAATTTTTCCCCCCTTCTCACATAAATTGGATTGTAACTACATGACTTAAAACTTGCTACAAAATTCTAATAATCATTATAATTGTATAGAAAGTTATTTCTCATGCCTTTTAATTCATTGTGTTACTTTTCTTCCACATTCTTGCGCTCATTTTTATATCACTTCACCTTATATATTGACATTCATAAATACACTAATACCATTTATCACGCTCATTATTATTCCACCTAACTTCAACATCTAACATCCTGTCTCCAGTCATTTTAAATTAAACATACTGTGAAGTCCTGTTCTGAAAATGCATGATGTGAGGACTTGCATTTCCAGAATCTTTCATCCAGGGATCCCTCTTCTTCCTCTAGCGCAGGAATTCAATATATCGGAACTTTCCTTGAGGATCTTCTAATTACGGGAACGATTCTCCGGAGCGGGTTAGCATTCGCTGGACTGAGTATCATCGGCTATTCTTTCACCTGCTACCCAGAGTCTGAACATTTGCTTATTTCTTAATTGCCTTTTCCGTTTCCCCTTCAAGACCGCTCACGCTTATCAGATGCATCTTCCTGGTCCATAACGACATCTTGATCTACCCTCAGCCCCCTCTACACTCTATTCTTCAGCTACTCTTCCCCCACTCACTCAATTTGCCCTTTAATTGCCTCCCTACTCCCACCGAAACCTTATGTATTTTCCTCTCATTTACATATCTCCGACTATCTAATTTGAGCTTGACCCAATCAGTGATTCCTTTAACTTGCTGTAGCGATACGTTCATCATCATCAGCCGTTTTCAATCCACTGCAGGATGAATGCTTCTCCAGCAACTTTCCACTTTATTCTGTTTTGTGCCATGGCCATCCATTTCCTACCCACAAAATAGTGAATTTCGTCTGTCCATCTCCGTTGTTGTCTTAAAGGCTTTTTTTTTTTTTTTTTAACTCCGCTTGGTTACCATTCTGTTATTTTCTTAGTCCATCTGTCTTAATGTTTTCGAGCTATGTGTCATGCCAAAGTCCATTTCAGTTCTTTAGTTTTGATAAGAATTTCTTTTATTTGTGTTTGCTGCCTAATCCTTGTTTTTCTTCTCATTTAACAGTCTGATTCCCAATATAATTCGTTCCATTCTTCGCTGTGTAGTTCTTAGCTTCTCTCCCATTCGTTTTGGTGAGTGCCGAAGTTTGACTTCCGTAAGTCATGGTGGGGAGTATACATTGCTTCATTAATTTACTTTCAGGCAAATTGGGATATTGCTTTTCAGTATGTGACTATATTTACCGAATGCTATCAACCCGAAATTTATCCTTCTCTTGGCTTCCAGTCGTTTATCATTATTACAGCTAATGACTTGTCCCAGATAAGTTATGAATCCAACCTTTGATTAACTGCTCCTTCAATGATTATATCCCTTTCCGTGGCATACTCGTTCATTATTATTTTTTGTTTTAGCCATATTATCTTTAGTCCGAAATCCTTACTAACTTTGCATAACTAATTAAGATTTTCCTCTAATTCTTTGGGATCGTGGTTTATGATTACAATGTCATCTGCAAATCGTAAATGGTTTATATACTCTCCATTCACATTGACTCCTTTCTGCGACCAGTCTAATCTTCTGATAGCTTCAAGGGCATCAGTAAACAATTTCGGAGATATTGTGCCTCCTTGCCGAACTCCTTAATTTTAAATTTGCTACCATCTTTGTCTAGCCTAAAGGACCTAGCGTTCTCATATTTTCTTCAATACCATGATATATGGAGTATCTATGCTTTGTTTTTCCGGTGCCTGAACCATTGCCTTATGCTGTATGGAACCAAATGCCTTTTCATAATCCACAAATACCAGACATAATGGTGTTTTATATTCATTTGCTTTCTCCATTAGCTGCGATATTACGTGAAGGTGATCCATAGTTGAATCCTCTCCTAAAGGCAACTTGCTCTTTTAGTTTATTTTCATCAAGTGAACAACTTGTAGATGTGGGACAACAAGCTAATTGGTCTCCAATTTCTAATTTACCTCCTTTCTTGTGCAGGAAAATTCTCTTGCGTTACTAACATACACAATTTTGTTTTTCCCACACAACGGAATCCGTTCATCCATTACCCTTAGACCACCTGCTGACAATACTTTTGAACTGCTCCGTACCAACACCATTTCCAAAATGACTGTGTCGCGTCCTCAAGTAGCGGTGTAATAGAAGGATTAAATTGTCAACTACTTCCGTGATTACCTGTTTTTTTTAAATTTACTCAGTCTTTTCTCGCATGGCTCTGTTGCTACTTTGTATATTGTTCCGATGCTCTTAATTTTTCCCTACTTCCACACATTACCATATCGTTGTTTACATGTTATGCCTTACGTGCCCTACCGACAGGCCCACTCCCACTAATAGAAATATTTCTGTATTTTTTTTTATTTTTTAATCCATTAATTGCTTTATTTCCACACACTCTTCTTGCCAAGAGAAATCGACTTCTGTCTGTCTCATTAGGCAGTCGCCTAGGGAGCGCATTCCAACAAAATGTAATTTTTTTTTTAGTCGTTGAAAAATAATTTAAATTAAATAAGGTAGTAATTCTTTCTAAATAAAGGAATATATTAATATCATATCATAACAATATCTCATAATAATATACAGCAAGCAGAAATATTATAGATGAATAGGTAAGCTTGTTGGTAGGCAGGGTGATGGATAAATAGTACAGAATACAACTGGGACGCAAATTTTAAGTCTCGCCTAGGGCACGTGAAACCTTTGCGCCGGCTCTGTATACATGCATACACAATCAGATCATGTCGCAGGTGCCTAATCTCCACACTCTGCAGTTTGCAGAACTTGCTCTTTCTTCGTAAGAGCACCACTTTGTTTCTCTCGCCAGTCTTGTTGCCCTTCTCTGTACTCGTTCCGGCAACTCTACATCCTTCCTAAAATAAGGCTTCCATAAATATATATATCTCGAATTGAATTTTTACTTGAGTCGCCCTTAGCTAGCTGCGAAGGGAGCTGAGGAAAAGGTTTTTGTAATTACTGTACTTCGATATTAATTTTTACTTCTATGAAACAGTTTTTGGCGAAATATTCGCCACTGGTATTCTAGTTGTCCAAATAAGTTGCTCAGACTCTGCAATGAATTTATTCTGGTAGTGTAGTTATCTATTTTAACTACAACAGTGAGAGGTGTCGAATGGATGAGTCTTCAATTATGTCTGGTTATTTCAATTTGTGCCTGTATTTTAATAAAAAAAAAAAAAAAATTGCACTTTTTTTGTCCCCCATTTCCAAAAAATAACCTATATTAAGTTGTTGGTTTTTTTGGTTTTTTTTCTCTCTACAATTTGCCCTATTTATTTGAGTATGTGCTGTGCATTAATATTGAGAATTGGTATCTGGATACATCTAACTGAAAATAAATCGCATTTAATTCGTATAAACTAACCAAGCTGTCAGACTACACGATGTGTTATCTAGGCGTCCGTGGTCTGACTCGTCTGGTGACCCATTTGCCATCAGCTCAGGACAAATACACTTCCCCGAGCAATTTCTGGTTTTGAAGTACGCTACGTAACTTTATTTCTTTCTTTTAGATAAAGACCTCAATTTATATCGAATGAGTAAAGCGAGCATTAGGAAGTTGGTACTTGTTTTGCGTGTAATCTTTTCGGAAAAAGTCCCTCATTAAATTTTTTTTTTTCTTTCCGTATTCTGCAGGAAACCGTCGAATATTTTTAAACGTAGTATTCTCTTGCAATATACATATTACACATCGAAACTAATCCGTGGACACGGTCAGAATTTCTTGATTGCTTGTTGAGTTATGTGCATAGATTTATATATATATATATATCTTCATCCCGGCGTAGCCTGCGATTGAAGTACTAGCACAATTTTGATTTTGCTCTTAGTGATGATACTTTTTTTTTTTTTTCTCCTTTCTTCTTGCCGACCGGGCTAGCCGAGTGGGTAAAGTACCTGCCCGGCAACCCAAAGGTCGCGGGTTCGATTCCCGCCTCGGGCTTGGATCAAAGTACTGCAAAAACCTTGGGAGGTGCAATATGGCCACAGAAGCCGATGCGCCAACAACTACCAAATCAAAAAAAAAAAAAAAAAAAAAAATCCTTTCTTCTTCTGGACTCGTTAAGGAAGTGGACACTTCAACTTCAGTGCTTTATTTAGGAAGCTGATTGGCAACTGTTTCCAGAAAACCTGCCTTCATGGAGATCAGGATCAATGCCCTTTCTGCTTAATAGAACGTCTAGAGCGGTTTCTCAGTCGCTTAATGGAAAATCCAGGCATACCTAAGAAATATATCTATCTGCTTCTTGGAAGGCAGCAAGATTTGAATGATATCTATATTTCACTCGAGTGCCCTCGTGGATAGCACAGTTGGTAGGAGCGTTGTCTTCCCCCCACACTGGATGGAAAAGATCTGAGTTCGAATCCCGTCGATGACGGGAGGAATTTTTTATGGGTCTTTTCACAACGTGGCTGAGTTAGTCGGTCTCAGGCGAAGGTAGCATGGCTTTTTTTTTTTTTCTCACGAAAACTCGGGTATTTCGTCCGGAAAACAGAAAATCGACCTCAGAACATAGGAAATTTACAGACAATACACAGGAGGAACATGGCCTTAGTCGCTGATGCTCATAAAACTCCTGAACAACAATTACTGAAGTGGTTCTTAGCCCTTGGGTCGCCAAGATCTGAGTGAAAGGAAGGCAAACACCAACATGTTGATCACTAATATTATGACCATGATGGTGGCGATATTCGTGATATACCTGTTGCTGCTTCTGTTCTTTTTGCTCAGATCTTGGCAACCCAAGGGCTAAGACTCACTTGAGTGAAATATAGATATCATTCACACCTTTCAGACTTCCACGAAGCAGAGCATGTATTCTTAGGAATGCCTGGATCAATGAACCCAGTGCCTCCCGAGTGAAATCGGTTAACCAGTCCTTATCTAAAAAGACTGTTCCTCTTAAGAAGCTGTCTGAAAATTACCCGATCGTTTTCTGAATCTGTCCGAGTTAGTGTATGGTATGAGATGTTAGTGGGAAGATCATGGGGGAGGGTTACGTTAGTCCATATGAATTAGAGGTGTGATAATTCTTATGTAACGTTAATGGAAAATCGGGTATGATTTCGTCATAAGATTTTTTTTTATTTAAATCTTATTTACTAGGTGTGGCCCGGCGGTACATAAAGCCGGATCAGATTTTTGATTCAACTATTTATTCCAGAATTTAGCGGCAGGTGCTTAAGCGTCCTTGACCTGGTTCTCGATGAAGATTCGGGTAATATCAAGAATGCGACAGTGCAGAAACCGATAGTGGGGTTTCGACTACAATGTTATTAAATAATAGCTCGCAGAGTCCATGCGAGCTATTCATTTAATAACATGGAGTCGGGCATGAGAGAGAAAGCGAACACGGGATATGCTTTTGCTAAGCATCACTTCATGTGTTAACTATAAATATATACTCTGTAAAACTATTAATCGGGTGAGATGGAGAAAGCCGGGTATCCGAAATAACTAGTAACAGCTACGAGTGTGGGATAAATCTTTTATGAGATTAAAAAAAGATAGCGTGAAGTCTTGGTTGTCCATGATTATGTGGTAGAAGAGTTGAACAGGTGCTTTGCAACAATAATTATAACGAAAGTGCATTTGAACCAGGAAGAAATTATGAAGAGGGAGTCAGTTTGCCTCTCATTTATAATTTTCCTTAATGAGCTTAAGGAAGGGTAAAGTCTCAGAATTTTTTATAGGGCAAGGAACTGAAGCAGTATTCTAGGAGGAGGATCGCTAGGTTTTCATCATGTAGAAGTAAAAAAATCCCCATGATTTTTTTATCATGGGAACTATAGGCCCTACCTTTTGATTCCAGGGAGGGCCAGTTATACCAAAAAGCGTTTTCTATAGTAGCAAGGTCGTGGAATGATTAAGGACATAATATAGGATCACTTCAACGGAAAAACTCATAACATGACTTCAGCATGTATTTTAGAATGCATGTTTTGCTTGACTCATCAGGTTAACTACTTATTCACTACTGACGAGAGAGAGAGAGAGACGCTGGACCAGTGCTGTAACCTCATTTCTAATCTTTAATGAGGAGTAACTTACAGACTAGGAGAGGATGAGTTAAACATGGTTCAAGACGAAAAAGATAATGATTTAAAGACAAATCATTATCAATGATGTATCAGACCTTTGCAACTTCAGGTTTCACCTAAAAATAAAATGAATGATGCAGGTATATTTTATTCTTATAGGAGACGATAACGATGGAGCCCAATTATAAAAAATCTGAGAGCAACAGAAGCAGTAGCGTAGCTATCCTTTTTTCGGGCCCCTACTTAATTAATGAAAATTGCAAACAGAGGAGACCGCCAAAGACGCCGGGACCGGAGGCAATTGCCTTGCCTTGCCTTGCCTGCCTACATGGTAGCTACGCCACTGAACAGAAGGCTATAACTCACGAAGGTGTGTTCTTGACCACTGTAATAGGTACATATACTTCTCAGTATGACTGAGAGTCATTCAGTTAAAAGCAAAACTGGATGATCAGTTTCTGTTGATAGGCACAAAGTATGAATGACTAACGAATTATTTTATTTTTTATATTTTTGGCAGATAAAAAAAGTCAGCTGTGTGCATCATTTAGCTCTTTTAGTACTAAAGCAGTTTGTAGACATGTAGCCCAACATAACATTTGTTTCAATAAGGGTAGTCTTTAAATTTCTTTTCTTTGAAAAAGAAGCCACTGATTTCGTTCAGACTCTTTTTTTTTTTTTTTTAGATGAATCTTGTTTTTATTAAAACTATGTATTCTCACTATGCCAGCCAGTATGTACCTACAATTAACAGTGTATATACATTTTATTTTCTTGCAGATGATGCCCAACAGTTAGATGCTTCTCACCTGGTAGAAGAACTGCAAAAGAATATAACGTCTATGTGGGAATATATCCACAAACTTCAACACGCTTATGACCACCAGATTTATCACCTTCATATCCATCAGAAGGCTGCCGAAGTTGCTCTTCACCGAATTATTCATGAACACAGAACAAAATTTCAAGGTTAGTGTTTTGTTATTCTCGAAGATGGTAGAGGGTCATCGATCGATAGTACAGCAGATTCTCCATTAACTGAGGTTGATGGAAATAAATTTGCTTGGATAATGCACAAAACACAAACTCTCACATTTGATAATAATATTGCAACCACTGACCTTAAAGTTTTATCGATTATAAAAACTCACTTTTAACACGTAAATTTACTTACGTACATACTTTATTCATATTTATTTATAAAACGTACCGCAAGGACCATTCCTGCGAATGGTCCTACGTAAATTTCGAAGCAGTGTCTCCATGTAGATGAGCTTAGACGCAATTTTAAAGTTACTTTAGCACCTCGTGTTTATTGAGGAGCTGAAGCTTTGCTCAATAGAAAGAATTTTTCTGTTTTTTAACGTGATGAATGCAAATTTAAACGCAAAGGAAAAACGAGAAGGAATGTGAAAATTAACTGTATTTCTTTTCATTATTCAACTCTGACTTCTGTGGGCCGTAGACTTCTTATAATCGAGTTATACTGTACATTTTACTTGTTTCTTAGATGATATTGAATAAAAACATTTTCCAGACAGTGTGAGAATCAATCACCAGAATTATTTAAAATTAGAAGCACTTACCTTCTTTCGAAGGTTTCTTGGAAATTGTAGGTTTGTAATTATAATTTATTATTAACAAGTGATATTAGATGGCGCAGTGCAAATAATTTTGCATTATCAAAAAAGACTTCCAGCTGTTCCCCCCCCCCCACTTCTTTTCTTTTCTTGCCCAAGTACCAATGTTGCAATGCAGTGATGTTCTGATCGGTTTTTTTCAGTGAAGCCCTTTTTGATAGCGATCCTTTGTTCTTTGCTTCACTCTTTGCCCAAGTCCCTCATTTGAATGAGTTTCACCTCTGAGCTGGGCCAGAGAAGCTAGAGGAAATTCCCCCTGGCTTGCTAAGATGAACTTCATTGGCAGTCACTTTCAAAATTCCCCGTTGTATTTTGACTAGTTTAGTGCTGAGTGTCTTGAATTAGCTTGGATTGGGTCCAATTTGTGCTCTATTTTATTTATTTATATATATATATATATATATATATATATATATATATATATATATATATATATAAGCTAAATCAAAATAGAATATTGCCAATAGCATGGAAAACCAGTAGTGAAAATGGAACCAAATAAAATAACAGAAAAGAAAAATATGGGGGGGGGGGGAGAAGAAAAGGTAGTGCTGAAGCAACGTTTCTAAAATAATTTAGAAATTAAGCCAATTAAAAGAAATTTAGCGGCGCCCCCTCGATGGCACCCGTTTCCGAATTATGTGAAATCTCACTAAAGTGGAAACGTAAACTAACAACATTACATGACCAAATAAACTGAAAATTAATAAAATAAAATAGACTGACCATTATGTCCCATCTTGACAGAGGACCACGAGGCCAATAATAGTCAGGGAATCTTGAGGTTGTAGTATAGATTATTCTGATTTAAAAAATTCATATAAACATGTCCAATTCTCAATGTATACGAAGATTTCAGCTGTTTGAAAATAGCGCGTATAAAGCCATTATGAGAAGTATTAAAGAACGATAAATGACTTATTGTTTGTATTTGACTTTATGAATGATACAAAACAGAAATAATTGGGTTTTTTTTAAACAGTTCACAAATGTTCGAAAATCCCACTGCTAACTTTAGTGCCCTTTGCAACCCTTTGAGGGCAGCAGTATCCAAAATGCGAGCGAGCAATTCGTCTCTTGTAATTCACCTTTTCTTTGTATATTCGCTTTTCATCCATCCCCACAAACAAAAATCTAACATCAAAAGTCATGGAGATCTTGGTGGTCAATGAACGGGACCACCGCAGCCAATCCATCGTTTAGGGAAAGTTCGATTTAGATATTGTATCACCAGACAGTTATAATTGCCAGGAGCTTCATACTTTCAAAAGGCTGAATCACAGCCTTTTGAAAGTACAGGCCAATCCTTGTAGCCAAGGGAACATCCTTCAATAGCAGTGGAAGTTCGTTTTTCAGAATTTCTAGGTAAATGGGGCCTTTTTTAAGACCATTTTGTAACAACAGGCACAATCAACTGACTGGCGATGATACCGCACCACAGAGAAGCGATGTTGAAAATTTGTTTCTACAGTGGCATGTGGATCTTCGTCTGACCACCCATTGAGAGTTACGGCTGTTGTTCATGCCGTCGCGAGTGAAAGCAGCTTCGCTTCATCGCTGAACAGTATTAATGGAATTGATTGGTGATTAGCATTTACCCACCAACAAAATTTCAATCGCTGAGCCTAGTCTCCTGGTTTGAAGGTGTTGCACCCGCTGTATGCGAAATGGTGTTGGGATACAAGTTTAGGGTTATAACTTTTTACTGAAATTAAATCGAAATCATGACTCAGACCAGAGCAGCAAAGCTAATGGGAGTGCTGTGGCTCAGAGGAGAATTGAAGGGGACAGTTGCCCTCTGAATCACAGCCTTTTAAAATGCACTGCTTGCATGATGTTTGTGGAGCAATCGGGTACGGGACATAATATTGCCATGGGGGATGTCTTTGTGTGTGCGCGATGCAAGGAGTGTAACGAAATCAGGCGACAACTCAGCGTTGTTATAGGCCTATATGAGAGCTTGAAGGATAGGGTGGATGCCCTCGAAGGATCTAAATTGAGGGGCCCATCAAGCTCTCAGCTGCCCACATAAACGCCAGAGCTTGCACTTGGTCATCACGCAACACAGCGGCAACCTCCAAGGCAGAATGCGCTGGTCCCACAGGAACTAGTGGTTGTTGGTGACTCTATTGTCAGGGAAACGGGGAACATCCTTTGTAAAAAGGATAGGTGGAACAGGACCAGGGTATGTCTGCCAGGGGCAAAGGTTGACGACGTTGTAGAGCGGATATTATCTTTTAAGGGCGCGAAAGGTGATATAGTTGTACACGTTGGCACTAATGATATTAAGAGTAGGAGACCGGCGGAATTACTTAGCAAGTACAGGTCACTGTTGAAAAAAAGCCGTGAATTAGGGTTGAATTTGAAAGTGTCTGCAATTCTGCCCAGACACGATAGGAGGGAGTATATGATGAGAGCCTTGTCGTTCAATTCGGCCCTGGAAAGATTGTGATCCTGTCCTGAATATAGAAGGATGTATGACATAGTAAAACAAAGAACTGACTATGGATAGTTCTCAAAAGACATCATCCTATTTTGTTATGCAAACAAATGGTCAGCAGGCACGGAAGGTAGCTCTCCAATTGACTAAGATCATGGAGAAGGATTGTGTGACCTGTTATTGCTACTGCAGAAGCCTTTATACCGCGGGAAGTGATGCGAGACTGTATCCTCTTACATATCGAGTTTTCAGAATCGGGGACGTGCTCCGCTGCAATTGCCATTCGGAATCCGTACTTTGTTACCATGATTTCGGCCCCCGTGCTTTTCGCACTGGATCTACACAGATCTCAACGGTCCTCTTTGCTCGATATACTTTTTCACTATACTGTCAGTATAGTTTTTTTTTTTTTGAAATTATGATTCTGAGATACAAGAGGTGAAGGTGCCTTTTTCTTTCCAGATGAGCTGAACTAAGAGTGGGAGAGGAGTGACTTCTTGGAAGTGGACGCTCTTGAACGTTTTTGTTCAGAGTTTCTTGAAGTGACACTGGATCTCTAATACTTGCTTAGCTGAAGGGAGGTTTCCGAAGATTCGGAATGAATTGGTGTTAAGAGTTTCTCCTTAAAGATCCTGACAGACTAGTGAAAGAGCCTGGCTCTTGTCGGCCGATAGCCCTGCTGCCTGTGTTGGAGAAGATTCTGGAGCAACTGATATTTTAAAGCAATTTAGTCATAAATATCATGACTAGTGCTCGTTCTCTCTCTAATCCATGATAGTAAAAGGATCTTTAGCTGAAGTATTCAAATTGACTAAAGCGCATTCCGTCGATACGTCCTGGGCTTCTTCATTGACTTAAAAGAAGTGTTTGCCACGTGATTGGACTGTTGTTTTCCTCCGGGTTAGAGCGTGCCAGTACTCGAGAACATCTTACAATCTATTTAGAGACTATTTTAATCAAAGGGTTACTGCGATATTTGGCTTCACCCAGTATACTTTGATTGTTGTGAGTGGCTGCCTTTAATGGGTCTATCCTGCGGCCACCTGCTGAAATATCGTATTAGATGAGTGTCTTGGTAATGCTGTTGAGGGCGTTGAGAAGATAGCCTATGCACAGATGACCCGGTTCAGGTCATTTGCAGCTAGTCCAGAGCTCTGGTAAAGGCAGGTTAACTTATACTTTCCCCTACGTCTTTATGCTGACGACCATAGGGGAAGACAGTAGCCGCAGTTTGGGCTCCTTACTTACTGGACATGGCTTGATGTCCAGATTGGGTCAGGTGTTTGAAGCTATGGTGAGCTAGAGATGACCCTCCAGATACCGTTGCCCAATCTATGCTGAGATAAGAATCCATCTGGGAGAGATCCTGCTTTTATATGAGCATACAAGATTCACATCCTTTTGTTGACAGGACAACGGTGTTTTTTATAGGTGTTTTTTTTTCTGGAGAGCGACTAGTACAGGCCACCCTCCTCGTGGTAAGGATGGTAACCCGTAGAAGGATTATGTCCTCCCTGCTGCTGGGCCAAAAGGCAGCGCGCTCAAAATTGGTTTCTTTTTAAGGACCATTGCTCTATAGCTGGAGCGATTAATGTTTAATTTTTTTTTTTTTTTTTTTTACTGTCTATGTTGATTAAGATAATCTAAGCTGATTCAAATTGAATTTTTCCCTATTTTTCACATCTTATCTGCAATCTCCTTTGTTTTCTCCCCCTCAGAATCTTCAGCATAGTATTAGTTCTTTGCCCCTCCCCAATCAAGTTTCAGTTCATGTATATTAACTTTATCCTTTGTTAAGAGCGCAAAAACTCATGAGAGAAATGTTTATAACAGCAGGCTAACATGTACAGCATTCGTTCTACTGATCATTTACATATCACTGGGTTGACAGTGGTACTATGGGCAGATGTGGGGAGAAATAATTAGGATAATTACCTGCTGCTTCCCCAAGATGAGCAAAAAATATGCTCTCAGCCGGAAAGTAATTGATTGTTGGAACAACCTTCCATTTAGTATTGTGGAAGTTCGAATAAATTTAAAAGAGAAATTATTTAAAGGGAATTAATCGGTAGGTGTTTTTTTTTTTTTTTTTTTTTTTGCATAAGCTTACTTCCTTGAATCAGTTGCCACTGTCCCATTCTTACTACTAATTATTCCAAAAGACCATTCCTCTCCATTATCTGTTTTTCCTATAATATTATCCCCAAAGTCACGAAGGCTGGATTCTGCTTTGAAGGGCGCATGCTTTTAAAATATTTACTTATTCATCATCGAATATTATAAAGAGCTAACGACAGAAGAATAGATGTTAGCCTGGTGATTGCTTTCATATACAGCAGAGTTGCCTACCTGATGTGAATTTGCCTTAGAAACAGGATTAATTATGAGCAGAGTATGCTAAAACATGGGCAGACTCGGCACGTTTCCTGGGCGCTTTCTACTACAGGCACAGAAATTAAATACTGTACGACTTAAGTTGTAGCAGGCGCAGTATAAACTCCTTTCCCTGGAATACTAAATTAGCTGGGCATAACCCTTTATAAGAGTGCTACATGCTTTTGTCATTTTGTGATGGTTTGTTTTTCGTTTTTTTTTATATAACGATACTGTATGTGTCAATCCGCAAGATTTATATGATAATGAGAGGCAATTTTCTACGGAATGTGGTTTATACTAGGGCCAAAATGAAAGCTTTGTGAGGACAAGCTCAAAATATTGAAGGATTGGCCAATAAGACATTTTTTTAAATGTAAAAACATCTAAATCTAATAAAATATCTGATATGATACAAGGAATGGTAAATGCTGCGTTAAAGTCTCATGTATATTTTACTTTAAAACGTAAAATATACGAGAAGCTATTTTCCTTGTACGTTGTTCGTTCTCTCTCTCTCTCTCTCTCTCTCTCTCTCTCTCTCTCTCTCTCTCTCTCTGCTTTCATTTTAAAGCAAGAGCTGATCCTTGGGAGGGAATACAGCGGGAAAAACGCACCCGTTAAGTCGTCTTTACTTGGACTGAGGGACCCAGTCCAAGTAAGGGGATTTCACTTTTCCTTTCCTTTTTCCCAGCATGGGCCCCCTTGAAGGACCGGCCTTTAACGAGAGATAAGAGTGACGCAATACACCTCTCACATCGGCCTAGAACTATCACTGACAGTTACTGTCACTTAAATGGTTAGATTTTATTTCGGTCAAACTACAAGGTCAACAGCCGACAAGTAAGATTTCACAAATTTCTGTTATAAATTTTAATATTCATTACTTTCAGGTTCTAAAAATTTGGCTAAATTATTTCTGTTTTTCAGAAGATGGTCATAAACATGGTGACCAGGAAGATATGGAAAAAAGAGAACATTCAGACCACCACCATCACCACCACCATCATTCCGAACATCAGCACGGACCTGATGAGCAAGAGGAGCCAAAGCACCAACATGTAGATCATCACCACGATGAGCATCATGATGATCATAAAGACCACGACGATCACAAAGACCATGATGATCATAAGGACCACGGCGATCACCAAGACCACGATGGTGACCATAAAGATCATGATGATCATCATGATCATGCCAGTTCTCACGAACACACAGACTCGCACGGACATTCTCACGATCACCATGACGATCAGCATCACGACGATCACCACCATGATGGACACAGTGAAAGTGAGCAGCACGAAGGACACGATGATCATCATGACGACCATCATCACCACGATTCTGGAGATCATAAGGGAGATGACCATGATCATCAGCATAATGACGCTCATGGAGGCCATGGCCACGGCAGCTTATTTGATGACCATCACCATAATGACGCTCATGGAGGCCATGGCCACGGCAGCTTATTTGATGACCATCATCACGACCACCATTCCGTGCCTAGTCTTCCAAAATGTAAGTGAAACTTCATTGTAAGTAAATCAGTCAGGTCGGATAAGTTAATAGGAATAATCAATTAAATCGTTTTTCTTTCTTAAACCTAATACGTACTCCTGCATCAGTGTGTGTGCACTTGCATTGTCATTATTGCTATTATTATGAAAATTATCTATTATAAAAAGTCAATGTTTCGTTAATTTTTTTTATAAATTAAAAATTATATGCAATATTTCATACAGCATTAATAAATCATAGGCTGTAGTGTGATTCACAAATTGTGTAGCCCGAATATTAGTATTTTAAAATTTATTAATTCTTCTAACTATTATCACACCATGCAACCAATAAAGGCGTGGTACCAGCAGCAGCAATTTTTTAAGTTCATGTAGTAAATGAATGCGATATGGTTGGAAGACTCCCTTTTTTTTTTTTTCTTTGTTAATCACGAACGCTACCTGTTTGAAACGGGCTACTAATCTTGAAATCGCCGGTTTATTTGGTACTTCTAAATCGGGATATTTTTAAAGAAATTCGACTTTGACGTTCGTTATACCATTTCAAACAAAATTATTTTTCGACTATATACGGAGTTAGTGGAAGTGTAATCTAACACCCACTGGAACAGTGGGTGTTAGATTACAGACAGAATATGTTGTGTTGCTACCGATTTTCTTTTGTAAGAATTGTATATGGTTCTTAAAATGAGAGACATCCACTCTTCTCATTTTGTCTTGTGCGAACTTTGAATCGCCCTGGATAATAAAATAGGATCCATGTTTAGTTTCTCGTTTTGCACAATTCTTGACATCAGTTTTTATTAAAACTTTTTTTAGTTTTAATGATAGATGCAAAAAATGCATTGAGTACTTTTTTTGTTTCTGTATATTGCTTATTGCGCGATTCTCACTTTGTAAAACATTGTTCTCTTCTGATTCTTACCCACAGTCAGAGATCCAGATCTTTACACCTTCGCCGTGTGTAATGTCGAGCCTAACAGAGCCATTCCTCCTGAGACGCAGCAAGAAGTAACAGGTCGAGTACTTCTATGGCAACAAGTAAGTATGATTTGCGCACAAGAAATTTTAAAAATTACAAACAAAGAAGTTATGATTGTACCTTAAAGATGCTACCAGTGAAGCACAAACGGTGTGTGAGAGGACTGGGTTTAATTCTTGTCTAGAGGAATCACATGTATCTTACTAATTGCGGTTCTTTTAATGTAGCCAAGTCTCATATATGAAAATTAATATTATAGACAGAGTAGCATAAATACTTTTTTTTTTTTTGATATTGAAGAATGTGGATATTAAATTTTGTAAAAGAATAAGAAGTTTACCTCAATATGATACGTATGATAATCTCCAGAAATTTAAAATGAAAACAATTAAATTTGAAAATCTTGCCTGCAGTAAGAAATTAAAAATTAATTTAACGAAAAAAATTGCAAAACAATTTTCCTTCCATAAAATTTGTAATAATTTCGATTTTTAAAACTATAAACAAATTGCTTTTTTGATTAGTGCAGAAAAATTCTTACTTCTGCCTAAATTCCGTACAGTAAAAATCAGCTTAAATAAAAATTAATGCCCATAAATTTGGAACCGCCCATAAATAGTGGTTTTAAAAGTTGTCAAACTGGCACATTTGCATATCTGTGATTCCACTTGTGGGAACAACATAAATCGGTTTGCGTGCAAGGCCTCTTGTATAAGATTAGAATGCGTTGAAAAATATTTGAAGTGCTAAACAAGCTCGAACCTGACTTTAGCGGAAAGGCAATGTGATGAATCATGTCCTGGGGAATGTTGGAAATTAGCTGGATGGTGTCCTTAGTTCTTCAGTTGCGTGTGAGTTGTTCACAAATGCTCACGCCAAGTTTTTCTACACGGGAATAAAAATCGAAGAGTGGTGATCAGAGAAAAACGCAATGCTCTTCACTTGATTCACGCGGAGCGTGTGTGTGCGGACGAAACTTCGTCTTTGACAGCCTCTCAATGGAAGATTCAATGGACATTTGTTAGGTGATTCAACTCTGCTGTAGTCGCTTTCGAATTTCTAAAATCCCATTTAATTGGGAAAGGGAGGTGATTATCCCTTTGTGTAAGGCAGTGGTCAGGCTACGTCTTGAGGACTGCATGCAGGTCTGAAGGCCTCATTTTAGGAAGGATGTAGAGTTGCTTGAGCGAGTACAGAGAAGGGCAACAAGATTGGTGAGGGGGAACGAAGGAGTGGTCTTACCAAGAAAGGCTTAAGTGCTGCAAATTGCAGCGTCTGGAGACCAGGCACATGCGAAGTGATCTGATTGAGGTGTATAACGCCTTGAATGGGTTGAGCAGGCTCAATTCTGATGAGATTCTTCCTCTTGCTCAGATTACGAACCTTAGGGGGCATAAATTCAGATTGAAAGACAGTTATGGAACAGATGTGCGGAAATTTGCCTTTAGCCAGTGGGTGGTTAATTGCTGGAACAAACTTCCATTTGTCGTTGTGGAAGCTTAAATAAATTCAAGGAGGAATTGGACAAACGTTAGAGGGAATGAATATGTAAAATGGTGGCTTTTTTTTTTTTTTTGGCTGATGCTACAAACTTGCCTTCTTGCATCACATGTCTCTGTTACTACTATCACTTCGCCATTTGCCAGTTATATAGCTAGCCTCACGAAAATTTTTAATTAGCTTCCATTATGGACTTAGTAAGTCCATCACATGGCAGTTGAGTCATTAAATATTGCCTATATTCCAGTCTCCTTTCCGTGAATAAAATGAATTTGGAACATCGCTACATACTAATGCATATCTATTGCGGAATATACTTATTCGGGAAGTAAGCTGAGCTGGGTATGTGCTGCCATCTGTCGTCAAACTCCTGAACTGCATTAAATTTGTGGGGTGGTTCCCACAATTTGAGGTAGCCGAATGCATATCTATGCATTCGGCTACCTCAAATAGTGTTAATTTTATTCTTTTTTTTTATTTGCCAAAATCTGTTTTTAAATTTGTGATAAATCATGATATTCGCATACGAATCAAAATGTTATTTTATTTCACATAAATTACATTTTAATATAAATTAAAATAGCTAATTTTATTTTTGCGCTTTCTCTTCCTCTCTCGTCTTTTGCTCACAGCAGAGCCAACTTCGTCTCCACCACGTATAGAACCACTTAAGCAAATTCCATTACAAAAGATTGATCTGAAAAGTATTTAAAAGATGAAAATACTGTCAGTGTTTGTGGTATGTATAATCCCGTAACTCCCCAAAGCCTCTAAAGAAAACGGCAAAGGTTTGTTTGTAGAAACGAAAATGGAATCAAGTTTGAAATAAGAGCAAGACTCGACCAATTTCAACCGTTTCGGGACTCGTTGATCCACCATGAGATAACAGGTGGTCAGCACTGTAATGAATGAAAAGTCATTCTGCTCTGAGCACTATGGGTATTGCATTTAGTAGGCGCTTTAAATAGTGCCGACCAAATAAAATAAAAATGTTAAAAAAATGTCCTGTTTATCAATTTATTTTAAACAGCCTAAATAAATACAACTCTTTTCTACGTTAACTTTACCGTCAGGCAGGGGACGCTGCGGCCTCTTCAGTGACGGTGATGCTCGAACTTTGCTTTTTCACCCGTTTCTAAAAGAGCAAAGTCCCAGCACTATCGCCGTCACTGGAGAACCCACAGCGTCCTCGGACGGTCGACTTCAAAAGTTAACGCAAAAAAAGCGTTATTTTAACTATTTATACCACAATTTATTAGTAAAGAAGATGCTCTTCTTAATTTAGTATTGATTTGATGGGAATGAAAGTCTGAAATCCAGCTATTCAAAATGGCCAACTTAATTTGTGATGCTATCTACTTTTTTCCTTCAAAATGTGCCGCGATCTACCATCGCAAAAATTTCATTGCACAAATCGAGGGATGACTGTATATTTAACATTCGTCGTGATCGACCGAAATTAAATCCGCGATCGACTCATTGGCCAACCCTGGTGTAGATGATCTTCGGCCAACTTATTTCTGGATTTATTTTTTTTTTTATCCAGTGAAATCGTTTTAAGAGGATGTCACCAAAAAAGTTTAATTATCTGGTCTCATTATCTTGATCATCCACAAAGTTCATCCTCAGTTGCAAAACTGAAATTTAACTTGCAGAAAGATTAAGTCTGTACGTTTTACTGCCAAAGTATACTGATAGCACATTATCCTGTCCGAATTGATTACACGTAGCTTATCCATCTAGAAATGATAGCTGGATATACTTTTTTCTGTACAAATTGGTGTTCTGTATTGGTAGGGGGAGATTTTTTTTTATGGCATAAGAGTGATGCCATAAAAAAATTTCCGTAAGGTGTGATGGCATAAATTTCGCCTACAGAACACGCCCTCCACTTTACAATGAAAGAATCAGTCATAGTGCAGTCGGAGGCAAGTTGTTGTGAAGCTGATGTGCTTATTAGAAATCTATACCATTCTTGAAAAATGGTACAGAAAAAAATTGCTTTTCTTTTCTTATTCAAGACTTAGTTTTTAAGTCTAAATTAGGAAAGTGACGCATGGTCAGCCGTCGTTTATACATCACTTCGGCATGAAGCTTATTTTGTCTACCTTTCTCGTACCACTTGTCTTGTCTTGTTTTTGAGTTGTTTAAAATTTCTGCCGAGGTAACTAATGGTGAGTCGTCAGCATATTGCCTATAAAGTGCAGGTATTGTGTTTTGCTGGAATAAAAATCCAGTTTTCCAGAAGAAAACCTCATTCAGTCCTCGCTCGAACAATGACTCCAATGGCTTGAAAGAAATTCGTGAGTTCCTTCCTTGTATGTCTAGTCTTTTTCAACTTCAGCCGACCTCCCACGATGACCTTAACTATGTAGGTGGCCTTTCAGAATTTTGTAATTTGTTGTATAGTGATTACTAATACATGCACATTCTCTTTACAATTTCATGGGTTCTACCGGAAATACTATATTTCATTAATATGACCAAATGTACTACATAAAAGACTACAATAAAACGTAAAAGCGTAATTACTGGTACAAGGAGAGATTTCAATATGAATCTGAACTTTTTTCCCTCTTAACACCACATTCCTAAACGATAAAGAGCATTGGCTAATATTCGTAATGGGCAAAGAATATCGTTTTGGTTTACATTCAACTTTAGACGTTCCAGGTTAAAAAGAATGTTCCCATATTATTAAGGTGGTTACAAGTTTAGCACGTTCGTAATTAATCGTGGTTTCTGAATATCGTAACAAATAAACTGGTATATAATTTTTGCATGTGCTGGACAAAGTTTTGACAAAATATATTTGAACTTGCTTTCTGTTGCCTTCAGCATTCCAGTTATATCAGACCTGACACAACGGAGTGGTTAGTGCAAGAATTTAATAGCACATGTATTTGATCGTGATTGAAGCCCACATAATTGCTAAACACCGTATTCATATATTGTTGCCAAAATAATTACCTATAAACTCTTCTGACTTAAGTGGTCGTGCTGGTGTTTAAACATAACTTCCTTTCCCCCATTTCGTAATGATTTCGATATTGCAAAATATTTAGGTGTACTAAAGCCAAATCCGATCCTCAAGGAGATGAGGTGGGTAATACACCTGGTTCCGCAACTAAAAAGGCTCCAAATCCCAATCAAATGGATTACAACAAGAAGAACCAAATGCACAAACTTTAATTTATGCACTACTAATCCCATAAACTCTAGGTCCAAATTAAGCGGCGATAGCCAACTCATAAGGAAAATGTCTGCAAAGGTACACAAGGCAACAGGGTAGGTACTCTGAGGTTTTTCTTGTTTCCGCAGATGAAAACCCCTTGGGATGAAGATTTATAAACTCAGCAGCTTAACTATTCCAAAACAAGAATTTCAGAGATTCTTCCAAAAGGGTAGAGTTCCCGGAATTTAGTAGAACATTGTTTTGAGGGAGATGTATTTAATTTAATGTGTACGATTTATTCTTTCAGTAGATTCCGTAAGGAACTTTTTTTGACAAGACTTTACACAAGTACATAAATTTTTTTTTTTTTTTTTTTCACTCCACCCGTGTTGTTGTAGATTTGGATCGCCGTATTTCAAATATGTGTGCACTGTTTTCTCCTATTTAAATATAATTATCCTTAATTAATTATCCCAAAATTAGTTTCTCAGTACGTCAGTTATGTATTTACTTTATTCCAAATATGAACTGACCCTTTTTTTTTCATTTTGCTTAATTTTTAATTTTTTTTTAATCATGACATAAATCTTAACTCCATTTCTTTTCTATAGAAAACTGGAGGAGATCTTCATCTCCTTGTTAAACTTCAAGGATTTAAAGTGGACGGTCATCATGATAACCAAACAGACCACAGCGGCCACGGAGCAGGCCATGTCCATGGATTCCACGTACACCAAAGTGGAGATCTTAGTGATGGATGCCAGTCTACTGGACCACACTTCAATCCAGAAAACGTTCCACATGGCGGACCATTATCTCCAATAAGGTGCGTGCATTTATTGGTACAGCATAATGGAACATAACTGTAATGGACGGTGTCAGTTTTTCTGGGGCGAGAGAAAACACGTTTAGTTTGTTCGACAGAGTAGTAAGGTATAAAGTAATATCAAAACTAATTCTGAATTAGTTTTGATGTTACTTTTGATATTAGTTTGTTATTCCGTATTCATCGGCGTCTGTGAGGGGCTTCGGAATTTAACTCTTATGTAAGCGAATGTTAATTTCTTTTGTGGGGAACTGCTGTTAGAAGGTAGTCTGAATATGTTTCACTACTGCTGAAGTCTTCAGGAACTTCATGTTTTTAGAATTAAATAGAAATATTCTTAACTGTGTTCATAGGCGTCATATTTAGTCATCTTTGAGACCCTCACAGAGCTCGATATTTTGGTTCTCCCAGAACGCAATAGAAACAAACGACACGAAACAAACAGTTGGTGCTTCCTCTTTTTCAATTGTGCTCTCTGCCTAGCCAGAATTGCGCTACCTTTTTTGTTAGACTCTGTTTATATATGATAGCCGCAGAACATTTTTTTATTTATGATTTCATTATTCATGAAATATCGTTTATCTAATCACTATATTTTGTAATATTGGATATGATTGTGATCTAAACGTTTTTAGATGTATGACATGGTAGTTTGCAGAGTATACTCCATTTCTGTCGGGGGAGAGAAAGCAGTCCATAAGAATTGTTGACATACGCCAGCCAGTGATTTGTAAAGGCCCACATGTCGTGGGATAATCGATAAATTTCATCTTCCTGGCAAATGGTTTGACCTCTTTTACCCACTATTTAACAGTTGCAACCTAGAAATCTACTCTTTTGGATCTGCTATCTAGCCCTCTGGCTTAAACTTTAGTATTCCTATCTTCTTTGAGTCAAGATTTCAGTTTTTTTCTTTGCTCATATAATTTCACATTCCTTTGTTCCTGAAGACTTTTTTTTTTTTTCCTTACATCTGTTAATTGTACCAAATCTTAAATTCCTGGACTGGTACATCATGGAAGAAAAGACGTGTTGATTACAGAACACTGAATTGAACATTACGTTGGGAGGTATATGTAGTGAAATGTAAAACAATTTCTTTAATTAATCAATTAGTAATTGGTAACAAGATTACTTTTTCTGCTATTAATCCCAGAAAAGGAGAAAATCAGTTAAAGAAATCAAATTTAAAAATTTGACGCATCGCACTGCCTACCTTTTTTTTACTTTTTTTTTTTAAATTAGTGTATAATTACTAACAAAAACAATCCAAAAAAGTATTTATACTGACAATAACCATGTTTACATTTCTTTTAAGAATGGATTTTATCCCAAATAAGAGGTCAACACGCCGATTAACTAGACCACTCAAACCCATTAATATCTTTTGGAGGTCACAAAAAACTGCCAGCAGGACTTCAATTCCATAACTGTGGTTATCTCAAACTTTGCAGTACCGCGACCCTGTAAAATGACAAATGAATTTGTGCTACCCCTGCCCCCATAAATAAAATAAATGATTTCATTAGTTACTTTCGTTCAGAAATAAATGTTACCATTTACTTTAAAAAAAAAAAATATATATATATATATATATATATAGATAGATAGATAGATTAAACCAATAATGGAGCCTGAAAACTTTTATACAACTGTTGCAATTTTAAAAATTGCGATCCAGCTTTTAAGTTACTTGCATTTCCTGACCACCGTTCGACACCGATTTTTGAGAAGACACCTTCACCATACACAGATTCTGTTATTTATTGTGGTTCTTGCTCTTTAGCAATTAAAAATTAAATTATTGCACGCTTGAGCCCTTTTGGACTGGCCGTCTATTTGAAATGCCCCGAAAAATTACACATATCATAATAAATAATTTTAAAATATTTCGCTTTAGATATTAACCATTTGCGAGTGGTTACTATCTTAGTCTCCGAAGCGTTCGTTCAAATTTTGTCATTCAAGAGTGCAAAAATGTTTTGAAACTAGTGTGAAGGAATGCCTACTGAGTAGGCAAAAGCGCTGGACCATAAAGTGAAATGAAAAGCAACCTAGAACGTCAAGGCACACTTAGGCGTTGCTCAATGTCTCACCTACACCAGAAGGAACCGAATATGAGTCTCAAAACAAAAGAAAAAAAAAAAAAAACCGGGAAATATGTATACTGGAGAAATAACCTTGAACTGATTGCGAGCTTATCTCAGGATTTAAGTTTCGCGTGCAGCACAGCGAGCCACCAAACAACAATGTTCGTTAATTTTGTTTTCTTTGAACTTCTCCAATATCACAAAAAAATAATGGCGTATGTATTTTTTATCTTTCGGGGATATTTGCTTTGTCATTCATGGGTCACTGCACTGACGTAAATCTTTGTGAATCTAAGACATGTTCGAGTGCTTGACTTAAATTATAAGCAGAACAATGGAATAACAAAGAACAGCTTGTTCGATTAGGACTCTCTTAAACAGTGATAATGTCAGCTATCTCAACGAGTTGCCTCAGTATTTTCATGCCAGAGTTCAATGCCATTGAATTGAAGTGCTATTCAGTGTTTTATTTATCCATCTTTAGTATAAAGTGCATGGAAATGTCGCTAATATGTAGTTTATTTGGAGATGGACGTGAGGCTTGTCTTGATGTTTCAACCCCTCTGCTTTTCCTCACCGAAGGAAACCTTGTATATTCAGAAACCTGTTATAATTATTTTCGTTTGGAGTGGGGGAAGTGGAGAGAAGCTTGTGTTTATTAATAATAGCTCTTCGACAATTCAGCTGTACATAATGGTTTGATGTTGGCGGGGAAAGCTAAAACCCAATCTCTGTTGCAATGAGAATAAATCATTCTCCCATTCTTTGTCAATGACATGACTATCACACCAATTCTTGATAGTTATGTCATTGAAATATAGCTAGTAATGTGCTGTATATCTGCTTGATAGCGCTGGTGAAAAGTTCGGGCTGGAAAGAATCTCATATTGACACCGCAGTTTGGAATTAGAAACCACTCCAAGGTCAGTGCGTTTGACGGTGTCGATCACAGCACCAAACAGGACAAGTCGAATGATGGATGACTTGTTTTCAGGAGAACAGCATAAACACGACCGTAGCGGAATGCTCCTTGAAAATACAAAGTTACAGTGCATTTGACTTACGTAATACCACCAAGTACGGTAATACAGTAGACTGTCGAAATAACGGCACATTGAGATCGGATGTATACATAAAGCGCAGATGTATTGCAGTGTACAGTAAACAAACTTATTTGTTTACGTTCGCCATTTTCAAAGTGAATTCTGTACTGATATCACGGGTTATACCGCTGTTTTACATTTTATTTTAAATTAAAAAGCTTTTACTATGGCTCCTAAAGTTAATAAACCTCATGCAGAGAAGAAAAGAACAACATTAAAGCTTAGTGACCAACTTGATATAATCCAACTATTACATTAGGGTCACCCGGAATGTTAATTTATGTATTCACGTGGGTTGTCTGTAAATTGTGTTTTCTAATCGGTTTGTTTGTTTCATTGGCGAAAAATCTTGCTATCTAAGCCTGAGACCGACTAACTGGGCCACAGAGTGAAAAAAGCCCATTAAAGTTCCTTGACTGGATTGGAACCCATGCGTTTTCCACCCAGTGTGGGGAGGATGGTGACGATATCACTGTGCTAACCGCGCAGATTAAACTTGATATAAAGAAAGAACGGGGCGTAAAGCAGAAGCGTATTAATGGTAGAATATAACATTGGATCGTCAACGTGTTCATGGTTTTATTATTTTTTATGTGCGGTTAATAAAATTACATTCTTAGTCTTTCTTATTTGGCATCATTATTTCTGCATGAAATACATTTTAAAAATAACTTTCTAGACAATGGAAAAATCTAAATAACTGCACCTTGCAACTCCGAAGGTGCCGTTATTCTGAAAGTCCACTGTATATCTCTAGTCTTACTGTTGTTAACTCGTGTGAGCCTCCGTGGCTGCCCTGGAGTATAAATATCTTTATATGATCTTTTAATTTATAAATTCGAACTTGTCTGCATTTGTGTTGAATCGAAATAACTCATCTGACTCAACCTGTATATGGATAAAAATTAAATTTAAAAAAATGTCTGAAGTAACTTGCCATCTCAATTATCGTTTCATTAATCAAAATGATTTTCATTTCGTGATCATCAGTATAACATTTCAAACATCGTTTGGTATCAACCAGAGAAGTAAGAGAAATGGCTCTGAACTGGAACCTCCACAAAACCCCACCTTGTAGAGCCCACAGAAAATACATGTGATCGTGTGCGCCTACCCTGCCACAGTAATTTTAATTTTTCCATTCATTGCAATTTTTTCTTTCCCTTGTGTGAAATTGGGAAAATTGTCAGTTCGAAAACTTTTTTTTTCTTCTTCAGAACATAGACAATCTACGTTGTGCGGTGGAACAAACTGCCTCGCAATTTCCATTGATCTTGCTCAAGGATACGATGTTCTCTTCATTACTAGTTTGTCAAACCTTGTCATTTAATCTTTTGGAACGTATACAAAGTTATTGGCACATTCAAAAACTCGCTGGTTAAGTTCATACCAAGCGACTGATCAAGTATGGAAGCTTTTTGAAGCATTGAAGGCAGTTTTTATTGCTGAAGAAAAGTCTCAAAATTCATTGTTAAATTTGAGTTTCTTCTAAATGAAACATCTTCATGTTAGGCATAGTGCGTTTGGCATATTCAATAAGCAGTTACTAAAAACGATGTTCTGAAAATTGCATAATAGAAATCATCATAAATTTGATTAAGGTTTAACTGATCATAAATTCAGAGCGAAAAGTATCATTCGAAAGCGAAATTTTATATGTATAAAACGACTTGCGAATACAAAAAAAAAAAAAAAAAAAAATCTTAAACCCTTCAGAAAAATCAGATTTGTGGAATGGATATTTTTTTTTTTTAAATTATACCAATATGTTCGTAAAATGCCCTCTCCCCGCTCAAAGACAATCTTCTGAAAGTTGAGTAAATAAGCCTCGCGTAAAACTTTCTCCTCCCTATCCTTCCCAGTTTTGTAACATTTGGTCTTTGATGAATGATATTGCAAGCAGTTTGTAAAAAGCAACTATGGGATCTGTCATCAAACAAGTGTGCATAGGATCTGATCCCAATTAACGGTACCTTTCGAAGAATATGCATTTGATGTATAGATTCGCAAATTTGCACAACGTCTGTATTAAGAGAAGTTTACGAATTTATCCAGTAAAACCTTTCCACTTTTTGATGAATGTCTCGTAAACACTGATAGATTCGGGCCTTCAACTGTGAAATGCTGGGTGGGAGCAGACAAGTAGTGTGCACGGTTCAAAAGGATTTTAAATTTAGCGCATCACGGCACCATCTTCAGGACAGATAAACACGTCACAAGCAAGCGTATAGTGAGCTCACGAACAATTATCCATGTCACTTGCAACAGGTTCCAGCTGTGATTTCCACCAGATTATCCTTCCCGAGAACGGTATTTTTTATTATTATTTTTTTCCAGTGGTTGTTGCAGTGATGTGGTGTTCATTTTTATTTTATTCACGGATGAAAGCGGATTTAAACGGAAGTAACTATCAACGTTCAGAATAACTACTCGTGAACAGAGGACAATTCTTATTATGTTAAGGAAGCACCAACTCGCCATCAGTAGCCGGTAGCCGGTTGGTCCTCTTGTTGCCACAAAGGCTGACTGAGAATGTGTAGCACAGTTCTTTTGGAGCACGACCTGACTAACTTGCTTGCTTTAACGCATCCCACCTGGTATGTATTAAAAGAATGTAGTCCGTGCATGATTGGCTCCAGCGCACTTCATTTAACCATCAGTACACACCTCAACAATACCTTCTTACATAAAGGTATCGAAAGAGCCTGACCTATAGCATGGTATGTTTTCCCAAGGTTTATAATTTCTATTTGTATCTGTCCTTCAGTTGCAGGCCTTAATGTGGAGTATTGATGATTATGTCTGGCAGTGTATGCTGCCTTGTGTGGAAGCTGGCAGTGAGCATTTTGAGTATCTGTTGTGAACTGCCTTCAGTTGGTTTCGTAGTGTTACAAAGTAGGTTATTTACTTAGTTTCTAGTAAGTTATCTCGAAAGGGCGCATTTTACGACTAACTTCTTCGTTCCTTTTGGGTTGCAGAATCCCCCACAAAGCTTATGCCCATCTTTTCAGGATAACTCTGTGATATTGTAGAATTTTTTTTTTTTTTTTTTTGTTTTTAGGAGCACTAGCAACTAAGGCCATATTGCTCCGGGGATATGCGGTGGTCATTCCCTGACCTTTCCGTATTTGGTGGTGACGGGCTCGAAACCCGGTCTAATCAAGAAGCGTGTGCTACGCACTGCTGCTTCTGGCTACGGAGGCGCCATATTATAGAATGTAGCCTGTAATACCGATATAAGCAACAATTGCAGTATGATTTAACATCAGTTACAGTCGATGTATGTACAAACTGTGAGGAAAATACAGTACAGTTTTTCAGGAACACACTCAGAAGGAAATTGATATAGGCTGATAGCAGACGTTTCTGGCCTTTTTGTGTCTTATTATTTCAATGATAAGACACATAAGCGTGACTTATGTTCAAAATCTGTGGAATGATCTATAGTAGAAAAACAGAAGAGAGCATCATTACAATCCTTGTCACAGTAGTGTGTTCACATATTTTTAACAAACCATTCACGCTTAATGTCTTTTTAAACTTCCAAAAACCGGTTATCAGCACCCCACGTCTTTGGAGGAAGGTCAGTATTGTATAGAAGCACAGGTGGGCTACGCTGTCCCCGACACCGCTGTAGGAACATGGACGGCTGCTACAGTTGTCCATATGTGTGTGATGAATGATCATTGTCTATTGTGTTATTTTAGCAGAAGACTACCACACATCGCTGTCAGCATGTGGCTGATTTAAAATCTCTACAATAGGCAAAGGACAATGGAAACAGGACATTGAGAGAATGAATAAAAAGAATCCATGATTCAGTGAATCTCATCTCCTCTTGCGAAACGTTAGGCGTGGAGAAGAGTGAAAACGTTGCTATATGCAGCATGTGTTTTGTTGCGCGCTTTTTTATGGGGAGCCCTGTTAATCAAATATAAAGGTAATCAGGTACATGAAGCCGTTTTTATCCATGGTTCGGAAGTTTAGAGGTGGTCATCGAGCCACAGTACTGAATATAGAGTTGGATGATTTATCATTTTTCACTGTGTAAAGAAAAATAAATGCTGAGGTTTTTTAGTTTAATAGCTTGTTATGCAGCTTTTATATTAAATTCACTTGTATGCGGACAAGCATCTATTATATAGAATCGCAGAACATTGTTGATCGCTCTCTGTTGGTCAATATTTTTCATTTTACTTTAAAATCCAAGTAACTTCTCGTTTGATATATGAGGTATGATCAGAAAGTTCCGGGACTGAAATAAATATTTGGGAAATGAAGCTTACCGGCAGTTCGAATGGATCTCCTTCAAAGTAGTCTCCTTGATGCCGTGCACACTGATCCTAACGCTTCTGGAATTATTTCTGGTAGGCTCTTTTTAGAACAATCCCCCACCTCAGCAACAGCAGTATCAAGCACAGCCTCAACATTACAACTGCAATAAATAAATGATTGATTGAGGCTACACTAGGCTTAATCTGGTAAATATGGGAGATGAAGAGTCCCCCAGTAATGAAGTGCTTCGCAGGCAATCCTTGAATGAAAAGCAGTGTGCAGAGGCATTGTCATAATACATGTGCCACTTCTTCGAAGCCCATTTTCCTCTCTTTTTCACAAACTGAATCGTGAAATCGCTGTAAAACTTTTGTAATAGTTTTGGTTCATTGTTTCGCCATGTAAAATAAATTAATAAAAAAAAACAAACAATGACCTGCGAGTTTTTTTTTTTACTTTACTTTGGAGAAGACTGTCTTCCAGTGATTAGGGTCTTTGTTTCGGTCATAGGCCACTATCCATCATGAGTAATGATAGAGAAAGACCCTAAAATGTGAGAACTCTCGGTGATTCTCAGTAAGGATGCAAAGCACAAACTTCGTTGATACGCGTCGCGTTCCAAATTCTTGTGTAAAATTGATTGACGTGTCCCATAAGAAATATCAATTTCACCAGCAACTTCGACAATAGTTAAACTTCGGTGATAACACGAGTGATTAAATCATGGGTTTGTGATTGAAGGGAAGCCGGAAAGAGGATCATGTTTGACTGACAGGCAATCCTCTTTAAACGTTGCGAACCATCCAAGTTTTCGAACGACACATCATCTTCGAAAGTTGCCTTTAACGTGGTTTCCCTAATTTGATGCACATTCCCTGCTCAGTGAAATCGCTCGTTGTGACATGCGACGAAACGCATAAAACACCCGCTGTCCAACACACGCACGCTAATTCGGGCAGACTACAGATAAATGGATGATTCTTGCGTTTATTATATCGAGATGAGTCACCGAAAATGTTGACAAGTGGCAACTGGGTAGACGCCGCAATTTCAAAAATACAAAGTCAACTCCTTTGATCACACTTCATTATATTCAAATGTTAACAGCATAAGAGTGTAGATCATTTCTAACGCAGAAGAAATCGAGAGTAAGAATATTTATCGAGGATTCTTAATGAATAATTCGTTAAATGGGTGGGGATTCGTTGCACGTTTTCCTTGATTCCATCTGTATTAAACAAAACTTTTACTGTGTTTTTGTGCTAAACTCGAATCTTATCGAAATGTTATCTATATTCAGTGGTAATTAAGTTTTGTGGTATTATACCATACAACTGATAAATAGCAAGTTACTAAGGTGACTGACTGACCAGATTTTTGGAGACGGGTCGGAACAAAACGAATTCTATTTAGTTCAGAAAAATAGCGGGACAAAACGGTTATTTATTTTATTTTTTTTAGATGCCAGGACACTGCATAAAATCGGGAAACCCCGTAAAAACGGATGTCTGGTCGCAATAAGTTATATCCAAGATATGTATATTAGATTATTATTAGCAAAGTAATAATAATTAAGCGAAATAATTATCCTACACGTCCATAAGGGCGTAAAGTAATGAACCAATGTATACTTCCCACCATGACTTATGGAAGTGAAACTTGGGCACTCACCAAAAGAATGGAAGAGAAGCTGAGAACTATGCAGCGAAGAATGGAACGAATTATATTGGGAATCAGACTGTTAGATAAGAAGAGAACCACGTGGATTAGGCAGCGAACTCAAGTAAAGGACATTCTCATCAAAACTAAAGAACTAAAATGTGTCCTGGGCAGAACACATAGCTCGAAGACATGATGACAGGTGGACTAAGAAAATAACAGAATGGTACCCAAGAGGAGCTAGAAGAAAACCTGGAAGACAACGACGGAGATGGACAAATGAAATTCATGAGTTTGTGGGTAGTAAATGGATGGCCATTGAACAAAACAGAAGGAACTGGAAAGTTGCTGGAGAGGCCTTCATCCTGCAATGGATTGAAAATGGCTGATGATGATGACCAGTTGAATTAATTTATTTCTATCCCGCATTTTGGCTGCTTCATCTGAAACATTATTAGCGAGCATGCACCAAAATTTGGTATATGAAGAATTGTTCTTGAACTTCTTGCTCATGGATTTACTCAAGGCACAGTGCACCAGTTAATACGGTTTGGAGTCTGTTCACTGGCCGATTTGCGTGTTGTGGGCGCGGAAAAAAAAAAAAAAAAAAAAAAAACGAATAACGTAAGGGAAAAAGCGCACTGAATTAGAATCCAGAACTCTGACCTCTTTCGAATCCACTGTTGTCGCTGAGAACATAAGGAAACGGAATTGTCGGGAATAATATATTTAAAAAAAAATTCAGTGAATAATTCTTTCTATTATAATAACTCGCTCAAATTATATTTAAGATTTTGATAACAATACCATTAATGATATTTTCATTTTTTTTATAATTTTCTCTTAAGCATCTAATGAAAACAATATCGTTTCCTTGAAGATCATATAGAAAAAAGTTTGTGATCATTATCCAGTTCAAATTCATTTTTGATATTTATGAAAAAATTATAGAAATGAAATTTTCCTTAACTTTCGTGTTCTATGGTGCATTTTCCCCCCATTTAGTTATTACTCACGTGGATCTGGTGTTTGCAGTGCTACTTGAGAAATGCTTAACAAAATAAGCACATTTGGGTTGGGAGAAAGAGGTTCATTGTGGCTTTTATAGTTCATCCCAACGACAGCACTCGTATCAGGTGTAGAGAACCCGGTGGTCAAAAGTCCTCCAAAGTTTACATAACGCACAAACTGCTCCTTTAATTGACTTACCCCGACTGGTTATTGTTATGATTTCTTGTCCGGTTGGTCGTTCGTTATCAAATGTAGGTTATGTTAGGACGTTAACACCATGTATAGATTGGAGAAAAGGGATGAATGACATGATTACGAGTTAAGTACCTGCACCCACACCATTCTATGTCTCTCGGTAAATCGACATATCGAATATATTTTAGAGACGAAAAATGAAAAATTTGAACAGTTTCAGTTCAGATCTCAGTAAAAAGCAACCGATACAACTCTCATAAGTTTCAAAAACGTTTTACAGCCCCAGGAATTATATTGCTCTAATAATTAGGATAATTACAAAAATGGGTCACAACAAAGTGGATATGGCTAAAGGGGAAAATGCTGAAAAAGTTTCACTCTAATGTACAACTTCTGTTTCACCAGATTCAGGCGCAAGATGAAGAATTTCCCAGCAAAGGTCTTTCTTTCATTATTCAAAGGTATTTTTGGCCGAGATTTCTTTTGTTGGGTCATGTAAGATATGAAATCGAGATAGTCAATGAGATCTTTGACCTTTCACATGACAGGTTAACTTCGATCGAACTTTTAGTCTTTGTGATTGGATAAAAATATGCTTATCTTCTTACAAACTTAACTATCCTCAGTAGGTCTATTTATAGTGGATAAAGTGTGGCTGATTTATGTGTTAGATTATAGTATTAAGAAACTTTTTTTTTTTTTTTTTTTTTTTTGTATTATTAGGCTGTTTTTAAAGTAGGAACTTTTAAAAAAAAGTTATCAGAGTTATTATAGGAGCTTGAAGCTTATACAGTTAACCCTCTTTTTTTTTACACGGTAGTTAGGTTCCTATAAGATGTCGTGTTGTGCGAAACCATGTTATACGGGACTAAGAAAAAGTACAAAAAGGGAGTTACGTTCCAAAAGCTATCAAAAATACACCATTCTAGATTTCGTGTATCTTCTGCTCTCATTAAAAAATCAGTAATCTGGATTTGTTTGCTTGATAAATCTTTGAATTTTAATATGGAACTAAGCATTTTCGAAGCTCCCTCTTCCACTTTGAGCTCCTTTCATTTAACAATCTGCATTCAAAAAATAAGATTCTAATTGCTCAGCTAACCTTATGCTTTTTAGTGTAAAATTTGGAAGTTTAGAATCATCATACCTCAGATGCCATTTCCATCAAATCAAATCTGCTTCGCCAGCCCTTTTTCTACCAGTAATTCTTGAACGTCTTCAGTAATATCTTTTAAAAAAAAAAAAAATATATATATATTTTTTTTTTTTTTTTTTTTTTTTTTAAGGCACATCGGCGACTAAGACCATGTTACTCTGTGCATGTTGTCTATAAATTGCATGTCCCGAGGTCTCTTTTCTGTTTTGCTGGACGAAACACCCGAGTTTCCGGAAACAAAAAACATGCTGCCTGAGCCCGGCTAACTCAGTCACGTTTTGAAAAAGACCCATAAATTCCTCCCATCATCGACGGGATTCGAACTCTGGCCTTTTCCACCCGGTGTAGGGGAGGAGGGCAATTCTATCAACTGTGCTACCCACGAGGACTTCAGTAGCCATATCATCAAACCCTCCCTTCCTACCGACGTAGCAAGTTCTGTTATCGCACCGATTCAGTTTTCTGCCGGTTCGACCATGTTTCTGAATGAACTCGCTTTGGCCATACATTTTCCCACATTCATTTAACGTTGACCGTTTTACTTTCAGCGATAAAGCTATGATTCTGATACAGTCCCCAATTGAGAAATGTTTCTATGCCTCCATGTTTCCATAGATTTTGAAATCAATTTTTCCAAAAATCCATTGTAACGATTTTCTGATGTAATGAGTTTTGAAAGTGGATATAATGCCTTGGTCTAATGGCTGAATGAAAGAAGTTGTATTAACCTACTACAACTGTAGTGGTAGGAACATAACTTCAACGTTTGGATGAGCTAAATCTTTTGGATGGCCTGGTGTTGCTATTCAATAGTAATAAAACTTTGAAATCTAGATTTTTCAACAAGCTCAAGTTCAATAGCACAGAACGTAACACGGGGATTTCCTAACAAAATAAAATACAGGGATTTATCAATAATTGTTTTTGACTAGCGAGTCAACAGCGGGGATTAAAAAAAAAAAAAAAAAAAGAGTGGAAATGTTGAAAAATTATATCCAATAACAGCAGGGTTTTCCCCGCACAAAAGCTCAAAAATACCTGTTATGCGAGGTTTACCAAAATTCTCTGACCGTGTTAGAGCGAAATAGTGTTATATAAGTATCGTGTTGTGCGAGGATTGTCTCAATTTATCAATCGTGTTAGAGTGAAACCGTGTTGTAGAAGTACCATGTTATACGGGGGTTGCCTGTACTTCAGAAGACTTCGGCTATAATTTCGGTGGAAGAATGGACTAAGAAACGCTAATTCATACTAACTACAATTAAATACACCAACTGTATACCGAACCTAAGATAAATAACAGAATAAAAATTTGATATAAAAAAATGCACCGACAACTGTAAAGTTGAAAGCTCACTTAGAAAGAAGTGAGGAGACTTTCCCCTTTCTTCTTTCCGTAGAAGACCAACTGGTCTTAGAGCAATTTACAGAATGGTCAGAATTATTTTTTATACTAAAATGCCTTCATTTTGTGTGTGAGATCTCATATTTTTTAATGAGAAGTAGTTAGTAAATTGCCATCATAAATTGAAAAATTTAAATTATTACAATAAAATAGGTTTTATTGGTTAAATTCGGGTTTAATCTTTATAGGCACGTTGGTGACCTGGGCAATATTCAGTGTGATGATCATGGTATAACTAATGTCGCTTTCGATGACAGCGTAGCATCTTTAGTCGGAGAGCAATCGATTATTGGCAAAGCCATGGTTGTAAGTATTTATTTGATTTTCTTTAATTTTTTTTTCAGATATATTGTTAAAAGGTTTTTTGGAACTTTTGACGGCAAAAAAAAAAAGAATAATAATAATCACTCGTACTTCCGCATCGCCAAAAGAAGTCATCCAGTTCGGCCAGAACTTAACCAAACATTCTACCTTGGCAGGTAATTGATCCTAATGATCTGCGACACGTTCTCCAAAGATAAATTTCATGAGATTCTGGTTTTTCTCTTTCTCCCCTACCAATAGGAATAACTCCTTTTCATTTTACAGTTGCTCCCTTCGAGGCTTTATTCACCACAATTAATTCTCTCCCTCCCTCAAAGTACAGTTGTCAAGCTTTTACAGTGAGCACATTCAATTCTGTTCATGTGAATACCCATTGGTGCTCCTCACCAATGTGATTGCTCTCCTTTGTGCCGCTATATAAATTCTATGACTCTTTATTTAGGTGCTGCCTACAGAAATAAATGTAGTATTTCATCTGCGGTCTCGTCATTATTTTGTACAGAGGAACAACAACATCCTACTACCAAAGCACTAAAAAAATCATTTACAAGACATCAAAGCCTTCCTAATCTGTTTAAGATATGGTAACTTTCAAATCTGACTTTTATATCTTCTAAGTTTTCATCCTGAAATCTTTGCCCTACAAGTGGCTTCTAGATTTATGTGCCCCAAGGCAAACGTTACGTTTAGAAAAATGACAACTTTAAAGCCCATGCCCGCAACTGAACAAAGTCATTTTGGAGCAACGTGGCCTGGTTCTGATTGCTAATCACTCTTCCTACCTTCACATAAGCTGCTCCCGTACTTCCTCGTCACTACTATTAAGGAAATTTAGAAAAGGAATACGATTTCCCCCACCCATCAGTTATCACTAAAGAATATTTATTTATGTATTAGTATTTCTAATGTTTTTCCAAATATATAATGGCTTTTCATGCGAAATTACAGTCCAGTCACAATATTATGACCACCCCACAATGCAGACATCACACACGCCTAGCGAATCATACAGCGCACCTGTCAAGTTCACAGACCGCAAGCATAGAAGGCTTGATGTTCTGCATCCTCTGTAACACAATAAGTCTGTCACGGGCAAAGCACGCGACCTATCAGGCATGATAATCAGCTATTGGGCTTGGTGTCAACATTTCCGAAATGGCGGACTTTGTTAAATGCTCACATGCTGCAGTGGTGAAAGTGTATCAAGACTGGACGAATGGGACAACTGTTGCGCATTGGGCTCCGGAGCAGACGCTTTGTGACAGCACCCATGCTGACACCGTTCATCGCAAACAACGCCGTTAGTTTGCATAGCAATAACGACACTTGATCCCGGCCGAGTGGCAACGGGTGGCCTTCTCCGATGAGTCACGGTTTTTACTCCACCGAATGGATTAGACGTGAAACCTCCGAGAACAGACACCAGAACAATTGTTGGCAGTGCTGGTGGATAAGGCGTTTTGGTCTGGGGAATGTTTTCATGGCATGGCTTGGGTCCGCTAATACCTCCTGGAGGGCACCCTAGACGCAAATGGTTACCTATCGATCGTCGCCGATCAGATATACCCGTACATGTTGACCGTGTTCCCTGGGGGCGCGCAAATTCTGGATAAAGTGTAAAGTGTATTCGTGTCAAACGGCACCAGGGGTTTTCCCCCATCTCCGCGTAGTATACATTGTCATGTGAAACAGAACACTGTTGAGGCCAGAGATTTAAAAGTGTGTGGATATTGTACATGTGTACTGTCGTGTACCGTTGTTCATCTGGTCATTTAGCCGCTGGACCCCTACTGAGGCCCAACGTTGCCCACACTTGGCCCCGTGGAGGCAGACCAGGTACACCAGTTTTACAATTATTTACTCTGGCAGGCCCTGCCACCTAATTTCCTGAGATTTCAGTGGCTAGGACCTATGTAAAAAAAAAAAAAAAAAAAATGGGGTTGACGCTAGAGGTTTAGGTAAGGCCGAGATAGGTTTTAAATGAAGGTTAGGTTAATTTTCACATTGAAATTTAGCAGCATGCAGTGGGACATTCACGGTCGGTAAAGGTAGAGTGGGGGAAGACTGAAGACTGGGGGGAACAGGTAGAAGTATGGGAACGAAAGAGAAGGCGATCCCAGGAGTGTCAGTGGAGCAAGCCCCACCAGGGAGGAAAGGGGGGGACAGGGGAGGGGATGAGACAGAGGCCTATCTCTTCCCGTTCCCTGCCTAGGGATGGGGTTTTAAAAGTGAACTGGGCAAAGGTGCCCATTTCAGAACGCCAGGCAGCATGCTGCAGCAGAGCTGCTGTGGTCATGTGGTCCAGTCATTGCGTCGCACATGGGAGAAAGAGTCCCGTCCAGAGAGAGATCATTGTCTAGTAGGAGTCCGCATATATGGTGTCGAATCGTCTATCATTTGCAATGGATGTTCAATTCTAGGAGAGAGGGAGAGTGAGGTCCCACCATAACGGCCATAGTCTGGTTCAGTTTGGATGCTCATCTGCAGGGAGCCCTGGGCTAATGGTGTGCATTATTGATTGCAATTTGTGTTCTCCTTCTTGCAAATAAGTCTTGTGCAAATTTGGCGAGCGCACTATATTCATCGAAGCTGTCCAGGAGATGGTGTTCCTGGTCCTGAGGTAAGTAAGTTAGTCTGGTGATTAAGTTTCCACGTAGGTCGTCGTACAGTGGACATTGGTGCATCAAATGTTGCCAGCTCTCGCGTTCCCCACATGGACAATGTGGGTCCTCCACAAGCCGAAAGGCTGCAAGTTTTTCATTGAAAGGTCCGTGACCCGTCAGGAGGTAAGTGGAGTGCAGTCCTGGGTGGAGCCAAGGCGGTGATTTAGGGTACACTTTATGTATTTCCGGAAGAAATTTCCTTGTCACTTCTCCTTTGGTGCTGTTTGTCCAGCGGGTTTGCCATTCTTGCTTTAGATGCCCTAATAATCGGGTTTTTTCTGTCTTTCTGTCATTTGTAAGTTCGATGGTGTACCCCATGAATGTGACGGGCATCCCTTTAGATAGGTAGTATGACAGGCCACACCTGACAATCTCCAGGTCCAGCGGGAGAACCCCCGCCAGCACCTGGAGCGCATGCGTCCTGCATGCGCGGGTTATTGTTAGAAGGATTGATCTCTGGATTGAATCAAGAATTCTTTTATTTACGGCCATGGCTGTCTTGTGGAACCAGATTGGAGCAGCATATGAGATTGCTGGTATAAATGTAGCCTTATAGTAGAGAGAGAGTGTTCGCTTTTTCAGGCCCCAGTCACGCCTTGTAACACGGGCTACCAGTGCAGAGTAGTTTCTAATTTTTATTCTTAGTTGCTTGAGATGAGGTTGGAAGGAGAGATTGTTGTCAAGGATGACACCTAGATATTTCATTTGGGTGGTAAACTTTATCGTTTTTCCTTTTATTTTAATTTGCGGAGGTCTTCTGATATTTAATGATCCTTTGAGAAGGATCGACGTTGTTTTTGTCGGTTCAATTTGTAGGAAGTTTTCTTCTGCCCATTGTTGTAGGATCTCTAGTGCATGGTTTGCCTGTATCTCCAGTTGGGCCCTGGAGTCTGCACCCACCATCAGTGCAAGGTCATCTGCAAAGGCTTGACACTTTACTTCCCCCAAGTTGGTGTCAAGGAAGTCGTCGAAGACTATATTCCAAAGCAGGGGGCCAAGAACGGACCCCTGAGGGCATCCTCTATGGATATTTCTTGTTATCCTTTGGAAGGGCGCTATGACTTCAATTCTTCTTTGGGACAGATAAGCTTTGATAGTATTGTAAAGGTTTATGGGCGTATGCGCTTTGCGGAGTCTGCCAAGGACGCTTGGCCACCAGAGAGAGTCAAACGCCCTAGCAAAATCCACAGCGATCACCAGGAAATATTTACTTTGGCATGAATTGGCAGTATTTATAAGGTTCCTGATGGCTTCGATTGTTGACAGTCCCGGCCTGAAGCCATATTGTGGATACTGGTACACCTACCTAGTATCCAGAATATGCGCCTTTCGCAGCATGCACCGCAGCCAGCCTCCGCGGAAGGGTCTCAATAAGTCCGCGAAAACCTGTTGTTCCTAGCTGGTTACTTTTGAAAGAACCAAATAAAGATGCGGTTCACTCATTTCCAATGGTTCACTTCGGGAGACTTGGAATTATTGGATCATATTTTACACAAACAGAACTTTTTCATACGCTTGACACATTACATTGCCATCCCAAAGCCAGAATTTAGAGGAAGGAACATGCTTTTGTGACCAATCTGTATTTGCTTGTGGGCCTTACTGACTGAATTTCTATTCAGTAAAAGTATGCAAACTTAGGATTATTTTTGCTTACTACTGTATTTCCATTTCTGAAACAATGCTTATTAAGATTTGTTTCATAGCTCTGCACCTCCATGTTTATCCATACATATATACTGAAAATCCTCCTCGAATGAATGCAGAACTAGTAACCAAGATAGTCATTTTTTTTTCTTCACAAAAAGAAAAAAAAAAAAAGCGCGCTGACTGAACTCATTAAAACAAATAAGTGCAAAGTTTTTAATAATTTATTCCAATTTTTAGGTCCACGCAGATCCTGATGATTTAGGTACGAATCCTGACATTCCGGAAAGTGCCACTACCGGTAATGCTGGAGCCCGGATTGCTTGTTGTGTCATCGAACAGGTAGACAGACTTCCTGCTTATCCTCCTATAAAGAAAAAGCCATTGAGGAAATCCAGACGATACGCTAAAAGACATTGAATATAATTTCTTTGAAGTTTTCTTTACATCTGTGGATATATTTGCATACAAAACTAATTCGTTGTCATTTTCCTTTCTGCTTAAATAAAGACTTCTCACTTTCTCAGTTTTATTTTTGCCTTATTCGATCTCACCCTCAAAGAAATTGCCATTACAGCTAAGTAAAAATTAACTAGTGAAATGCATTTAACAGCGGTGTTTGCATTGCAACCATCTCATCCTTTAGTGGTGGAACTTTCATTCGTTCAGTAATCGACGTTAGATCAAAAGACCAATTAATGGAGAGATATGGTAATAATAATAAATTGCAGAAGTCGTTCAGAAGGCATATTAAGTACCTTTTCGATGTGAAAACATCTTTGGCGGCACCTAAGTTTTTCGGACTGAAGTAAAACCGATTGGTAACGAAAATGCGTGACGGCAATGGCACAAATGACGCCATTTCCTTAATGATACTAACTCAGCCACTAACGTTGATTCGGTAGAGTAAGTATCGGGCGTGAACACAAAACGTTACATCGTTCTAGCTGTTCGATTTCAAAAATTTAAATGGTTTTGATTTTCATCGAAGATATTTTCACATAAAATAAAACATCTTTCGAGCGTACAGGGTACACACGCGGTTTTATTTTTAATTAGATTCAATATAGCAATGCATAGATTCGGGGCTGGCTGTGCTCCTGGGCTAACGTACATTGATATGAGTACGCTAATTCAGAGATCGAGCCCCAAAATAAATAAAATGATACTACAGTTAACTGTTGCGCTGGTTTATCGACTTCGACATTTAGAACTTTAACGTTCTAAAAGTTATTGTAACTTTTGTTTACGATACCAGGTAATAAATGTTATAAAAAAAAAACTTAATTTTCGCAACGATCTCCTAAGGTTAGAAGAGTTCACATGATACAGAGAATACAAGAACATCACTGTATTTAATGTGGACTCCCTACACTTTAAATAAAAGTAATAATGAAGAGAAGCACGTAGTTACTGGCGCTTTAGGGGCCCTATTCCAGGGACCCCACGCTCCAAAACCAATCAGTTCTATCTGAAGTTTTACTGTCTGCAACAGACGTACTGCAGCTAAAATTTTTTTTAAGTATTTTCATTTGAGAGAGCGCTAACGTTCGATAAGCTTTATCCAGAAGTATATATAATACATGCGTTTTTATTACCTAAACAACATTCAGGACGAAGTATTTCTAAATTCGAGGAAGTTACTTGGAAATGAATCGGCCCTTTCTAAAATGATATGACCAACTTGCACTGCTATAGATCTTCAAAACTTGCACCCGAGGCAGCTTCTCTAGTCAACGTACAACCATATCAACAAAGCATAACGGATAAACGCTATTTTTCCACAGAATCGCCATGGCAATTGGGACTAATGAAACTCAGTATGAGATATAAGTCCGCGTAAATTGAACTGAAATTGTTAGTTTATTGGGTATTGAGTGTGGTGCCATATATTGCAGCTATATAAAATTTTGTGCAGGTGAAATCAATCGCAGTGCAATTAATATTAGTAGAGGCATATAATGAAAGAAAGCAAGCTTATACAGCAGCATCAGCCCCCAAAAAACCCCTTACCATTTTTTCACCCGCCAAATTCACTCCAAAAGTTTGTCTAATTCTGCCTTGAATTTACTTGAGCTATCAACTTCCACAACGACAGATGGAAGCTTGTTCCAGCAATCGACCATCCGCTGACTAAAGGAAAATTTTCACACATCTGTTCTACAACGGTCTTTCCTCAATTTGAATGTATGCGTTAACATTGAGCTTGCTCAAATCATTCGAGGCCTTATACACCTCAATCAGATCACTTTGCAGGTGCCTAGTCTCCAGACACTGCAATTTGTAAAACTTAAGCCTTTCTTGATAAGAAAAGTCCACTCATCAATCTCTTTTCCCTACTCTGTACTCGTTTCAGCAGCTCTACATCCTTCCTAAAATGAGGCCTCCAAATCTATATGCAGTATTCAAGGTGTGGCTTGACCATTGCTTATACGAGGGGATAATCACCTCATTATTCCTGCTAGCAAAAGTCCTGTATATCATTCACAAGACCCCCATGAGGTTCATGTGGTGAAAGTTTTTCTGAGTGTACCAAGGAAACTGCTACTATACAATACTGCAGCAGTGGAAGGAGGACATTCAGAGGAAACTCCCTTGTTTGCTGAACGAAATTCTTCGTAACAAATCTCGCCCGTTCCTCAACCATCCTATGGCAAACGAACTCCTGGAATTCCCCCCCCCCCCAACACACAAAACCTTGTGCCTAATAACTTTCGCCTGTCCAGACCACTGAAGCATTTCGAAGGAAGACCCTCCCGAGATGTTTTTAGGGTTCACCAATGGGTGTAGACATTCATTTGAGTTCTTCGGCACAAGGAATTGAACAGCTGGTATATTAAATATCATGAGATTATACAATTAATTCCATAAATAACAAGTACAAATTGCTAGTAAAAGACACTTGAGTATACCTAGTAGTTAGCTAAAATTGTTACTTTATTGAAAAGATAAACACCACACCGTTGAACAGATTTGATCTCCAGATTTCTCAGAAATATTGTTCAAGGTTTAAGCCGAAATGGATGTCAGATGAACTAATGAGACTCCTGGCAGAGAAGAAAAATGCATTGGTTGCATATAAATTATCAGGAGACACAGAAGCCTATGGTAGATATAAGCTAGTTTGTAATCAAGTCACAAAAGAGGTCAGGCAAGCGAAGGCACATTACGAGAAATCTTTGGCAGACGATTTCGCAAAAGAAAGAAATACTACCATAATAAAATAATCGTAAAAGAAAATTACTACCATTGTTAAACCATTAACCTTCAGAAACAATTAACAAACTTGTTACCCTCTCCCGCTTAATAAGGAACCTCTTGGAGAAGGGCCTGGAAACTTAGGTTCATTCTAATGTCGAAGCTAAAAACTAAGGCTGACAGTAAACGCAGTATTTGAATGCCTGTTACCCTCTGATGATCTCTCCAGTGACTCAGCCATTCATTCATCCACTCAGATTACAAAATGATTTTTCTCCCGGTGGAAAACGATAATTTTATTGAAGAAGGAAAAGAACTTGCAGTTTCAAAAATTCGCTACTAAGTCCGGATGTATTTATAATAAACTTTCAAGAAATTAAACTCCCGCTGTATTAATACTTTTCCTCTTTAATAAATGCTTATTGGAACAACACGTTCTTCTCATTTGGAAGAACGGTCTACTGAAAATTATAAAGAAATATAACAAAGCAAAATCCTCTCGGCCTTGCTGACAAATTACTGTATAGAGGCTCTTTGAACTACAAAATCTTATTTCACCCCAACGGGTTGTCTTTCGTCCTGGGTCCTCTTGTGACGATGCCTTTGTTGAGCAGGGCTTTCACATAGAGAAGTGAAAATCAAAATTAAAGCTTGATATTTACTTTGATTTTGAGTGCCCGTTTGATTTTGACCCTCTTTGGTGGAAGATTCACTCGATGAACTCGGCACAGCCAAATGTTCTCGCCAATTATACCTTGTAACTATTTCCAAAATTGTCTCTAGGGTAATTACACGAGAGTGTGCCCAGGATCTATTATAGTGATACTTACACGGAACATTGTTTGACAATTTGTCTATGCGGAAATTTGAACACATATTGTATGTCATCGGCATTGACATACAAATGTCAATGCCGATGACCTGACTATTGTCATTTCGGGAAGGTCACATGGTAATCTTGAATTATTCTAAGTGTATTTTAATAAAACTTGGCCAACGATGTATTTACTAATCTAGAATGGATAGAGGCTAATGAACTACGAATATTCCTCTACTAAACCAAAATGTTAAATGTTTAGAACACTGGATTAAGGTAGGATACCTAAGATCAAAATGATTCCCAAACATCATTAGTTTCTGAAATTAAATATCTTTGTCCCATTATTGACAATCACCTTAACTTCACCTTCCATTTAAATCACTTTGTTTCAAAAGTGGTAAATTACACAGGAATTCTCAGCAAAATTTCTACGTAAGACTGGGGATTAATTAGAGAGTAAGCATATTATAAAACCATCTTTATCCCTATGGCAAGGTACGGCGCAGGTGCATGGTTTCACAGGGCTAAAAATTTCAAATTTCAGCCAAATTGCTCTTCTCTCCCCTCAAGATTCGTGCTTCTAGCCATTTGTGACCCTGTAGTACTGTGCTCTTCTACTGTTCAAATGTTTGGAGGGGTGTTAGTTCTTGATTTATTTATCATAAAGATGCCTCTACTATCGAAATAAAAATATGCTAATGAATTTCTCTATCACCATTAATACGATGTAAAATTTGCAAAAATGCGGGTGTTGGAGTGAGGTGGTTAACCTTTAGCAAACACGGAGGGACAAGTTTATAAAGGGTGGTGTTACAGTAAGTTTTCTCCCTGAATATGCATTTGCTTTCATCTCAAAAAAATTATTCTTCCTTAGACTTCGAGTCCTTAAGAGCCAAGTCTGTTTTTTTTTTTTTTTTAATTGGGTTTAGTGAGCACTGATTTTGTTCTTGTGGTGGTAGAGGAATGGAATCTTATTTTATATGAACGTACAATTTACAGTGATTTACAGAATACTTTGTTCTTGGGTACTATTTGCTTTTGGTAATGAGCAATGTTTCTTCGTAAAATCGGAGTTCCTTTCAAAATTTTGCACACCAGTTCTTTTCTAGAAGAAAACTCTACAGCCTTCAAGTAGGCAATTATTAAATCAGCAGATATCAACGTAAATAGTACTTATTCGGAATTACTGAAACTTCTTGGACATTTTTCCTAAATTACTTCAAATTTTTCTTCATTATGACTTGGATTTCGCTGCTAGACTATACTGTAGGCTTTCTGACTTTTTCTTCCCGATTTATGACTACTGACTGTGACTTCAGTGACAGTGATTACTTGTGTGTGGGTTAAGCTAGAAAACAACTAATCCCTGGGACATCATTATGCTGGCCTATAAATTGCGTGCGCTCTGTGGTCTGTTTGCCGGGCAAAAAACCCGAGTTTCCTAGAGAAAAATCATGCAAAATATCGCCTGAGACCGACCAACTCAGTCACGATGGTGCAGAACTCGGCCCTTGCGTCATTGACGGAAGATTCAAACTCAGGCTTTTGCCGCCCGGTGTGTGAATGACGGTGATTATATCCACTGTGCTACTTGCGAGGAGCAATAACTGTGATTATGAAAATGTATCTTTTTTCACGCCTTCTTCCCTTTACTTTTTTTTTTTTTTTAAATGCTGGCCCTGTTTCGGGGTAGGATTTTCTTGCTGGTGCCACTGGTTTAGGTTATAAGGGATTGATGGCATCTGAAGATTTTTTTTATTCTGCCTTTATATGGGTGCAGAATCTATAAATCTGTTCTTATGGACGATTCAGTAGCCGTATAATCTTTACCTGAACTGTCTATGAAAAGGCGATTCTCTTCTGGATTGTAACTAATACAAATTTCTTCATAAAGACCAAATCAGAACAACAGTACAGGAGGTCGGCAACAGTGTAAAAACATGCACGTGTGGCATGCGTTTTCTGTATGTGGAAATCTTGTTGCTAATGTCCAGTAGATTCCGCTCTTTTAAACGAGATTGGTCAGACCAAAGTCCTTCTCTAAGTTATCTAGTTCTTGCTGATCAGAGTAATGCGGCTTTACTTGAATAGGCTTCTTTGATGTAATCCCAATTATTGTGTTTATGTTTACTTTCAACTGGTTAACAGAATAATGAATGTATAATGAATCTAATCAAATTAGATAATTTGATTAGATTCATTGTACATTCATTATTCCAATAAAGCCAACGACACCATTGGAATCAACAAATAAACAAAATACTTAGGAATATTAGAAACAGTTAAAAATAAACATATTCTGTTACATACTTAGTCTTATTTATAACCGTGCAGTTTTTATATCTGGTTTATAATTTTTATTATTTAAATCTTACCAGTTTTATGGAAGAGCTCCTCACTTTTTATGCATTTTTTATTTGTATGTGAAAGTCTTATATGCCCAATATTTCGTTGGTTGTCTCAAAAAGACGAATATACAAAAGCACACGCGTTTGAGTTACCGTGATTCAAGCCCACGTCACTAGTAATTAAGGTGGTGTTCTATTATTGTCTATATCTTGTGCAGTCCTCTGATCTCACGTGGTTGTTCGGAAATATAAACAGAAAAAGCTTATGATAAAATTTAGTTAATCTACCTGAGGATATATAGTTCCAGTTGGGTATGCGAGTTCCACTCAAATTATTCATAGGCAAATGAGATGTACGTAACTGGCAATAAACCTTTTGAAACTGGTTGGAGCATGTTAAGTAAAAAATATATTATAGGATGGTTCCACTACAAAAACTGTAGTAAAATGCAATTTATAATGTATGGAATTAAATTTGTGTACAATAACAATGCTGGCTTAATACAGATGAGATTAATATTTGGGGAACTGATTTCATTGCTTGCCGTCTCTATATTATACAGGTGTATGAGGGATTCAACACAGGATCGATAACAATCCACCACTCGGTGACAGCTTAACGCTAGATAAGGGGTTGCTGTGCACGTACGTTGTTAATCAGGTTGCAATAATCCACTTAATTACCCTAGATATGAAGAAAGGCAAACATTACAGTGTACTCTAATTCTACAGAAATATTTTATCTGCTAACGCTGGGCGCATTTGGCAGCAAAAGTGGACTGAGCAGAAAGTGCACAAACTGCCATATTGTACATTTGAAAAGGCAATCATACCACACCATTGATGGTGTAAAATGAAAATTGGTTAGACTTTTGACTATTAAAAAAGTTCGGTGATATTTGGACTGAATATATGTGACGGAATGATGTTTCTCATTGTATTTAATCTCGTATGGTGACTTCCATATTTTCTAGGGCATCGACTTGCCAAAGTTGCAGATGACTGTAAACACGATAAGCTGAAAGACATATCTAGAAGAAAGGTCGGAGAAATGTCAATTCAGTTTACAATAGAACAGTGCATGCTTCCCGATATTGCTACAGATATATAAAGTTGTTATTGCTGCGTTTATTGACCGAGTCACCTTAACTCTTCCAACTTGTCTAATCTCTCTTGGCACTTTTAGTTCAGGAAAAAGCAAAAAAAACGTACATATATATATATATATACAACAAACATCACGTGAATTATCTTTTCTCAATTGTCATAAATTTAACGACGTTGTGTCAGTTGGGAGTTCATTTCGGTGCATTCATTTATTTATAACAAAAATGTGCCCTTCTTCAATGTCAAATTTGAATGTCGCCAGGTCAGAGCTCCTATTGACATGCAAAGAACGTTAAAGATCTTTACTGTATAAAAATCTGTTAAAATAATGGTGTATTTCATGATCTGTTATCATGTTTTATTATGGGAACTGTTTCAATATTTAAAAAAAGTAATTTTATCCCAGTGTATCCTCAATTTTGAATTAATTTTTTGTTTCAAAATCAATAGATTCAAAATATCAGGGTACTTCGATTTTCAGCACCAACTAGGCAAGTGCACAATTGCCAAGTGGAATGTGAATGACCAGCCTACTCTCTCTCTCTCTCTCTCTCTCTCTCGGAATTGTGTTGTATGGTTAAAAATATTTTGCTTTTTTTTTTTTTTTTTGATTGAATATGAGAAATTTCCAAATTCGGACAACGATCGACCTTATTTGACCTTTGAAAAACCATGGCCAGTACGTCCTTCAGTATATTGATTAAAATCACGCTTAGAAGTAAGATAAACTGAATGCAGAGACATAACTTAGTTATTAACCATGCAAAAGGTCTCTTCAACTGAATAATGGCATTAAATTGGTACTGTACTTTGATATAACTACATAATTTAAAAGTTTTAAAATCATATAATTATATTAAAGTACCAGTTTACATTTTTACTGTGTGGGACTATTATAATTATGTATTTATTTACTCACAGGCATCGGAGTATGCAAAATTGATACGATTGCTCAGTTAACTTGACATGAATTAACGAGAATTTAATCATTTAATCAACATCAAGTAACGCATTGTACACGATAAAGTGAAAAAAACAACAAAACAAGCAACTTGCAGTGCAGTTTAGCATGAAGTTAAAGTAATACAGTCATTTTTTATGTCAGTAATTGCTGTGCAAGACTAGAATATACGATTATTTGAGACAGTTACATATTAGGTCGCATTACCTCCCTTCTTCAACACAAAAGATGTTGAGTGAGGTGTAAAAGTTCAGCCAGAGGCGGAACATTTTTATTATCTCTTTTTTATGTCTTTCGTTATATTTTGAATAAAAGAAAATAATAGCTGCCACAAACACTAATGCTTCCGGATATAATGTTCTATCAAGAAGTAACTGTCTTCTTTTAGTGGAGAAGTTAACACATTAATGCCTAGTCAGGAAGTAAACCCATTAACTTTTAGTGGAGAAATCATCTGTCAGTAGACTGAATGCGTTTGATTGACATTTACATTCACATAGGGAAACCAGGGGAAGATTTTTTAAATAATGGTGCTCGAAATACTAATTTGCAGCTGTTTTTTTTTTTTTTTAATTTAAGGAGTAATGGGCGTAACTGTGTTCTAAAAGAGCTGGGTATTATTATTATTAGCCATATGGTGCAAGGAAGCCTAAGGCTTATGCTGCACCAGCTGAAAAAAAAATTTTTGATTTACCCTGGAGAGAGAAGTAGAAGGGAATCACCAAGAAGGAGAAGAATGATGATATCCAGCTCAGGACCCTGGGTGTCCAAGTCCATACTCAGTAGATGTGAGCTCCTGGGGTTACACACGCCTAATTTCAAAAGTCGATCAATTAATGCAACAGAACCTTGGCCGACAGCTGTTACAGCCCCCCCCCCCCATGTCAAATTACGGGCAATAGCAGTGGTGTATTCTGGCCGGAACGACGTTCCGGTACTTTTTTCCAAATGGCATAATAGAAAATTATTAAATTTATACACCTAATATTATGAAACAATGGCATAATCAAAGGGGAGGGAGAAATATCTATTTTACCCATTGCTACTAAAAATATATATTAATAGTAATCGTTAAAATTAAAATAGATTTCTTTGAAAATTTATTTAAAAATATAAATTTCGCAATGAAACTTGAACATTTCTTACTAAAGTACAATGTGTTAGATAAAGTGATCGAACGAATGAGATATACTGTGATGCGTGCGAACGCTGCATTTTGATTTGCCATGAGCTGAACGCTAGAACTGGTTGTTCTATGAACCGCGAGTCTGAAGTCTGATTCAGTTACTGTGGCGTTATCATATAGTCTTCTGGAGAACGAGCGTGCCGGTTTGTTTTTATTTTTTTATTTTATTTTTATTTTTTAGAGCTGAACGCTAGAACTGGTTGTTCTATGAACCGTGAGTCTGAAGTCTGATTCAGTTACTGTGACGTTATCATATAGTCTTCTGGAGAACGAGCGTTCCGGTTTTTTTTTTTAAGCAATACACCTCTGGGCAATAGGCAACTGTCTAGTCATAAATTCGGATTGGATATTCATGCAGCATTAGATTATTTATTGTGGTAGACAACCGGAGGTACTCGTATCCTTTAAGGATGCATAATTTGATAAGTGTATGTTATCAGACTAAGGCGCATTTAGGGCTAGAGCCTCAAGCTGCGAACAAATTTAGACTATGTATATAAAGTGCTTAGCATCATAATACACAGCCATTTCTGAATAAACAGAAAATTTTTAAGGTGGCATCGTTTTAGGTTATATCTCATATTGTGAATGCCTTCACAACGAGTTGCCATGATATTGCACTACTTCGAATAAGTAACGCTTCACCTAAGGAGAAGACTAGTGTTACTTATTCTCAGGTAGGTACCACCACCCAGACAGCACTGTTTCAGGGCTATTTGATGTATGTATGTGAATATCTACTCGAATATCCACTTGTCCCTATTAGACTTAGAAAAGCAAAAAAGGTAGAGGGAAAGTTATAGTAGGAGTGGAAGAGGAAAAGAAACAGTGTAGAAGAATGAAAGGGACAGTAACTCCTTCAACTCACACCACTCAAAAACTCATAAACTCCTCGAATAGGCAACGCTTCCCCAGTGGAGAAGGCTGTTGTTACCTATTCTCGGAAACTCCGGACATCATCAAGCTCCCCCTAGCAGCACTGTTTCAGGGCTATTTGGCCCTTCGTCAGTGAGTGGGTAGGTACCCAAGTGATGCAATGATGGCAAAAACAGTTATGAAGTATAACTCCACAATATGAGAGATGCCCGATGGTGTATGATGTATTTAGACTAAGGCGCATTTAGGGCTAGAGCCTCAAGCTGCGAACAAATTTAGACTATGTATATAAAGTGCTTAGCATCATATAATATATAAATATAATATATACATCATATAAAGTGCTTCGCAGCTTAGCATCACTTGGGTACCTACCCACTCACTGACGAAGGGCCAAATAGCCCTGAAACAGTGCTGTCTGGGTGGTGGTACCTACCTGAGAATAAGTAACACTAGTCTTCTCCTTAGGTGAAGCGTTACTTATTCGAAGTAGTGCAATATCATGGCAACTCGTTGTGAAGGCATTCACAATATGAGATATAACCTAAAACGATGCCACCTTAAAAATTTTCTGTTTATTCAGAAATGGCTGTGTATTATGATGCTAAGCACTTTATATACATAGTGTATGTTATCATTATTGTTTTATTATACTCACATTTTTATTATACATCGCATAATTAGTACTATTAAAACACGAAAAAGTATTATGAGACGAAATTTTCATGACAAGATTGTCATCATCTGAAGGAATGGCAAAACATCGAAATAATTTTCAAGGTGGTTCCACCATATTAAAAATAAATGTCAATTGTGTTTCTCACAAGGGCAATGCTGTTCATTTGAAATAAAATTTCTGAGATCAACGAGATACGGATCTTTTTCATGTCTACGAAATGAGGTGAAAGCCTTTCAATTAAAACATTGAATCACAATGTTTAATCTATAAAGTTTGAATCTCTTTAAATTTTAAATTAGAATTTACATCTCCAAGTTTATACCAAAATGTATTTATTATTATCATCATCAGTTTATTTAACAAACACCCATGTACAGAAATTATCTAGGAGGGTGGCTCATACATATATCCAACTAAACTTATTAGAGTGTAACAAAGAATATAATATCAGAAAATACATAAAATAAATAAATATAGAAGAAAAATTACCAAGATACAGAAATCATACATTCATAGAAAAATTACAAAATATTATACATACATAGAAAAATGACATCGCCATTTACACTATGAATTGATCCTGATTGTCATTCTATTGAACAAAAAAGGAATACCCTTAGTCCTATAAGAGTCTTTTGAAGACACTATAAATCTATTTATAGATTTATTTTTTTATATCACTGAACAGTATTTCCTCATCAACCTTCCTAAGTTCAACATCTTTCATAAGTTGAATGGTTTTGCTAACAACTCAGGTGTCCCAATTAGAAAGGTTCCGTGATATAAAAGATTTTAAAATAAAATTACATAAATAGGGCTGGAGAATTAAAGGTTTAGTTACCACGAATCAATATTTGAAGACTGTCAAATTTATTTCTCTTCTTGAACGTCGTACAAGTCAAAGTAAAACCTCTGAAGAACGTCCATTTCAGTGATAATGGTATTTTAAGTAGCAAAGTTTATATTTTTATATAATCTCTTCCCTGTAGAAAAGAGATTATATGAAAAAAAGCATGCAGAAATTAGCGCTCTACATTAAATTATATTTCTATTTCAAATCATTTAAACGAGTAGTCTTAATATATACAAGAACTTGAAATAAATCATCAAACGAAATCATTTAAACTTTATCAGGTTAAATGAAACCTGTAATCTGGAATAATTATAAAATCGTGTTAGCAGTAAAACAGGCTCTACACAAAACAAATACAGTACTTAACTTCAAGGACTTTTTGACAGATGTCGTTATTCGATTGATAAATGTGAATTCAATATCTTTGCTATGTGACTTCGGACAGGTATTTTGTGTATCGACAGTGGCAATTTAGAGATTATTGTTGGCGTCCCTAAAACTTTTGAAAATAAGCTGCAGAAAAATAGCATTGAAATATATCACTGACAAAAGTAATTACATCTTTTCAGAAATCTGGAATTCAGTTTTCTTTTAATGGAGAGAATTTTTGTAACAGTTATTGCAATAATCCTTACCTAACAAACAATTTTACATGGGATTTTTTTTTTTAATTATAGAATTGGAATTAGGCGGTCATCACTGACAATGATGATGCATTTTCCACATTAGACATAACCCGAAATTATCAATAATTTTGTTCAACTGCTGGGGCAAAGTACGAACTGTTCAAAGAGTGCAGGAAAAACTGTGAGACTCTTAACTTATTATTTTTAGAGGCGTTTCTACCAGTTTGCATCTCAATTTTGCGAAATTTATTTTCTAAACATCTTTGAAATTTAAAATTTTATAAGTGAAAGAAAATTATGTATTTCCCAATAAAACTTTAAAAATCATCTCAATACCAAACCGAATTACGCTAAAAATACTTTTGTTCTGCTAAATTAGGATTACACCAAGGAATTGAAAATTGTGGCCACCAATCTGGTTATATAATCTAATTAGAAAAACATTTTTAGCATATTAGAAGTTTAAAAACTACTCAGTGGATACAATGCAAATTTCTTTCGATTAATTTAACCATGCAGTGATCGGGTGAAAAAAATTCCCCGAGTATGAGTTGAGTCTGTAAAACCCATATTAAAAAAATAATAAAATATTACAAGAAAGAGAGATGTATTAATATTTATAGTAATCTAATGAGAAAAGCATAGACAAAAGATATAAAGTTTCCACAAATTATTTGCCCTATTCTTCAAAACGCAAAAGTACTTCAAAACAAACAAACAACAACAACAACAACCATTCGCGGTGTTTACACTCACTGCATTTTGCTGCAAAAATGCTAATGCATAAGTATATATGCAGCCAGTTTATATTTAGAGCAAATTGGAGGTCCTCACACCACTATTGGACCGCTCTGCATTAAAACCATAACAACATTCCACGATTAGTTTGCCATTTCGTGCTTTGTCCGTTAAGTACGAGCAAAGTTCAACATTTCAGTGTATTGATAATACAATAATAACGTTCCTTCTTGGCCGTCCTTTCTGAAATGAACTTTGTGAAGCTACTTTATAAAAAGTAGTTGTTAAAATAATTTTAAATTCAGATAGCTTTCGATTGCGATTTCGATTCGTAATTCAATGTTTAATTTGTAGATTACTCATTTATTTATAACTGATTAAAATTATCGAAGACGACGGAATATTAAATTACGGAAATAGTGTTGTCCATTATATATCTCGTTGGCATTATCAGACAGAAAAATTGATGATAATACTGTTTTACAAATCCGTATCAAAATGAAGTATTTTTTTTATCTCATATTCATTACAACGGAAATCAGTTGCCATACTTCCTTCCATATGCAATATTATGGTGTGCACATTGCAATCAGAATTTCGTCTGAGTCTAAAACGAACGGCATTTCAGATATTTTGTCTAAATTACAATTATGAGTTCTTCAAGAAATAAATTATTCTAACACTTTATACAATGATAAATATTTGAATAAACGAAGCATCACATTGCAAACCTTTTACAGGTTCTTGTTCAGATGCACAATGAATAAGGATTAAAAATTTGCCACCCTCCACACCTTCCATTAATCGTCATGAGTGGGGATGCCAGAGAACAGTAAGCTGTAAGAATTAGACACAGGTTTGAAAATTACAAAAGCCATTCCATACTTCGCCTATTTCTCCCCTTATTTCTGTAATTACACCAAGAAACGTTGTCAGCAATGCTGACAACACGTCTTGGTGTAAAAGGCGTCATTTATTTTTATTTTTTCAACGTCTCTTCCCACTACCGAAAAGTTCATATCACTATATACCTGACGCATCCCACAGCGTACTTTGCCATTTCAAATTCTGTTGTGTTCCCTCGAACCACTCTTTCGTTGTGTTCATCTATGCGAATTTCATACTTCTCCTCGTCTAGCATATGTGCACCTTATGATATTTACACTTATTTTTGCGTATTATATGACTAATTTAAAAAAATAAGAGTTCTCTTATTTTTTAAATTACAGCAAAAGTGGTGAAAATCCGGTGTTGGATCTTTGAACAACCTCCCCATCCTGTTAGTCGGCTTAAAGGTCACCTAAAGATTGTACTTTTTAGAGATTTTTTTTTTGTATTTTTGCTTGTCTTTTACGTAATGAATCACCACCGCTCTTTTGTAATCTGTGTTACTTGTTGCGTTATTGTTTATGTTGTTCAAATATTTTCATATGGTCCTGGTGATTAAATGCCTTGGGTACCCGTTTTTTAATAACAATCCTTTAAGGGTTCTGATTTCATCCGTTATTTTATTTATTATTATTTTTTTGTCGTTATCAATTTTTCGAACATCTACTTGTTAAAGTTTTGATAATGCCTGTTTTAATTTTTTGCAGGTGATTAGACGCATAGTTTATATATCGTCCCGAATCCGTCGACTTCCTGTAAATCTGAGAACTTAGCCTGTCTATCTCTTCAGCAAACTAGTACCTCCAAGAAAGGCAAACTATTATTAGCCTCAATCTTAAATTAAACTTAATGGTCTGACAAAAGTAATCGTGGTGTATAAAGTGCTAGAATAGTTTATGTCTTGATAGATATCACCAGCAAAGAAAACGTCTCATTTAAGGACATGGTAAAAGTTAACTATGATTCCTGATGTCACCAATAAGACGGGCTTATATATGAAAGCTTGTAAGAAAAGTTTAAGAACAAACGAATTTTCAATGCGAAGAGCAAGGAAAGTTGAAAATTGAAGATATAGATATTAATTTTACCAAACTGAAAGTTTTAATGCAATAAAGATTTACAGTAGTTGGGAAATGATTCTAAACTTCACAATATATAATCAATAGATATATTTCTCAATTATATCATAATTGAAAAATACAGGAAATATACAGAAATATACACTGCCCTACCATTAATATCCGGCACCCCTCCATGGATGGGGAGGGGAAGCAGGTCCTTTCATGCAACACGTCACAGAACTTGCTTTATATAAATACGCACACTGGACTTCGAACAGACAATTGCAAAAGTGGGCATGCAAGATGACATGTTCAACAGAATTACCTCAACAGTTCAACAGAATTGATCACCTCAACAAATGCTAGACGCCGATTAACATGGTGTAAGGAGCCCGAATCCTGGACTGTAGAGCAGTGGAAAACAGTCCTATGGTCAGACGAGGTTCGCATCCTACCAGTCTGATGGCCGTTCCTGGGTGTGATGAATGCAAGGGGAACAGTTCCTTCCTGATTGTATCCTCCCAACAATGAAGTTTGATGGAGGCAGCGTCATGGTATGGGGTTCGTTTCATGGTTTGGCTTAGACCCATTAGTCTTTATGGGCAAAACCATGAAACCATGAATGCTGTGCAATACCATGACAACTTGGACAATTATGCACTTCCAACATTATGACAAAACTTCGGGGAAGACCCATAACTGTATCAGCAAGACAACGCGCCACGCCCAACTTCTCGGGCATGGCGCGTTCTTAACAGAGCGGTTTGAGGACATGAGTGTGTAAAAGTTGGATTGGCCAGCCCAGAGTACTGATCTGAATCCTATCGAGCATCTTTGGGATGTATTGGATCGTCGGGTACGTGCACGTCGAAATCTCCCAAAGAACAAGGTTGAACTAGTGGCTGCGTTAAAGGCCGAGTGGAGGAACATATCATGACATTTATAAAAAAGCTGGTTGAGAGTATGCCGCGAAGATTGAAGGCCGTTGTGAAAATGTCTTCATTTTTACTTAGTCTGGCTCACCTTTAGAGTGAGAACAGACGTCCCATACTTGTGTCACTGGCTGTATGTGTAAAACGATCGGGGAAAGGCTGTGTTTTACTTTCGTTCTCACGTACAATTGACGCCGCACGAGAAAAGGAGTCGTGAAACATTACCCCACTGCTGCGTGTCCGCTAGTTAGTAGTGAGAGGTCGTCTTTGGTGATTGTTAACTAAAAATAAGTAGAACTGATCAGACTTTAGATCTGATCAGTTCTACTTGATTACCGCTGGACAGTCTAGAGAAGCAACCTGATACAAATATGAAGTTCCCCTATATACTCCTCATGAATTCCATTTTGATTACGTCAGGTCTCCTAGATGACAGTCCCTGTGTTTTCTTCCCCCCCGACAAAATTAACCCGAGCCAATGCGGCGGGGTAGGCTCGAAAGAGGGGGACCTATATATATTGAGGGAATACAAAGAAGGGAGAGGTAATTTGTGGTTGGTTGCGTATTCTGATGTCTTAGAGCAGTGGTGGAAAAGCGGTAACGAAGTTTTAGGGAGAGAAAGCGTATTGTATGAAGGAAGAAGAGGAATATCCAATGGATCGTTGTGAGGAATTTAAAATCTCTGATGTGAGGCAGAAGCTGGTCGGTAAGTTGTCCCTCGCTGTTTGACTGCATACCAAACTAAATTGACCAACAGCAAATCCTCCACTTTACTTAAATATTAAGCCCCTAACAGACCGTTCTCCTCCTAGGGATACAGTATGACGAATATTGAGTTATATAGCACTTTAACCTTAAAATGTATTATTAATGCGATGTATTATTAAATGTAATATTGTTAATCATTGTTGAATTCACATGTTAATTAGATACCCCCCCCCTGCACTGTCGATGATTATTTACATTCCTTCTCTCAGATTTACATGTCAACATTAGTCCTAAAATGTGTTATTAATACTACTTCCTATTAAATGTAGTAATACCAGTCAGATTTACATGTCAACATTTTACCTATTGGTAATACAATTAAATGGAATACTATCGATTATTGGTAAACATACAAGCCAACACTACACAGTTACCTAAATAATCGGACAGTAAGATGCCTATTAATGCTTTTCAGTACGAGTAATGAATATCTAATAAAGGCCTCACGAAGAACACAAACCAACTAATAGACATGTACCAATTATGTTTCAACCTTTAGTATATTGTGCAATCTTCAGTATATCACGAATAAAGTACAGTCATACTCTTTAATACTGAGGTACAACCAGCCTCTGCTTTGATCCATTTGTATCATATATGTCTATGTCCAATAAATTATGTTTTATTTGTTTACTCCTGCCTCTTGACTGTTCTCTAGTTATATATGTCACTGAATAAGTTATTGTAAAAGTACCATTGTTAAGCGGCCACTCTAGAGAACCCTGCCAACTGAAAAGGGGGGACAGAGTGGAGAACACAACGCCTCTCTATATCGCGAGTTTGCCCATAATGCCTAGGGGCAGATCTTGAGGATAAGAGATTTTGTCCTAACTAAATCGCTAGCCGATCAGATTGAAACCCAGGCCTCCTGGAATGCTAATGTTAGTGATGAGTTTGTCCGGAAACCATTTTATACACTTTGAATGTTGAGTAATTGTATGAGTTGATCGTCTTAATCGTTAGGTGATAAAAGGTTATCCGGCAAGCACACTATAACGGGAAAACCTGTGGAACACCGTCATAGAAGCAAAAGGTTTCAGACAAAATATTAAATGACACAATATAAGCTCTTTTTTTGTCTAAATTCAGGTGTCCGAATATTAATGGTAGGGCAGTGTATATTTCCAGTGGATGTTGAAAGAGAGAGAGAAACCACTGGAGGATTCCCATCTATAGCCTAAGGACTATCCGGTCTTTGAAGGCGGTGTGCTGTTTCGATTATCGTTTGTTGCTATGATGTTGCCACGTAAAGCGAAACATTGTTCTGTGCTGGCGATAGCAAACCCTTGAAAACCATGCCGGCACAAGATGATATCCAAACTACAACCCAGCTAATTAACCATGAGCTCAGCTAGCTGAATGCTTTACCATCCATAGAATTTAGATAAACCCCACTAAATCCACTACAGTAGTTACCGAACTCAAATCTGTCCATCATTGGATGTGCACCAATCTCCCTAGCCGAAGCACATGCTGATTTAGGAGTTGTTTTTGACAGAAAGCGCACATTTAATAATCATCTAGATCTCCTCACAGCACGATTGTAAAAGATGAAATGGAATGCATAGCACACTTGCTATATGTGGGTGTCCTTCCCATAACCAAGTTTTACAGTAACACCATAATTTACTCCTCCATTCTATAAGAGGTGGTGCTGTGGGTTCTACTGCCCCCACTTTTCTGGAGCATCTATTTGCAGAGGAGTTCTAGCTGCTGAGATGGACTGCCTTCAAGCACTGTGTCCGAACTAATCGTAGCACCACTGATCTAGAAAACTTTAATCAAAATCCATGGATTGCTACTGTGAAACTTCTTGATGTTACTACTGATATTCCCAGGCTTGGGACCTCTGCCACTGGAGGATTCCCATCTATAGCTTAAGGACTACCCGATCCTCCTTGTGCCCTAAAGGTTTTCCAAATAGCCGAGGTATCGCAAAAGCATCCTATATCGACTCAGGCATGAATCTCATCCATTAACTGTTTATCATATATATATATTTATTTATTTATAAATCATAAATCTATCTGAAATTTTACAAGTGTTTGTACATTATTCCTCTAGGTCTTTCCATATTTGTTGCTAAACAACCTAAACAACCACGGACAACACAAAAAGTTTTGAGTTACAACGGAAGTACTGTATTTTTAAAGTGTTTTATTTATTTTTTTATTTTATTATTATATATTTATTTATTATTATTTATTATTATTATTTTTTATTTTTGTTTAGCACTCATAAGTACAGCAGCGTCGCTCGGCGTTTTTTTGTAATTATAAAGTAAAAACAATATGGCGTGGCTGTTTAACTGTTTTTAAAATGAAATTCCGTGTTGGACTAACCAAGACTTTTTTTGTTTTGTTTTTTGAACATTTTTATTGTTTCAGAACTTTATAACCACTTCTTTTTTAGAAAATATGATATATTTTCATACAATGAAGGAAGAATGACGAGGTAAACAGAACTTTTATTGATATAAAATATTATTTATTTCTTTGCCAAACTGAGCGATAAATACGCCGATACAGGTACTCCTAAATCTGAATATATCATGTCTATATAAGAAGCATGTTTTTTTTTTTTATAATCTAACCATGGTCTGCTTGATTTTAAATGAAAATTCATAAAAGTTCTAAGAGTAGGCAGCCAGTAAAACAAAGCCGGTTAAAAATAGTCCACATAAATTTCAATGCTTGACAATCATGTAAAGGAAATGCAAAATATAAAGTAACTGAAACGCTAGATGCTAAAAATGCAAAATATAATAAATAATGATGTCATTTTGTAAAAGGAAATTTTATTTGCCGTCATTTATTAGTAAGTTATAATGATTATCCGAAAATCAGAAACGTTTCTCATTAAAATTTATTTTCTAAACCAACTTCATAAATGAACTATTGATACCACATAAATAATCAGTAGACGACAGATATGTTCTTCTCGTAATTCGCTTCCGTAGTCTGCTAATTATTTATGAGAGCAAATATTCTTCGTATGTGGGCAGGTTTAATGATATATTTTCAAGGTGAACCATTACGCAAAAAATGAGCAATTCTCAACTGAGTGAGGGTTTATATTACCTCTTATCAGGAACTCGATCCTGTATGGCGCCTTTATATTATCTACGATATCTGAAATAATTAGATCGAACTGTCTAGCTGCCTGAACTAGAAAAAAATAATAAAACTTTCGACTCAGGTCTACATTGGTGTTTTAGTATTTTAGATGGATTTACATAACCATCTTTTTAGTAAAGTGGCATAGTTGTAGATCTCAGAAAATTATAAAGAAGTTTTATAATTTGCTAAATTATGAAATGGATCATAAACAGGAAATGTAAGCTGTTTCTTGTAGGAAAAAAAAATAATGCTGACTCATTCGTTATCTGTGTTGGGAAAGAGTTGATGGGTTCGATATCAGCAATTAAATTGATATCGAACTTAGACTTGCGTTATGATTAGTAAATTTCTGAGGTTGAGCTACCCAAAATTGTGTATGAAATTTGAATTTCAAGTTCCCTTGCTTGCTTTACTCCCTTCTCCTTTTTTTAATTAATTAAAATTGGTTCATATGTATAAATCTTTGTTTTCATTAGTATGAGTTCAGACCGTACTTGGAGAACTAAAGGTAACCAAAACGTAATACTAAAACTTTTCTAGGGGGGAAATTCTGCTTAAACTGGATAGCGACTGTGTTGAGTCAGTTTAGCAAACGATATTCGAATTATATTGATATACCGTAAACTGTTTTCTTCGTTCAGTAATGTTCATCAACGTTACAACATCTATTACAACTTCAAATGTACTTATCTATCGTTATCTACATCGGACGAAATAGTTTCTTTACTTAATGTATGCCATGGACACCGCGACATTTTCTTTTTTCTCTTACTTCTTTTTTTTATGTTCTCTTTCAGTACTGCTGCATATGTATTTACGTCATATATTTTCAGTATTTAAATGCATGACCTAAATAAGTTAATGGCTTTAGTGTTTGAAATGAATTCTAATAAGAATAAAAGCGTCTAATGTGAATATGGAGGGGATAGTGGCTTCAACAAGGAAATCGGCTTATATAACATTCACACTTTCGTTTTGTTAGAAGCTGTAGCCAAAGGGTTATGCGGAACGGGAATTGGCTAGTTGCAACTTGTTTCGCCTCAAACACAGTTCATGCTTCAGTCATGGGAATGAATTAAAAGAATCAGCTGAGAAGAATCATTCGAGCTTCGAGAATAGCTGATCATTGGTTCAAAATTAAGGGTGCAATGGGATCGCACTGTAAACGCGAGGTTCCGTTCAGTTTAAACTAACAGAAGACCTTTCACATCAAGGTTACTTTATACTCTTATGTATAAAGGGTATAAATTGTGGTATTGTACTAAGCTCGTAGGAGAATGGTAAATGGCTCTCCTCACGTCTAAGGGCGACGGAGATAAAAATTATCAGTGCCCTGCATACTTGGTTAAGGACCATTGTGCTAAATTAAAGAGCATTTGTGAGCAAGTACTTGTACGAAGTATTCTCAAATATGTAACTTAAAGTTCCCGGCTATGTTGACAAATTGCTTTTCCGATGGAGGCTAACTCTCCGCTTCCGAATGAATTTCAGCAAATTTAAAATCCGAGTTTCCGGGGGCTGGGGGATCGAACATGCAACTTTGCCTGAGGCTGACAAACTCAGCCATATTGTGGAAACAGCCCATAAAAATTGACGGGATTCGAATTCAGGCCTTGTCCACTGGAGTAACTAAACAATGACTACGCTTAACTGCTGACAGTACCGTTTGATGGATTTTATATATGAAGAGAGAGAGAGAGAGAGAGAGAGAGAGAGAGAGAGAGAGAAATAAGATACAATATCGGACAATATTTTATTTATTTCTAATTATTTCTCTAACCCTTCTTTAAATCTTAATAAGCGCTCTGCCTCTAGCAGGCTAAGTGTCCTGCTAGAGGCAGAATGAAATTTAAATGAAAGCAGATTAAAGGTTACATTCAGTTTGCAGTTATCTTTCCTTAGTTTGAATCTGTGTCCCCTTATTTTCGTCATCCTAGAAAGAGAAAATATGTTTCCATTACTGAACACCTCATCAATTCCTCAGGAGATCCTTAGTTTCCAAACGTTGCAGTCTGTGGGACTCGAGTAAAACAATTTATGCTCACCTTCTTACCCTTTAAAGCAAATCAACGCCTCTCTCGAAATGAGATTTCTAGACCTGTTTACAGCATTCAATATATGGCGTGACTACTGTTATGCATAGTGGGATAATTGCCTCTTTATCTCTACTGGCAGAATTTGTGGGTATCATTGATAGTAACCCATGTTCTGTACTTGTAACCTTACCTTACTATTAGGAGGACTTCACATCATACTTTATTGCAACCCAAGGCCCTTTTCATCTTCAGTTGTATTCAATGTGCTGCACTCTCGCGATTTATTATTAAACTCAGGATCACTACGAGGCAGATGTAGAACCTTGCATTTATCCGCATTGAAACTTTATAACGATTTTTTATTCCAGTTGTGTAATTTGTCTGTCTTGTTTCAGCAACATTCCATGTTTTTTTTTTTTACAACCCCCTGACGAGCTGAATATCGTCAGCAAAATTTTACTTAAAACTTATGATACCATCATAAATATCATAATGAAAATTAAGAAATACGGTCCTAACAAAACCTTGATGGGGATCCTCACTCATAACACTGATCCATTCGTAGCACTGCCGATTTATAAATAATTTCAACTTTCCCACTTGCATCATTACCTTAAATATTTCCCAAGAAGCCCCTTCGGGAAGATTGGGATGGAACAATTTGAATTTGAACAGCTTTTACACCTTCAGAAGGGAAATCTAGAGTGTACGCCTTCATCTTAAAATCCACTCATCACCTAGCCTAAATGGCATTCCACCTATTGTATATACTTAAAGTTGAAAGAAGAGCCTGTTGAGCTTTGATATATTCTTTTCGATGCCCCAGTTCAAATGTTTAGTTGTGCTAGGTTGCAGCGGCATTGAACAGATATTGCCCATTACAGAGTTTTTTAATTTTTCCAGTACTCAGTGCTCGGCTACACAGAGAAGTCTCAGAAAACGATAATCAAACACGTTCTTGAGAAATTGGATTATATTCCTTAACAATATCTATTTTGAGATCCGCAAATTCTTAAGTCTGACGTTCCTTTATGCACAGATAAAATACTTGGATCTCATGGTCCTCTATAAGATAGTACTCAAATATGATATTTACTATAATGGACGTCCTGCACCTAAGCAGTATTCGTCTTACTTGCTAGTGCTTCTCGTGAAAGGATCCTTCAATCTAACAGCCTTCAGAACTGTGGCAGATACTCACCAAGATTAATCGCCAACCATTGTTTACAATACAGTAGAACCCGGATAAGAATTTTTTCAGGGGACTGGAGGTTTAGAACTCCTGACGCGGGAAAACGTCTTAGAAGGGAAAATGACCTAAGGGTATGAAATATTAACTACACAAATAAAAATGAAAAGATACATATACATAAGTTAAAGATAATTTTTAAGTACTATTTCAGAATTCATAAATATTTTACTCTGCCTATGGGAAACATTTTTAAACTGGGGATTTCTAATTGCTTAACATTCTGTTCATTAAACTCATTACCAAGTTGGAAGAATGAGCTCCTTTGGAGTTCCAACATGCCTAAAAAGGTCGCAATTACAGTAAGACAGAGCAATAATCTACTAAGTAATTTAGAACTGTTCAGAACCATCAGAACTTAATGCTGTCTACTTATCCAATTATGGAATCAATGAAAACAACTGCAATATGTCACTTCCATTATATCAAAATGTTTTAGCGCTGAAAGCCTCACACTACGGAAAATTCACTAATCGAACAAGTTAGCGCCCAGCATCATTTTAGTTCATAGTAAACCACCGAAGTAGGTGAAATGGCATCGTTTCTGTTATATCTCTTGTTGTGAGTGCCTTCACAACGAGTTGCCCTGATATTGAACTACCTCGAATAGGCAACACTTCGCCAATGGATTCTCGGCGGATACCATCACCCCACAACCCCTGGGTGGTGGTGGTATCCGCGAGAATAAGTAAAATTTGTCTTCTCCATTGGCGAAGCGCTGCTTTTTGGAGGTAGTGCAATATCAGGGCAACTCGTGAAGGCATTCACAATATGAGATACATGTATATCAAAAACGATGCCATTTCACCTACTTCGTGGTTTACTGCAAACAAAAATGATGCCTGGCACTAACTTGTTTGATTACCAAATTTTTATATTGTTTAATATTTTTTAATAATAAAACTAAATAATTCTGTATTTAAAAAACGTATTAAGTGGAAAAACGTCATTACACTGACTGATCACTGAATTATGACCACCCCTATGAAAACTGAATGCAACCCGTTGACCACGTGAGGTACGAGAGTGCGGAGTTAGTCGACCTACGTAGCATAGATAAGGTGTCAGTGGTTCAGTAGGTAGAAAATTTCCGAGCATGATGGGTAAAAGGAAGGATTTATCGGACTCTGATAAAGGACAAATTGTGGGTGCTCGACGAGCTGGTGCTTCGATTTCCCAAACGGCTGAACTGGTGGGGTGTTCGAGAGCTGCCGTAGTTAAAGTGTACCAAGACTGGCGTCAAAATGGTCAAACAACGACCCGACGGCAAAACTGCAAAGGTCAGCGAAATATTGATGTTAGAAGTGAGCGTCGGGTCCAACGACGCGAACAGGCGCAGCACTGTTGAAGAGTTGACTACCCAATACAACATGGGCCAACCCGGAACAATATCTGGCATGACCATGCGTTGCAAGCTCGCACATATGGGCTATACCAGCAGACGACCCCTGCGGCATCTTCTCCTAATCAAAGTTCATCGGCGTAAAAGACTCGCCTGGTGCAAAGAGCATGCAAGTTGGCCGTTAGAAGACTGAAAGAAGGTGTGTTGGTCGGATGAATCACGTTATTTACTCCACACCATGGATGTCGTGTACGGATTTGGCGTCAACAACATGAGGCTCTTGATCCATCATGCATGGTATCAAAAGTGCAGGCCGGTAGAGGCGGTTGTATAGTGTGGGGCATGTTTCACTATTAGGAACTTGGACCCCTGGTGCATGTAGAACAACGTATCAGTGGTTTTCGCTATCGTCAACTGCTTGCTGACTGTGCTATGTTACACTTTTTCCCGAATGGCGATGGTGTCTTCCAAAATGACAATGTGCCGAGCCATCGGGCACTTGTTGTGCAGAAATGGTTTGAGGAACACAGTTCTGACTTCCAGCATATCGATTGGCCTCCAAACTTCCCCGATATCAATCCCATAGTGCACTTGCGGGACACTGTGGAAAGACTGTTCGGATACACCAATCACCTCCATACCTGCATTGCTGACCACATTATACACAGCTTGGTTGGCCATACCTCCCGAACGCTTCCGACATCTTGTTGAATCAGTGCCACGTCGGATAGCTGCTGTACTGAGGGCAAAAGGTGGACCTACGAAGTATTAGGTAGGTGGTCATAATTCAGTGATCACTCAGTTTATAATAATACACTGTGTATCCTTTATCACGAACTTATTATTCGGGAAACTTCTTACGCGGGAAAATAATACATTACAATATATAGAGGTGAAATTGGGACTTCAGAAACCAAACCTAGTACAGGGGAAAACTTCTTATGCGGGAATTTCTTATCCGGGCTCTACTGTATATTGTTTACAAAAAAAAAAAAATCTTGCTAGGTGGAAATTAATTCTCTTTTCCGATAGTTGATTATTGAACTGCTTCAGTCATTGTTAATTGTTCCCATTCAAAATTTTAATATTTCGCATGAAATCTAGCTGTTATGTTTCGTAAATTAAATCGATTTTTATTTTTATTTTTATTATTTTTTAATTTTTTCAGTTGACGGACTTTGCCTACGAATGTTACCACAGAATGAGGACACTTCTCAAGCTATAAAAGTAATCTTTCTGCGAATTATAATTCGATTACAACTACCAACAACAAAAGCTTGCATTCCTTGGAAAAAAATTTGTTGTACGACCTTTATGACTTGCATAAATTCTCATGCGACTTACGGTATAATGTAAGCAATCCTTTGAAATATATTAGCAGTTTAGATGAGAGGTAGATGTCTGTAAGAAAAAATTTTTGACCCAAAGTGAGCAAACTTTGAACTTCTTTTGGTCTTCAAGTGGCGTCTGAAGTTAAGCATTGCCCTTTTCGACTTTATGAATATAAAAAAAGTATCACTTTAAAGAAATGAGGGCAAATATATTTCAGATATATCTAATGATTATTGATGAACTTTGATCAGCAACAACAGTAAACTTTTCTCGCTGGGTTTTATGAGAAATGTCTTTAACTGGCTCTCTACTATGAGCCAACCATTGTAATTTTGGAAAAATAAAAAATACATCTGCTTTGCCCGTTGTACTAATAGATGAAGAGGGTCCTCTTTTGACGAAGAACAGAATAATGAAAAATGCTAAGTAAAATAACACAGTTGATTAAGCGACTCTGGTTAGGTCTGAAGTCTATGCATCATCACAGCTGTGATACATACCATTTAATGATGAGTGCCCCAGGGTTGTGCTACTATACGAATGTAATTTAATTAGGTGAGCAAAAAAGATAATTAAATTGTTAGCGTAATGTGGCAAGTTAGAAATCACTGGCGAGATAGCAAGTAGCCCAGACTCAAATTCTGTACCATAAATAGTTTAATATGGTAAAAACGACTTGCCATTTCCAGAATTTCCATCTTACAGTAAAATAGAAATTAAGAAAGAGAGAGAGAAGAGAAGCAGTCGATGTAGGTACGTCATCGCTGCCCTTATAATAAGTACCGTAGCAACTGCTTTTTACAGGCATCCCGATGCAGTTCTTACCCTGCTGACTGCCTGTGATATGTGAGGAAAATCTATTTCCACTGGGTCTTTTTATGTGTGACGTGTCTCTCTCTCATCAGATATTTTATGTTGAGTGAACAGATTAATATTTATTAGAAGAGGAGACGTAGGATGTAGGTACTGTTCTGATTAATGATAAAAGTGCCTAAAATGGCAAGGACAGGTTGAAGCAAAGTTTTATTTTTTATTTTTTTTTATTATGTACAGGTTTGGGCAACCTGTGCATAAAGGGGATTAGCATCCACTGGTTTAGCACTACCTCCAGTGAATGCTGTTAAAGACTGGGAACCAGGCCCGATTCCTCGTGCCGGTGGACGGATACCGAGCAGCAGTTGTCCAGGTGATGGCTGTTCCCTGATGGCAAAGAGCCTGACACAAACAACATACACTACAGAACATTCGCTAACATTACACTGACACGCATTACTTCACGCATCAGGCCCGTTTTACAGAGTTCTGTATTTCAGCACAGTTATATTAGGTGGAGATAGATTATTTCTGGGAGCTACCATAGAAAAGGTATACACACACACACTGATGAGAGTCTGCTCTTCTCTACTTTCCTCAACTCCCTATGTCTGCTATTCGCCGAGTTGCATCTCCTCTGTTGTGAGCTGTGGGCTGCCAAGAGTTTCAGCATGGACTATATTCTGATTTAGTGATCATATATACTTGATGGACTGCCGATGATGGGTGGACTTAATTTGGTTTATCTGGTGTGGCATTTGTATATCTCCTATTTTGATTTTAAACTTAATGTTTTGAAGGCTTGCTTATTTATTTGCATGTTGTGAGACCTCCGTGGCAGTATAGTGGGCTCGTCACCTAGAAGCGTCCAGAAAAAAAAAAGACAGTCGCGTCAACTGCTCCCGACATTACATCGTATACGGTGCTTAGATCTCAAGGATTAAGAGGAATTTGATGGGAAAAGAATATCCAGGGAAGCTACCTGCTCCGGGTTCATGGCTTGCTCTTCTAGCCCCTATCGTATCCTGTTATTCGTTTAGAGAAGTGTAGGTTCAAATCCTGACGGAAATTGAAGGGATCCTTAAAGACCTCTTTAATCGGAGCTGTAGTTTGCTGGTCTCAAGCAGTGAGGAAAGTTTTCTCAATAAGTTATTCAAGGATTATCAGCCTTCACAATCTGCATAAAACGGTCCGTGAACACACACGCACACACGCATACAGAAAGATGATAAAGATTACATCTACCAACGCATAGTAGTCATGTCACTAAGCCAACCATGTTTTCTGTACAGCTCTTATAAATGAAAAATTTAGTTTTCGTAAGGAGTATTACAATTCATTCATCGGACATTAAATTGGTGAAGGTTCAAACACGATTAACTTTATTTATATTAGTAAAGTTGCTAACTTTTATTTAGTTTCTTGTTTCACTGTATAATAAATTTCAGTACGAATTGCATCGATTTAACTATATTCGAAATGCTTATGTGTATTGCAAGGTGTTCGTAAATGATATTTACAGTTTTAGTTTTTATTCACTAATAGACATTACAGAGTTATCTATATTGAAAATGTATATGTATAATATTACAAAATAAATTAAATAACAGTGCATTTAAGAATGATATACATCTATACGTATAATACAAGATATGTATATATATATATACATACATCTGTGTATATAAATATAGGAACAAAAGGCGATTACTACAAGAATTACTAAATCCAAACTGCTAAGTAGAAGTTTTGCAGTGTGAATGAAATTTGGGTTATTTACAGGGCCGGCTCCAAAATTTGTTGAACTCAGTTCAATAATTACTTGCGGGGTCCTCTGCAAAAATAAATACTGGGTATTTTTGTAATAGTGAATTTTTAAAATTTTACAGTATTCAAATTTTGCAACCCTTGGAGTGACAATAAGGTGGGTAACTAGATATTAAGAGGGCGGTAGGCTCGTTGATAGAAATGCGGAAAAGACGGGTATGATATTATTATTTTAGACCATTTGAGCGCAGGCCTTGTTCGACAGAACCGGTTGAGCATGCTTGTGGCCGTCGCTGGTAATTTATGAAGGGTTCTTGTTGCAAATTGTTCAGAAAAATTAAGGCCCAGTTTTTGCCGTAGCCAGTCCTGTATTTGATTTCCTGAGAGAGAGAGAGAGAGAGAGAGAGAGAGAGAGAGAGAGAGAGAGAGAGAGACCGAAGTGAAGTGAAAGGAACAGAATAAGTTATCATTTCTATGCGCCTGTATCTAAGATTTTATGATGTAGAAGGGTTATAAAGACATTTAAATTTGAGCAGAGTTCGCCTGTTTAATAAATAAGATAAAGAAAATCTTTGTAGTACGTAGAAATATGTATATACACTGAATAGACAGAAATCATGCAAATTGTTCAGAAAAATTAAGGCCCAGTTTTTGCCGTAGCCAGTCCTGTATTTGATTTCCTGGAAAGAGAGAGAGAGAGAGAGAGAGAGAGAGAGAGAGAGAGAGAGAGAGAGAGAGAGAGAGAGACGGAAGTGAAGTGAAAGGAACAGAATAAGTTATCATTTCTATGCGCCTGTATCTAAGATTTTATGATGTAGAAGGGTTATAAAGACGTTTAAATTTGAGCAGAGTTCGCCTGTTTAATAAATAAGATAAAGAAAATCTTTGTAGTACGTAGAAATATGTATATACACTGAATAGACAGAAATCATGCAAATTGTTCAGAAAAATTAAGGCCCAGTTTTTGCCGTAGCCAGTCCTGTATTTGATTTCCTGGAAAGAGAGAGAGAGAGAGAGAGAGAGAGAGAGAGAGACGGAAGTGAAGTGAAAGGAACAGAATAAGTTATCATTTCTATGCGCCTGTATCTAAGATTTTATGATGTAGAAGGGTTATAAAGACATTTAAATTTGAGCAGAGTTCGCCTGTTTAATAAATAAGATAAAGAAAATCTTTGTAGTACGTAGAAATATGTATATACACTGAATAGACAGAAATCATAGGTTACCTACCTAGTAACGGGTAGACCCACTTTTCTCCCAGATAAGGGCAGTCACACGGCGAGGCAGTGAGTCCACTAGTTCACTAAAGCGTTCCACAGGTATTTCCATCCATGCTTGCTGCACCGCTGTCCATAATTCCGTCGCATTCCTGGGTAGAGGATCCAAAGCTCGAACGGATCATACAGCATCCCAAAGATGCTCCACAGGGTTCATGTCCGATGAACGGGGAGGCCATTCTATGGTTATAAAATCTGCGGAATGCTCTTCGAACCATGTTCTAGTCACCATGGCTCTGTGGGGAGGTGCATTGTCCTGCTAGAAGAGTCCATTGCCCTGTGGGTGCACGATGACCATGAAGGGATGCAGATGGTCTGCAAGGATGGACACATAATCAGGACCGTTCAGTGATGCGTATAGACGTACCAGAAGTCCCAACGTATGCTAGTTGAACACGCCCCAGACCATTACCGACCGTCTACCTGCCTGAACGGTTCCTCGTTGACATGACGGGTGCATAGCTTCGTACGGTTTCCACCAGATACGCATCCTCCCGTCCGCTCGAAATATAGTGGCGGACAAAAAAACTACATCACTTGTGAATTTTGCAAATACTGTAATGTGCTTTGTGCTGCATTGTGGGTTGCAGAAATGTTCGAAATGCATTTGTCAGATGGGATATATATGTCTGTGAATGAAATCCAATAAAAAAGACTCCAGCTGATATACCAAATTGCCACAAATATCTTCCCAAAGGTAAAATGCGTAATTCATGAAAATATGAGAAATCATGCAAATGGCAATCATGACAACCAAACATACATTTTATTTCATTTACGTGTACAAACTGAAATGATAGGTTAACGTAATAGTATTATGTACTGTAAATCAGCAAAATAAGTTCTCAATATTTTGTTCCTCCTCGATCTACAATTACAGCCTTGCAACGATCTGGCATAGAGTTAATCAACTTCTGGATATACGGTTGCGAATTTCGTGTTACCACACCCTTGTAATGCTCTCCTGCAGCTGAATCTTACTTCTGAGCAATTTTAGACGACATTATGTACGAGCAATTTTCAATCGAGTTCAAATGTGGACTGTTGCCGGGTCATTCCAACACTGTAATGCCAGCACTTCTGAGGTATGACTGCACCTTAAAGGAGAAAAATGAGAGAAAACATTGGTGTAAGTATATTTTAAGCCTTGTGAGATAGGAAGACAAACTCATCATTAAATCTAAATAGCATAAAACGTACCAATTTTGCTGTGTGGCAAGGTGCTGAGTCCTGTTGAAAAATGCAGTTTTGGATGTCTGTGTGGTGATCCCTAATAACGAGTTTCAGGCACTCCTCCAAGACAGCAGTGTAGGTTTCTGCATTCACCTTTCCGTTAATAAACTTAATTCTTCCCACCCCTTTGCTTGTTATGCATCCCCAGACCATCTAACCGGCGTGGAACTTTACAGTCGGTGTTATGCAGTCAGGATGGTATGGCTCCGATTTTCGTCTTCTGACATATCGCTTCCCGTCCAAGCCATGTAGGTTGAATTTCGATTCGTCAGAAGAGATGACGGTGTCCCATTACTCTTTTGTCCATGAAACATGCATTTTAGCTCAAGCAAGTTACTTCTTCCTCATTTGTTGGGTCAACAAAGGCTTCCTCTTGGGACGATAGGCATGCAGACCACATTCCGAAAGCCGTCTTTGGATAGTTCGTGCACTTGTTTCAACCCCTGAGACCATCTCAAAGTCCAGTTTTAGATCCGGAGCGATTAGGAAGGCATAGCCGTTTCAAATATCAATCTTGGGAAGGCGTAGTCAGTCTCTTACGGCCTGAACCAGGTTTTATCTTCACATCACCGGTTTCACGCTTTAATTTCAGCACCCGGGACAGTGTTGACTGGTGGCAACCTATTTTATCAGCGATAGCACGCGTAGAAAGCCCTTCCTGGAACAGAGCAACAGCTACGCTTTTTTTCTTGGTGTCTACTGAGCAAATGGAGCCATGCTTACCCCTTCGCAAAACAGGATACTAATGAGCGTGTATATCCTTCCAACGCCGTATTTATAGAACGGCTGATGCAATACCTTGCAATACCTTTGTTTTGCGACAAATAAAATGACTGTAATAGAGCAATATCTTATACGTTTCACTGCAAATGTTACTTTTTTAAAGTGGTGCAGTTTTTTTGTCCACCACTGTAAGTGGACCAAGAGACCCGTCTCTAATCATCCATGGTCCAGTGCCGATGTTCTTTCGCTCAGTTGAGACGTAGAGTCCTGTGTTGTGGTGTTAGCAATGGGACTCTGGGGAGTCGGCGGCTTCCATAACCTATTGCGGCTAATGATCGCCTAATGGTCTTGGTGGAGACGTTTTTGGCACCAACCTAGTTTAAGTCGGCGGTGATTTGTGCCACTGTCGTTCTCCGGTTGGCTGAAACAATGCGAGACACTTTCTTCCACCACCTTTTTCCGCCCACAGCGCTATCCACGATGAGAAGATGTTATTCCGGAAATGGCGTATTCCTGATACACTCTTGAACGGGGATGGATAGCGGATTTTCTGTATCACCTCCGCGACAGATTGACCCATGCGTCGGGCACCCACTATCATCCCTCTTTCAAAATCAGTTAACTAGCGACGTTTATCCATACTGACATCAAATTACCGTTTACGTGAATGCAGTGTACTATATATCATGTCAGTGTAGTCATATATCTGCCAATCGGTGGGTTCTTGCACTAGCGAGAGGGCGGGGGGGGGTTAACAGCGTCGCATTGCTCAGGAACCAGGTATCCCATAAATTCTGTGCTTTCAGTGTATTTCGTGTGGAAACATTTAGCACCGTCTAATTTTAGTATTAATTTTATGCACTGTTTTTTAATATTTTCAACTTTTAAGCAAAAGTTTTGCTGCTCTAGACCCATATAGGGACGAATATTCAAGAATTAGCAAGATAGTAGTGAGAAATAAATGTCTTTGTGTGATGTAAATGTTTCAGCCTTGTTTTTGTCAGACCACGTTTCAGGTACATTTTAAATATATACCAGTTGGAATGATCAACTCAAAAAAGTTTCAATTTGGTGCTTGAATTGTAGCTCCAAATAGCATTTTCGCGATATCACCAGATGGCTTTTCGAGCTTGAGAAGGCGTTTTATGTGGTACGAAATCCCTTGTTGCCAATGCAAGGACAGTTTTATGTCAACTACGGGAGAGGCGTACCAAGTAAACTGTCAATTCTTGGTAGAAGCGTTTTGTGAGCGAAGGTAGTAAAGGGGGGGGGGAAGTACTGGTACAGCTGTGAGTGAAGAATATATTGCAAACATTAGACCGATCGGTGTTCAGCAAAACTGCGCAGAATGCCAGTTTTGCGAAGACCGCAGAAATTTGTGCGCTGTGCTAATAGGCAACTTAACATAACCAAACCAATTTGAACGACTCTTTTAACAAGTTATTGCAAAGCGCCGTCATATCCATGCATACCGGTTACAAATTGTGCAGCAACCGAAACGTACTGGCAGTGTTGGATTTAGGTGGTTTGTGGCTCTGGCTCACATATGTTTATAGGTCTTAAAAATAAAGTTGATTGGTCTCTAGATCAACAGTAACCGAGTTGGTCTGGGAGCACCAGCGATCCTGAGGCCTTGGAGCAACACCACTGTTCCCCATTAAATCAGGCCCTGCCCATGCAAAATGAAACAGTATGACTTTCGTTCAGAGTTCCTCAAAATCGTAGCCGATGATAAACACAATTATGAACAAATTAGTGTTAGTGATGAGGCGACATTTCATCTATCGGGATGAGTGAATCGTCACAATTTGCAGGTGTATGGGAGTGAAAGCCCCATGAATTAATGCAATATGAAAAGGGAGTCCAAAGATTAATGTGTTTGGAGCAATATCTGGAGGAAAACTCTGCTCTCCGTTCTTTGCAGAACCGACAATAACAGAAATTGTGTATCTCGACATTCTACAGGGTTATTTAATGCCACAACTGGAGGAACCATTCAAAATCTAATTTATCAATAATACCCCCCCCCCCTTCACCCTCAATCACACTTCCCTAAAAAAGTGAGGGCGTTCCTGGGTGAACTTCTTAATCGATGAAGTGGACGTGGAGGCCCTGTGGAGTGGCCTCCGCGTCCTTGTTGTCCCTCCGACGAAGGGCCAACAAGCCTTGAAACGGTGCCGTCTGGGTGGTGGTGCCCACCGAGAATAAGTAACAATAGTCTTCTCTTTTAGTGAAGCGTTACTTATTTGAGGTAGTGTAATACATGGCAACTCGTTGTGAAGGAGGAGCACAATATGAGATACAGATAAAATGATGCTCCTTCAAACTACAAACGTAGTTTTTTCGTTTAAGAGTTTTCTATGGTGTATTGACACCAATATTATATAGAATACTTACTCTTAAACATATGATGCTTTATTGCATCAATCTTCATTTATACATTATTATATAATGTACAAGTATATTGTATAATAGAATTTGAAAGAAATGCTAAGCGGACGAGATAACGAAGAATACAATTTTTATTTATTGGCCAGTTCCGAATATCAATATTTATTTCTTTATTACGCTATCGAAGTGAAGGGATTGCAAAAGGTTACTTTTACACAAACAGTGTGTCGCAGTTAATGTCAACTGATAAATTGGTTCAACGTTCATTTCTAGTAGTTTTTTAGTGAGTCAGTTGGTAGCACAAAGTCCACTTCAGATACACTGTGCATTGTTTCTCATGAAATAACCGCCAGTTGAAATACGAAAGCTTAACTGAATGATGAGGGGAGGGGGAGCTATTTATAAAAATATTTATAAAACTCAGTATTTATAAAACATTTACAAAACTCAGGGAAGGAGATGCAAATAATGTTTTTTTCTTCTATGTTTGAAATTTTATGTGAAGGTAGTGATCATGCTGTAGTGGTGTGTGATAGACTGCGCTATGTAACAAATTTTCAAAAGTTGCTGTTTATCTGTATTTCTTGGTGTTTCTTTATTTTAGTTTCTGCATAGTATTAATGGTTTGTCCAGAAAATAAAGAAACGTTGCAATAATAATATATAAGATTTATTAAAAATGTTTAACTTCTGTGCAGAATCGAGTATTAATGTTTGCTACAAGAAAATAAAACGCAAACAAATCCATTTACGGTGTCTTGGAGGAATCATCCCCCATACACTGACATCGCCCAGATTTGGTCTGAAAAGTACCAAGTGACAGTGTAAGTAATGACACTTTGCATTCCATTTTTCTGTAATTTTCAACTTGTAAACTAGTTCTTTGTAATTTTACCTCGTACTGTTACAAAGAAAGACGTTCACTACAAGGCAAAACGACTGGCAATAATTTTATCTTCCAGTTCTTGTGAAACCAACATCTTAACTTGTTGTTAACTTCTTCTAGTTCACTACAAGACGTTCACTACAAAGCAAAACGACTGACAGTCATTTTATCTTCTTCCAGGTCTTGTGAAACCAACATCTAAACTTTTTAACTTCTTCTAGTTCTTGTAAAACCAACATCTTAACCAGTACTTGAACAGAATATTAGAAACTCATTGATGGGTACTAATGAGGAAATAGAGATCAAAAGGGCTCGAAATGGATCTGTGTGTGTGTGTATGTATATATATATATATATCCCTGGAAGATACCTCTTTTGATAGGGATTGGTCTTGTCGTGATGCTCTCGACCTTGATAGCGGTCCTCCATTTCGCCATCGTTGCTTTTAAGAAGTATGTCAGTGTCAAGTCGACTTTATAGATCTTTAGTGTTTCAATCACCAAGTATGGGGCAGGGAGTCGACGGCCTTGCGGTAGGTCGATGTACGCCGTGGACAGTTTGTTGTGCATCTTATAGATTTGCTCCATAACTGCCTCGTCAGTGGTCAATTTCTAAATTCTGGAGGAAGATGTATATCTTCACCAGAACCTCCCACTGTGTCATCTTGTACGTTCTTGGCTTTTTTCCTTTCTAGATCTATCCAGGGTGCACGGCCGTTATGACTTGCTTCACTTCTCCATATGTCCCCCCCCCCCCACCGCAACTCCTCGAGTACCTTCTGGTTGAGGAATTGCCTTCCTTCTCTTCTTTTCCAATTTTCCTGTAGAAGGCTCTCTGGTTTTCTTCAAATGTCCTGTTGTCCAAGGAACTCTTGGAGAGTGCCAAGAGTTCCTCTTGACACACTCTCCTTGTAAAGGCTAGGTGTCTTGCTGAGTACCAGGAGTTTCTGCTTGAGGGTGTCAGTATATTCTTCAATCCTTTAATCATAGGTCTCGTGTTTTCTGTAGATATTGTGTTTCTCGAGGATGACCTTCCCTTTTCTGATAAGCTTCTTGTTACCCCCTTGGTATTGGATCAAATGGCCTATCTTCACTCTTATCTCTTCTATCTTTTGCTGTAGCCTTCTTTCCCAGTCTGGTGGTTCCTTGTCTTTGTTTTTTGTGTTACGTTGGCTCCTGGTTTGCATTCCGTTATTCCTGGTAGCTGCTACAGCGGTGCAGTAAATGACTGTGCGGATGGTGTCGAGATAATCTGGTATTATTCACATATTGAGGTGGTCTGTGATGGTTTCAAGTCGGAGTGCTCCACAGTTGATGCTCTCCGAAACCTTATGGCTGCTGCAGCAACAGATAAGAAATACTTTCTTGTTATATCCGTTGACTTCGCTGGGACGTTCGATTCTCTCTGGTGGCCGAGCGTCCTTGGCCGTCTCCGGAAAGCAAATTTACCAACAAACCTCTATAGCTTCATTAAAACATATCTCTCCGACAGATCTGTATCTATCAACACACCATTCCAGAAACTCACGAGGCAGGTTTACAGCGGTTGTCCCCAGAGTTCTCCTGGGACCGCTCTTGTGGAATATTGTCATGGATGATTTTCTCCCCATTTGGTCTGGGTGAGGTTGGTTCGCAAGCTTTTTCAGATGACCTCATACTCACTGTCGCTGCCAACACTAGAGCACAGCTTTAGAACATAGCAAACCACTCTCTCCGACTTCTTCAAGACTGGGCAGGATTGCACTATCTCAGGATCTCCCCAATGAAAACAAGCTCTATCCTACCTCTAAATAACCGACGGCCACCACAAATAAAAATTGAAGGTAAAACAGTTAAACTAACAAGCACAGCTAAAATATCTTGGAATCATCCTTGATCCAACAATCATTCCAACCACTTCTTAAATATCTGAGGACAAAGATCAGAAATTATGCTGCCCTGATTACCTCACGACGTGATTGGGGACTGAAACGGCACACTCTGTCATTGTTTTACAAGGCCATATTTATTCCAGCTATTACCTATGCCTCTGGCATCTGGTTCACGAAGGCCACAACTTCAACAAACAGTAAGACACTCGAAACCATTCAGCGTTTAATCCTCTTAACCATCACCATGCCTGCTGCACAGTTAGTACCCATGGACTACTGACTTTGGCTGGTGCCCTTCAACTTGATTTGGAGATCGTCCGCTGTGGACTTCTGTACCAACTGTCCAAAGGGATCCCCTATACCTTCCTAGGCTTCACAGTGGATCTGGCGAACAGTCGCAGAGCAAAAAAGAAACGCCTTGTTACCCATCTGCAGCAGGTATGGCAAGAAAGATGAACAAACTCATTTAAAGGAGAAATCACGCGAAAATTTCCCTGACATTGGCAGAGTGTACTCGAGTTCTCCCCCTGGCTGTACCCAACTTTTCTCTTGATCGGGCACGGATCTATTAAAGCCAAACTCCCCTTGCTGGGAACTGCCGAGAACCGATCTGTTCCTGTGGGGGGTTGGAGAGCTGGCAGCACCTGATGTATGACTGTCCATTATACGATGACCTACGATGCATCTTCATTACTAGGATAACATACCTACCAAGAAACCGAGAGAGCCATCTGTTAGGCTCTGAACAGGATTACCACACCTTCACATGCTTCGCGCAAGACCTCTTCATATGACGGAAAACCCAGCAAGTGGCCAACAGAGAAAATAATATCAACGACAATCAATTGTAAAAAAAAAAAAAAAAATACCTAAATTAGACATTTGTGTACAACTGATTGGACAAACAACACAACCTTGACGAGCTTATACAGGACTTTTTCCTACTGCTAAGATTGCCTTGGCCTCACGGCAACAAACTTTTTTCTCTCCTTCTCCTTTTTTCTCTCTTTCCCCTTCCCTCCCCCTTTTAACTTTGTCCAGGAAGCTCAGGTGACCCTGGCAGCGACCAGCCAGAGAAGCAGTTTGTACTGTACAGCCTGGCTCACCTCCTAATATTGTGTACATGCAACGTGGGGTCCCGCGGCCAAGAAGCCAGAAGAACAACAGAAACCGACATAAATCTACATAAGCCCACTCTCCACATACTTCTGGAATTTACAGAGTACTGTTATCCTCACAAGAGTACTAAAGGTGTGGGAAACCACCGGTGGCGCCTCACCCTCAAACACTATGTACACTATGTGACTTTCCACATTCTCATGAGTAGATAGGGACTCACATTTGGTGAGTATGGGCTTGGCACACTCAGGGTCCTGAGCTGGATATCATCATTCTTCTCTTTATTGGTGATCTCCTACTTCTCTCTCTCTCTGGATCCCAGGGTAAATCTAATTTTTTTTTTTTTTTTTTTTTTGGCTGGTGCAGCATAAGCCTCAGGCTTCCTTGCATCATATGGCTAATAATAATAATAATAGCAAGGTTTTCCCCTCAGAAACGGATTTTTTTCGTCCAGCAAACAGGCAAATCGACCAGAGAACACACGCAATTTACAGACAAAATAAATATATGGGTAGATATAATCATTTACAGGAGACTCTAATATCATAATTTGGTATTTTTATGACTTTCCACAGGATTCTGTTGGATCTCTACTTCTATATGATGTGGGTTCTTGCGCGGGCCATTCCGTTGAATTCTTCTAGGGCTTTCTTCCATTCGTCTTCTATTCTGGATATTGCCATTTCGTCGGTTTCCACTTCAGCTGCTCCAGTTCATAGTTTTTGTACTTGCTGTTCCTCCTCCAGTTCTGATTCTGTTGTGTCCGCATTCGTTGTTGTTTGTAGTTGGTCGCCCTCATTCTGCTTGATTTTTTACAAGATTACAGAAGCTATCAGGTTCTTCTTCTTCTTCTTCTTGGTCCATCTCTGGTCTGCTATTCGCTGTTCGGTGACCTGAACAGTTGGGAGCCATTCCAACCACTTCGTGTGTAGTTTCGTCCTATACATTGTCATGTCTATCTCTAGCTTCGTTACTTCGTAGTATGCTCGCATGATGAATGTATTCATTTCGATGCTCTATTACATGCGTTGGCTTCTTCTTCCTTCCTAGGTAATCACTAGCTCAGTTGCACAGGAACCACTTCCAGTTAGTTTTTCTGGATGGTCTTGCCTTTCAGTTGAGGTAGCCATACGGGAGCCAGCGCCGCTCGCTCCACAGTTGTCCTCAAGAGACTGTGTCTGACTTTTCGAGCCGATCCTTATGCCTAAGGCCTGAACGCGAGATACTTCGTCCTGCGCCACACTCGATGCAGTATGTTCATATTTCTACTAATCATCTTCATCCAGCTATGGAGGTTGGGAGGTAGATCCAATGAAGTGTCTTTCGCTATTTTTCCTCGCAGTGAGATTTGAGGCGCCTCCGTAGCTAGGTGGGAAGGAGCAGTAGTGCGTAGCACCAGCTTCTTGATTAGACCGGGGTTCGAGCCTGTCACCACCAAATACGGAGGATGCGCGAAGGTAAGGGAATGGCTACCGCATATTCCCGGAGGCCTTAGTTGCTAATGGTCCTAAAAACCAAAACAAACAAACAAACAAGTGAGATTTGAACCCAGGTCTGTGATACTGTATTGATGGGCGCATAATAGCCACTGCTGCTAATGCGCCATAAAAAAAATTTTTTTTTTTTAAACCTGTATTGATGGTTCGGAGTCGTAGCCACTGTGCTAATCGTGCTCATAATTATTATTGTTGTTGCTCTTATATTATTTCTCCCTGATTCGTGAGCGCTACCCTGTGATGGGTATTTCTGCTAAGTACACGTGGTTGTTATGTCTGGTGTTACTGTTGGTCGAGGAACTTTCTGACTATCTTACAGATGTCCAGGATTGCGACTTTCTAGAATTCCTTGTAGGTGTTCTCTGGGAGACCTATTGCTGCTAGGCTGTTATGTGGAGCCTTTGGCACCATACCGGTGGTTGACATGATGGTCGTTACTTGTTGCATATGCCACATCTCCTTGACCTCATGTCTCAGGTTCGTGTAGTTCCTAATTTTTTTCGCATGGGTTTTCTGGACATTGATACTGTTGGGCACCGCTATGTCATTCAGGTAGGTAGCTTTTTCCATCTTGTCCACAAGGGTTATGTCCGGTCTGTTGTGCGGGATGGTCTTATCAGTTATTATGGCGCGGTCCCAGTACAGCTTGTGGGTTCGGGTCTCTAGTACTGCCTGGGGTTCGTACTTGTAGTATGGTACACTTTCTTTGGTCAACTTGTATTTCTTCGCTAGCTTCTGATGTATTATCCTGGCTACTTGGTCGTGTCTATGAGTGTACTCAGTCTGGGTGATCACATTGCACCCCGCGGTGATGTGTTGTATCGTTTCTGAGGATAGGTGGCATCGTCGACATGTGTCTTCTGACATTCCGGGCTCCTTTGCGATGTATTTTCTATACTTTCTGGTGTTTATTACCTGGTCTTGGATGGCCAGCACGAATCCTTCGGTCTAGGGGAAGAGTGTCCCGCTTGTGAGTCATGCATTGGAAGCAATGTTATCGATGTGATCTTGATGGAGGTCATTGTAGTGTTTGCCATGGAGTGTCTTCTTTGCACATCTTTCTAGCTTCGTTTTTTTTTTTTTTGTGCCGTCTGGGCGGGAGGGGGTTCCTCACTTAGTTTGAGTGGGGTATACCACTTATCTATCTTCCTTGTGGCCTGGTGGAGTGGTGCTGTGTTGTTCTCGAAGTAATCCTTCAGGTTAATTATCACTGTTTTCTGTTACTCTATCAGATCTATCAGGCCCCTTCCTCCCTCCTTCCGAGGTATTGTTAGTCTCTCCACTGCTGACTTTGGGTGGTGTTGGCGGATCTTGGTCATCATTGTCCTTGTCTTTCGCATGATATCTTCTAACTCGGTATTAGTCCAATCTATGACCCCGAATGTGTATGTTAGTACTGGAGCTGCATATGTGTTTATGGCTTTAACTGTGTTCCCTCAGTTCAGTTTTGATTTAAGCTGGCTTCTGAGTCTCTGATATTTTTCGGCCAGGCACTTCTGGATTTCCTTGTGTTCTAACTGCTCAGCCTGCATCATCCCTAGGTATTTGTAGGTCTCTCTTTCTGTCATAGCTTCGATCTCTTTACCAGTTAGCAACTGGTAGTTTCGGCCGACTAATTTTCCCTGGTGCAGTGTGTGGATCTTGAATTGTCTAGACCAAATTCCATCCTGATGTCCTTGCTGAATTCTTCGGTGATCCGGTGTAGTTGCTGGAGTTGCTTCTTGGTTGCCGCGTAGAGCTTGATGTCATCCATGTACATCAGGTGGGTGAGGGTGTACAGGTTCTTTTTTCCTTCTTTGGGGTTATATCCATACTTGCTACCAATGAGCATGGTGGATAGCGGGTTGAGTGCTAGACAGAACCATAGTGGGCTAAGAGCATCTCCCTGAAAAATTCCTCTTGTAATGGGGATGGCCTGGTTGTGATGTTCTCGAACTTAATGGTGGTACTCCATTTCGCCATTTTGCTCCTAGGAAGTTTGTCACTATCGGATTGACCTTGTAGATCTTCAGGGTCTCTATTAGCCAGCTATGAGGTACGGAGTCGAAGGCCTTGCGATAATCGATGTAGGCCTTGTATAGGTTGCTGTGCTTCTTGAAGGCTTGCTCCATAACTGCGGCATCTATGGTTAACTGCCCCTTGCATCCTTTGCCCCTCATTTGCATCCTTTCTGCTGTGTGGCCATTATGTTCTGACTCTAAGTGGTCTGATATCTTCTTGGTTGTGCAGCTGGTCAGGATCTTGTACATCGTTGGGAGGCATGTGATTGGCCTGTATTTCGCCTCGTTTCTTGTATCTTCATCTTTAGGCGTCAGATATGAACGATATTTCTCTGCGACATCATCCATCTATGGAGGTGGACTTGTTTAGCTTATGTACAGTGGTATATTCCTTCAGTGAGAAACTTCGGGATTGTCTCCGAGTGCCTTATCATTCGAGTGAACTGCTCTGCTAGGTGCTTGTGTGTGCATATGAGCTTCTTGTACAGTGTAGTTGTGGATGTTATCAATTCCCGGGGTTCCCCTGTTGTTGGTGTTCCTGATCGACTGTTTTACTTCTTCTTCTCAAATCTCCCACTCTCTCTTCTCTTTTATGTCCTTCGTTTTCTTCCATTCTACTTCTATCCAGGGTGCTCTGATGTTATGTCTTACTTCACTGCTCCAGATATTTCCCCAGAACTCTTCGATCGTCTTCTTCTCGGGTTGTCCGTTTCCTGCTTTCTCATCTTCACCCAATTTCCTGTAGAAGGCTCTTAGATCCTCATCGAAGATTCGGTTGTTTATTTTCCTCTGGAAGCTCTCTCTTTGTATCGGTGTAGTCTCTTGCTGAGTGCAAGGAGGTTCTGCTTCAGTGTGTCCAAGTATTCTCCTATTCTCTGATTTCTGGTCTCATTTTTTGCTGTGGATGCTGTCTCTCTTAAGGATGCTCTTCACCTTTCCAATCAGTTTCTTACTTCTATTACCCTGTTTGTACTGGGTTAACTGACGTATCTTGACTCTTAATTCTTCTGAATACGGTGCTGTTTCTTGTATTCTGTGTATCTTGTAAACTCCTCTGACCGTTTGGTCGTCCTCGAGTATAAACAGAAAATTTATTTATTTATTATCTTCTGCTGAAGTCTTCTTTCCCAAGCTGGCAGTTCTTTCTGTTTTCGATTTTTCTGCTGCTGGACTCTCGTTTATTTTCCATTAATCCTAGTGGCTGCTATGGCGGCACAGTATACGGCTGTGTGGTTAGCCTCCAGCGTTGCAAACCATTGTTGTCAAGGTAATGTGGCATTATTTGCCGATTGAGGTGGTTTGTTACTCTCCACAGGATTTTATTTGACCTCTGCTTAGGTATCACGTGAGTTCTTGTGGGGTCCATTCCTTTGAATTCTGTTAGGGCTTTCTTCCACTCGTCTTCTATTCTGGATATCATGACTTCGTCTCTTTCCACTTCAGCTACTCTGGGTTCTATTTCTTCTTGCTGTTCCTCTACTCTGGGTTCTATTTCTTCTTGCTGTTCCTCCTCTGGTTCCATATTGACTATTTTATTTGTGCTTTGTAGTTGGTCGCTGACATCCTGCTTGATTTTTTCCAAGATGGCAGGGGCTATTATGTTCTTCGTGACGATGGTCATTCTTTGGTCTGCTAATCGCTGTTCGGTGACCTGAATATCTGGGTATCGTTCCAACCACTTGGTATATAGTCACGATCTGTACATTGTCATATAGGTCTCTAGCCTGGTTATTTCATAGTATGCTAGCATGACATATGTATTCATTTCAATGCTCCACTTCATGCGTTGGCGCTTTCTTCCTTCCTTCCTTCCTGGGTGGTCACTAGCGCAGTTGCGCAGGAAAGGTTTCCAGTTGATGGGGCTGAATGGTCCTGCCCTTCTCTTGTGGTAGCCTTACGGGGCAGCGCCACCTGCTTCACTGTCTTGCTCCAGAGACTCTCTCCAACTTTTCGAACCGACCCCTCTGCCAAGGCCTCAACGCGAGTGACTTTTTCCTGCGCCACACTCGATGCAGTATGAACGATATTTCTCTGCGACCCATCTATGGAGGTGGACTTGTTTAGCTTATGTACAGTGGTATATTTTATTTAGTTCTCGCGAGTAACACCTGATGGCGCAACTATCTGCCTCAGCCGTCACTCCGAACTTGGGGAAGGTAAGTCCGATGGGGTAACTTTCGCGATGTTTTTTATTATTATTATTTCTCGCTGATTGGGGGGGTTCCACTCCGTGACGGGTACTGGTACCAAGTACACAGGGTGGTTGTAATGTCTGGTGTTACTGTTGGTTGAGGAACACTCAACCAACAGTAACATTATCCTACAGATGTTCAGGATTGCAACTTTCTGGAGTTCCTTTTAGATGTTCTCTCTGAGACCTATTGCTGCTAGGATCTTATGTAGGGTCGTTGGCAACGTACTGGTGGTTGACACGATGATAGGGATGATCGTTACGTTTTGCATATGCCACATCTTTTTGTTCTCCTGTTTTAGCACTGTCTATGTACTTCTTGACCTTTTCCTCTTCGGTTTCTGGAGATTGCCAGTGATAGGTACCGCTGTGTTAATCAGATAGGTAGTCTTGTACTTCTTGTCCACAAGGGTTATGTCCTGTCTGTTGTAGGGGAATGTATTGTCCATTATTATGGTACGGCCCTGGTACACCTTCTGGGTTGGGGTGTCTAGTACAGCCTGCAGTTCGTACTTGTAATACGGTACGCTTTCTTTGACATCAGTGACATCAGTTGTTAATTGTTCTTTGCATCCTTTGCATCCCTTTTGCTGTTCGGCCATGATGTTGTGGCACCACAAATGGTCTGATATCTTCTTAGTTATGAAGTTGGTCAGAAACTGGTACATCGTTGGGAGACAGATGATTGGCCTGTCTTCGCTGGATTTCTTGTGTCTTTGTTCTTATTGGTTGTTATTATTAAAAAAATTTCTCCTTTTTTTTTTTTTTTTTTTTTCGCCCCGTAACGGGTACTAGTACAAAGTGCATGGGATGGTTGGTTGTCCGGTTACTGTTATTATTACTATAGGTCGAGAAACTCTCTTACTATCCTACAGATGTTCAGGATCACGGATTTTTTAAGTTCCATGATGATGTTATCTGGGAGGCCTATTGTTGTTACGTTCTTCTGAATTCTCTTTGGGACCATGCCGATGGTTGACATGGTCATCGGGATGGTCATTACTTGTTACATATGTCACATATCTTTGACTTCCTGTCTTATGTCTGAGTACTTCCTGATCCTTTCCTCGTATGTTTTCTGGAGGTTGCTGGTACTGGGCACTGGTATGTATTAGGTAGGTAGCCATTTCCTTCTTGAAGATGAGGGTTATGTCTGGTCTCTTTTGTGGGATCGTCTTGTTCGATTCTGCAAAATAGACCAGACATAACAAAATAACAGCTAATCATATAAATCTACTGTATTACAAGTACAGTCTCCGAGTAGAGGTCTCTAGTATTACCCGAGGCATGTACTTGTAATACAGTAGATTGATATGATTAGCTGTTATTTTTTGCTCTATCTTCTGATGTATTATCCTGGCAACCTGGTCGTGTCTGGTCTGTGAGTGTGCTCCGTCTGCGTGATCACCCTACATCCTGCGGTGATATGCTGGACTGTTTATGTGGCCAGGTGATATCGACAGCATGTGTCATCCGGGGTACTTAATGGTGTATTTCCTGTAGTTCCTAGTACTACACAAAACTTACATACAATACACCACATACACAGGACCGAATATGGCGAAAGCCTCTTCACAATATGTACAAAAGCAGCTAATGGGGGGAGGAACCCTGGGGTCTGCGACAACAAAATTTCAATCCACACCCTCTAGTTCCTGGTGTTGATTACCTGATCTTGGATGGCGAGCATGAATCCTTCGGTTTCGGGGAAGAGCTTTCCTTTCGTACGCCAAGCCATCTTATCTATGTAATCTTGATGGAGGTCTTTGTAGTGACTGCCATGGAGGGTCTTCTTCGCCCATCTTTCTGTCTTTAGCTTCTATCTGTGTAAGTATGGTCTCCTTGTTAAGGTTGAGAGTTGTGTGCCGTTTGTCTATCTTTCTTATGGCTTGATAGATTGATGCTGTGTTGTTCTGGAAGTTATCCTTCAAGTTTTAATCGCCTTCTTCTCTTGTTCAGTGCGGTCAGTCAATCCCTCTCCTTCTTACGGGCTGTGGCCAGTCTCTGGATGGCCGACTTTAGGTTGTGTTGGCAGCTCTTGGTCATCATTATCTTGGTCGATCTCATAATCTCCTCCAGCTCGGTGTTGGCCCGATCTACAATTCCGAAGGAGTACGTTAGTACCGGGACTGTTTATGACTGTGACCATGTTCCCACCATTCAGCTTTGATTTTAGCAAGCTTAGTCTCTGATGGTGTTTCTTAGTCAGGTCTTGATCTCCTTGTGTTTTTCGGCCTGCATTATCCCCTGATATTTGTGTCTCTCCTTCTGTCATGGCTTCAATCTCTTCACCGGTCTTCAGCTGGTAGTTTTGTCCGACTAGTTGTCCTTCATACATTCCATGGGTCTTGCATTTGTCTAGGCCAGATTGCATCTTGATGTCAGTGCTGAACTTTTCAGTGATCCGAAGTAGATGTTGGATTTCATTCTCAGTTGTATATAGCGTTTGATGTCAGCAGCATTTGAGTTTGGCGTACAGGTTCTTCTCCCATTCTGTTAGGGGTATATCCGTACTTGCTGTTATTGAGCATGATGGACAGTGGGTTGAGTGCTCGACAGAACCATAGTGGGCTCAGGGCATATTCCTGGAAGATTCCTCTTCTGATGGGTATCGGTCTGGTCGTGATGTTCTCGACCTTGATGGTGGTCCTCCATTTTGCCATAGTTACTTCTAGGAAGTGTCAGTGGCGGATTGACTTTGTAGATTTTTAGAGTCTCTATCAGCCAGCTGTGGAGCACGGAGTCGAAAGCCTTGTGGTAGTCGATTTAGGCCGTGTACTGGTTATTATTATACGATTACTTGCGTCACTCTGCTTGGTGCAGCCTGAAGGTGAACAGCCTCAGTAAAATGATTACATATGGTACATAGTAGTTATAGTGTTCACGTACTTAAATGAAAGTAATTACAATTTAAGAAATGCATAGGATAGCGCTTCATAATTAAGAGGTGGCGCTTTATTGAATTAATTATAATGCACTACCTCTCTGAATTAGTTAATTTTTTTATGCGAATTACAGAATTAGTAAATTGGGTCAGTGAAGGTCAGAGAAGTAGATCACCCTTGGTTATTGTTGATGTTCCATGTTGCAGTAGGAAGAAACGATCACTTCTATTTATGGCTGTAACGCTACAAGCAGTTCTGCCTGACATCCATCTCAGCATGCTTTGTTGGAGACAAATTTACTTCGTCTATATAGGGCTCGGAATTGACCGGAGCGCACCTAAAGGGCAGTGTGGTTTGTCGCACGCATTTTGCACATATTTATTGTCATGTTATGTACACACTTAAAGAAGTAAATTTTTTGCTTATACTCCTGGATCATGCTTTAAAAAAGTAATTTTTTTGTTTATACCCCTCCTCAGAGGAATTCACAAGATAGCGAGAATACAAGAAACCACCGTATTTAATAGTCATAGGCTTGAACCATGGTCAGTTAAAGCACCTCCCCTGATGCCTGACAACTCGGCTGCGGCGGCCATTTTGATTATTAAAGATAAAATGTTTTTTTTTAACGAGCGTTCCGTTTCGTCAAATTTCCCATTTCGACCTCTGCGTCTATATTTAATACAGGGAATGCCAAATTTATTATTTGCTATTCCAAATTGTCCTTATTTGATTTTTGTGATTTAAAAGAAATATGACTTGCATATTATAAATAACCGAGAAGACAGAAAATTCTTTGCCCATATCTTTGGAATTATAGCACAACGCGCAATTACCTTTATGAACAACATATTAATTTTCAGAATATTTGACTCGATATTGCATAACAAAATTTGATGCAAAAGTCAAGAAAATTCATTATTCTCAATTCTAGTACGAGTATAGTAAGGGTGATTCAAAAGCCTTGTTTCCCCTCATCATATAGATATAATGTCATGGAATGGATATAAGGTAATTGAAAACGGAGGAAGAAAGCAGACTGCAATTTATTTTTTACTTTATATAAGTCACAGGAGATCTGTTTAAAGACTGAGACGGTCAGTATGACCACCATCATTTTCGTGACGCAATATAATCCTGCGCCAGGTCCTGTGGGATATTTTGCGGAGCTTAGCCTTGTTTAAGGCAACTCTCACACCTTCCGTTATCTGTTTGTTTTGTTTTGTTTTGTTTTTTTTTTTTTTGTCATATATTTATTACTTAGCTCGGTAACGAATGAAGGCTTAAAGGATTTCAATTTGAGATTGGTGTTAGTATCGTGGTTTTGGGGGATTCCAAATTCGGACGATCGTTTCCGCAGTGACGTTTTGGGTGATCGGAGCACTGATGCCTCCCTGCTGCACATTGTTCCTAGCGGGTCGATGTTCGTCCAGGCGCGCCCCCTCTTTTTTTTTATTCAAAATTAATCCTGGCGTGAATAGCTGATGTTCCCTCCGCAGTATTGTCATTGTAGGAGGAGTTTCTTTGTTAAACCTTGCAGTAAAATCCCTTTGTACATCCTTCATAGTTTTTCCTCTCTCTGGTCGTTCTTCAGCCCAACATTTACGACGAACCGTTCAGCACACTATAAGAACTTGTATCAGTCATTGTGAAATGAAAGATAATATGTAAGAGAAGATCTAAATATGCTGCTTCAGTGAAATTGTGGGTGGGGGGTGACAAGACTTTCGGACCACCCTATACTTTGCTTTTTTTTCTAATAAAAAAGGAAACAGTAACATAATCGCCCTATATCAGAAAGCAATTAGTGTGTAAAACATTGAATTGATAATGTTTCGAATACTGTACTATTTTTGACCTGATTGACTACCCACTAGACACCAGCAGCTGAATCATTTCATAATTTTTTCAGTCGTTTGATTTTTTTCTATTAATCCTAATACCAAATTCTGCAAATGTAGACAAACAATTACCTAAATTCCTACGTGATATATAGTGGGACATGGGTCACAATGAAATTCTTTAATTTATTTGGAATCGATGGTAGAGAGCTGGTTTTTCCAGTGGCTAATAGTTACTACGTTACAAGATGTCAGTTTTTTTTTTTTTTATGGTATACATGTGACTCGCTGTTTTCTGGTGGGTAATATAAATTTTTGTTGGGGGATACTTTAATATTGTTTACTGTGTTTAATAGTCATACCTTTGCAAAAGCGATAATTTGAAACTTTATCCAAAATGCCTTCAATCCAGGTATATCATATTTGTCTCCTTATATTCTGCAGATGACACCCAAAATTTTTTAAAGAGAGCAACGGGGGCACAGTGAAACATTTTGTATTAGGACACAATTAGAGGTTTTATTATACTCAATGCTTACAATTCTTAGTGCTTCAATGTGCCCCAGCTTGCTTCGTGTGATGAGTTCTTTTTTGAAATCTGTGTCATCCATGAAGACTCCATTAGTGAAACGCTGGAAACAAGTTTTGAGGATACTGAAAATTTAGAAAGAGAACTTCTGAAAAGGGACTTTATTCTTGTTCATATTAATATTTTCGGGGGAAAAAAAAGGAAAAAGTCACCTGCAATAAAGAAGTGATAAGAACTAAAGATAATGGTCACGAAGTCAGCTTTCTAAGAAGGGGAAGAAAAGAAAGGGGAAAAAAACATATTAATGGCATCATTATCCAAGTTTCTTGCGATGACCGACTAACTGGTTAAAATAAATTTATTAAAATAAATAAATCATATATACATAAGAGATAAAATAAGATAAAAGGGTTAAAATACAATAAGATAATTTATTAAAAAATAACAATGGATCTAAATCTATTATTATAAGATACTCTTACTTTTATAAAAGAAAAAAAGTAGTATTTTATGGATAATAATTTTTATAATTAATTAGCATTAGTAGAGGCATGTGATGCAAGAAAGCAAGCTTATGTAGCATCAGCCAAAAAGGGGGGAAAAACCATTTCACACATCCATTCCCTCTAAACGTTTGCCCGGTTCCTCCTTGAATTTATTTAAGCTATCAAATTCCACAACGACAAATGGAAGTTTGATCCATCAATCAACAACCCGCTGGCTAAAGGCAAATTTCTGCACATCTATTCTATAACTGTCTTTCCTCAATTTGAATTTAATCCCCCCTCAGGTTCGTAATCTTAGCAAGAGGAAGAATATCATCAGAATTGAGCCTGCTCAACCCATTCAAGGCCTTATATATCTCAATCAGATCACCTCGCAGGTTCCTGGTCTCCAGACGATGCAATTTGCAGAACTTCAGCCTTTCTTGGTAAGACCATCCCTTCGTTCCCCCTCACCAATCTTGTTGCCCTTCTCTGTACTCGTTCAAGCAACTCTACATCCTTCCTAAAATGAGGTCTCTAGACCTGTACGCAGTACTCAAGGCGTGGCCTGACCATTGCCACTATTATACAAAGGCGCAATATGGCCAAAGTAGCTCTTGCGCCAAAAAACCCCAACAACAACAACAACAACAACAACTATTATACAAAGGGGTAATCACCTCCTTTTCCCTGCTCACAAAATTCCCGTATATCATTGACAATACCCCATGACCTGCTCTGGCAGCCTGTCTGGCACTGCTCAGAAAACTTCATATCTCACTGCACAATTACTCCCAGGTCTTTTTCATTTTCTACCACCTTTAGTGTAGTACTACACAGTTGGTACCTTACTTTGGGGTTACTTCTATCCATATGCAGTACTTTGCATTTGTCAATGTTAAACTTCATCAGTTGCCACTTCTCAGCCCACTGCCCAACTTTTATAGATAAATCCTGTTGCAGTAGCACACATTAATTAATTAAAATTAATTAGTGTTATAATTAATTCAAAAATTAATGAATAATACAATATAATTATTATTTAATTAACGAAAATAAGAGCGAATTTCTAATATTTAGCCACGAGCATCAAATTTCCTAGTCACGCTTCTACTTGTTTTATTCATGCTGTAAGCCTGTAAGGCATCATTTTACATTCTAAAATTGAGAACTGCATTAATGGCGTTATTATGTTTCTATGTGTCCCGTCATTTGTTTCGTTGTACCTCATGAGTAGGGTACAATGAAACACCTGAAAGGTTTCTTTTTAATTCATTTATTGTGCATTCTGTTTGAACTAATAGGAATATCAGGAGCTTTATCATAAAGCATATTTCACTGGAAAAATTAATCCAACAAAAACGTTAATTACAGTAGTTCTTCTGTGTCCCAGGTTCCCCTACCACGTACATCTATTAACTCCTTACATTTTTAATTACTATTTCTAACGATTATGCTAGAAATAATTTTCAGCAAGAAATTATCTTCGGATGAACCTTCTGGATCCCTAATATTTTTTTCCCTAATATTTTTATGTGATGAATGATTTATATCGTACCAAAACACTTGAACTAGTCTTCTAATTGCTTTATATATAAGTAAGGAAAATAAGTAACATAAATCTATATAAGCAAAACTGCAAGCAGTAATGAACTATCAAAGTTCAACTGAAAAAATGATAACATCCGAACGACCTTCTTTGTCTCGCCGTGTGCATGTCATACGTTCTTAAAAAGTTAGCCAACGGCTCTGGCTATTTGCCATCACAACCTCATGATTTCTTTCTTTCTGCCGACTAGAACAAGGTCAGGTCAACAGGCTGACGTAATCATAGCTGTTATAAAAACGATAGCAATATTTGAAATAGAACGAAATATTTCATTGCCTGAAATCAGAAAAGCAATCGTTCTTGTTAATACTGTATTAAGAATGGTAACACGAAATCAGCACCAGTAATGTAGGGTACTTGTACTCTCCCATTTGATAAAATTAATAAAAATAATTTATTAGTACACGTGCAAGTATTATACTGCCAGAATATCTATTCATAATGTGTGAAATGTAACTGAAAATAAAACAATTTTATAACGAGGGGCAAAATATGAAAAATTAAATAAAACAGAAATGATGGACAGGTTAGCACAATTGGATCATTTCTGTACGTAGTCAACTACGTACTTAACAGAAATTGGCATCATTAAGTATATCTCATATACTTAATGATGCCAATATACTCGTCGTGAACACCTTCACGACGAGTTGCCATGATATTGCACTACTTCGAATAAGTAAAGCTTCACCATAGGAGAAGATTATTGTTACTTATTCTCGGCGGATACCATCACCCATACGGCACCGTTTTGAAAATAGTATTGATAATGATCTCAGCTATCCTCAATATCCCTATGAGACTGAGCAAAGAAAGAAAGAAAGAGGTAGGAAAGTGACAGTAAGAGAGGAACAGGAAAAGATGCCGTAGAATGAAAGGGATAGTTAGTCTTAACTCTCACACACAAACTCAAAGCTCCATACCCCGACTGGGCAATGCGTCCCCACTACGGAGGACTGTTATTACCCAATCCCACAAAGATAATTAAATTCTTCCCACCGGTGCCGTTTCTGGCTATTTGGCCTTCATCAGTGGGCACCAGACATGCTTTCTAGTTCTCAGATATTTCTGTAAAAATAAACCCATCAAGGACTCTATATGGGTCCTGCTTTGGAACCACATAGTGCTCTATATGGTTCTGAAAAAAAAAAAAAAACTCTCCATACTCTCTGCCCCCTGTAAGAAACAGAAACGGGGATTCGCCCTTATCCACTCATATCTGTATACGTACCTTCCAACCAAATTGGGCTCACTCTCCCACTGACACACTCCGAGGAAGGCCCAGTCCATGTGACCACCAGGTTGGCAGCTGCCTGGGGTTGGCTTGCCCTACATGGGTTCTAGGGTCGTCCCCCTCTTTCACGCTCCTTTTATTACATGCAGCTTCCAAAGCTCAGCTTCCGTACATGCGAGAGAGAGACCAAATGCCTGCAGCTGACTTGGTCCCTTTCCCCTCTAATGACTAAACTAATCAAGTTGTTAAGGCCACTCCCCCTAACCTAGACTGATCATTACCATCTAAGCTGTACATATATGTTATCATCTATTAGCCGACATAAAGGTGTGGGGAAACACCATAATTGTAGGAATCTTTGCTTTCCAAGTTGTAGTAACTCTAGTACCAAAAATCTTCTGATTGCAGCACGCATCATTCGAAGGGCGCATTTTGACACCACCATAGCAGAGCTCCTTCTTTTCGTTTCCTAATTTTCCAAGCGTGATATTTCCCTTCGTTTAAGAGGTATATCAGGATGCGCATCGCTCTGGAAATCGGGGCCGGAAACTGTAAAAATAGTACTTGTTCTCTGGTCAAGCGCGGTATTCCCATTGTTTTGTGCACTCTGAGTCAGATACGCTGAATAACCGGACAGGAGAAGAATGCATGTTCCACAGTATAAACATTCAACATTCACATGCCCTCGAAATTTGGCTTTATTCATCTCCACTGGCAAGTGCCCGTGTATTATTCTTCATGCCAGGTCTTTTCGTGACTCATAACCTATATGATGATGTAGGTTACTCAATTCTATCTATTGTATCCAGTCTCAGCCAGCTTCGCAGCATCGGCACTGGCGGTACATTCATATCGAATAACTTCCAATATATCTCTGAAACTTTAAGCTTGAGTAGGCCGCCGTAGCCTAGTGGTCAGGCGCGCGGGTGCATAAGTACACGTGCCTTGAGTGGCCGGGGTTCAAGCCCGTGACTACTGAATACGGTGCTGTTTCTTGTATTCTGTCTATCTTGTGAACTCCTCTGACCGTTTGGTCGTCCCGGAGTATAAACAGAAAATTTATTTATTATTGTTTCCCAACAGGCCCCCTGCAGATAATTCTTGTAAATGTTTGATTACCAATTTATAAAAGGGTGTTATTATTTCTAATATTGGACCAGTGTGTTCCATTCCTAAGAATTCAGCAAATCTCCCCATATTATACTTTACTAAGGCAGCCGCTGCATGGGTTCCCATAGAGCCGTTCGAATGTGCTTTAACACATATGCCTACCTTAACCACTTCAACTGTGGTACTGCGTAGTCCCCCTCACACTTCCTGCAGTATAGCCTCTGCTGGCATCACTTCTTGCTGTCTACTGTTCCAGAAAAATATAAATAATCTTCGAGTTACCTTTCTTTGCGTGCAATAATTGAATGATGTAATTCATACAATATTCATCAAAATCGGTAACAGAATCGTCCACATAATACAAACCCTTCCGGAGAAAGATAACATCCCCAGATTCCCCTTTGACAAAGCATCCTCCCAAGAACCCAGCAGATGCCGGGACGATACTTCTGAACATTTCACAAAGGATAGTTACAAGGGCTGCCGAGACCTTGAGGCCTACTGGCAATTGTACTGGAACCTCGATTCCCCACTGTTGACATTTGGTCTTGCTTTTATTTAGACCTAGACCACTAGATAAACTGAAATAGCTGAAAGTATCCAGCGCTCTTTGTAGAGAACTGCTGTCCGCTAAAGTTAAGATCACGTCATCCGCATGTGCTAAATATTTACAATCAGAATGTGGGCCAGGAAGATGAACCCCGCTGATGTTTTTAGAAATAACTAATTGCCTTAATATGGGTTCTAATGCCAATGAGAACAGGGCAGGGCTCAGTGGGCACCCCTGTCTAATCCCCCGTTCCAGTTTTATTTTCTCTGAGCTGTAGCCATTAATCAAAAGAGTAGTTTGTGTCCCTTTGTACAGACTTATAAAGCTGTTCTTAATAGAGAACCCATTCGGACTGTATGTAGCAAACTTCTTAGGTATTCATGGGAAAACTTTTGCTAAATCAAGAATAGCCACCACTATGCTGTATTGTTTCTGCTTACAATACCAAATCTTTCAGAAATGATAGATTTGCCATCATGGATCTTGCTGAAATTGCATACGTTTGATTAGGACCTATAACGTGCTCTAAATGCCTTTTAAGTCGGGCGTTTAGCACTTTGGCATACAACTTATAATCTATGTTGAGTAATGACACTGGTCTTCATTCGCCCACTTCTTTCCTCGTTTTACCTTGTTTTTTAAGGTAATACGGTTTGGGACTACCCCTTCCGAGAAAAACTCGGAGAGAATGACAGCCAAGACTGGTCCAATTTCCTTCCAGTACTTTTTATAAAACTCTACTGTTAGTCCATCTGGACCTGGCGCTTTACCTCCTTTCATTTCTCTCAAGGCTGATGATAGTTCATACAACGAGATAGGTTGATCCTGTTCTTGTCTATGAGCTGCCAGAAACCATGGTATTTCCCAGCTCGATGGTAAAGCTGGTCCTCTAAATGCTGTATACATTTGCTTGTAAACATGTGCGAAACACTTAACAACTAAAGTAGTCTGATGTTGGCGTGGGCCTTCTTGTATCTAATGGATAAGACTGCTGTCTCTGTGTGATCTGTTGAACTGCTTGAAGAAGAAACCTGATGACTTTTCTGCTTTTCTATAACATATACGCATCTGGATAGCTTCGTTTTCTGCCTGCCTCTCCAATAGCGACAGAATTTCTTTTTATATTTCTCTTTTCCCACTCCATCCTGACAACACTTTAAGAGTCTCCGAACTTCATAGAGATTCCTTAATTCCCTCCTGCTTTCCATGCTCTTTTCCCTCGTTAATTTTTGCAAACCTGTTTTGATTGCATTCTTGTAATTCGCCCAGCTTTCTTCTGTCCAGTAATTAGAATTTCTCAAATCATGCGTTAATCTTTTAATGTCATGCGGATCACCTTGCAAAAGTACCGGTTTTAACCTCCATGTGTCCTTTCCCTGTTCTACTGTTAAACCTAACGGAAAATCCATCATGACTAATTTATGATCCGTTATAGAACGGGGTCCGGAAATATTAATATGTCTTACCCGTGTCACCTTCTCTGCCACCTTACGTTGGACATAAAACCGGTCAATGCAGTTCCCTACCGTTCCCCCAGACCAGGTTTCTCCATGACTTTAGGGTATTTCATTCTCCATACATCTATCAGGTCATGCTTTAAGTACAAACTGTTGAGCTCTAAAGAGCCCCCTGTGCCTCCTGTAGGATCCCCCATACTTGTCTTGTCTTTGACTGGGTCTAAAACACAATTCCAGTTTCCTCCTAAAATAATCAATCGGGCCCCCAACATAAAAAGATGTAAGCTACTAAATATTCGCATCCATCTGGAGCGGTGTTTGGTGCATACACATTAACCAGTCTTATTGTGTGCAAACCTAATCTCCAGTCAATGCAGATTATTCTACCTTCTATATCTCTTTGAAGATTGCAGAATTTTCCTATAATTGGCAGTAAGACTATACTGCCAACCCCCGTGGCATTCCTTGAACCAAAACTCCAGAAACTTAAACATTTGAATCTGTTCTGGAAATTGCGTACTTGGACGCTATTAAAAAAGTGACTTTCTTGAATAAATAAAATTTTTACGCCTAGTAATAACATGCTCCTTCATTCATGATGCTGAGCCTGCCCTTGAGCAAAGCCCCGTATATTCCAAGTGCCAATAATTACCATGTTAATGCAATTCGCTTTACCTTAGAAATTTTAACTATTGTGTTAGAGATATGCTTAGGGCATACAAGGTCTTGCCTAACTCTTGTTCATGCCCCAATAGCCATGAAATTTGGGAATTACTTAACTGCTGCACTATTCCCAGTAACATCTGCCCCACCAAATTTCCAAAAAATATGCCCCTACACATAAATTGAATGTTGCCTACTTTACCTTCCTGGGTGTGCTCTAACACTATTCTGGGCTTCCCTAGCCGCTGCTCCCATTCTATTAATTTAACAATTAATGTTTCCAGTCTTACTGGTACACATTTCTTTAAATGCTCAACCCCCCTGTAATTTATCACTACCCTCACCTAATTCCCCTTCTATTTCAGAGTCATCCGAACTTAACTCATTCAGAACTTGCATGATATCCTTTCCCTCTTCCACAATTTGCCTCTTTCTTTTTCCCTCTCCCCCTGGGCTTTCTTCGTCTTTGTTTTCCCTCATTTTCTGACCTCTCGCTATCTCTTCTGTTTCCATTAGATTGGCAGTTTCCTGTTCAGAATTTGGAAGCCCTTTTGCCCCCCCCCCCTATTTAAATTATTGAATTCCCTTTTCCTTCTGGAATTACCTTTTTGTTCATCCCCTGTGTTTTTAGAATAATCATACTATTTGGCTCTATCGTGCTCTCCTCATTTTCCCTTTCCTCCCCTCCTCTTGCGGCGTCCGCATAAGAGCGAATTGAACAGCTGCCCATTTTATGGCTAGTTTCTCCGCATTTGCTGCATGCTCTCGGGCATTCGTTGCTAATATGTCCAACCTCTTTGCAATTGAAACACCGCCCTTTCGTGCAGTGTATTCCTAAATGGTCCAGGCTACCACATTTTAAGCACTTTTTCACTACCCCTCTCTAATTAAAAAGTAATCTGTTTCCCCATGATATAAATAATTTCGGGGACTGGCTTTCTCATCTCCATATGAACCGTAACTTTACTTGTATAAAGCTCCGGGAAACCCTCCCACGCATGCATATCGATTTTCGTTACTTTGCCGCATTCTTCCAGTGAGTTTTTAAAATGTGTATTCGGCATTTCAATCGGGTAACGCTCTAAGTAATGTGCTTTCTAATACTTCCTATCAGATAGGGATGTACTATCTGGTTTTCAAAGGGAAAGCCTCTCAACAAAATATCTCTGGTTAAGCAGTCTTTACACACTATTTGATATTTTCTCATCGGCAGGAGAGTAAACCCCTGCAATCTTGATAGATTCACACATTTGCCCAATCCTTCAATAACCTGTCTTGGTTCATACTCAGCATCTAAACTGAACTCCAAAGTTCTTTCACGAATGAACATACTCATTTTCGAAAAAAAAAAAAATAAAAATAAAAAAAAAACAGACAAAAATGTGCCCTAAGGCACTTAATCCCATTCAGGCAACTATACCTGAGTCAGCAAAACTTAAACGTACAGCAAAGAACTTAAAATTATAACTTACTCTACCAAGTAAACTTTTCCTCAGACTTCAGAAGGCTACGAAATTCCAGCACCGTTTCAAGCTAGATGGCTCCTCTTCGGTGGGTGGGCAGGTACCCTGGTGTTGCGAAGTATAACTCCACAATATGAGAGATGCCTGATGGTGTGGAGTAATTTAGATTACAGAATAGTTTAGAGCTGAAGCTTCATGTTACGTAGAGAGTTAGGTTGTCATCATTGTAACGACAGGGTACCTGCCCACCCACTGATGATGAGCCAATAAGCTCCGAACGGTGCCGTATGGGTGATACTGTCACCCATACGGCACCTAGAATAAATAACAATAGTCTTCTCCTATGGGGAATCGTTACTTATTCGAAGTAGTGCAATATCATGGCAACTCGTCGTGAAGGTGTTCACAATATGAGATATACTTAATGATGCCCAATTTATAAGTACTTAAGTAGTTGGCTACGTACAGAAATGATGCAATTGCACTAACTTGTACGTCAGTTAACTCTCTACGTAACCTGAGGCTTTAGTTATAAAATATTCTGTAATAAAACAGAAATATGTTTAGAAGGGAAAGAATGCATTGCTTCTGGCAGTCGGAACCCATTCGACGTTTACAAAGCACACCCATACCGTGATAACTGGAAATGAAGTATCACAAAAAAGATTTCAAAAATTTCATAGTAATTTATATATATATACACACACACACACACGAAATGTTATGCTTTTGTACTAACACTCACACTAAGACTTATCTGAAGACCTTCCGCTGGTGTCAGTTCTAGGTGATGTCTCAGGATAATAAATGATGAAACGAGCTGTTTCTGTAGACATTTGAGGAGCATTTCTCATGTTTAGTATAAAGGCCTTCCACTTTGTGGTGCTAATTTTCTTCTTTGGCTGCTCTTTATGTACGTTGGTAGATGATCCTCCGTTGCTGTCTCAAGATCGGTCTTTCGTCTGTTTTCCGCTTGAATATCAATGACTTTTCCATTAATTATAAATCTTATCCATAGTTTTACTTAGGGGCGCACTCAGGATGTTTCTCTGAGGTGGGGGAGGTTTAAGGGTCAGTTGTTGTTGTTGTTATTTTGGTTTTTAGGATCATTAGCAAGTAAGGCCATATTGCTCCGGGGATATGGGGTGGTCATTCCGACCTTTCCGCATCCTCTGTATTTGGTGATCACGGGCTCGAACCCCGGTCTAATCAAGAACTTTTTTTTTAAAGAAATTTTACAATAATTTTTCATGCTACGCACTGCTGCTCCTGCCCACCTGGCTACGGAGGCGCCTTAAGGGTTAGATCCACTACTATGACCTAAAGAAAAAAAAATACTCTTTTTTACGGTTTATTTTGAATAAAGAAAATACTTTACACCACGCCGATTTAATGAAGTTTATTTATTGATAATACAGGAACTAATCGTAAGGTTACGGTAGTGCAATACTAGACTGTACCACGAAAGCTTATACGTAATAAAGTCCTAAATAAATGATTTATCTGCTTTTTTTGGATTTTCTGTAGAGCCCTCTCTTCAGTACAGAATAGGGGAGGAAGGAGGAAGAAGGATGATATACGATCTCTTAGAAATCTGTACCTAGCTAACATCCTGAAATCCTCTACGTACTAAGTAGAAGATTTTATCTAAGTACACAATCAGTGTACATGAACAGAGTAAAGTATTTGCTTTATTCGTTTACTTATGTTAGTTTGCTTCAATCCTTTTAAATATTTATCTCACACAGTCCTCTGCTTCCATATACCTAGTCTTCTTCTTTTGCTCACATTATTATTTTCTTTTGGACAAATATTGCTTTGTACAAATCTTAAATCTACACTGCCATGGAAGTATGGTTCTCACGCGTGGATAGGATCCTTCTAACCTCCTCCTCCAAATTCTTTGACTCTATTATCCAAAGAGGGCAACTAGATTAATCAGCTCTCTCTCTCTCTCTCTCTCTCTCTCTCTCTATATATATATATATATATATATATATATATATATATATATATATTTTTTTTTTTTTATCTTAGACGCTATCTCTCTATGAGTCCGTATCCTCCTTATTTTCACTTACAACGTATAGTCAGTTTGATCAAATGCATATTACCATGTACTGATTGCCAATACGTAGTTCTATTAACTATTTTAAGGTGAGGTAATTTTTCTAACACTGAATACACAGCAACTTTTCACTTGCCGATAGTAAACCTACCAACCTCATTGTCTCTGCAACGAACTGGTCAGTAGAAATTGTTGAAAAAAGCAACAACAAATTCTTCATTGTAGTGTTTTTAAAAATAAAATGACTACTGTGGAAATCGGAAAAGACATTTTTTGTTATTACAGTTTAATAAGATACATTAAAGCATTTATGCTACGCTTCTCTATGTTTGAAAATGATGTCGTTAAATGGAAAAAAACAACATTGAGAATATAATCCTCTACTCCTATTCACATTATCCATTGCTCTGTATAATGTTTTTGGTAGCATTCTTTCAATTTCATCATGGCTATTTTATTTCAATTGCTCAAGTGTCTTTGGACAGTTTACGTAGACTTTGGATATTGAGAAATCCCATAAACAGAAATCGCAAACGCATAAGTTTGGTGATGGTAGTGCCCAGTTTATGTAATCAAAACGAGATATATGTGGTTTGGAAACATTTCCTTTAAAGTTTTGGAATGCCTTGTGGTATGTGTCTAGCACGGGCCTGTTAAAATCTCACAATTCGTGAGTTGACTCCTTTTTGGTGAAGATCCTCTCTTACAAATTCTTGCATCATGTTTACATATTTATGGCTGAAGTTACTGTGACAGCTGAACAATTGGCATATTTATAAAAGTATGAGCCGATATTACCGAAAGCAGACACCCCACACCAAACGGTAATTTTTTGGCTGTGGACGGTTTACATAGACTGGAAGTAGTTAGTCATGAAGATGATGTGGATTTCTGCCAAATATATAAAATTTTATTTATTTATATACCATCCAAATGCAAATGGGCCCCTTCATTCATGATTAAATGCTTGTTTAAGTCTGGATCATCGTTCAACTTCTGTGGAATTGATTGCAGAAATTCAAACGTGTATCCAGTCATTAACAAGTAATTGTTAAATCGGTTGTATTTTATACTGATGGAACTTTAAATCTGTATTCAATATATGACGTTCACTTCATTCCGGTATGTTGAATTCTCTTGGTTGGCGGCTAATGGAGGTTCCTTTGATTCTTTCATTGTTTTCTGGTGTACGCATTGTATGCATCCAACTTGGAGTTTTAACATCTGGTACAGACGCCGTTGTTCTAAATTTGGAAATTCAATGTGTTATGGTCTTTCGATTTGGAACGCTCCGAATACTAGCACGCGGGTGCATAAGTACACGTGCCTTCAGTGACCGGGGTTCAAGCCCGTGACTGCTGAATACGGTGCTGTTTCTTGTATTCTGTCTATCTGGTGAACTCCTCTGACAGTTTGGTCGTCCCGGAGTATAAACAGAAAAAAATTTGTTTATTTATTTATCATTTCTTCCGATGTATATATTCGAGCAGGTCCCATTTTTTTCAATGCTTTAGTTACTGTACTGTCCGGGGCACAAACCAAAGAGCCCCGTTGCAACTGCTATAAAATGGCGCCACTTTTAAAATAAGTAATTGTTTTCTCCCGACCCTGTACCAATGTAGAATATAGGAGCTCCCCCACTTTCCTAAATAAAATTTCTTGGTGTGCCACAAATGTTGATACTCGTATGACAGATATGGTTCACTTTTCCCATATCCCACGGGCATCCGGATACTTTTACAATATTGCATAAATGCATTCGATAATATTTGCACTGGAAAACTAGATTTTATTATTATTATTAGCTATATGGTGCAAGGAACCAGAGACTTATGTTGCACCAGCCAAAAAAAAAAAAATAATAAAATAAATAAATAAATAAAAATCTTAAATATCAGCGAAATTCTTAGTTGGAAAATTATTCCAAAGCCTAAAAGGAAAGCTAAAAAACACTAAATAATACCAGATCAGATAAATACTACTCATGCTTACTGTATTACTATTGAAATTTATTTAGTTACATGCAAAACAAGGCCATTAATACCGCATGCATGCGCGAAAAGTAATAAAACCAATCAAATAACAGAAGTACAAAATAATTAAAACCAGTAAAATTCAAAAAATGAAATGCAGTTAAGAAATTAAGAAGTTGCGAAAATACAAATAACAAATACATTAGAAAGAGTGAAAAAATAAATACAGTACTAAGAATTACAATAACTTGCGTTCGGTTTCACACGTATATATTCAATGTTCTTAAGGCGTACGCAACCCACTTGTACGTTGTGGAAATTTTGAGCTTATAAGAATAAAAGGAGAATGTAAAACTAAATATACATCTTGCACAAATCTATAAGAACTGAGAAAAGGATTTAAATCTAAAAAAATGATCTAAGTCTAGACTACATTTAGATCCGTTGTTATTAGATTTTCGATTTAAATACCTTAGACAGATTCTTTAGTTTGCTTAATCATTCCTAGTCTCTTCGAAAGATCCAGTTCGAATCGGTTAGTGGACTGAACACAAAAGACCAGACTCCATCTCGCTAATATCGTAAAAAAAGGGATCTATAGGTAGTATAATGATTTGAGCTGGGATCACTATCAGTTGATGTACAGATCTCCATAACGCGCAACAGGATCTTCCCTGGCCGCAAGTTATCGAGATGAAAACCTTGATACTTTTTTCAGAAGTAATTAGTTACGAATCTCTGTTAATGGACAATCATCAATGTCTTAAGTCTTCGCTGGTGGCACAGCGGTTATAATCACTGTCCACCGCACACCTTGTTGAACAGGCTGGGATTCGAATCCCATCGATAGTGCAAGGAACTTTTTTTTTCCACTTCGTGGTGTCTAAATAATCAGACGAAGATATCAAAATTTTTTTCGGGAAACTCGATTTTTTTTCATATAGCGAAACAGTCAGACCGTCAGGGGAATACACGCAATAGATGGACTACAATACAGGTGGGTGGAGTACGTTGTTCTCGGGTAATCCTAAAATGACTTTTTATTTCCTTTTTTTTTTTTTTTTTTGACAAATAAGAACAGGAACGATTCAGAGGTAGTAGTTTTAATTGAAATAAATTATAATGAGCATGGCGGAGTTAAAATCTAAAGATGAAATAGCAAATTTTTGGAAGAAACCGGTGGTGGAGCGGAGTTGGACGATTCGGAGTGGTGATCTAACTTCTTCTTTCTTTTTTTTTTTTGCTTTGTTTGGGTCACATAAACTTGAGGTTTTTGACCACTTGCTTTTTTTTTTTTTTTTTTTTTCCACTCCTCCTGAGTACGAGATATCTGTCTTTTTCTGTGGACCAACAGGACTGGTTGTTGAGGCCTCCCTTCTCGCGGACGGGAAGTAGACTAGATAGATGGTAGCTGCTGATCTCCATTATGACTACAATAATTCCACTAATCATTGTCCGGAAATCGTTCCCAAAATTACCCTAGACTTCAGGAGCGTCTAGATAGAAAGGCCTTCTTGCATTAAATGAGGAAAGGGATCTGTAGGAATAAGAAACGCAAAGAGAACAACTGTCGTTTACTGAGTGCTGAGTTCTTTGCAAGGATATTATTTCCCATTACCCATTTAAATAAATATATGTAAACTCTGATTTGTATAATAAATGTTTTATTTTCTAATCTGTGTGATAGCCTCAATTGCTCCTGAGATATATACGTCTTGCCCAGTATACAAATTTGTAAGAAAAATGCCCCTCAATTCTTGGATCTCCTGATCACACATTGCAGTCAGATAATAGAATAAATAAGCAGTCAGATAAGGGTATAGAGTATATTGAGATAAATAAGAATAGGTAATACACATAAGAGGATAGGAAAGAAATAAAATACGTATATATGTATAAAAGGTGAAATAAAAGAGCTTATAAAGAAAATATATTCCCCACACATACGAGGGGTTTCCGAAAAGAAAGGTAACACATTTTTTCTCTCGATGATGTTTAATAATACGAAGTTGAAATTACACATCAAGAAATAAGTGAACATGCACTACTTCTCCACAAAGTCTCCAGTTTTATTGCTGCACTTGTCCCAACGATGGATCAGTTTATCAATACCAGTACCGAAGAAGTCCGTGCCCACACGCAACCAACATTGCACCCCCTGATGAACTTCCTCATCCGTGGTGAAATGCTTTCCTCAAAGGTGCTTTTTCAGAGGGCCGAACAAATGGAAGTCTGGGCTGTAGGAGGAATGTGATAGCGTTTCCCAACGATTACGGTGCAACCACTCACGAGCGACGTGGGCAGTGTGTGTGGAGTTGCGTTGTCATGCAACAAAATCAAGCCGCTTGTTAGGAGTCCTGGTCGTTGCGTCGAATGTTGGCTTTCAGTTTTTCCAACGTTGCACAGTAAAGCTGTGCATTAATCGTTCCTCCCTTCGGCAAGAAATCCACCAACCTTGGCGATCCCAGAACACTGTGGCCATGATGTCGATCTTCAATGTCAACACGGCCCGCTTTAAATTCATTTCGCCAAAAACACACCTGCTTCTTTGTTATCACCGTTTTGCCATACACAGCAACCAGTTCACGGCGAATGTCACTTGGTGAAGACCCTTGTGCTTCAAAAAGCGGAACACCTGTTTTGGACCATACTCGCACGGTAGCCGCCATTTTGCAACTAGAATCTGCTGTAAGGCGACAGTACCGCAATACTGCTCTGGCGGTCTTTTTGAACGTTATTAACGGGTCTGTCTATATATCCACCGCGTTTCATCTCATTTCCTTTCACCATTATTAAGGGAAAAAAAAGTGTTACTTTACTTTTCGGAAACCCCTCGTACAACTACACTCGTGTGCATAACTTAAGGACCAGTCAGGTTTTCACCTGTAGCTTCTCATAGGAGTGGCTAGGATATGGGAAAAGCATACCAAAAGAACATCGTGAGGTACAGAAATATTGAAGAAAACAACACCGACACAACAAGGACTTTATTCAAAAATGGCAACGTAGCACTGGCTGCCATGATACAGATGCATCACTGCCAAAGATGGAACAAAGGGAAGAGGTGGCCCTCAATAGGAGATATGATCACCCCTAATGTCGATGCAGGCTTTGCACTGCCTGTCCATACTTAGAACATTATTGTTGATAAGTTCGTGCGGTAACATCGTCCATTCCTCTGTCAGTGCCATCTTCAGCTGGTGAACATTTTCTGGTGGGTGTGGACGTGCCACTAGGCGTCCCATATGTGTTCGATGGGATTTAGATCGGTAGAACGGGCAGGCCAATCCACACGAACAATTTCCTCACTTTCCAAAAGCATATCAACAGCTGCAGTGCGATGGGGTGTAGCGTTATCATCCTTAAACACGAACTCGCAGCCAATGCACCTCGTAACAGACGCCCGTGGGGAAGCATTACCTCAGTACAGTAGCATGCACCGGTTACAGTACCGCCTTCCAGTACCTGGAGTTGTGTACGTCCATCCAAGATAACGCCTCCCCAGACGAGAACACCTCGACCGCCATATCGATCCATTTCAGTGATGTTTGCAGAGTAATACTGTGTGCCAACCCCTCGCCAGATTAGCTGACGTCCAGAATAGCTGCTGAGACTGAATCTACTCTCATCAGCAAAGAGTACCTTACCCCATTGCGCTGCTGTCCAGTCCTTGTGTTCGATGCACCACCACCATTGTAAACGGTGTCTCCGACGGGCAGGTGTTAAAGGGATAAAGCGTACTGGCCGTCGGGCAAACAGTCCACCTTTGTGGAGTCGCCTGGCCACAGTAAATCGCGATATCCTGCGTCCTGTGCAGCTGGTTTGCAATGAATCCCGCTGTCTGGTGTCGGTCCCTCTTGACCGGTAGGAGTATACAGGGTGTTTCACTGTTAATCAGTAATTTAAAGGTGAACTGTACAGACTACAATATGCAAAAAAAAAAAAAAGCTTAGTAAACATGGGTCCTTAAGTGAATCGTTTTCGAGATATTGCACATTTATAGTCGAGATCCACCACTGACACGGTGAACTGCACAGAGTTGGGAACCAGCACTGACTTGCTTGTTTAGGTTAGGTTATGCTCATTCTCTCCCTTTCCCCTTTCTCAATGCTCTGAGACATAGCAGGCATACTAGTACTTGTCACAGGACAGTCAACATGGAAAGAGGTTACAGCAACGAAGAATATGCAGACATGCACTTCGTGCATGGTAAAGCCAAAAGCAGTGCACTCGAGGCTGCATGTTTGTACCAAGAAGCATTTCCCTGCCGAAGGCAGCCCAACAGGTGCCCATTCATCAGAATACATGAACGCCTTAGAGAACATGGGCGCTTTGCACATGGAGTACAGCAGGTAGGCCCAGAAGCATGACACCTGATGTTGAGGAAAGGGTGTTAGAAAGAATATATTTTTTTAACTATTATTTTTAGGCCACCCGAATAATGAAATTCATCTGCCGTGCTGTGTATCGTATGTCTGTTAATTGCATGTGTTCTATGGTTGATTTGCTGGGCGGAAAACCTTGCTATCTACGCCTGAGACCGACTAACTTCCCCCAGAGTGAAAAAAGCCCATTAAAGTTCCTCGCGTCATCGACGGGATTCGAATCCGGGCCTTTTCCACCTGGTGTGGGGAGGACGGTGACGATACCGCTGTGCTACCCGCGCAGACTGTTAGAAAGAAAGAACAAAATTCAGGAATTTCTACAAGGAAGGTTGCTCTGCAAGAGCGTGTACTGAGTCATAGAAGTGTGTGGCGAATTTTACATCGCCAATTACTGTACCTCTACCATATCCAACGTGTACAAGGTCTCAGCAATACAGACTATCCTCCCAGTGTGCTCCCATAGGCCAGTGGCGGATCTTAACAGAAAATGTGCATTATCTCGAAACCGGTTCATTTGCTGCCCGATGTTCACTGGGACTTTTTTGCTTATTTTAGTTTGTACTTTGCACTGGACGCGTGGGTGGCGTCCCTCCGGGTCAGTTGCATGAATTTGGTGCTCTGATATTTTGTGTCTTCAAAGTGGTTGAAAGTCTTCTCTTCGGGTTAAAATTGTGCCCATCGAGTTCTCTAGGTGTTGGTGAGTCTGTTGATGGTTTATTTGTGCCCAACTTCTAAGGCATTTCGAAAATATGAGTAATTTTAACTTCGGGCTGTGCGTCGTTGCTTTCAACAGGACACAGCGCTGAAATTCCATATAGGTTTGGTTGTTGTGGATCATCTTGATATTGCTTATTTTAAAACCTGGGTGGTGCAGTGAACTGTTCCTCAATAGTAATAGTGATTCATGTTATTATTTAGATGATTGGCTCACTACAAACTAGTCTCTGCGTAGCTGTAAATTTAGTGTCCTATAATTATGTACCTATGGAGGCAGCCATTGCTTCTCCCCCGTGGTAGTAAATAAAGCCTCTGTTTGCCATCGTTGATCACGTGACCACCGCGACTGTCTCTGATTGGTGACACCGGCCTTGATGCAGTAAGCCACTTTATTACTAACTCTAATCTCAAATAACAATTGGATACAATATTGTTGTGATCTAACTAATGGCATCATAAATACAATAATTATAGCATAAATGTCTCAAATGATATATAATTGGAATGAGCTGTATTATTGTCTATTGAAGATGTATTAAGAGTTGTCTAACTTATGTATAATTACTGTATATCTCAATAACTTTAGTAATTATGTCTGACGAAAATTGCTCATCTTCCATGCCAGGGGACTTGACTGTTGCCCCGGAACTGGCGGAGGCTGGACTGGCCGATCTCCAGGACCCTTCTATCAATATTGTTGATATTTTAGGGCAACATTTTCCCCCACTTGCACTGGTCCAAGAAAGGACAAAAGTAACCGATAATGGTCAAAATAATGAGACAGTCCATTTAGATGACTCTGCTGTTCTTGATTACGTTTTTGCTCTGAAGAATAGTTTATTTGACTTTCTTAAGAATGGGACTAAGGTTACCCCTTCCATGATTGCCGAGGTTGGCAAAGTATGGAATTCCATGGAACACATGTTACTTGAACTAACCATTGAGAATGGAAAGCTAAAAACTGAAATTGCATGTAAAACATTGCCTTCTCACATTTCAGCAGCTAGCTATGCTGGTGTAGCTGCTTATGGTGTAGGCAAACAGGTTAATGTGAGTGCGATCCCCTCTGGAACACAAACCAGACACGCGGTATTAGTGCGTGCTGATGACAAAAGTGAACTCAAAACAAGTGACGAGATAAAACAAATGGTGACAAAGGAGTTTAAATCAGAATTGAAGAGAATTAAGATAAAATCAATAAGAAAGGTTAGAGATAGAGGTATTGTAATTGAGGCTGCCTCTAACAAATGATCTTGAGAAACTAAAGAAGTGTAGTAAGTTTAAGGATCACAATTTAAATGTGGACCTTCCTAAGAAATTGAATCCCACTCTTATAATATATGACGTTAATAAAGAGATCACTGATAATGATCTTCTTGAGGATTTATACGATAAGAACCTTGCCGATTACAGTATAACTGGTGACGAATTCAAAAAATGTGTCAAGGTTAGATTTAAAATTAAGTCTAAAATTAAGAATAACTTTCATTGGGTCATTGAAACCTCTGCCAACATTAGGAAAATTCTATTGAATACTGGTAATCGTGTATACATTGGATGGGCATCACATGGAGTAAAGGATTTTATTATAGCATCACGATGCTTTAAATGCCTCGGCTACGGGCACTCTGCACGTAATTGCCATCAAACTGAATATACTTGTGGGCACTGTGGCAATCAGGGGCACCAGATTGAGTCTTGTCCTGACAAGGCTTCTCCTGCAACTTGTCCCAACTGTAAAATGCGCAAGAAGAAAGCTGATCATTCCTACCGTGACAACGGCTGTCCTGAGTATATACGCGCGCAAGAGGTGACCAAGTCGCGTACTAACTACATTCAATCGTAATATAAATCATAATACTAGCGAACCAATTAAAGTTTTGCAATTGAACTGTCAAAGGTCGATCGCGGTCTCTAATGACTTAACTAGAATAATCTCTGACCACGATATCCAAATCTTAGCCCTTCAGGAAGTGTATTCATATAAAGGAGTTGTAAAGGGATTAACATTATCATCAAAAATTGTACAATCTAATACTGAAACTACTGGAAGTGGCAGGAACGCTGTGGCCACGGTTTGGGCAGCCGTGGTTGTAGTTGATCCAGGCATTATTGTCACAAAGATAACAAGCTTGTGCTCCACACATTCTGCCTGTGCCTGTCTGGAGGATACGTTTGGGCAGGTGTATTTTGTTTCATTGTATTTTCAATGCTCTCAACAACATCAACAGATCGAGCCTTACCTAAATTATGTAGAGGATATTCTCCACAGATTGACGGGTAGAAGAGTTATTATGTGTGTGGATGCAAATGCTGCATCACGATAGGAGGGAGTATATGATGAGAGCCTTGTCGATCAATTCGGCCCTGGAAAGATTGTGCAAGGCTCAAGGGGTAGAATTTTTTTCAGCCTGGACTGTACTTGTTAACAGGAGAGATTGCTTCTACAGGGATGGGATACACTTAAATAGAAAGGGTGCAAGAATATTTGCTGATGCTATCGAGGCAGTGTTAGGTGGGTCGGAAAACTGCTAGCTTGGGGGGAGACAAAGACCAATAGATTGACAGTAGCCACTGGCAGAGGTGAAAGAGATTCTTGCACTGCTTCTATTGGAATGAGCAAAGCCTGAAAAACAAGATTCAGGATATTTCAGAGACTGCTGGGAGTCATTGCGGTACAAGTAAACACATGGGTTGTGTTAGGGTAGCTAAGAATAGAAACAGGTGCAGGTATACTTGTGTGTACACCAATGCTAGGAGTTTAGTAAATAAATTTGATGAATTTGAGGTATTGCTCAAAACATCAAAGGCAGATATTGTTGGGATATCAGAGACGTGGTGTCACACAGATATAAGGGATGCAGAACTGCAATTTGGGGAGTACAACGTCTACAGAAAGGATAGACAGGATAGGAAGGGAGGAGGGGTTATGCTATTAGTTAAGAAACACATAAAAACCAAGGAAGTGAAGCCAGTCGACATCGCTGGACAGTGCAGTGTTGAGTCAGTTTGGTGTGACATAAGCATTGGGAGATCAAAATTGAGAGTAGGAGTGTGTTATAGGCCTAATGACTCTGATGAGTATAATAAGGAACTGTACAGGGAAATAGAGTGGGCCAGTAAATCAGAGAGTCTTATAATGGGAGATTTTAATTTCCCAGATATTGACTGGAATTTGGGGGCTGGTTACTCACGCACTAGCAGGGCTTTTGTGGATTTATTGGATGATTGTTTTCTACATCAGCATGTTCGGGAGGCAACTAGAGGGAGTAATACTCTTGATTTGATTATCAGCAGTGATTCTTCATGCATTAAGAATCTGCAGATAAATGAACCACTAGGTGGCAGTGATCACAGTGTGCTGAAGTGGGATTTACTCAAAGAGGTAACTACCATTAGGGGTAAAGGGAAGGGTTATTGCTTCCGTAAAGGCGACTACGATGGACTGAGACAGTATTTAAATTCTATACAGTGGGACCAACTGATGATGTTACCAACAGCAAATTCAAAATGGGAAGCATTCAAAGAACTTATCTTGGAAGCTACTAGGCTTTACATACCAACTAAGAAATATTGTTCAAGGTTTAGGCCAAAATGGATGTCAGATGAACTAATGAGGCATATGGCAGAGAAGAAAAATGCATGGGATACTTACAAATTAACACATGACACAGAAGCCTATGACAGATACAAGTTGATATGCAACCAAGTTACAAAGGAGGTTAGGCAGGCGAAGGCAGATTACGAGAAATCCTTGGCAAGGGATGCAAAGAAAAACAGCAAAGAGTTCTTTACTTATGTAAACTCTTGAAGGAAGGGGATGAATCAGATTGGTCCACTTGATATTGATGGGTCAACTGTTGATGATCCTGCTCAGGTAGCTAACAAACTAAATGAATATTTTGCATCGACATTCACACATGAGGAGTTATTCAGCAAGGGGAATGCCAGAGGTGTATTCAACTCTAGCAGTAAGCTACAGAATCTTGAAATAACTGGGAGTAAAGTGGAGGAGAAACTGTTGAAGATAAACACAAGAAAGGCACCCGGGGTGGATGGGATCTATCCAGTTATATTAAAGGAGGCAGCAAAGGAAGTAAGCAAACCCTTAGCCATAATTATCAGAGCTTCCTTGGACTCAGGGGAGGTACCCATAGACTGGAAATGTGCAAATGTGACCCCAATTCACAAAGGAGGATCAAAGGCTGACACAAGTAATTATAGACCTGTGAGCTTAACTTCTGTTCCAGGAAAATTAATGGAGGCACTGGTTAAAGAAGCACTGCAGGATCATTTAGACAAGACTTCAGTTATAGCTCAGACACAGCATGGTTTTGTTAAGGGGAAGTCTTGCCTGACCAACTTGATTGGATACTATGATGCAGTCACAAAAGAACTGGATGCAGGGAATAACTTTGATATTATATACTTGGATCTTAGAAAGGCTTTTGATACTGTTGCACATGGAAGACTGCTACACAAATTGGAGCAGTGTGACATTGGAGGCAAATTGCTGCTATGGATAAAGGGGTGGTTGAGGGGGAGAAGACAGAGAGTGGTAATCAATGGACACTGCTCATCGTGGACTAATGTTATTAGTGGAGTCCCTCAGGGCTCAGTGTTGGGTCCATTATTGTTTTCTGTATTTATAAATGATATTGATGATGGTATATCAAGCTTAATGTCCAAGTTTGCAGACGATACAAAGGTTGGCAGGGTTGTCAAGGACAGTACTGACACTATGCTGCTGCAACAGGATCTGGAAAGGTTGAGCAGATGGGCTGAGAGGTGGCAAATGAAGTTTAACATTGACAAATGTAAAGTACTACACATGGGAAACAGCAACCCCAGAGCAACGTATCAACTCTGTGGTACTACACTGACAGTGGTAGAGAATGAAAGGGACTTGGGGGTGGTTGTGCAGGCAGATATGAAGTTCTCTGAGCAGTGCAGACGGGCTGCAAGAGTAGCTCATGGAGTATTGTCAATGATATACAGGAATTTTTCCAGCAGGGATAAGGAGGTGATTATTCCATTGTATAAGGCAATGGTCAGGCCACACCTAGAGTACTGTATACAGGTCTGGAGGCCTCATTTCAAGAAGGATGTAGAGCTGCTGGAACGAGTACAGAGAAGGGCAACAAGATTAGTGAATGGAACAAAGGGGTGCTCTTACGAAGAAAGGCTTAAGTTTTGCAAATTACAGTGTCTGGAGACTAGGCACCAGCGAGGTGATCTGATAGAGGTGTATAAAGCCTCGAATGGTTTAAGCATGCTCAATGCTGATGGGATTCTTCCTCTAGCTCAGAAAAATCACCTGAGAGGGCATAAATTCAAATTGAGGAAAGACAGATGTAGGATAGACGTGCGGAAATTTGCCTTTAGCCAGCGGGTGGTTGGTTGGTGGAACAGACTTCCATCCCTTGTGGTGGAGGTTGATAGCCTAAATAAGTTTAAGGCTCAGCTGGACAGGTATTTTGAACGAACAGAGGGGTGAAGTGGAAGTGGGTTTTTTTTTTTGGCTGATGCTGCATAAGCTTGCTTTCTTGCATCAAATGCCTCTACTAATGCTAATGCTAATGCTACATTATGGAACAGTCACTTCACAGATCACAAAGGCGAGTTATTAGAGGAGTTAATCCTAACTAAGAACTTACATCTTTGGAACACTGTAGGGCACCCCCCCCCCTACTTTTGTCTCAGCATCTGGTTAATCCTTCATAGATATTACGGTGTCCAACTCTACATTTGGACAAAACATAAGAAACTGGCAAGTTAGAACTGCATGGTCAGCAAGTGACCATAACCCCATAACGTTTGAAGTTGTTATGGACTCAGGCTGTATGGCAAGAAGGAACTCATACGATTTTCCAAGGTACAGGACTCAGGGTGCAAATTGGGAAACTTTTGAGAACAGGCTGTGTGCTGAAGCCACGGCTGATAACATTGAGAGAATTGGGCAACTGCCGGCAATGGAGCAGGTGGAAGCCGTAAACGACCTAATAAGGTTGGTTTGTGATGCCTCTCTCGCAAAAAAAAAGAGAAAACAGAATCATGTGCCTTTCTCACAAATCTGAGAAATGAACTGAAAAGTGCTCGGCGTAACTATCAGCGTGCCAAGAGAAATAATAGGGCAAGGGTTGAGGTGGACCGTCTGGGCGACCTTACAAGCTGGCCATGCGGACCTACTTTAATCAAATTTATAGAGAAAAGAAGAATGCTTGGGAACAACTGGTTAAATCGACACCAAAGGATGAACCGTGGGGACTTGCGTACAAAATTGTGGCGGAGAAATTGCACCCTGGTGAGATCGTTTCGTCTATCGTGGCTGATGGGCAAGAGACTCTTTCTTGGACAGAGTCGATGAATGCAATACTAGGTGGCATTATTTGCCAAGACATTTGTGTACCAGAGAGTACGGAACAAACAAATTTAAGGATGGAGCACTTGATGTATTTTGGATTAACTGATGAGGACCCGTTTACTAATCTTGAAATTGGCACAGCTATTGACTCTTTGAAGGATAACAAATGTCCAGGCTTAGATTTACTTGAAGTTGCAATATTAAAAAGAATCTGGACAATCAAACCACAACTAATTGCTAATCTTCTTAATTCGTGTTTGGCTGACGGGCGTTTTCCAACTCCCTGGAAGCAAGCCAATCTTAAAATTCTGGTTAAAAATCCTAACAAACCCCTCAATGTTCCATCCACCTATCGTCCTATTGCATTACTACCCGTGCTAGGCAAGGTTTTAGAAAAGGTTATTGTAACTAGATTTATGAAATATTATAAGGCTAAAAATCTACAAGTAAACACTCAATTTGGCTTTACAAAAGGCTGTTCAACTGTGGATGCTATAAAGTTTGTAATGGATTCGGTCTCGAATGCGGATTCCAAGTATGTCCTCGGCCTTTTTGTGGACTTCAAAGGGGCCTTTGACACCTTATGGTGGCAAAGTGTCCTGGCGAGGTTCCGGGAGGCCGAAGTGTCTGCTCCCCTTTATCGACTAGTTTCTGATTATTTCCATGGTCGTAACGTAGTGGTGTATTCTGGTGTCTGTTCGCTTACTCGTGCTGTTACTCGGGGTTGCCCTCAGGGATCAGTCCTAGGACCGGTCTGCTGGAATGTGGTTCTTGATGGGTGGCTTGGGGTACAGCGCGACAAAATTTTGAAGGCGGCATATGCAGATGACTTGACCATATTGGTTTTTGGAGAGTCTCGTAGGGAACTTGAAGAACGTGCGAACGAAATCTTGGGAGACCTTGATGGTTGGTGTAGTATCCACAAACTACAGATTTCTATTGACAAAACTAAACAAATGCTTTTGAAAGGTTATTTGAACCTGAATAGACCCCCCAGTATAAAAATTAATAATCAATCCATTAAAATTGTAAGAACGTATAAATATCTTGGAATAACGATGGACGATAGATTTAGTTTCGTAGCCCACGCAAAAAATATGCTGAACAAAATAAAAGTCTTAACTGGTAAAATCATTAGAATAACTAAAAATGTCTGGGGAATTAAACCCGCAACTTTAAAGTTATACTACGAGTGTATTTTTATACCAATAATTTGTTATGCTGCAGGTGCATGGGGTTATCGTGTTAATAACTGTTTAGTCTTGAAGTATTTGACTCAAGCACAACGTTTCTTTCTTCTTGCAATCACAAGAAATTGCAGAACAGTGTCAACGATGGCACTCCAAGTACTGAGTGGAAAACTTCCCATTCAATATGAAGTTATTTATCACTACTTACAATATTATCGTCGGAAAGCTCTGCCTGCAAGGGTGAGCAACTATTCAATTAATTTAGACATACCAACTAAGGATGATAATTGTAGAATTAGAAGAGTGTTTGTTAATAGTTGGCAATTAACTTGGTCCAATGCAGAAGTTGGTAGAGTTACTTTTCGATACCTTCCCAACATTGTGGAATTTACCAAGCAACGGTTGGCCTGGTTCTGCCCACGTCTGAATGTATCTTTTCTTCTAACAGGGCATGGCAGCTTGAACTCCAAATTGTTCTCTCTCTCTGGGGTTGGCTGCCTCTCCATTATGTAAGTGTGGTGCTCCTGAGACCATGGAGCATTTAATATTTAACTGCTATCACTATACAGACTTAAGAAATAATCTACAGCTTCTTACAGAAGTGTACAATGAAGATGACCTACCATGTTTTGTCAATGATAAAGAAAATTTCCTAGCTTTTTGTAATTTTGCAAATAAATTGTTTGCACGTAGGAAGAGACTAATTGGAGTCGATCTGTAAAGAGTGATGCCAAGTAATCCAGAGTCTGTGTTTAAGGACAAGAACTTTTTATTATTATTATTATTTATTTATTTATTTATTTTTTTTTTTCCCTTAAAATATGTTTTCTGTAAATAAGTCCTTAGTTCTCTTTTCTTAAGTAACTATGTTGATTCCACGATGGTAATGATGTTGTGTTTTGTAAATTATTTGCCATAAATATAAAATTGGATTTAGTAGAATTAACAGAGGTTGTCTGTTGGTTGTGTTAGTGATCTTGAGCAGTGTGGTTTCTGTCAAAATGTGACTTGTAAAGACTATCACGATATTAATAGCGATTTTGTGTACAGTGGAAAAGCTGGCTGTGCATGTTGTAAATATATGATATTGAATTGTAAAACGCTGACAGGGTGCTACTTATGTTTGTTCATGGATAGCGCCTCGCTATTTGCCTTCTGAGTTTAACGGTGAAATCTGGTAGTGTCGGATCAGATAATCATAGCACCAGCCAGAACAAAAAAAAAAAAAAAAAAAAAAAAGTTGAGGTAAAGTGGTTGAGTCCTGTAAAACGACTGAACAAGTGTGTCTGGTTGCTGTGGCCTAATACTTTTCAAATGGTGTTAATTAATGTAATGAAGTGTTATTCATATTTTTGGTTGTCTGATTAAGTTCCCCAGGAGTGGTGATCGTACTCACTTAGCTAATAGTAAACATTGTATATAGTTTTTTTTTTTTTATTATTATTTATTTTATTTATTTATATATATACAGGGTGTTTCAGTTAAACGTTTCAGAACTTCTAAGAGGGGTAGGGTACATCCTGACAACTCGAAATCATATAGCAATGTGGGGTCGGAAATGCTTTCCTGAAGCGGTGTTGTACACAGAAGCACCATAAAAAGAAAAGAGACCGTAAGTGAGAAATCGTTTTAATAATACATGAAAAGAAGCAAAAGGTACATGGATTAAAGTAAGTGTTCGAAGTTTCTTCCACGGGCTACAATGCACGCCTCACATCTCCGACGCATGGACATCCGAACATTCCGGAATACTCCAGGCGAATTTCGAATTTCTTCGGCAGCTACTGCGATTCTTGCAACCAGCTCCTCAGCATTGTCAACAGGGGTGTCATAAACTAGCGATTTCATATGACCCCAGAAATAAAAATTAAGACATGATAGGTCGGGTGACCGAGCAGGCCAACGCACGGGACCACCACGTCCGATCCACTGTTGACCAAATGTGACATCCAGGTAGTTACGAACATCTCCGCTATAATGGGCAGGGGCTCCATCGTGTTGGAACCACATTGTCTGTTGCGTCGATGCAGAAATCTGTTCATCTCTCAAAAGTTGTGGCAATACTTGCTGCAGAAAGATCAAGTAGATAGGTCCGGTTAGACGACACGGTAACAGGTAAGGTCCGATGAGGTGATCTCCCATAATACCGGCCCATACATTGACCGAAAATCGAATCTGTGCTGCACGACGTCGTATTGCATGCGGGTTCTCGACCGCCCAGATATGGTCGTTATGCGTGTTGAAAATTCCTTCCCTTGTGAAGGATGCCTCATCGGAAAACAACACTTCAGCAGGAAAAAGGGGATTTGTAGCACATTTTCCAAGGTACCACTGTGCGAAAGCAATGCGAGGTTGAAGAAACTTCGAACACTTACTTTAATCCATGTACCTTTTGCTTCTGTTCATGTATTATTAAAACGATTTCTCACTTACGGTCTTTTTTCTTTTTATGGTGCTTCTGTGTACAACACCGCTTCAGGAAAACATTTCCGACCCCACATTGCTATATGATTTCGAGTTGTCAGGATGTACCCTACCCCTCTTAGATGTTCTGAAACGTTTAACTGAAACACCCTGTATACAGTATATATGTTTTTTTTTTTAACTCTATCCACTATTGTAAACTTCTCTCTTCTATTTCATGTGAGGTCTATCTCCCCCTTATCTTCTATGCAACCTCCCCATACCTCAATTCTTATCCCCACTTCCTTTCCCTTGGGGCTCCCAGGCTTGCCTGATAGTCCCAGTAAGAGTCTCAACTAGAAAGTGAACCTGGCGCGCCTCCTCGTGGCCAAGGTTGGGAGTCAGAGGACAGGGGACCAGGTGTCCCCTGCTCCCAAGTCGCCAGTGCCGGCACTCAACACAACAAGACACATACTTACACACCTACATACACACACTTGCCGGCCTTCACCTTTTCAGATGCTGCAGCGGCATATAGGGGAAACCCTGGAGACCGCAAATGAAACAAACACACCTTGACCTTGACCTTGTACTTTTCACTTTTAAATTATTGACCATCATTTTTGAAACACCCTGTATAGCGGCCATCATTGGGCTTGTTTTTCGTGGACGACAACCACTTCGAACAGCTGTACCTGTCGTTCTGAAGGCCGACCACGCACGTGAGACGATGCTATGGGCGATACCGAACTCTGAAGCCACACTCCTCGCACTTTGAGCTTCCCGATTATTCGACCCCGGGTAAATCATCCAAATGTTGTCTACTGGCCATTTCGTTGTCTGTAGCACTGTGTGAAACCAGTCGAATTTCTGTAACATTCGTGCTCACCATTCGGTAATTTGCACATAACTGCTGCTTTTATCTGTTTATGTGAGCCCTCATATCATGATTCAATATTTTTTGCATGTACACTAGCTTTCTACTGAACGGTCACAGTTATGCAGATTGCCTCAGGCTGTTTCATTTGATTTTGTGGTGACCTTTAGAAATAGTGTTGGTCCTTAAGTTTTGCACACCAGTATATATCAGAGGCTACGTTTCTGTGGAAATTTGTCATCAGGAATGGTTGTGTTTGGGAGCGGGGAAAACAACCAGTTACAACAGACTAATGCCTCTTAAAAGCTGACAAATTTTTGTTTGTTCATTTACTGTTTACCACTTTGTTTATTCATTTACTGTTTATCTGTTGCCAATTTTGTTTGCTTATATTACCCCCTTCCCTTCCCCGTTCATTGGCTTGATGACAGGATTCTGCTGAAAATCCAGGAACATAGCCTGCTATGCAAAGGTTTATTAATTAATTTTGTTGGGTAGTTGGGGATATTCTGATTTTTTGCTCATCGTTCATCATAAGTTCTCTGCCACATTGACCACGACAGCCAGAACTCATTTGCCTTTCGTTTCTTTTCTACCAAATCATTCATCGTTCCTGTTCTTATTTCTCTCGGTCTCTGGCCTATCACTTACTAGGTGGTAGATGCCTCTCATCCACCGGTGCAATACCACTACTTTGCTTATTGGAGGCTTGAAGTGGTGGAACCCATGTTTAGTGTCCACAGCAAAGCTCCAGTAAACCCTCCCCCATCTCTTCCATCATGCAGTATGATTGATCAGAATAAAATATATCTTTGTCAATAATTTATACTTACTACGTATTGAAAATGAATTCTTCAATGAGGCACAGGTATGAATTAATTATAAATAATTACCATCAGTTGCAAAGAATATATATAACTAAATAAAATAATAATGTACTGTGAAATGCTTAGAGTAATTTACTGTATGGTAAAATATAGTGTGGTTTGTGTTACGACCACTAGATGGGGCAACGGAGTTCAAATCAGCTGACTGAAATTTATAACGAGAGTACTGGTAGCGTGTGTGTCATGTTTTTCTCAAACGTAATATGTGGTGGTTTAGTCGTGTGTCGAACTTTGTATCACTTTTGGTGAAGTGTGTTGACAAAATGAAGTTGAGGTAGTGAAGGCTGTTTTACGTATTTTGTAACTTAAAATGGCAGGAAACTTGCCATATGAGTTCTCAAAGTTTCGCAAATATTGCAAACACCTTCGTCGTATACTAAAGGATACAAAACAGTCAATTGGTGATATCATTAGAAGCGGATATTTTAGCGAAGGTTGGTAAATACGTTTTCGTGGTTTATGTTTTCCAGCAAAAGCTATCAAAAGTTATAAGGTAGCTGATCTTTTATATTCTAAAATAATAATAAAATATAATTATAAACTATTTCAAGTGATTCGTCATAAACTGTAGTAATTATAATAGGGAAGCGTTAAGGAAGGTGTTACCATTGTATTCTGTATCTATATCTTGTGTATGTTATTATTATTATTATTAGCCATATGATGCAAGGAAGCCTGAGGCTTATGCTGCACCATCCAAAAAAAAAAAAAAAAAATTCTCGAGTTACCCAGAGAGAGAGAGAGAGCAAGAGTCAGAAATAGAAAGGAATCGCCAAGAAAGAGAAGAATGATGATATCCAGCTCGGGACCCTCCGTGTGCCAAGCCCATACTCACAAGATGTGAGCCCCTGGGGTGTTCATTTAGATTCAGAGAAATTATTTGATAAAGTTAACTTAACCCATGATATTTATATATATGTGAATGATTGGAGCAATTTTGTGAATGATCAGAATCATTCACAAAACCTTGGATCTCGGTGGCCTTTCAGTATGAGGATCCTTGTAAGTTTTTGGATTCCTTCTATGTTCAGAGATGTGGCCTTGGCAGGTCAACCCCAGTGCATTTCCTGTATTGGCAGAGAACTTCATTCCTAGTTTTTAAACATTCTTAGAAGAGCCTCCACACAGTACAAAAAAAACTCTGAATCATGTTCCACGGGAACTACAGAGATTTCATCTTCTCTTAATAGTTTTCATTATTTCACCACATTTAAAATTGAATTGGAGCAAATCGAAACTCTTGTTCTTTGACATCCAGCTTGTAAACTGCAGCCATTATCAACTCACTGCAGAATGGAAGCCTCCTCAACAATTCATGCTAAGGGAAATGGACCATAATCTGCCACGCTGGTCCATTGCGGGTTGGCAGATCAACCGTATTTAGCAGTCAGGGGCTTGAACCCCGGTCTACTCAAAGAGCGTGTGCTACTGCACTCCCGCTCCTGACCACTCGGCTCCGGAAGAGGACATCCAGCTTACTAGATCTTAAAAGTTTGCCCACAGATCTGTGAACAGAGATTCCTAAATTGTTTCAACTTAAAAGAAACACCATGCCCATGTAAACTTTTGTTGTTCATGCTGCATATAAAAATGTGCATATCACTGACTTAATATTATTTTCTGTAATATTTTAAGGATTTTTAGAGTTCCTTGAAGTTCCTATTGTTTAGAGTTCCTGTAATTAGTTATATTGACTGAGTAGAGAAAACATAAAAATATTTTGGTTTGAAGTAAAATTTTTCACATTTTATAAATGAAAAGCAATTTAATATCAAAGCTGAATGAAAAGAACTGGATATATTAATGATTTTCTGGAACTCAGTACCCATCTTAATGAATTAAAATTATAAGATAAGTGGCAGTTGGTACATCAGTTCCACAATCATATTAAAATAATTCAAAATAAACAAAGTCCTCCAAAACAAACTTTGGTTGTTTTAAATTCAGCTAAGAAACAGCAACAGCTTTCACTTTCCTATATTGGTAAAATTTAAAACATTTGATGATATATTGTACATATCATATGCTGATGAATTATAGTCTTTGAATAAAGAATTCAGTGAATGATTGCAAGAATTCATAAGAAACAATATTCTTAATATCTTTTCCCTGCTATTTGGTGCCAGTGTTGACTTGTTCCCAATTATATGCAGGTATAGTAAAGAGAAACATTAGCAGTTTCATTATTGGAATTCTTAAGAATTCTATCAGTGGTGCAGATCATATTTTTAATTTTCCCCTACTCTCAATAAGGTACATACAGTTGGTACATTATTCTAGGATTATTACTACATGTATACAGTATGTTGTACTTTTCAATATTAAACTTCATATATCATTTCTCAGTCCATCTGGCTGATTTTTCTAAGTTTTGCTGCAGCATCACACCCTAATTTTTATTATTAACTACCTTTGCATCATCTGCAAGCTTTGACATTAAACTTAATGTCTTCATCTATATAATTAATAAACACAGGAACCCCCATATAATATAGTACTTCTACAACATGGTTTTGCTCTAACATGATTGATAAATTGTGGAAATCCTCACACAACATGGTACTTATATAACACGGTTAGAGAATTTCGATGAACCTCGCATAGACAGGGCATTTTTGTGTGGGGAAAACCCTGCTATTATGTTGGATGTAATTTTTCAACATTTCCACTCCTTTTGAATCCCCACTGTTGACTTGCTAGTCAAAAAAAAAAATTGAGAAATCCTTGTATTTTATTTTGTTGGGAAATCCTCATGTTATGTTCTGTGCTATTGAACTTGTGGAAAAATCTAGATTTCACTATTGGATAGCACACCAGGCCATCCAAAAGATTTAGCTCATCCAAATGTTGAAGTTATGTTCCTACCACCACAGGTGTACTAGGTTAATACAGTTTCTTTCATTCAGCCATTAGATCAAGGCATTATATCCACCATTAAAACTCATTACATCAGAAAATCGTTACAATGGATTTTGGAAAAAATTGATTCCAAATCTATTGAAGTAATGGAGGCATGGAAACATTTCTCAATTATGGAATGTATCAGAATCATAGCTTTATCATTGTTGAAAGAAGTAAAACCGTCAACATTAAGTGCGTGTTGAAAAATGTATGGCCAAGAGTCAGTTCATTCAGGAAATATAGCTAAAGTGGCAGAAAACAGAATCGGTGCGATAGTAGAACTTGCTAAGTTGGTAGGAGGAGAAGGCTTTGATGATATGACTACTGAAACCCAGTTGATAGAATTGCCCTCCTCCCCACACTGGGTGGAAAAGGCCTGAGTTCGTATCCTGTCAATGAGGGGATACGAACTCGGGAGGAATTTTTATGGGTTTTTTTCACAATGTGGCTAAGTTAGTCGGGCTCAGGCAAGGGTAGCATGGATTTTAAGTCTAGCAAAACACAGAAAATTGACCTCAGGACACGCAATTTATAGAATATACGCAGAGCAAAATGGCCTTAGTCATCAGTGCTCCTAAAAAAATTAAATTAAAATTAAAAAAGATATGATTACTGAAGACGTTTAAGAATTACTGATAGAAAAAGGGCTGGTAAAGCTGATTTGGTTTAAATGGCATTGGAAGTAAAACCAAACCAATTCAGAAGATTGATAGCGCAGATGAAAATTCTCAACTTCCAAATTTTACGCTGAAAAGCATACGGGAAGGCATAAAGTTAGCCGAGAAATTAGAATCTTATTTTTTTGAATGCAAATTCTTAAATGAAAGGAGCCCAGAGTTCAAAAAGGAGCTTCAAAAATGCTTAGTTCCATACGATGAAATTCACAAAGATTTATCAAGCAAAAGCAAACAAACTCAGATTACTGATTTTTTTAAAGAGAGCAGAAGATATACGAAATCTAGAATGGTGTATTTTTGCTAGCTTTTGAAACGTAACCCCTTCCTTTTTGTACTTTTTCTTAGTCCCGTATAACACGGTTTTGCACTCTGCTAGCATTCGTACATTAGTAAACACTCTAGATTCCGAGCGGTGAGGTCGTTCACTGTGCGTAAGCTGTACAAATATTTTTCGCTGTGTATTTTTATTAAAGATTATTTTTTAAAAACGTTAAACCTATATATGCAAATATGAGTGGAAAGAAAAAATGTAATGGCATTGAGTGTTCTTGTAGATTCAAACATCGAACGAGGTATGAAAGTAAGGCAGGCGTTGTAAAATGATATTCGATGTTATAAAGAGATGTATGCAGATAAAAAGAAGAAAAAAAACTGCAAACTAAGCTTATCAGTTATTTTTCAAAATAAAAATACAGTACATACTTCACTTATATTCTTTTGGTATGTACATACTGCAATAAAAATCATTTGTTCTGTACTTACTAATATTTTTCATTTTTATCATTTTAGTTTCTTTTTTTGCAAGTACTTCGTGTGCATCAATTTATAGTAAACAAACACCTGTATATTTTTGCAACTCAACCCATATAATCAAATTGTCGGAATGCATTACATTAAAATAATACTTCGATCAGCACAGTTTCGCATAGCGCGGTATATTTTTGGCACGGTTTAACCGCGCTATGCGAGGTATTCCTGTAAATATGTATTGGATAAGTGTTCATAAATACTTTAACCTAGCAAAAAATATTATGGATATTTGGCCATTCATTGAAGATCATGTAGTTTTACAATAGTTAGAAACAAGTTTGAAAGCAATTTCCTCATAAATGAATTGCAAATACGTTAACGGGCAGTGGCACATATAGATCAGTTGGAGCCCTAATTGCTGTGGGATTTTGGGGCACCCTACTGCTAGAAAATTTTGTGCACTTGGGTGTATTTTTAACTTCTTCAGGGCATTTAGGTAGATACCTAGTGTGCCTATGTGTAAACATGCCACCTGTTGATAAGCAGAGATTCCCACCAGAAAGTCACATCATCTGAAATATGCAAATAGTACCTGTAAGTTAATACTTTGATCTTAACTGAACTTTCCCAGAATTGATAATTTTAAAACTATTCACAACTTTTTAACAAAAACAGTACTATGCCAAATAAACAGTTGAGTTTGTATGCTGCTAATAAATAAATTTTTGGATTTTATATTAATGTTGATAATGCTACATTCAGTTATTTTGTTTTATTTACAGAGCAGATATCAAATATTCAGTTGAACAATACAGATGAATCAGCAGTTCATGAAGTTATTTATAACCCTATTGCTATTGTGGTTCTTGGGCAGAACTTTTTTGCCAAAGCTCACGTTGTGAATGAGTTGTTAAGTCAATGTCTTTTGCCAACTGAACATCAAAATTGTGAACAGGAAGCAAGGTTACTTCAATGGCGAATGGTAAATGTTTTGCACCTTTTTTTTTTTTTATTTGCACTTTATTGTAATATTTTATTACTTTCAGATATGTTTGATTTTACTTAATCATTTTGTCAGTTGGGAGGATGAAGTCTAATTGAAATGCTTTCAACATCTTTTAAAATCTTTTTTTAAATACATTGCTGATAACTGCTCTCAACAGAGAAGTTTTTATTTTTGTGCTTATTAAAAGAGTGTTGCTGCCTGTGACAACTGTTCTTAAAGTATTGCCATCTCATTTGTTATTCAGCCACTCCCTGAGGAAAGTAGGTAAGCACCATATATATCAAAAAGTGGAAAAACAGCTTTATAAGAAATGTCATGTACTACTTTAAATTTGCAAAAATTAGAGGTAGGATAGCAACAAGCAAAATGAATGCCATGGAAATATTATATGCTTAATAGTAGGAACATGCTGTCCATTTGAAAGCATTGCAAATCTACAATGTGGTCCATTGTAAATCGATCATCCAAAATCATTTTAAAAGCATGGGATGATTTTTCCACATCTACAGAAGTAACTGGGCAAAACTTTTGAAGGATGGTTCATATTTCTAATTGAATTTTCTCCACCTCTTCAGTTACTGCTCAAAGAAAGTTTCCTTGTTTTAAGTTCAGGTATAGAATGAGGTAATCAAGAAAAATGAGTCATGATTAACAGTGTATGTTTTCTAACCAAAGAATTGGAAAGAATTACCTTTGAAATAGCAATACCAATATGCAACATCCAAAGTATTGACAACTTTTTTTTTTTTTAATATAGAATCAAAGTTTTTAATATGAAACAATGCTCACATAATCATCTCTTCCACCTTGTCAAAATAGTTCTGCTGTCAGAGGATGGCTAGTTTGTATACCCTTGCAAAGGGCTGTGCATTTTGGGGCTTTTATGCAGATTGTTTTTACACAAGAATTACCTTTATTAACTTTGTCAAAATGCTCCAGAACTGTTTTGCATTTTCTCTACCTCATCAGTTGCATTGCTCAAAGAATGCCCGTATCTTTTAAGTTCATTTATAGAATTTATATATCCAAATAATCAAAAAGAGTTGCCTTAACAGCATTAATAGCTATTAGCATCCACAGTATCAAAAGCACTGACAACTTTTTTTTTTTTTTTATAGAATCAGTTTTCGGTATAAAATTATGCTGCATGCACCACATTCTCTACTTTATCAAAACTGGCTCTGGCGAAAGATAGTCCAGGTTGTACATCTTTTTAAATAGCTATGCACATTGGTTTGTTTGTTATTTGGTTTTTAGGAGCATTATCAGCTAAGTCCATATTGCTCCAGGGATATGCAGTGGTCATTCCCTGACCTTTCCGCATCCTCCGTATTCGGTGGTCACAGGCTCGAACCCTGGTCTAATCAAGAAGCATGTGCTACACTCTGCTGCGCCTCCCCACCTGGCTACAGAGGCACCATGCGCATTGGAACTTTTATGAAGATCATTTTTACATAAAATTAACTTTATTAACTTTACCAAAATGCTCCAGAACTGTTTCTACAAAGTTATGACAACCATGTTAAGCAAGTAGTGTGGATCATGTTTGTATAGAAAAACATGTAATGCAGGAGTTGCTTTATCATATACAGAGTAGCATTCACTAACAGAAATGCAATTTTTCGCCATGGATGAATTCTTTGTTTGGCCATAATAACTGCAAAGAATCATTTGCAGATCTTGCAATTGTGAACTGATTCACATTTTTGAGAACCTTACAAGCAAGCCAATGTGGACAAGAAGGTGCTCCATCTGATTTCCCGTATTCCAAATGTGTACTATAATGGCCACAAGCATCTCCTGTTTCACAAACAGATCCAGATGCAACTTTCTCCGATATCTTGATGAAATTTTGTAAATAATATCATCAAAAATATCATTAAGATAGTTCTTATTTAAGGTAGACCTGTCTCGAATGTTTTAATTTATGCAATATTTTTTTTCAAAAATCAGTTTAAAACTGGATTACTTAACTTATTGGAAGGCAAGACAATGATCTTTGAAAAATTACTTTTCGGTTCTTTTGATGTATATGGCTTGGTTAAAAATGACTGATTTAGCAGTTTTCCTGTGTTTTTTTTGTTTCTTTTTTGCCCTAATGTACAATCTTGTTTTTACATATTGATCAATCTGTAATTTTTTCTGCATGTTACATTCTTTTCACAAACAACAAAAAAGACAATATCTGTAGTGAACTCTTTCCTGTAAATGGCAGTCTGTGATTCCATAACTTTAGCAGCAGATTTCATTTTTGGCATTTTGAACAAATATTTGTTCTACATTTGCCAAAAATATTTGCCATACATTTTTTATGGCATAACTGAACATTCAAGATTAAGGCCTAAAAACTGCAAATTAACAAGATATGCAATGCTGCTAGTAATATTCATGTTATATGCACTAATGAATAAAATGGATATAATAAGCATTTGCATATTATATTCATTATATTAAACATCTAATTATATACATATAATCTGATGTCTAATAATGAAAGTTGGTAAAATTCAAAAAACACTCATAATGGATTGTCATAATCACACGCTTCTTGATTAGACCAAGGTTTGAGCCCATGACCACCAAATACGGAGGATGCGGAAAGGTCAGGGAATGACCACCGCATATCCCCGAAGCAATATGGCCTTAGTTGCTAATGCTCCTTAACAACAAATACAAGGATTGTCATAGCAAGATTCAAAGTTCAAGCAACACAAAATTCTGACTATAGCTTGAAAATTTTAATTCAGAAAAATCTATATATTTATTTTTTATTTATATTTATTTCTTATTTATTTATATTTATTTCTTACCTCCACTTATCAGTTGCTCTTCCATGATATACCATTAGTAACTTTCAGAGTGGTATCTTGCATATGAATCCTGAGTTATTACACAAACAACAGTTTCACCAACATAGATTACTTGTTTGTGCAACTAATAAACAGCAGTGGAGAGGTCACTTCTGCCTTCATAATACATTTTTAAAGTATTTAGTGCAATTTTTCCTGACAAGAACCTAGAAAGAAGTAATGCAGGCTTTTGTGTATGTATGCATGCATTAGTGGATGACAAGCTGCATATAGCCTGGAAATTGAGCAAAACATCTCATCAAAGTACAAAAAAAATATGAAACAAACCCTAGTGTTGTTCCTTAGTGTTATAGTATGCAAGCAGTAATAATAAAACTCTTTCTTTTTTTTATGTCACTCACTTATCTATAAAAGGAACTGAGAGTTGTGCATTATCAAAGTCATGTATGAACATAAATACATTACCAGTGCAGTTTAAGTAGTAACAGTGATATGTTAGACAATGCCAGTATGTTATTAAATTGATAATACATTTAAGTTGTATTTATTATAGGCCAATTTGTATTGATGGACTTTCACATATTAAATTTTTGTTCTTTTCCTAGTTTTTTTTTTTTTTTTTTTCCTTTCTTAATTTCCCAAGATTTTAAGTTTTAAAATTCATTTTGTCCTGATTGTGGCTGTCAGCTTCTGGGCACCTTGGTTTTGAGCCTTATGAATTCAAAACGTGAAGTTAGTTAGTTAGGGCTTAGAGTACCTAAATAATGACTGCCTACCAAGGGAAAAGGTCTGAGTTTGAACCAGTAGAAATTTGGCTTTTTTTTTTTTTTTGTTTGTTTGTGGAATTTTGATTTCTCTACATAAATGGAAGTATAGTTTGCATCTTTGGGAAGGTTTTAGATCAGTATCAATATCACAGTTCCTTCTCATATAAATATGTATTAGTTTTGGATGTTAAAAGAAGTTCTTTCCTAAAAAGAACTTCTTTTAACTTAAGAAGAGGAGAAAAGAAAACTCTTGAGGTAGTTTTTTTTTTTTTTTTTAAATTAATTATTCTTTCTTCTGATGTTTTGTGTTTAAACTTAAGATGTATAAATTGGTTAGATAATTCATTAATAGAGCTCTACTCTCTTGTCTCATTAACACATGCTTAACAATACATGTTGAAAACAAATGTACACAATTGTTTACCAATTTTGCTGCTGAAAAAAAATGTTTTTTTCTAAAGTTACTTCAGTTATGTTTTTTACTGAGGTTTTTTTTTTTTTTATGGAAATGATAAATGTTATGAGAAATTTTATAATTACCTTTTTAATGTGTTTAATGCAATTTTTCCTAATTTTTTATGGCTTTGTTGCCTGCAAATTAGTAATTTTGTTTGAATATATGAAACTTGTTGAGAACATAAAATATTCATTTAAATGGAAAGCAGTCGGATGATTGCTTCAGCTGATATGGAAGGAAATTTATAGTCAGTCAAGAAAGACTGTGAAGCCTGTAGATTTCTAAGGTAGGGAAGAATTATAACTAGGAAGTTTTCAGTATGTAAAGAATGGACCACCAATAAAAGAAAAGAGGAAAGGCAGTTAATGCAACTCAAGGGTCTAGTTTACTTATGGAGGTTATCTGAAATGATAAAATATTTTATTTATTTATTATTTATTTTTTTTGAAATGTGCTTATTTTACCAGGGTTACTGGTGTTTTTGTGTATATTTGTGTTAATTGCAAATTAGTAAAACATGTGGTTATTTGTGGCCACTTGTAGTTTAAATATTGTTTATAGAAATGAGATCTGTTTTCTCTGCCTTATTTGAGAAAGAGAGAGTTTTTATTTGCCTTGAATTTTGTAAATATGAAATTTGTTAAAATACAGTGGTTTAATTTCTCCTTTTAGAAATGCTTAGTGTATTATCTTAATGCATTCTTTCATCTATACAGTCAACAACAAGAATAGAAATACAAGCTCCCTAAGCCTGTTTATCCAAAAGGGAAGCCTTGCATTAAATGCAGACATTGTTAAAATAGCTTCTTTAAAAATACTCTGTACTGAAAACTTCAAATAAGGTGGAGAGTGCTATCAGGAGCTAACATTCTTTTATAGACCTTTGATCTGCATTTTAGTTAATTGTCCTTACCCATGTTTTTTGTTATTTTAAAGTATTGCAGTTAACAGGAAGGATACATTTTTATTGTGTTCTTTGTGTGACTACTGATTAAAGTAATGTATTGACACATCCCACTCCCCATAAATCTGTACTTATAAAACTGAAAGTTTTTGAATATTTAGGCATTACTTGAGAAGTCAAAAGTCAAATCTGCTACAAATATTCTGTGCATTAAAGATGAAGTATAATAATGAAAATAAGTATAATAATGAAAAATAACTAAAATAAAGTGTAATAAAGTAAAATAAAAAAGTATAATAAAAAAATTTAATTAAGAATAAGTAAATCACTAGAAAGGCAAAGCCAAGTAAATAGCAAATGCAAAGAGAAGTAGGCCATACAAATAGCAACAATCGAGGGGTGGGAGGAAACTAATCTAAGAATTAGATTATTGTAGAAGTTATAGGTTCCTAAAAAAAAATTTGAATAAATTAGTTGAGGCCAATATAGCAAATGTAAAGCCAATTTTGATAAATTTAGACCAGTGCCCCATCAATGTTGCTAAACAAAGTGAAGTATGTCTAACATAGGAAGCAGAAAATGTACCACATTCCCTTCCATATTAATGATATTTCATCTTATTTTAGAAATCTATCCCTTCATAATATTCTTATTCTTAAATTAGTCTGCCCCCCCCACAACTGTTTATATTTATTATTATTATTTGTATTTGCTCCTTATTTGTTCACTACCTTTCTGTTAACTTATCCTTAATTTAGGTATTGAGGTGCATGTTTTTGGTTCCTGGGAAAGTTTTAGTTGCAATTCCAATTCCACTGGCTCCCTTGAGTTCCCACTCCTGCAGAAACATCACTGTTCATTTGCAACCGCAACTCCAAGTCTTCTCTTAATTCCAGAATTTATTTAAAATATTCTTTGGGACCTTTCTACTAAATATCATTTCAGTAGGTTAACTTATATCCCTTGTGTAATTCTTTTCCCCCCATAAAAAAGACCTGCTGCATAAATTTCACCTCACATCATCATCACATAATGAGATTTTTGGTAAACAGTTGAGTACAGTATATAAGTTTTTAACTTCTGATGCACATTATTTGATAATTGAATACACTGAGATCTGCTGTACCTTTATGTAGCTGCCAATAAAAATATTAGTTGTTACCAAAATAGATGTCAGTTTTGCTCAAAGATGCATGTTATTTCCATGGGTTAGGACTATTATACCTGTATGAAAAAATGATTGTGAAGTAGGTATGCTATTATACGGCTTCCACCACCACCCCTGTCATGTACAAAAGCATTAAAGAATAAACAAATGCTATACTTTTTAACTTGATGCAGGATCGAACTTTTATGCTTATTTAAATAAATTATTACTTTGATAACTTAGCAGAATACATATTTCAGTGATTTAAAATTTAGATTTATAAACATTTAAAACATTTTAGCTTATTTAGTTCATTATGTAAAATTCGTACTCTGTTACTCAGTACTTAACTCTGTTAGTAATTCTGCTATTGTTAAATTTCATTATTTGCTATTTAAAGGTTTTTGTTATTTTATCTGTATTTTTATAGTGTATTTTATTTATCTTTATGTTTGGTTCATTTTAGGCTTTTTGGCACGTTAGCAATTAAGGCATTATGTGACATTGCACAGAAGAGACAACTTATATACTGTTTGTTTGTTTTTTTTTTTTTTTTTCAGGTAAAGATTACATTTGGAGCTCAGACCCAGGTAACTTTGGCATTACCTAATAGTTATGAGCTCCTGGAGCACCTTGTTGCACATGATCATCCATGGCATACTGTTCCAGTAGCTGACTTGGAGTTAAAGGTATAACAAAAAGTGTATATCTGCATGCACATTTATTTTTATTTGATATTTTGCCTACAGTATTTAACAACAGTTTATTCAGTGTAAATATTTCTTTTACCACCTGTACAGAGAATAACATTCTTAAATTATAAGTGAAAACCTCCTACCTTTTTAGTAGGACTGTTAATCTCGCAACACTCAACAACGAATGATTATAATATAAACTTACCCCACATGCATAGTCATAAATAAATCAAGTTAAAATAGCTATTAATTAAAATAATCATGCCTTCAACTCTCTCATATCACGTCAAGGGAATCGGAAAGAATTATGGAAACGGCGGCCACCAACCAACATCACAAGCCATCATGAGAATTGAAAAACAAACCCACCATGTACTTGTGCATGGAGGTTATACCCAGGATTACTAACAGTCCCACCATCGTGAAGGTGCAAGCAGAGGATTTGGCTGTCACAGACCGTCCGGACTTCGCCGAAATTGGGTCCACTTAACTTGAGTGTCACCTGAATATCAGTTCCATCAGCGTTTTAGAGTCCCAGATAGCAAGTAAAGCTTGTCTAGCATATCTGAAAGAATGTCTGTGACAACCTCAAGGTTTGTACAAGAAATTTAATCAAATAAAATATTTCATTTCTGGGTAAATTTGACATGTTTAAACAAATTGTTTGATCATTGATAAGGTCCCATATTATGTCAACATGTCAAATTTACCCAGAAATGAAATATTTTATTTGATTAAATTTCTTGTGATTTGATTAAATTACTATTTGCGCATGAATGAATAGTAATTCATATAAATTTATATAAATAATCTCATGTCAGGTGTCTTTAATTTTATATAAAGCAGGGGGGGATATCATTCGCAAATCACTTTTGTACTTCTTGTGAACATGGTAACAAACGAATAAGGTGGTCTCTTAAAAGAAGTTAAAAAGTGGTTTTAAAGTTTAATTTATGTATGAATTAATTTATTTGTTTCATTGTTTTTAGAATTTTGCGACAATTGTTTTTCAATTCTCATGATGGATTGTGATGTTGGTTGGTGTTTTGGAGGTTGGTGGCCACAGTTTCTGTAATTCTTTCCAATTCCCTTGACGTGATATGAGAGTTGAAGGCATGATTATTTTAATTAATAGCTATTTTAACTTGATTTATTTATGACTATGCACTTGGGGTAAGTTCATATTATAATCATTTGCGATTGAGTGTTGAGAGAGTAACAGTCCTACTAAAAAGGTATGAGGTTTTCACCTATAATTTAAGACTATTATAATAATAGGACGTATTGGGCTTCATAGTCCCTTTTGATTTGAATTACAGAATAATATGTAACACTTAAGTTTAAGTTATATAGATAAAGGTCTACATAACACTAGAAAGGTTATGAACATATAAATCTGTACATTGTCTAGGTATATGATGATAAATTCTGAACTGTTAATACTCCAGCATGACCACTAGGTCAGAGGAATTTATAATTAATCACTTTGACAATGAACACAATTAACTATTTATCAGTCATGTGGGATTGAACCACAGTTCACTCAAATGCATATGCTACACCTTGTACTTGACCATTCAGCTACATTGGACAAAAAAAAAAAAAAAAAATTCTCTTTATACTCTGGCATGATACCACTAGGTCAGAGAAGTTTACAGTTAATCATTTCAACAATGAATACAGTTGTTACTGCTCTTTGTCACATTGAGTTAATGATATTGAAAATTCCCTAAAATAAAACTGATAAACTGAAAGTAACATAGTAATAGTAATAGAGGCATGTGATGTGAGAAAGCAAGTGTATGAGCTTATGTAGCATCAGCCAAAAAAATTCACACAACCATTCCCTCTAAATGTTTGTCCAGTTCCTCCTTGAATTTATTTAAGCTATTAACTTCCACAACGACAGATGGAAGTTTGTTCCAGCAATTAACCGCCTGCTGGATAAAGGCAAATTTCCGCACATCTGTTCTACAACTGTCTTTCCTCAATTTGAATTTATGCCCCCTCAGCTTCTTAATCTGAGCAAGAATCCCATCAAAATTGAGCCTGCTCAACCCATTCAAAGCCTTATACACCTCAATCAGATCATCTTGCAGGTGCCTAGTCTCCAGCCATTGCAATTTGCAGAACTTAAGCCCCTCTTGGTAAGAGATCCCTTCATTCCCCTCACTAATCTTGTTGCCCTTCTCTGTACATACTCAAGCAAATCTACATCCTTCCTAAAATGAGGCCTCCAGACCTGTATGCAGTACTCAAGGCATGGCCTGACCATTGCCTTATACAAAGGGATAATCACCACCTTTTCACTGCTAGCAAAATTCCTGTATATCATTGATAAAACCCCATGACCTGCTCTTGCAGCCTGTCTTCATTGCTCAGAAAACTTCATATCTGACTGCACAATTACTCCTAGGTCTTTTTCATTTTCTACCACCCTAAGTGTAGTACCACACAGTTGGTACGTTCCTCTGGGGTTACATCTACCCATATGCAGTACTTTATATTTGTCAATGTTAAACTTCAGTTTCTACTTCTCAGCCCATCTACCCAAATTTTCTAGATCCTGTTGCAGTAGCACACTGCCATTACTGTCATTAACAACCCTGCCAACCTTTGTATCATATGCAAACTTTGACACTAAGCCTGATATACCTTCATCAATATCATTTATAAATATACAAAACAACAGTGGGACCAACACTGAACCCTGTGGAACTCCATTAATAGCATTAGTCCACAAAGATCAGCACCTATTGATTACCACCCTTTGTCTTCTCCCACTCAACCACCCTTTTATCTATTGTAGCAACTTACCCTTAATACCATTCTGCTCCAATTTGTACAGTAGTATTCCATTTGTAAAATAATTTACAAATCAATATTTTATATCAATATTGATGTCAATATTCTATGTTGATATTAATATTTTACAAATATTGATATCAATGTAGAATGTATTGAGCGTCACAACTCTCGTTCATACTATCTAAGTATGAACGTAGTATTCCATGTTCTCGTTCATACTATCTAAGTAGTATTCCATGTGCAACAGTGTCAAAAGCTTTTCTGCAATCCAAGTGTATGATATCAAAATTATTTTTTGCATCCAGTTCCTTTTGTAACCACATCATAGTATCCAATCAAATTTATCAGACAAGACTTTCCCTTAACAAACCCATGCTGTGTCTGAATTATTGCTGCAGTCTTGTCTAGATGATCCTGCAATGCATCTTTAACCAGTGACTCCATTATTTTCCCCTTAACAAAAGTTAAACTAACTGGTCTGTAATTATCCGTGTCACTCTTCGATCCCCCTTTGTGAATTTGGGATACATTTGCACATCTTCAGTCCATGGGGACCTCCCCTGAGTTCAAGGATGCTCTCATAATTATGGCTAAGGGGTTGCTTAGTTGCTTTGCCGCCTCCTTTAATATAACTGGATAGATCCCATCCGCCCCAGGTGCCTTTTTTATGTTTATCTTTAACAATTTCTCCTCCACTTTCCTCTCAGTTATTACAAAATCATCTAGCTCACTGCCAGAGTTTAATTCACCTCTGGCATTCCCCTCCCTGAATAACTCCTCATGTGTGAATGTAGATGCAAAATACTCATTTAGTTTGTTAGCCACTTGAGCAGGATCATCAACAGTGGATCCATCAATATCCAGTGGACCAATCTGATTCATCCCTTTCCTTCTAGAGTTTATATAAGTAAAGAAATCCTTGCTGTTTTTCTTAGCATCCTTTGCCAAAGATTGCCTTTGCTTTTCTAATCTTCTTTGTGACTTGATTAAAGACTAGCTTATATCTGCCATAGGCTTCTGTGTCACCTGATAATTTATATGCATCCCATGCATTTTTCTTCACTGCCACGAGTCTCATTAGTTCATTTGACAACCATTTAGGCTAAACCTTGAACAGTATTTCTTAATAGGTATGAAACATATTAATCATATTGAAAAATACAAACATAAAACTCATACTACAATTTCTCTTTTTATTCCCATCTATTATATATATTCAATCTTTCCAGAAATATTGTTTTAGTGGCTACTTCTGACAAATGCTTTTTGAAAATAATTGAATTTTGCTAGTTCAAAACTTTTCTATTTTGAGCATTACAGAATTTGTTTGCTTATCATTACATTATTAAGCTGTAAAGCTTTCAGTTATACCCAGTGACAAATGGAAAAGGGATTTCCTTTGGTGAATTACTGGTTAATTTCATAAATTGAGGAAAACAGCTGCTCACAGACATCCAAATATCATATCGTGAATAACGTTAAGGCTACCTTCCACTAAGATGAAAATGAATTTGGCAAAGCAACATTGCTCTGTACTTCTTAATTAAATCCTCAGATCTCCTGCTCTTAAAAGATAACAGCTGCTCAAAAATTTAACACAAGCAGAAACACCGAGAATTGCTAGTAGAACTCCTTTCATCTCTTTCTGCATGTTTGTGTTTTTTTCAGGACAAGAAATAGGCAAATACAAGATGAGGATATTGTGTGCATGCACACATGCTGACATATGTTATAAAATAATACAAATACAGTGGCATACAAAAAAACTGCATCACCTTAAAAAAAGTAGCATTTGTAGTGAAATGTATAAGATATTGTTTGATTACAGTCATTGTTTGTTGCAAAGTAAAGGTATTGTCAGATAACACTTCTATTGTATCAGACAGTAATTGCAAGGTATTGCATCAGCCATTTCTATAAATATGGCATTGGAAGGGTATACGTGCTTTGTATACGAAGGATATAGTATCCTGTTTTGCGGAGGTGTAAGCATGGCTCCATATGTTCAGTTGACACCAAGAAAAAAACGTTGACCCAACAAATAAGGAAGAAGCAACTTGCTTGAGTAAGTTGCTTCTTCCTTATACATGTTTCATGGACAAAAGAGCAATGGGACATCGTCATCTTTTCTGACGAATCGAAATGCAACCTGCATGGCTTGGATGAGAAGCGATATATCAAAAGACGAAAATCAGAGGCATACTTTCCTGACTGCATAACACCGACTGTAAAGTTTCCTGCCGGTTAGATGGTCTGGGGATGCATAACAAGCAAAGGAGTAGGGCAAATTAAGTTTATTAATGGAACAGTGAATGCAGAAACCTACACTGCTGTTTTGGAGAAGTGCCTGAAACTTGTTATTAGGGATCACTACACAGACATCCAAAACTGCATTTTTCAACAGGACTCAGCATCTTGTCACACAGCAAAATTGGTAAGTTTTATGCTATTTAGATTTAATGATGAGTTTGTCTTATCTCACAAGGCTTAAAACATGCACTAATGTTTTCTCTCATTTTTCTACCTTAAGGTGTAGTCATACCTCAGAAGTGCTGGCCAGTCCAACATTACAGTGTTCGACTGGCCAGGCAACAGTCCACATTTGAACCCAATTGAAAATTGCTGGTACATAATGTCATCTAAAATTGCTCAGAAATAAGATTCAGCTGCAGGAGAGCATTGTAAGGGTATGGTATCACGAAATTGGACAGCCGTATATCCAGAAGTTAACTCTATGCCAGATCATCGCAAGGCTGTAATTTCAGCTCGAGGAGGAACAACAAAATATTGAGAACTTATTTTGCTAATTTACAACATAATACTATTACGTTAACTTGTGATTTCAGTTTGTACAAGTAAATGCAATAAAACGTATGTTTGGTTGTCATGATTGCATTTGCATGATTTCTCATATTTCCAGGGGCGCCTCCGTAGCCAGGTGGGAAGGAGCAGCAGTGCATAGCACACGCTTCTTGATTAAACCGGGGTTCGAGCCCGTCACCACCAAATATGGAGGATGCGGAAAGGTCAGGGAATGACCACCGCATATCCCGGAGCAATATGGCCTTAGTTGCTAATGCTCCTAAAAACCAAACAACAAACAACATCTCATATTTCCATTAATTATGCATTTTACCTTTGGGAAGATATTTATGGCAATTAGGTATATCAGGTGGAGTCTTTTTATTAGATTTCATTCAGAGAGATATATATTCCATCTAACAAATGCATTTCGAACATTTCTGCAACCCACAATGCAGCACTGCAAAACACATTATTTGCAAAATTCACAAATGATGCAGTTTTTTTGTCCACCACTGTGTGTGTGTTATGCCATCTCTTTCAACTCCTAAGTTTTGAAGATGCATATAGATTTTCAGGAAATTTATAAATGTCCTGTCTATAATTATAAGAAAATCAAATTAGAGTAAACCTTGTAAACTTTGGCACAACCTAAAAATATTAAGAAATATTTCTGGAACTTACGTCAACAATTTCATTTGTCAGAATCCATTCATACAGGACTATTTTATCTTCCAAACATCTGCCAGAACATTTATAAAGACCTTATTCAATGTGAGTTTCCATGCAATATACAAAATCAAAGCTTCAAAGTTGTAATATAGCTAAAGTTATCTGTTTTGTCTGAGTGTTGTAATTGGAAATCTAGGTATCCAATGAGAGACCCGTTAGTCCCAATACAGGCTGTCATAGTATTCTCATTTCTCTTGGAAAATGGAACAGTTAATCTTTTTGTGAAGTCATCTGATTGAAAGTAGTGCAGTACTAAAATAACTCATTGCAAAGGCAAGTTTTTTTCTCAGTGAGAATTAGACAATTGCATTATTTTTGCAGTTCAAATCTTGCTGACTGAACATACAGATGTAAAGACAAAAGTAGTCCTGAAAATATCTTATTTCTCTGAGGCCTTATAGCTTTCGTTATATTATAACTTTGAAATTTTTTCTCTTAGTGCTCTCTTATTTAGTAACTTAGTGTGAACTGCTCCTCTTGCAAATTAGAGCACTTTTGCGAACCAGTGACAGTTTAATATCACTTTAAAACAGTTGAGAGAGAGAGAGAGAGAGAGAGGAACTGCTCAGGGTGGGGATATATAGCTGTAAAAATATATGCTTGATTAAATCTATGGGTTTTGTCAACATTATAACTAGTTGTACAGTCTATCATCAGTTGCATGAATAAAGTAAAGAAAAAACCAAATGTTTGTAAATGTAAATAACAATTCAATGTTACTACCTTTCAGTCATTGCAAATGTTTACAAATGTGAATAAGTTCATATCTGTAAACTGTTAGGGCTTTATGTTGATTGAAATGTCTTCTCTAAAACTGCTAAACCACTAAGTATACTTCTCTAAAAACTAGAAAATTTTAAAATCCAGCCTCTTTCAATCTTGGGGATACCAGATTTTAGAGTTTTCTTTGTTAGTTTTAATTCTTAAATTGTTAGAGATCATTATTGGTAATAAGTTGTAAAGAGAAAATAAAAACAGAAACAATTAAATGATAATTTTTTCAGGGAGATATGCAAGATCCTGCATTTGAAAGTGCTGTGCTTGAAATAAAATTGCGTCATCTTCTTTTACGTGATGATGTTCAAATTATGGTATCACCTACGAACTGTGCAGCTAGCTTTGGTCAGGTATTTGACGCATGTACAGAAGGTTGCAATCCCATTTTAATATATGCTGTAGAAGATGACACACTTAGTCGTAAGGTAAGGATGGAGAATTATAATTCTTTTGTGTATTTTAAAAAAAAAATAATAATAAATAAAAATAAATTGTTCTGTTTTTGAGATGAAAGAGAATGGTAAAATACTGTAGTAGTCATACTTTGACCTGCAAATTTATAATCATGTACAAAAATTTGCCTAAAATAGTTTTATCACCAGTGCCTTGTAACTAAAATTAGAGGCAAGGCATGGTAGATACCAGAATAGCAACAGTGATTTTTTCCAAAAAGAAAATAGAGAGATTGTACAAAGTAGTTACTGTATGGCTTAAATGTTAAAGCAGATGCATTGATTACACCACTCTCTGTATGGTTTGGGAAGGTTTTAGATCAATTTCAGTATGACAGTTCTTTCCCATATAATGTTTGTAAACTAATAGCCATTTTTAATTCAGTTTTTTATGCTGAAATGTAATTTTTTTTTTTCTATCGCATTCCATTTTTTCACAAATGACATAAATTGATGTCATGAGTTGTATTATTGAATGTATTAAGTTAGGAGTAAATGACAACACTTCCTGCAGTCATTTTCTTGACTTGAGAGCTCCAGCAGCAGTGTTTATCATTGGGAGCTCAGTTTATTTTTGAGATTATTGTGTCAGATTTGTACTGAAAAGTGAGTAAAATATCTTCACACAATTATTTGAATGATCTGAACTTATTTTATTATATTTGTGGAAGTTATGTAGTCCTCAAGCAAGGACAAGATATTGCAGAATTTATAAAAAAATATGTATTGTGCTTATTTGGGAGATCCATATAAAGTTTGCTGAACCTGTGTTGACACATTGAGACTGTGAGAAAATGGTGAAAAGAAGGCTATGCTATTTGCAATTCCCATGATTTTCCAGGAGTCTGCAAACCACTGTGATGGCTTTTTTCATTGATTAGTTAATGTAGAAGGATACAATGCAAAGAGTAAGAAGGGCATTATGTGTCCTAATATTCCAGCTCCCACATGGAAAGAACCTGCCAATTCCATGCTCTCCACTTATATTGGAGGGTGTAGCAGCAGCAGCAGAGAGTGCTGAAAGTGAAGCGTCTAAAGGTGAAACTGAAGTCTACATGCCAGGAGACATTGAGTCAGCCCTGAGCTGTTTTCACAGCATGAATTCAATGATCTGATAAGAGATTTAAATTGGCCAAAGAATCTCCAGAACTCCTTTGGTTTTAGACTTAAGTCAAATCTTCTTGCTCATTAGAAGTTTTTCTCATGGTACAGACACAGAGAACAAGAGCTAGTCCCCTACTTTTTATGGTTTTTGCAGTAATATAAATGACTTAATGAACTATTTAGGAATTATTTACAATCCTACACAGTGGAGACGTTTTATCAACTCGTCAAGGAGGAGTTGATAAAAGTGTGTTTGTTCCACAATGGAAATAAATATGGGTCAATTCCAGTAGCTCACTCTGTGCATTTGGAAAAAAACATATGTGAGCTTGATGTTGAGAAATATTAAGTATGAAGAACATGGTTTGTTGGACGGTGCTGACTTTAAAGTGATAGGTATGTTACTTGGTCAGTAATCTGGCTACACAAAAATGCCTCATTTTTTATGTGAATGGGACGATTGGGGAAAGGGATGTGCACTGGGATATCAAGGTTTGGCCAAAGAGGGACAGTTTGTTGCCTCTACCAAAGAACATAGTTCATAAACAACTGGTAGATCCCAAAACTTAGCTCTACTCTTGCACATAAAACTGGGTTTGATGAAGCAGGTTGTGAAAGCTTTACCTCAAGAAGGTCCCTGCTTCAGCTACCTTTGTACTAAATTCACACTGATCGTCCAAGAGAAACTAAAAACAAAGTATTTTTGTTGGACCTCAAATTCACAAACTGATGAGAGACCAAGATTTTGAGGGAACTATGAATAAAAGAGGAAAAATTCATGGATTAGCTTGAGGTCTGTTGCTAAGAACTTCTTAGCGAACAGCAAGGATCCAGACTACAAGTATATAGTTGAAAGTATGTTGGCAAACTTCAAGAAGCTGGCCTATAATGTTGAGTATCAAGGTACATTTTTTACACTCCCACATCGACTACTTCCCAGAAAAGCTAGGATGTGTTAGTGAAGAACAGGGTGAGAGGTTTCACCAGGATGACATGGAAATGAAGTACCAGGGGAGGTGGAATATCAACGTGCCGACCTGGAGGCCGAAGAGGGTCTGTAAAGTAGAAGGATCTGCAAAAAAATTAAAGAAATGAAAATTTGACCCAACGTATATCAGTTTTTAAAATGAGAGGTGAGATGTTTTAGTGGACTTTTTACCATACTACCTGTTTTTAATAGTGATTTCAACATGTATTTAAATATAAAAGTCTGGTAAAAGTAGTATTTTGTTATAATTTCAATGCACAGATTCTGGCAAAATTAATAAAAATTTGTGAAAAATCAAATTTTCTTTCATGATTTTTGAAGAAACCTAACGTGATGGAAACAAATGGAAGTCATTTTCGAAATGAGCATTAGAAAATGATTGAGACACCCTTTTCTAAGGAAACATCAGTGAATTTTTTTAAAACTGCAGAGTATTATTATAAGCATTTGAGAAAAGATGTTTTAATTTTATTACCTACATTTTTTTTAATAATATCAATATAGGGTTATTGAGTAATGTCTAATTTACTAGTTGGTATTGTCTAATTATGGATTTAAAATTGCATGCTTATGGAAATCATGAAGGTAATTTGCACTGCATTGCACTTATAGCTGGGTGCCTCCGTAGCCAGGTGGGAAGGAGCAGCAGTGCGTAGCACATGCTTCTTGATTGGACCAGGGTTTGAGCCCATGACCACCAAATATGGAGGATGCGGAAAGGTCAGAGAATGACCACCATATCCCCGGAGCAACACGGCCTTAGTTGCTAATGTTCCCAAAAACCAAATAACAAACAACAAACAGTCTACAAATGTATAGCTCCAACTAGTAATTGTTGCTTGCACTCGTGCCACACTTCACATGACCATGACCAGGCATTCTTTGTTTTCATAGTAACGTATTTAAGCTGATGAAGAGCTCCTCAACCTGAACGCTTCTGTATTCATTTGTTTTAATTTGTTTGTTTTTGCTTTAGTTTACCTTATTAAAAGTTTTACATCAAACTATTTGTTTTTCTGTTTGTCCAGATTAAACAGAATTTTAAACTTTATATTGATTTAACACAATATACTATAAGATAGTAAACTAATCATAAGGAATTGTGGGAGATGTGGTTTCTTTCGTTGGTAGTATTTTACTTTATTTTATCTTTGTTTATTATTAGTTATAATTTTTTATAATCCTTTTGCCACAGCCGAACAGTGCGATACATATACATTTGCACCCAGTCCCCCTACTAACATTATGTCGCACATGCTCACTATGTAAAGGCACGTGAGCCAAACCACAACTAAATATAAATTTTGAACTGAATCACATAAATTAATATTATACTATTTTGTAGTCTACAAAAATATACCTATATAAATCTGAGTGGGTGCCATTACAGAATTTTTAGTGCGAACCCCTGGGGTTTGCAAAAATTAACACACACACACACACACACACACACATACAAATAACTGATATTAAATATTAAATCAAAAGTAATGCCAGTAGCATGGCAAAACTGTTGAACGAAAAATAATAAATTAAACATAATAATTAATAAAAAGGGAGGGAGAAGAAAAGGTAAGACTGAAAATTGTAGCAGAAAATCAATTTGATTTAATATCAGTTATACATTGGGCATAATGTGGAGGAATGTGCATTTTTGCTGCCTCTAATGATAGCTTTATATTTATTTTCTTAATTTTCGTACCATTTTTTATTTTTAACTACTTCATTATGCTAATATATATATAAAAAAATGTGAATTTTAAAGTGCCGTGAACATTTTCCGCCATAAAAAAGCATGGGCGTGGCTAAATTATCTTTCCCAGTCAAAACAGCACTCAGTGGGTGGTGGGAGAGGGGTGACAAAATCGCGAGCGTGGATGTTTCTCGCTAATCCTTGTTCAGTATGTGTTATGTGCTTGCCATGGAAGGTTTCTTCGTTTGCTTTTAATTTATATGCTTATAAATTGAATAAATTTATCAATTTATTAATTGATATGCTTACAAAAGTGATAAATCTACCATTTTGCAGTGTAAAACAGACTTTTTCGAGTGTGTTAATGGAAGAAAGTGACTTTATTTGGACAAGTTCTTTCTAACCCATACAAAAATATGGCTACGAATAACAAGGGAAATGTGAAAATATCAAAGAAGGGGATGACATTGGCAAATAAAATTGAGTTATTAGACAATTTCTAATGGTGAAAGTGTCTTCTCAGTGGCAAAACAATATAAAATCAACGAGTCAACGGTATGATCATTCAGAAAATCGGAAGAAAAAATCCGCCGTAGTGTCGGTGAAAACGCGCTAATTGCTTCAAAAATTTGCTCTGTAACTCGTGATGTTAAATTAGAAAAAATGGAAAAAGCTTTAAATCTGTGGATAGAAGACCGAACTCAAAATAAAATTCCCCTTTTCATCATTCGTGAAAAGGCAAAAACACCTTTATCAACACTTTAGTGAAACTGGTGATAGAACTGGCGGAATAAGTTTTTAAGCTAAAGCAAAAGCGCTGGATTGAAAGATTTGTTTGAAATTTCTAATAAATATTACATTTAATATTAAATTGTTTCTTATTTTCATTTCGATGCCTTATGCTCGCATTTCATTATGTACTGTCTATGTACATAGTCATATTATCAAGGTACATATAATGCATACATAGACAAAATTTTAGACAAATTTTTCTTATATATTTCATACTTTGGAATGGAACCCCTTTATTACTATGGGAGCCATAACTCAGTATTCGCATTTTCGGTATTCGTGGCATTTCTCAGGAATATATATATATATATATTTTTTTTTTTTTTTTTTTCTTGTCATACCTTGCTTATTCATTTTTTATTTTTCCATCAACTGTCTTTGACTTTAAATTAGATTTAATATATATATATATAATTATTTTTTTTTAATAGACATTATCCGTATGAATATGATATATTAAATGACTATGAACCAGAGCTATAATGCTCAATATGTTCGTTGATATCAATATTTGTAAAAGAACAAGAGAAGTTTACCTCAATATAAACTGGAGAGTATCATATAGAAGTGTTCTACATATCATATTGAGGTAAAGTTCTCTTATTCTTTTACAAATTAGATGAGTATGGAGTCAATAATTGTCTGGAGAAAGATTAATGCAAAACGTCTATATCATATATACACTTTTACTATGCTATAAACTTCCGGTTTTTGGGCCTGCCAAGTGCCCATGTGTCTGCTAATATTAGGAAATTTGACCTGCCCACATAATGGGTTAAGATTATGTTTAATGCTAAAAGAAAATTTTCAAAAAGAAATAATGCTGTTTTGCAGGTTATGCAATTTAATTTATTTTATTTAATTTATTTGTGTTTATTGGTTATGACCATGCTAGTTTTTTGCATTTGCTTAACTTTAAATGATATTGAAAAACATATACTTCTATAAATCTATTACAGGACTTTAATTCCTTTAAAATGTTGAATCTATAAAGTTTATACACTTGCCTGTTCTTTACATCTAATTTAATTGCGAAACAAAATTAAATAGAAAAATGAAACATTTTGTACTCGTGTGACACTTTCCTTTCAATCACTTATAAATCATAGCCAGGCTATGATTTGTCATTGAAGAAACTTGTTTCTTCAATAATTTGTTCTGCTAATATGTTTGTATATACTGTTATCCTTCAGACTGTGTGTCTTAATATTTTCTTAATTTTTGTCTTCAATTCCCCCACCTTCATCTTTAAAATGGAAAGCCATATCTGTTCTCAAAATATTCAAAATTTGTAATGAGCTTAGTATTGTTATGCCTATACCACTCTAGATATGCCTAGATATGCCTATACCACTCTAGTCCTCATTGCTGCCACACAAGCAACTACAGTTATCTCCATCTCAAAGGAAACTGAGGTCAGGAGTGACTTGATTTTTCTTTTTTTGGATGATGGTGGCTTTTATTGCCATCACACATGTATTTTTCTGTATCAGATTTTTTTCAGGATAAAAAACCAGTTTTCCCTCTGGGGTGAGAACTAAACGAACATAGAATACATGTAATTTACAGACACTATATAGTGAAGTTTCATGTCATTAGCTCTCTTGTATAAAATGAAGTACTTTTGAGTAAATCACATTTACTCCATAATATTTATATGGCATTAAAACAAAGTATTTTAAATGGACCAGTAATTAATTTAAAAAAAAAAAATTTATTTTATTTTTTAGGAAGTTGGAGAACTGATAGAAATAAAAAAAAGAACTCCAAAGCTGCCTTTTTTTTTTGTTTGTGTACGACCCCATATATCAGATCTTACGGAATCAGAACAGCATAGTATTTCATTTATGCGTCCTAGCGTGCTTTCTTGGAATCGTCCGCATTCTTACCAAGATACATCACCTATTCACCATTATTCTTTTAGAAGAAGAAGAGATTCGTATGATGTGCACACAAATTCTACTCAACCAACTTTATACCAGCAACTCTGTGGTATGGGTTTTCTTAGTACATTATCACCAGATATTAAAAAGAAACTACGACAAAGGCCTAGTGGAGTTGTAGAGGTTGAGAGTGAGCTAATAGACAATCTTGATGAATTTCCGAGAAGGTAAGGTTTTCTTTAATGTGCAACAGAAGATAAAAATTATACATAAAATAATAGAAGCCAGGGCTACTCTGATAATATTTTATGTTAAGTTTTATGTGAATTTAAATACTTTTATTGACTTCTATATAATTCACATTGTGAATCCATAAATTTAATTTCTTGGGCTTCTGACAGCAGAATACCCACATTAAAAATATTTCAAAACTGACATGATATGAATTGAAACTGTATCTTAATAATCATTTTGTATTAAAATGGCCAGTTTATTATGATTAAAATAGTGATTCAGAGAGTCTACAGAATGCAGTTTCTTTTAATTATTTCCCAATGAGATGTTCTTACAAGCATTGTAATGATGACAGACAGGATGTCTGTATTAAAATTTTATTTTAAAATGAAGCTTCTTAACCCTATTTTCGACATCACAAAAAAAGTCACATCCACAGATTTTATGTTGGTTAGGTTTCAGTATTTTGAGAAAAGAAAAAATGCACAATTGTTTAAAGTAGCGAACATTATAATTTTATTCCAGTACTATATTGGACTATGAGAGCAAAAACCTTTAGTAACAGCAGTCATGTTATCCTAAAAAAAAAAATTGTTTTCCAAATATCTCACTTCCAATGCATAGCAACATGGTGTGAGAAAAATCAGAGCTTTACAGAAAATTAGCACGAAAGTGGCCTTGTGGTGCATTTATTTTGTGTATGTATTACATACACAACTCTAAAGAATTTTTTTTTTTTGGGCTACATTGGTCTCCATTTAAAAAATATTATAATCAGTACCGATCAAAGCTGAAAACCATACTGGAGGAATACCGAAATTCACGTTGTTAAAATACTGAAATGCAATTTGATAGAGGATTATCATTTGAAAAATACAGCACAATATAAAAAAAAAAAAAAAGACTTTTTTTTTAACTGATTCATTTCAGTTTGATGTAAAACTTGTTCTATTGGATGACAAATTGTTTCTTGAAGGTGATTTTATTTAAGTTAAAAATGAATAAGATTTAACATTACATTTCAGAAAAATCAAAATTTGAGATTTCTAGGTTGGTAGCTGACTATGCATTCTATGTTTGAATGCAAACAAACTCGTGATGGCCATAAATAAACACTGGGATCTTAGGAATTCAGTATAGAAAGTCTGCTAGCTTTGACATCAAGCAAGTCTACAATTTCCAAAATTTGTTTCTAAACCCATAAAGTTTATGCTAAAAGTATATTAAATACTTGAAATTCTAAACCTTCATTGGATCTGATCAGCACATAATCACCTTGAAGTGACATTAGCAGAACTTGACTAATGCTGATTACTACCTTCATTGAAGAAAATATATCTTTTTTCCATTTCAGGTCATTTCAAGTATAACTCAAATAATGCATCTGTTTAGTATGAATTTTTCTTGAAATATTCCAGTAAATGCTTTCAGCTGTTATCTGTGTTTCAAAGTAATTGTAAACATGATTTATAATGGAGGAATGAAAATCTTTTAAAATTGGAGGAAGAGGAGATTGCAGCCATTGTTGTACAAATTCTGCTTATAAAACAAGACTATCTGGAATCCTGATCCAGAAGTTGATGAAACATAAATGGATGTGGTGTGGAAGATTATACTGCATAAAAAATGAAGTAATAACAAGTTTTTATTAACTTATTTATTTATTTTTTTTTTAATTTTTTCAAAAAGTTTTTTAAAAAGTATTTAGACAACCAAGCCAAAATAATCAGGAAAAATTAATATCTCAAAGCACTTATGCACAAAGTTTCATATTTACAAGTTTTCAAAATTCCATGAAGAAACTCTTCCTATGGAGTTGGGCAGTAAACTCACTGAAATGATTGGACTTTTTACTACAGTCAATAAGATGGTACCAGCAAAGTCATTGCTCTTTGGCCAATCAAGTTGTATTTCATGTTTTTTTTTTTTATTATTATTATTTTATTTTTAAGAAAATGCATATGAATAACACTGTAACTGCACTTGTGAACACATATGGGAAAGTTTATCGCAAACATTGTGCTGCTGATTAGTTCGTTAACCATTTGTCTGTGTTGTTCATGAAATGTCTCTGATGACATCAGTGATGACAAAGAAATAGATATTTTTCAATATCAGTTTGTGAATTTTATAGTGAGAACCTACCAGATGCTATTATGAAAGATGAGAGAACTGACGTACAGTGGTCCTTGTTTGGGTAGCTGACAATGTGCAAAAATATCCCTGGCCTGTTAGAGACATTCTTCCATGTATGACAGGCTAGGGATTGATACCTGGGAGTCTAAAATGCTGTTGAATTGATAATATTCAATTCCAACTTCTTTGCTTGCATCCATCAGTTCCATCAATCTAAATATTAATAATTAGGGGTCCGGCTCAAAATCCTGATAGTATCTACTATATTGTAAAAATATATTAATATAATTCTATATATTTATGTTTTTTTAATAAGTAAAAATTTACCATATTAGATTAATTTTGTATAGAAAGAATATAAAAAATAAAAATTTTAACGATATTTGTTATTAGCTGTACTTTCACGAATTCTTTGACAAGTACATTAGGCATGACCATGGGCACTGGCAGGATATTTTGAAAAGGGTAACAAGAAAAAATATCTGATTTTCTTATTATGATACTTAAGATTATTTAAGCATTATTATTAAGATTATTGAAGTATAATAAGATTATTATAATACTTAAACATTTGATTATAATTTGTATGATTTTTTTGCAAATTTTAATCTGTGATTTCGATATCATTAAAGATTATTGTCAGTAATGTGGTTTTTGTGAACTGATATACTTTATATATACAGTAAACCCCCGCTATTCGCGGGGGTTACGTTCCTGAGAAATTCGCAATACCGAAAACGCGAATACTGAGTTATGGCTCCCATAGTAATAAAGGGGTTCCGTTCCAAAGTATGAAATATATAAGAAAAACTAGTCTAAAATTTTGTCTATGTATGTATTATATGTACCTTCATAATATGACATGTACATAGACAGTACATAGTGAAATGCAAGCATATAGCATCGAAATGAAAATAAGAAACAATTTAATATTAAATGTAATATTTATTAGAAATTTCAAACCAGCGCCTTTGCTAGCAAAAAAAAACATCCCGCCAGTGCTATCAGCAGTTTCGCTAAAGTGTTGATAGAGGAGTTTTGCCTTTTCGCGAATGATGAGTGAACTTAACGGAATTTTATTTCGAGTTCGGTCTTCTATCCACAGATTTAAAGCCTTTTCCATTTTTTCTAATTTAACATCACGAGTTACAGAGCAAATTTTTGAAGCAATTAGCGCGTTTTCACGGACACTACGGCGGATTTTTTCTTCCGATTTCTTGATTGATCGTACCGTTGACTCATTGATTTTATAATGTTTTGCCACTGAGGAGACACTTTCACCATTAGAAATTTTGTCTAATAACTCAATTTTATTCGCTAATGTAATCACCTTCTTTGATATTTTCACATTTCTCTTTTTATTCGTAGCCATATTTTTGTAGGGGTAAGAAAGAACTTGTCCACAATAAAGTCACTTTCTTCCGTTAACGCACTCGAAAAAGTCTGTTTTACACTGCAAAACGGTAGATTTATCATTTTTGTAAGCATATCAATTTATAAATTGATAAATTTATTCAGTTTATAAGCATATAAATTAAAAGCAAACGACGAAACCTTCCATGACTAACACATACTGAACAAGGATTACCGAGAAACATCCACGCTCGCGATTTTTTCACCCCTCCCCCCCACCTACTGAGCGCTGTTTTGACCGGGAAAGATAATTTTAGCCACGCCCATGTTTTTTATGGCGGAAAATATTCACAGCGCTTTAAAATTCACATTTTTTCAGGTTTCATTTTATATTAAATCGGTGATCGCGAATACGCGAAACCGCGAATACAGATACCGCGAATAGCGGGGGTTTGCTGTATATATATATATATACAGGAAACCCTTGATTAGTGCGGCTAATGAATCCTTGAAATATACTGCACATATTTAAACCGCACTAATCAAACTTAAGAAACAATGGGAATAATTATAATGAATCCTTGAAAATTATGAAATTGTAAAAATATATTTTTTCTTACTCAATACGTACCTATAATGCACTGCATAGTTCTTAAATTATTAAGGAATAAATTTAAAAAAGATAGTATGATTTAAATTTTATTTTTTGCAAAAAAAAACTTATCTAACTTCAATTGAACAGTGGTAGCTTTCTTCCTTTCCTCCATGATTTTGCGATAACAATCAATTTGCTTATCTAACCCTCAACGAACGTTCATGCTTCTCTCTGCATCTGGATCAATCTCTAGTATGAGTTCTTTTGCTTTTTAAAATGTATTAAATAGTTCAAGTTTTTTGAATGAAATTTCTTTGGGAGCAAATTGCTTTTCTTCTGCTTCATTTTCGTCTTCTTCCTCGTATGCATGTTGATGCTCGATTTCAAGAAGATCGTCGTTACTTAAGTCTTTTGAATGCGATTCCAATAATTCTCTAACGTTTTCTGAATCTACTTCCTCAAAGCCGAGGTCTTTTCCAATTGTAGTAATTTCATCAATAACTTTGTTGACAGGATTAATGAAACCGCAAAAATCATTTGCGCATTCAGGCAAAAGATTCTGCCAGACAGCTCTCATGCAGTTGTTCGTCATTTCTTCCCACGATTTGTGTATGTTCTCAACTGCTTCTTTAATATCATAATATTAAAGAAGTTTAATATTAATAATAAAAGAATAAAAGAATATGAGTTACCAGAGCAAATTTCAATTTCAGAGTGGTATGGGGTGCTGCTGTTGAGCATTTTGGAGTCGATTCCCATTCATTTAAGTTAGAAGACCCTGGTGAGTGCGTATCACGTATTTGCCGCTTTAGGCGCCGTTGTGAGTTGCCAAGCACCGCAAGAAAAAAACAGCGCACTAATCAAATTTGATAACGCATATATTAAGGGGATAGTATCAAAAAAATTTTGCGCACTAATTAAAACCGCATTGTTCAAAACCGCATTAATCAAGGGTTTCCTGTATATATATATATATATATATATAATAAAATTATGTTTTTAGTGGCCATTTTGTTTACATGAAAAACATTTTTTATTGTAAAAACAATTTCTGAGATATAGACTAACTTTGTTTTTTTTTTTTAAATACAATCGGTATGTCGATTTCGACTGACAGGATTTTCGGTGGCACCGAATAATTAGTAATATCCCTCTATGTACAAGATGTGAAATACTGTATCTAGTGTACTGAAGGCGACTGCCCAAGTGTGAGCCAGTTAAGCAGAGTTGATTGTGGTATTCACATCACAACGGAATGCCACCCCTCTGTGCCACTAAGCAATATTAAGTGGTACATGACTCATTATCCAGTGCAATACCACTACTTTGCTTTATTGGAGGCTTGAAATGGCAAAACCAGCACTTAGGGTCCAGAGCAAAGCTATGGCAGTCCCATCTCTTCCTTTATGTAGCATGAGTGGATGTTTTTTTAGGTTATGACAGGCATCATGGCAAGATCCAATATTTGTTACATTCAAGGGTATGGCTCTAAAATGGTATTCACATGCTGGCCACTGACCAAATGTGTTAGTAACTTTCTAGAAGGCATTTGGATCAACTAGTGACTGGAGGGAGTCCAAATAGTGTGTATGCAGAGGGGTATTGTCAAGGCCAGGTTATATCAAGGAGCTAAGTACTGCAGGATACTATATGTGCTATGTGCATATATGTGCCATATCCAAAAATTTCATTAATTCATATGTGTTCACCTTTCCACTTTTATTTTATCTACTGAATGCATTATGAATGATCAACCTAATAGAACAAACGTATCTGCAAAAAGATCTAAACCTCCCAAAAACTTCTTCATTCATTTCACAAATATATGTGGTCTCTGTTCCAATCTCACTGATTCTCATTTCAGTCTACAATCTGCCAAGCCTCACTTTCTTTTTCTGGCAGTCTTCTTAGTTATCAGTTACCTCAACTACTCATCTCAGTTGTCCTAATTATTTGCTTTATGATTCACTTAAAAGGTAGTACTTGCATGTATGTTTGGTCTAATATTCCTTATCAATTGGGAATCTCTTCTGGCTTAATATTTCTCTGCCCCAATTCTGTCAAATTCATCTGTTGCCTCTCTCATTCTCCCAACTCTGCTAATTGCACAGAACTCTGACTTCCTTTCTTTGAAACTCTACTTCCTTTAGTTTAATTTTCCTAACAGTGAAGGAATTTTCCTTGGTGATTTTAATATTCACAGTTCCAGCTGGCTTCAGTTTTCTAGCTACATGGAACCAGCCAGTTAAGATACTGATGACCTCATACATCTTGTTCATTTACCTAACAGAATACCAGTCAATCCTAATTACAATGGAGGTTATGTATTGGGGTCTTTTATATTGGCTGTGGAAGAGCATCCATACAGAAATTAGCATTAGTTGAGGCATATGATGCAAGAAAGCAAGCTTATACAGCATCAGCAAAAAAAAAAAAAAAAAACCCCCTTCCCATTTCGCCCATCCGGTCACTCGAAATGGTTATCTCGTTCAGCCTTAAATTTATTTAAGCTATCAACTTCCACAACAACAGATGGAAGTCTGTTCCAGCAATCAACTACCCGCTGGCTAAAGTCTCCAGATGCTGCAACTTGCAGAACTTAAGGCTTTCTTTGTGAGCACACCCCTATGTTCCTCACACCAGTCTTGTTGTCCTTCTCGTAGTCGTTCTAGCAACTCTACATACTTCCTAAAATGAGGCCTCCAGATATGTATGCAGTACTCAAGTTGTGGCTTGACCATTGTCTTATACAAAGAGATAATTACCTCCTTAGCTCTGGGTATTACTCAAGTTTAACCCACTTTGGCAATCCAGATGGCAGGATTGAAAAAGGCCTAGTCACAAAGAAATACCTTTGTTGGGTGGGCATGACAAACTCCTGGACATACCATAGTCTTGGGCTCTGAGAACCCTTTCTGCTCCTGTAGTATTGACAAGAGCTGGGAACATATTTGTGTGCCTAGACTATAACGTCCTAAGGAACACACTGGAAACTACACTGCTTTCTTTCCCCATGGCAAGGAGAAGCTCTTCATCCTGTAGAGAAGAATTAGAAGTCTTTCACAAACTTTGCACAGACTGTTTTTTAAATGCTTAGAAGAAATCTCCAGCAAAATTTGCAAGAACACTGGTGAATTAACCTGCCAGTTATCCACACACCTTCCAGTAATCTCTAGGCACTGACATTTTGCCATCCCAGTGTGGTGTCTACATGACTACTATTATTGTAGTCTCTTCCAGTGTGAGATTAGCCTATACTTGGCATTGCTCCCCAATGCCAGACACTTCTCCCTGGCATGAGAATCACTGCGTGTTGACGTTTAGCCCACTCTGCCCCAATGTGTAATCCAACACACTCAAGGCTGCAGCCTCTACTGACACCAGGTTCATTGCATATGGTGTGGGATCTACTTTGTTGAAATTGAGGCTTCAGTGTCCCCAACTGTGAGATTTTCCTTCTGTCCAGGCACATGCCTCTGCTGATATGGTTCATTATGACTAGTGTGGGACCTCTCATGCCCAACGTGGGATACAATCCTAGATTAGCTCTAGCCATTGCTGACACTGACATCCCAGCCTAGCAGTGTGGGATTCTGTAACCTCTCCAGGGTTGGACTCAATCTCAAATGACGCCTCCATAGCCAGGTGGGCAGGAGCAGCAGTGCGTAGCACATGCTTCTTGATTAGACTGGGGTTTGAGCCCGTGACCACCAAATATGGAGGATGCGGAAAGGTCAGGGAATGACCACCTCATATCCCCGGAGCAATATGGCCTTAGTTGCTAATGCTCCTAAAATCCAAATAACAACAACAACAATCTCAAATCTTTTTTGGGTAGGATTATTCTGCAATTCCCTTTTGGGTTAGGATCTTCAAGAAGCTGCAAAGGACACTTCATCCAATGCAAGGTTTTCTTCACTTCCCATTAAGGGCACCCTTCACTTTCCCCCTGCAGATGGATGGATTTCTCCCTATGAGGAACCCATCCACCTGCAAGGAAAAAGTGAAGATTGAATGTCTATCTTCATCCTTCCAACTTTCGTCTTATTCAATGACTCTTCATTTTCATACTTATTCTGGGCTCACCCCAGCCTCGCTTAGGCAGTTGGGGTCAGCCCCATTATTGCCCGGTTTACTCCTGTCCCAACTCGTGTGCCACGGACAAGTACTACAGATCTCAAGAGCTGAAGTTTCCTGGTAGCTAAGTGGCCACAAATCATACAAAACTACACGTACCCACGACACACACTTCTGTCTTCACCGTGGAAACCTTGTGAAATAGAGGGAAATCTCTGGCAGAGCTGAACAAAACACACAAATACAGCTAACAGAATATGCGTAAATGCTAATCATGTGCCGAACGCTCAATCTTTTACTCATCCTTCAAAGTACTTAATCAATGTTATTGGTCCTATAGGGACTTCAGCTCACAATTTGGTGATGGTCTCTTCACCAGTGGTGCTTCTCTCTCTCTCTCTCATGACCATTCTCAGCCTTATGTTGTTTAGCATACAAGATTTTTATTGCCGACCGGGCTAGCCAGGTGGGTCAAGTGCCTGCCTGGCAACCCAAAGGTCGCGGGTTCGAATCCCGCCTCGGGCTTGGATCAAAGTACTGCAAAAACCTTGGGAGGTGCATTATGGCCACAGAAGCCGATGTGCCAACAACTACAAAAAAAAATAAAAATAAAAATTTATTCTTCATTTCTGTGGTTGGATTACTGTTTTAAATATTCTGATTTAAATGTTTGCTCAGATCATGAGTGAAATTATTCTTAAAGGGATGAATTCTTTATTCTATATTCCTCCCTGAAATCGTCCCTTAATTAAACGTTCATTTTCCAATAAATGTGCTAGGTAGCAGTGATCAGTTTATTTGGGATTTACTAATTAATCATTAATCAACTGTTTAATGATTTTAATACCAGTTTGCATGATTTCTAAGTGTTTAGTCATATTAACAGTACAACCTGGTATAAATTCATAATTAATTATGCATTTATAATCAAAATATTTTAGCATAACTTTAGAATACATTTTTTTTTTTTTTTTTTTTCAGATTCACAATAAATCAGTTCATCTCTTGTTTCCATCTGATCTATTGTTAAAAAAACCATGGGAAGTTGCATTATCTTTTCATGTTTGAGATCAGACTTGATGATTTAGAAACTAAAGTATTATATTCCACTTTGAAGCATTATGTCTTCAGTTCTTATTTGATGACAAATCCAAATGATGTCTTCTAACCCAGAAGACAAGTTGTTATTTGTTAGAGTGCAAGGTCTCCCACACCTTGCATCATCCTCAGTGAAATCTCATCCATCCTTGAAGTGCATTCAGATATCCTCTTGATAAAGTTTTTTCACTGTATGCTTCTATGATGACCTCTTCAGTCTCTGAAGCTAACTTCTTCAATAAAAAAGCAAACTTTAATAGATCCTTTTCAAAAGTGACATTAAAAAAAAAACAACAAATATGAAATAACCACAGAGCAGAAAAAAAAAATAATGTACAACAACAGAAAAATAAACTTTTCCATACAGTGCAATCAAAATGCCGCTTACTGTAAATAAATAATCTTAACATTCTAGGTTATGAAATAAAATAAAGTTCTTATTCGAGGTTCAGATATTTTTAATAAATTCATTCTTGGAACTTTCAGTCCTATCTTGCATATAAAAATGTAGAAATATGTAGCATAATTATTTATATTGCAAATAAAGTATCCTGTGAAAATCTTTACAAAAATTACTGCTCATGATTTTTAAAATTTTATTCTAGCATTCTCCTTTTTACAAGGCAGATTCTACAATCTCTTTTGGTAAATGCTGCGACAGTTCTCAATAATGCACATAATAAGTGCTTACGCATGTTCATTTTGAGTGCTTTTGACATGACCTGGGATATGATGATTACACCAAAACGTATTGAATATGCCAGACATCGTGAATCAGAATTATACGAGTCTTTGATGTCTATTGCAAATTGTAAACAAGAAGAAATTCGCCAGTTGATTGTGGAAACAATATCTGCACTGAACGATGAGCTACTTGAAAAAGCTGCACAATATGAATTCCATGGTATGTTAATGTTTTTCTTTCTATACATTAAAAAAGTTTTCCTCCTAGTGATATTTATTTGAGCCAATGGAAGAAGAGGGCGAGGCAATTACATCACTTATTCAAGCCATAACTGCCTCCATAATGTTCACCAACCTCGTGTACGTGGTTCCCTGTCTAATACATGACCACGTCCAGCATCATTTGATGTTCCATTGTAATGTTAGCTGATGAAGGGACCCGATATAGTTTGTATATTTGTAAATATTTTAAATATTTGTATAGGTTGTAAATAGTTTAGTCCTGCTCTTTTGGATGCAACAATATTGCTCATGCATTACATAGATCATTACTTGATTAGATGTTGATCAGTGTGTTTGTCCAGGTGTGTCTGAATCCATGATATTTGATTTGCTAATTATACATACTAATGTAGTAATTAACACAATGCCAGGACCTAGATTGGCAATCACCGATTCCGTGAAGATTCATGACGGCGTCATGAGTCTTCACGGAAATATAGAGAGAAACACACTGAAAAGTTACGAACTAATCATAGAATAAGTTCCATGATGACGGAGCAAGTGGAAAATCAATGCTACAGGAAGCGGATAGCTAATATGGACCAAAAACAGGCCGAAACTCTGTGAACCGTTAAATGGCTCAGACTTAACATAAGATCTTCAAGATCCCGACAATGAACAAACCACTGAGGTATCATATTGCGATTTAGGTGATATGGTAGATAGTCAACATTGCAGTGGATTATCTTTTCACAGCGAACTCAGAAGAGCTGCACATTCGTGTTGAACAGAGGGAAGGTATGTTTGCTGAAGGCAGATACCTATCCAGATGCTTTAGTCTGTGCAGGCAGCACAGTGGTATCGTCACCGTCCTCCCCACACCGGGTGGAAAACGCCCAGGTTCGAAACCTGTTGATAATGCAAGGAACTTTAATGGGCTTTTTTTACTCCATGGCTGAGTTAATTGGTCTCGGGCATAGATAGCAGTTTTTTTTTTTTTTGTCCAGCCAAACAGGCAAATCGACCAGAGAACACACACAATTTACAGATACAAATCTGGGTTTATGTAATCAATTATGGGTAACCCTAATATAATAATAATAATATCCAGATGCTTTAAAGACTTTGTTGTTTGATAACACGGAAAAAGGGAGATGCTCCCGAGAAAACGTTCAAGTCTACAACAATATTTACGTCTTCGTGTCTTTTAATGCCAAAAACAATGACTTTCAGAGTGGTTATTGTTATGTTGTCATTTGGTTTTTAGGAGCATTAGCAACTAAGGCCATATTGCTCCGGGGATATGCAATGGCCATTCCTTGACCTTTCCACATCCTCCGTATTTGGTGGTCACGGGCTCAAACCCGAATCTAATCAAGAAGCGTGTGCTATGCAGTCCTACTCCTGGCTACGGAGGCACCGTTCAGAGTGGTGGCGGCCCTTATACGATGTGAATACAAGGAAGTGCCATGGTGAAAGGAACGATGAGTTTAATGTCCGTTAGAGATGTTCCACAATTCAGCCAAATCTACATTTATAACAACGGAGAAGCGTTGATGGAACCAGCTAAAAGAGTGAAACGGACTGATGTAGACTCGAATGTTTTCTCGCTTGAGTATACATCAGTGGGGATTGGCAAACGAAGTGAGAAGGGGCAGAGCCCCCTAGTATTTTATTAAATAAATAATTTATAGGTAATTTTATAATATTTTTGAAATTAAAAGATAAAAATAGCTTTAAAAATTTATATAGAAAAGTAAACGCTGATGCTACATATGAAAAATAAAATTACTTTATTCTTTGTGCAGTAACTTTATGCTGGTTTGCTTAACAGTGGATAATTCTCAAGAATAATCTTTCGAAAGTATTTTATACTCGTATCATTAGGCTTGTTCGCTGAATACTGGTCTCTGCTGACATGTTTGAATGGAATTTTTGGTATTTTTATTGATTGACGAAATTTGGTTTATCTGTATTTCTAAAGTGCTTCTCAATTTACTTCACAAATTTATATACTCTTAATTCCAACCTATTAAGGTTAGAAGTGAGAGTACATAAATTTGTTAATGAAATCCATTTTCATCTATAGTCTTATAAGCCACACTTTTGATAACAAACCTATTATAATGATGTTGTGATCAATAAATATTTATAAATGTGGATCTTAAAGTCACAGTTGTGGCTTTTGTTTGGTTTTTTTTTTTTTTTTTTTTTTAGGAGCATTAGCAACTAAAGCCATATTGCTTCGGGGATATGCGGTGGTCATTCCCTGACCTTTCCACATCCTCCGTATTTGGTGGTCACTGGCTCGAACCCCGGTTTAATCAAGAAGCGTGTGCTACGCACTGCCACTCCTGCCCACCTGGCTGCGAAGGCACCATGTGGCTTTTGTTATGCTAATTTGTTTACTTTATATCACAGCTGACATACTTTTAGTGATTGCATTTTTGCTTGTAAAGAGCAAGGCTACAGTTGTTACTGCAGTATTTCTTTCAAATACAAACAATGTCAAGTTACAAAAGTAAGAAGCTTCATTTTCAGCCCTTTATGGATGTACTGCTGTCTTTGCTGTATTTTTAAGTAAAAACAAAATGTGTGAGCGCGTACGTGCGCATGTATTAAATCTACTAGATAAGCACTCTGGTATAGATTGTGCACCATCCCGAAGCTCCATTGATACCAGAAAGTGCTCGTCAGACCCTAGGTGCATGAAGACAATTTGTAATTAGCAAAATTGGATGGAATGCAATATGATTGCCGCGATGAGGAGTGTGCTAGTCAAATTACTTACTGTATTTTCTAGACCACAAGATGCACTTTTTTTCATGGAAAATGCCTAAAATTCCCCTCATCTTGTGGTCCAAATGTATTAGGTGCATGCAATAATATAGATTTTTTTTTTTTTTTTAAGCTTGGTTTATATTGTTGCTTAGCATATCCAAGCAAAGCATTTCTGCATGTCTCACTAGAACTTGTGCTGTGTTGCCAGGAAAAAGATCAGTAAATTCTGGTCAGTTGTGAAGCTCGAACCCTTTGTTCTAAATTTCAACATGTTGAGCCCTGATATGAAGAATCACAATCCATACATGAAATATTGTAAACCAGATTGTTTGTTGTGAATTCTGACCACAATGTTTGTTTAAAACAGCATGTAACTTTTTTGTAGGTTTAAAAACTGTGTTCATAGCCGAAACCCTTGAACCCATTTACTTGCCAAATGATGCATTGATTTGGCTGATGCTCTATAAGAGAACCGATGCTCTATAAGCAAGCTTATAGAGCAGCGATTCTCAAACTGTGTTCCTTGAAATGTGAACAAGTGTTCCACGAAAAATAGCAATTGATAATTAAAAAAATATAAATAAAATAAATAAACTTTTGCATATTTGTGCAGACACCACCTTTGTATCATTATAATTTTTAACTTTTTTTTTTTTTTTTTTTTCGGTTATTAATATGCTGGCATAGACTAATAATCAAATAGACTGCAGAACACTTTATTTTGGTGGACTTTACATAGAGAAGTATGCATTGAAGTAATGATATCTACTAAAAAGTAGCAATGTAGTGATCTAATATGCCATTCGTATGCGATTTAGCTGGGAATACATGGGTTGAAGGAGAGAGGGAGATAAGTAAACCGATATCATAACAAATCTCGCTTCCTTGTTTAAATTTTTTTAGATAATTATCAGTATTTCGAAATACTATTATTAAAATAAATGACAATGGATGTGTGGTTGAAAAAAGGAACTTTAAAACGAGAAGCAAGTACTTCTCGTATTGCAACTGTGGTCGATGAAAAGGAACATAATAATATTGTCACACTTCAAAGTGAGGATGAACAATTGCAGCCTTTTGTTTCCCAAAAATCCAAAGTGAAAAAAACAGGAATCAACTAATAAAAGACCAAAATGAAAGTGTGATGACAATTATTTGAATTTTGGCTTTACATGTGTTGTAAAGATGCTCCTGATGCACAGTGTGTCGTATGTAATAAAATATTACAACCAGTTCTTTGGCTCCTGCTAAACTTGTTTCATAAGTGTTCCATAAATATGTGTTCCTTCAACATATTGTGAGATGAAAAGTGTTCCATCAATATATTGTGAGATGAAAAGTGTTCCGTGACTAAAAAAGTTTGGGAAACACTGTTATAGAGCATCAGCCAAAGAAAAAACACCCTACCTGTCTGTCCCCTCTAAGAATCTGTATAGTTCTTCCTTGAATTTATTCAAACTACCACTTTTACCACAACAACAAATGCAAGTTTGTTCCAACAATCAACCACCTGCTGGCTGAAGGCAAACTTCCACTCATCTATCCTGCAACAATCCTTCCTCAGTTTGAAATTTATGTCCCATCATGTGTGTAGCCTCAGCAAGAGGAAGAATGCCATCAACATTGAGCTTACTCAATCCATTCATGTCTTTAAGCATCTCAATCAGACCTCCTCTCATGTGCCTAGTCTCCAGATGCTGTAATTTGAAGAACTGAAACCTTTGTTGGTAAGATCACCATTTTGTTCCAAATACCAGTGTTGTTGTCCTTCTCTGCACCCATTCCAACATATCTACATCCTTCCTAAAATAAGGCCGCCAAACCTGTATGCAAGATATGCCCTAACCATGGCCTAGTACAAAGCGATAATCACTTCCTTATCCGTTCTAGCAAAGTTTCTGTATATCATTGACAAAACCCCATAAGTTGTCCTAGAGCCTGTCTGCACTGCTCAAACTTCATATATGATTGCACAATTACCCTCAGTTCTTTTTCATTTTCCACTACGCTGAGTGTAGTGCCACATGGAACATTAATCTGGGATTACTGCTTACCCTTGTGCAGTACCTTGCATTTGTCATGTTCACCTGCCATTTATCAGTCCATTGGCCTAATTTTTCTACATCTTGTTGCAGTAGTTTACCTTGATTACTGTCATTAATCACCCTTTCATCCTTCATATCATCTGCAGACTTGCGCATTTAAGCCTGATATACCTTCATCAATATCATTAATAAATATTGAAGACAACTAGTCTTCCTGTCTTCCTGTCTTCTCCCACTCAACCATCTCTTTATGCACTGTAATTTTTTTTATTAGTATATGTCATAATTTGCAAGAATTAAGCATTTAAATTTAACATCTGATTATATCAAAACACTCATCATTTGGCAGTATTAAAACAACTATTTTTCTGGCCACCCATGAAGCCTGTCCAAGCCATTCTGAAATTCATTAACATGATCTCTGTTATTAACTACCTTTTCAGTCTTTATCATCTACAGGTTTCAACATTATAACCTTTATTCTCTCTTATATATCATTCAAAAAAGATCAGAAACAGGTGTGGTTCTAGCACCAAACCGTAAGGAACCCTCTGCCTCCTGTCCATCCATCTATCTATAAATCAACCTCAGGATCTTGCTAACTACCCCAATAGATTCCAGCTCCCATGTGGAATCATGTTAGATGCTTTGCTGAAGTCCAAGTATATAATGTCAAAACTGTTTCTTGCATGAAACTCAAATGTAATCATGTCATAGTAATTTATCCTGTTGGTCAAACAAGGTTTTCCCTTTGTTAGGTTTCACATGTTGTGATCCATTTTGAATATTATACTTCTCAAGATGATCCTGTAATGCATCTTGGCCTGACCATAGACTCTGACTTCCCTGCTGCTGAGATGAAATTAACTAGTCTAGTTATTCATCTGATTAACTCTGTTTTGTGTATTGGCAACACATTGACACTTTACCAATCCCAGGGAATTACCCCAAAATCTAAAGACAACTTCATAATTGAACCTAATGGTTGGCACATTCCTTTGCAGCTTCTTTTAGTATGACAGGGTAAATACCATCTGTACCCTGGGGCCTTACCCACTTTCAAGCTCAATAGATTTTTTATTAGATTCTTCTTGTTACTTCTTTTGTTAGATTCTCTCAAAAATGTGCTATCAACATATTGAAGTATTTTAGGAGACTCGCACATCTTCATATTTGTAATATACAAAAAGGCTAAAATGTTAAATTAACAGTTATTAATATATTTGTATGAGACCAGTGATATCTTTTTAATAACTAACCTTTGGTCCACTCTGAACAGTTTCTTTTGCCTTTTTTTTTTTTTTTTTTTTTTATAGCCAGAATGGCTGCCCAATACTATTTATTGCCAGAGACTATTTATCTTTGTGAAAGCAGCATCATGTACTCTAATCACAGCAGACAACCCTGTAGTGTGTTGAATCGTAATTTTTTTCTTTCCGGAACCTATTTTCTCATTTGACTTACATTTATCTAAATGTTGTAGGGTTTTTCTTCTGACAGAGTACAGGTTATCTTGTACAGACAGGATTATCTGTACTCCATGAAATATCTCATAATGTGTATGTATCTAGACCTGTTTAAGTGCTCATATAAACTTTAGACAGCTCATATAGGCTTTAGAATACCCTCATGGTGTATAATTCACCTATTACTACATTACTCAGCCAGCCAATTAAATACATCTGTGGTTATTTTACAATACCATCAATTTGAATAGCTTTTTCAGTCTAAATTAGCATATAATATTAAAATATATCTCATGGTGAAAAAACAGAATATAAACTATTGATAAAAAAAATAGATAAGGTTGATGTAAACTCTAACTTGATAATAGTGAATTACTGAATTGCTTTTTTTATACAGTTCATAATGAAATTTCACTAGCATAGCATATGATAGAGAATTGCTTAAGATTAAGAAGTGTAATTTACTAATTTATTTCATCCCTTAGGTGTTCATTTGTCCTCAGATGACCCACCATCTGCTCGGGAATTGCAGATTTGTACAGCTGAAATTCAAGATTTAATATTAGGGACCTTGAATAGCACAGTGGCTGGAAGGTTAATTGGATCTGTTGACTACTTAAGAGAAAGCTTTGTTGGTATGCATATGAAATTGTGTGGCACACAATACTTTAAATTAGTTTTATACAGCTTAAATAGAATTTTGTAGTTTTGATTATTTTAAAGTGCGTAGACTTCTTGTATATATATATATATATATATGCTTCTCTACAAAAATATTAGAGAATATAACAGAGTGCAATCTCAATATAATGTGTCAGGAGACATTAAACCCACATTACAAGTAAAAGCATGTTATAGCCAAAAATAAAAATTTTCCATTTTTTTTTTATATGAATACATGACCAAAAGATAACCTATTAAGAAAGAGTTTTTATATAAGCAAATTTCATTTCATGCATGTTTCTTTTTCTTTTTTTTCCATTTAGTTTTACTATTTTGCCATCAGTTGAGCAAATTATTGGCACTTATGCATATATGCTCAAGTACCATAAATGAGCATATATGCATCGCAGTGGACAGATTTTCATGAAAATTTATATTTGGTTCATATAGAAAGATTTGATGATCCATTCCAAATTTCCTTACAAAAGTCAGCATAAATGAAAGTATGTTTTCATATTAATCAATATGAAAAATGCAGATTGCTGCCAAATTTTCAACATATATTCTGTCAGCTCCTGGGATGGTTCTAAGTTCAGTTTCAATTTTATAGCATTCCCTTCACAGTTTCCCCCTACAGAAATATTACTATAAATTGGAACAGGAGCTCTGATCCATTTCAAAATTCAGTGGTGCTTAAATTATTTTAGTAATTTTTGTAACAAATTTTTATATGAATGGATTGACTTTTTTTTGTTATAAATCTTGAATTATTACTATCTGCTAATGTACCTAAAATGAAATGTGCTTTGTATCCTAACTAACTATTTTTTTTAATACTGCTGTAGTTTAAAATAAAAATATTAAACAACAATGCTCCTTATACTTGAAAAATGAAATTTCAAAATTGTCAGTTTTTTTTTTTATAACCACGCTTCTAAATGAAACATATTTACAGGGAATCTTATTTGCAGTATACTGCATAAATAAGAAATAAGGGACAACTCAGCTACAACTCTAATAGTTGCCATAGCTGAGTTTTGTTTGATAAATTTTGTTTTATATATTCAAATTGGATTTCAGATTCATTAATAAGTAAAATACAGTAAAGTTGCAATTTTGTGATTCAAGTAAGTGGAAGTGTAAAAGTGTGTTGAATCGCAATTTTTTCTTTCTGGAACCTGTTTTCTCATTTGACTTACATTTATCTAAACGTTAAAAAGACTGCATTTATGCTTCATATAACCATGAAGCATAAACCAGGTGATGCTTGGTAGAAGAGGGGAAGCCTGTAAAGGCTTGAATGGAGGAAGGCAAAGGTCTTGACTAGCCAAAATAGTTTCTCCCTGCTATAATTGTGTAATCTGTGTGCTGCAGAAAAAGTAAAACTTTTTCTGCAGCATACAAGGTATACACAGTTATACTTGGGTGGATTGTCTCAGCTATAATGTACACTTGCAGAATTTACAGATTAATAATTATCTCATAAATCTGATATTGCCATATTCATTTCTGTTAAAACAGTATAGTAATGTATGGTAATTTAGTAGAATGTTAAGGCTTTTGCCATCGTACATCAAGAGTAGTGTTCTTAAGTGATAACTGTTAACTCCCCCCCCCATTCCCTCACATGTATAACCAGGTGACTTTAAAGCCACCTGGCAATTGAACTGAGCAATATGATATTTTTGTATACTCTGATTAAATTTCTGTACCTGAGCCATATGGAAATGATATCTTTCATCACAATGCTTCCTAGTTTGTGGCTAGAGTTTATAATTCCTGTATTAGTCCTAGGATATAAGAGACAATGGCAGCATTCTTTTTGAGTTCATGTCTGAGAACTCTTTGTTTGCACAAACTAAATCAAGATTGAAAAAAGTTGTTTGTGTGGTGTGTGCCACACAAACTGCTTTTTATATATCAACTTTTTAGACAAAACATATATAATTTAAAAACTATGCTTTCCACCCTTGATCTGGGTTTGTTTGCTGTGTTTCATTTGATATGTCTCAATGAATTGTTGAATTGTGACTTTTTGAGTCTGACTATGATCTAGTTATGCCTGTCCTGTTGGACTATAATTATTTTCTAAACAGTAGGGGTGCATCCAGAAGTGGCAGCATTATAACTTTACTGAAATCTGGTTAGTTATCAAGAAAATGTTTTCTTCAATATATTATGAAGCTATGATAATTTGAGTGTTTTGCTTTTAATTCAACTCTCTGCTCCCCACCCCACCTGCCTACCCAACCAAAAGATGTCTGGCTGAAATTATTAGTTAATTGCTTTTGCCTTTATGTAATGAACTTCAGAATTGAATTTTATTTAGTCAATAATGTAATCGTGACCTTATTCAAATTATTAATTTCCCAACAAGAAATGAAAAAATCATATTCTCCCTATCTTCTTTGCAAATGTTGGAGACTCAATCATAGACCCGCTTTAAGCTTTGACACCGATCATTTTCCTTACTCTCACTCTTAACTTTAGTCCTCAATTCTTTGTTCATGTGTTGAGCAGTTTGAATTTGGAATGGGACAGACTCCACTCTCCTCAGTTTCTTAGTGTTGATATGATTTAATCTTTTTAAATCCTTTTTTTTTTTTTGCTTCTAACTGATTTGGGGCTAGAACTGTGTCAGTATTGTTCTATTTTATTTGAAAGCACAGTATCACAAAAGTAATCCCAAAAGGCTTATGGGCATAAAAAGTATTTTGATTGATATTGGCACCATTTCTTGATAGTTTCCTTCACCATATTCCTGTGTCAAATCTACATCTTTCCATATCATTATTCATTTTACCAAAAACCTTGAAATTTGGAGGGTTAAAAGTCCAGACTGCATTAATGATACTTTCCAGTGCAGTTTTTTGGTGGTTTCCATAGTATTTGTGTCTATACAGTTGCACGAAGTCCACTTCACTTCACTTCACTTCATACAGACATATCCAGAACTGTAATATGTCATGAATGATGTAGGCAGATTCGTGACTATAGCTAGCTTTCTGACCACATCAGCAATCATATACTGATTAGGCTTGATGACATCTGTCAAGACAATCTCTTAATATAAAAGTTCTTACAACAACCAACCAAATGGCAGATAAATAAAATTTTAATGAACAGGTAGTAATTAAAATAGCCAATATACAGAGAAAACAAATAAAACAAGTTAAAAGATACAACTAAGAAAAAACAATAGTATTAAAGTGGTAAGACATATACAGGTAGCTTTTTGAACAGGATGTACCTCCATCAGTTAGAAAGAATGGTATGGCATACAACTTAAACAGAAGGATAAATATGTGGGTACATCTACACAGTGCACATCTACACATAGTATGGATCATGTGCCTATAGAAGGAGAAAAAATAAGAAAAAATGAACACTTAAGAAAACAGAAGAGGATCATTCATTAGACCTTGGGGAGTGCAGTGGCTACATTATAAGGAATTTGCCATCACTTATCAAAATATAAAATTATAATTCCATAATAGGGTGTATGCAGGTTCTCCTATTTCAATTGACACTGAGCTTACCATATAAATACAAAGTGCTTCCATCCATGAGTGATGACAAAACCAATTTAACCAGTCAAAACTCTCAATATTGAGAGTATGACTTAGATTGAAGTACTGCTCATACTAATAATGTTCTGTTACAGAATGAAGATATTAAAATTTTTAGACTGGTCCCATGATTACCATCACTCATGATTAGAAGCTCTTCTTATTTGTGTGGCAGGTCCTGAAATGGGAGGCCCACATACCCTATTATAAAGACAGTAATTTTGCATTTTATGGACAGTACTGAACTTCTTATAATGCAATTATTGCTTGGTACTGTGCTTTTCAGAGTCTTACCTAATGATTCTTTCCTGGTTATCTTATTTCCTTTCTTATTCTTTCTTTCCTCTGTCCCACTTCCCCCACCCCCTTCTTTTGCCATTCATGAGCCATTTGTGTCTGTGTATACCATGTCATTCTTTTTAGCTGATAAAGGAACACTCTAATCCAAAAATTATTTATCTATATATTTGCTGTTTTAATTTTAGTTTTATGTATTTTTTTATTACTAATTGTTTTTAAAATCTTATCTGTCATCATAAGAACTTTTATATTAGGTCTATTCCTGATACTGGAGGCTTTTTTTTTTTTTTTTTTTTTCCTTTTCTTTTCTTCCCCAAGCCATTTTCTTCTATGATGACTTATCCTTCTCAGGGCTCATCTTCCATAGTTTTCCTTCACTGTAGCTATTTTCCCTCATATACTCATGGGCATTTTGCCTACCCACAGTATAATCTAAAATTCTCTGTTTGATTTCAGTATATTTGTATGTCCCTATTGCATTCAGTGCAGTTAACCTTTTAACTGTTACATTATTTAAACAGTAAAACAGGACTGTATCGAATCCCCCCCCCCCTCCCCTTTTACCTTGCATGGCAGGATCTTTGGTTCTGATGAAATTGTGTTACTGGAACCACTAGCAACATAATTCTTTTACATTCTGCAACTCCATTTTTCACCCAGTATGGAAAATTCAAATGCATAACTACATTTTTTAGCATTCAAGGAGTTAATACTAAAATCTTAATTAATTTGCTTCATGACTGTCATTGTGTCTGTGAGCATTTTTTAAATTTCCTCAAATTCTATTTTTAATTGAAAAGTAATCCTCTGCTTCAGTAAGAAAACATCTATGTCAGGGGTTCTTAACCTTCTTAGTTCCACAGATCCCTTTGCCAGTCAGGTGAATGCCACGGACCCCTTCTCAGAATAATGTTTTTAAATGCATAAAATAAAATTACAAAAAAACCAATTTAATGAAATAGTTACCAAAATTAAAAAAAAACATTATACAGTAATATATGTGTTTCTTTCTTAACACATTGAATAATAATACAATACATTTAAAATATAGGAAAGTTGAAGTTAAATTTTATTTTTTAAGGACATATCAGTGTGAAGACTGTTGTTGTTTATCTTGAATAAGAAAATTAAACTGTGGTGTGGTATTTGACAAGGCAACACACATGTCATGTTGGACTTATAATCGATATCGATTTTTTGTTTTCATCGTTACAAGTGCTGAAAATCCCAATTCGCACAGATATATTATTGCAAATGGTATCAAAGCTTCCATAGCTCGCTTTACAAGACGAGGATAGGCTTCTCTCAGGGAACACCAGAATTCTCCAAGGCTTTTTGAGGTGAACTCCAATCGTAGTAAGTTTTTTGACCTAAGATCAATGAGTTCATCTTTGGTTAAGTCAACATCTTCAATACAGTTTATATCAGAAAGAAAAGGATTTCGGATCCATGGTTCAATTTTCATGCCATCAAGATAGAAATAACTTTTAAAAGAGTTCTGTAATGTTTCCAAGTGTTCGCAGATATCTCTTTTCAAAAAAATCGAGAGAGAAGTTTGCATTTCAACTACATCTTGGTAAGTGCTTGGTAAAAAAAGCACTTCCTGCAACAGTGGAAAGTTTGCAAGAATGTCGGTCTCTACTCTCTTCCATATTGGTAACTTAGCCAAGAAAGCTTGTAATATTTCAGTTGTATCCATAATGGTGACTTCATGACCTTGAATGGAAAGATTTATCTCATTCATATGGTGAAAAATATCTGCCAGGTAAGCCAACCCATGGATAAAATCCTTCCTCAAAATGTTCCAAGAGTGGGTTTTCTCTTTCTTCCAGAAAAAGTGAAACTTCTGCCCTTAGTTCGAACAAGCACTTCAAGACTTGTCCTCTTGAAAGCCAGAGCACTTCTGTGTGGTAGAGAAGCACTTCATATTCTGCTCCCATTTCTTGACAAAATCTTTTAAAAATACGATGATTCGGGTATGCATACACACCTGTAGCACTTCAAGGGTCTCCACCGTTTGACTGGTATACATGCACATAGCAGCGAAAAGGTTAAATTACACACTTCAACTGTTATCTAAACCGTAGGATGTGTTTGAACATACCTGGTTTACACTTGTAGCCAGCATGTCTATTCGTGTTAAAAGTGGCCTACTAGGCGCTGATTTACCGGATAGTTTGCCAACTACGTCGCACGATAGTCTGTCCACAGCAGGACTGCAATCAAGTGCGATCTAGCGGCAGGTCTAATAACTGCCTTAATTTCAAAGTAACGATGAGCGTAAGCGATTTTTCGAGATATGCAATAACTATAATATGATTTGAAAATATCTGTTATTTCTATTGGTGACTACAGATACAGCTAATACAATTGTAATTTATTACATACATTCATAAGTGAAGGAAATTAATGAGTTGATTTTTTTCCCATCCAAGCTCACAGACCCCCTGAAATCCTTCCACGGACCCCTGGTTAAGAAACCCTGATCTATGTGAATCTTGAAATGGTGCCTTTTCAGTTCTGTTTTCATCTCTGATATTTTTACTGCTTTAGCAGTAGATTAAATTTCTTTATTTAACTCTGCTTTTAATTTCTTATACTGCTGACTTGAAAGTTTGTTCTTTCTCTCATTCTGTCTAACAAGCAATTTCAAACAATATCAATATAAATCACTGTTTAAAAATAATCTGTTAATGCCACTGTCTTTTTAATCTTGTCCCAAACTCTCCAAAATTAGTTTGCTCATCTGTCACTAAGAGCAAGGATCCTTTCCCCTTTTCATCACTTGGCAATGTAGTTTTTGAGAAGGTTGTCCACAAAAATATTGAAATTTATTTTAAATCAAAACTACCATTTTCAGATCAACATGGTCAAAAAGCTAAAATTAAATCTCTAAAATATGCTTGAAACCTAAAGTAAAATTTAAACCATATCTCAAACTCTGCCACAATAGCAAAATATATAAAACCCATCTTCTAGTAATGTTATTCAGCTTGGTCATTTGATTGTCTGTGGCAAAAGAACTAATCTAGGGTTCCTTTATTCTTCTGAAATTTTCATTCTTAAATGAGCTGATGATAAATCTGAATTCCATTTCACAAGATCTGAAACATAAAATGTATGGTATGTTCCTTTTTCTAACCTAATTATTCAAAAATGGAGCATTGATTATTCCTTAAGTGTGAAAAAAGGTGTTGGAAATTAGAATTCCACAGAAAAATAAAAGATCAAAATGTGCTGAGTCCTTAATTCTTTCTTTAAAGTGCCACTTCCAAGTGCCTTTGTTATGAATTATTTCCATTAAAAATTAACTTCAAAATTATTCACACAGGTACTCCATGATAAACTAATTTATTCTATCAGCACAAAAATCCAAAACCTATGCCATTTCCTTGAGCAAGTGCAGTATAATTGTTTATCTTAACATTCCTGAACTAGTATGGGTTCTGGAATATTGTACTGATTAAATAAGTTAGTTTATCATCAAGTATCTGTGCGATTAATTTTGAAGTTAGTCTTAATGCTCTTTCTTTAAAATCCTTTTAAAATTAAAATAAAATCCCTAGATAGATTTTCCGTTACCCAATAATAAAATTAATAAATAAAAAAATTGCTATTAAAAAAGATGCTCTTCCGATGTGATTTATGTAAGTATGCAGCCAGTTCTGTCCTTTAAATCTTTGCTCTTATCTTTTATTGACATTTTGATATTAATGTCATGTGTATTTGTTTGTGTAAAACTCTACTAATCTCTGTTTATAGAAGTGCTTGACTGAATTTTATGTTGTGATCACTTTGTACTGTTTTCATTTTATTGTTCTCTGAGCCTCTTCTGACCATGTACTATCAGAGGTGGGTTATTTTTCTCTGGTTTATATACCTCTCATGTCTCTTTCAACTATATGCAAATCAACTTGAGCTTACTGATATTTTACTTTGCATTGGAGTGGGAACGAGATTAGCTCAGTGTGGATGAAGTTTTTATGGCTCCAGCTAATAGAGAAGTTATTCTTAAATTTTTGCCAACTAAATTGGCACATTAATTTATTTTCTAGGAGTAGCTTTATATTCCTAGTTATGATACTAAGTTTATTTTGAACTTAGAAAGAGATTTTGTAGGTTATTACTTAGTATAGGTAAAACTTGTATTTTTCAAAACTTGCTGCCATTATGTAGTATCGATACGGAATATCATTACGTATATCTCAAACATAATTGAGTCTAAGTTCGTCTGAGTTGTCTAAGTTCATCTCGGGCCTACTCTCTCCCCTAGTGGGCAAGACCTCCAACAGTGGTGAATTTATAGATTGGATCCATGCCCTATCCATCTTGGATGATCAAATCATGATCTCCTTTGATGTGGTGTCTCTTTTTACTTCCATTCCTGTCAAACTAGCCATCACGTGTGCCAAGGAACTTTTGGATAACCCTGAACAGCAGGACCTCACTAACTTCAGAGGACATTTCCACTGCCCTTAGATTGTGCTTGACTGGTGGGGCCATCATGTTTGGTGACTCCATTTACCAGCAGATACACGGTTACGGCCATAGATTTCCCCAGTTAGTTCAGTCACAGCAAACATCGCAATGGAGGAATTGGAGGGTCATACATTTATGGGTCCACCAGATTCCGTTACCTTTTGGTGTCACTACGTGGATGATGTGTTTGTGGTTATTCCCCAGGATTCGGGCAACAGACTCTTGGGCCACCTTAACTCTGTCGCATTTCATAAAATTCACTATTGAACTAGAGTCAGACAATACCCTCCTGTAGTTTGATTCACTTGTCCGACATGAGGGCACACGTTTGAGGACAACAGTATTGCAAACTGATGTGTGCTGGCCAATTTATGAACTACCGGTCAGCACGCATGCACAGCCATCTTCTCTGCACTGCTCAAGCCCTGTTAACCTGCACTTGGACCCACTCTAGTTCTGCAGATGAGAGGCACACTGAGAGTGCTAGGGTCGAGACAGATCTTGCGATGGGTGCCTATCCCACCAGTACCCTAAATAGCTGCGATCTACAGGCCCGTGACCATGTAACGACCCACAGGACCGTTCATGGTAATGACTCTGCCGTGACCGCCTCTATCCCATACTACCTGAACCTATCACAGCAGGTTTCTAGGGTCTTAAAATCTCATGGGATAAAGTGCTTACAACTGCCAGGCAGGAAGTTGCGATCTCTCATCTCCAAGGCGCCTCCATAGCTGGGTGGGCAGGAGCACCAGTGCGTAGCACACACTTCTTGATTAGACCAGGGTTCGAGTCCCGTGACCACCAAATATGAAGGATGCGGAAAGGTCAGGGAATGACCACCGCATATCCCTGGAGCAATATGGCCTTAGTTGCTAATGCTCCTAAAAACCAAATAACAACAACAACCACCACCTCATCTCCAAAGTAAAAACATCAGTTCCCACCTTGCTTCAGAGTGGACTAGTCTACCACATTTCTTGCTGTGACTGCACTAGTTGCTACATCGGAGAAACTGGCAGAAGACTCAGCACTCGTGTTTCAGAATATGAAAGAGCCATTCGTTTAGTGAATGTAGAACACTCGGCCATTGCTGAGCACTTCTGGTTGACTCAACATGACACTGACCCACGCCGCGATGTCATGGTTATCAATTAGTCCCGCCATTACCGGCGCTGCGCCTGGTTGGAGTCACTGCACATCTCGTGCTTTAATACTTCCTTTAACAGAAACAGAGGATGTCATGTCCATCCTTATGGCTGAAAAACATTTGCAACGTTCCCATACGTCACAGCCACAAGCTTTGCCTTCTAACTGCTAATTGTTGCTACATGCAGTTCACCATACATGACTGCCATCGCATGCACATAGGTTCTATATTTCTAGACTTTTGGATTAACCATTAAAAAACTGATGAAGGGCAACATACTGCCTGAAAGCTCTTTTGTATTACTGTTTACTGTACGTATTTTGACATTAAACCTATTTTAACTGCACCTTGTTATTTTTATTTCCGTTCCGTTCTGTGTCGCATAGTAAAATATATGAACAGTAAATCTCGAACTTGATAGCGTAAGGAATAACATAAAACTAGATAGCGTAATATGTAGCACTGTAGTAGGAATCTGTTAACTTAGTATAGTATTGGCAATTAATCAATTAAATTTATAAATCCTTTTAATTTTTATTGTTAATAAAATTGTATTTAAACAGAAATCATGCCCCAGACTAGAGCAGCAAAGCAACTTGCGCAAATTAGCAAAAGTGCTGTGGTTCACAGAAGAACTGTAGGGGACGATTCTCCAACGCATCACATTCTAAAAAAATGTGCAAAATGTGAGATGTTTGTGGATCTCTCTTGAAAGGACATGAACTAGCCATGGAGAATGTTTTTGTGTGTGATAGGTGCAGAGAATGTGAAGGAATTAGGCACCAACTCAGCGTTCTGATGGGTATCTATGAGAGCTTGAAGAGTTGGATGGATGCCTTCGAAGGAATTAAAATGGGGCTCCATCAAGTTCTCAGCTGCCTAACTCAAAGCCAGAGCACACTCTTATACACCAGACAACACTTCAGCAACCTTCAGGGCAGAATGCGCTGGTCCCACAGGAGCTAGTTATTATTGGTGACTCAATTGTCAGGGAAACGGGAAATATATTGTGTGAAAAGGATAGGTGGAATAGGACCAGTGTATGTCTGCCAAGGACAAAAGTTGATGTTTAGAGCAGATATCTTTTAAGGGCACAAAAGGTGATATCGTCGTACACATTGGCACTAATGACATTTAGTGTAGGACAGGGGGGGCCAATTTAATTTGTGATGTGATTGACTTTATTTTTTAAATTTGTGCCACGATCTACCATCTCAAGAAGTTCATTGTACATGGTTAAAAAGGTTAATCAACACATTGAAAAATGTTGTGTATAAATTTTAAAATTAAATACAATTCAGAATTTTTATTTTAGATTCATACGTATGTAAATTTTTCATTTATGTGAAGTTTGTGTCTTAATGTCATCTGCTAAGCTTTCAAAATCAGGGATATACTGTGATAAGGCCAACTATAAAGAATCTTCTGTATGCAAGTCTGTAAGAGTAGAGTGATTCTTTGTCTCTTTTTTTTTTTTTTTTGTTTTTGTTTTTGTTTCAAATATGCAATGGCCAATTCACATAGAAATGTGGAACCAAAACAGGAATTTAAAAATTCACTTCATTTTTTTACAGTATTTATCTGATGATCTGGCTTTTAGGAAGATATCGTTTCGCAATATAATAATTTCATTTTCAAGTAATATTTACTCCAGGTAAAAAATCTCAGCGTTTTTTTTTTTTTTTTTTTTTTTTCTGCAATTTGTTTCATATCTCAGTTGACCAGAAATATATTGAACAATGTCTTCAATTTTTTTAAAATCACTGAATCTGGTTTCAAAATCATCCACAACTTTCTCAATTTCAGAAACATATTTCTCACTATTAAATTCAAAAACAGGATACTTTTGCAAATGATCTTGCATATTTGCAAAATGTTCAAATTTTTTCCCTTTGAGATCCTTAGCCATTGCCAAAAATTGATATTTATATGCAGAAATACTACTAAACATGTCACCTACATTTTTATTTTTTTCTTGTAATTCCAAATTCAGATCACTTAATTTACTGGTAAAATTGCCAAAAAAGCCAGATGACACAACCACACCGTATCTTGCAGCTGCTGATGATCATCTCCACTTTGATCGACAAATTTTTTTAATTTCATTCAGAAAATTTTGAAATCTGTAGAAACTTACTCCGACTCAGCCACTTCACATCTGTGTGTAATATCAGATCTGGTTCATTTTCATCGAGGTGCATTTTGAACAGTCTCCTTTTAAGAGATTGTCCTCTAGTGGAATTCATGATTTTGAAAGCTATGTCCATAATACTTTTAGTATTTAATCTTTTGCTGGCTAACACTTTTTGGTGGATGATACAGTGGTAACTCAAAAAACATGGGAATTCATCATCCTTTAGGCACAATGTGATGAATCCGTTAGGATGCCTTGTCTGATGGTCTAGCTCCATCAGACAAGGCATCTTAACGGATATCAATACCAACAGATGGAGCTATTGTTTTAGCTCCATCTGTTGGTATTGATATGAGCTTAAATAGTGGTAATTTAATTTTTTCAATAAAATTTTTGAATGCGTTAAATATATCAAGACCTCTAGTTCTTTCTTTTAACGAATCCATACCCAGCAGTTCTTCTCTAGTGGTAGAATCATCGAAAACCATACGAATAACAATAAGCAATTGAGCTATATCACTGTCGTCTGTTGTAAAGAAAAGGACATACAATTAGCAATATAAGCACGCAATTGTTCGCTCACATTTTTACTCATTTTTTCGATGCATCGCATCACAGTATTTCAAGATAATTGCAGATTTAGAAGGGCACTTTTAATTCCATTTTTGTTCTTAAAATTTTCAAAAAGAGAATCTTATTTCTAAATATGCATCTTTGATGAATTGACCATCAGAAAATGGCTTGCACTTTTTTTGCAAGAAATGACTCACTTTAAATTATGCTACAGTTACTGCTTTAGATTGTAAATTAGGTGTCATGAAGAAATTTTGTTGTGTCAATAATCTTGATTTAAGTTCTTTTAATTTATTTTTTCTAAGGTCACTATTAGACGAAAAATCCGATTGGTATTTACCATGGAGCACTTTGAAGTGCCTTTCTAAATTTCCTTTTTTGGGTATAGCCATGGAAGCATTGCAAATCAAATACAGCAGGCCCCCGTTATAACGCGGTTCGCTTTATGCTGATTCGCTATAACGCTCTTCTTATATTATAACCCATATCTGACTATAACACTGTCACAGATCACTATAATGCTCTTTTACAGATTGCATTTTTGGCATATTTAACAAAATCGTTTCATTTGATGGAGTCGATAGCTTGAAAATGAATAGCAAAACAGTATTAAAACGTTTCCCACGCCGACTTGAGAAATTTTCCCACGCTCAGTGAAATTTTCTTGCACGCTAATTTAACTTGTTACGTAGTTCTGAGATCAACATTTTAAAAAATGATCAAGCATATTGCTTGTAATATTTGCAATATATGCATTTATCCTAAGTCTAGTCATCACTCAGTACAGTATTAGACATCGTGCATAACGGACAGTTTACTAGAACATTGTATCATAATTAATGCAACCAACGCAGTTACATTTTCGAAGAGCTAATAATGACCGATAGGAATGAAAAAGCAACAACGTCTGGGTGCAGTACAAAGACTATAAATGTAAGAAAAAGACTGAATTTGAAAATTAAATTAGATGTTTTGAAGCAAATCGATTCCGGTCAATGACAAGCGGATGTGTGCCATAATTTAGGACTTGCAACTTTAACTGTAAGAACAATTATAAAAAAATAAAGAATTAATTTTAGCAGCGGGAAAGATAGCTGTTCCACTGCAAGCAACTAGGACTTAGGCCGGCTATTAGGATTGAAATGGAAAGACTTTAATTTTATTGAAGATAATATTCCAATGCAGAATTCACTTAAGCTAAATATTAAAAGAGAGAGAGAGAGAGAGAGAGAGAGAGAGAGAGAGAGAGAGAGAGAGAGAGATTAGCCAATATGATGATCTGAAGAAAACTCGTCTAAAAAAAAAAAATGTGGAACCATTTAAAACTGGTAAGGGCTGGTAGAATAGAAGCCGCTAGTGCTGATCAAGGAGCAGAAACTTTCAAAAAAAGAACTTGTTAAAATTATTGAAGGGGGGTATTATGTGTTATACTTCTCAACAAGTTTTGAGCATAGATGAAGCAGGACTTTTGTGGAAACGAATGCCTAAAAGAAGTTTCATATTGAAAGAAGAAAAAAAACATGCCAGGTTTCAAAGCGGCGAAGGATCGGTTGACTTTATTGTTGGGTGGTAACGCTGCAGGGGATTTAAAATTAATACCCCTTTTAGTTTATTTGGAAGAGGGCCAAAGTTCAACTCAAAATCCACACATTTTTCATGATTAAATTCATCAATGAAATTAAATCAATTAAATCCATTATTTTAATTGGAATTTTAAGTTTACTTTTGATACGCAAGTAGTTACCACATAATTATATACATAGGTAATGCAGAATATTTTATATGTATAAATATATGAATATTAAATATTTTGACCGACATTTGTGCATCTTTTCACTACCGTTTATTATTGATTAGGAAATATCCTATGACACTGACCGCAATTCACAAATACATATGTTACCTTATAGGAAAGCGGCGCTCGCTTAGCGCAGATTCACTTAGCGCTCTGTTTTTCCGGAACGAACGATCAGCATTAAGCGGGGGTCACCTGTAACATTTTTCTTTTATCATTACAAAAAAGTATTCTGGTTCCCACTCTTGATGAAAATGATATGTTTTACTCTTTTTCTTAGTATTCATTTTAAATCAAAGGGTATTAAATTAATGTTTAAGCACTGTCCAGTTATTAATATTAAGTAAGCCAAATAAGAATTCGACACATACGCTATGCTCTCCTCAACGTAACTGCGTGAATTTTCACTAGACAAGCCAAGTGCCTGCACGGCGACAAGAGTGGTCATGTGGTTCAATGGATTTGTAATAAGTGTATGCAGTAGGGTGCATAATAATAACAACATTTAGATTTTAACTGATCTATTTTTTATATATATTTAAAATTCGTCATGATCGACTGAAATTAAAGCCACAATCAACTTGTTGGCCACCCCTGGTGTAGGAGCTCTGCAGATTGCCTAAGCAAGTAAGTCAATGCTGAAAACAAGTTGCAAGTTAGGGTTCAATTTGAAAGTGTCTGCAATCCTGCCAAGATGCAGTATATCAAAGTATATTGGAAGGTATATCAAGCTTAATGTCAGAGTTTGCAGATGTTAATAACAGTAATGACAGTATGCTGCTGCAACAGGATCTGGAAAAGTTGGGTAGATGGGCTGAGAAGTAGCAACTGAAGTTCAACATTGACAAATGCAAAGTACTGCATATGGGTAGCAGTAACTCCAGAGAAATGTTCCAATTATATGGTGTTACACTCAGGGTAGTGGAGAATGAAAGAGACCTGGGTAATTGTGCAGTCAGATATGAAGTTTTCTGAGCAGTGCAGACAGGTGCCAGAGTAGGTCATGGGGTCTTGTTAATGATATACGGGAATTTTGCGAGCAGGGATAAGGAGGTGATTATCCTCTTGTATAAGGCAATGTTCAGGCCACACTTTGAGTACTGCTTTACAGGTCTGGAGGCCTCATTTTAGGAAGGATGTAGAGTTGCTAGAACAAGTACAGAGAAGGGCAACAAGGCTGGTGAGGGGAACAGAGGGGTGCTGTTATGAAAAAGGCTTAAGTTCTGCAAATTGCAGCTTCTGGAGACTAGGCATCTGCAAGACGATCTGATTGCGGTGTATAAGGCCTTAAATGGATTGAGCAGCCTCAGTGCCGATGGGATACTTCCACTTGCTCAGATTAAGAACCTGAGGGGGGCCACAGATTCAAACTGAGGAAAGACAGCTGAAAATCGATAGCTTAAATAAATTCAAGGCAGAACTAGACAAACATTTGGAATGAATGGATCAGTGAAATGGGTTTTTTTTTTGTTTTTTTTTTTTTTGTTTTTTTTGCTGTATAAGCTTGCTTTCTTGCACCATGTGCCTCTACTAATGCTAATTGCTTGGATCATGAAGTGCTTCTGGGTTGTGAAATGGCAGTGGATTTGTTTCCATATAAAACCATTTTAAAGAATATAAGGCTAAATAAATTTATTTTAAAGACATAATTGTTTATATGTGTAATATGAACAACACGTGCAGAGTCATTTTTCTTTTTTTTATATTTGAGATATTATTATGTTTGTGGATTTTTCTCCCCTCCTGTTTTTTTTAACTTATTCTTTAGTATGCAGATAAATTGATACAACCTATACCTTTGTAATAAGTGTTGTTTGTGTGTACATTCATTAGGTACTTTAGAAAGATGTCTCAGAAGCTTAGAAACACCTTATGCAGAAAGTGTCGATTCATATCAAGCCAGTAATGCTTTAAGACAAATATTAAATGCTGCTTATCAGGTAAAATAATTTTGCAGTATAATTATTGGAATGTGTAAAAATGGTGAGAAGCTTTTGTTTTCATTATAGTTACCAAGTGGCTGTAATAATATTTGCTGTAAAATTTTCTATTAATTTTGTTATATTTCATAAATGATATATAAATTCAGTATTTGTCATTCTTTTCAAATGCACGTGATTTATTTTTTTTAAGTGACATAGTCACTTAAAAAAAAATTGAGTTTATCTGAGTTTATCACTAACTTAAAAAATTTCACTAACAAATTTCTGAGTTTTTCACTAACTTAAAAAGAGGCTTAAAAGAACTGTGCATTTGAGACATTTAAAATCTCTCCTCTAAGAAAATCTGAAGCTCTCAGATTCAGTGGATTGAGATGTTTTAAGTCGCCAACCTGTGAAATCATGTAATTCTGGAACATATCATGAATCAGAGGCAGAGTTTCCATTACAGTATGATTTGGTGTATTTCTGTTGGAATTAAATATCACAATTAATAGTAATAGTAATAGAGGCATGTGATGCAAGAAAGCAAGCGTATGAGCTTATGTAGCATCAGCCAGAAAAAAAAAAATCGCACAACCATTCCCTCTAAAAGTTTGTCCAGTTCTTCCTTGAATTTATTTAAGCCTTAAATCATTTGCCAAGTGATTTCTAGTGATCAGATGTGATATAAAACTTTTGTGACAAAAGGCCTGTTCTCTCTAAGGTAGTGTTTTCTCTAAAAATCCTCTATTTTGTAAAGAGTTCCTCAAAGTAAAAGTAAACAGAGGTTCAGAATAATAAATTTATTTATTTATCAGATGTGATATAAAACTTTTGTGACAAAAGGCCTGTTCTCTCTAAGGTAGTGTTTTCTCTAAAAATCCTCTATTTTGTAAAGAGTACCTCAAAGTAAAAGTAAACAGGTTCAGAATAATAAATTTATTTAAGTTATATTAATTATAAACAACGAATGATTATCAGTTGGTCATCCATTCATATCATAATGTGAGTGCGATTAGCATTAGGTAGCTACAGCAAAGATTTGGATGCATATAACAAGCAATTTCCAGGAGACATCAAAGCATAACTACTCACATTAAACGGTGGGGGGAAAACCCTAACAATTACAGTGACCATAAAGCATGCTTGAAAATGCAAGATCATTGCATATTTCTTTCAAATGAAAATTAATACTGGACAAATATTAAAATCCACACATCACTTTAGAATTTTTAATTTTCAGACTTTTTAACCCACAATCGTATCCACTTGTAGGTTAAACAAACTAGGGTTCAAGTAATTATTTGATGGCTTTTTCTCACGAACCCAGCTTTCTCAGGTCATATTATCAAACAGTAGTAAAGGAAGCCATACTCTATATATACCATAATAACAGTCAAGAATCCTGAACCCTCCTTGGTCCCATTTTCCAAGCGATTTCTAGTGATTAGGTGAAATATAAAACTTTTGTGACAAAAGGCCTGTTCTCTCTAAGGTAGTGTTTTCTCTCGGAATCCTCTGTTTTGTAAAGAGTACCTCAAAGTAAAAGTAAACAGAGGTTCAGAAAGGAAAGGCACCTTTCTGTTTTTCACTTAACACAACTAATACTACTGACACACTGACTTACACAGGTGTTCTTGTTTATACTCTGGCACGATTACAGGTCAGTGGCTTTTACAATAAATCATCAATACAAACATTAATTGTATTTAGCAGTCATGAGCTTGAACTCTGGTCCACTTATACAGTGTATGCTAATCGCTCTCCTCCTGTCCAATGACTGCTACGTCATTGGTCACTAGGTGGCACTGCTCCCACCTCCACATGGCAGGGCTTGAAACCTGGGAAAGGGAAAAGCACTCACTCCCAAGGTAAAAAGGAGCAACCATGACATCAGATCTTGACCCTTCTGGACCCACTGAAATGGTTCAAATAAACTGTAAGAATGAAGCAAAACAAAGTACAGTACAGCAAAACACCCAGCATCGATATTTCTAATCATCCAATGAACTATAGGAGAGTGTTTCACCATTTATAATACAGAAGATACTGTAACACCTGACACACTAAAATCTGTTCAAGGGAAATATTTCAGTCAAAACTGCTAATACAGAGCACTAACTTCTAAAAGTAACACCACCTTTGGAGGGCTTCCAGTTACAGTGTAAATCCCCCATATAAGCATTCAGTTCATCCACAGGAGTAATTTCTGACTGAGATCTCAGTTTAAAATTGTTCAAAAGAAGAAATGAAAATGGAGTTAGAAGAACAAGGAGCGGTAGGAGTTAAAATAATTTCTATCAGACGGGACAGTAACATTATCCAAACTAGAAATATCATCTTGACTTTTAACATGTTCTGACCTTCAGTGTCTCTTAAAGCTGGATGCTTAGTACACCACGGTAGAACATATGTCCCATATCCACTGTGCTGTTTTAGATGCTAGAAGTATGGTCATTCTCAGACAGCTTACAGGAGAATACCCATCTGTGCTGCATGTTTCTCTAAAGAGAATAGCAAACAAGGCTGCACAATCATGGTGCCCAGACTGAAAAGCAAACATCCAGCATGCTCCCAAATGTAAAATCTGGAAGAAAGAAAAAACATACAGAAATGTAAAGCTAAACATAATGTAACATAAACCAGAACAGTAGTCTTGCCAGCTAACACATGAACCAAGCAATGTAAATGCAAAGATGTGTGCTAAAATAATTCTCAAATGCCAGTTATGTAGAAAAAACACAAGTGTACATAACACTTTTGTGAAACGAGTCCTCTCAAATTTCTTGCCCCATCCCAGCTACACAAATAAGCAGAAAGCATGCCTATCTTAGTCTCAACATAAAAACTATCACTCCTGCTAAACTGAACAGCAAAGAGAAAGAAAAAAATAGTTTAAGTGACTAATTCTTGCAACCAAATGGATGTAGAAGACAAAAATATATCAGAAGGGTCAGTCTTAGAACTCTCTGTTGAAGCGAAAATGGACACGAGAAAGCCATACTTTCCTCAGAAACGAAATATTCAAATCAGAAAAACTAAGACTGCAACCCTAATACAATGGAACTGCTGAAGTCTTAGCAATGGGTCCATGTCAATTTGTTGTATGACAGTTTGGTGAAAGACAGTTGGTGACTACAACAATTTGGTGTGTGTGTGTGTGTGTGTGTGACAATTTGATGTATCACACAGAGATCAGAAATTAACAATCAGAAAGTAAAAGGTTTAAGAAATGAGAAAAGGAGGAATACAAAAATTTAAAAAAATAAAAATAATATATTTTTATTTTATTTATTTTGTATAAGAGGATTCATGCCGCTCCTTCAGTAGGCAGATTGGAAGGTGGGTACTTGCCTGTTTCAGCATGACTGTCCATATTTTAACACCTTTAATCCGGATAAAATTATTTATTACCTACTCAGTTGAATCATGTTTTCCTAGGAGCATGAATGGGTTGAGGGTTGGGAAGATATTAAATTACAGGTGCAGAAATCAGGTTAGAGAAACAGACCATTGTACCATCCCTTAGTCAGGAGCATTGTGAACTGCCACAGACTCTGGTGAAAATGCCTCTCATGGCCAGACCGCTTTTCCATGTAGGTGGACTCAGACTCCAATTCCGATCCCTACACATTCTCCAATGAAGCTTGCCTGCCTATCATTAACCTATCCATGCTACTAGCCTACTACTAACTTCTTTCAATGAAAACTATGGTGTGGGTTGCAAAACAAATATCAGAAGATGCACATTTCCCAGCAGCCCATCCATTAATGATCTCTGCCTTTGGTCTCTGGAACAGCTCCTCCCCATGTGTACAAAGGGTACTAGGAAAGTTTTGCAATATGACGCAACAATGAATCACAGGAAGCTGCTTGTTGCTGCATGTTGAGACATGTTCATACGTGCATAGTAGCCGCCGCGCCAAGTCGATGGGCTCAGTTATTCATTAGTAGTGAGAGTGTAAAGTTCTTCCGATGGCATCGTGGTCACGAAATGAGATAAGGACAGTTTTGCGGTATAATTTCGTGCGTGGTTTAACCATAGACCAGTGCTTAGAAGAAATGACTCTTGCACTAGATGATGATTGTCCACATCGTACAACGATATTCAGGTGGTATAGAGAATTCCAAAGGGGAAATTTCACTCTGGAGGATTCTGAGAGGCCGGGAAGGCCACGAACGTCAGTTACGGAGGAAAACTTTACTGCTGTGAGGAAAATGCTTGACGAAAACAGGCGAGTGACCTACCAACAGATAGAGGATACTTTGGGCCTAAATGCACCAGCAATTCGTTCGATTCTGCAAGATCATTTGCACGTGAAGAAACTTTGTTCTCTCTGGGTGCCGCATCAACTGACTGAAGAGCAGATGACACGACGTGTGACTTGGTGCCGGGAGATGTTAAAAAAGTTTGATAAGGGACAATCTTGGTATGTGAACAACATCGTGACAGGTGACGAGACTTGGCTGTACTATTACGATCTGCCGACCAAGGCTCAAAACAAAGTTTGGGTCTTTGATGATGACGACACACCCGTAATTGTCAGAAAATCCCGATCTGTAAAGAAGAAAATGATAGCTGTATTTTTCAAATCGAGTGGAATTGTGGAACGTGCCGTTTTGGACACGCAGAAGACAGTCACAGCTAAGTGGTATACCGAACAATGCCTGCCTAAAGTCATTGGATCTATGAAGAACCTGCAGCCAAAGTCAAGAATGGACACCTGGTACCTCCATCACGAAAATGCTCCAGCTCACCGCGCCAAAGCCTGCACCAAATATTTGACCACGACAGGACTGAAACTTCTCGAGCACCCTCCCTACAGTCCAGACCTTGCTCCCTGCGACTTTGCACTGTTCCCGCATGTGAAAATGAAGCTAAAAGGGAGGCGGTTTTCCAGTGATGAGGACCTTCTATGGGCTTGGGACAACGAGTGTGCTTTACTCCCTAGTGAAAATTGGCAGAACTGGTTTAAAGATTGGTTTCGGAGGATGGAGAGGTGTATTGAATGTAGAGGAAATTACTTTGAAAAAATTAAATAAACAAAGCTCTATTGCAAAACTTTCCTAGTACCCTTTGTACTTTCTAAAAAATTCAACTTATAGAAGTGAAAGTAAAGTGAAAACAAAGTTCTCTTGGATCACAATTTTTAACCTGTCCATGGCACTTTTCTTAATAGGATCTCCTAAAAAAAAAAAAAAAAAAAAAAGAGTAGAATGTGCATTAAAAAACAAAGGTGGATAGTACGCTCCATCAACAATTCAAAATATCAAGAATGTTATCATTATCATAAATTCACCCAGCACAGTATGTTAAAAGTTTGCATTTTCTGTCTTGCTTTTCCATAAACTAAATTGTCATAGCCACCAGTTGTCTTTCACCAGATTGTCTCATACACCAAACTGTCATGCACTGAATTTTAGCATATAGCAAATTGTCATTCACCGAACTGTTGTACAACGAATTGATGTGAACCCCTTGGCAACAGTATAAATAATGTCCATCACCTCATAAAACAGTGTCTTTTTCTTGAAACATATCTAAAACCACAGGAAAAACACATCCATGCAAATTTATGGCATCCCTTCCATCTGCATGGAGGAGATGCCATTTGGTAAACCTACACATTCCATTTCAGGAGTACCTCTGAATAGGCCCCTGGAGGTAATTGCAGTCTGCATAGCAGTTGGTTTCTTTTGCCACCAATTATTTGTCAGAAGTAGTAGCACAGCAATAGACTTAATTATATGTACTCCCAGTTATCACATGGGCAGTGAATTATATTCCTCTAAGCAGTGATCATTGGCATGACTGAGGAAATTATTTTGAACATAATATGGAACTACTAGTAAGTCTAAACTAAGCCTATCAGGAATGCTTCTAGAAGTTTCAGAACATTGGAATTGGTGAATATAGTGCCAAGGAGGGCTTATTCAAAGGAAATCCATCCAAATATCCAGTAAATTTCATAATTTCGAAAATATTAGTTCAGTTCCCAAACTTTGATTTCACCTTCTAGTACTTTGCATGTTAAACTGTGTACAAACATACATTATAAGTAGCATTAGAAACATATGCCTGTATTTTTCTGATAACTGCAGTTTTGTTTGAAACAGTTAACATTCTAGCATTACACTAATTATTTTACTTCTGTTCTCAGAGGTTTGGCATAATCATTTCTAATGGCACTGAACAACGTTCGCATGACACTAATGTGAGTTAGTAATCATTCCCAACAGCATTGAACAAATTCTGGCATGACACTAATGAGACTTAGTAATCATTCCTAACAGCATTGAACATTTAGTCTTGAGAATTTTTTGAAAGTACAGCTTTTTAGAAAATAGCATTTTTTTGTATGTGATTACATCCCTTTGTTTTGGCTTAGCTTACATTCTTGCTCAAAATGCAGGTGGAAGTGAATATCAAGACAAGTTCTACCTTTGTGAGAGTCCTCATGGAAAAAATGAAACAGGTAATACAGTAAACTGATCAATTCAAATTTTTGTGCTAAATACAAATTTACAAATTAATTTTGATTTTTAATTTAATTTTTTTAATTAATTTTGATTTTTAGAGTAAGCCAATAAGTACAGGGTGTTTCAGTTAAATGTTTCAGAACTTCTAAGAGGGGTAGGGTACATCCTGACAACTCGAAATCATATACCAATGGGCAGAATCGAAAATTCCGAGCTTTAGTGCAGGGAATCTTAATTTCGCACAAGAACGCCAAGTTAGTAGGATGGATGATTACACGAACGCAGAGTTAGCCGATATGCATTTGGCGTACGGGGCTGCAAATTGTAGTGGGCCAGCCGCACAGCGTTTGTACGCGGAACGATATCCGACGAGGCGTATTCCCAGTCATAATTTCTTTCCAAGACTGCACCAGAGGCTAGCTGAGAGAGGTTCATTTGAAAGAGCTGACAGGGACAGGGTAAGAACAGCACGGTCCAGCCGTCGAACAGAATGTGCTGCAGCATGTACAGGGGAATCCAAGAACGAGTACAAGAAGTCTAGCAAACACAGTCGGGGTTTCCCATTGCAGCGTCTGGAGGATTCTCCGAGAACAAGACATGCATCCGTTTCACGTGCAGCGTGTCCAGACACAGCAACCGGAGGATTATGCACCTCGTATTGCTTTCGCACAGTGGTACCTTGGAAAATGTGCTACAAATCCTCTTTTTCCTGCTGAAGTGTTGTTTTCCGATGAGGCATCCTTCACAAGAGAAGGAATTTTCAATATGCATAACGACCATATCTGGGCGGTCAAGAACCCGCATGCAATACGACGTTGTGCAGCACAGATTCGATTTTCGGTCAATGTATGGGCCGGTATTATGGGAGATCACCTCATCGGACCTTACCTGTCACCGTGTCGTCTAACCGGACCTATCTACTTGATCTTTCTGCAGCAAGTATTGCCACAACTTTTGAGAGATGAACAGATTTCTGCATCGACGCAACAGACAATGTGGTTCCAACACGATGGAGCCCCTGCCCATTATAGCGGAGATGTTCGTAACTACCTGGATGTCACATTTGGTCAACAGTGGATCAGACGTGGTGGTCCCGTGCGTTGGCCTGCTCGGTCACCCGACCTATCATGTCTTGATTTTTATTTCTGGGGTCATATGAAATCGCTAGTTTATGACACCCCTGTTGACAATGCTGAGGAGCTGGTTGCAAGAATCGCAGTAGCTGCCGAAGAAATTCGAAATTCGCCTGGAATATTCCAGAATACTATAATAATTAATGATAGACACCAGCCAGGAATTAAACTAAAAATTTACTATACAATGAAATAATATACAATGAAATATGATGCAAATAAAATAAAACACTGATTAAATTATAGTTAAAATATAGTTAAAAACAATAAAATTAATTAAAATAAACTAGGTTAAAAGCGATAAAACATACAATCTGGAGCTTTCGGAGAACTGCCGTCTCCTTCTTCAGCATACTACCAGTGCTACAACACATCCTTAAGTAGCCGGTCCATGGCACTCATGCACGTGATCATCAGACACATGATCTACATTCTCCATGCGCGTATCGGAAATGGAAGTGGCTCGGGAGCGTGTCAAACAGAAACGGTCATCCCTTCTGAGGACAACTGCCTCAAACAGGGGGTGTAAACGGATCCCCCTGTCCCTATTAATAGTATTGTGACTGGATGAACCGATTCGCAAGCTCTCGAGCCACTTGCGTTCCCAAAATCCATGGGCGCGGTCGGTAATGACCGCATCTTCAGGGGAGATCCGATGCTGCTTTTCCCAGAAATGCTCTGCCACAGCAGACCTCGCATAGTTAGCAGTCTTGATAGCGGTCGTGTGTTCCCCCAGACGGTCCTTTAAACGTCGGCCCGTTTCCCCCACATAACACTCCTCACAATCCGGGCACTTAATCTCGTAGACCACATTGCTAGTATGGTCCTGGGCTACGGGATCTTTAACTTGGGATATCACTGTGTGCAACCTCCGACCCGGAAGTTGCACACAGCGAGTCTGGCACTCCCGCAATGCCCGTACAATACGTTCTGAAAGGCCCGGATAGTAAGGAATGTATGCAGTAGCCACAGGGGCAGGCCACTCCCTACGATTGGACTCAACCCTATGAATATATTTGTCCAAGACCCTCTGGGGGTATCCACATTTCCTGAGGTCTGCCGTGACTTTGCAAATTTCTATTTCCTTTTCTTCAGGGGTACTACAGTGGGTCCCCACCCTATTCAACAATGCCCTGGCTACACTGTTCTTATGATGACAAGCCTGTGCTGAGCTATAATGAACAAATTGGCCACGGCACATAGGCTTTCTATAGATCGTTGTTTTTAATCTAGATCCATCTCTGCTCACCAAGACATCCAGAAACGGGAGGGACCCAGCTTCTTCCACCTCCGAGGTAAATTGTATAAATGTGGAAAAGCTGTTGAGCATATTGAGCACCTCATCTTCCTTTCCCTTTTTTAAATAGTGAAGGTATCGTCCACATATCTCCTCCACTCGCGCATGGGGAAATTCAACTGATGAAACACCCTAGTTTCCAGTTCCTCCATTGCCAAATTGGCCACAATGGCACTGATGGGGGAACCCATGGCCGTGCCATGGACCTGCTTATACATAACTTTTTGAAACACCATGGTAGTGCTTGCGAGGCAAAATTCCACACCTTTACAAATATCATCAATGCTTAGTAAAGATCTAGCACTAAAGCAATCATCTCGTTCCAAGGCCGATCTTACACAATGCACCCCATGTTCAATGGGGATACATGTGAACAAGGATACCACATCAAACGAAATCATGAGTTCGTCTTCACCTATAGATTGGCTTCTTATAAAGTTCACAAATTCCTTGCTGTTTCTGATTACTAAACTGGAGCGTCCCACTATAGGAGAGATGACTCCAGCTAAAAATCCAGCTAAAGCATAAGTGGGACTACCCACAAAAAGTTATGTATAAGCAGGTCCATGGCACGGCCATGGGTTCCCCCATCAGTGCCATTGTGGCCAATTTGGCAATGGAGGAACTGGAAACTAGGGTGTTTCATCAGTTGAATTTCCCCATGCGCGAGTGGAGGAGATATGTGGACGATACCTTCACTATTTTAAAAAAGGGAAAGGAAGATGAGGTGCTCAATATGCTCAACAGCTTTTCCACATTTATACAATTTACCTCGGAGGTGGAAGAAGCTGGGTCCCTCCCGTTTCTGGATGTCTTGGTGAGCAGAGATGGATCTAGATTAAAAACAACGATCTATAGAAAGCCTATGTGCCGTGGCCAATTTGTTCATTATAGCTCAGCACAGGCTTGTCATCATAAGAACAGTGTAGCCAGGGCATTGTTGAATAGGGTGGGGACCCACTGTAGTACCCCTGAAGAAAAGGAAATAGAAATTTGCAAAGTCACGGCAGACCTCAGGAAATGTGGATACCCCCAGAGGGTCTTGGACAAATATATTCATAGGGTTGAGTCCAATCGTAGGGAGTGGCCTGCCCCTGTGGCTACTGCATACATTCCTTACTATCCGGGCCTTTCAGAACGTATTGTACGGGCATTGCGGGAGTGCCAGACTCGCTGTGTGCAACTTCCGGGTCGGAGGTTGCACACAGTGATATCCCAAGTTAAAGATCCCGTAGCCCAGGACCATACTAGCAATGTGGTCTACGAGATTAAGTGCCCGGATTGTGAGGAGTGTTATGTGGGGGAAACGGGCCGACGTTTAAAGGACCGTCTGGGGGAACACACGACCGCTATCAAGACTGCTAACTATGCGAGGTCTGCTGTGGCATAGCATTTCTGGGAAAAGCAGCATCGGATCTCCCCTGAAGATGCAGTCATTACCGACCGCGCCCATGGATTTTGGGAACGCAAGTGGCTCGAGAGCTTGCGAATCGGTTCATCCAGTCACAATACTATTAATAGGGACAGGGGGATCCGTTTACACCCCCTGTTTGAGGCAGTTGTCCTCAGAAGGGATGACCGTTTCTGTTTGACACGCTCCCGAGCCACTTCCATTTCCGATACGCGCATGGAGAATGTAGATCATGTGTCTGATGATCACGTGCATGAGTGCCATGGACCGGCTACTTAAGGATGTGTTGTAGCACTGGTAGTATGCTGAAGAAGGAGACGGCAGTTCTCCGAAAGCTCCAGATTGTATGTTTTATCGCTTTTAACCTAGTTTATTTTAATTAATTTTATTGTTTTTAACTATATTTTAACTATAATTTAATCAGTGTTTTATTTTATTTGCATCATATTTCATTGTATATTATTTCATTGTATAGTAAATTTTTAGTTTAATTCCTGGCTGGTGTCTATCATTAATTATTATAGTATGGAAATTCCCAGCCCCATAGGCCTGTTTCAAGATATATTCCAGAATGTTTGGATGTCCATGCGTCGGAGATGTGAGGCGTGCATTGTAGCCCGTGGAAGAAACTTCGAACACTTACTTTAATCCATGTACCTTTTGCTTCTTTTCATGTATTATTAAAACGATTTCTCATTTACGGTCTCTTTTCTTTATGGTGCTTCTGTGTACAACACCGCTTCAGGAAAGCATTTCCGACCCCACATTGCTATATGATTTCGAGTTGTCAGGATGTACCCTACCCCTCTTAGAAGTTCTGAAACGTTTAACTGAAACACCCTGTATATATTTTATCACATTAATAATAAAAATTATGTTGTGTGATATTTATATTAAATAGGTATTCTTAGGTTCATATAATTTTCTCCAAATATAAAGACATTCATTTTAAGCAGTATTGTTTTGGGCTCTTGTGGCCTAGTAACAATTTAACAATTTTGGATTGTAGCTTAGTAACAAACCTTAAGTAATGGTGATTGTGCATCACCATTGCTTAAGGTTTCATTAGCATTATAAATTTTGTCTGGAGTTAAGTTATAGTGGTTAATTAAACCTCCTGACCTTTATGCTTGTTTTGTTAAATTTTCTTATGCCATTTTGGCAAAGTTTAAAATTCCTTAATCATCCATCAGAGAACACATTCATCATTTATTCCCATTTCTGAGTGAAACACCTTTGCTTATTCAGTAAGCATTAGTTTTAATGTTAAGGTACTTTCAGAACATATAGCATACAACCACTTAAAAAGACCACTGTCTACTTTGATATGTTTTTTTTTTTTTTTTTTTAAGATTGTCTCACATTGATACCTTTAGTTGATTTTGCCATCCACAAGACTGCAGCAATGCTGCAGTCATTGTCCACTATTGATTCTCTCCCCTCCTCCAAAATGTCAAATTTTTGCTACAGTTAGGCTCCTTAGTGAGAATCAGATCTAAGATATTAGAATTCCTTATACTCAGACATGGAGGTTAAAATTGCCCATAATGGGACAATTATACTCACTAACCCTTTCAATCTGCCTAAAGAGATTTTTGGCATACTCCTGGTATCGTCATTTGGCCTGTAATATACCCTAACTCATTATCTTTCCTTTACATTTTCCATTTCATGCCACACTGACTTAACATTACCTTGATCTTACTCAGGGAACATTATTGCTACTTTCAGGCAGTTTTTAATCAGAAGCATCACTCTCCACTCCTTTGCCCTTCTCTGCCTTTCCTGAACATGCAGTATTCTCCACCTGTTATCTTTGAGTGACACCATATCACAGCAAATCCAACTACATCAGTATTAGCTGAATTGATCAAAAGCTTAAGTTCATTTAATATATTTACAGTACTCCTGGCATTACTGTATAGATAAATCAAGTTTTACACTTTATTGCTTTTGACAATTTATTATATACCCCTTATAGATAAAAGTTTCTCCATGTGGTCTTGGCGCCTCCATAGCCAGGTGGGAAGGAGCAGCAGTGCGTAGCACACGCTCCTTGATTAAACCGGGGTTCGAGCCCGTCACCACCAAATACGGAGGATGCGGAAAGTTCAGGGAATGACCACCGCATGACCCCGAGCAATATGGCCTTAGTTGCTAATGCTCCTTAAAAAACCAAACAAACCAAATCCATGTGGTCTTAGATTGCTGGTAGATTACAGTTTCCCCTTCAGTGTTAATGGATATGCACAAGCACTCCAATCATGCCCTCAAGTTATATCTGTACAGTGTCTGCCATGTTTTCTTTGACAAAGTATTAACAATCTAGGAGGTAGCAAAAGAGAGTTGTTTATACAAATTGAAACTAATTTTAAGTTTCTGTGACAGTTTTCTCATTTGCTTTCATGTTGGCACATACCTCACAAATTTTAAAATAACAAAAGCTGAGTTGTAATAATTTAAACAAATTTATTGTTTGCTTTTTCTTTTTATGTATAACACAGTAACATAATTATCTTTTCATTGAAGAAGTGGCATAGTAAGTAGCAGTAAACAGATGAGTGTATGTATGTATGGTCTTATAAATTGTACTGAAGGCAGTTGTCATGAATATAAAATAAATTTTTTTTTTTTTTAAACCCTACTCTGCTAAATGGTGCCTGATCCCGTGGCGCATTATAGCCCTAGCTGCTAATGCGCCAATAAAATCGAAATCAAAAGCCTGATCCCGATTGATGCCACTTTTTAAATTTTTTGTATTTTTTAAAATTTTTAAATGAAATCAAATCTTACTATGTACCTTTACCCATCTATATTCTCTAACTCACTATATAATATTTTATGTTTCCATTTTGATATATAGTATATCATGAAATACTATATATCATACTATGAATTACAAGTATTATTCATAGTATTATGAAATACTACGAATTACAAGAAATAAATTTTTTATTTGGCATTTAACAGATGCCAGGGTAGCAAAAGCATCTATCTTTCTTTGGGCAATTCCCATTCCCATATGGCATATGTGCAACATGACAAGCTGTCTAATATTGCTACAGAGCTTTTTCAGCAGCTAAAAACAACAGACGACAAAAATACACACATTCACATTGCATCTGAGTTTTAATGCAGGGGATGAGTGACCTTAAATTCTTAAAAATACAATAAAAACTTTATTATTATTATTGGTTTCTCTCATTTATCTTTGTTTGATATTTTGTAATTGAGTTTAACAAATCATAATTAATAGAACACCATTTTCAATTCAGTAAATAAAAAAGCTGAAAATCATTTTTTTTATAATCAAAATAAAAGAAGGTGCATCCGTAAATGCACTGAGTGTGCATTTACGGATGCAAATAACAAAGGAGTTAAACAAATTCAAGAATTTTAATTTTTTTTACAAGTATTTGTTAAATAATTATTCAATATTGTTGTTAGATAATAGAAACAAAGCATTAGCAGCATTGACTCTCAAACTTATGTTTATACTAGTAATTGGAATCACAGTAATTGGAATCTGTGATATTAAATTACCAGTCATTTGGCATATATCCTTAAATCTTTCTTCTGCTGTTTCTTATAACCTTTAAAAATTTAATTTTTATTGATACTTGTGCAGTTTTTAATTTTGCTTTAAAAAAATAACATGGAAGTGTATTTTTTATAGTTAGTTCAAACGTTACCTTGGAAGACTCCACCAGTAATAAATTCAGAGTGGAAGGTTAGAGTAGCAGGGGATATGCTTACTTCTCTTAGCGAATCTCGTTTGGCCCGTTCCATTTGTTCACAGTTTAGAGAAAGATTAAAGACTTCCCATGAACATTTTGCCACTGCCTTACGTCATTTAGAAGCAATACACTCTGGACGACTTGAGAGGACAGAAGAGCAAAGGTTAAAGGTACGTTCATTAGCATCAAATTTATGATCATAAAATGATAGTATAATCTCAGTACTCATCATAATTTTCATTCTGAAATTTGGAATTCCAAATTACAATAAAAAAAAAAAAAAAAAACTTTTTCAGGTAAACCTAAGTTCTTATATCCCTAATCTAATGTCACAAAGATTTTAGCATTATAATTATTTTCCCTGTCTTGCACACTCACAATTGCTACATTATGTACCTCACCACTAAAAGTTTCAAGATATACATCTTTTCTTCAGTGACTTATTCAACACTCATGTCTGACTTTCCATATACAGGTTCTTCTTAGTTTATGTGAGGGTTACATTCCAGAATGTCTCATGTAATTTAAATAATCACCAAAAAATGTGATAATAGGCCTATGAGAGTAACTCTCGTATTTAGGCATGCCTGATCTTTAAGGGCACAAGGGTTTTGATAGTGGTAATTGCACACAGGGTTCAGTTTATGACCTTCCATATTAGCACCAAACAGAAGTGTTAGTAGCCAATCTTTTGCCACCTTAAAGCCAGGCACAGTCTTTTCAGCAACGGAAATATAAGTGCGATCAGGCATTTTTTTTTTTTTTTTTTTTCCTCCCCAATTTAAACTTATTTCGTCAAGGTTGAACATCTGTTTAGGTATGTACTCCCCCGCTCCCTTCAGTGATCGCCTTCAGTTTCGCAGGGAATGCATTTGCAGCATTTTTATTGGCTGATGCAGCTTCTCCACACATTTTCACATTATGAAAACCATACTATTGACAGAAATTTGCAAACCATCTTGAACTTGCCAAAAAAGGGCTTAACTTTCCTATCCTTGCATTCTTTTAAATAATCATAAAGGCTACAAGCTTTCTCTTGAGCTAGGCTAATTTTAACATGTTTTTTATTTTGGCCACTCATCTATATAGCAAGCATTTTTTTTTCCATGCGTTCCATCAAACTTGACCGACCATATGACGTCTTTTGTACAGTTAAGGGCACACCACTCTTAACACTTTCTTTAATTTTATGAGCGCTATCTCAAATAGTGCATAATGTACTCTTATTCAAACTTAAAGCATGTTTAACGTATGCTGTGCTCTCACCTCATTTTTAGTGCATAAGCACTTTCAGTTTCACTTCAAGCGAAACCAGTTTCCTTCATCACTTCCACTAGAACCACGAGGACACTTACTAACCATAACAGTAATAATAAAAACAAAATAAATAAAAATAAGCACAAAAGAAAAAAAATTATGTACTTCCAATAGACAGCCAATCGACAATCTTCAGCAAAACAAAATGAGAAAATGGCTAGCTATCATGTAGGTGTCTTGTGGCACTTTCCATAAATATGGTTGCTGCACATTATTTTAAATTTGCATAATTTAAACACATAAAGTAAGAAGTCACTGTATTAACTCATTCATGTATTGCAGTAACATTACCTGCCAATATTCTCGCTTGCTCTCCCCCCCTCATTCCATACTGCTTGGCTTTCAAGTAGTAACCTATTAATCGTGGCATCAAACAATGGTACTGTTGTATAATATATTCCAATGACAGCAGATGTATTCTAATCCTACCGTTGTGGTTTATGACATTACCACTTGTTGTAGCTACTTAAGATTAAAGAATATGGCATAAAGCCATCTTCTCAATCCACCTTATTGAATTTCATTATCTATAATCCATCTTAGAATGCTCAAGTACAAATTCTTGAAGTTGTAGAACTTCAAATAACATGTGTGTGTGTGTGTGTGAGAGAGAGAGAGAGAGAGAGAGAGAGAGAGAGAGAGAGAGAGAGTCCATAGCCTTTACTACCATTGGATTTGTTTGGCATTCTTTTGGCAGGTCAGTCATATTTGGCTTTGTGTATTGCAGTTATTACATGTGACAGAAATTAAACAGTGCATTAAACATAAAAATAATTTTCTATTCCTGATATAAGCAACACAGCGGTTATCATTTATAAATCAGAATGGTGCTCAGATAATAAGTGTTCAAGCTATTACTAATGCAGTTGGAAGAATGAAATATCAAATACATATCAAGATGGATGCATAATAACTATGCATATTTTCTATTTGTTGCTTTTGAATTTACATAAATGAGTTCAGAAGAATGGACAACTTTGATACTGGGGAAGATTACTTTTGAAGCATTTTTTTCAATTTGCTGTTTTAATTCCATTAGTTGTTTTTTTTTTTTTGTTTGTTTGTTTGTTTGTTTGTTTTGTTACACTAAAATTTTGTACATAACTCTGCTCCTAAAAATAGAGATGGACCATTCATTTACTCTACTAGAATGATGACTGAATTACACCGCCTTGAAACCATTCTATAAATTAACGATCATTTAGTATGGATACCACCAGTGTCAACCAGTAGGATTTCTTATGTAAGTTAATTTCAGCAATCAGATCCTAAAAAATTTCACTCAAACATTCAACTTCAGTGGTAAAAATTTACTTATGTTCCACTTCTCAACTCATCCACTGATCTAGAATACTGTTTGTTCAACAACCATTTGTGTTTAGGGTTTTCTATTTAATAAAAAAAAAATACTATTACTAGTACCATTTATTAAAAAGTATTAATATATTTATAAAAATTTGCAGTTTCTATTGTTATCTTCCACTTTTCCTGGGAGATTCATTTTCTTTGAACACAGACTTCATTTGAATTTTAAAATTGTGCAAGACCTGCTTGCTCCATTTATCTTCAGCCATTCAGTATCGAAATACAGAAAAAGGGAAGTTTTAGAGAAAATTGCACTATACTATTTTTAAATGTTTTATTGGATTAGTCAGTTACATAAGTTGTTTTTGATATTAAGATATGGACATGTATAATTTTTTTATATAATAGGTACGCAAACTTCATGCTCCAAAGTTGGCAAAATATGCATTGGAAAGTACATCTCTCAGGGATGTCATCTTATATGGTAAGTGTCTTCGGTGATTAATCTTAAAGAAAACAAACTTACTACTTAGCCTTAAAATGATTTGGATAGTTAGATGGAAACACAGTTTACATTACTTTGTTGGTGTAAATATAAATTTGTGGTTTGCATGTAACTGTATTCTGACTGGGGTTTTTTTTTTTTTTTTTTTGTGCACTAACAGATGCATTTGTTGGGTAATCTGTACAAGTTATAAGGCTTGCTTTTAATCTTGCATAAAGGTAATCTAAGAATGTACTGTTTAGGCTAATAGCATTACAAAATAAGTAGAACTTAATATAGTGAAAAACAGTAATAGAAATTTCTTATATATAACTTGCTAAAGTTTGTTACTGGAGCCACCTGAAAGAAAACATCAGTAAATACTCTTCTCTGATATTTATTGGGACACTAAATTTAAAAAAAAAACATTGAAATTTTTTTTTTTCCCATCTCCATGGGCTTCAGTGACAAAATGGTAACCTTCTTGGGAAATGCTTTCTATGAGTTTTTGATGCATAGAGATTGGAATCTTGCTCCACACTAGGACATCTTGTTCTGGCTCTCAGTTGTTATTCCAAAACATACAGGTTTTGAATTCAGATCTGGGCTGGAAGTGACAAGTTCACCACATTATTCTCCTAAAACCACTCTTGTACAGATCATGATCTGTAACATGGAGCATTGTCATGCTGATAAAAATATTGTCCCTCTCCAAAGAATTGCCACAATGCAGGTAAAGTAGAATTGCTCAGAATGTCACAACAGGTAGTGGACCAATTGCAAACCGCATTAAATAGACCCATGCCATCATGACTACCACAGCCACCAAACTTAATTGCAGTACAATTTGGGTGAAACTCCAACAAAGCTTCAGCTAGTTCACAAATTTGTATTTTACGTGGAGCTTAGGCCTAATGATTGTACTCATATTTCAAAATTTTTGGTTTTTAGCCTACACTTTTCCTTATCTCACCCAACTTTTCATATCTTGTAACTGATTTACTTGCCAGATTTTTTACAACCTTTATCTAATTTATGCAGAGATTCTTGAAGATCTTGCAAGCTACTATTTTAAAGCATAATTTATCGGCATACAAAAATTATCCAGTTTTTATTTCTTCCTCACTAAATTTTGTCAGTGAATTATTATTATTATTTTTTTAATGGTCCACCACATTATAAAAAGAAATGACAGTAAGCCTCCATGGTTCAGCCAAGTTGTTTTCAGTTCTATCTCAGAAAATTTAACTTTAAACCATTTTAAATTCTGAGGATCTTGCTGCAGATCTGCAATTTTTACACAAACTTTTTATTTTCTATTATTTTTTATTACAAATTGTCTGATGAAAGCATTAAAAGTAATTCATAATAATCTAACATATGTTAAACTCAGAACCAGATGAACAATCTCCAATATGCTTCCTTAAAAATAGGCCCTCCTTAGATGTCATGATTAAAGCTAAATCAAATGTACAAAATACCTTTATGAGAAACAAACATTTGAAGATGGTCATGGTTTGTATAAATATCAAGAAAGCTTTTCATATTACCTTGCATTTTGGTACCTTTACAGACTTGTCTTCATTTGGATTATGTGGCAGTCTTCCATTGTTCATTATTGCAGCCTTTATATATATATAAAACTGTAAAAATAATAAGTTAGGAGAAAGAAAGAAATTTTTATTTGCCCTATATTTAATATTTTCTAAAATTTTTTTCAACACCTATTCCTACCATGTATCTCCTATTTCCGCTTCTTTCTTCTTTATTTATACATGTATTTGTTTCTTCAGTCATTTTCAGCTTTTTTAATATATATACAGGGTGTCTCGAAAATATTGGTACAAACATTTAGGGGAGGTAGGTAACATCTAAAGGAAAGTGAATTGCATAGGAATCCATAACTGGAAACGTCACGGGAAAGTAGCAGCAGAGGCACAAGAAGCAGAAATGACACAAGACAGTAATTAGTGGCAAACATTTATATGACATAATATTAACAATGGAGTATGAGATGGATGCATTTCATGACGTTACAACAGATGCTTGAAGGTTCCACCATGAGACGCGATGCATGCGTGACACCGACGCAGCATGGATTGGCTGACACGGTCAAACACACCTGAAGTGTCTTTGACAGTAGCAGCCGTGCAGACGAGTCTCGCCATGAGATCCATTTCCGTCTCCTCAGGCGATTCATATACGATAGATTTGAGGGGCCCCACAGAAAGAAATCAAGGCTCGATAAATCAGGTGAGCATGGGAGCCAGGAAACGGGTTCACCACGGCCAATCCGTCGACGCCCAAAACGCCTGTTCAAATGGTCACGAACACACCTTCCTTAATGGGCTGGCACCCTGTCATGTTGAAACCAAATGTTGCATCTCATTTGCTGGAACATCATCATCAAGTAACCCTGGTAGAACTTGTTAAAGAAAGATCCGATATTTAGCGGAGTTCATGCGGGATGGTAACAGGTATGGGCCGACTAAGCAGTCACAGACCATACCTGCCCACACATTTATTACGAAGCGATGCTGTGCTGCATGGGGGTGCACACCGTGTGGGCCCTCTGCTAATCCATACACTAGGTGCATGTCTGCCAGCTCACAGTTCGTATATCGATGCATGCTCTTCGTGCGGTGACTGCTGCTTGAATGAGTAAACCAGAAATTTTCCCTCTTGCGAACTGATGAACAGCTCCGTGTACCGACTTACGGTGACGTTTCTGGTTATGGGTTCCTATGCGATTCACATTCCTTTAGATGTTACCTACCTCCCCTAAACATTTGTACCAATATTTTTGAGACACCCTGTATATATTACTTCTATATGTTACACAATGTGTTGTTGTTGGATATTGCTTATGCAGTCACGGTTGTGGTCATCTTTTCCTTTCTTTTTGTCTTTCCTTCTTTGCATAGCTTATTATTTTTGCAGTTTTATTTCTAATGGGTGTAGTGAGTGATATTTGCTTTACGCTTCTCATACTGCCCTCTATAATCTGTTTTTATTTTCTCTTATAGTGAGTGTTTAAGCTTTTCTGTTCTTACTGTTACTGCATTAGGACCTCTTATATGTTTGCCCTATATGTTCCGTGATGTGGTGGACCCTTAAAAAAATAATAATGATAATTCACTGGCAAAATTTAGTGAGGAAGAAATAAAAATTGGATAATATTTGTATGTCGATAAATTATGCTTTTAAATAGTAGCTTGCAAGATCTTCAAGAATCTCTGCATAAATTTGCAGTCAACTTAATATTTGCGATCAAGAAATTGGGGCACAAGATAACTAAAAATCAGATACTTTGATTTCCTAAAATTAACTAAAAGGCCAATACACTCTAGAAAGAATATCAAAACATATAGACTATTCTGAATAAGCAATTTCATTGGGCATTATCTGTTAGACATCTGCAGAACTTGGATTGTCAAGACAGAGTCATCATCATAGGAAATAAAGTTTTCATTGTTCCATAAAAAAATAAGCCAACAGAATAAAAAAGGCAGAAAGAAAAGAAATTCCTACTGTTGTGGAGTACCTTTTGGTATTCCATCAGTAGGATACACCTGTCAGCACCAGTATTGGAAAACAACAGAATATGCTTAGACAGAAAAAATCATTTAATATTCTAAAAAAGTGAACCAACTTAAGAACAAGACTGAAGTACTTCTAGTAAAGGAGGAATTTGAACTGAATCAAAGGTGGATTGCAACATCAAAAAACATACTGCATGCAGGTCAACTGTGAATTCTTCCAATCAGTTACTCCCAATATCTTATTTTATAGAGGTTGTATTAAAATCCTTTGAGGTGCTTTCATAAAAGGAGAAAACACTGAAATGGGTTGATAATCCATAAACATTTTGCATTCAAAACTTTTGGGATAGGAATGATTAGTTTCCAAACCCTTGGCACAACTTCTGATTTAACTTGATGTATAAGTTGACTGATGTGTCTAAAATTAAAAAGTGGAAAATTTGAGTATGGAAACAGTCATATGTAACTGCAAAACTACCTGGAAGTTTCTTAATTATCAAGAAGAAGCCATTTCAATGCTTCTTAAGAACACAACCACTGATAATGGGTTAGGAGACCTGTCAACCAATTTTGGCTGTAATAATAGCTTCTGGATTAGAGAAGGGGACATACTGATATCATAAAATGTGTTGAATCCAACTTTCAGAACCTGAAAACATCATTGGAAATCACATTTCCCAAAAAAATTCCAACATAGTAGTTGGAAAATTCCAATATACAATAAAAGAAAACTATTGTGTTAACCAATCAGCAGCTTCACTGACCTTTATTATCCCAACTATACCAGGGGTATAGCTCCAAGAAAAATACAGCAAGACCTACATTTACATATTTCGGGACAAATACATTTTTAATCTCTTTCTCTCTCCAAACAAGAAGAAATTAACACTGTCTCACCCAACATTAAAACAAAGAGGTAAGTGATCAGAATCACACCTAAAATCTTCAGTAATATGTAAATCCAAGACCTCACAATTTTAGAGCACTCAATCAAGTCTAGCATTTAGGCGAGTGGGAGAGGCAAATCACTCGAACCCAATGCAGCTAATTTTTTTTACAAATGACACCACATGTTCAGAACACCAACTGTTTAAATTAAATCACCTTCTACTATAACTTTCAGGATTTATTACATATAATAGCAAGTCAACTTTCATCATTCAACCTAAAAGCCCTTATAAACATTTTCATGCTAACAAGGGGCTGGGGGGGGAACCTTTATACAGATAATGTCAGAACTTCTTCAGATTTATCAATCGAAGCCAAGTAAACAATAATCAGCAAATGTTAATAAATGGTAAAAAAATAAATTTGATTTAAAAAAAAAAAACCTAAATCCTAATTACAAGCTGTGCGAATTTGCAAAGACAGTCAAATATTGGACTAACTGATGATAAATCACATTCAGTTAACTAAGTCTCTGAACAAATGATAACATTGATAACATCAAAAGTTTGTTTAGATAACAAATCTGCTAAAGAAATTAGTTTATTTTTTCAAAGTATGTACATTTTGATAAAACAGACTCAGAGTTATCTCTCTACAGTGAGGAAGGCGCCTCCGTAGCCAGGTGGGAAGGAGCAGCAGTGCGTAGCACACGCTTCTTGATTAGACCGGGGTTCGAGCCCGTCACCACCAAATACGGAGGATGCGGAAAGGTTAAGGAATGACCACCGCATATCCTGGAGCAATATGGCCTTAGTTGCTAATGCTCCTAAAAACCAAAAACAACAACAACAACAACTCTACAGTGAGGAACAAAACTCCCCTACTATCTTATGAAAAATTCAATAAGGATTACCTTTATGCGAACCTCTTTTCCATGTCTAGATTTTCATAATATTTTAAACCCATCCAGGCACTAAAAATACTAGCAGATTGACAAGACATGATGTATGAAACCCAGCCAATTAGAGAAGCCTTGGAGCACATTAGCATTTCAGTAAAAGAACAAAAGAAAAGATGCAGAAAAAGGAAAAGTACCAGCCCCACAAAAAATGTACCAAAGACAACACAAACTAGCCACAGTGTAAACTAATAGGTAGTGCACCAGCATGCCATCTCACATCATCAGCTTTTTTCAGGAGGAAGGAATTTCACAGAGATCAGTGCTTGGTGCAACAGTATTTTCAGTGAACTCCATTGAAAGACAGCTTCAGGTCTTTATTTATTGATAACACACAATGAATATAACTAAGCAAAAAACCCTTGCAATACATTTTTGCCGGAGGCATAAAACGCTTCATGAACTAAATCGGGACTGGCTAATTCTAAGGTGCCATTCAAGTTGAATTAAATTTATGGACCTGAGTCTAGATAATAACCTGAACTTCCTTGAACCATAAAATGTATAAATACCAACTGCTTAGTGAAAATGAATTTACCAAGAACTACCTTTGCCATGTCATGGTGTGATGACTTTGTTTCCTCTTTATTAGGCTCTAATCAGATCCCATCTGGATTATAGCACTAGCATGTGCCTCTCATAGAGAGACCTCTCGTGTTGAGATGGCTTAATACTATTCAATAAAATGTCCTCAGAATTTCTCTGAGTTCATTTTAAAACTTCCCTAGTTCAAAGTTTTCATGTTAAGGTGCATGAACCTCCTCTACATCTTAAGAGAAAGATGCTACTCATTTGAGTAGTACTCAACTGCAGTCAGAATTCAGAACTGTCTGTTGCCTCCTGCTAACCCATATCTTTTTAATAAGTAGTGTTTAATGCATTACAGAAATAAACCTGCTTGTATTTAACTGTAGGAATTAACTCAGTGCTCCTCTTTGATTCAAGAAACACATACAGCTGGCCCACCATGTTTAGCTATGTTCCACAGTCATAAGTGAAAACACCTACTGGGGTTATCATGTATGACTCAACAACCTTCGATAACCATTTTAGTCAATGGGGAAGTGAACCCTTGCAAATGGGAACATTATACAACTCCATAAATCTCATATGCGAGACTGGTCTAAATTCTCACAAATATAAACTGAGTGGCCACTTTATTTTAGGCACACTTACTCATTGGAATACTCTGTCAGTAGCAGCATCATAGGTTTTCACCATACAGTATAAAGCAGGTGGTAGATACATAGGGATCCTATGTGCGCAGTTCAATGTGAGATTCGGCAAAGACAAAAATTTAAATTCTGTGGTATAGTATTCAAGTATATGAGTACCTTGAATACTGCAACCCTGCTGGAGTTTTCACATTACTGTTTCAGGTATGTTGAGGTTGGTCCAATAACCACAAACATCCAGCCAACAGCAATCCTCTGATCAGGAAAAAAAAAAAAAAAAAATCCTGATATAAGGGGCCAGTGGAGGCTGAAAAGACTTGTGCAGGGTGACAGAAAGCCTATTTCTTGGTTTGACAAGTGTTTTCATAATGCACATTGAGCCTCCTTAATACCAGTAGAACAACAAATATTTGGATGTCACACTATCTTAAAATTGTTTCTGCCAGGCACCTCTTCATGGCTGCAGTGTATCAGTCTGCAAATGGATTTTTCAAACAGGATAATGTATCATGACAGAATTGTACAGAATTAGATCCAGGAGCATAAAAAAATATAGCTTACTACAGTGGCCTCTCTAGTAACTAGATCTCAATCTCATTAAGCATCTCTGGGATGATTTGGAACAAGCTCTTCAGAGTACAGGCCTCCAACCATCCAATTTGCAACAACTGTTGAAAGTACTTGAGTAAATGGACCAGCATTCCTGTTGCATGCTGTCGACAACTCATTCTATGTGACATGTGTTTGATGACAACCTTGGGTGGGGGGGAATCAGGATTAATTTCTTATTAATCCTTATATATCAAGTACTTTTACATTAGGAATATTTTGAATGTACAGCCAGAAGAGGTAGTCTTTTTAGGAGAAGCTTTCAAACTAGTTATTTCCATTTTATTTTACTTTTAATTAAGTAGATCGTATGTATAGCTTAGCTTAACTTTCAGCACTCACCTCATAGTAATCCGCTTAGCTGGTGGAGAGTTTTACCACATACATAGTGGTTATAGGATTCTAATAACTTACAGGGATAACTTACAGGGATTAAAACTAAGTTGTGGGCTATAAAAATTTTTAAGAAAGGAAAGTGCACCTTCCATTCCAAGGTTGCCTAATTAAATTAAATTAAATGAAGAAAAAAATAGAAGCTAATAGTCGCGCACGAGCGACTTTCAAGATTCCTCGTCTTCAGTTAGCTATAGTGGGGGGGGGAGAGAAGAGAGTGCGCTTGTGTTATATATGGGTTGGGTTCCCGAAATGCATTTCAGTGCACGTGGAAACTTAATGCATGCTAAATTTCAAATGGGGGAGAAATTTGTGGGAATCTTTTTGTTTAACACGTTGAGTGATGTATGGCGCTTAAATCATTCGATGAAGAGGGCTTCGTTTTCAAGGATTTTGTAACTAGAATTTAATTTAATTACTGTGATGGCTGAATCGATGAGTGGGTTGTGATTTTGAGACTGGACGTGTTGTGTTAGTTCTGTACTTGCTGAATTAGTTTTGAAGCTATTAAAGTGGTAGTATGCACGCGTGTTGGAAATTTTTGATGTCCCGAATTTTGCTGTTGTACTGCCTATGTAACATGCTTGGCAATCTGATTGGCATCTGATCAAATATATAATGTTGTTGTAATCTTGTGTCTTATTGTTGTAATCTTATATATTTGATCAGATGCCAATCAGATTGCCAAGCATGTTACATAGGCAGTACAACAGCAAAATTCGGGACATCAAAAATTTCCAACACGCGTGCATACTACCACTTTAATAGCTTCAAAACTAATTCAGCAAGTACAGAACTAACACAACACGTCCAGTCTCAAAATCACAACCCACTCATCGATTCAGCCATCACAGTAATTAAATTAAATTCTAGTTACAAAATCCTTGAAAACGAAGCCCTCTTCATCGAATGATTTAAGCGCCATACATCACTCAACGTGTTAAACAAAAAGATTCCCACAAGTTTCTCCCCCATTTGAAATTTAGCACGCATTAAGTTTCCACGTGCACTGAAATGCATTTCGGGAACCCAACCCGTATATAACACAAGCGCACTCTCTTCTCTCCCCCCCCCCCCCCACTATAGCTAACTGAAGACGAGGAATCTTGAAAGTCGCTCGTGCGCGACTATTAGCTTCTATTTTTTTCTTCATTTAATTTAATTTAATTAGGCAACCTTGGAATGGAAGGTGCACTTTCCTTTCTTAAAAATTTTTATAGCCCACAACTTAGTTTTAATCCCTGTAAGTTATCCCTGTAAGTTATTAGAATCCTATAACCACTATGTATGTGGTAAAACTCTCCACCAGCTAAGTGGATTACTATGAGGTGAGTGCTGAAAGTTAAGCTAAGCTATACATACGATCTAGTTATTATATTACAGCACATAAGGACTCCTTAAAAAATCAAGTCTTTTAATTAAGTTAATTAAATTTGTCTCTTTTCAGGTATGCCACAAGTTGGACGAGAAATAGGAAGAGGGCAGTATGGAGTTGTTTTTGATTGTGCAAACTGGGCTGGACATTCACATTGTGCAGTAAAGTCAGTGGTCCCACCTGATGATAGGCATTGGAATGACTTGGCCATGGAGTTTTATTATACGAGGTTTGTAACCCATTATTTCATTTATGGGTGTTTTTAAACTAGCTTTATTCATCAGGTAGACTTCAGTCACATTCAGAAATATTCCTTCTAGTTATTGCTGAGTATGATGAAAATCATTTAATTGTAGGCTTCCCTCTTACTCGTCTCCATCCTGATCAGACCAGGTTTGGAGAAAATTGGCTGTCAATATAGCCAGTCATCTAGACATCAGTCAGTTTCTCATCTGACAGCATTTCTCTAACATCTCAATGTGAGAATCTCTGTGTCAGTATTTTTAGTTGGCATTGAATTAATGGTAGTAAAGTATGACATGTTGTTAGCTGAAATGAACTTCTTAAATTATCAGTAATTTGTCAGGGGAGGTCTGTCAACTTTCCTTGCACTATTTTATTCAGTGCACAGTCCTTGAACACCCCAGATATTAGCTGAATTAGTGTAAGTGATGTAATATCCTCTGGCTTTGGCTTATAGAATACTTTTCTTAATAATATTTTCATTTTTAATTGTTAATTTTTATTGTTATTTAATGAATGGTGTATATTGTAGTTATAGTAATGGTGGGTAGTGAGTGATTCAACCAAAAAGCTAAGTTTTAGGTTTTGTACACTCAATTTTTTTTTTTTTTTTTTAATTTCTAAACAATAAAGGGCTAGCATTAATTATAAAAGTAGCTAAGCTGATGGGTACCTTTAAAACAGAAGCAAGCTGAAAGATTAATAAAAATTACAAGAATTGTATCAACACATAACTATAACAGATTTTGTAGCAAAAGAAAAATTATGCAATGAAATTTCATTGTGTGGGGTGGAATGGATGGTATATACTTCTAAATTATTTTCCTAATTTCAAAAATGTATTGTGACATAACCAATAAAGATATTATGAAAAGTAAGTTGCATTTAGATGGGTAATTTATTTATTGATTTTATTATTATTATTATTATTATTTATTATTTTTTTTTTCAAAGTTCAACTGCATTATTCTATGGGAGGATGCTGAGTACCTATCTTTCAAGGTAGTACCCTACCCTGAGAAAGCATTTTTGGTGTTCACAAATGAAATTAGTAGTCAGTGTTCAATAAGAATTTTGTAAGAAGTGCAAAAAAAAGTCCACTAAACAGGCACTTAATTTATGCTTGTTATCAGTCATTATACACTGGTTTCATATGCAAAGGAAAACCACAAGACAGGCTGTTGCCAGTACAGTAACAATTGAAGACTTTAATTGAAGATCATGATAGCTACAAATTTCAGTCCCTCAAATAACTCTGTGAAAAGTTTTGAGAAAATATCTGCCCTGCAGAGAGCAAGATATTTCTTGTAAAATAGTTGTCACATCACATCAGATGACAAAATGTAACATTATCAGTTTTGCATTTAGATAATTCACTTAACGTTGATAACACTCACAGTTCTGAAAATTTGGTTTAGTAAGGAGGCAACATTCTATCATTCTTAGCAGATATAATGTTTGAATATATAGAAAGGAAATTCTATGTACGTATGTTAAATACATTAGGAATGGTGGCTCTAAAATTGTTTGAAGCCATCATTGCTGACAGAGTTTATTCCACATTCTTTTATCAGTGGTGGGAGTCATTGGCATTAATTACCTCTGTATTATAGCTATGGCTTATGCCCCATATTGTGTTGAACAGTAAGTTCAACACAATATGGGGAACAAGGAACAGTGAATAACGTATTGCATCTGAAGGGAGATTGCAAATTGAGGTCATCCACCTCAATTCTGATTAGAATTGATTAGAGACCAGTAAGTTGTAAAGCATGTCATGGCAGTGTCTCAGAGTTTATTAATGAATAACACCTCTTTTGGTGATGCTATTTTGATTAAAAACATGAAGGTGATTTCAGGTCAACTTGTGGATGATGATGTTGTTTCTGAGGTGAGTATCTGAGCCTTATCACTGTCACTGGAAGAACAAAGCAGAGAGTAAGAGAAATATCACTTTGTTTCAAATAATTTGATAATAGCATGTATTGAAATGTAGCCCCATTCCTTTACTTAATTGCTTCACTGGCCACAAATTTAGCCCAGTACTAGAGATTTAATATTCATTTAACTTTTGTTATCTTATATTTAAGATAATATATAAGATATATTGTTTAAAAATACAATTAAGAGATGTCCCTTGACCTTCCTCTCCTTTTTTTTTTAGTTAAAAGCTCTTATTAAACATCTAAATTTGTAAAATGAACTGATAGGCATGATATCTGATTATAATAACCAATTAAAATAAAGTTAGTTGTTCATTTAGGTGAAGTTTATACATTACTGAGGATAATCCTGTCTATGTTACTGTGATCTGAGAGAATTTTGTATTTAAACACTTTAAAATATTTTGCCATTGCAGTATGTACCCCCCCCCCTGGAAAAAAAGATCCAAACATAGAACAGAATATTTTAATGTATTTAAAGAAAAAAATTCTCTCAGATCACTGTAATTATTGACACAGGATTATCCAATAATGTATAAACTTCACCTAAATGAATAACCAACTTAATTTCATAGTGCCCCAGTTATTATTACCATGAGTTTTTTTTCGCTCTCTGTTAAAATTCAGGGGGGTTCTTGTAGATTTGACATTGCAGTATTAAAACATGGCAACCATATTGCTGTAACAGCTACCAATTTTAAGAGAAAAGGGATTAAAGTCAAAAACTAAGTTTCTAGTAAAAAAATTTCATATATGTATTATGAAAATGTTACGTACAGTACTAAATTTTGAACAATGGGTCTATTAACCTTATTCTATTTACAAAAATGTTTATCTGATAAGAAAACACTTTTGTCGTTTTTTGCCTTTAATAATCATCTCCATTGGTGTCTCCCGTACAAGATTCCAACAGTAGTCTTCCAACGTATTTAGACTCCATTTTCCTTGGTATCTTTTTTTCCATTTTATTTAGAAATATCTTGGTGAAAGCTTTCATCATGTTCGTCAGAGACCGCTCCCACGTTTTCTGGAAAAAAGTCTAAATGGAAATGTAGGAAATGAAGCTATAATGATATGTTGCATTCCAACTCTCTGTACACTAAAATTAGTTCATCCACAATTTCACTGTAATTTTGTGATTTCTCATTGCCTAAAAAGTTCCAGCAGCCATTTTCGAATGCCTTCCAGGCTCTTATTTCTGTAGCATTCAATTTTTTAGTGAATTCCTCATCTTGGAATAGCAGTTTAATTTGAGTAGCCACAAAAATTCCCTCTTTTATCTTGTCCTCACTGATTCAAGGAAACTTTAGCCTCAAATAGGAAAATCTTTATTTTTTTTTGTTCATCACTTTCACAAATATTTTTATTAAATCTGGCTTGATGTGCAATGGAGGTAAATAGATTTTTGACTAATCCACAAAAGGAGGATGTGCTACATTTTTCTGGACTGGTGTATTTTCTGAATGGTCTTGCCTTTTTATTTTATTTTATTTTTTTTTTCCTACCCTGTAGTGGCAGTCCTTCACTCGGCTGTCCCACTCGCATAAAAAGCAGCAGTATTTAGTTCCGTAGCCGAGCGGTCAGGAGGGGGGAGTGCAGTAGTACACTCTCTGTGAATAGACTGGGGTTCAATCCCCCGACTGCTAAATACGGTCAATTTGCCAACCTATACTGGACCAGCATGGCAGATTATGATTCATTTCCGTCAACATGATTTGTTGAGGAAGCCTCCATCCTGCAGTGGATTGATAATGGCTGCATTTATATTTTTAGATTTATTTATTTATTTTGCAACCCAGTCAGCAAAACTACCACTTTTAAGTCGGCACAGATATTCTATTTGTATTCTTGATAGCATATTTTTTGCAAAAGAACCTGTAGTTTCTCATACATTTCCTTCAAGTGAACTGCATGGGCCAATGATATACGAGGGGGTATCAAAAAATTCATACCTTGACCTAGATAAAACATCAGTAGGAAGCTGCTATTTTTAATATAAGTTGTCTACACATTCATTAACTAACATGTGAAATTTCATTCCCGTAGGTGATCGTACACCAGAGGTGGAGCCCGGAATCTGAGAAAGAATGGTATGGATGACAAAGTGAAGTATAAAGCAATGATCAAGTTCTGGCATTTGCAGGGCAAGAAAGCTCAGGAAACTGACGAAGAAATGAAAGGTGTATATGGGCAGAATTGTTCATCCTATGACACTGTGAAAAAGTGGAAATGGGAGTTCCAGTGCGGTTGTACAAGTGTCTTTGATGAGCCAAGAGAAGGAAGGCCATCAACATTCACAGACAGTGAGACGGTTGCAAAAGTTAAGCAGCTGGTGCTGAGTGACAGATGTGTGACAATTCATTTCATCACAAATGCAGTGGGAATTAGTTATGGGTCTGCATTTTACATGACCATCTGCACATGTCTAAGGTGCACATGTCACACATCTGCACAAGGGGCTCCAAGATTGCTAATGCCTTTGCAGAAGTAATGGCAAATGTAATGTTCTCGCCAACTGTTGGATTTGTATAATGCAGATGTTGAGAACTTTTTTGATCAGTTGGTGACATATGACGAATGCTGGGTGTACTAGTAAGATCTGGTGACTAAAGACGTGTCAAAGCAGTGGATGCACACCTCCTCCCCACCTCCCTTTTTTTGGGAGGTGTGCTCCACCTGCGAAGAAGGTGATGTCTGTGTTTCGGAACAGAAAAGGGGTTATCCTGACAGATTACCTACCTCGTGGTTCCACACAGAAATCCTTTGAAAAAGCTACTTGATGCTTTGAAGGTGAAAAGGCATGGAATGTTAACTAAAGGTGTCCACCTTCTGTCAGACAATGCACTGGCTCACACGGCCGTTGCCACAAAATTTGTTTCCTGGTGCAGCTTCGAACTACTGTAGCACCCACCCCATTCTCCTGACCCAGCACCATCAGACTTCTTGTTTCAAGAAATTAAGAAACCATTGCGTGGATGCCGCTTTGATTCATCTCGGGAAGTCATCAATGAAGTGCAATTGTGGTTTCAGGCAAAAAGTGCGGACTTCTATGATCAAGGCATTAAACAGCTGATCCATAGATGGGAGAAATGTGTTACTATACATGGAGAGTACATAGAAAAGGATTAGATAGTATGAATCAGAGCTGTACTGCTCAATATGTTCTACGTTGATAATAATATTAGTAAAATAATAAGAGGAGTTTACCTCAATATAGTGCGTAGAACACTTCCGTATGATACCCTCCAGAAATTAAAATGGAAAAATCGACAACTTACCGGTACATTAGAGTAAAATATAAATAATTAAATAATCAATTTAACACAATTCAAATCAATTTAAAACAAAAATCAAATTAACGCAATTAAAAGAATCTAACGAAAATATTAAAAACGATTTTCCTTCCTCTTTGAAATCGTTTTGAATATTTTCGTTAGATTCCCTTAATTGCATTAATTTGATTTTTAATTGCATTAATTTGATTTTGATTTTTAATTGTTTTAAATTGATTTGAATTGTGTTAAATTGATTATTTAATTATTTATATTTTACTCTAATGTACCGGTAAGTTGTCGATTTTTCCGTTTTAATTTCTGGAGGGTATCATATGGAAGTGTTCTACGCACTATATTGAGGTAAACTCCTCTTATTATTTTATTAATAGAAAAGGATTAAAGTTTCTCCTTTCTAGGGCTATTATTTCTAGGTAAGGGTACAAACTTTTTGATACCCCCTCATATATGGATACTTATTTCCATTATGGAATAAAACTGCTTTCAAAGTGACCTCGGATGAATTAATGAAAGGCTTCCAATGCTCAGGAACGTACTCCCGATGTAACTTTCGTTCATTTCTGGACATAGTTACAATAAACCAAAGCACCATCCTTGGAGTAATAGGTCATTATGTTAGATTGTCTCTTCCTATAAAAAGATACCTTGAATTAGTTAAGACCCACTAATTTGCGGGTCTCGACTACTCAAGTTGTCTGTCCAACTGTCTAATAAAGTTTCAAGACTTTAAGACCTCCATATTTTTTTTACACTGTCATGTATAGAAAGATACCTTGATGCCCTTTTCAAGAAGATTCCACTGCTGAAGCCACAATCCTAGTAATTGAGCCTTGGTTTTTGGAAATCTCCATATCTCTGACCAAATCATTCAATTCTGCCTATATGTGGCTTTGCAGTATCAAGAGTTGAAAAGTCTATCTCTATTCATTCTGGGTTCTCCACCTTCTGGAGACTTCTTTTCCAATCCTGAATCAGAGTCAAGTCCAAAAGTTTCTGGTGGCTTTGTATCATTGCGAGGAACCGGCCTTAAAGCAGAAGGTATGTTGGGATACTCTACTTTATGCTTGGTTTTCCCAGAAAAACCAGAAATATTGGTCATGAAAAAGTAGCAATTGTTTATGTGGTCTCAAGGTTCTCGCCATATCACCGGAACAGCAAAAAACATAATCTATGATACATCTAAAATAGAGTTCATAAACTTTTCTCACAGGTTGTGACTGTGGCTTCCACTGCGATTTTAATACCACTTCTCTGCAAATGTTTCAGCAAGAATGTGGCATTTCATGTACAGTTGAAGTACTTGCACATAAGAAGACAATTAAGAAATTGTAGATTTTTATTTCTAATTTAAACACAGTTCACAATTTATGCTAATGCACACAACACTTGTTCAATTTGTTTGTCATTCACTCTCTGAAACACATACACTTTTTGAAGTGTGAAAATACTTGCTTGGTGTGGAACCCACTCACATACATATATATATATATATATATATATACATATACAGGGTGTCTCAAAAATACACAGCATAACTTTAGGAATGAGTTCATCATATGTAGACAATAAAAATATTTTATATCAACATAGTTCCAGAAATGCTTGGTTCCTGAGTTATTAACCGGAATGTCTTATCTCCCACCGGTGATTTCCTTCTTCACAAGGTACTGACAGAATCTGGTGGTTTTCCATTCCGACCATGTACTCAAATCAGGAGCAAGTGGATATGCACTTTATGTATGGTTTGGCGGACGGCAATGCTCTGGAGGCTCGTCGTTTGTACCACGAAAGGTTCCCAGAATGAAGATGTCCAGACAGGAAAACGTTTGAAGGTATCCATCACCACCTTTGTGAACGTGGGACCTTTACACACGTGCTGCCGACAGAGGACGACCAGAGATTTACGACTCCTGAAGTAGAGGAGGAAATTTTGGATGTTGTGCATGCCACTCCTGGAATCAGCACATGCAGAATAGCAATGCAACTGGCTGTTCAACCTTCAACTATTTGGAGAGTGTTGCAAGAACACCAACTGTATCCTTACCATCTGTAGTGGGTACAGGCCTTGTCACCAGCAGATTACCCTGCATACATAAAGTGCATATCTGCTTGCTCCTGATTTGAGTACATGGTCGGAATGTAAAACCACCAGATTCTGTCAGTACCTTGTGATGAAGGAAATCACCTGTGGGAGATAAGACATTCCGGTTAATAACTCGGGAACCAAGCATTTCCGGAACTATGTTGATATAAAATATTTTTATTGTCTACGTATGAGGAACTCGTTCCTGAAGTTTTGCCATGTATTTTTGAGACACCCTGTATATATATACTGGTAGAAAAGTTTCTAGAAGGCCGACAATGTTTCTAGAGAACTCTGTTGAAAGTTGTAGAACCTTCCGGAAACATCCTGACCTTTCTTACAGATATAGAAATAATCTAGAACATTCTCGAATGCTGTAGAAATCTCCTGAATGCTCTAGAAATCTTCCAAATGTTCTAGAAAAAAAATTTAAAAATAAATCTAAATAGATGGAAAAGATGATGAAACCAACTATAGGTCTTGGTTTTCAGTCATTAACCTACAATAATTGAAAACCGAGGGTGATGAGAACTTTTTAAGCACATATCTCAGTTTTTGAACATATTTCCTATGATAATCTGCACATTATTTCATATTATTTTATTTATTACTGTATATTATGAAATAAATCTTGCCACAACAATGAAACTGAATCAATACAAACTCCTAACCACTCAGTTATGGAGGCCTATAACTATATATATATATTATTATATATTAAATAAATCAATAAATTTTGTTTATACTCTGGGATGACCAAACGGTCAGGTAATTTAATTTGTATTCAGCATTACAATTCTCTGATCAACTTGTACATGCTGGTATACCACAAGCAGAATTCAAAAAAATTTAATTTTTTTTCCATACATTTAAAAAAAAAGTAAAAATAAAAGTTGATCAGCCACTTGTTTCCTTATATTGCTGATTTACATTTTATTTTAATGCTCTCTCCCTGTTTCCTTCAGTCTATCTGTTGCTGTTTCTTTCCAAAGAATACATACTATAATGTAGAACTGTATATGAAAGCTGATTCGCTATTATTCTTTTGACACATCCATGCGATTATTCAGAATTATAATCATAATTTAAGAATTTTGAAATCTTTTGTTTGTAGAATTGCCTTGTTTCCTATATTGTATTGTTTTTATTTGTAGAAGTATACCAGAGCATGATCGTGTAGTCCAAATAAGAGGATCAGTTATAGATCATTCTTATGGAGGTGGAACTTCTCCAGCAGTCTTACTAGTCATGGATCGTCTCCAAAGAGACTTGCACTCAGCCATCAAAATGGGACTTGACTTTATGAGTAGATTACAGGTAAAATCTCTCTCTCTCTCTCATGTATAACTTTGCTTATTTCAGTGGAAAGAATGAATGTAGCCTATGTTCATTCTTCATTCGTACTGAAAAATCATTAATTATATTATTGTATATATTTTCAGTAGGTTTGCCATGAATGTTTCAATAGTAGCCTGGACTATTATTTACATTTTTTGTTTTGGTATATAGTTACAAATTAAGCCCAATTTTTATCTTCCAAATTTTCTAATTTTCCCAGAAATGGTCTCTCTTATGGTTTTATGAAAAGTTTATAAAGTAATTTTATCAATAAAGAATACATTCCTTAGACCTATATTATAGAAGCAAATATATTTATTGTTCAGTAAAAAAAAAATTTGTGAGTTCAGCCATTTCAAAGGTTTTTCTTTTTACCTCTTTTCCCTTTTGACAAAAGCAATTTTTAAAATTTTTTTTTAATAGTAAACAAGAAAAAAAGAAAATATGGTGACTGGTTGTGGTAAGCAGCACAGCCATTGTAAATGGAGTGAAAAACCACTTATTATCTTGTCTCACCCAGCTTAGTGTTAGGTGTTCACCTGTGCAGTCCTTCAAGCTTCTATAGGTTCAGAAGTAGGGCCTGCTTCCTATGTAATAGGGTACGTAGTCCTACTACATGAAGTGGTACCAGTGCAGAGTGGGAAAGTCATGTTACCTGTATGTGGTATCCTTAGGTGATGATGAAAGCTTGGAATCTGTTTCAGTCAGGATTAGCCTCGTCAAAAATGTCAACATCTTTTGGAAATTGTGGCTAAGTTCTCTCCTAGCTCTTAGTAGGAGTGAAGAGTGAGTTACAAGTGGTTAGATGGGAGGAGGAGATGCCTTGAATTTCTTTTTGGTTTTCCAGATATAACTAACACTTCAATATCCCAGGATGTCTTCAGCAGCCATAAAATCTAGAGTAATGCTGCAATGAATGAAACAGTACCAGTACAGAATAGCATTAGCATTAGTAGAGGCATATGATGCAAGAAAGCAAGCTTATGCAGCAGCATCAGCCAAAAAAAAAAAAAAAAAAAAAAAAACGCTCCCATTTCACCTCTCCGTTCGTTCCAAATACCTGTCCAGCTCAGCCTTAAATTTATTTAGGCTATCAACTTCCACAACAAGGGATGGAAGTCTGTTCCATCAACCAACTACCTGCTGGCTAAAGGCAAACTTCCACACATCTATCCTACATCTGTCCTTACTCAATTTGAATTTATGCCCTCTCAGGTGATTATTCTGAGCAAGAGGAAGAATCCCAACAGCATTGAGCATGCTCAAACCATTCAAGGCTTTATACACCTCAATCAGATCACTTTGCAGGTGCCTAGTCTCCAATCACTGTAATTTGCAAAACTTAAACCTTTCTTTGTAAGAGCAACCCTTTGTTCTATTCACTAGTTTTGTTGCCCTTCTCTGTACTTGTTCCAACAGCTCTACATCCTTCTTAAAATGAGGCCTCCAGATCTGTATACAGTACTCAAGGTGTGGCCTGACCATTGCCTTATACAAGGGGATAATCACCTCCTTATCCCTTCTAGAAAAATTCCTGTATATCATTGACAAGACACCATGAGCTACTCTTGCAGACCAGCTGCACTGCTCAGAAAAATTCATATCTGCCTGCACAGTTATCCCCCCCCCAGATCCTTTTCGTTCTCTACCACTGTCAGTGTAGTACCACAGAGCTGATACGTTACTCTCGGGTTACTGCTTCCCATATGTAGTACTTTACATTTGTCAATGTTAAACTTCATTTGCCCATCTGCTCAACTTTTCTAGATCCTGTTGCAGCAGCTTACTGTTATTAGTGTCCTTAACAACCCTGCCAACCTTCGTATTGTCTGCAAACTTGGACATTAAGTTTGATATACCATCATCAATATCATTTATAAATACAGAAAACAACAATGGACCCAACACTGAACCCTGAGGGACTCCACTAATAACATTAGTCCACAATGAGCAGTGTCCATTGATTACCACTCTGCCTTCTCCCACTCAACCATCCCTTTATCCATAGCAGCAATTTGCCTCCAATGCCACACTGCTCCAATTTATTCAGCAGTCTTCCAGTCTTCCATGTACAACAGTATCAAAAGCCTTTCTAAGATCCAAATATATGATATCAAAGTTATTCCCTGCATCCAGTTCCTTTGTGACCACATCATAGTATCCGATAAAATTGGTCAGGCAAGACTTTCCCTTAACAAAACCATGCTGTCCGAGCTATAACTGAAGTCTTGTCTAGATGATCCTGCAGTGCTTCTTTAACCAGTGCCTCCATTAATTTTCCTGGAACAGAACTAACAGGTTTATAATTACTTCTGTCGCCCTTTGATCCCCCTTTGTGAATTGGGGTCACATTTGCACATCTCCAGTCTATGGATACCTCCCTTGAGTCCAAAGAAGCTCTCATAATTATGGCTAAGGGTTTGCTTACTTCCTTTGCTGCCTCCTTTAATATAACTAGATAGATCCCATCCACTTCGGGTGCCTTTTTTATGTTTATCTTCAACAATTTCTCCTCCATGTTCCTCTCAGTTATTACAAAATAATCTTGCTCAATTCCAGAGTTTAATTTGCCTCTGGCATTCCCCTCCCTGAATAACTCCTCATGTGTGAATGTAGATGCAAAATACTCATTTAGTTTGTTAGCTATCTGAGCAGGATCATCAACAGTTGAACCATCAATAATCAGTGCACCAATCTGATTCATCCCTTTCCTTTTAGAGTTTACATAGGTAAATAACTCTGCTGTTTTTCTTTGCATCCTTTGCCAAAGATTTCTCATAATCTGTCTTTGCCTGCCTAATCCGATTATTAAAAGAATTCATAGTCTCTTGCAAGATGGATACATATTCCAAGTCGTAAATCAAGACCCTACTAGCAGGCCCAAAGAAAAAAAAAAGTGAAAAGGATTTTCAAAGACCTCCTAAACAAATAAAAAAATAAATAAATAAAAAAAAAGACAGAGACATCACAAACTAAATTATAATAACTCAGACCCCCTCTCCATACTTCATGTTTGGCACACTATCAAGACCCATATGGAAAGGTTTCCAGTCAGCTCCCATCATAAATGAAAAACATCACCACGTCAAAACACTGTTAATTGTGACGTGGTTACAGACCAGCTTATATCTATCATAGGCTTCCATGTCACCCATCAATTTATATGTATCCCATGCATTTTTCTTCTCTGCCATGTGTCTCATTAGTTCATCTGACATCCATTTAGGCCTTGAACAATGTTTCTTAGTTGGCATGTAAAGCCTAATAGCTTCCAAGATAAATTCTTTGAATGCTTCCCATTTTGAATTTGCTGTTGGTAACATCATCAGTTGGCCCCTCTGTATAGAATTTAAGTACTGTCTCAGACCACCATAGTCGCCTTTACGAAAGCAAAAACCCTTCCCTTTACCCCTGATGGTAGTTACCTCTTTGAGTAAATCCCACTTCAGCACACTGTGATCACTGCCACCTAGTGGTTTCTTTATCTGCAGATTCTTAATGCATGAAGAATCACTACTGATAATCAGATCAAGAGTATTACTCCCTCTAGTTGCCTCCCAAACAAGCTGATGTAGAAAACAATCATCCAATAAATCCACAAAAGCTTTGCTGGTGTGTGTGTGTGACCAACCCACAAATTCCAGTGAATATCTGAGAAATTAAAATCCCCCATTATAAGACTCGCTGATTTACTGGCCCACTCTATTTCCCTGTACAGTTTCTTATTATACTCATCAGAGTCATTAGGCCTATAACACACTCCTACTCTCAATTTTGATCTTCCAATGCTTATGTCACACCAAACTGACTCGACACTGCACTGTCCGGTGATGTCGACTGGTTTCATTTCCTTGGATTTTATGTGTTTCTTAACCAATAGCATAACCCCTCCTCCCTTCCTATCCTGTCTATCTTTCCAGTGCACATTGTACTCCCCAAATTCCAGTTCTGCATTCCTTATATCTGTGTGACACCACGTCTCTGATATCCCAACAATATCTACCTTTGATGTTTTGAGCAATACCTCAAATTCATCAAATTTATTTACCAAACTCCTGGCATTGGTGTATACTCAAGTATACATGTACCTGTTCCTATTCTTAGCTATCCTAACACAACCCGTGTGTTTACTTGTACCGCAATGACTCCCCGCAGTCTCTGAAATACCCTGCATCTTGTTTTCCAGGCTGCTGCTCATTCCAATAGAAGCAGAGCAAGAATTACTTTCACCTCTGTTAGTGGCTACTGTTAATCTATTAGTCCTTGTATCTCCCCAAGCTAGCAAGTTTTCTGACCCACCTAACACTGCCTCGATAGCATCAGCAAATATTCTTGCACCCTTTCTATTTAAGTGTATCCCATCCCTGTAGAATGGGATACACTTAAATAGAAAGTTCTATTTAAGGAGACTTAAATAGAACTTTCTATTTAAACAGGAGACTGCTAACTTCCTGTTAGCAGTCTCCTGTTAGAGACTGCTAACAGGAAGATCACATAACTAGCTACTACTTATGCAGTGCTCTATTATACTATCTACTATCCTTCTGAGTAGACTTGCTTGAAATAGGGTTGAATCAAAGGCCTAAGTTTTAGTTAAGACACTAGAAACCCCACTTGCTTTAACCACAACTTAGGACTTTGCATCAACCGTGTTTTGAGCAAGTTATTATCCAGAATAATAGCAGGTGACATAATTGGACATTGGCTATGTATCAATGTAATTGGCTAAGTTAATGATCTCATCCTGCACTAGTACTGCTTCATTCATATATTTATTTGTTGTACCTTTGCTCTAGGTTTTATAGTTGACAAAGGCATTCTGAGATGCCAAAAGCTATCATTTTTTTTTTTTTCTTGTTTTTACCTTATTCTTATCCAAGCAGTTTTTGTGTAAAAATATATAATTATTTTTGCATGTTTTTCTCTGTTTTAGTTGGTTGAGATATTAAAGAATTTTTTATGCAATTTGTTCCCAGCCCAGAAGACTTTTGTTTTCTAACTCCTCCCCTTATGATGAATTGAGATTGAGAATATCTTCTAAAAAAAAGATGTGCAAGTGGCCCATGTGGATAGAGGATTTTGGCTGAACTTGTTTTGGCATCAGTAAGAGGATATGCTAGTGAGTTCACTTGTTGTATGGTCCTCACATGTAGCACAGTTCATAGAATCACCCTCCTCTCCCACATCAGGTTGGAAAAGACCTAAGTTTTAATCTCATTAAAGATGTGAGGAATTTTTATGGGCCTTTTTCAAAACAAGGTTGAGATAGTTGGTCTCAGACAAGGGTAGCATGGTTTTCCTCCCAAATGCCTGGGTCTTTTGTTCAGCAAAACAGCAAATTGCCCATGAACTAAAGCAATTTAAGGTAATATATATGCTGCAATATGGCCTAAGTTACTGATTTGCTTAAAACTTTACAACAAACGTATGGAAGAGTGTTGCAGTTTGTGCTATAAGTTCTCTGACTTTTTCAGTCAATATGTATTTATGTTAATGGTGTGTGTAAGTTAACGACCAATTTTATGATGTGTCTATTCATGATGGAAATAGTCAGAACCAATTATTTGAGCCCTGATATAGGCCAGATATGAAGGTTGGTTCTGTTTATTGGGGTTTGATTTATGATATATCTTTTTGTTGATTTTTTATTTGCTTTGGAGGTCTTTAAACATTGTTTTCTCTTTTTGCATTATAGGGCCTGCTGATAGGGTTGTTGTGGGCATATTTCAGACCTTGCCAAAATGTAAAATAAAATATGAGGCATGCATAAGTTTGATTCACATTAGAAATTCACATTGCGATGGTTGTGGATATATAAAGGGAGAAACTGTTTCCCATTCATGGGGGGGGGGGGCATGCTTTTCTCACTTTGCTGCAACATCTAATAAGTGAGTGTTGCTCACCAGTGGGAGGGTGGGGTCTGAGCTTGAGCTCCAATTGCCAATAACAGAATACGAAATCTGTATTCAGCGAAGGGCTGTCTTTTAACCCAGTGCCAAAATGCTCTCCTCTGTTATGTAGTCCCTCTTTACACCTCCCTTCACAATGTAAAAGACAAAATCAGAGATTCCCTGGTATTATGCACTGTTCTTTTTATAAAAAAGTTATTTTAAATTGACTTACAACAAATGGCAAAATATTAACAGATACGCAAGACTTTTTTTGCTGTTGTTAATACGAAATATTAACAACAGCAAAAAGGCCTTCAGCTCCTTCAGACAAGATCCAAACATTCATATTGGTAAATCTGACAAAGAAAGAGCAGGCCATTATCATTCTGAATATCTCCGATTATTAAAAGAATTCATAGTCTCTTGCAAGATAGATACATATTCCAAGTCGTAAATTAAGACCCTACTAGCAGGCCCAAAGAAAAAAAAAGTGAAAAGGATTTTCAAAGACCTCCTAAACAAATAAAGAAAAAAAAAAAAAAAAAGACAGAGACATCACAAACTAAATCATAACTCAGACCCCCTCCCTCTCCATACTTCATGTTTGGCACACTATCAAGACCCATATGGAGAGGTTTCCAGTCAGCTCCCATCATAAATGAAAAACATCACCACGTCAAAACACTGTTAATTGTCAACTCACTCACCCACACCATTAACATAAATCCATATTCACCAAAAAATAAATGACCTACCTTCACTGATTACAACACTTTTTTTATAAACAAGGGACATACTAGTGAGCTTTGACATAGTCTGTATTACTTTTGCCTTCTTACTAATGCCAAAACAAGTCTGACCAAAAGATTCTGTCATCTCTTTTTAAGACATCCTCAGCTCTTACAGAAGAGAAGACATCACAGTGATCCCTGCACCCTCTTCTGACAGAAGTCTACAGGTCTGACATAAAAACCATATCCATTTCTCAGTTCCCTTTACATGCCTTAGCCATGGGTCCAATACGTGGATGATATTCTTATTATGTAGACCATAACAGAACTTTGGATGATTTCCACTATCATATATCCTTCACCCTTTATGTTGAAAACAGTCATTCCCTTTCTTTCCTGGATGTCCTGATAAATATTAGTGACATACGTACGTACATACATACATAGCACTGTCTACAGGAACCCACTAGCAAGGCTTTTTGTAGGGACCAAATTACTGTTTGTCACCTTTCCATTGTCAAATTCCAGATTGTGAAGAGTCTTACTAGAGAGTCTTCAGAAACTTTAAACCTCCAGTTTTGTAACAAAAATTATCCCAGGTGACATGCATCTTCAGAAAGGGTGACTATCCTCCTCCTCCTTTGTTAATAATATGCAGGAAACCATATAATAATATAAGTCCCTCCCCTTTATTGCTCCATTACCCTCCCCTGTCACCCAGAGCTAGGGGAGAAATTAGCTAGATTAGACAAAAAAAATATGTCAATACATTTTACCAAGGCAACTGAAAGGTGAAAAGCTTCCCATTGGTGGGCAATACACTAAATTATCGAGAACGTAATCAAGAAACAAACACACATTGAAGCAATTACCAACATTACATTCTTAAAATAAAAATATGAGGCATGCATAAGTTTGATTCACATTAGAAAACTCAATTTTGGGAAACTCCAACAAAGTTTTCCAAGAGAGGTTTGTGATGAAAATAAACTATTTAATATCACTCTCTCACTCACTCACTCACTCACACACACACACACACACACACACACACACACACACACACACACACACACACACACACACACACACACACACACACACACACACACACACACACACACAACTCCTTCCCATTCAGCAGTAGTAGATCTGTTATAGTTATAGATCATGCAAACTTGGTCTATAGACAAATCTGTATGGCTCTGCTCATTATGTGCCCCGCAAAAGAGTTACACAGCAAAAAAAGATACAAGCTTAACCATTGCACAAATTCTGAAAGATAAGTTGTTAGAGACTTCTACAGGTTTGCCATAAATACCATATCCATTTCTCAGTTCCTTTACATGCCTTAGCCCTCCTCCAGTCCAACAAAACAGATGAGAGGAAGTGGTATTGGCAAGACTTAGAATTGGACACACTCATCATACACATCTCTTCTTACTATTGGGAGAAAATCCTCCTCGATGTTCATCATGTCTGACGCAACTTATGGTCCGTAATTTTCTGGTTGATTTCCCTTACATTCAACCATCCGCTCTAACACATTTCAATCTCTCTCCACATTGGGAACATCTCTCATGATTTATCTCACTTCATAGGAAATGAAGCAAACATAGCACTTTTGATGTACCTAAAATATATTGACCTGTACAGGAGCGTATAATTTAACATCTATAGCTATATATTGCCTGTAAATAAACAATGAACAGACACAATTTGTTCTCAGTAGCCCTTGTGCCATTAAGCCCAATATCAACAATAACAACCCCCCCCCCCTCCAGCATTTCAGGAAGCAGAGATAAGCAGTTGTGGACAGTGTAGTTTATAAATTTATTATGTGGAAAGATAGTTTATAATTTAGTATATAAATTATTTTTTAAATTTATATATTTTTTTATTTTCAGTGTTTTAAGGCAAATTTTTGAAGGTGGGTTAGAAATACTTTTATTTCTTAATCAAATTTTATTATTGTGGACAGTCAAACAAAATATTTTATTTTGTTTTATTGTCCATTATTTTATTTTGAGGTCTGCCAATAAAGCCCAAAACCAAAACGGTTTCAGGGCCAAAAAAAAACAAAAAAAAAAAAAACCTTTTTGGCCCTGAACCCATCACATAACTATAGATGCAGTAATCTTTCATGTTAAGGATTGTTATAAAAAATAAAAAAAAAATAGATAAGCTCTTACTTGGTGTAATTAGAGGTCAGTAGTAACCATTTGAAAAGATGCATAAACAGTCTATTAAAATTTATCACCCACTGGAATGAGGATTGTACCTTTTGTTCTTAATTCAAAAAGTTGTTTTAAGTTTTTTTGTTTTGTTTTTTTTGTACATTATTAATTTCAACACAAACTAATTGGGTGTTTTTTTTTTTTTTTTTTTATTTGTTAACCATTTCTTGGTCTATATCTTATTTTCTGATAATAACAAACTTAAAGTGCACAGAAATTTAATGGTTTAATGTCACTTCCTGTTCTTGAAAAAACATGCATGATTTGATCTTTGCTGGTGTACTAATAGATTCAGCTGGTTCTCACAGGTAGCACAGTGATTATAACACATCACTGATGTGAAAAATTCTTATAGGTGTTTTTCACAGTGTGTCTAAGTTTATTGGTCTCAGGCAAGGGTTACGTGGGTTTATTTCCCAGAAGTTTGTTTCATTGTAAATAGGCAAATTGACCCAAGGAACATAACTATTTACACAAAAATTACATTTGGGTGTATGAGCTACTGCTCAAGATAATCTGGAACTTAAAATGTTTGTTTTCACTTGACCTGTAATGCCTATACATCACTACCGAATGAAATGTTACCACTGCTTGTTGGAAGATTTGCTATTAAAAAATGACTCATCAAAGTCTCTGCTTTCCATATTATGTTGTAGCTGCCCACTTTGGTTCAGAGGTCTGCCAGTTGCTGAATACAACATTCCCATAGAGACAGATAGGATGTGGAAATGCCATTTCTGGCTGCTGTGGGCTCTGGGTTTTTCTCTCATTTGTATTACATGCAGTGAACTTAAACAGTGATAGATATATGCTGCAATGTGTCGAAGTCAGTATTTGTAGATGCACCACCAACTGTGTTATGCAAAGTGCTCACTTTGAGCACCTGTTGTAGGGATGTAGCAGTGCTTTCTCTGCCCGCGCAATCCTTTTTTTGTTTGTAATAAAAGCCATGGTTTGGGTAGTATCCAGTTCCTTTGCTACTCTTACACCTTCACTAGGCTGTAAAATTAAATACCTTCATTTATTTTGAAACATAACAGTTATTCACAAATTTCAACCACATATGTTATATGGGAGGTATTGATGTTCTAGTTCTGATTTAATGTTGTACTGGCCTACAAAGAGGTTCAGCCAAGCACAGGAGTGACATAAAACTTTTTTATGCTATATCTTAAAAATGGCACCTTGAATCCAAAAATGCTCCACAGTATCATCTGTCTTTATTTTTTTCTTCAAGCATCTAGCTGTTAGGTTTTCATGTGCAGTTTACTGTATACTCTATATATAAGGGTTTTAATTAATCTAAGAGATTTCATGTACATTTTTTTTTTCTTATAATATATTGTCTCGAAACTAATAGAACTTTGAATTTATTCTAAATTATTTTTTTATTAGGTGGCTCTTGATGTCATTCAAGGTATTCGTTTTCTTCACAGTCAAGGGCTTGTCCATCGTGACATTAAGCTGAAGAATGTCTTGGTGAGTTCACTTATTATTTATACTGCAAATAATCTTATCATTTGATGTTATTGACTATGCTACAAAAATGCAACATGACTATTTAAAGAATATATAACTTTGAAATTTTTATGTATGGCTAACTGAATGCAATAAACATTCCAAAGTAGCTTTTCCTTTTCTAAATCAAAGCAGTAGTTTGTCAAGATATGGCTTTATTAAAAGTATCTCGAAAGTCTCTGTTGCAATTAAAAAATTGTCAATAGCTATTTTTAAGGTAACCTTTTATTTGAAAAGGACTATACAGTGTATTCCTAGTTGCATTTAGAATGAACGTAATATTGGTTTACTAATGCAGTATGCCAATATACACTAAAAGAAGATTGAGGTGTGGCAATAAAAAAAACACAAGGTGGAGCTCAAAAATGGTTTTCTTTTTATTCAAAGTAATTACCACCTGATTGAATGCACTTATTACACCATTCTAAAAGATTCTGAAAAGAGTCATTGAAGGTGCCCAAAAAGATGTTCATTTCATCAGTTATGTATTTCTTTGTGTCCTCAACATCCTGAAATCTCTTTCCTTTGAGGACATTTTTCACCTTGGAAAAAAGAGGAAGAAGTCTGTTGATTCTAGATCAGAGAGTAGGGTGGATGGTTGAGCTGTACAATGCCATGTTTTGTCAGAAATGTCTTCACAATAAGTGCAGAATGGACAAGCATTGTCATGCAAAAGAACCAGCTGCCTTTCTCTCAAAATGGAAGCTTCACCAGGGAAATGCACTTCATTAATCTTTGAAGCACCTGTTCATAGAATGCAGCATCAAATCTGCCCCTTCAGGTACAATTTCCTTGTGAATCACACTGTTTTGTAAAAAACACCATCAGCATCATTTTGATCCTGAACTTCTGTAAACAAAAATTTATGAGCCTTGGTGATGATTTTGAAGTCCACTGCATGCTCTGGTGCTTTGTTGTTGGGTCATACTGAAACACCCAACACTATATCCGGTGATAACACAGTCGAGGAAATTAGGATTACCTTGACAAGTTTGGATGAAGTCTTTGCACAATGACACTCTTTGTTGTTTCTGCTCATCCATGAGGCTGTGCAGCACAAATTTCACAGACTCCTTTTCCCTAAATTTTCATGCAGAATTTGAATTTGATGAATCTTTTCCCTATAGGGAAAAGATTCATCAAATCTTGAATGGATTGAACACGCTGAATTCTGATGGGATCCTTCCACTTGTTCAGATTACAAACCTAAGGGGGCATAAATTCAAATTAAGAAAAGACAGATGTAGAATAGATGTGCGGAAATTTGCCTTTAGCCAGCGGGTGGTTAATTGCTGGAACAAACTTCCATCTGTCGTTGTGGAAGTTGATAGGTTGAATAAATTTAAGGAGGAACTGGACAAGCATTTGGAGGGAATGGTGTGATTTTCTTTTTCTTTTTTTTTTTTTTTTTTTGCTGATGCTACATAAGCTCATACACTTGCTTTCTTGCATCACATGGCACTACTACTACTGTTCATATCCAACTCATCAGCCATCATTCTGAGGATCAAATGACTATCTCTTGCCACAATTTTCCCGAACTTTTGCAACTCTGTCCTCATTTTGATAGGTTCATGGGCATCCACTTCTTGGGCCATTACAAACATCCTCATGTGCATCTTTGAACTGAGTATACCATTCAAATACACTAGTATGACTTAATGTTTCATCACCAGTTTTTAACGTTTCATATGTTTTTGTTGCAGATTTTCCCAATTTAAAGCAAAATTTGATATTCATTTGTTGGTCCATTGCAAAATCGTGACATGGAATGTTATAACTACTAACAAAAGTGGTTTTTATTTGCAACCTGTCAGCCTACTGGGAATCTTAGTACCAACATCTGTTGGAGGAAGTTTGAACTACAACATACTATTTCCGTTTATTTTTTAACTCATTGAACATGACCACAGCAACACCAGTCTGGACACTTTATTGCAACACCTCATAAGTCAATTATTTAACTTCTTTTTTTTTTTATCTTTTTTTTTTTTTTTTTTTTTTTTTTTGTTACCATAGAGACAAAGATCTCAAAATGAGATCATAAAGAAATTTATATCTAAGTTTTAACCTATTTTAGAACTCAAAAACTTAAATTTATTGTTACTGCACACAATAAGATGTTTTCTTTCCATATTCAGTAACATATATTTGATAGTAGTGCCTTTCAGTTTTTGCATCAGAAGAACTCCCATAACTTCTACTTTGTATACAGCTTAGTATGCATGATGGAATACCTGAAAATTTTTGTTCATGAATGTGTAATTGGCAATTATGATATTTGAACTATTGATTAATATAAATGAAGCCATATTTAATAAAGTTATTTTTTATATATATGGTCTTCCTTTTTTCTGAAAATTTTGAATCTAAAATATATCATTTATATACTCTGTTTAAATAAAAGGTGTATTTACCGATGTATTTTACTTTAGCTTGACAAATCCAATAGAGCTAAAGTAACTGACTTAGGATTCTGCAAGCCTGAAGCCATGATGTCTGGGAGCATTGTTGGAACACCAATTCATATGGCACCAGAATTATTTAGTGGTCGTTATGATAATAGTGTAGATGTGTATGCCTTTGGGATACTTTTTTGGTATATCTGTGCAGGACACGTAAGACTTCCATATATATTTGAACAGTGCCAAAATAAAGACCAGCTTTGGAACTCAGTGAGAAAAGGTATGTTTTGAAACTAAAATTATACATACCACTTTTTCCAGACAAGATACACCCATGTTATATAATGCAAATTTTGAGGGGAAAATATTTTATTACATATAATTGAAACAACTTCAAACATGCATACTAAACAAAATATCAGTGTAGAACAAAGCTTTGTTCTACATTGGTGGGATTGTGCTTCTTATCAAAAGCAGTATGATAGTGAAAAGAACTTTTGCTGAATGAAACATTATGCTTGCCAGCATAGAACCTGTGTGATGTCAAGTAGTTGGAAGCAAAAGTATAATGAAAGTGGTAGTAATCTACAGACCAGAAAGTTGTGTAGAGTATGAAGAATCTCTACATGCAGATAGAATGGACAAGCAAACATGAATCTTATTGTGGGTGAGTTTGACTCCCATTGATGACATGAGGAATTTTTATGGGTCTTTTTCACAGTGTGGCTGAGTTAGTTAGTCAGTCTCAGGCTGACTAACTCAGATTTGTTTTTTTCCTGGAAACTCTGGGTTTTCATCCAGCAAACAGAAAATCAACCTCGGAACATGCAATTTACAGGCATATATATGGAGCAAATGGCCTTAGTTACCGATGCTCCTAAAATTCTACTACAACAATAATATTGTGGGTGACTTCAATCTGCTTCTAATTGATTGAAGTAAGTGGGAGGGAACTCGCCATGGGGAACAAAAATTTTAAAATAAACTACAGGGTGTTCCTATAAGTTCCAGGACATTACACAAAATATACCTGCTCCTGTTACATATTACTCTAAATAATTAATACCACTACTTATTACAATAGTACAACAATATCGTGTATTTATTTATCAAGTGCATCAGTATGATGGCTGCTGTTGTCATGACATAAGATGATTCTTCTCTACATACAGTGTGAAAATTGACCCAATGTTCTTTGTGTTATCATTGCAACTGCATCCAGAATTTATTGTTTAGTTCATCAACAGATGCCATGTGAGGTTCTGAAATCTTAGCTTTGACTTATTCCCAAAGAACATTATGACAAAAGGAGAGGACTGTGTACTGGCCACAAAAGTGTTGGCAAAGACCTGCCAATCCAATGGTTAGGGAAGACTTAGTTGAGATAATTTCGAACTGCAAATGCGTGATGTATAGATGCCCTGCCCTACTGAAAATAAATTTCATGTGCTATTGCATTTCTCTCAGTTCTGATATGAAGTAATTTTCTAGCATGTTCAGATATGACTGCTGGCTGACCAGCCCATCAAAAAAAATAAGAACCGAGTTGGTGGGCAGATTATGCTGCCCAAACCGTAACATTTGGTGGATGGTCTTGCACATTCTGAGGTAAACAGCACACTCATCACTAAGCATGACATTTAATCTTTTAAGAATGGTATCAAAATGTTGCAGCAGTCTGTTACATTCTGTCAGTCTCCTTTTGTGATGTGCATCTGATAATTCACAAATGACAGTTGGCTTATACAGTTCCATTTTAAGGTCATATTACATTGTGCAATATAATGATGTTTGTGAAACATCCAACTCTGCAGACTATTTTCATAATGATGTTTTTGGATATCTGAGAATGGATGATTGAATATTTTGCATTTCCAGATGACAAATTTTCAGCTTTCTGCTGCATCTGGCATCCAGTACTCTCCCTGTCTGGAATGCCTTCTTTTCCCAACAATGAAGATTCTTTAGGATGGTGCTGGCATTCTGAATATCTCTTTAATGTCTTCTTGCACTTGTTTTACTGTCACAAACATAAATAGCATTATTTTTTTCAAATGCTTGGGCTTAAATGTAATAAACAAAGTCATTGAAAATATACAATATGTTTATTATGACAATTTCAGCATCTAAGCCAATGAATAATATTAGAATAGATTGAATAATGGAATAGAACAACACACAATAAAACCATAAACCTAGAAATAAAAATGAGTTGTGGATTGGGGAGGGGATAGTCAGCGGGGAGAACTGTATTTACTCAATTTACACTGTTGTTCAAAGAAAGTACATCACCTAGGAATTTCACATTTCTAACCCTTTTTCACGATGGTATGTTACATTGATGACTAGCATCACAAATAGAAATATAAACAAAAGATATTTATTAATAGTTAAGGCAAAACTAAGTAATATTTGACAGGTGCTCTCAAAATATTCCAAAATGAGCAGGCGCAATATGGCCTAAGTAGCCTTTGCGCCAGAAAACACAACAACAACAACAACCAAAATGAGCATTTGAAACCTTTACCTTTATACAACAGTTTTGGTAATCATAACAAAAGCTTGAATCTAACATAGTAGGATTTGGCCATTTATAGTTAAGTGGCTTTAGCTGTGCTGAATGATTTTGAGTGAGTCATTCAGGTAGATGACCCAAGTAACTCACTCACTAGCCATAACTAGTTCACAAATAGAGTGACTCAGCAAGCAATGTGTATTTTCATAAGTAATTCCAATTTTTTTTTTTTACAGAACACAATATTATATGAATGGATTGAAATTCCCGCATAATTGTTCCATTTACACAAAACTTTCAAAATAGTTTTATTTATGCAGTGCAAAGTCTGTCTTTATTGAAAGTAATTGATCATTGGAATAAACTTAAAACAGGTGTTGTGGAAGCAGGTAGTTTGAATAAATTTGAGCAATTGGACAAATTATTAGAGGGAATAAACAAACGTTTTTTTTTTTTAAGGCTGATGCTGTATATGATTTCTTGCTTGTATCATTTTGCAAGAACTAATGCTGAAATTTAGGAGCTGATATTTCTGCATTTACAAATTTTAAAACGTAAACATAATATTACTGACATGGTAATATTACTAAGACTTAATTAAAATTTGGTTACAAAAGAACACAGAATCTAAGGTTTTGCACATTCAGCAGTGCGAATGTGCAAACTCTTAAATTCTGTGTTCTTCTTAACCAAAAGCATAACTATTCCATCCATCCCCCTCCCTTGTACACACCATATTCAAATTCTGCTGCTATATGAGTGATAGTATGTTTCTGATAATCCTATAATGCTGCATTTGATAACTTAACCATTACTTCAAATTCATCCAATTTACTATGCTCCTAAAATTGTGTATAAACAAGAAAATGTGTGCCTGATGTTCTTGGTAACTAACCAACCATATAATTACTAGTTCCATGCTGATGCAATTGCAATCCCCAGTAGACATTGTAATTTCACTACACCCTCTCCCTACTTCTCAGGTTATCACATATCCCAATAAAAGAAAGAAAACTCTATTCCTACTCTGCTTATGGATATCACAAACTGTTTGCTTCCACACCCCCAAACTAGCAGTTTTCTGAACTACTTAACATTTCCGCTTTCTATTCAAATGTATTACAACTTTATAAAAATAGACTATCCTATTAACAAGCACAGCAGGTCATTCTAAGAAAGAAAAAAAAAACAGCCCCGTTAGCCTTGCATAGTCTCCAGGACCAAACTGACTGACAAGGCTTTCATTGCGACTCCCTGCCTTGATAAAATTACTCCCAACTTCAGCCCTAACTTATAACTTTTTCTAAACATCTCATACCTAATAAGTAAAGCCTCAGGTTGTGTTTGCTGTCTGACAGACATACCTGGTCATATTCCATCTGTCCTGTTACATAAAATGTTCCCAGTTTCCCTGACCTAGAATACCTTCCTATGGGAACAATGCCTTGTGCCCATGGATATTCCACTAATAGCTAGATGTATGATGATAAGCTTTAGCTTTGATGAGTCTCTCAGTTTAACTTGAATGTAATTACTCTTCCCTTGAAGCACTCAGATTTGTCCATCAAAATGCCAAATTTCAACTTAATTTCCTCTTTCTCTGTATCTTACAAACACACATGCACAAAGGCATCTTGATGTAACTTGATGTCCAGCTAAAAAAAAAAAAAAAAAATAAAAAAAAATCATTATATAATGGTACTAGAGCTGGTCACTGATATCCACATATATGAGGTGTGGCAATAAAGTTCCAAGACTGGTGCTGTTGAGGTCATGTTCGATGAGCTCGAAAATAAACAGAAGTGGTATGTTGTAGTTCAAACTTCCTCCAACAGATGGTGGTACAGAGATAGTCCAGTAGGTTGACAGGTTGCAAGTAATAATCAGTTTTGTTAGTAGCATTAACTTTCTGTATCATGATTTTGCAATGCAGCAATGATTGAATATCAAATTTTGCTTTAAACTGGGAAAATCTGCAACAGAAACAACATATGAAATGTTAAAAGCTGTTTTATGATGATGAAACATTAAGTCATACCAGTGTGTCTGAATGGTATAATGACAGATGTGAGGATGTTCGCAATGACTCAAGAAATGGGTGCCAATCAGCCCTGTAGAAATGAGGACAGTTACAAAAGTTCAGTAAATTGTGGCAAGAGATAGCTGTTTGACCCTGAGACTGATGATGGATGAGTTGAATATGAATAAGATGATTCATGAAATTCTGCATGAAAATTTAGGGAAAAGGAAAGTCTGTGTGAAATTTGCTGCACAGCCTCGTGGGATGAGCGGAAGCAAACAAGAGTGCAACGACTTCATCCAGGCTTGTAAAGACAGTCCTAATTTCCTGAACTATTATCACTGGACTTGCAGTATGACCCAGAGACAAAGCATCAGAGCATGCTTTGATGCCTTGTCTCTGGCAAAGCATCACCAAGACTCAAAAGGTTTTGTTTACAGAAGTCCAGGATCAAGATTATGTTGATCATGTTTTTTGATAAACAGGGTGTGATTCATAAAGAAATTGTATCTGAAGGAGGGAGAGAGTCAATGTTGCATTCTATATACAGGTGCTTCAAAGACTATTGAAGTCCACTGCCTCGCTGAAGCCACAATTTCAAGAGAAAGGTAGCTGGTTCTTGTTCCACAACAGTGTCTCTGCCCATTTCATGCTTGTCATGAAGATATTTCTGGCAAAACATGGCATTGTACAGATCAAAGATCCATGCTACTCTCCTGAACTAGCTACCAGCAGTCTTCTTTCTTTTTCTCAAGGTGAAAACTGCTCTCAAAGGAAAGAGATTTCAGATGTTGAGGACATAAAGAAAAATGTAACTGCTGAACTGAACATCATCTTTGGATGACTTCGCTGTTTTCTGAAACTTTTAGAATAGTATAATAATTGCATTAAATTAGGTGGGATTACTTTTAATAAAAATAAAGCCATTTTTGGGCTCCCTCATTTTGTGTTCTTTTTTATTGCCATAACTCATATATACATGCTGCTACAGGATACAAGTTGATCTGCTTACATGCTACACACAATTCAAGCACTAAGGCAATTTGACAAACTGCCTTTGACAATTCCATGCTCCCACCCCTTCAAAAAAACCAAGAGAACCACTATAAAGAATGAAAAAAATCGATTTAATTATTTTTTGTATTTTCTCTTATATTCCAGATTATTCACATATGGGCCGAGAAACTTACAAGATAAAGAGTATAAGAACATTACCATATTTTTGGTATAATTGTTAATTCAAACACCTTGCATCAGTAACGCTGTGCTTTCAAACTGACCACTAAGCTGCAGTCACATCAATTTTATATGTGATATATTATTATTGATTATGATTGTTCATCATTTTCATACACTTCCATATGAACTTATTTTTGATCTGTGATCCCAAAAGGTTGAAATTATGATTATTGTGTATTGATTGCTTTAGACTTAATTCTGATTCTAATCATTTAACGTTTGGTTAACTAAAAACTGTTACATAAAGTATTTGAGTTGTTTACAATATATGCCGACCGGGCTAGCCAGGTGGGTAAAGTGCCTGCCTGGCAACCCAAAGGTCGCGGGTTCGAATCCCGCCTCGGGCTTGGATCAAAGTACTGCAAAAACCTTGGGGGTGCATTATGGCCACGGAAGCCGATGCGCCAACAACTACCCAAAAAAAAAAAAGTCTACAATATGCTACTCTTTTTCTTTTTTGGTTTATGGAAGAAATTTTGAGTATTGTTAATTATTTTACTCTTTTATTTTATTGTTTCTGATCAGTACTTATTCCAAACACTCTAAAAACAAATCACATTCACAATATATTATTTTTAAGCTAATTTCAAAATTCATGTGATCATATAGGGATTTTTACACCACAAATTTCATATCTTATGGTTATATTTTATTTTAAAAAAAAAAGTCATTTAAACAAAAGATAGACATCAGCTTAAAAGTAATAATTCTGGTTCTTGTTTATGGTGCAGTTCAATAGCTTTAGCTTATATTATTCAATACTGAAATATTGAATGACATAGGCCTAAGAGTTTTTATTATAAAACATGAGCAATTTCTTATTGAAATTCCCCTTGTTTTATAATGAAATTCTTCATGTTCTGTGATAAATACTAATTTCCCATAGGAAGCATGATGTCAAAAATAATTTTCCCAGTCCGTAAATCAGAATAGAAAATAAATTGCTTGTTTCATCCAAGTTACATAAATAGACACATGAGGATTATTGTCATATCTCAAGTGATTTTTTCACTGCTTAGTTGTTCAGTTATAAGTGGAGAGGGTTTTTTAATCACTCAACAATCATCAAATTGTCCTTGAAATGCGGCGCCTCCGTAGCCAGGTGGGAAGGAGCAGCAATGCGTAGCACACGCTTCTTGATTAGACCGGGGTTCGAGCCCGTCACCACCAAATACGGAGGATGCGGAAAGGTCAGGGAATGACCACCGCATATCCCGGAGCAATATGGCCTTAGTTGCTAATGCTCCTAAAAACCAAATAACAAACAAACAACCTTGAAATGCAGTGGAAGTCCCAGCATGATCAGCCAATCCACTTTTATACAGGAGAAAGTTTTATTCCAGATTCCTAACTCAGATGCTAATAGGTTACCATAAACATTTGAAATGCTGAATATCAATTTGTCTTATTTATGTAATTTTGTTTTGGAATATTGATCACTTTACAAAATTATTTAATAGTTATTATATGTTATATTTCACAGGTGCAAGGCCTGAACGTTTAGCACATTTTGATATCAACTGCTGGAAGCTTATGGAAGAATGTTGGGCAGGAGACCCTAGTCATCGTCCTCTACTTGGAGATGTGGAACCAAGACTGAAAGTTATTATGGAATATTATCGTTTACATCCACAAGAGCAAAGTGTGTATCAAGATAATCAAAAAAAGGTTTCATGTTCATATAGACGTAAGCGTTTTTCTCGTCATCCGCCACTGTAAAAACACTGGCATAATTAATTAATAATAACCAGTTTTTCCACAGAACATACTAGTGTTTTTTACTGGTGGTACATAAATAATTTTCATGTTACAAAAACATTAATCGTGACATAAATATACTCATTTTTATTGTAAATATGATCTTTTTATTTTGTGATAACTTAATGTAATATATTAAGGATAGTTATGTATTATAAAGTAAAAGGAAAAAGTTTGGTACGTGAAAATTTTAATTAAGATTGTCTTTAGTACTGTTTATGGCATTGCCAGTTTGTTTGTTTTTTTTTTTTTTTTTTGGGATAGCCTGAGAAGATACTAGTATATTTAATTGTTTAGTGCCTTCAAGTATTGCACAATTTGAAAATCTCAGGTGATGTGGAATATGTGATCTTGAAACTTAAAGAAAAGATGTGCACTTTTAATTTTAAATTATACCTGAAATAATACGGGTAAATTTATGAAGCTAGATAAATCTGAATTTTAAAATATATACAAAGATATTTGTACATATTTTTAGATATTGCTGCATAAGCGGAAAGATGCAATTCATTGACACTTATTATTATCAATTCATTAAATGCTGCAAGTCATTTTTACTAGTCCATATGCCGTGGCAAGTGCAATACCATTCCTGTTTGGAGAAAAAAAATTGATAATAAAAACCCAGTGCTTCCATATTTCATGAAATACGTTACTTTTTAATATAAAATAATTATATTTGTAGAGTGAAAAAGAACTGCTACAATGTCTACATAACCATAAGATGTAGTGTAAAGAGTAACTTATTAAAATATATAACCTTTTTGACATAAACATATTAATCTTCATACAAGAAAACATAGTAACCAAGTTTTATTGTGAGGCCTCAATTCACATGGCTACAAATATAATTGCTGCCCCTCTTGAACCAGTAACAGCACCAATTTGGTTAATGAAATTATGAATGGTATTAGAAAGCTGAACTCAGGACATGTTCATTATCTCTATTTTTGACCACCCTCTTTAGCTTTCTGAGCAGTTTCTTTGATGAGAGCATGTAAATATGCAATATTTATAAAGAGTTTTCAAAGAAAGAAAGAAAGAAACTGTCATTCTGGACATTGTTACTCATGGTCATCTGTCTGTGCTGTGAATAAAGTAAGTAATAAAGTGGATCCTGAACTGCCTGAGCAGTCATGCAAACATTAGTGTGTATTGGGTGTCCCACTTTTATACATGGCAGTCCTTCTGTAAGAATTGCCTTTATCCCTCATATTGAGGTGGAGGTAGGTGCATTCATTGCTGCACATTGATAATACTCCAAAAATGAGTTTCTGTCAAGTGGCTGCTTCATCTTTGTGCAATTTGAGAACTTCAACGTGTGCCTTCTTAATAAATGAAGAATACTGTTACAAGGAATGGGATCATTAGTCTATATAATTATTGCACTTAAGCAGAGGGAAAACCTAGGGACAATATAAACAGCAGGGCCATCGGCTGCAATTCTCCATTAGTGGGTGTTCATCTGATCAGGGGCGCCTCCGTAGCCAGGTGGGAAGGAGCAGCAGTGCGTAGCACATGCTTCTTGATTAGACCGGGGTTCGAGCCCGTCACCACCAAATACGGAGTATGCGGAAAGGTCGAGGAATGACCACCGCATATCCCGGAGCAATATGGCCTTAGTTGCTAATGCTCCTTAAAAAAAAAAACCAAAAAAAAAAAAAAAAAAATCATCTGATCAGTCCCTGTGTGGCATCTGTCCATCTTACAAGTGTGTCCTCTCTGTGCTAGCTCCACATTTTATCTTATTGTGCTATATTATATGTATTATATAAAGAATTTGTACAGTATTCAGAGAAGTGGCTGGGATTGCCAAGTTTAATAAATTAAAAAAACAAAAAAAAATCCACATAATACTATCTGTTCTCTTGAAAAATATCCCATTGCCCTTATTTGTGTGATATGAACTGCAGCAGCACAACTTTTCTGAATCTCAGGAGAACTGAGTTTTGATGGATTTTTATTGCTATTGTTATGCACATATGATGCTGCCAATATGGAGAATCCTACCATAAACTTTGTGCCAAAGTCAAAAAAAAAAAAAAAACCTTCTCGACAACACCCTTATTTGAAGTCCTTTATAAATCTTCTTACCAACATGGGCTATAGACTTGTACCACATATAATGAGGAGTTGACCAAACATTTCTAAGATTTGTTCCCTACTGTCACTACTAAAGGAATATATTTAAATAAGAATTATCATATGCATATTATATTTGGATAAATTTTTGAATCGGGGTCAATAAACATTTAAAATAATTTATAATCAATCTGTTTATATTCTTGTTAAATAAGAAATATATTATGTATAATAATATACATAATACATGAAGAAAAGACAACAGTTTGGAATGCTTTTATTTTTTGGTATACGTTGCACTGGCTTCAGTTAATTTGATGCCATTAAATGAGGATATGGGAGTTTTATTTTCCAAGAAAAATTATCTGGTATATGATTCTTGTACAAACCTTAGAAAAGGTTTGTACAAGTGTGACCCAATCAATAAAATGCTCCTGGAAATCAAAAACTGCATTCACATATATGGTATAATCCCATCTTGTTTTGAAAATGTTTCTTCCATGTCCATTCCGATGCCTTGAAGAAATGGAACAAAATAGTCAATGTGAAATATCATTTCACATTGACTGTGTTATCCAGGGAGACTGGTCAAATGATATCCAGCTGATAGAACTGCATATTTCATGATGCAAAGGTTTCTTCACGACTAGGCGCCTCCGTAGCCAGGTGGGAAGCAGCAGCAGTGCGTAGCACACGCTTCTTGATTAGACCAGGGTTCAAGCCCATCATCACCAAATACGGAGGATGCGGAAAGGTCAGGGATTGACCACCGCATGTCCTGCAGCAATATGGCCTTAGTTGCTAATGCTCCTAAAAACCAAACAAACAACAGCTTCTTCATGACTGTATGGAGGTTTTCACTGCCGCACCTGAAATATCATGTTTACTGACTGATGTAGCCACTAAGGTGGAAATGCACTTCATTGCCGAATAACTGTTGCATTATTTTCCAGATCACAAAACACAAAAGGTGAATCACTTTTCTTTGTCAGCCTTTGGTCAAGGATTGTTGCACCTGATTTTGTAAGAAAAGTTTTAAATCTTGTCAAACAAGCTAAATGTGGATATCTGTTTAAATCCAGCTGTTATGACAGTTATTTTGCAAGATTTCCTTGGGCTACAAATAATCACTTCCTGTGCATATTAAAGTGCCCTCATGGCTTTCTGCCAACAACTCACTTTTTATAGTTTATCACCGAACTAGACTGTTCAAGCTTATTTACTTACTTTGCTTTGTTGATCTTGCTGCAACTGAATCTCGTTTAAACACATGCCATACTTTAAAAAAAAAAAAATTACAGTTTGATAAAACCTTTTTTCATGCAAGAAACATGCTGCTCAGTAGTATTACAAAATTTTCTCATTAGAATGCTTCACTAAGAAGTAAAAAAAAAAAAAACCTCTTATGTTTAACGACACAAGAATCACTAATGCCAACCCAATATATCAAAAAATTTGGGCTTTCAAAGTAATTGTATTCTCTTGATGTAGTATATAATGGCATATCATTTAGTTTTGCAATGTCTAGAATATATATTATATATTTAATCAAACTAGGCATTGGCAAGATATTTATTCTTCTAGATTTATTACAATTTCTTTACTTTTGGAAAGACTGTATATTTAATACTTTTAGTATAAAGTAATCCTAAATATGCAGTTAGTATTTAGAAAATGCTACTTTATACTATTAGTATAAAGTAGCAATTTCGGCTTACATGACCTATATCTATCAAAATATGACCATTTAATATGATATTAGTTTAGATTACAAAAAAGATTGCACTCAATTATACTTGAGTACAATCTTTTTTACTTCTTGAATTGAAAAATATTAACTAGAAAACAATATTATAAATGTTCTTTAACTTTTAATCAATAATGACCATCCTAACAGTTTTGAAAACTTTATTGGAAGTTTAACAGCTGGAACACTGTGCTTAAATTAAAAAGGACTTCTTATCAACTGGAGCAGCATCTGATTTATTTCAGTCGAGTTAGGGCACTCTACTTACATTAAGAACAGTGTGAGAAGAACATAAAATTTATGCATGAATGATCGTTGATATCACGTTACACGAACTTTAGCATTTTTAATAAAACATTAATTCCAATTCTGCATAAAAAGGGATATAAACATATACAAAAACACTGTGTATAGCTATAAAATGAATAGCAACTAATGCCTTTTTGTTTTAATAAAACTGGAATAAATTATTGCATATTTTATGTAAAAAGTAAATTATTTATGAATATAAAGAGAACTAGAACTACAACCTTTTCTCTGTTTATTTCACCTGTTCAGTTAAATACATAATTTCTCCCTACTAATATGACTCTTCATGTGTTCAGATAATAGTGTCTCGTTCAGTGTGTGCACGAGCGAGCGAAGGAGTATTTTTCACTTTGAAGCAAAATAGCTTTGGAGGAACTGGGTACATTTGTAGGGGATGTAGATAAAATAAATTTTCTCTTTTCTTATGCCACCTCCAAAATAGTTTCCACTTGAGAACTGAAAAATACAGTAGTTTCCAGTATATATAAACTTGTAAGGAATCATTTATATTAAAAAAATAATAAGGATGTTGAAATTCTTGATAACTAATTTGCAATCATATAGGATAGGTTAAGGTGTCAGTTATTAAGATTATAAGATAAATGGGCCTATATCACTCTTATTTTACAGAAAGATATAATCAGTATTTGCTATCCTGCAATAGATAGACTAGACTTTTCAGAATGAGATTTGCCACTTTTGTGTTAATTATCATATATGTTGCCAAATGTCATTCTTATTATAAAAAATGTCCCATTTCTCTGGTCTTCCATGCCAGTACGATAGTCTTGCCACTTGACTTACTTAGTTCAGATCACATCACAGACTAGAGGAATTCTTAAACTCCCCCCCCCCCCCCAAGGATTCACTGCAGGATTTTTTAGCTTGTATAACATGCATATCAGCCCACATTCACAACCTTTTAAGGCATAATTAGCATTAGCAGAGGCATATGATGCAAGAAAGCAAGCTTATACAGTCAGCCAAAAAAAATAAAAAAACTCTTCCCATTTCACCCATGCTCCAAACGTTTCTCCAGTTCTTCCTTGAATTTATTTAAGCTATCAACTTCCACAACGACAGATGGAAGTTTGTTCCAGCAATCAACTACCCACTAGCTAATGGCAAATTTCCGCACATCTATCCTAGAACTGTCTTTCAATTTGAATTCATGCACCCTCAGGTTCGTAATCTGAGAAAGAGGAAGAATCCCATCATCTTGAGCTTGCTCAAACCATTCAAGGCCTTATACACCTCAATCAGATCACCTCACAGGTGCCTAGTCTCCGGACATTGCAATTTGCAGGCTTTCTTGGTAAGAGCACTCTTTTGTTCCACCTCACCAGTCTTGTTGCCCTTCTCTATACTTGTTCTAGCAATTCTACATCTTTCCTAAAATGAGGCTTCCAGACCTGTACTCAAGGTGTGGCCTGACCATTACCTTATATAAAGGGATAATCACCTTATCCTTGCTTGCAAAATTCCTGTATATCATTGACAAGCCCCATGACCTGCTCTGACACCTGGCTGTACTGCTCAGAAAACTTCATATCTGACTGCAAAATTACCCACAAGTCTTTTTGTTCTCTGCTATCCTGAGTGTAGCACCACACAGGTGGTACATTTCTCTGAGGTTACCGCTACCCATATGCAGTACACTGCATTTGTCAATGTTAAAGTTCAGTTGCCACTTCTCAGCCCATCTGCCCAACTTTTCCAGATCCTGTTGCAGCAGCATACTGTCATTAACAACTCTGCCAACCTTTGTATCATCTGCAAACTTCAACATTAAGCCTGATATACCTTCATCACTTGCCCTTAATGCCATACTGCTCCAATTTGTACAGTAGTCTTTCCATGTGCAACAGTATCAAAAGCTTTCCTGAAATCCAAATATATGATATCAAAATTATATTTTGCATCCAGTTCCTTTTTGATTACATCATAGTGTCTGATCAGATTGATCAGACAAGATTTCCCCTTAACAAACCCATGCTGTGTCTGAATTATTTCTGCAGTGTTGTCTAGATGATCCTGCAATGCTTCTTTAACCAGTGATTCCATTATTTTCCCTGGAACAGAAGTTAAACTAACAGGTATGTAATTACCTGTCACCCTTTTATCCCTCTTTATGAATTAGAGATACATTTGCATATCTCCAATCTATGGGGACCTCTCTAGTCCAAGGATGCTCTCATAATTATGGCTAAGGGTTTGCTTACTTCCTTTGCCGCCGCCTTTAACTGGATAGATCCCATCCACAATTTATCCTCCACTTTGCTTTCAGTTATTACAAAATGCATGACTAGACTAGAGTACTATAAAAAATTAGTGCACCATAGTCTGAGTGGTTGTTGCACCAAAGACTGTTTATCACAGTTACATTATAAGCCATTAGGAAGTTGCACAGGGATCACCTCATTGGTCAGGATAAAAATAAGAAATACTTTGGAATTTTAAGTATTTTCAAAACATGGAAGCTGTTAGGATATCATCTCTTGTCAGGGAAATATGTATTTTTTTGTGTACACTGGGAAACTTTTTTTTTTTTTTTTTTTTTTTTTTGAGCTGAAACTGTATTTTGAAATGACCAAAAATGATAGATTTTTATCCATCTTATATACAAATTGATGTGGGGCACCATAATGATCAAATGAGTTGCACAAAAACTATATCGTCTGGAACATTTTTAGTTCTCTCTTTTCTTTTCTAACTGTTAAGTAAAATTTGAATATGGTTTACTTTCTTGTTAGTAAAGGAAAGGGGAAAACAAAATGGTCCAGATGATGTATGTTTGCTGTACAACTTGTTTCATTACCATGGTGCCCCACATCAATTTGTATATAAGATGAATAAAAATCTTTACCGATTTTCATCATTCCAAAATAGAATTTTAGCTCAAAAAATGTTTCCCAGTCAGAAGTTTCTTTGAAAAAAAGTCACTTTTTCACATTTAATTTGAATAAATTCTATGGTTCTTCTGCATGTGCACTACATCACTCTTGTTCCCAGTAGCTGGTTGATTTTCTTAATGTATGCTGCAGAAAAGACTTCAGATCACTGTTAAAAATTAATGCAAAGGCTTCAAAACTTGTTAATTAAACTTTTTGTTGAATGTATATCTGTTATTTATCTGTTCTATGATTGCCTTATATAATGTTTCCAAGATTGACAGGAACTCACAGCTGCATATTTACAATAGTAGCTTTACAATACATGGCGTCAATTTAAAATGGATTTCAGATTATATAACTTAAATTATTGTCCCTCCAACCATTTCAACCAGCGTACTTAATGGGGATTAGATCAGATCTTTTATTTTTTTGTTAATGACTGAAATACTTACAGTAATAAAAGCTTACCATGTACACAATTATCAACTCTTAAATAATCAACTACACCAGAGAAGTAGGTTATAATCCTCATGAATAAATTAGTATTAGTGGCAAATGATGCAAGAAAGCAAGCTTATTATTATTACTATTATTAATAATACAATACAATTTATTTTCATCAAGAGAATTTGTTTATAATAAATGAACTTGTTAAGAAAAGTAAATTTCTTGACAAGTTGTAATTCTTCATTTACAACAGTTTTTGCATACAAATTTGTTACCTAACAGAAAAGATAATGAAATCACAACACATAGTAGGCACCTCCGTAGCCAGGTGGGAAGGAGCAGCAGTGCATATCACACGCTTCTTGATTAGACCGGGGTTCGAGCCCATCACCACCAAATACGGAGGATGCGGAAAGGTCAGGAATGATGACCGCATATTCACGGAGCAATATGGCTTTAGTTGCTAATGCTCCTAAAAACCAGATAACAAACAAACAACACATAGTACATTCCACACTGCAAACAGAGATAGTAATTTATCTGCATAGCAATTCTAATCTACTGTATCACTGAGTATCAAAAATTTTCTTATTAAGAATTTTAATTTGGAGCTAGAATAACTTCTCCTGAGCCTGAAATCTACACTAGCCAACAAGTTGTTTATTATATTCATTGTATGCCTATCTCCAAATCTATTTAGTACTCTAGGGTGAGGCAAAACAATTGCTTTTGGGTTCCTTAAATTATGTGAGACATTCCTTTGCAGATTCGACTCTTCAAAAATAGTGTTAAGATTTTTCAAGATTAAATTTAACTTCAGTTTTTGAACTGGATAAAGTATTTTATATTTCAACAAAAATTGCCTTCTCTTATTCAGGTCATTCCAAAAGTTTGTCCCCATTAAAAGTCTCAAAATTCTGTTAATTAAGTTGTTTATTACCCTTATTTCAGTTATATTTGTTCGTGCCCATACATTTAATAAATAATTGATTTGGGAGTCCACTAATGCATAATATAAGGTAACTTTTGTTCTAAGATTTAACTTATTCTTAATGTAGTAAAAAAAGTACACATAAAATCTCATTTTTTTTGTACAAATTTGTTGTATGCATTGCCCAACATAGACTGTAGTCAGTCCATAACCCAAGGTAACAATTATTTGAAACTTCTTCCACAGTTACATTTGCAATTCTGGAAATTCTGATCATATGGGCATTCATGTTTATGTAATTTAATAGAGGGATGAATGTCCAAGTTTGATGAGGAGATCTAATTACCAAAAATTGTTTTTTCAAAGCTGAGTGCTAATTTATTATCATGCAACCAAGTTTGTAAATGTATTACATCCTGCTGTAAATCTTTAGCCATTTTTGTCAGATTCTTTCCAATTGTATAATCTGCATAAATTTATAAAAATTTATGCAGATTATATCATCTGCATAAATTTTTATAAAGGAGTTCTTTATTACTTTGAATATGTCATTTATATAGATGTTGAACATGATTGGCCCTGCATGAGTGCCCTGAGGTACTCCTCTCTTTACATTATATGATTTTCCCTTTGTATTTTCTATTTCAACTGTTATTTTTCTTTTGGTTAAATAACATGCTAAGAGTTGATTGAGATATCAATTAAGTCATATGCTTTAGTCAAATCTATAAATAAAATCATTATGAAGTTATTGTTGTTTAAATGTAAGTTAAAAGAGTCTACTAAATTCTCTAATGATGTCTGTGTGCTCTTGCCCTTCTGATATGAGAATAGAGAGTTGTTTGCTTATATGGGGAAAAAATATAATTTTCTATTATCTTATTTATAACTGACTATTGTTATTGGTCTATAATTGCAAAAGTCATCTGGTGATCTCTTTTTATACAAGGTGTATCGTAAATAGTGGTCCAGAGTAAAGGAGTCGGTACACTGTGTTCTTAGGTATCACGTACAGGAATTTCAGTTACTTTTAGTCAAGATTCTCGGAAAAAAATAAATTTCCATAGATTTTATGGAGTGACGAATCATCATATAAAAAAGATGGTTATTTTAATATGCATAACCTACACAGCTGGCAGCTGGAAAATCCCAATTTAATGAGGTAAGATCGATCCCAGTATCAATTAAAAATAAACTTGTGGACAGGGATCATTGGAGGGCAAATAATTGGCCCTTTTGAGCTACCCGATACATTGAATGGGGAAAACTATTTAATTTTTTTGCGAAACGACCTCCCTGAGTTATTGAGAGATGTTGACCAAGAAATACGAGACACAATGTGGCTGCAGAATGATGGCTGTCCCGCTCACTTCGCTGTTATTGTACGAGAACATTTAAATCAAACTTTTCCACAAAGATGGATTGGCCACCACGTTCAGCGGATCTCAACCCCCTAGATTTTTTCTACTGGGGGTGTCTGAAAGAAAAGGTCTACAAAGAGGAAATCACTTCTGTCGAACAATTGTGTCAAAGGATTCAAACAGCGGCTGAAGAAATTAATGCAAACGGATTTGCTCGCAGACTCAAACGATCTTTTATTCGGCGATGCAGAGCATGCATCACTGCTAATGGTGGCCATTTTGAGCATTTCGTTTAGTTGAAATAAATAGTTAATTTGAAAAGAATGTTTTATTTCAAAAAACCCAATCAAAGAACTTAAAATAAAAAAGCTTTGAATCCAAAATATCTTAGGCAATTAAGCTGCTTTTTGTTTTAAATGCCAATAACTTTTTTTTTCTGAACTGTTAGCAATTAATGTTGTACCATTTTAGAATCTTGATTTAATAATGATTTTTTTTAAATTAATGGGCACTGACAGTGTAGTACATTTTTTTTTAGACAATATGCACCTAAAGTCACATGACTTTTTGGAGATGAGTATCGAAATAGGAAAAAAATGAATTTCTTTAAAAACCTTTGACTTTAAATTAGTCGAATGTATTCGTTTACGATAGTGCACCTATTCAGGAGTAATAATAAAAAAACAGAATTAAAAAATTTTGATATTTGTTGAAATTATAGGCAAATTAGTGATGCAAGACACAGAAATTTAAAAAAAAAATGAAATTTATTTTTTTCTGAGAATCTTGACTAAAAGTAACTGAAATTCCGGTACGTGGTACCTAAGAACACAGTGTACCGACTCCTTTACTCTGGACCACTATTTACGATACACCCTGTATATAGGTATTACCTTAAATGAAAGTAAATTTGTAGGATAGCTTCCCGACTCTAACATCCGTGCTATAGACTCCACCAAGAGAACAGAGAACTGTTCTTTATTTCTCTTTACTTCGGTTACTGTAATACAGTCCAATCTGTAAGATTTCTTGTTCTTTAACTGTTCTATAATCTTAAGAATCTCAGTATATTGTGGAGTTAAAACTACACAAGAGTTCACTATCTGAGGAAGACTATCTTGTTGATTAAAGGAATTTTGGCAATAATGAATATAATATCTATTGAGATCTAATACAGTTTTGGCAAACCTATTTGCAGCCTCATATTGTTTGTTTGTACCAGAAATCTGTTCTAATAGTGTTTTAATTTGATTTCCCCTTGATAATTTCTTCCTTGTACTTAACAGGTTATTTATAATGTTCCATTTATCCTTTTGAGTGATCTGCTTATCCATAAAAAGTTGATTGTAATAAGTGTTTTTTTGTTTTCTAATCATACCTGTTAATTTATTTCTGAGTGTTTTAGGTAGTCTGACACACACACACACACACACACATTTATTTTTTATAATTTTTTTTCCTTTAGGCAGATACGGAAAAAGTCAGTACTTGCACTATTGTACATGCCCTTTAACATGTTAACTGCTGTTCACGCAGGCATTGTTAAACGGTCAATAAATGAGTGCTGTAAGAGTAAAGGCATGAAATAAATAACCACTCAATATCAGCACACTGCTTGAACTCCACTGTTGTGGCAATACTTTTTTTTTTTAATAGTTAACCATTTGCTGTAAAGACTGATGCACAGCTTTATTTGTTCTTTGCTTGATTTATTTATGTGGAAGAAACTTGTGATGAAATTGAGGTTTGTTCGTATTTACAACTAAGCCTTAATGGTATTAAGGGTAAGTTGCTACAATGGATAAAAGGATGGTTAAGTGGGAGAAGACAGAGGGTGGTAATCAATGTGTGCTGCTCTTCGTGGACTAATGTTATTAGTGGAGTCCCACAGGGTTCGGTGTTAGGTCCACTGTTGTTTTGTATATTTATCAATGATATTGATTAAGGTATATCAGGCTTAATGTTGAAGTTTGCAGATGATACAAAGGTTGGCAGGGTTATTAATGACAGTAATGGCAGTGTGCTACTGCAACAGGATCTAGATAATTTGGGCAGATGGGCTAAGAAGTGACAACTGAAGTTTAACCTTGACAAATGCAAAGTACTGCATATGGGTAAAAGTAACCCCAGAGAAACGTACCAACTGTGTGGTACTACACTTAAGGTGGTAGAAAATGAAAAAGACCTGGGAGTAATTGTGCAGTCAGATATGAAGTTTTCTGAGCAATGCAGACAGGCTGCCAGAACAGGCCATGGGGTTTTGTCAATGATATATAGGAATTTTGCTAGCAGGGAGAAGGAGGTGATTGTCCCTCTGTATAAGGCAATGGTCAGGCCACGCCTTGAGTACTGTGTACAGGTCTGGAAGCCTCATTTTAGGAAGGATGTAGATTTACTTGAGCGTGTACAGAGAAGGGTGAGGGGAATGAAGGGATCCTCTTACCAAGAGAGGCTTAAGTTCTGCAAATTGTAGTGGCTGGAGACTAGGCACCTGCACAGTGATCTGATTGGGATGTATAAGGCCTTGAATGGGTTGAGCACACTGTATTCTGATGGGATCCTTCCACTTGTTCAGATTATGAATCTAAGGGGGCATAAATTCAAATTAAGAAAAGACAGATGTAGAATAGATGTGTGGAAATTTGCCTTTAGCCAGCGGGTGGTTAATTGCTGGAACAAACTTCCATCTGTTGTTGTGGAAGTTGATAGGTTGAATAAATTTAAGGAGGAACTGGACAGGCATTTGGAGGGAATGGTGTGATTTTTTTTTTTTTCTTTTGGCTGATGCTGCATAAGCTCATACACTTGCTTTCTTGCATCACATACCACTACTACTACTACTTTTCAGCCATTAATTATTTTTATGTGGATATTAAAGGAGTTGCTCCTGAACATTCCAAAAATTATGGCTGGCATGTGGCATACTCTCTCAAAAATGTTAGCAAACATGTTAATTGGGAGAAAACGAAAACATTGACCAGAAAACATTTTATATATTTTTTGTGCAATATTTACCCATCCAGTTTTAAGTAGAGGGGTTTTTTTTTTTGGCTAGGAAGCTCCAAAAACTGACCTTTAGAATATACAATCAGCAGGTATCGGTGGAAAATTCTGGGAACCCTGTCACTTTTAAATTTCTCAAGGCTCAATGATGTCACGATCAGGCAGCATCAACTGCTGTTGTGTTTAGTAAAAACAAAATAACCTACATTGATATATAAAAAAAGTATCATTTTTATTTGAATGGGATTTAAAAACTCTGTCAGAAAAAGACCATATTACTTCTTTTAAAAACTTAAAAATTATGAACTAGCCAATGGCAAGTCACCTAGTTGCCCCTTTTCATTCCAGATACAATTACTATATAGCACATTATGCAGTATTGATTGGAAACTGAAAATCTGCTCTTATAGTCTTTAAGAAAAGAGGTATTTAAAATCATTGCAAATTGATATTTCTTAATAAATATATCTTTAAATTTTAATTGTCAAATTAACATTTTCTGTCACCTTCAAAAACCTGATGAGTAAGAAATTTTGAAGTCCAGTTAAATTCAACAATGGCAGAACCTGGTTTTTTTCTTGGGACTAATGAGAAAGAAAAAATAAAATTATTTAAAAATTAACCTTTGATTTTTTACAAACATATAGAACCTCACAGGTTGCAGCTTTGTATTACTGATTTGCTTATTTGTGGTTAAGTTTGGAGATCCTGCTGTCCAGATTGTGGGCAGTAAGCAAATTTTGACAACTAAGAGCTTGCATATGAGCCAGGTGCTCAATCATTCACCACAGGAAACTGTCATGGTAGCACATCAAGCAGTTCTTCAAGGGGTCTACTTTGCACCAGCGCCTACATAAACTGAGAGTTAATGTAGGCTCTGGTGCAAAGTACACTATTCTCTGATTTTTTGCTGATTATTAAAAATGAATTTCATTATTTAAAAAATATATTAAGGTATATTTTTTAAATAATGAAATTCATTTTTAATAATCATCAGAGAATAGTGTACTTTGCACCAGAGCCTACATTAACCATTAACTCTCAGTTTCCCTGTTTCCCAAACAGCATCAGTTGAATGTGACAGGAAGGCCACATCTTCATGAACATGTTACAAATTCTGTACACACTTGTGTATTCTTTTATATGCATCACACTTCAGTTAGAATAAACTGATTCACAACATGCATAATTGTGATATATTTTACTTTTATTTTTTATTTTACTTTCCATTCCGCTTTGTGCTGCAAAATAGTGAATATAGAGATTGTGATATATATTTGCATCCTCTGATAATGTCTTTCAGAAAATAATCTGAAGATAATCAGAAAATAACATCTATTTTTAGAAAATACACTTTTACAAATTTGTGAAATTTCAAATTTTCACATGAATAAATTGCCAAACAAGTGTACAGCTAATGACTTTCATTGTGATCTTGCAGCTGTGTAGCCCAGCCAACACTGTGATATAAATTTCACACAGTGTTGGCTGGGCTACACAGAAGCATACTTCTGTTATATGCCAGTGCATGTTCTGGATTTTTCTGCACCCATTACAGGTTCAACGTGCATCCATATTTGTGGTTTACACTTGTTTTCAAAGCTATATCATAACGCTTAAATTATCATTATGTTCCATTTTTTTTATATAAATAATGTAGAATGCTGTAAATTATTTGTGTTATCTGATATTGTTACCTTTACTTTGCAGAAATTATAGCAGTGGCCATGAACCAACGCTGTTGAACATTAACTAATTAATACTGATCTTTAACAGCAAATGGCCAAAATCATGAGGTTAAGCACTGAAATATACAATCTCATTTTTCTGAGGATAAATTTATTATTGCCCACCTTTTTATATATATAAAATAATTGTTTTGAACGTTATTTTTGTCATTATTTGGAAAATGAGATGCAACACATAACTGTCCTGAATATAACTAGCTGTTCAACATAGCTTATCATGCCTACTGAAAAGGAAACATCACATACAACCATTGTGGTACCCCCCCACACTAAATAAAATTTAAAAAATTGGTTTACATTCTTTTTAGAAGAACACACCAATGATGTTTTTAGACTAAACCATTGAGGAAAAAAGCAGTAGGTTAGTTTAAATTTAAAAATTGTACCATCTAAGTGATTAAGATTGATGATTAGGATTATTTAGTTCAATTTTAACATCAAATTCACAAATTTCAGACCAAAATATGACAAAAAAAAGTCCAGAAAACAAATAGCCTAAACCTCACTGAAGCATTTATAGCAATCTTTGTTAATCAGCAAATGTTATTTTCTCCATAAATGTCTACATTTTCAATTGGTCCTATCAAATTTACCAGATGGATATATGAATGTTAATTGGAATTATGTTATAATGTAAAAGGAAAAAAATTAAAAAGCATTATGGAGGCATATATCTTGAAGAAGTACATTTATTCAGGCCTGCTGATGTTTCAAAGAATGCAAATATGTGAAAACATTCTATTTCCAAAATATTTTTCTTTCATTCAACAGATCTTTCTCCTTATATTCTCAATCATGTTTATATTTGATTCTTTCCTTTCCTTTAGCCTATTTTTTTCTTTAGCTTGTTTAGCCTTTTGTTTTACTGTATATTGTATCCTTTGCTGCTATTCATTATGTGTCTGTGTTATGAATGTAGGCTCTCAAGAGCTTCACCCGGAGATGGAAACTCTCTCTGCCAGTTCCTTTGTTGATGTGGAATACTCACCTGGATAGCTGTCTGTATATACTGTTGCCCATGTGATTTTTCAAGTCTTCCCTTTCCTTCAGCCAAATAAAGAGGTACTTAGTAGTGAACTTTACGACTGTGATCTGAGTAAGAGTCTTGAAGTACCTTTACAAGCATTTCTTAATATTAATTTTGCTTGTCAGTGCCAAAATGAATGTTAGACATCTCAGTCATCAAGACTTCTGATATTTGAAGCATTCATTTGTTTTTACATTTGCAATATTATGATTAAATAATTAGGACTAATTCTTGAATTGCTTTTAGATATCTGTTTTCTTGATATGATTTACAGTAACTTACTGTTACAAAAATGCATATCATGCTGATTGACAAGCTTAATTAACGTAACTACCTGGTGATAGAAGCAACATTTTGTAAAATGTGTACATAAAGGATTTTTCATTGCCCTCTCTTCCAAAAGTGTTTTATTTACATGCATGTGTATATATAATATTCTAAACAGAACCATCATGTTTGTGTGATAATTTTTCTATTTAGGCAGTTTTAACTGTAACTGTGATTTGGAATAAACAGTTTACATAATAGTGTGCATTAGCGTAGATTATTCTTTTATTTAAGAAAAAATAAAAGACAATTTTTACAAATTTCCACAAACAGAATTCAGACGTTTTCCCCTCCTTTTTAAAAGAAAAAAGTATATGTAAAGTTTGATTGTACAGTAAAATCTCGGTAATTCAGATTAATGGGGGTAGGGGTAGTCAGGATTATAAAATATAATGATATGTAAATATTTTCAAGTTATAGTTCATGAAAACAAGAAATCCAGCAACATATGTTAATTTGGACAATGAAATCACTTTCTTAAAGTATCTTAAAAAAATGATTTTATGAAAATTTGTATATGCAAAACAAAATATAAAGAGTTCAAATAAAATAAAATAGAACATGAGTAATATAATTTATTATTTAATATAGTTGGGGAAGGACATTACGTGGTTGTTTTCCATTAAGATTATTACTTTTTTAATATCACTGATGCACCACATGAAATTAATAATATAGTTTATTAAGCTATTTACCTAAACTACTATACATTAAGGTGACGTTTCAGCATCTTACCGATACCCATCATCAGACCATGCTGCTGATAGACTCTTGCTGATGTTTCACTGAGTAGTTATGTTAATTAAGCTTGTCAAAACACACCTGATGTGCATACAGGTTTCTGGGAGCATCGGCAAGAGGAGTCCTTCAGCAGCATGGTCTGATGATGGGTATCGGTAAGATGCCGGAAATGTCACCTTAATGTATAGTAGTTTAGGTGAATAGCTTAATAAGCTCTACTTTAATTTCACGTGGTATATGAGTGGTATTAAATATAGTAATAATCATAATTTATTACATTACACATTTTATATTATGTTACTCATTCTATAAATTTAATGATATGCAGACAGTCTGTCCCCAGTTGTTTTTGAAGAAGTTAAATTTTCTGAGTGTTGCTGTTGTCTTTCTGTATTTTTATTAGAATATAAAAAAATTTCAAATTATTCATTAGAATTAGAAAAATTTATAAGAGCATTGAGGGAACTTCTCACTTACTATAATTTAACCTTTGCTTCTTCACTTCCTTCTTTACCTACAGATCTTTTCTCCATGAATGCTATGGCATTTCTTTTTCATTACCATATGATATCCAGCTTCATCTTCTTCTAGCCACATTTTTGTATCTCTAAATTCCTTTTTTTTTTTTCTTTCACTATTGTGTAATGCATTTTGGCAGTTTTCATCTTTGATTCCATCTCAATTAGTAAGAACATTGTCATAATTTAATACAGTATTTCCCAAATTTTGTATAGTTGAGGACTGGTTTATCGTTTCAGTAGCATTTTGGGACACAAAAATATAAAAATATAAATGCATATAAAAAAAAAAAACATTGTCACTCTTTATTTAATCTTATAACAATAAGCCATTTATAATAATTTTGACAATATAGTAAAATCCCAGTAATTCACACGAATGGGGGGATAGTATGATATGTAAATGTTTCAAGTTATAGTTCATAAAAAATAAGCAATCCAGCAACATATATTAATTTATACAATGAAATCATTTTCTTAAAATTGTATCAAAATAATAATAATAATAAATTTAAAAAAAATCTAGTTCAATGTTCAGTCTATTTCTATTCTTGTTTTTGAAGAAAACCAAACACAAGAAACTGTCGCACTTATGTCACAACTTGCTGCATTCATAAATATTGTGTGATAATAAGGACTATTTCTTCTCCCCTCCTCCCCAAGCACTGGGCCACCAATCACAGTTGGTAGATGGATTGATAGCATTTTCATACTCTTCTTCTTTACTTCATTCTAACTTGCAGCCCAGTTATAAATAGCAGTTTATGCTATCATTTTTAAAAAATTAGCTACTGTCTTTTCTCTTATGGTGTCCTATTTAGTCAGAATAAAAAGTAAAAAAAAAAATAATAATAAATGAATAAGCTTCAGTTGCTTTCTTTGATATTGATATTTATGACTGAGCACGACTTTCTGATCCACAGATTGTATGAGAGCTGTGGTATTGGGAGATAAGAAAAATCGCTATGTTGCCATTACTTTAAAAAAATGTCAGTGGAAGAATACGCAGGCGCATTATCTAATGGTAAAAATTTCTTAATGTTTCATTTGCAATTAATTTTTCCTTTGGAATGGTTTTATCACTTTTAAAAAGTGATTGTTAAACCATTCTGAAAAAAGTTTTGGAATTGTATCTTTAAATTCTCATTTAGGAAGAATTTTTGTTCTGCATAAATAAAACACAAACACACACACAAAAAAGGCAATACAAATTAAAGGATCTGAATTAGTGAGGTTTTACTATATAAATAAAAACTGAATTAGTAAGTAGGAATTTTTCATGAAATTTTTTTTATTGCATTTCACTTTATTTCATTAAAACCCTTTTGAAATTTTAATGGAAGAAAGCTACTATTGTATATAAAATTTTATACATAAATGTTTATATAAATGAAGTATTATAGCAAAATTTTTAATAGCTGTCAGAGCTTGTATTTACCATTGTCTGTTACGTTCAATAAATATATTAAACAGTTCTGTCTTCATTATTGTTCTCTAGGAAAAACATGAATAGTAAGCACCTACTAAATTATATTTGCTAAATTATAATATCTAGCAATATTAAAAGATGAAGATAAAAAGAACATACAACAAATCTTCAATATTCGTGGGATACATACCTGTTAGTTGCTATGAATATTAGACTAAAGTATTATATGAAATCAAGGTGAATGTTCATAATTAATATAACCACACGGGTAAAACTTCACCCGCAAAAATTAAAAGTGTGATTTCCTTTTCTATTTGTACATCTGTGCATGATGCACCGGGATTTTCTGTTAATAAGACAAAAATATGATTTTATGCAGTTGCAGTCTTGATACACCATGGCAACAAGAACAAGTCTGCCATGCCATGTTGACTCCTATATATTTTTTGCCTCTGTTAGGGATCAGATGTGTAGAGGTACTAGTTGGGCCTCCTTGGGGCAATGCCCATAGGAGGATCCACCAGCTGACTTTATGCTTGAAACCTCTAGCTTAAATCCATCTCTGCCCTATGTCTATATTTTTTGAATGACGAGCATGGTGCAATTGATTTCAAGGAGGAGCTTTCCTTTTTTTCATGAGAGCCCTAATACACCAAGCCACATAATTACTTTTTCATGAAAAGCCTGTTATGTAAAACTTAACATAACAGGCTTTTCAATCCCCCCCCATCCTTACTTTTCATAATTTGTAAGTAGGCCCTTATTGTACAAAATAAGTTAAAAAAAAAATTCACAAAAAAATTGTCTTGCTAGCATTGCCAACTCCAGGAAATTAACTACTCTGTACAAAAGGAGAACAAGGTTCAGGAGCAAAAAAAATCTTGCAAGCTACATTACCCTACCAAACGTTTTGAGTAACATGTAGATATTCAAAGATAATGGCATGGTGGCTCCTTGGGCTGTAATGACTACTAAGCAAATCATTGGAGACTTTCTATTAATCTATAATAGAAATATGGTAGTATTGTGGTCTTCTCCTTTAAAGAATTCATCAGTTCCACTAAAAAAGAGAGCTATGTTGACCCTGCCCTAATTCTGCATTCTACTTCATCCCAAGTATGTTAATTTCTGTGCTCTCTGCTGGAAACTGATGGTGATTCTCATCAAATTGCATTTGCAGTCCTTGCTCTGGTGTAGAGGACTGCTGTGGGTCTAAAGTGCCACATCCATAAAATTTCTGAAATGTAGATCACGCCAATATAGCGTGCAGTATTCATGGTTCCATGCACTGCAAAAATTGATCTAATCTGTACAAGAAATACCCCTACAAAAGACCTACACTGTGCTGCCACTTTATTAGGTACAACCCTGCTGTGCACACAAATGGTTTGTCCCACAATGTTGCAAGTCACATGACCACCGTTGTGGATTTAATCCAAGTGTTTTGTAAAGTATGTTAGTTGTCTGATAGCACCCGGGGGGTTCCCCCATCTCCGTGTTGTATTCTTTGTAAGTGACAGAACTCCATGGAGGCGTCTCCATAGCCAGGTGGGCAGGAGCAGCAGTGCGTAGCACACGCTTCTTGATCAGACCGGGGTTCGAGCCCGTGACCACCAAATACGGAGGATACGGAAAGGTCAAGGAATGACCACCGCATATCCCCGGAGCAATATGACCTTAGTTGTTAATGCTCCTAAAAACCAAATAACAACAAACAGACAACTCCGTGGAGGCCAGGTGCCTCCGTAGCCAGGTGGGAAGGAGCAGCAGTGCGTAGTACACGCTTCTTGATTAGACCGGAGTCCAAGCCCGTCACCACCAAATACGGAGGATGCAGAAAGGTCAGGAAACGACCACCGCATATCCCGGAGCAATATGGCCTTAGTTGCTAATGCTCCTAAAAACCAAATAACTAACTAACCGTGGAGGCCAGAGATTTAAAAAGTGTGGGGAGTGGTTTGTTGTGTAGTGTGTTCTGTTGTTTCTCTGACCATTTAGCTGTTGGGACCCACCGTTGCTCACGTTTTGCCATTAGGAGGTCAGGCACCCAATAGATTGTTTAAGTACTCTGGCAGGGCCTGCCATCTATTTTCTGAGGATTTCAGTGGCAAGGCCTAAAAAAGGGAGGGGGGTAAACACTAGAATTTGGAAAGGCCAAAAGAGGTTTACGAGAAAGTGGTTGAATTTTTTTATGCTGATTAGAATTTGGCGGCATTGTTAGGGGGTGTACTCAGTTGGTTTAGTTAGAGTGGGGGGGAGAGAAACAGGGAGAAGGATTGGGATGATAGAGTAGGCTTCTCCAAAGAGGTCAGTGGGGATGAGCCCCACCAGGTGAAGTATGGGGTAGGCAGAGAGGGGAGGGGACAGACCCGTTTCCTCCCTCCACTGCATGGGGATGGGGTTTTAAAGGGAATCAGTTTAGAGTACCCAGTTCAGTTTGCCAAATGGAGTGCTGGCAGCAAAACAGCAGTATGTCTTTGTCGGTGATGGTTGTATGGATATAAATGCAGCAGAACAACCTTCTAATATCAGTTAAGCATACCATACAAGCCGTAGCAAGAATGGGGAAAAGGAGTGATCTAACGGACTTTGAACGTGGCATGGCAGTAAGTGCAAGATGTGCTGGACAAAGCATCTCTGAAACTGCAGTTCTTAACTTTTCACGCATCGCAGTTTCAAGGGTGTATCGAGAATGGTGCAACGAACAGAAAACATCCTCTCAACGGCACTCCTGTGGAAGAAAATCACTTGTTGATGAGAGAGGTCAGAGGATGGTTAGAATTGTGCAAGTAGACAGGCCACAGTGTCGCACATCATGTCAGAATACAGCCTTGGTGTGCAGAACAAAATATCGCAACGCCCCACTAGTTGCACTTTGTCACGAATGGGCTACAACAGCTGACGGCCACATCGCATACCTTTGTTATCAATGAAGAACAAGAGAGCAGGCCTCCTGTGGGCACAGCAACACCAGCACTGGACTATCGAGGATTGGAAAACAGTTGCTTGGGCTAACGAGTCGAAGTTCCTGGTGCATCTTGTTGATGGAAGGCTCAGAATTTGGCGAAAACAACATGAATCCATGGATGCATCATGTCTGACGACTACAAGGTGGTGGGGGTAGTGTTATGATGTGGGGAATGTTTTCTTGGCACACAAGTTGGGTCCATTGATACCCATAGATTCACATATGAATGCCACATCGTTACTGACCAAGTGCATCTGTTCATGTTGACTGAGTTTATCCTCAGTCAGATGGTTGCTTCCAGCAGGATAATGCACCGGTGCACCAAGCCCAAATCACTATGGAATGGTTCCAGGAACATGACAATGGCTATTCTTTGCTGCAGTGGGCTGCTCAGTCCCTGGATCTCAATTCTATTGAACATCTTTGGGATGAGCTGGAATGGGCTGTTCGCTGCAGGCCTACACCTCCATCGAATCTCAAGGAACTGCATGGCACACTCATGTCTGCATGGTACTCCATTCCTACATTTTCAGCATCTTGTTCAATCCATGCCTAGACGAATTGAGGATGTTTTTAAGGCTAAAGGAGGCTCAACACGCTACGAGGTAGGTGTACTTAATAAAGTGACAGCACAGTATAACTTTACAATTGGAACAGTGCACCAAAGTAGTTAAGAGTGCTCCAGGCAACCACTGTACTGAACACAGAAGAGTGAGACTTGTCATTCAATAGTCCAGGTTCAGTGTGCCAACGGATGGTGGGCATTTGCTTTTCTAAATGCTTGTGGGTTGTAGCTCTATTTGTGGAAATGTGTTTGTGGCTGCTCACAGCTCCATACTGAGATTCTCTGTAATCTGATAGCAAGAGGAAGTAAACCAGGTGCTTTAAAATGCAGTAGCACACTTGCCTGTCAGTATTTTACACCTATGAGTACAGTACTTGTTTTTTTTTTTAATTGGGCTCAGTGTCACCTCTGGACTTGTGTAGTATGTTGCTATTTGTTGACTTGAGAATGTTTAATTCCTGAGCAGTAGAGTATGCACAAACATTTTCCCCGTGTGATCTCCAACTATCACTCCTCTCTGAAACTGTTACCTCTTTCCCTGTGCCCATCATTCAGTATACATGTTTGAAATGAATCCTGGCCCAACTTCTGATCACCTTTATAGGCTAAAATATTTGCATATTTTATAGTTAGTTTTCTGCGGTACCCCATGACTTGGTGTATAGTAGACACACGAACTTAATAGCAAGTAGCACTTCCTTTAGCCCTTAGAACAGCATCAAATAAAAGGCATGGCCTCCACGAAGTGTCAAAAGCATTCCAAAGAAATTGTGTCCATGTAGACCCCATAACTTCCTGCATCTCATTAAGTTGCCTCAGGTTGGGTGGCTGAGAATCCATGTCACAAATGGCTTATCCCATAGATACTTAATCCAATTGAGAGCCCTTGCAGGTGGCACAGCAATCATAATTGCAGTCCTCAACTAGGTGAAAAGATCCAAATTCAAATCTGGTCAGCCAAGCAAGGAATTTTTATGCTTTTTCTTTTTTATTTAACTGAGTTGCTTGGTCTCAAGCAATGGTTGCATGGTTTTATTCTCCCAGAAATTCAACTTTTTCATCCAACAAACTTATCAAATACATGTAATTACAGGTACAATACACCAATACCTTGCCTCATAGCCATAATTACTATGGTGCTTAGCCAGTCATCTAATCCAATTCAGATACAGATATTCAGTGAATAAGCATGCCAATGATTAATAGCAGTAACCCTCATGCTCCTGGAACCAATTTCAAACAATACCTTGTGACAACACATTGTTGTAAGTAACAATTACCAGATGGATTAATGGATGCACTTGATGCATATTGATGGATGTGAGCATGAATGGATGCACTTGATGCATATTGATTCACTGCTATGAGGGTACCTAATTATTTCGCATGCCCTAAAAACATTCCACACTATCATACTCTCATCAATAACCTGTATTGCTTATAATTTTTTTTAATGAAACTCCCAAAAAACAATGGTATTAGAACCTATAGTACTTAGTACTGTGCATGGGTTAACAATTCAGAAGACTAAAGAAATTTGTTAACAGGCAAATTTCTGTAGTTGTAATTTTAAAGAAATACATGTGAAGTAAGGTTGTTCAAAAGAACAGAAGTGGAAGGGATAAATGAAGAAGACAAAAAGTTGGACAGTGAACAGATGTTAATTGGTTGGCACACGTGTTCAAAATGGCTTGGAAGAAAGCAGTTGAATTACAGATGCCAATTCAAAACATTGCCTGTAGAAGTACAGAAAAGGAGTGCGGCAGAGGTTGAACATCTGTGAGACTAAGAGAGTTGTCATTAATCAACTTGTGTGCCCTCTTGAGCAGAATCAAAGAGCTTGAGAGGTTTTGGGAATTACCCCCAGATATAGAAACAATATTCCATAGCAGGATGGCTTTAGGATTTGTATTATCAATAGATAGATGACCTTGTCAAGAAATTGTGTCACTGATGATGAACATAGGAGCACTGGACTCTTTTTGTAAGAAATATTTTTGTGAGAAGGTGGTTATCAATGGGCACTCCCCTTCTAGGACTAATGTTATTAGCAGAGTCCTCCAGGGTTCAGTGCTGGTCCCATTGTTGTTTTCTCTATTCATTAATGATATTGATGAAGGCATGTCAGAATTTTAACGTCTAAGTTTGCAGATGACACAAAGGTAGGCAGGGTAGTCAATCACAACAGTTAGGGTATAATACTGCAAAAAGATCTAGGCAGATAGCCTGAGGAATAGCAACTGAAGTCTAATATTGACAAATGCAAGGTACTTCATAGGGGAAGCATTAATCTCAGATCAACATACCAGCTGTGTAGTACCACATTCAAGACAGTGGAGAATGAAAAAGACCTGGGGGTAACTGTGCAGTTAGATATGACGTTTCTCTGAGCGGGGCAGAGAAACATATCTAACTGCCCAATTCGATATGATGCTTGAGCAATGCAGACAGGCTGCCAGGACAGCTCATGGAGTTTTGTCAGTGATATACAGAATTTTGCCAGAAGGGATAAGGAGATGATTATGCCACTGTATAAGAGAATAGGCAGGCTACATTTTAAGTACTTCATTACAGGTCCTGAAGGACATGGATCTGTTGAAATGAGTGCAGAAAAGGGAAACAAAATGGTGAAGGGAGCAAAAGGCTGCTCTTACCAGGAAAAGCTTCAGCAAATTGCAGCACCTACAGACTAGGCACCTACCAGAAGATCTGATTGAGGTGTTTAAGGCCCTGAATGGATTGAGTAAGTAAGCTAATGCTGATGCAATCCTTCGTCTTGCTCAGACTACACGTGAGAGGCATAAATTAAAATTGAGGAAGGATGGTTGCAGGTCAGATGTGCAGAAATTGAGCTTCAGCCAAAATGGCTGATTTTTGGAATAAACTGCCATCTGATTTTGTAGAAGGAGGTAGTTTGAATAGATTCAAGGAAGAAACAGATAAATTGTTAGAGGGGATGAATAGGTAAAATTGGATGTGTTGGCTTTTTTTTTTTTGCTGTTGCTGTATAAACTTGGATCTTTTGCCACTACTACTAATAAGGCAGGATTGAGTTTTAGATGGACTGACATTAACTAAGTCTTCTCCACCCCATTGAAGAACCACTGTTTGTGCAAGTCAAGGTTTTTCCAACTGGAAGGTAGAATGTGGTATGCTATCATCAGCAAAATTATACAATGGGAAAGGAGTGGGAGAAAGAATGAGCCTAGCACAACACCAGCATTATTGGAGAAGACAAACTGCCATCCACCATCACCTGCAGAAAATGATTAGAGACAAAACTGGATGCACAATTACAAAAATCAGCTGGCAAGCCATAAGATGGAAGCCTCTTTAGATCTTTATGCCAAGAGAACCAAAAGCCTTAGAAATGTCAAGAAAAACTACTTGGGTTTCACCAAATTTTTCAATTGAATTTGTCCAAAGATGAGCAACATAAGCCAATGAAGCAGTACTGATGAAATCCATATTGGCAATAATTGACCAGATGGAAAGTTAAGACAGTTTAAAAAGTAGCTGTTGATGGGTTTCTCCATTACTTTGGAAAGAATAGAGGTAAGTGCAATGGAACTATAATTGATAGGGAGGGATTTGTCATCCTCTAGCAACTGGCTGGGTGTGACCCAGTTCCTCTCTCCACTGGGGACCACTCCCCTGGTTCCCAATAGAAATATGTGATCTTGTATAGAAATCTGAGTGTTGATGATGAGGGGTATAGGAGCAGTAGATGCTACTTTGCATGAAGTAAAAACAAGTTGCATGTTGGGACCCTTAATACGAGTGAAATAACGTGACTGCCACCGTTAAGTTAAATTGTTTCCAACCAGGCACACCCCTTTGGTTCTTCCAATAGGATGACAGGCCAGAACTGGTTCCAGGAACATGAGACTGAATTTAGCCTACTGCGATGGCCTTCCCAACCACCAGATTTCAATCCAAGTGAGTACGTGAGGGACGAGGCAGAACAAGCTCTTCTGAGTAGAGATCCATTTCCAACAACTGTGGATAGCAGTTAAGTCAACATGGACCAACATCCTTGTGGTACATTTTTGACAGCTCATTGAGTCTATGCTACAACGAGATCAGACTGTTCTGAGGCTAAAGGGGACCTACTTGCATACTCAATAATAAAGTGACCATTGTATATTGACACCTGATGGCCTTAAGACATGCTCACAAATTACATATCTCGATTTTTTAAAATTAAAAAATAAGTAAGCTAAATTATGTGTAAGTGGAAAAAAGAAAAGCCAAGCAGGTTGAGTAGATTATCCATTACACTTCTGTATAACACTAAACACACTGTAATGCATGAAACTTTGCTTAAAAACAAAATAAAACGTGTCTACAAATTCACTATTGAATAAATTTATACTTGTAGAAATTTATGCAATAAATTTGCAGTCTTTTTCAATTTTATGCACCATATACAGCTTGGTTGGTATTACACAGAAATGACGGATGAAATTTAGTCATTTTTACTTCATTCATAAAGTATTATGAAACAAGTAGTGATGACTGTTTAAAATTAAAATCATGCTAAAGTAGAATCGCTTAAAATTATGCTTTAAAGTAGATTCATGAAATCCGAATTTTGTTTATTACAGTGAAATAAACTACTCGACAAAATTAACAGAATAAAATGTTTTTCATGAGAATACTTTATTGTAAACAATGTCTCAAATATGTGATATAATAGGCATCCTGGCATGCAAATTCCGAGTATCCAACAGAAATCGATCTACCACCTTACAGAGCCGCACATTATGCAAATTATTCATGCCTATTAAAACATATCACTTCTTTCCCGTTTTTTTTTTTTTTTTTTGGCTTGCTCAGTGGGACAGCCATATCTCCAGTTCAGGATGGCAAATCATCGTCGTTTAGATTATTCTTTGAGATGGCAGGCCGTTGGGCGACTTGAAGCAGGGCATTCGCAGGTGGCACGCTGGCTTAATGTGTCACGCAGTGTTCTTTCGGCACTATGGAAGCAGTTTTAAGAAATAGGAACTATTACAAGAAGAGCTGGCCAAGGTCGCCCGATGGCTACGTCATCCGCTATCTGGCTCTAACACTACGATGTCCTGTTACTAACTAATCTCTCTTGAGGTTGAGGTTGCTGCGGCCACAAATGAAAACATTTACAACCGCCCGTGTTAAGAAGGCTCAATTCAAGTGGCCTCTACACAATGAAGCCAGTGGGTTGTATCCAGTGGTGGGATTCAGCCGGTTCGGCAGAACCGATTCCTAATTTTTTGTTTTTGAGTTCGGCGAACCGGTTGTTAAAATGGCACTTGTGATCAGGGTTCTCTCTAAGGTGGGCGCCTGGTATTCTATGCCATTTATTAATTCAGCAAGAAATTTTCGTTTAGTATCGATAAAATGAAGAAAATGTATGTTCTGATTGATGTTTATCAATGGTATAAGCATAGTGCTTTGTTTATAAAAGTTTATGATATGACCACACGTGGACAGAACCAGTAAAAATATTCAAATATATTGGCACATATCCGCTCCTGCTCTATAATATATTAAAATAAAACATTTTTAAATTTTTTTGCAGTAGCCCTTAAAAGGATGAAAAGGCAACAGAGTTTGACAGATGTTTTTCAATAAGAAACCAAAATCAGAATTTGTTGTATTACAATTGGCCTTAGATTCAGTTACATCACCAACAATTTTCGTTGAACTAGTTGAATTGGAAAAACAAGATGCAGAGACAATATGTTCTTCAGTTATGGAAAGTTTAAATAATGTTGGGTTTACTAAGAACTACCTAGAAAAAAAAAATTAATAAGATTTTGCTCCGATGGTGCCAGCGTTATGCTTGGGAGAAAATCTGGAGTGAGCACTAGAATTGCAAAAGTTTCCAAACATAATAATATGGCACTGTTTAAATCATCGTCTCCATCTTGTTTTAGATGATTCGATAAAGGAAACAAAGCAAGTAAATCATTTTAAAATATTTATTGATAAGATATATACTATTTTTCATCAATCCAATAAGAACCAAATTGAACTTTCCGAAATATCCGAACAACTTGGAATTGAAATTATAAAGATTGGTAGAATTTTGGGACCAAGATGGGCTGTCTGTAGTTTAAGGTCAACCCTAGGTGTAGCGCTCTTATCCAGCGCTACATCACTATTTTTATTCAAATAAAAAGTACTTAGGTATGGCTGCCCGTCTTGAAAATATATATTTTATAACTGATTTGGCATTGATGATTGATATTTTAAACGAAATTTCTCTTCTTTCAAATGCACTGCAAGCAAGAAATATAGACATAATAAAGGCTGAAAAACTCGTGATAAGATCTATTAAAGCATTTCAAATGCTTGGAAGGGAAAAGGGTCCATACGAAAAAAAGGTTGAATTAATTACTTCAGAAACCTTCAAAAATATAAAATTTGTATAAAATCATCGATTTGTCTCGGGCTTCCTCAGGAAAGACTTTTAGAAAACATCGTAACGAATTTGAAAAAAAAAAAAAGACTAATGGATTGTGAACATTTAAAAGCAAGTTGTAGCCAATTTCAAGATATGAATAAATTACAATTTCTCAATTTTTTGGAGCCAGATTACTGGAATATTGAAGAAGTACTAGTTCCATGGAAAGCAGCTGAAGAACAATTGCTCGTATTTAATGACATTTTTAATTACCAAATTGATATTAATGATTATCGAGATTTCGTGGAAAACGTTTTAAAAAATTCCCAGAATTATGCAATTCCTGAAAGTGTTCAAAGAGCTAAAAATATTGTCAGAACAATTGCTGTAAGTTCAGCAGAAGCGGAAAGGGGTTTTTCAAAGATGAACATAATATGTTCAGAGAAGAGAAGTGGCCTAACTGTTTCTAATATATCAAACACAATGACTATTAGTCTAATCGGCTTACCTCTAAAGGAATGGGATCCTACTCCTACAGTGGTTAAGGATAAATCACTCAGCCGATGATGCTCGGATAAAAGCGAAGGAAATTGCAAGCGAGGACGCCAATCAAGAAGCAATATGGAAATATCTTAAATAACAGTTTTATTGTTTTTTGTCAGGTATTATTTAATATTTTTTCATTAATATTTTAAAATTCTTTCTTATAACATAATCTAGTTTTGTGGACCTCTTTTATTGTTCTTATTTAAGTATTAACTGCATGAAATAATAAACTACCTTTCGGTATATAGTTTTTTTATACTTAGAACGGTCATTAGGGCAGCGAACCGGTTGTTAAATTATTTGAATCCCACCACTGGTTGTATCCCATTAAGCCCAAACCACTGCAGAAACTGGTACCGTGAACATGTGACTTGGAGCCCTGACAAATCGAGTACAGTTCTGTTCTCTGATGAGTCCTGTTTTAGCCGACAAACAGATTCTAAATGTTATTTTTTCTGGAGACGAGGAATGCGGTACCATCCCTCCAACATCAGAGAAAGGAACACTTACGGTAGAGGCTGTGTTCTCGTGTGGGGCGGAATAATGGTCAACTGCAACACCCCTCTTCATGTTATTGATTGGGGTACCGCAACTGTGTACAAGTACCAAGAACAGATCTTCGAACCCTATGTGTGGTTGGCCCAGATTTTCTTTTCATGCACGACAACACCACTGCACATAGAGCTCAAGTGGTGGAGGAATATCTTGAAACTGAAGGTATCTAATAATTGCCGTGGCCAGCAGGATCAGTAAACTTAAATCCAATCGAACAAACGTGTGGGACGCCCTTGGGAGTCGCATTGCACGCCGACAACCAACTCCTTGGTCACTTGGTGGGCTATGGTCTGTGCTGGTAGAAGAATGGGATTTGTTGCCACAGAATCTTATAGACATACTTATACCGAACATGGCTCACCGCTGTCAGGCCTCTTTAGTCGGGGGGGCACATACGCCGTACTGATATCGTGTGACCATATTTTCGAGTAGTTTCTCGCTGTCTCCTCATTTCATCGTTATTCTACGGACACCGCCCAGGGTCGGATTTTAATGTTTGTCGACCGTAGGCACTTTTATTCTGAAAAGTGGGAAGAGGAGTAAAATATTTCTTATAATAAATTATACTGTATTAACACACTAACTGCGAATTACATCTTTTGATGTATTGCAAGTATGAGCAGTAAGTAAGAGCGCTTCTTGGTGATTCCCTTCTACTTTGACACACTCTCTCTCTCTCTCTCACACAGGGTAACTCGGGAATTTTTTTTTTTTTTTTTTTTTTTTGGCTGGTGCGGCATAAGCCTCAGGCTTCCTTGCAACCATATAGCTAATAATAATAATAATAATTCTCGAAACTTAACTGCGTTAAGAACAATAACTGCGTACGCTCAACTATAGCCAAGATCGCTTAATGCCATTGGCACTTCCATGTATCGAGAACAATACTACTCATCATATGGACTTCAAGAATGTTATTAAAGATTCTGCTACGACTAGAAGCCGAAGCAAGAAACTTTTATGATCTTAAGAAATGTTACAAGTAATCTAGATATTGACATATTGTAGATTTTGTTTCCTTTTAATTTCAAGCATAATGTTGCATTATTATTAAATCTGAAAACCTTTTCCTCCCTATTTTTTTACTTTTTTCTCCTTCCTTCGTAGGCCCTAGGCACACTGCCTAATGGGAAATCCGGCCCTGACACCACCATATCAAATTTTGTCCCGCTTCATTGCAAGCTCCACTTTTTCGACGTGTTCTGTTAATTTTGTTGAGAGATGTATTAAATTCGGAGAAAAAAAAAAAAATAAAAGCGAAAACTTCGCTAAAAAAATTCCAGTTGTTCGAAAAAATAAATTTTTAAAGAACTAGATTTTCTGTTGCTCACTCCAAATTTCTGGTAGCACCACTAGTGCAAATACTCCAATTAAACCACAGTATTTATTATTGTGAATAATAATAAATACCACTTGAATATTTGCGTAATATTTGTACGTACTTCCCTTGAGTTACATAATTTGTGAATGTCCCTTTATCTGCTTGGTTGCTAATTCACATAAGGTAACTTTGGCTAATATTATATCATGTCTAACTTAAATTTCTGGTATTTATTTTATCACAACATGATTAGTATAAAACAGAGCTGCGGTGCTCAATACGTTCTACGTTGTATTTCAATATTTGTAGAATAAGAAATTTACCTCAATATTTTACACAGAACACTTCCTAATGACAAATTTGCTAGAGAGTGTCATTAGGAAGTGTTTTGCGTACCATACTGAGGTAAATTTCTCTTATTCTTCTACAAATATTTTATCACAACGTACAAATTGACCTGAACAAGTATTCCATTAGTGCACCCAAACCATTTGCCTTTGAGCGGGGGGGGGGACTTGTACGTTCCACAATGGTAGTTTTTAGTAGAAAGGCTTTAGTTCTTCCTCCATGCGTGTATTTACGATCGAAAAAAACATTTCTAAAATCAAATTTACATGTTAAAATTATTATGATAGGTCCTCTGCACCGAAAGTAATTTTTATTTTATATTCAAAATAAAATTCATATATATGATGTCTTCGTTCTTGCCGACATTTTTAAGTCGGTCTTACTTGGAGAGTATAGTGCTTTGTTATTTGTTTGTTATTTGGTTTTTAGGAGCATTAGCAACTAAGGCCATATTGCTCCGGGATATGCGGTGGTCATTCCTTGACCTTTCCGCATACTCCGTATTTGGTGGTGACGGGCTCGAACCCCGGTCTAATCAAGAAGCATGTGCTACGCACTGCTGCTCCTTCCCACCTGGCTACGGAGGCGCCTGAGTATAGTGCAGAAGTCATCCTATGAAGAAGTATTGAGGTAAACTCTTACGTATTCTATGTATGGCCGCATAAAAGAAATCCTGTTTCAATGGCGTGAGTTTACATATCCTAAGATGTTCCTTGAAAATGCAGCTGAATAAACAGTAATCGTAGACGAATGCAATGCACTGTTAGTGTGGAAGTTGTTCCGTATAAATTATGAGAGCAACTATGAGTGTTCTTTTAACACGTTATAAACCATATCCATTGCGACCAGGAGTGATTTACGTAAGGTAAGGTGTCATTAGTGCGTGTTTCATGATGGCTTGGTTCATGTGCCTTATCTGCATACTACATTTATTTCGTGAATCGCAGTCATTTGTCTGCAGTAAGTACCTTGGAAGATTTCATTTTAGCTTAGCTCTTGTTTGATTTGCTGTTTTTACTTTTATTAAATGCACATAATAAATATGCCCTAATTAGTGAAAAGTTTCTACCATATTTTTGTTGTCATTCCATTCACAAATAGGAATACACTCTTCCTATTTCTGATAGAGTAAATTCCAAGTACAACAGGGCTTGACATGAACAGAGATTGTAGTGCCTGAAGTGATTGGTAGATATAAATGTTAATAAAACGCTTGAAACGTCAAATGTTTCAGACTATACCAGGCGGCCATTTGGGAGAACTGGTTGTTAACCATAGAGCGAATTATTAATTTAGAAGGATACCAAAACGATGAAGTTATCTTGGGGCATGATTGTAATGGTTTAGAGTTGTACTCAAACTTAGACTACAAAATTAAATCAGATTACAGCATAGCTAGAAATGATCAGACTCACCTTATGAATTGTATTTAGCGGTATGATATAACGATACGAAAGCGTAACTTGGAATTTCGACTCCTATCGTCAAATATCGCAAATGCTTTTGTTTTCATAAAAATAATTAAATTATAGTTATATTATAATATTAATTAATTAATATTTTTGAATTCATTATTATATTAATTAAATTATTATCTGTGCGTTGATTTTTTATAAAAAAGAAACTTTTATAAATTATAATAATTGATATAGATAATAACAACTGTCATTTTTAAAATAAATTATAAATTCAGTTATTCTAACTCCATTCGGCCCCTGTTTCCGGTGCCCATTCACCATGCTTTAGCTGTCTCCCTCTGACCGTAAGTGTCGGAGGGAGGCAATTGCCCCACTGAATTTTGTTAATTACTCAACATTACAGTGTGCCTAAGCAATGTTAATTTTTATTGTCAATGTTAGTAATTTTAAAAAGGTGTGAGGACTCTTAAAAAAATGATCAATTTTAAAAAATAATAATTTTCTAGATCTTTCCATTTCGCAGGAGTACAGAACTAGGTACCTTTACCATGATACGCAGTAGTCTACTGCTCACGTACTTGACATGGCAGTAACTCATAGATACTTATAGTAATTTTTGACCAAGTCATTATGATTGGCATACATGAAAGGTATACCGACTTTAAATTTTATAAGAAAATATATCTTCAACTAAATTTGAAGCAATAATACAGTAAATTCTGGCTTCAACAGGTTTCGGGAACAGGACAGCATCCACCAAACTCGGATTCGCACGCTTACGGGATCCAGTGAAGTAACTGCCTCAGTTTGATAGTATTTACCACCAGTTAAAATATTCTCACAATAGAACAGAGTGCTAGAGAACCAAGATTTTTTTTACTAACACATTCATTAGCCTGCTGAGCGTGTGAGATAACAGTAGGGAGTCATCTGAACTTTCACTGAGGGTGCTTGAGAGCTTTTCACACTTTCAATATGCTTTATTCAGTTTCCATTGCCACTATATATTGTAGTAATCTAACAAATTAATAACGTTGGCAAAAATTTCACGCTTAGTTAAAGTGATCATTACATATACGAAGTACACAGTATCAAATGAAGGATAATTTTTGTAGTATAGAAACAGCACATTACAAAATAGTTTAGTAATAGTATTTTAGTAGGTGTCTTCAAGTGAGGCATAGTAATATGGTATATACGTGCTCTCTCTCTCTCTCTCATGTGGGTTAGAATTCGATTTTTTTTTTTTTATTAGAGTCACCTCACTTGTTTCAAGTAGTGAACTACAGCGGCAGGAAAGTTTAACAGACTCGAGTGTTTATGGACCTCTAGAGCCACATTCATGCCTAGACAAATATGACAGTAGTCTAGAGCAGTGGTCTCAAACTCAAATTGCATGCGGGCCGAATGCACGATCTGAAAGCAGCTGACCGGCCGGAATTTTTTTTTTAACAAAATGAGAGTGAATATAAGCACCGTATTTACAACAAATACATAATTGAAATGTATTTGCGAGCCGTGTAAAATTGCTTCGGGGGGCCGGATGCGGCCCGCGGGCCGCCAGTTTGAGACCACTGGTCTAGAGCACATAATTTGACAAAATGTTTTTGCATTAAACTTTTCTCTCCCAATAATTGCTTAGATAATAATAATAAGAGGAAGAAGAAACAATCCAGAACATCAACGCAGAATGCAGGGTGATTACCCAGACAAAGTACACTCACAGACACGACCAGGTGGCTAGGATTGATTGATTGATTGATTTGGTAGTTGTTGGCGCATCGGCTTCTGTGGCCATATTGCACCTGCCAAGGTTTTTTGCAGTACTTTGATCCAAGCCCGAGGCGGGAATCGAACCCGCGACCTTTGGGTTGCCGGGCAGGTACTTTACCCACTCGGCTAGCCCGGTCGGCATGGCTAGGATAATACATCAGAAGCTAGCGCAAAAATAGCAGCTGATCAAAGAAAGTTTGCCGTATTACAAGTACGAGCCTCAGGCCATACTAAGAGACCTCTACTCACAGATTATACTGGGACCGTGTCATAATAACGGACAAGACGATCAGACAACCCTCATCGACGAGAAGGAAATGGCTACCTACCTGATGGACATAGCGGTGCCCAACATCGGCAACCTCCAGAAACATACGAGGAAAAGATCAGTAACTACTCAGACAAGAAGTCAAAGATATGTGGCATATGGAACAAGTGATGACCATTACGATCACCGTGTCAACCACCTGCAGGGTGCCAAAGAGCCTCCATAAGAACCTAGCAGCAATAGGCCTCCTAGAGAATACTTACATGGAACTCCAGAAAGCCGCGATCCTGAATACCTGCAGGACAGTAAGAGTTCCACGACCAATAGTAACAAAACCGGACATAACAACCACCCTGTGCACTTGGTACCAATACTCATCACGGAGTGGGACCCCTCATTAAGGAGAAATAATAATAACAACAATGATAATAAGTCAGTTTTATTAATATAAACTGAAGGATTGGTGGCATTTTTGTTTTCCTTTTCGTGTAGTGAGGGACTGACTTTTCCTGTTTGCATCTAGGCGCAAAGACAGGCTATGGTTCTCGTTTTGATGTAAGCATGAGGCCATGAGAATTAAGGGCGAACGCACCGGGTGATTTTGGGGTTTATCGTCATGTTAGGGCACCATTCAGGAGCTCATCTCGGCATCTTTGTCGCAAATTAAGCTTCACGCCTGGGCCATTTCAGATCTGCACGAGACAATAATAGCATTGTAATCGTTCTGGCACTAATGGGCCAGCCCATATCCGACTGAATATTCATTCCCATATGTCTACCTCCGTGCAGAGTACTGTATCTGTTTTTTTTTTTTTTTTTTTTTGTCACTAGCAAGCTTCACTCTATTACTGACAAATGATGGAAGATAATTTAACAAAACGTCTCTGCTATTAAGTTTATTTCTGTACATAGTGGAACGTATATAGTTGAATGACCACTATGTTGTCTACGTAAGGGGTGCCTCCATAGCCAGGTGGACAGGAGTAGCAGTGCGTAGCACACGCTTCTTGATTATACCAGGGTTCGAACCCGTGACCACCTGACCTTTCCGCATCCTCCGGGATGCGGAAAGGTCAGGGAATGACCACCGCATATCCCCGGCACAATATGGCCTTAGTTGCTAATGCTACTAAAAAAAAAAAAAAATTATAACAAATAACAGTCTAGGCGAGTATTGTTTTCGCAAAATAACGTTTATTTTAGTTTTAAGATTTCATATTGAAACCAAGTATGTAATATCATTCAATATGTAACAAAAGATTGTATAAGTATTTGGATATTTACACGTCTAGTAATACTATTTATGCTTTGCTTTCAGGTCCCATTTTTTCGCAGTATTTGCATTGCAGTGAAAAGCACGGAACAAAAGTAAGTCATTAGTAGTACTTCTTATTTTGTAGTTAATTAAAATTTGAACCAAGTTACAATTTCCAACCAAGATTGTGAACCTTGAATGGACGTTACCTCTGAATTATCATTCTTATTTTGTGGTGAAAATGAGATCATGAGTGTACTAACATCAAATGTATACAGTACATCTTTGCATTTGAACCGACATTTATAAAGTTTCATTGAATATAAATTATGAACATAAAGCCTCACTACGAGAGTTGTTTAGTAAGCTCGTATTTCGACCATAAAGGAACTAAGACTTTCCTTTTAAATTTTATGTTCAGTTAATACACAACTTTTTATAAACTGAATTTGTGGATTTGTTTTTCCAATGATCACTACACCAGTTTCCGTAGTCTATTGGATCTTCCCCAGTAAACAAGTAATTCAGGCCGATATACACGTAAGTTAGTTGTTCTCTTCATGAGACGTACAAAAAAAAAAAAAACCCTGTCATATTAGAGCCACCAGAGAACCAGCTCATCTGCCCGTAAAGTGTGTTCTGGTTGATTTGCATGTTTTGCTGGATGAAAAATCCGAATTTCCTTAGGGGAAACCTTGCTGTTCACGCCTGAGACCGATTAACTCAACCACATAGTGAAAAAAAGCCCATAAAAGTTCATCGCGCCATTGAAGGGATTCGAACCCTGACCTTTTCCAGCCAGTGTGGAGAGAACGGTTATTACATCCACTGTGCTACCACGTGGCACATACAGCCGAGCTGACTGATTGGAGAGGTGTTATTGTCCGATGCCACATATCTGGCTTGTCGATTCATGCAATTGCTGACAACCTACGCCATCCAAAGTTGACTATCTGTGATATTATCAAAAAAAAAAAAAAAATGGAAGCGTGACGATACCGCCACCGTCCACTACAGAACAATACCCATATACTTTTTAAATCTCTGGCCTCCACAGAGTATAAGGTATGTTCGTGTCAGACGGCACCTGGGATTTCTCCAATCTCCGCGTATGTTCGCTGTATCGAGGACAGTACACTGTCAAGCCAGAGACTTGAAAGTGTGTGGGCCATGTTAGTGCAGTGCGATGTGTTGTGCCCATTGTTTGTCCGGCTTATTGGTCGCCAGGCCCCTGGCCCGACATTGCCCATACCTCGCCACGTGGAGGCTAGCCGGGTGTGTCCAGTATCACAACAAGTTGCTCTGGCAGGTCCTGCCACCTAGTTTCCTGGGATTTCACTGGCTAGGACCTAAAAAAAAAAAAAAAAAACAAGCGTTTGACATAAATGCTTAATGGGATTGCTGTTTAGAAATCGCTGGTTGGGGATGAAAGCTAGAGAGATGTATTAAAAGGCTTATTATTTATTATTATAAATAATAATAAATAATAAGCCTAACAGGTCGGTCAAAATTTTGATATTAAATTTAGACGTGAGGCTATACGCTAGATGAAAGATAGTGTTAGTTGTTCCCTATTGGAACTCACCGCCGCCCACACGTTGCCACAAGGAGGCAGGTCAGGCACTCAGTAGATAAAAGAAAAAAAAAAGGGGAGGGGGTGCACACTAGAATTTGGTCGAAAGGGATTTACATGAAAGCGGTAGAATTTAGACGTTGATTAGAATTTGGTGGCATTGTTAAGGGGTGTACTCAGTCGGTTTAGTGAGGGGGGAGACTGAAGGGGAAACAGATAGAAGAATAGGGACGATAGAGTAGGCATCCCCAAAGAGGTCAGTGGAGACGAGCCCCGCCAGGCGAAGTATGGTGGAGGCAGGGGAGGGAGGAGACAGGTCTCTGTCTCCTTCCCCTCCCTGCCTGGGGATGAGGTTTTAAATCGAACCGGGTTAGAGTGCCCAGTTCAGATCGCCAAATGGCGTGTCGGCAGCAAAGCCGCAGAATGTCTTCGTCGGTGACATTCTATATATATAATTTTTTTTTTCACTCACACTCATTCATCTTAATAGTAAATAGTAATGTAAATACTATTTAAACTAGGGTTAATGTGTACTTAACTGTAGCATTTATGGTTTGTGTTCTTTTTTCTCACACGCTTACACTTTCATTCATTCTTCTAGCTTTCATTTCATTTAATCGACTCTTGCTTTCTGCACTGCACTCTCTTGGCACCTCAACTTACTGTAATCCTTCAGTTGTGGTGCAGGCCTAGCCGCAAGTTTTTTGAAGGCCAGGGAAGATGCAGTGTTTGTGTGGTTAGTAAATGTTTGTTAGTATATATAAAGTAATGTAAGTTATTCCCAATCTCGGTCAATCACATTTGTTCTTCCACTCATTCCCATTCATTCTCTCTTTCCCTCATGCTAGGTCACTCTTTCTTTCACCAAAACTGCCATTTATTCCCTTTTACCATAATTCCTAGTTCACTCAGTGCCCAACCTATTCATTCTGTCTTTCGTTCTCATTCATTCATTCTACATTGCATCCCCTTGCTACCAGCTTACTGATATTTTTCAGCTAATCTGCTTCCCTGGCTGGATGTACATCTCCCTCCACTACATGGTTACGTATTTGGTGTGGGGCCCCAGGTTCCTACACATGGCAGGGTAGTCCTGGGGAGTTTTGTCATGTCATGGTGCAGAAAACTGCTATCCTGACAGTTAAGTCATCGTATGGGCGTGGTGGGAAACTTGGGCAATTTTAACTATTGATTATTGTTTAAATGCTGGAGGGCAGAATTGCCATTCTTTGGATTGTTCTGCGCATTTCGAATACATTCTGTGTAAAAGATGTAAAGGCTTTATAATTTTCCTCTTCTATGTTGAACAGATATTCTTCTCCCCTGGGAAGGGGACCAATCTGTGCTATTAGCTTTGTTGCCTCCACAGAATACTGTGTTTCACAAATAATGCATACAACGCGGAGATGGGAGAAACCTCTGAATACTTTACACCGCCACCGTCCAACAAGGCACAGGAAGACCACAGCTCACCCCATGTAACCAGAGGGTACTCGGAATTATAGTACAACAATCTCGTCAGCCATCACTACATTAACCAGAAGTTTATGGTATCAACAAGGATTACGGTCTGTGCGAATATACCAGGTACGGTGCTTTTAACTTCGGTTTTCACGGAAGAGAGGCGGTGCATAAGCTACACATCACTACTAATCGCAATCTACAGCCTTTCATGGTTCAACAAACACCGTACTTGGTCCATGGAGCAGTGGAAATCGGTTTTATGGTGTGACGAATCTCCTTATACTTTATTTCGATCAGAGGGGCAGGCGTGGGTGGGAAAGTTGCTTATAGAACGTCTGCTCTCGAAGTGCATCGTGCCGGAAATGAAGTTCAGAGGAGGAAGAGTTATAATGTGACCCTATTTCTCATGGTGTGGAATAGGATCCTTGGAGATTGTGCAGTGAACCATCAACATAAACGCCTACCTTAACATTTATTTATTTATTTATTTACATAAATAAATAAATATTTTATACAATACCATCCTCTGTACAATGTGTCAGTTATTTGGTACATATCTGTTTGTTTCAAGAGGATAAATTAAATAAATTCTCTTTTTACTCAGAGACGATCAAACTTTCAGAAGAGGAGTTCTCAAGATAGAAAAAATACAAGAAAGAGCACCGTATTTAGTAGTCATGTCAGCTTGAACCACGGTCACTCAAAGCGCGTGTACTTATGCACCCTCGCTCCATACCGCCGGTGTTGGTCGAGAGTAGTTCATGGATACATATGTACAAAAGTTGGAATAGCTGGCTCACAGTCCGATTTGAACCCTATGGGATGAAATGGAACGTCGGGTAAGAGCCAACCGACACATCCCACATTGGTAGTTCCATTGGTCACTGTTCTGTAGGAGAAATGGAAGTCTATATCCACTGCAAACTATCGTTCGTTGGTGGAAAACCTGCCGTAGTAGCCAAAGAGGGCAGTCACGTTATTGAAGTAAGAAGCAGTGACGTCAATGAAACCGACGTGTGTCCGAATACATTTTTTTTTTTTTTTTTTTTTTGGAGTGTGACGTACATCGTTGGTAAGTAATTAGGATCGGTGCAATATTAACAGAGACGACCGTGGCCAAGAGGATACACAGAATAACGAAAGCCCTAAGTTCGAATCCACGCCATACGATAATGCACTTTTATACTTCTGAGACCCTTATGTGGCGCTCAGGAAGGTGGTTTTTTTCCCCTTCCCAGATTGTTTACGGATGTTCTATTGAAGAAAAGACTAGTGTGATCTCCTGCCTGTTAACATCTCTCTACTGGCAAGTACGTTTGTTTATATTTATACGCATTCATTAGGACAATTTGGATTCCCCTTTAGTCTAACACGATCTTCTGCCGCAAATCAGAATTGTTGTTTGGTTTTTAGGAGCATTAGCAACTAAGGCCATATTGCTCCGGGATATGCGGTGGTCATTCCCTTGACCTTTCCGCATCCTCCGTATTTGGTGGTGACGGGCTCGAACCCGGGTCTAATCGAGAAGCGTGTGCTACGCACTGCTGCTCCTTCCCACCTGGCTACGGAGGCGCCAAATCAGAATTGTCTTAATAATAAAAAGAAAACAGGTGAAAACGTGTCTATAAGCCAGAAAGGACAAGTGTTTGACTGCAAGTGTTAAATTTTACCACGAAATGAAACTTAGATTTTTCCAAGAGAAACTACGTGTCGAAACGAATATTACGCCAAAGTAGGTCCTAACAAATATTTGAAAACTTCAAAAATTTTAAAACTTTTCAACCATTTCTTTGAAACTTTTAAAGAAGATAATAACTATTATTTTGACATAAATTGTATAATCTGCTCCTTGAATGTTGCTTTTTATCACTGAAAACCATTAAGGTCTATTATTAAGATCTATTTATAACCATAGAAAAAAAATTGTTCACTAGATCATATTATGATCGTTGACAGGCATAATAATTCAGGCTATAATATACGCTGATGCTCCTATCCTGGAATATTCCAGGATAGGAGCAGGACGTGTGGTTATAATTGTATTAGTTAGTGCTTATTAAATTTATTTTCAATAACTGCACACGAACAGCTTTTTTTTTCTAATAATAATCACATTTATATTTGATTTGAAGAATATAAGCTCTGACAGTATGACATTAAAATATGCATAAACTTGTGCCAAAATTAGCATCTTTCACTGAGTGATTTTATTATTTTATTTTTTTAATTTAAAAGAAGATCGAATTTTAATTGAAATTTTCTGCTAATCGTAAATCCCTTAGCAACCTAAGGAAATCATCTGATAAAACGTGACCTTCATTGAAATATTCAGAATAGCAAAGTCAGTTAAGGACTTTCATATTTAGGTTTTCGATTTCAACTGTGGTTCTTTTTCCTGCCCTCTGCAATCAGACTTTTTTTTTCTGGAAAAAGATTGTATGGTTTCTCCAAGAGTCTTCATGTCTAAATTCAAAGTTGGCTCAGTTCAGATTAAGCAAGTCCACACTGAACGTTTGCAACAAACAAACAAACTCGAAAACTGTGATAGAAATATAGTTTGCTGAAATTGTGAATGAAATAGCAGAATGTTATTAACTAATGCTCTCGAGTATTTTTAAAGTTAATTAAAACAATTGAATTGTTTAGATTAAAATTGAGTAATTTAATTACAGTGTAACAGTGGCGAGATTAATGGTCTGTTACTTGGATAATGAAACGTTCATTATTTATACTCCAACACAAAATAGTTCATTTGGCCCCAGTCACTCAATTTAGAAAGTTATGGATGTCACCTTTTATTAACGTGGTTTTCTTGCATGAATTACACTATTACATTTGGTTCGGTTTTTATGACGCATGGGCGACTAAGGCCATGATGCGCCAAGTTCAACACAATTAAAAACGCATTGAATCAGTCAGTGGTCAACTTTAAACTGCTTCAGACATTTATTGGGTATCTAGTTCCAGAAAAGTGGATGTAAATATTTTTTATTTTACAGTATTTTCAGATATACAACGAGTGTTGCGACAACGCTGGAGTCCCATCTGATTCCCGGCAACTTAAGAATGTATGCATGAATCCAGCCACACTGAAGAATGTAAGTAGAGAAGTTTCTTGTATTCTCACTATCTTGTGAACTCCTCTGACCGTGTGGTCGTCTCGGAGTATAAACAGAATTTATTCATTTAATACAACATTGGATGGTGCCCATTAATTCATTGTAACTAATTAATTGATAATTATTTTTTTGTTAAACTTATTATAACACTTCAGCAACTTCTTATGCCTTCAATACGATTAAAATTTTTCAAAAATATTTTTAGTAGTTTGAATCCTATTGAAGTCTTTCATGAGTTTACTTCGGAGGAATCGTGTCTTCGATGGGATTCAAACTCCTGCCTTTCCAAACTGTGGCGAAATTTTTTTTTTCTTTGTGTATGGTATGGATGTGAGAAAATTGAAGACGTGATTTGGATTCAGTATGTCATAGATATCCAGAGGGTATCCTCTGGATATCTATGGCATACTGAGTTTTGTTGGTGTTAGTAGTTGTCTTGCTATAGTCCATCAGTTAGACTGCCTGACAAACAAGTTTAAATGTATCATTAAACATTTCAGGACGCGATATAGAATTGAAAAAAAAAAAAAAAAAGTAGAATTTCACGAATTGCATCGAACTGTATTGTAAGAATAATACAATACAGGAATTCACTCTTTGGATGGAAGTAGATGGAAACGGACCCTAAAACACCAATGTGTCTAATATGCAGTCAACAACATATGTAACTAGAAGGAAAATCCACAGCAAATGCTGTGGGTTCTCCTTTTCGAAAAAAATCATCCCAGGGATGATTTTTTTTTTTTTTTTCGAAAAGCAAGAGACCAATGGATTCGCAGAGTCACATCATCACAGCTCTGGAAGGCTAGGAGTATCAAAGATGAAGTGGATCCCAGTTTTCTCGATTTTCCAAAGAGTTCGTAGGAATCAGATCTATTTCTAGAGGGTCAAGTGAAGATTTCTACTATGGTCACTTTGCTTTCCTAATATGGAAACTATTTATATTATTGGCATATACTTATTAAATTCGTAGATTTGATCGAATTGATGTTTTTTGGTCAGCAGTATGTAAAAAAAAAAAAAAGTATTTTTTATAGACAAAGATTAGAAATTTATGAAAGTTATTATTATATTTAGTTTATTTTATTTAAACTTTTGCATTTTAAAGTAATTTTAATTATGGTTTATTTTATTATTTTAAGGTGTCTACCTGTGTAGAAATTCGAAAGGTAAGCTTTATCTAAAATAATAATTAATTTTCCCCTTATATATAATGTGAATTCTTATACTACATTATATTAAAATTTTAACAATATTATATTATTTTTATTCGCTCATAAAATTGAAAAATTGAAGAGAAATACAGGGTGTCCCAAAAAGGTGTAACCAATTTTAAATGTTTTTAACAAATGTAATTTTAATGATAGAAACACAAAACCTGCGCTAAATGTGAGAAAAACAGTTGAAGTTTTTACTGACGTTCAACATGTGCACCACTTGTCACACGAACAGTATCTAATAGGTAATAAAGTTCATCCCATGTTTTTTCAAGGATGTCACGCTTAATCATGGTAATTGCATTTGTAATCCTGCGCTTTAAGTCTGCGATGTCTGCAACAGGGGTCTTGTAGATTGTGTCTTTGATGAATCCCCTAAGTAGAAATCACAAGGGGATAAATCTGCTGAACGTGGTGACCATGCAAAAACGTCATCAATGTGGCGGCGCTCCATCTTCTTGGAAAATAACCCCATTTGGCAGTTCATCCAATTGAGGATACACATAAAGCTCAGGCATGTCCTGGTAATTATCCGCTCTCACAGCGGGGTTGCCATTGGTTGGCTGGGGCCGCTTTAAGTAATAAATATCAATATCCACTTTCACAGTCGCTTCTTGAAAGGATTATTAGTTTCATATTGTTTGTATTGCTCATTTAAAATTGGTTACACCTTTTTGTTCGTGAGAAAAGTGGTGCACATGTTGAATGTCAGTAAAAACTTCAACTGTTTTTCTCACATTTAGCGCAGGTTTTGTGTTTCTATCATTAAAATTACATTTGTTACAAACATTTAAAATTGGTTACACCTTTTTGGGACACCCTGTATTTCTCTTAACGCATGTCCTTTAAATTTCGTAATATAAATGACCAATCAATATCCATTTATTGAGCAACATCCAGTACAAGAAGTGGTTATAAAACGAGTACACAAGTTTGGCAATGAAACCTGTCAAAGTGGGTACATCATGGAGCAGCAATAGGGCTAATAAGAATGGTTAAAAGGTATTAAGTAATGGTTAAAAGATAGCTATGTAACGATAAGATCTGAATATAACTTCATTTGGAACATAAATACAAATTAAGCAAAGATGGGTAGCCAGGACAGTAAGTTCGGAAATTAATTTATATGAACTATGCTTAAATTTTTAAACATTTTTTGGGTACCTGAATGTACGTGTATCAAAAGAGGTACAAGAGCATTCATGCACCAGAGAGAGTCGTATTATGTCAGGGAATAAGGAAACATTACGAAATCCAAAAAAAAAAGGAAATATGTCAGATGGAGAATTCGATGTTTAAATTAAAAAAGGAAGAGATTTTATAGTGAATTTTAAATACTTTTCTCAGCAGATTGAAGAAGTTTTTATTATTATTTTTTTTTTTTTTTTGTTTATGAGAATGATGGGCTTCACCCTTAACGTTTTAGTGTTTGACCATATTGAAGAGGAAGTGGTTATCAAGCCTGTGAAATCTGGTTAATGACGAGCAGATTCCATTGGATCGACATTGAATCTTCATCTAATGACTGCGCAGATTTCAACACAACCGATATTGAAATTATATAACTTGCAGAATAATGTACTTAATTATTCTTCTGAGTTTAACAGTCGCCAGGTTGAACTTAGAAGACTGAAAGCAGTCGATCATGAAAGATCTTGATCTGAGAAGTTCAACATTAGATTTGAAGAAGGCCACACAAATTTTTATTATTAAATTTTTAAATTAGACTGGAAGAGATGGAATCGATTAGATTAGCAAAAATTATTGTGCACTTTCCCCTCGACCAAACAGGGGAAGCGTACAATATCGTAGATTTAATTAATTTTGAAAAAATACTTTATAATAATATGGTAGAAGTACGCCTGCCATATATGAGAATGATAATATGTAGAAATACTTAAATTACTTCTGAAAGTTGTGAAATGAAATTAAGCGGATCATTCCTTGAAATGTGTAAAGTCTACGTGCATTATTATGACACATTCAAACGAATGTCTTGCTAACCTTTTGTCATAACCTAATAAAAGATTTTAAAATTCGTTTCTGAAGAACAGTAACATATACGAAGCGATTTAAAATTCTTATGAGATGCAAATCCAATGATTTATGAACGTTTCCCAAATAAGTTAAATGAAACAGTGAAAAACTGTTGTAAATCCCAAAATTGTATCAAAAGGAACTAGAAAAGGAAGACGAATTTTACTTACAAAAATTATTCAATTCTGAACTAATATTTTGATTTACGAAATCTGTATGTTAAACGACATTTTTTCTTATTTTCTAGAAACGAGAAAAGAACATTTCGCAACCTCTGGTAAGTGAAATATAGATATATTTTGAAAATAAACAAATTATTAGCTGTTGATACACAGTTAATAGACCTCCGTATCCGAGTGGTCAGGAGCGGGAGTGTAGTAGCACACGCTCCTTGAGTAGACCGTGGTTCAAGTCCCTGACTGCTAAATACGGTCGATCTGCCAACCCGCACTGGACCAGCGTGGCAGATTATGGTCCATTTTCTTCAACATGAATTGTTGAAGAAAATGTCGAGGACCTTTCAGAGTTGGTATTGCAAGGACCTTTAGGTATACTGCGGCTTTACTCTCGTTAATCGAAAACCTTAAGAAGTCATGCTTTGGAGCTTAAATAGCTTCCATAGTAGCGCATGGCACCGAGCACGAAGTAATTGGCTTTCATCATCCATCAAAGGCATATTGCATTTTTGAGCAGTTGGTCGACATGCTGTCAAAAGAGGAGTTTTAAGTCAAACCGAATTCCCGTGTCAGTTTAAGAGAGACCGTAGCATAGTGCATTTAATTGTCAAACTCCCCATATAGAATAAAAAATGCCCAGATTCGAATCCCGTCAATAATGCGAGAAACTTTTATGGACTTTTCTTACAACGTGGCTGAGTTAATCGGCCTCAGACGCGAGTTTTATGGTTTTTCTTCTGGATACTCGGGTTTTTTGTCCAGCAAACAGGCAAATTGATCAAAGGATACACACAATTTACAGACACAATATACTATCGCCTCATAAGCCTTAGAAACGCCTGTATTTTGGATGAGTTGTGCATCCATGAAAAGATGACTTGGGCTGATTTTGTTAGATTGATCAGACCTTAAATTGTCTCCTGTATGTATGCGTATCCTTCTTTTCTACTGATTACTCGTATTACTTACTTTTTTGTCTTTTTAAGGTCCTCGAACCCTGCAATTGGGCAAGAAGGGGGAGGTGTGGTTTGTAATTATCTAAATTGACCAGCGGCGTTTCCAAAGTTTTGGCAGATACCGCTTCATACAATAAATAAAACATCATTAGGTTGAACTGGGTACTATGTTCGACAAGTGCCTGTAGCTTTTGATTAATAATTTTACTTGTGATGCTGGGAAATGATTTTCATGTGAGGGCGTTGAAGCTTTCTTTAGTTGGGGCAGGCTGACTGTTTGGGTGGACGCATACTGAAAACATGGATCTAGGTGATGCTGGGAAGTTCCACAACCTTTCTGTCTGTTCATCTACATATCACGTCTGAAGAAACTATAGAGCCGGACCAACTATTTCCCAATGCTCAGTTTATTTTGTGTTTTTCATTGTGTCATTCATACAATATCCGAAACTCGTATTGTGATTTGAGGATTACAGTTCAGTATTACTCCATTCTGAAAAGATTGCAATGAAACTTCCGTTCTCTGCGTTGCAAAGCTGAATCCTGTGAAGCTTCTAAAGTCCTTTTGTCGAGCCACAGAGTTCCTCTTTGGGACGAGGTGCGTTCTCATCACTGAAAGAACTAGAAGAATTTAATTAGAATTTTATAGTTGAACACTAGCAGAATCCATACCATACCAAATACAAGTTGCAATTAGGAACATGAAAGTACCACAAGGTAGTTAGGTGAGGTTTTTAATATTTTGGTCAAACACCTATGTGAAGATATTTATTTTTTTAAGTCTTAATTCTTTTTTAATTAAGCACCATGGTCGCGTTGATTGTTCATATGCAATGATATGATTGGCTGTTGTCTGCATCTGGATCTCTGTACAAGTACTGTATAGTTATACTGTATGTAATATTATCCGTCCCGTTTCCTTTTTTTAAATAATATTCAGTTTTACTTATTTCGACTTTTATAATACATTCGTCCTATTTTAATTTACATAATTTTAATTTATTTTTTTATTTTATTAAAAATGTCCTATTTTAATGTACATAATCTTTTTTTTTTTGTTACGAAAAAAAGAATTTTTAAATGTGTGTAATAATTGTTTTCTTTAAATTACAGGAATGTAAAGTGTCCAAACTAAAGGTGAGTTCTTATGTCTTATTAAATTAACAGAGATAGCACGTTTGTTTGCTTCGAACTCTGAAGTAAACTCTTCTTATACGAGGGGAAGGGGGGGTTCAAAAAAAAGATTTGTATTCGCCCAGAAGTAGTAGTGATAGAAACATTTGTGTGGTGGCTGTAGAGATTTCAAGGTATCAAACAAAAATTCTTTTTTTTTTTCTTTACAGTGCTGAATGAAATGAAGTGTCACAGTGGCGGCTAAAGGATAAAGTGGAATACAAATCAGTGATTCGATTCCTCTTTCTGCAAGGGAAAACACTCAAAACAATCCACGAAGGGATGGCTACTGTTTATGGAGAAGACTGCCCAGGTTACAACAATGTTGCACATTGTTATAAACAATTCAAATGTGGAAGAACCTCAGTATGATGAAGAAATCCCAGGACGACCAGCACCTGCTGTAACAGAAGAGTGTCGCAAAATTTGAGGCATTAATCCTGGAAGACCACTGTACCAGATTCAAAGAACTAGCCTCGGAGCTCCAAATTATTGTAGGGTCTGTGGAGAACAACTTCCATTAACAGTTGCATATGAGTAGTGTCTGCTAGATGGTTTCCTAGACTTCTAACCCCTTATCAGAAGAAGGAAAGGGCACATGAAATGTCGATGTGCCGGGAAAAGCAAGAGCAATTTTTTTTTCATGGCTAGTCACCATGAGTGAAACTTGGATCCATCCCTATGATCAAAACAATGGAAGCATGCAGAATTACCACTCCCCAAAAAGATACAACCAAGTGTTGGCGAGGTTATGCTGTCCGTTTTTTTTTTGGGATCAACGTCGTGTAATACGAACAGATTACCTTCAGAATGTACTGTGACAGCGAAATATTATTTCAACCTCCGTATAAAGCTACGTGCTGCTAAAAAATTAAAAAAAAAAACTGGGAAGTCTGTCAAACGATGTGCACCTGCTCCACGATAAGGCCCCTGCACATTCCTCACATGCTGCAATGAGGTGTGCCCACGAATATGGATTTGAAATATTGCCGCAGCCTGCTTATTCCCTCGTCCTTGAATCCTCGTAATCCTTCCTATTTCCTGCCCTGAAGTCCTTTCTTCGTGGGAAACACTTTGCTGCTGATGATGAGGTGATTTCTGCTGCCCAGTCGTGATTTGAAGACAGTCAAAAATCTTCTACAAAACTGGCCCTCTGAGTGTATTGAAAGGTGGCAAAAATTTGTCATTTTGTCTGGTGACTATGTTGAAAAAGTGTAATACAGTGTTCGTTTCAACTTCCCATCACAACTACTGGGTGAATACAAATCTTTTATGAGCCCCCCCCCCACCGTGTATACGAATGCGCCTAAAAATAGTATGCATACCATGCATCAGGATATCTTTCTTTGATAAATAGCATTCTAATATTCTTCCCTAATAAAGAATTTACACATAGGAAATTGCACTGAACGAGAAGAAAATACACACTCCATGCCATATCTTTATAATAATTATAAAACGCTTCTACTTACTTTGAATATTCTAGTCGCGAAAACAATACAGGATATTGTCAATAAGTAGTATATGAGAAAATGAATATACAGTTAACGTTAATGTAAAATATATGCGTGTTTGCTATTTAGTCCGATAATTTTAACTCTCCTGTTAGACCGAGGTTCAAGCCCGTGACAGCTAAATACAATTAACATTTGTATTGATGATCCTATCCTCAAAGGAGGTTGTAAATCTTAGTAGGGGTATCATTAGCTGTTAATAGATGTTTAAGCCTTTTGGCGATACGGAAGCTCACTCTTCCAAGGGGCTCATATCATATCTATCATATCTAAGTATGGGCTTGGCAAACCCAGGGTCCTGATAGATCTGCTTGAAATCAAGCAGACTTTCAGACTCCCTATGGATTATAAGACGTGTCTGCGCTGCTCTCAGATATCTGTTTAACTACTATTGAAAATAGCTTGTCACCATTATATGTCACGATTTTCTCATAGTAAATAACAGAACCACGATCAATAGTCTTCTGGTCAAATTCAACTCTATTCCCCCTAGTTTAAAACGCGCTCTTGAAAAACAGAAAATAATAATTATAAATTTCTTTTGTTTGATCATGATAAAACAAGATCCCATTCCCTAGTACACACATTTATAGGAAACTGACTCATTCTGGTTAATCTGTATTGAACACTCAGGTACTCAATGCTAAATGATATCGCTCTTCAAATGCAGATTTTGAACATACATTACACCATATAAGATCATTTTTTCTACCTAGACCCCTACTCTTTCTCCTCCTCCTCTTTGATCAATGAAGTCATAGCACATGTTAATAATTGCATGTCTCCACCTCATGGTTAGCCCACCTCTGAACTACAGTAAAATAGTATCCTTGCCATTTCACAACTCACTTGCAGATGAAATGAGGAATATTTTTAGGAACACAGGCATGAAATAGTCGTCCCTTTTAATTCAAAAACTGGTTTCCTGTTCAAAAATCCCAGCAAGGAAATATAGTTTACCTAATTGGTTTTCAAGAGATCTGCCCAGCCAATTAATGTAGGTTCAACATTAATTAGATGTGGCTATTCCAATACTTCAAACGTGTGCTCCTTAAACTATATTAGTTAGTTGGGACAAACTCCCTACGACAAATCAGAGATAAGTTTCTTCCTTCATGAACATCACTACAAGTTTAATAATCTTCCCCCGTGAATTTGTTCCTAATGATAATTTAAAATGCTCCATACAAAAACAAACAGTTCTCTTTCCACTGTGTTCGAGTTTTAATTCTCTTTGCCTTAGTTTTCGTTCGATGCTCTATTTGTATGGCGTTTTTGAGTTGACACGTTTCGCTAAAAGCATTTCAGAAAAGTAGTCTTGTCTCCAACCCTTGTCTTTCTATTTTTTTTTTATTATTATTTTTTTTTTTTTTTCAATTCATTCTCATGAAAACTGGTGAATTTCAGAGGTGAGTTACTTAATTAAAAAAGTTTTTTTCTTCTTCTAAATACTGTATATCTTTACATCGAAGCATTTATTGCAAATTACTTGCTATCTTTGCTAGCTATTAAATTTTTCTTAACGTTTTTCTTACACAGATGAATACCTGGAATTTTATTTGTGAAGGAAATGGTAAGTATTCTAGTTAAATCCTCATTTTGGGAGTGTGTATATGTATATTAATGCCGAGAAGAGGGCCTGATATTGTGTTTTGGTCATCATCATATAGTCAGAGTTTCTTATTGCAGTTACTCGTATAAATTGAGAAACTTATTGGTTCTTTTGGTAAAATTATCAGGTTACTAATCAGATTCTTGCAACATTCGATAGGTTTAATATCAGGAGATAATTCTGAACAGTAATTCAGAATATGCTTGTGCTAGCCGATTATTTATATCTGTGTGATACGAATAATAGCTTACTATTATTTGTATCCTATAGTTGTGACGTTACATATATTCATAAATATCTTCAGTATTTTCCTAAAGATTCTGTACACTGAGTGGACAGAAATCGTGGGTTACCTAACTAGTAACGGGTAGGCCCACCTTTCGCCCAGATAAGGGCAGTCACATGACGAGGCAGTCACATGAACTAGCGGACTCGAGTCCGCTAGTTCACGAAAGCGTTCCACAGGCATTTCCATCCATGCTTGCTGCACCGCTGTCCATAATTACGTCGAATTCCTGGTAGAGGATCCAAAGCTCAAACGGACTTTTCAACTGCATCCCAAAGATGCTTCACAGGGTTCATCTCTGGCGAACAGGGAGGCTATGCCATGCTGGTAAAATCGTCAGAATGATCTTCGAACCATGTTGTAGTCACCACGGCTTTGCGAAGAGGCGCATTATCCTACTCGAAGAGTCCATTGCCCTGTGGGTGCACGATGACCACGAAGGGATGCAGATTGTTTGTCTGCCAGAACGGACACGTTACCTGGACCGTTCAGAAATGCGTCTAGACCAGAATTCCCAACGTGTGCTAGTTGAACACGCCCCAGACCATTACCGACCGTCCACCTGCCTGAACAGTTCCTTGTTGACATGACCTGTGCATAGCTTCGTGCCATTTCCGCCAGATTCTCACCCTCCCGTCAGCTCGAAACAACTGGAAACGGGATTCACAGGACCAGGAGACCCGTCTCCAATCATCCAAGGTCCAGTGCTGACGTTCTTTCACCCAGTTGAGGCGTAGAGTCCTGTGTCGTGGTGTTAGCAACGGGACACTGGTGGGCTGGCGGCTCCCATAACCAATTGCAGCTAATGATCTCGTTATGGTCTTGGTGGGGACGTTTCTGGCATTCCTCGTTGAAGTCGGCGGTGATTTCTGCCTCTCTCTCTCTCTCTCTCTCTCTCTCTCTCTCTCTCTCTCTCTCTCTCTCTCTCTCTCTGGTTGGCTGAAACAATGCGAGACAGACGTCGACGGCCACGTTCATCCACCACCTTTATCCGCCCACAGCACTGTCCACGATGAGATGTTATTCCGGAAATGGCGTATTTCCGATGCGCTCTTGATACTTTCGAACGGGGATAGTGCAATTTCTGTACCACCTGCCCGATAGAGTGACCCATGCGTTGGGCACCCACTACCACCCTCTTTCAAAATCGATTAAATCACGACGTTTATCCATACTGACAACGAATTACCGTCTACATGAATGCAGTGTACCTATGCATCTGCCAAGCGGTGGGTACGTCCACTAGCGAGAGAGGTGACAGCGTCACGTTGCCCAGCAAGCAGGTATCCCATGAATGCTGTCCTTTCAGTGTATATTAACTAGTGCACAATGCAACAAATGTCCGTTAGAGGAGCCCCAGTGTCGACTCAAGTTGGATTGAATTTGATTTGCGTTATTGGTTATGTAGGAAGTGAAGGAGGATGGGTTTAATCAACGGATTGCTGCAGTTTAAAAAAATATATAGTTACGTATTATTCATATGTATAACTATTATAATATAACCATAATATAAAATTAACCATTATAATATAACCATATTATAAAATAATTTTATAAAACCATTATAAAGTAATTCATGATTTCACGAGTTTTAACTATTTCTTGCTTTTATCAGAAAAAAAAGTAATGGCACACAAAGTACCACCTACTGGTCTGGTGCAAGTGTTTTAGCACGACCGCGGGACGGTTAAGAAAGTAAACAGCATTATTATGACCGATATTAGTTGACTTGTTTATACTGTCTACATTAACTTGACATCCAACTAAAGAATAGCGATTATCGCTCAAATCCATTATGCACGTTAATAGATGAAGTCAGTGCTATTTTAATGACATGGAATTTGTTGCAGCCTGCCTTCGATTATAAGCGGCGAATGGATCCTCAATTTTGTATTGAAAAACATAAATAAATTCCGATTCAGCAAAATTACGAGAAACTACGAGAGGAGATTGGTATTATTTAAATTAAGTTCTAATGTAAGAACATGTTTAAATCTGTGGCAAAAGTCTTGAGCTATGAAAGCTATAAAAAGTCAGAGTTTCCTGTCTTTTACCACTGTTAGAAAAAAAAATACTGCGAATCGTTCAACTAAATCGAAGAACTTTTTCACTCAAGTGATGTGGGCATAGCGTCGTAGAGTACGAAATTCAGATTGTGTGCGGCACGGTGAACATACGTAGAATTTTTATATTTTGATTTAAATTTAGCCTGAACCCCACCATATGCTCCGCTCATGACACTGGCTCCATCGTAACTTTCACCAAGCATTTTACATAGATCCAGAGCACGATCATTTAAATTATCTTCCAAGATTTTGAAAGTCCTTCTGCGGAATGATCACTTGCTGCAGTAAATTCTAAAAAAAAAAAGATTCATTCACATAAGTTTGTTGGGAATACAGTTCTCTTTACTTTCAACATATCGTATAACTAAACTTAGTTTAGATTAATGATCACTGTTATATCACTTGAATATTAAGATAGTTTATTAACTAAATCACTATACATTAAGGTAACGTTTCGGGGAACCTTGCCAGAACCCATCCTCAGACCATACACAGGCTGTTGCCAACCTACTCCACTAGACACGACCAATATGAGTATTGTTCTTAATTCTTAGATTTTGAATAAATGAAATAATTTAAGTGACCCTGGAACTGAAAAGGCTACATAACTTTCTATAAATCCTTTATCCTCATAATCAAATTGCAGATACTGACAGAGTTTTGTGATTTCTGTATTTTCCGGATATTGTATCACATTTAGCAATCAGTTGGCTGTCCACAGTTAACGAAGCAAATGATTGTTGACTTTGTTGTTCTTCTAGGGAACGTGAATCGTTACAACTGTCTACTTGGCAAGGTACACCCTTCAAAACGAAACGTAAGTATATTTCCCAAAATTGTTATTTAAAGCCAGTAAATTTTGTCAATTATATTGATTATTATTCATCTAAAATTTTCTAAATTAAAGAACTCGCCCAAAAATATTTGCCACCAGCCTGTTTGTTAAATGGTTAATAATTATCATCGAAATTTTTTTAATAAATATTAATTAATTTCATAATAAAACTACAAACTTTTAATTAGTAAATCAGTTTTTAGCAGTTTTTATCCCATACCATTTTTCAAACGGTACTGTCTGGTTGGTGGTGCCCACCGAGAATAAGTAAAAATAGTCTTCTCTATTAATGAAGCGTTACTTATTCGAAGTAGTGCAATACCTGGGAACTCGTTGTGAGAGCACTAAGTAAACCCAATAAAGAGGGTTGTAGACATAAGATGAAAGCTTGAAGAGTAGAAGATTGATGTGAACAGAGTCAAATGCGGGTAAAATATCAAGGAATTCCGAATCAATTTGATTTCCTATGTTCAAATTAGTTTGTAGGAAATGGGAGAACAAGGCCACATTTGAAACAGTTGATTTCCTGCGAAGAAAAGCATATTGATGATTACTGATAAAAAGTTAATGCTAAAGCATGATAAATTAAATTTCAATGTTAATGTATATGTTTACGAAACTAAAATCTTATTATGTTAAAATAACTTGTGATATCACAATTTTTAACTGTTTCTTGCTTTATCACAAAAAAGGAGGATAATTTTATTGTACCGAGCGCAATAAAATTGTCCACCTTTTAAATGAATTCACCTTAAAGTCGGTTATAAAACATATTTGAAAATATAAATTTTAATCTTCATACTATTCTTACCATTTGTTTTCGTTGTACTTTTAGGCGTCAAACTTATATAAGGAACTGCATAAGAAAATATTTCTTGGCAATAACAGTAGATTCGCTCTTGCGGAAATCTGTTCTACTATCGACAGTCAAAATGTAACCAGAGATCACGTAAGTAGAAATAAAACACGACACGTATTTTTGACTACATATTTAAATCAGTCGATGTTGTGTGTGTGCATTTATTGAAAGGTATTTCCAGTTCGTTAAAAGAGAACCAGAACAGACACGCTTGAAAAAGTATCCTTTCATTTTTAAATTCAGTCTAGATTTGCCTATTTCTTTTAAATTTTACAAAATGCCAACATGTTCGTTCGGATTCGGGAGACAAACATTTGGCATACGTGAGTACTGAATCATGAATAAATTCCTTTATTAATTAATAATCTAAAAAACGTACGATGATTCTCTCCAAGTTGCTATGATTACCTAATCTCTGATTGTGCTGGCTCGTCAGTGTTATTATTATTATTATTGTCTCATGCTCAGTTCAAATCGAGTGAAAATTGTCTCATGTTTGGAATGAAATACTGTACTTTTATGATATAATTAACTGCGCGCATATTCAAATACATTTCTTTCCAAAGTTTAATCCGTCGGGGTGGAGTTGAGATGAATGATGATGGTTCGGTTAACAGCTGTTCATAATTCGTAAGGGTTGGTAGTGAGTTATCAAAAGATGAACTAGTTATTTTAGACTACGGATTGCTTTGAGTACCAGTTTCACGTTTCTCATGTTTCGAAACTTACTCCCCCCCCCCATTTCCAAATGAACTGACAACTCGTTTTCAGCTCTCATTTAGAATTTTTCATTCTTCCAAACATGAAAATGAACTCGGTTAGTTACTCTATTAATAATGGTAGACATCTTCCTTAACAAAGTAGAGAATTGTTTGTTTGCTGGGATTAGCAGTACAATTAGTACACATCTTAGTTATTATTATTATAATTGTGTATATATATTGTATACACAATAAATAAATTGTATTGTATTATTATTATTAGTCATATGGTGCAAGGAACCCTGAGGCTTATGCTGCACCAGCCAAAAAAATATAAATAGAAAAAAATCACCAAGAAAGCAAGAATGATGATATCCAGCTCAGGACCCTGGGTTTGCCAAGCCCATACTCACCAGATGTGAGCTCTGGTAGGTTGTGGATGTTTAGAAGCCATCCCACAAGTAAACAAATAATGTTGTTAGTGAATTTAAAAAAAAATAACACTAATCGTTCAATTAATGTGATTAATGCTTAAGTAAGCTATACCTACTTAAAATTTAATTTTTTTTAAATTTCTTTTCAGTGGCTGGATGCTGTTGTTCATGGAAACAATGAAGCTGCCGGGCCTGGGGCGTTTGAGAAAATAAAAGTAAGCTATTTGCGTCTGTCGAATTAGTTCACTATTTTAAAATACTCTGATGTCCAGAATTAAATTACGAATAAACTTTTGTCGATAGTTCCATAATAAATGAAATCATTGTTGTTGGCATCAAGAGGATACCTGCATTTGTTGAGTGTTGAGGAATTAATCTGCTCTTCACAGTTAAATTCAGCTTAGAGACTGAGCTTTGATCCGGAAAGCCTCCATAGTCATATCACTGAAAGGGCAAACATAATACGAAATCTTTTAGATTTTGAATTTGCACTGAAATGTCTATAAGGGGTTAGCAGACTGTCTTGCAAACTTCGTGTTTCAGGAGGGATTTAGGAAAATGGAGAAACCCCGGGAACTCTGTGCCTATTTTATATTGAAGAATGTTCGTATCGATTTGGTGACAAGGTCTTGTATAGTAATAGTCTTGGAAAATAATTGACTCCAAGTAACAGGTACATTAACTATTTATATTTTTAAAAAATTACAAAATTTAATAGTACAAAAACCTGGAAAATGAGGAAATTTTACTTTATATGAGTAATAGCATTTTACCATATGCTTTAATATGAGGCATTGTAGCACATAAGATGCGTATCTCAATCCCATCCCGTGGTTTCATATTCGATTTTTATAGTGACCTTTTAAAGTGCTTTCGCATTTTCTTTCTCTCTCTCTTAATAAAATACCATTCTAGTGATAATCTTTGACGTCTCTCTTTAAAGTCAACGGGATTTATTGTTAGTTTAAAATAAAGTTTAAAGCCTTAGTTAATTACAGATTTTAAGAATCTTGTTGTTCCTCGGATTAGGCAAAAGACTAATGTTGCTTGGTAACTTTGTTTAAAAAAAAATAATCACACAATTATGAGATACTTGTGTGACATTGCATTCAATGAATATTATTTATTAGCTACTTCTCAAAAGTTATCACGAATTGAATTCTTAAATTACATTCTTTTTCCTTTTTAGGAGTGCCATGTGCATCTAAACAAGGTAGGTATCAAATATAAAAATATTGCTTATTTTTTAGCTTTACGATTGTCGTTTCAATAATAAGTTCTTGCATCACCCCTCCCTGTAATCCCTCTATGAAAGTGGCTTCACTACTTGTTTACTCTTTTGGAGAGGTATGGATTCAAATCCCTTTAGAGATTTGAGGAATTTTTAAACATTCAGTTCAAGCTATATTTTATTTCAGCCGGAAGAAATAGAAGCTTCCCTTGTGGATTTTTAGCTCGCCGAACATGCAAATAAATCTGTGGCCAAAGTTGCCAGTGAGCCTACAAAATAGCCAGCCTTTGTAACATGTAAGTCATTCGCAAGTTACCTAAAATTTTGCTTGGTGGCTTTGCCGTCATTTACTCGTATATCCAAAATGATGATTCTGCAGAAGGAAATAATATTATTATTTATCATAAACGAGATCAATTGTTATTCTTCAATGCAACTTTCTTCAGCAACCGGATGCTATTGCTGAAGAAAGCACTTTTCATGAAAATTAAGAATTCCTTGGTTAAAAATATTGAAGTGGACTGTAGTGTTTAATAGTGGGGTGGAGTTTGAAATGCGATACACCACAAGTTCTAACAGACATCGACCAAACTGCGAAGACAGCAAAAGAAAACCTAGACAGTTGAAAACAGGGCAGCGTTCTGTACTTTTGCTGTAAATACTCATGCTGTTAGATTTTATTTTCGATATGGCGAACATTTAATGAATAGTTTTCGGGTTTTTTTTTCACAATTTAGTCGATATGTACTAAAACTTTTGACGTATGGAATACAGATTTATCAGAGAAGAGGATCCGTGGGGAATGGGACTGATGTGCCTATCGCAATAGCTGTATCTCCTACTATTTGAGACTATACCCTGTACTGATGATGACTCTGATAAATCTGTATGGAATACAGATTTATCAGAGAAGAGGATCCGTGGGGAATGGGACTGATGTGCCTATCGCAATAGCTGTATCTCCTACTATTTGAGACTATACCCTGTACTGATGATGACTAGTGAGTGAATGACTGGAATCATCTAGTTTGATGACATACTGGAGTCATCAATTATCTGATGCGAGTCATTGGGCAGAACTGGTTATTGTAGGGTTTTAGGCGCATCAGCAACTTAGGACATATTGCGCCGTGTGTAATATGTCTGTAAATTGCGTGTGCAATGAAGTCGTTTTTCTGGACCAAAAAATCGAGTTTTTCGTTCTGAAACCGACTACTTAGCCACATTGTGAAAAAGATGAGCAGAGCCGTAGCTACCTAACTGTCATTACAGCCGGTATACTAGTGTTCCAGGCACAACAAAATGACTAGATCCAATTACGTACGTCATCCAAAGTTTCAAAATATACAGAAAAATACAATTCGATTTAGCAAGAATTTGCTTCTATGGCACATCTTTTTCAAACAGAAAATTCTAGGGCACCCAGCATCGCTGAAGTAGAACTTGTATTTATATTCGCCCCCATTTTGTCAAGACACGAAAATCCACTAAATTCGCGAAAGAAAACAAAATAATTTATCCTCAGGCTTTTTGAAATAGTACTAATCAGATTTTGTACAGCTGCAATTTTAGTTCCAAATGAGAGATTCTCGAAAGAGACAATGGTGATTATCAAGAAGCAAAGTAAGTTGACAAGTGACAGTGTCTAAAATCATATTTCTTAATTTGGATCTAAAATAAAATATTTCATTTTTTAGCTATTATAGTACTTTTATTATTTGTTCTTTAGTTGTACTCTCATTGTACTCTATTTATGGTTTGCATTTTATTTGAACTATCTTGCAAATTTAAAGTGTTGTATTATTATAACGTTTCGTTTTTAATTACACTAAGTATTAATTGACAACGTATGCGAAAATATAACAGAAACATCGAGATCTTCCCTGTTTTGTGTGAATAATAAAAAAAATTAGTAAAATCAGTGTAGTCAAATTCATAGAGTGAAAAAGTGAACATGTTTTTCGAACAAAAAAGATACCGGATTCCCAACAGCATAATGATGATGCCAAATTATGCATTGTTCCCAATTATAATATTGTTATATTATAAGTAGTGTATTTATGGAAACTTTTTGGGATGTTTTATTTTTCGATTTTATTTCCCCCCCTCCCCAAGATAAACCGGATTCCCAACAGCATAATAAACACTATGCCCGTTTTGACTGCAATGCTCCAAGAGAACACTATATGCACCCATTCAGTATACAGAAGCTAGTATTAGTGATGGACAATCGGCTGAAACGAATTATCTTATCACCATGCTGTTGTTATTTACCCTAAACTAGTTATTTAGAATGTTTCACTTCTCTTGCAGAATGAACAGAACGCCTAAAAATGCTGCTTTAGTCACCAGGTCATTCGATTATTTCATGAACAACAAATTAGTTTAATAATTTTCATCCGATTGGTGTGCAGAATGGGTCAGTAGTATATATATTATTTGCCTATTGATCTGAATTAACATACACCACGAGCTCCATTTTTTTCCCCAATAAGTTCATTTTAGTCACTGCACAGAAATTTCATTGAGCATTGATTCAATGATTCGAATCAGTGATTCAGTTATATTTCTCACTCACTAGCCACTACTACTACGCTAAACGACGACTATTTCGAAATTACTCTAATTCAGAAAAGTGACTTTTCTATAATAACTCAACAGGATCTAATCAGACAAATGACTCGCTTTTTGCATCACTACTCCATACACATCGGACATCCGATGTGTATGGAGCAGAGGTTGTACGTAGTGGATCCTGGACTCACTCCTTACCAATGAACAGTTAGGAATCGAGGATAAAATAGACGCCCGTAGGACAGAGGATCATTTTAGGAAACATTTAAAGGCTGTAGAGGGACAGCGGATTATAGGAAGTCTCTCAACCAACAAATCTCCCCGAATGATGCAACTATCAAGAATGGGTCACATAAATAGTGGTACTGAACGTGGCTGGTAAACATGAAAATTTTTACTGGGCAAGGTGATATCAGTAGTGGTATTTTCTTTAACCTGCCCTTGATGCTGTAGGTTTTCAGCAGATTCTCCCATCATCTTCATTTACCACACGAAATATAGAATCCATTCTCCTCCTCCTCCTCCTCCTCTTCCTCTTCTTTGGCGTGGAACATGAACATAACCCTTCTTGATGTCTGGTATTTATTTATTCGTACTGTATTGTTGGAATGACTGTAAAATGTTTATTTTTAATTTTATCATATTTTATTCTAATTATATAATTTTATTGTAAATAGCTTTTATGTAATCTTATCTTACGGTTTTAACACAATCTTCTGATTTATTATTTATTTATTTTTTCTTTTGAGCTTGGTGTACAACTGCACGTTATTATAATCTTTAGTTCATTCTGTACAGGGAGGATTATTGAGGTCTATCAGATGCACTCACACAGTGGCGTATTGCGCCTCCCTCGCCAGCATTTTCGCTTGGTCATCTCCATCAGTAGCACGACGTAGGCACGGCAAACTTCGATCAACGACACTTGATAGTTTCACAAACATTACTTCTGAGCAAGCGCATTGTCTTCTTTTAACTGAAAATTAGAAATAAAAAAATTTATTAACTAATCTGTGTTCCCAGACTAATCGGGCGTAACAGAAAAAAACTAGCAACTCATCGGCAATGGCAGTATGTAGAACACTTCAGACGCCAAGTCCTTTGGTAAACTAGGCCCTTTTTATTTAGAGTTTGGCGGCTTTTATTGTTATTTTTGTTGGATATTAAAATGTATCAACAAAAGTATCGATTTGTGGAAAAGCGTATCACGTTGCTGGCGCTCCCATTCTAACCACCGATCCTCGAATTGGAGCCAAATCGAACTTTCCATCGCTACTTTTATTGCTGTCGGTATACAAATGAAAATTTTATTGCTGTATACAAATGAAAATCCAGAGTTCTATACTCTGGATTTCATTTGTATACAGAGTTCGGCTTTTCTTGTCATTATTTTTACCTGTATCACTTTTATGGTAAGAGTTTCGAAAATTTTCTAATCCTCTTCGCTTGTAATTCATTGCAAAACTTTGTATTCGCTGAAAAGTGAATTGTGTTCTTTTTGGATTATAAATTTAACTCAATGAATTTTTTTTCCCCTCGAGTTCTCGGCAAGAGTGTTGACATTTAGTTAAAACAGTAGACGCCCAGGAATCAATCGTTATTAGTAAAATCCAGGAACAACTACCATTGGTTGGTTGGTTGTTACTGGAATGGGTTGAGCATGTTCAATGCTGATAGGATTCTTCCTCTTGCCCAGATTACGAACCTGAGTGGGTACAAATTCAAATCGAAGAAAGACAGTTGTAGAATAGATGTGCGGAAATTTGCCTTTAGCAGCGGGTAATTGATTGCTGGAACAAACTTCCATCTGTAGTTGTGGAAGTTGATAGCTTAAATAAATTCAAGGAAGACCTGGACAGACTTTTAGAGCAAATGGATGTGTGAAATAGACTGTACAAGCTTGATTGCTTGCATCATATGCCGCTATTAATGCTAATTATCTACATCACACGATAAATTGTGTGAGCTAGGCAAAGTTTTCCGTTGTGCTAAAAGGGACACTTTTGACACTCTTGCCCTTGCTTTTCAATCACATCTGATTAAGTTAGAGAAAATGGGAATAAGTCAACTTTTCATTTCTAATTTGCAATTAATGAAATGATGAACAATCAATGCTTCATTAATGAAATAATCAAGTTCCGTTGATCCTAGTTGCCTGCAGTCGTACTATCAATGGAACTGATTGTGCAAAAATACTGGCGAATGATGCGTCGCAAGTGGTTTATGCGCATAGTCCTCAAAAAACTTCTCTGCATAAACAGATTTCTGAGCAGTTATGTTTTTCTAGTTAATTGTTTCATCTTATTAATTTTCAGCCTCCGAACACCTGGACCATCTTGTGTGGAAACTGTAAGTATTTGAAATATGCTTGGCAACAGCTGATAATAAATACACTTCTTATAAAATATGAGTTCATAGTTCCTTTTAATGATTATGTTGAGTGTTTAACTTTTGTTTTCCTGTAGATGACACATATCTCGATTTTCTTCGATGTCGTCACGAGAAAGGTGATCCAAAGGTCAGTGCATTTTCAAAAAAAAAAATCAATGAATAACTGAACTGAACCTTAAGGATATATGAATCATATATTCTTAAGTTTCAGTATTATAGAGAGAAATATTTAATGAGCGGTTTAATAATGATTTATCACACTGCACCATTTGTTTACAGCAAATTCGATTTAAATATATTTTCAATTTCCGAGGGAAACAGTGGCACGGGCTATTTGTGCAAATTAAATACAATTTTATATAAACAAGCAATAAATGCTAATTAAAAAATTGCTTTGGAACTGCTGGAATGCTCGGTTTAATTTGCTGAGTTAATATATAAATATATAGCTTAATTTTTTAGATACAGTATTTATAGGCTAATTTAGTATTTAAAGCTCTGAAGTTTCTTTTTGTTATAGTTAGTATCTGCTATGAAAGATTGTCTAAATGAAACTACCAACTCCAATGATTACCTACGATTGATTCCGATCCTGTGCCGCAACAGTACCGTTGCTAAAAAGGTGGGAAAATTTTGAGTTCAATAAGTTATCTGTCTTGACTATAAATATGCTTAATATATATACAAAATATTTTATCGCACTCTTATTTGCGAAGATCCAGCTCAATATAGCGAAATACGGAAGAACAGAAGAGGTTTAAAGTAGCCAACACGAAATTTAGAATTCTGGCCATCATCAAAATTTTGTTGAATAGACCAAAAGTTGTTACTAATCGCATGAAAACTGAATATGATGCTGCTGTTCCTTCTTAGTACCAGATAAAATTTTGATTTTGGTCTGAGCAGTTTAAATTGGGTTGGGAGGTGATACCTGATGGAAACGACCAATGGAAGTGATAAATCCAGCAATGCCAACAGATTGAAGACTTGGCTATGCTGGATAGACTTAATAAAGTGTCTATGATTGCCAGGGAATGCAATGTTTATGAGAGGTCCGTAGCGACCATTTCCATGAACACTTGTCCATATCAAAGGGCAGTTTTTATTGGACTTGGATTCTTTCTCACAGCTCAGTGCATGGCTCAAATTTGTGAGAAAAATTTACACATGCATGATGCAGATTCACGAGGATATCTTTCAAGAATTGTAAGTGGTGATGAAACGTCGAGTCATCAATGGGATCCAAAAAAAAAAAAAAAACAGGAGTTAATATAGTGACACCCCCCAAAGAATTCGAAAATCAACATGGCATCGGTAAAATCATGACCACCTTTTTTGGGACATAGAAGGAATTCTTTTGATAGTCTACATATCACAAAAGAAAACAATCAGTGGGCATGCCTATGTTGCTGTGAGAATGCTGTGATGCCTGTGTATCCTGCTTCTTCAGACACTGTTCCTGTACATAAATCTCATAAAGCAATTTCTACTCTGAGAGAAAGAGGATTACTAGGAGTTAAACCATCCCGCCCTACAACTAGATCCACAGTGCCCATTATTTCCTCTTCAGCTAACTGAAGAAACATCAGAGTGAGCATCGATTTTCAAGTTATGGCGATCTCAAGGAAGCTGTAAATGGCTTTAATTGGCTGTAAATTTTAAAATACCAGAACAAAGACTTTTTTTTTTTTTAAGTTTTTTTTTTCACTTTTTTCTCAAGAATTACAACTGGCTTGTATTTAACCCAAGGGAGGGAGTACATACTGAGAAAAAATAACAAAAATTCGATTATATTGTTTCTTCATTACTGATATGACTTTTTGTGTATCCCTCTTGATAAGAGGTAAATATTAAATGCATTCGTATTTTGAATGCATCAATAAGGCCAAATGAGGCAAGGAAGTGGATCTGTAGTGTATTTTCCTAATATTAAATAATATTTAAATTAACATAATCTCTTCCAATCTCCGGATTATAAATACTAATAATCCTAGTCCTAATCTATTAGACAAAAATATATAATAGCAATAAAATAACACAGAATATTCATACTGTTCCGTCCAATTTCACTTGGAACGTTTCGAGACTTGCTGCCTCTCCGACATTGGAAGACAACTTATTCCAATGATAAAGTTCACCATTGATGAACTTTATCATTGGAATAATAGAAGATTGGATTTCAGGAAATAATATAATAATAGAAGATTATCAGGGAATAATAGAAGATTGGATTTCATGAAGTTCACCCATTGGTTCTTCCTCGTAATGGTTCACCCATTACGAGGAAGAACCTTCCTCATTTATTTTACTGAAGGACACCAAGTGCGCTCGCTCCTCGCCACCTATTTATACTGCATGAAAAATTTCATGTCAGATTAAAGTCTTTTTCGTATTGAACCACTTTTAGCTATTCTTTCTTTAATTTATACGTCACTCTAGAATTTCTTAACCCAAGTGCATAATAACCTTAGATAGTATTTAGAAGCATTAAACTTCAGTTGCCATTTTTCGAACCACATGTACACCGATCAAAACCTTTTCAAAACAACATATTAAATGAATTTTGTAAGATATCTGCGCGACGTATTTCGCCTTTATTTTCTAGTTTTTCACATATTTGTTTTCTTATTTACAGTATACAGAGTGCATGAAGACCAGAAAGGTAAGTTCACTTTTATCTTTGCATTTATTGTAAATGAATTTAATATCGCTAAAATATTCAAATACTCGTAATTAATGTAAATTATATATATATTCAAACTTCAGTTTTTATATCTAATTCTAATTAATATAAATCTAATTCAAATTTCGGTTTTTATATTTCTTTATAAATCAATAGTATTCAGTTATCAGTAATTAACATTTTGGTTCAATTGATACAAATTCGTTCAGCATTGGTTTGCTGGTCACTATTGTAATGAAAATTTTTCCGTTATTCTCTCGCCGACACTAGTATCTATAGTTAAATTTTTGTTTCTGTTGATTATTTATTTATTTATTTATTATTATTATTATTATTGCTCTTATATTATTTCTCCCTGATTGTGGGTTCCACCTCGTGACGGGTATTGCTACCAAGTACACAGGATTGCGATTTTCTGGAGTTCCTTGTAAGTGTTCGCTGGGAGACCTATTGCTGCTAGGCTGTTATGTAGGGTCTTTGGCACCATACCTGTGGTTGACACAATGATCGGGACCTCCTGTCTTAGGTTCGTTACTTCCTGATTTTTTCTCCATAGGTTTTCTGCAGTTTACCGTGTTGGGTACCGCTATGTCAATCAGATAGGTAGTCTTTTCCTTCTTATCCACAAGGGTTATGTCGGTCTGTTGTGCGGGATTGTCCTATCCGTTATTATGGCGCTGTTCCAGTACAGCTTGTGGGTTGGGGGTCTCTAGTACTGCCTGGGGTTCGTACTTGTAGTACGGTACACTTTCTTCGATCATCTGGTATTTCCTTGCTAGCTTCTGATGTATTATCCTGGCTACCTGGTCGTGTGTATGAATGTGCTCAGTCTGGGTGATCACCTTGCATCCCGCGGTCATGTGTTGGATCGTTTCTGAGGCCAGGTGGCATTGGCGATGTATTTTCTATAGTTTCTGGTGTTGATTACCTGGTCTTGGATGGCGAGCATGAATCCTTCAGTCTCGGAGACGAGCGTCCCGCTCGTGAGCCATGCATTGGAAGAAATTTTATCTATGTGATCTTGATGGAGATCATTGTAGTGTCTGCCATGGAGTGTCTTCTCTGCCCATCTCTCTAGCTTCGTTTGTACCTCCTGGTTGAGTGGGGTATACCGCTTGTCTATCTTCCTTATGGCCTGGTGGAGTGCTGCTGTGTTTCTGGAAGTAATCCTTCAGGTTAACTATCGCTGTCTTCTGTTGCTCAATGAGGTCTATCAGGCCCCTTCCTCCTTCTTCCCGGGTAATTGTCAGTCTCTCCACGGCAGATCTCGAGTGGTGTTGGCGGCTCTTGGCCATCATTGTCCTTGTGTTTCTCATGATATCCTCCAGCTCGGTGTTAGTCCAATCTATGACCCCGAAGGAGTATGTTAGTACTGGGACTGCATAGGTGTTTATGGCTTTAACTGTGTTCCCTCCATTCAGCTTTGCTTTCAGCAGGTTTCTGAGCCTCTGATGGTATTTTTCGGTCAGGCATGCCTTAATTTCCTTGTGCTGTAACTGCTGAGCCTGCATAATCCCCAAGTATTTGGGGATTATGGCTTCGATCTCTTTACCAGTCTGCAGTTGGTAGTTTCGGTTGACTAATTTTTCCTGGTGCAATCCGTGGGTCTGGCATTTGTCTAGACCAAATTCCATCCTAATATCATTGCTGAATTCTTCGGTGATCTGGAGTACTTGCTGGAGATGCTTCTGGGTTCCCGCGTTATTATTATTATTATTATTATTATTATTATTGGCCATATGGTGCAAGGAAGCCTGAGACTTATTCTACACCAGCCAAAGAAAATTCCCGAGTTACAGATAGAGAGAGAGAGGGAATGATGATATCCAGCTCAGGACCCTGGGTGTGCCAAGCCCATCCTCACCAGATATGAGTCCCTGGGGTGTCTTTAACTTGCCTAAAATATACATGTACAGTATTTAAAATTATGGTTGCCACATTTCATAAATATTTTAAAGTTTTTTGTTTTCATGAAGAATATATACAGTGACAAATATATGCTCTTCCAGCGGTATTCAAGGTAAAGTAGTGAGTGATTTAAAATACAAGTAACTTTAATTATTTCCATAATTTTAAGGACAGCAGTGTTACCCACTTTCAAATCAACGTATACAAGAAAACACACGCCACTTTTAGTGTTGAAATACTGTCAAGCAATTTTTGAATCCTTGAAAAAAGTAATTAATTTCTACATTTTTATTTTCAGGATAAAGACAAAATAAATGATCCAAAGGTAAGCCAATCCACACTAAATAGGTCTATACCGTTTCTCTCGCTTTTTTAAGACTACCTTTCAAATAAGTTTAAAAAAATATTGAAGCATCATGTTTTAAATCATAACATTTGAAACCTATTTTAGCTTAAGAGTTCCATTATTTTAAATATTTCTTGAACCATTATTGAAGAATGCAATTTTTATGCACAACCAATCCAATTTTGTAATAGAGTAAATGATCCTTATTTTCCCCTGCATATCACAAATATACGCATACTATAAGTTGGGAACCCCTGTTTTAAATTAAGATTTTTGTTATTTATTTAACCGTATTTACGTCTATGTCAAATTAACCAAATTATACATCTTTAGTATGTATCTGATTATATTTTATTTTATGGTTGATTATAGGTCTCACAGTTGCTCAGCTTTAACCATGATAATTTGTTTCTTTTCAGGATTGCTCGCGTCAAGTTCTCAGAAAAGTAAGTACATATTGGGAATACAATTCACTTACCAATGGATATGTAAGAATAACAGTAATTAATTTTTAAATATATCGCCACTTATTGCAGCTTTATTTTATACAGGACGCTTTCTGGGACAACATTTGCAAAAGTGGTGAGTTTTCTGCCAACGATTCAAAAGCATCATTGTAATTTATTTTATTATTAATTTATACCGTTAGTAATATTTTATTAATGACATAATACAATGAGTTAATCTGTGAAAATGGCAGTTTCGTAAGTATTGTATTTATAATACAATACTAAAGAAACCACCGTCTCTTAAGTATTGTATTCATAACTTAGCACTCAGTAGAATTAATCTTACCGTATCCAATTCTAGTGATACTCGTAAAGATTAGTTACGGAAAAAAGTCTTATTAATTTTTCTTATTCCGTTTATCTGTATCATATTTGTATTTTCAGATATACAGCGACATTACAGATGCATCTCCTCAAATACTAAGGTAGGCCGTTTTTTAAACTAAACTGACAAATAGCAAAAAATAAATTTACAGTAATGTGAAATTTTGAAATTAAAATGAACAAACATAGTTCTGAACTAACCAATCCTCACAGATAGCACAGTGATTATAATCACACTGTATGGGTTCGAGTCCTGTCACTGACGCCATGAACTTTTATGGACTTTTTTCGCACCTTGGCCGAGGGTTATACGGCGACGGTAATATGGTTAGTAGCGCTGTGACCCTATATACCGCTAGTAGGCGAAATAAAATTCGCTGTCCTAAATGTTGAATGCTGATATATGTTTACCAATCAGAATGCAATATCAAAAAAATTTGGGCGCCCTCCTGAAATGCCGCTTGTAGGCGACGCCTACCTTCCCTACCCACTTGCGGCGGCCCTGAATATGGTTGGTAATTTTTCCTAAACTAAACGGTGAAAGTTTGGGAACCTTCCTGAATTACATCAATTAATTCAAATGTACCGAAACAGTGTTACCCTTCATTAAGTAGTAGTTGATGGCAGGTGCCTCCGTAGCCAGGTGGGCAGGAACAGCAGTGCGTAGCACACGTTTCTTGATTAGACCTGGGTTTGAGCCCGTGACCACCAAATACAGAGGATGCGGAAAGGTCAGGGAATGACCACCGCATATCCCCGGAGCGATATGGCTTTAGTTGCTAATGCTCCTAAAAACCAAACAACAACAACAGCTGACGGCACTGATGGAAATTCACTTATTGGTGATTATTTTTTCATTCGATGAGTATCTTTTCCGATTTTATGATATTAATAATTAACACTTTCATGTGCTCATCAGAATAGTTTAAACTGTTTAAGATATCACACCAGCTTTTCTTAGCATCTGTCGATACCTCATGTTTATAATACTGCTTATAAATCGATAATCTTCATAATATCATATGCTTCGTCTCTCATAAATTTATCCTCTGCAAGCATAATGGAACCAAAATCTTTACAACTCTCCTCTTTACCCTGACTGTTAGTTAAAATCTCATGATGTTCGATTTTTCAAAAAAAATTCTAACGCAATTTTTTGCGATACTTAAGTCATGAAACGGTACCTTTTTTAAAACGAGCGAAATGCACTTTATAACTTAGTATTAGTAATGGCAAATGATGCTAGAAAGCAAGTTATACAGCATCGGCCAAAAAAAGAAAAGAAAAAAAATCCCAATTCACCTATCCATCCCCTCCAATAGCTTGTCTAGTTCTTTCTAAAATTTATTTAAACTATCCACTTCCACAACAACAAGTGGAAGCTTATTCCAGCAATCCTAACCTATTGGCCAATGGCAAACTTCCGTACATCTATTCTGCAACCATCCTTCCTCAATTTGAATTTATCCACCCTCATGTGCATAATCTGAGCAAGAGGGAGAATCCCATCGGCATTATGTGCAGGTCGCCCCTTGTACAGTCTTATATGAAGTTCTGTGAGCAATGCAAACAGGCTGCTAGGACAGCTCATGGGGTTTTGTCAGTGATATGCAGGAATTTTGTTGGCAGGTATAAGGAGGTGATTAGCCCATTGTATAAAGCAGTTGTCAGACCACATGTTGAGTACCGCACACAGGTCTGGAGGACTCATTTTAGCAAGGATGCAGAGCTGTTGGAACGGGTACAGAGAAAGGCAACGAGATGCCCAATTCTTCAAAAAAAATTCTAACACAACTTTTCGCGATACTTAAGTCAAGAAATGTTACCTAATGGTACTTTTATAACGAGCAAAATGCATTTTATAGCTTCAAATTCTACTATCTTTTGAGGTTTGTCTGTTTTGTGCAGGATCAAAGAATTGGTCTTGGACAGAACTGACAAATTTTTATTATTTATGTATTTTAATAATTAAGATCAAAACTAATTGAACAGGACTCTGACAACGAATAACAGATGACTTATTATTTCAGATAAACGAAATCCTAAAACTATGCCAGGAGCCCCTCGGAAGTGAAAACGAGCTGTGGAAAATGTGCAATTTCCGAAACATTTCATTGTTCAAGGCCAGAAAACAGGTAAGAAGAAACTTTCTTTCTTTTATTTATTATTTTTTGCCGATATGGCCGACTTATGTACGGAGAATATATGGGGCGCCCCCTCACGGTAAGCACAGAAGGTATAATCGCTGTTCTTCTACATCATTGGAAAAAGCCTGTTCCCTTAGAGAGGGGAAGAATTTTTTATAGACTTTTTACACCATGGCTGAGGACTGAGTGGATTCGCCTAAAAATTATGGTTTTTCATCCAGTAAAACAGGTAAACTGACGAAATAAATGCAATTTACAGATACAGCGTATTGATGCTTCATGGTTTTAGCTGCCTGGACCCTTCATACATACGCATTGATTCTCTAAGATTTGAGAATGCCATATCTGCCACCCATGTGTCAAGAATAAACATTAAAGAGACTGCATTTAGGCTAGAAGTAAGCAGATAAACGATATACAGTAGATGGGTTAAGACGTTGAGCTTAGTGACTTCCAACGGATGGGGCGAAGTCACCATGGGAGGCCATGCTAGCAATTAATCTGTTTATGCCATTGCAGCCAAAACGTAACGACCAGGATCGATGGTGACTAATCACCCAAATGAAAATAAGTATCATGAATACTAACAACCAGAAGTTCAGTGAAGCCACCGGAACTAATATTAGTATAAGGGCGACGCATAAGAAGCTGAATAGCATCGGATTTTAAAGAAGAGTTGCAACCCAAAAAACCATACATCACAGCACGCAGTGAACTGCCTTCAACTTGTTTGGTGTATTGCCCAATAAAATCTGTTCATAGGACGTCGAAAAGTTAATAGTCAAAAAGTAAAAGTTGTGGAGCGACGAATCATGGTACATAGTTATTTGATCTTATGGTTGTGTTTGGATGTGGCAGATATCCTGAAAACTTTATTTACTAGAGTGCAGCGTCCCAATGACGACGCACTCTGGTATCACTCCTCCCACATCAGTGATAGCGAACCTTTTTCCGACATGCGTGCCAAAGGTAAACCGGACTAAAATTTAGCTAATAGTCATTATCGACATCATAAAAAAGTAACAATATTTTAAAGTTCCTAATGAGAACTTTAGCTGCTGTGTACTGTTTTAAACAATTACACTTATCGATGCTAGATGTGGCTGATTTAATCATAAAATAAATTTGTCTTCAAATAAAAATACTTTTTATAATATAATATAAACTATTTGTGAGTGGCGGCATGCTAATGTATTTTTCTGTTTTTTTTGCCCAAGGCTGCTACTTCCATATGAGCTAATTAGTCTCATAGGGAAGTAGAAGTGTTTTACCCTTGTAAAATAGACAAACTGATCAGTACAACACAAGCAAGTTTCGAACCCAGTACACTGTTGGCTCAAGTGCTGAATTGCCTTTTGGTAGTCTGAAACAACCCGATCCAACCGAATGACTTGATGGAATGTTCCCATCCTTCCTAAAGATGTTTCTTGTTGCTTAATCACCCACCTGTCATATTGCGAGCAATTAAGTGCACACTTTTCTTTCGATCACTGTTAAGAGAGGCTTAAACAAAATGAATTTTTCATGGAACACAGTTCTGAAAGAAAAAAAAAAAAAACTTTTCGTAATTCACTATGCAATAACTTTTACGTAGTTAACGTCATATGGAGTATTCCATTACGTCCTCCTGTACTGCACTGAGAATCCGTATTAGTGCAGCTGTTCTTTGTGAATGGGGACATTCAGTGGTACATTCTTTGGCCTTGAATTTTCTGATTGACGGACGTCACTGGAACATACAGTGGCGGACAAAAAAACTGCATCACCTTAAAAAAAAGGAACACTTGTAGTGAAATGTATAAGATATTGTTTGATTACAGTCATTTTGTTTGTCGCAAAGCAAAGGTATTGCGTCAGATAACGCTTCTATCGCATCAGAAAGTAATGCAAGGTATTGCCTCAGCAGTTTCTATAAATACGACGTTGGAAGGGTATACACGCTCATTAGTATCCTATTTTGCAGAGGTGTCAGCATGGCTCCATATGTTCAGTGTTAACATGAAGAAAAAAAAAGTGTGGCTGTTGCTCTGTCCCAGGAAGAGCTTTCTACGCATGCTATCGTTGATAAAATAGGTTGCCACCAGTCAACAGTATCCCGGGTGCTGCAATTAAAGCGTGAAACCGTTGATGTGAAGAGCAGACCTGGATCAAGCTGTAAGAGAGTGACTACTCCTTCCCAAGATCAATATTTAAAACTATTATGCTTTCGTAATCGCATGTTAGCGCTCCTGGTCTAAAAGTGGACTTTGAGATGACAAAGAAGAAGTCTTTGTTGGCCCAACAAATGAGGAAGAAGCGACTTTTTTTGGGCTAAAACGCATGTTTCATGGACAAAAGAGCAATGGGATACCGTCATCTTTTCTGACGAATCGAAATTCAACCTGCATGGCTCGGATGGGAAGTGATATGTTAAAGACGAAAATCGGAGGCATACCATCCTGACAGCATAACACCGACTGTAAAGTTCCCGCCAGTCAGATGGTCTGGGGGATGTATAACAAGCAAAGGGACGGGGCCAATTAAGTTTGTTAACTGAACGGCGAATGCAGAAACCTACACTGCTATCTTGGAGGAGTGCCTGAAACCTGTTATTATGGATCACCATACAAATGACCAAAATTGCATTTTTCAACAGGACTCAGCACTTTGCCACACAGCAAAATTGGTAAGTTTTATGCTATTTAGATTTAATGATGAGTTTGTCTTCTTGTCTCACACAGTTTTTAAAACATACTTACACCTATGTTTTCTCTCGGTTTTTCTCCCTTAAGGTGCAATCACACCTCAGAAACACTGGCATTACAATGTTGGACTTGCCCGGCAAAGTACAGATTTGAGCCCCATTGAAAATTGCTGGTACATAATGTCGTCTAAAATTGCTCAGAAGAAGCCAACAAGTAAGATTCAGCTGCAGGAGAGCCTTGTAAGGATGTGGTACCACGAAATTGGGCAACCGCATATTCAGAAATTGATTAACTCTATGCCAGATCGTTGCAAGGCTGTAATAATAATAATTATTATTATTATTAACCATATTATGCAAGGAAGCCTGAGGCTTATGTTGCAACGGCCAAAAAAAAATTTCCCTATTACCCTGAGAGAGAAAGAAGTATAAAGGAATCACCAAGAAAGAGAAGAATGGTGATATCCAGCTCAGAACCCTGGGTGTGCCAAGCCCATACTCACGAGATGTGAGCCCCTGGGGGTAATTGCAGCTCGAGGAGAAACAACAAAAAATATTAAGGATTTTGCTGATTTACGATATTTTGCTTATTTTGCTGATTTACAGTACATAATACTATTACGGTAACTTTTCATTTCAATTTGTACAAGTAAATGCATTAAAATGTATGTTTGGTTGTCGTGATTGCCATTTGCATGATTTCTCATATTTCCATTAATTACGCATTTTACCCTTTGGGAAAATATTTACGGCAATTAGCTATATCATCTAACAAATGCATTTCGAACATTTCTGCAACCCACAATGCAGCGGAAAACATTATTTGCAAAATTCACAAGTGATGCAGTTTTATTGTCCGCCACTGTATATTCATGAATGCACTCTAATAAAGTTTATCTTTAATAATGCTGCTCTTATTCAGCTATGAATAGATGTTTGTTAAAAGATGTGTTGTTCCAATATAGTTTCGCTATTACACATGGAAGGATCTTGAAAAGAATGAACGCAACATATTACTATGTAACTGAAATTAAATGCTTTATTCTAGACTTAGATTAATAGATTAACTCAGTGTTTCTTGCGTCTCGTTCTTTATGAGTAATGTCTCAAACGTTTTGAAAATTTACAATCCAAAACTATTCAGGAAGGGGGTTTTTTAATTTATTTTATTTTATTATTATTATTTATTTACGTAAATGAGAACTGAGGTTTTGGCTACCAGGTAGCAGTTATTTTATTTATATTTATTTACTTCACCATTGCAAAAAATATAGATCAAAACACACGAAAAGTTAGATGGCGCGAGCATGAAACGTGCAGTTATTTTATATTCGTCTGCTTTTGCCAGTAATATCTTTAGACATTACCGCGATTGTCTGTGCGTATTAATACGTGCTTGTGGCGCATAGTAATAGCAATTTTCTCTTTCTAATACTGTATTACGATTCTCATCTCGTTCTTCCCGAGGATATTTTTTAATATAAACGCTTAATATGTTTTCGAATTACTGTAATATAATTAGCTTGCAGCATGGCTATTAAACGTATGAAATGTAGTCGATAAGAGTGATTATTTGAATACTGTTCTTTAGTGGAAATTATGCCTGACAGGAAAAGAAGGTTCCGGTCGCATGAAAGAAATTGAGCGTGCTACAAAGGTAAGCCATTAAAATTATTAATAATTATGATAATCGTTATTGCGTTGTTATTATTGGAGCTTTTAATAAGTCACTTTTATGTAATATTATAAAAAAGTATTAAAGTATATTCTCCACCTTTTTAAGAAGTCAAAGCTCAACAACTGTAAATATTTTTTCATAAAACCGACTTACACCGTTTTCGAGAATTGTACATGCGGTTCAAGGTCACACAAGCTTCCACATTCTGGACATCCACCATATTTCCATCAGTTTTTACTTCTCATGATAATTCGCGTTCCATTTTGGTGATTTTTTTCAAAGATGATGAGATAGAGTATAATTTTTGAACTTGAGTTGTTTTACCTTTCATACTCTTTTCGAATATATTACGATATTAATTACAGAATATTAGTACTGTTATTCTTGTAATTTAATATAGTAATTTTAGGAATTTACTAAAGGATTTATATTTGTTTGTTTCTACTTAAATTAACAGAAGTTGGTGCTGACGTTTAAACATATTTAAAATATGTTTAAATATGTTTCCCTCGAAGGAAATAAATTGAGGGCCCATCAAGCTCTCAGCTGCCCACATCAACGCCAGAGCTTGCACTTGGTCATCAGGCAACACAGAAGCAGCCCACTAGGCAGAATGCGCTGGTCCCACAGGAATTAGTAGTTGTTGGTGACTCTATTGTCAGGGAAACGGGGAACATACTTTGTAAAAAGGATAGGTGGAATAGGACCAGGGTATGTCTGCCAGGGGCAAAGGTTGATGACGTTGTAGAGCGGTTATCGTCTTTTAAGGGCACAAAAGGTGATATAGTTGTACACGTTGGCACTAATGATATTAAGAGTAGGAGACCGGCGGAATTACTTAGCAAGTACAGGTCACTGTTGAAAAAAAGCCGTGAATTAGGGTTGAACTTGAAAGTGTCTGCAATTCTGCCCAGACACGATAGGAGGGAGTATATGATGAGAGCCTTGTCGATCAATTCGGCCCTGGAGGGATTGTGCAAGGCTCAAGGGGTAGAATTTTTTTCAGCCTGGACTGTACTTGTTAACAGGAGAGATTGCTTCTACAGGGATGGGATACACTTAAATAGAAAGGGTGCAAGAATTTTTGCTGATGCTGTCGAGGCAGTGTTAGGTGGGTCGGAAAACTGCTAGTTGGGGGGGATACAAGGACTAATAGATTAACAGTAGCCAGTGGCAGAGGTGGAAGTGATTCTTGCACTGTTTCTATTGAAATGAGCAGAAGTCTGAAAAACAAGATGCAGGATATTTCAGAGACTGCTGGTAGTCATTGCGGTACAAGTAAACACAGGGTTGTGTTAGAGTAGCTAAGAATAGAAACAGGTGCATGTATACCTGCGTGTACACCAATGCTAGGAGTTTGGTAAATAAATTTGATGAATTTGAGGTATTGCTCAAAACATCAAAGGCAGATATTGTTGGAATATCAGAGACGTGGTGTCACACAGATATAAGTAATGCGGAACTGGAATTTGGGGAATACAATGTGTATAGAAAGGATAGACAGGACAGGAGGGGAGGAGGGGTTATGCTATTAATTAAGAAACACATAAAGTCCAAGGAAGTGAAGCCAGTCGACATCGATGGACAGGGCAGCGTCGAGTCAGTTTGGTGTGACATAAGCATAGGGAAATCAAAATTGAGAGTAGGAGTGTGCTATAGGCCTAATGACTCTGATGAGTATAATAAGATATTGTACAGGGAAATAGAGTGGGCCAGTAAATCAGAGAGTCTTATAATGGGGGACTTTAATTTTCCAGATATTGACTGGAATTTGTGGGTTGGTCACTCGCACACTAGCAAGGCTTTTGTGGATTTATTGGATGATTGTTTTCTACATCAGCATGTTCGTGAGGCAACAAGAGTGAGCAATACTCTTGATCTGATTATCAGTAGTGATTCTTCATGCATTAAGAACCTGCAGATAAATGAACCACTAGGTGGCAGTGATCACAGTGTGTTGAAGTGGGATTTACTCAAGGAGGTAACTACCATCAGAGGTAAAGGGAAGGGTTTTTGTTTTCGTAAAGGCGACTATGATGGTCTGAGACAGTATTTAAATTCTATACAGTGGGACCAACTGATGATGTTACCAACAGCAAACTCAAAATGGGAAGCATTCAAGGAACTAATCTTGGAGGCTACCAGGCTTTACATACCAACTAAGAAATATTGTTCAAGGTTTAGGCCTAAATGGTTGTCAGATGAACTAATGAGACATGTGGCAGAGAAGAAAAATGCATGGGATACATACAAATTAATGGGTGACATGGAAGCCTATGATAGATATAAGTTGGTCTGTAACCAAGTCACAAAGGAGATTAGGCAGGCAAAGGCAGACTATGAAAAATCCTTGGCAAAGGATGCAAAGAAAAACAGAAAAGAGTTCTTTACATACTTGAACTCGAAAAGGAAAGGGATGAATTAGATTGGTCCACTGGATATTGATGGTTCAACAGTTGAGGATCCTGCTCAGGTGGCTAACAATCTAAACGAGTATTTTGCATCTACATTCACGCATGAGGAGTTATTCAGGAAGGAGAATGATGTAGGTAAAGTAAACATTGGCAGTGAGCTGGATGATTTTGTAATAACTGAGAGGAAAGTGGAGGAGAGATTGTTGAGGATAAACATAAAAAAGGCACCTGGGGTGGATGGGATCTATCCAGTTATATTAAAGGAGGCAGCAAAGGAAGTAAGCAAACCCTTAGCCATAATTATGAGAGCTTCCTTGGACTCAGGGGAGGTACCTATGGACTGGAGATGTGCAAATGTGACCCCAATTCACAAAGGAGGTTCAAAGGCTGACACAAGTAATTATAGACCTGTTAGTTTAACTTCTGTTCCAGGTAAATTAATGGAGGCACTGGTTAAAGAAGCACTGCAGGATCATCTAGACAAGAATTCAGTTATAGCTCAGACGCAGCATGGTTTTGTTAAGGGCAGGTCTTGCCTGACCAATTTGATTGGATACTATGATGTAGTCACAAAAGAACTGGATGCAGGGAATAACTTTGATATTATATATTTGGATCTTAGAAAGGCTTTTGATACTGTTGCACATGGAAGACTGCTGCACAAATTGGAGCAGTGTGGCATTGGAGGCAAATTGCTGCTATGGATAAGGGGATGGTTGAGTGTCAGAAGACAGAGAGTGGTAATCAATGGACACTGCTCAACGTGGACTAATGTTATTAGTGGAGTTCCTCAAGGTTCAGTGTTGGGTCCGTTGTTGTTTTCGGTGTTTATGAATGATATTGATGATGGGATATCAAGTTTAATGTCCAAGTTTGCAGATGATACAAAGGTTGGCAGGGTCGTTAAGGACAATACTGACGCTATGCTGCTGCAACAGGATCTGGAAAGGTTGAACAGATGGGCTGAGAGGTGGCAAATGAGGTTTAACATCGACAAATGTAAAGTGCTGCATATGGGAAACAGTAACCCCAGAGCAACGTATCAACTCTGCGGTACTACACTGACAGTGGTGGAGAATGAAAAGGACCTGGGGGTAATTGTGCAGGCAGATATGAAGTTCTCTGAGCAGTGCAGACGAGCTGCAAGAGTAGCTCATGGTGTCTTGTCAATGATATACAGGAATTTTTCTAGCAGGGATAAGGAGGTGATTATTCCCTTATATAAGGCAATGGTAAGGCCACATCTTGAGTACTGTATACAGGTCTGGAGGCCTCATTTCAAGAAGGATGTAGAGCTGCTGGAACGGGTACAGAGAAGGGCAACAAGATTAGTAAATGGAACAAAGGGTTGCTCTTACGAAGAAAGGCTTAAGTTTTGCAAATTACAGAGTCTGGAGACTAGGCACCGGCGAGGTGATCTGATAGAGGTGTATAAGGCTTTGAATGGTTTGAGCATGCTCAATGCCAATGGGATTCTTCATCTTTCTCAGAATAATCACCTCAGAGGGCATAAATTCAAATTGAGGAAGGACGGATGTCGGATAGATGTGCGGAAATTTGCCTTTGGCCAGCGGGTGGTTGGTTGGTGGAACCGACTTCCATCACTTGTTGTTGAAGTTGATAGCCTAAACAAATTTAAAGCTCAACTGGACAGGTATTTCGAACGAACGGAGGGGTGAAATGGGAGTGGGTTTTTTTTTTTTTTTTTTTTTGGCTGATGCTGAATAAGCTTGCTTTCTTGCATCATATGCCTCTGCTAATGCTAATATACGGGATGGGTTGGGGGGGGTGAAGGGTATATGGAGTGAGAGAAAGGAGCAGAGAAAGCGAGTAAGCTTGAACTGCCTATAGAATTTTCGACAATAAGTATTTCACTTATTGTCGAATTACAGGCTGTCAAGGCAGGTCATGGGGTTTTGTCAATGATATATAGGAATTTTGCTAGCAGGGAAAAGGAGGTGATTGTCCCTCTGTATAAGGCAATGGTCAGGCTACACCTTGAGTACTGCGTACAGGTCTGGAGGCATCATTTTAGGAAGGATGTAGATTTGCTTGAGCGCGTACAGAGAATTGCAACAAGATTGGTGAGGGGAATGAAGGGATCCTCTTACCAAGAGAGGCTTAAGTTCTGCAAATTGCAGTGGCTGGAGACTAGGCACCTGCGCGGTGATCTGATTGAAGTGTATAAGTCCTTGAATGGGTTGAGCACGATGAATTCTGAAGGGATTCTTCCACTTGTTCAGATTACGAACCTAAGGGGATATAAATTCAAATTGAGGAAACACAGTTGTAGAATAGATGTGCGGAAATTTTCCTTTAGCCAGCGGGTGGTTAATTGCTGGAACAAACTTCCATCTGTCGTTGTGGAAGTTGATAGGTTAAAGGTTTCTTTCTTTTTTTTTTTTTTTTTTTTTTTTCGTTTATGAAAACTCGAAATGAAAGATATTGTGGAATCTATAGCACTTGAAGGCTGAAAAGACAAAATATATTTGTTGACATTAGATTTGATTTTTTATAAATTGTTATTTGCAAGAAATACACGTGAAGGGAGAATGTTCCAGAGAACAAGCATAGAGGAGTTTTTTTTCCTATGAGTTTGGAGTTGAACAATGAATGGATACTGACTGGTTGAGGCACGTGTTCGGACTGGTTTGAAAGAGAGTGGAAGGATTAAAGATGCCAATTCAAAAGAACAGTGTCCGTAGAAGCATCTATAGAAAAGGCATGTAGCATAAACTGAATTTCTGTGAGAGCGAGTGGAGAGATTTTGTGAGAGTTCGGTCATTAATTAATCTGACTGCCTTCGTTTGAATACAGTTTAGAAACCTGAGAGATTTGGGAGGACCCCACCCCAGATGTGTGCATATTCCCTGGTAGGATTAAATAAACCCAGGAAAACCCGGGGTTTTTTAAGATGCAGAGGAAGCAATATTTGTGATATGTGATTCTAAAAATCCGAGTATAGGAGTAGTAGCTTCTTTTCTGCGAGATATAAGACAAGACTGAGTTTTAGAAAGACTGAAGTTAACTAAGTTTCCTTCGCCTCATTGGTGAATTACCTGGAAGAAATTGGGCAAAGTTTCTCAAACTGGGGAATTGACTGTAATGTGTCGTCATGAGAAAATAGGATTTCTAGTTAGTGGAAGTTGGTAATCATTGTACAAGAGGAAAAGAGTGGAAGACTGAATCTTTTGGCACGACAGCATTAGTAGAGAAGTTGGAAAACCGAGAGCAATCTACCATAATCCGCAATCTACCAAAACTGAATCTTTTGGCACGACAGCATTAGTAGAGAAGTTGGAAAACCGAGAGCAATCTACCATAATCCGCAATAATCGTTCAGAGAGAACTGAATACCCAATTACAAGAAGCAGTCATCTGCAGATCATAAGATTAGGGCATGTTGAAGACCTTTATGCCAAAAGCGATCAAAAGCTGTGGAAATGACGAGCATATGCTTGAGTTTCGTCGAATTTGTCCAACGATGAGTTTGGTTTAGTCTCGGTTTTTATGGCGCATAACCAAAGGTGAGTAACATAAGCCATTATATCACTAGTGGATCGACATCAGAATCCATGTTAGTGATTATTGATCGATGGAAGGTTTCGAGATAGTTTTGAGTTTCGGTAGACTTTTTAGTTACTTTGGAAGAGTAGAGGTGTATGTTTAAGGTCGATTTTAATTAAAAGGGAGAGATTTGTCACCTTTTTTTGGGACCTAGCTAGGTGAGCAGTTTTCATGTAGAAAGAAAAAACGGAATAAGAAAATGTAAAAAGGCCGTATAACACCTGAGCAAGCTCAGGAACTTTCTTGAAATCAAGAACGTTCAGAGTTCAAACATCGTTCTGTCGGTAGACCAGAGGCAGTATTGAGTGTAGCATATTAGGTATGACAAGAGTTGGTTTATCAAGATCGTTAATACAAGAGTTAAAAGAAAAGTAGGGCGTTAGTAAGTTAGCCTGCTGTTTAGCCGAGGATGCAATAGACCCATTAGGTTGCAACAGAAGTGGTCGTATGGATGGCCAGAAGTTGTGGCCAATAGCTTTTGCAAGAGACCAGGATGCGGCACTACCTTTTGGGCAAGAGGCAAGTATTCCACTCTAATTTTGTTCAAAATAGTGCTCAAATTGTTAGATTGATTTAAAAAAATTGAGCTTTAGTGTAGGCAGAAAATAAGCTTTGGGTACAAGCCAATTGCGATGTGTTACTTTCTTATCTTAAACTGCCTGATCACATGTATTGGAAAAATACGTTCTAGATAAAGGACGAAGTGTGGAATAAAGGATTTTGTGCCTACAAGAATAATTTCAAAGAATAGGAAAAGAACAGAAATCGCGCAGAACACGGTATTCCTATAAAGCCAAATTACACGAGGCTGAGGTTTGCCATGGGAGAGAGTATCCATTGGAAAAGAGGCCAGTTCAAAATTGTGATTTGAAGTGACATAAACCAACTATCATTGATAGTGTACGTTGAAGGGTTGCTGATGAAAAATAAATCGATCAGCTACTGAGTGCCGGGCACTCAAGATGAAGGGCCCATAGTCACGAATGGTCGTTAATGTAGTATCTCAAATAGAAAGCTTTATGGTAACTGAAAAAATGTTTCTGGTACCCCGGCTTGGCCTAAAACTGAGGAACTAACGAAAACGTTGTCTATTTGAATCTTTCCAGTTGTTGTGAAGATAAGGGTGGGAGAAGCGACTCCGACTTCTTCCTGGAGAAGCAATTAAAGTCTTGGGGAAGAAGCGACTGGCAGGTGAGGGCCGTGAAAAACTCCGCGCAGGCGCCTCCCCACTACTGCTGCCTCAACACTGGCTCTGAGCACCTCCTTGCCGGGACAACTCCAGCTTTGAAAATTGTTAAAAAATACTTCTCGTCGCAAAATTTATAAATGACCTTTATAGAATTATTAACTAACTATTTAGCAACCTTTTTGTCACCAAAAGGAGAGTTACTTAGTACAAAGAAGCACGCTATCGAAGTGCAATAAAAAATTTGTTTTTTAATTTTAACAAAGTAAATGACAGATTTCAATCGGAATAGTTTTCCCTTGATAAGCATCGAATAACGTATAGGTATTAGGTATGTTCGGGGTCTGACGGCACCTGGGATTTCTCCCATCTCCGCGTATGTTCTCTGTATCGGACAAGCCAGAGATTTAAAAGTGTGTGGAATATGTACTGTGTAGTTTGTTGCCGGCCTGTAGCTATTAGGTATTAGGTATTAGGTATGTTCGGGGTCTGACGGCACCTGGGATTTCTCCCATCTCCGCGTATGTTCTCTGTATCGGACAAGCCAGAGATTTAAAAGTGTGTGGGATATGTACTGTGTAGTTTGTTGTGCCCATTGTTCGTCCGGCCTGTTAGCCGCCGGGCCCCTAGTGAGACCCGACGTTACCAATACCTGCCACAGGGAGGCCGGCCGGGTGTTACCAATATTTGTACTCTGGCTGGTCTTGCCACTTACTTTCCTGGGATTTTAGTGGCTAGGACCAAAAAAAAAAAAAAAAAAATCGAGGTTGATATTAGTGATACAAGTTAGTATTAATATTGCGCGACGTGGGGCTGTGCGGTGAAAGTGAGTTTTAAAAACCAAATAGGTTCGGGCAAGAATTTTGATGTTCTCTTTTGATTTTGACATGTAGGGCTAAACGCTGTGCAAGACAAAAGTTTGGGGGGAGGATGAAGACTGGGGGGAAGAAATTGGAAATAAGGGGCCGACAGAGTAGATGGCCCCTGCAGGTAGTGAGGCATGCCCGTGCCCCACCAGAGTGAAAAAATTGGGGAGGCAAGGAGAGGCAAGCCTCTCCTCCCCAGGAGTTTGGAAAGAAAGATCCGCTCAAGAGAGTGCGGATTTGGGTCGCCAATAGGCTGTTCCGGCGGGAGAGTGCCACGTATGTCGTCTCCATCAGTTTGCAGGCCCTAAAAAATTGGCCGTTGAGTCTCATCTAGGTGGGACACTAATAGGGGATTAAATCTGGATGTCATCCTTCCAGACTGCATGTGGTCTGGGGCTTATTTTCTGGTCATTATCTTGGGGTCATAATCAAGTCTACTGGCTGTCATTATGGGGTTTTATCCCTTCCGTGATGTTTGCTAGTCCTTACACTACCTTTTGTCATTATGTAGTGGGTCTATGCTGCAAGGACTTGGGGCAGTGTCCCTTTGTTCTGATGTCACGACTATTTAAAGGTGTTTTTTCGCTTCTATTGGCGGTAATCATGACTCTTGTAGTTCGACAATCTATTGTCACTTGTCTTTTCCTAGTGCATTTTGTAGTCAGTCCAAGGTCTGTATAGTCGGTTCCTCTGTGTCGTCTCGCAGCTATTTGCAGTTTTGTTTTGTCTCATTCCGTTAAGGTCTTCGGTATATGGCGGCTAGTGTTTGGCGCCTGCTAAATAATCCCTGGGCAAAATCAGTTAAGGCTAAATATTCTTCTTGTGTATCTAGTAGATGTGACTCGAGATCCCTCGGTAAATAGTGAACTCTAGTTATTAGTCTGCATCTAAGGTCTTCGTATTGGACACACTCAAACATAATGTGCACCCAGCTTTCTTGTTCCCCGCAAGTACAACGCGGATCCTCCACTATTCCCAATGCTGTAAGCTTTGCATTGAAAGCCCCATGACCCGTAAGGAGGTAGGTCGTGTAAAGTCCGGGTTGCAGCCAGGTTGGAAGAATGGGGTATACTCTGTCTACGTCCGGGATGAACTTTTTGGTGATGTTCCCTTTTGTTGTGTTTGTCCAGCGGTATTGCCAGGTTTCTTTTAGGTATTTCTGCAGCCTGTTCTTTTCAGCCTTGTGGGTTGCATTGTTATCCACTGTGTAGTCTTGGTGGGTGCAAGGCATTCCTTTGGTTATATAATAGGCTATTCCAGTACGTATGATGTCCAGGTCAAGGGGAAGGGCTCCGGCCAAGACCTGTAGGGCAACAGTGCTAGTGGTGCTACAGGCTCTGGTAATGGTTAACAGGATAGTTCTATGGATTGAGTCGATTATGCGTCTATTTACGGCGGTTGATGCCTTGTGATACCAAACCGCAGAGGCGTATGTTATAGCTGGTAGGAATGTCGTTTTATAATATAAGGAGAGCACGCGACGTTTAAGTCCCCAGTCCCGACGAACCACACGTGCTAACAGTGCAGAGTACTTCCTTATCTTTGTTCTTAAATGTGTGAGATGCTGCTTGAAGGAAAGATTACAATCTAATATCACCCCCAGGTACTTAAGCTGGCTTTGGAGTTTCACTGTGGTGTTGTTCACCTTTATTTGAGGTGGCCTGTGCAGGTCAAGGGAGCCTTTCAGTAAGATTGAGGATGTCTTAGTTGGTGAGATTTTTAGGCAGTGTAAGATGGTCCAGTCCTGTAGTATCCTGATGGCATGGTTTGCTTTTACCTCCAACTGGGTTCTACTGTCGGCAGCAATTTTCAAGATTAAGTCGTCGGCAAAAGCTTGGGTTTGGACGTCACCAAGGTCCATGGCCAGGAACTCATCCAAGACAATGTTCCACAACAGCGGCCCCAGGACAGAACCCTGGGGGCAACCCCTGCAGACACGGCGGTTTACCCTACCATAGGGTGCCACGACACTAATACTCCTGTCGGTAAGGTAAGACTTGATAGTGAGATACAAATTGCAGGGAAGGTTGGCCCGCCTTAGCCTTGCCAGGACACTTGGCCACCAAATGGTGTCGAAAGCCCCGGCAAAATCTATGGAGATGATTAGGTAGTATTTACTGTTGCAACTGGCCACACCGTGCAGCAGATGTCTAAGTGCCTCTACTGTCGAAGACTCAGGCTTAAAGCCGAACTGGGTAGACATGTGCAGTTCAGCACTCTTGTAATGTGTGTCAATTCGGGCATATAGCATTCTCTCAAATAGTTTGCTGATCACTGGTAGCAAAGCTATCGGTCTGTAAGTGGTTGGCTGTTGTGGAGGCTTCGTGGGTGTTTTTGGGATCAGCTTCAGTCCCGCAGTCTTCCAGTTTCTTGGGAAGATGCCTTGATGCAAACAGTTGTTAAACAGATTTAGAAGGAGTTCGGGGGTCAGATCCGTTACTTTTTTGACAATTTCCGGTTCGAGATAATCGAGGCCAGGGCACTTATTATTTCTTACGTGATTTGCCGCGGATTTGATGTCATCTAGCGTGAACGGTGGTTCACGGGAGTCAGTGGTGTATATGTCATTTTCTTGACATATTCTATGCTGTTCAGGTGAAGTAGGCATGGCAGTCTCCGGGAAAATAGTGCCCAGAATATTTGTGATTGACTGTTGCCATGTGGTGGTTTGGCTCCCCTGTGGTGTCAATGTGGTAGAAATAACTTCCCCCCTGGGGAGTTTGTTTGTGATTATCCTATAGACTACCCCCCATGGCTCATTATTTCCTGTTATGCCTGCCAAGTTTTCCCAGGCTCTTTGTTTGCTCTTGTTTATCGCATCCGTATATCTGTTTCTTGCTTCTCTATAGTGCTCCTTTAGTATCTGGACCTCAGCAGCAGGCCATGTGCGTCTTGCCCGTTGAAAGAGTTTTCTTCTTCTCATGGTCTCCCTTCTGAGTTGCTGGATCTCGTGAGTCCACCACGGGACTGCTCCCGGTTTGGGATTTCTCCTCTTCATTGATGCTTCACTCGCCGCAAGTATTATTTCCGTTACCCTCTTTTGATTCTCGTCTGGATCCCCATTCTGGTTTGTTGTTTCCAGGTGTAGGGCTGCAGCGGGCATTAAAACCTCTCTGAACCTTTCCCAGTTCGCCCAGCGGATGGCGAAGCGATTTAGTGTTTGTTTAGGTATCAGTAGCCTGTTTAATGATCTTCTGATTTGGCAGGTAATCACCCTGTGGTCGGAAGTCGTCCACGAGTCTCTGACGATCCAATCATCAACGTAACCTGCAAGGTTTCTCGTGGACAATGTGACATCAATAGTCGCCTCCCACAGGGTATTACAAAATGTAGGCATCTGGTGTGGTCTGTTCAGGATAGTGAACCGGGAGTTCGAGAGAAAGTCCTCTAAAATCTGTCCATTTCTGGTACCTCTCCTGTCTGGGGTCAGACTGTGCCAGGCTGGTGAGCGGCAGTTTACATCTGCCCCAATTATGATCCTTTGATCAGGGAACATGTCGGTCAAGGCCTGCAAGTACCTGGTGATGGGTGCGATGTCCTCGCCCGGCCTGCTGTAAAGGGCCACAGCATAGATTTGGCCCAATGGCGTTAAGATGTGGGCACACGCCTCCCAGGGTGCACAAAGCTGTGTTACTTTAGTCACAGTATAATTGGGATTGCGCACCACAACTGCAGCCCAAGGGGTGTCACTCTCGTCATGGACTATTTTGTATGCAGCCGGATATCCGCACACTCGTTTTGAGTGGGTATATGGTTCCTGTAATAGTAAGACGTCAGCTGCTTCCTCGTCCGCTATGACCCTAAGTTGCTGCGCCACTGCTCTAGCTCTCTGCGCGTTATGCTGTATTATTGCAATTTTGGATCTATTGTACTCTTTAGGGCGTCTCTCCATAGTCGGTTCGTGACTGGTATAACCCTTTTACTTTAAGATAAACTGGACAGTTCGGGTCTCTGATAGAATGCGAATGGTCCATTTTCCCTGCCTTGCAGTTTGTACAGATTGGATCTTGCTCCTTGTTTGGACATGTTTTATATTCATGTCCCCTGCCAGAGCAGTGACCGCAGGTTGATTCTGTTTGTGTACATGTATGAGTTGTGTGGCCGTATTTACAACACCGGAAGCATTTCGGGACTGCCACATGCTCCCGGAATCGGTGGGATCCCCATTCAATGTAGATTCTCTCTCTTGATTCTTTAATTGCTGCCAGACAGTCGGGGCCAGCTCTAGAACCCAGTTTCTGTTTGGTCCTGCCCTAGATCTGGTGGAGTACCTAGGCTGCACCAGGGTTCGCTGTTCCTGTAGTTGCTGGGGGGTCGGTCTCAGATTTCTGTTTATTATCTAATGCGATTTTTAAATTTTTAGCTCCATTAGCGACGGAAATAGAGGGGAGGACACGAAAATTTCTCACATTATCCTGTCTGGCGCCGCCATTTTTAATTTTAAAAATATTTTTAAATTATGCTATAGTTTGTCGACAACATTTCCCCCCCCCCCCCATTTTACCCACCATTTCTCAAACAAATTTTTGTCAAAAACAATCAATATGGCGTTATGTTGACCCACATGGTGTACAAACCCATGCAAAATTAAGTTAATAGGTTGAGTGGTTCCGGAGATACAATGCTGCGACGGACGGACGGACAGACAGACAACCGAGTGACATTATAAGGGGCCTTCTTTAGACTACGGATCCTAAAAAGATCAAGAGCTTTGGGATTGTCTGCTATTCTGATAAGTGAAGAAACTCTGAAGTCGTAATTTCAGAAGTCTCGACCGCCAGTTGTGTTAGAAAACTGTTATTCGTGGATGTCTGATTAATATTCGATAGTATCTCAAGGCTCAGATTGTTTTCTTCTTTGTGTCGTGTAACAAGTTAGTTAATGTACGCAGTGCGTTACATTTTAATAATCACGAATTATTACTATTTTAACAAATAGTAATAATTCGTGATTTATAGCAAAATAAGTCAACCCATCGACATGGAAATTTGTTACGAAGATTCCTAAAATATTCTAAGTAAGCATTGAAATTTTGACATTGATCAGAGCTCCTGTTCCAAGTGATGAACAGACGATAGGTTGAAAATTTGGCCTTGATCCCACTTTTCGTTCCAGAGTACTACGTGACATATACGTACTACTCTGGAACGGGGGGGGGGGGTGCAAGGAAGAGGCAATGATTGATCTTAAAGGCTTTTCGAGAACCGACGAAACACGCTAAGTTAGGCAATGTATGCAGTGCATTACATTTTGGATGCATTGCGTTTTTTTTATTTTTCTTAAATTAATTCAATGTTGTTTTCTTTTTGTGATTAAAAGTGAAAAGTGCATATAGTTATCTTATCAATTAATTACTAACATTCTAATTTTATAGAATGTTAATTTTATAGAATCTAATTATATATATCACTTAATGAAAATGATATATTCATATATTGTGAAAAATACTAAAGTTTTTATTTATTTTTTATACCAACAGAGATGTCATCCAGAAAGAAAAGTAAGTTAAAGCTAATGCTAAAATAGTAAGCATTTGAAATTTTAATCCGAAATGTTTCAAATAAAAGCTGCACTTGCTAAATTATTTTTAGTTAACATGGTAATTATTAGTTTTCAATAGTAGCAGAATGACTGTTGTAAGATTAACAATAATCCATATTTTTTTTTTCCCCTTTTAGTATGCTTCATCACTCTTCGAAAATTGGTGTAAAGATGGTAACTATTATTCTAGTTCTTACTGGTCAAATGATAGTAATTAAATTTCAATGTCACTTCTGTAATTTTAAAAACGTTCGCTCTGACTCCTTGCTTTTTAGTGGCAAATAAAAAAGGCGTTTAATTTCTTCAAATCGTTCTGCTGTGCCTTAAACAACATATTACATAATCACTCTTGTGTTCGGTGCATATAGTCCTTTTTGATTGCCTTTTTAATAATTTATAATTTTTATACATAATTATTTGCCTTAAACCGAAATATTTATAATCAAACAGGTTGTTTTATTAATGAAATATGAATATTATGCAAGTATAATATTAATCGAGATGGTTAAAAAAAATTATTTTCTTTAGGGAGAAAATTCAGGAAATACTTGGAATGTGCAAAAAATTCTCAGAATAAACAGGTAATTTATGTAATCTTTCTTTTAAAAAAATACAACCAATGATTTTTCAGGATTGTTCCAACTTTGCACAATGTCTCAGGGTTTAAAAAAATGTTTTTGGGTTGCTGTTTTGACCCGTTTTTTCATGCAAAGTTATTTTTCTGAATGAAATACGAGGGGCGTTTGAAAATCTCGTGTCCAGAGTATGAAAGGGTAATGTACAGCTTAAAGAGTAACCCACCAAGGTTCATTCAGTTTCATTAACGTCTTTTTTTTTTTTTTTAATAACAGGTCCTGAAGTTAACAAAGTTGTGTGAATGGGGAGAGATGGACAAAATCGGTCACCGTGCGGTCATCCAGTATTTCGGAAAAAAGGAAATAACTCTAAAGGAAATTCATGAGGATATCATTACAACATTGTGGGAGAATGCCCCTTCCTATATTCATGGTTAAGAAGTCGCATCACAATTTAAACGAGGGAGGGAGAGCCTGGAAGATGACCCCCCACTGTGGAAGACCTGCAACGTCCATCACTCCAGAAGTTGATGACAGTGTGCATGATCTGGTGACGAGTAACTGACGAGTGACAGTTCTGTACGTTACCAGCGTCTTAGATATTCATCTGAACGTGGGTACCACATAACAAACTTGTTGAAAGCACATCAAAAATACACTAGGCTTGTCAAATGAGGCGAATATTTGTACTGTTTTCAGACAGATCTAGCAAATTTCCTTACAAGGGTTGTGACCACTGAGATGTGGGTCCATCCGGCCAGAGACAAAGGAGCAGTCCAAACAATGGAAACAGTTTGTTCCACCAGGACAACGCACCTGCTCACAAGTCTGTCATTGCCATGGCTGCATGACATGAGTGCGGCTTTGAAATCTTGGACTATCTTCCATAATTACCAGATCTAGCTCCATGGTCTTTCAGTTTTTTTCCTAATTTGGAAAAAAATACCTGGCTGGCATCCATTTTTCAGCCTACAATGGCATCATTAGAGTCTTGCATCGGGTCGGGTGCGGTTCCGGTTTTTGGATGTTAATTTAGTACAATAATATCAAAAGTTAAGATATTAACTTATAAAGTAAATGTTTTATTAGTTTTTCTAAGTAACAGTACTTATTTACTAAATTATGAGGTGTGTGTCGTGGGTTTTTTTTTTTTTTTTGTGGTTTTAATTATACGCACCGCGTACTTTGCATGCATTCCAAAAGGTACGATTAATTTTCTTTCTTTTTTTTTTTTTTTTTTTATCCTCACCTCATCACTTTTACCAGACGTGAAAAAGGACGCGAAGACATGAGACTCCTAGACTTACTTTTTCGATTTTTGAATTATCTCTGATTATAATGGTTGGTTGCAGAGCCGGATTTACATATAAGCTACAGCTTAGGGCCTCATATTACAAGGAGCCTCGGACAATCTTAAATTCCTTTTGTAATATTTTCGCAGGTGAATGTAAGAGAAAAGGGTCTAATATATGTTATAGCTTAGGGCCACAAGTTTAAATCCCACCCTGGTTGGTTGTTTCGTGTTTTAGGCGCATCAGCAACTTAGGCCATGCGCAAAATGTCTGCAAATGCGTGTGTTCTGTGGTCGATTTGCTGGAAGAAAAATAAATTGTGAAACACGTTGTGAAAAAGACCCATAAAAATTTCTCCCGTCATTGACGGGATTCGAACTCTCGTCTTTTCCACCCGGTGTGTGGAGGACGGCAATTACACCAACTGTGCTACCACGAAATCTCTGAATATGATGTAATGTTGTTGTTATGTTGCTTCTGATCATAAACTTTGCACTTAGTGCTTCAGAGTTAGAAATCGGATCGACAGTAAAAATGAAATCTTTCATTAAAAGTTTCTCAAACTGCAGATATAAATACATAATACTAACGTAGGATTAGTAAATTCAAATTCATCGGTAAATTCAAAATTACTGTATAATTTAAACAAATTATCGTCTGCATTTTAATTTTTTTACTGTCCGGATTTAATTCTTGCCACCCCTGCCAACGTTCCCAGTGCAGTAAGCGAGAGAGTTTTGTGCATCTGGATTTCTCATCGAAAGAAGAAGAGTACAGCTGAACCCACAAACTACCGATGTCCTGTTTGTACGCAGAGACTTAATAAAAATTTACAAATTATAGAATGAATATGTTACGAGGGGCATGGATGTACAATGTTTCTTGTCATTCGCCAACAACCCGCCTCCCCCAACTCCGCGTGGTATACTCTGTGTCGCAATACAAAGTCTGTAAAGGCCAGAGATAACGTGTGTTGGTGTAGTCTTCGTAGTGTAGCGTTGGTATGTACTTCCCCGGCCATTTAGCCGAGGAGCACATAGTGGACCCTCCGTTGCCCATCCATCACCACCTCGAGGATTTAGGCCGGGCGTAGGTAAAGCGTCTGGAGGTGGGGGGGGGGATACCCTGAACTGGGTAGGAAGCGAGGGAGTTATAGTTGAGTGTTGGAGGGGAAAAAGTGTGGGAGGGGAGATAAGGAAGTGAATGATAGAAAGACTTTCTACCTCGCAATTGGAAGTTAAAAGAATAGAGGTAGAACCCATCGTGTACGTGGGGGAATCGTCATGAGCAGAAAAAAAAGGTTCCGAATAGGGTCAGAATGCCCTGTGTGTGTGAGAGTGAGAGAGAGAGAGAGAGATCGCACTATGGGCACACAGTACTTATCTGTTACAAAGAGAGGGAGGTATAAAGATGTTGTAATTAAGCACCTATACGAATGTACAGTATGTTCGTTTGCTCATGCACTACTTATTGACATTGTTCTGCTGTTTTCGTGCCTAAGTAATCACGGCAACAGAAATATTATTTGTAAAATACAGCATAAAATATTTTGTTTTCTCCCCATTCAGTAAAATGCCTGTGTATAAATGCGTTATAAAGAAAAATATTCGAAGAAACAGACATTGATAATAATAAAGAAAAAGTATTCTTCCAGTGAAGAATCGATTAAAAAATGTGATCGAATGGTGCACTAATCAGAAAGAAGTGATGTGTGTTAAGCGCTAAAGTATATAAGTCAAGAGGTGTCAGCGTATTGAATATTCTTTGGCCAATCTGCCTGTTTGCTTGACGAAAAACCAGTTTCTGAGAGAGAAGGAGATGCAACTCCCTCGAAACCGATTAAACTCGGTAACGTTAAAAAAAACCAAAAAAAAAAAACCTTAAAGTTCTGTTGAGACATGATGCAAAACCCCAGGTCCTTTTCCGGAATTTTTGAATCTGTGACAATATTTGGTTTAAAATTCGTTTAAATCTTGCAAATTTTCTACGCTTGAAAACAAATTTTCTGCGCTGGTCACATTTAAATTGGATAGAAGTGATTACAAACGGATTGAAATTTTACGCCTCTTTTGCTTGGAATCTGTTCTTTATTAATAAAGAACAAATTCCTAGTCTAAACAAATTGGATAGAATGAAAAACCCGAACCAACAATTACAAATTTATTTTATGTGTTTTTTTTTTTAATGTTTTATTCTTGTTTCCGTAATTAAGGGTTCTTATGATGTGATAATTGTACCTGGGTTAGGATTTTTTTTTTTTTTTTTTCAATACAGGGATAATTTTACTGAAACAAAAATATAATTACAGATCTATTTGTGCACTGTTTCATGAAATAATATTAATGTTACTAGTATTATGGTGTCCTAAAAAATTACGTCACTCCGGGTTTTATTGATGGGTCATAATAATGCTCTGATTTTTTTTTTTCAATTTCGGAATTCCTTTTGTACTCGTTTTCATCCGTGACCAAATCTATATTTGGATCTCACTAAGTTGGAGCCATTGATCACTAAGAGAGGAACTAAGCTTTTTTGTATATTTTGTAAGCATGTCATTGGTTTATTTATTTATTTTTTTATGTACTCGCCTAAAAAATGTGGCAATGGCGTGCTCGACACAGCAAAATCCCCCCCCCCCCCATTACGAAATTCCCCAGCCGTGCAGTGTTCGGGTAAGTTAGCTAGAAAGCGGTATTAAGTTAATAACCGCATTTAAAAATTGGCGTGTATTGTTCATAAATAATAACTCCGTATTTCATTATTTATAAAATAAATTACCCAGCCTATGAATTGCACATCCCACTTTTTTTTTCTTTTCAGTTTTATGATCTCATTAAAAAATGCATGAAGGAGAGCGCTGACCAGCAATACGAGTACGACGACAGTTTCATCATTGACTCCTGTAATTCGGTGGGCATTCAAGAAAAAGTAGGTGTTATTCCCTGTTTTTTGAAAGCACATATTCAGATGGTCTTTATAGGAAATAAAAATATTTAAGACATATATTCGGATTTAGTAGTTACGTTTTTAAATGTGACATGCACAATGTGCGTGAATGTGTTATAAAATGTTTTTTTAAATTTTTGAAAGAATATCCAAGATCAACTGTTTACAGTACATGCCCGCACGAGTTAATCTTTTTATTTTCCAAATCATCATATGAGCAAAAGAAACTGATTTTATTTAGTTCCTACATATACAACTTCTAAGCTTCTTTGCCACATTGCATTATTCCAACAAGAAGAGCTGACGAACGACGAAACCTTTATATCATCGTGATAACTATTTCCAGTTTCCCCGCGGTATTTTACTCGGATGCTCAACTATCTACTTCCCCAAAGTATGAGTGTTTGTACAAGGTAGAATGAAAAAAGTGCCCGACCGAATCTTTTAAAAATACCTAAACATCGAATAAATTTTTTTTTGTTTTTTCTTTTTAACTTAGAATATGTAGAATATTTTTACTGTAGGTAGCGTTCTGGTTCACGAACAGGACTTTTTCATCATATGAGCAAAAGTTTATCCGTTATTCATGAGGAGAAATTTCGTATAATCGTTTTTCACAATATTGCTTTTTGAATAAAGATTATAAAATTTTGATTTTTGTTGGAGAAATCAACTTGAGAGACCACAGAAATGATCGTTGCAACATACGATAAAAATCCTTTCCCGAGAGGGAGGATGTTCCAATGGCACAAACGCATCAAAGATGGAAATAATATCTTTGAGGACGTTGCACGGTATTAATCCACAAGCTTCTTGCATTCGATGCATTATTCTGGCCAATCGTCGAAATAACAATTAATGTGGCTTCTGAGGATGGAATGTCATATGATTTGTTTCCAATTCATCATATCTGATATTTTATGCATAAAAAATTATGCAACTTGTTTGTTCTATGGTTTTTAACAACATCAAGATTTGTGATCGTCATTGAGGGTTTCTACAAAGTGACAGCAAATGAGACGACATCTCTAATTCATTTAATAAAATAACGTGCAGGTAAAATTTCACCAGTCGAAGATCAAATTTCATCATGGCCACCATCATTTTCTAAAAAGCAATAAAAACAGGGCATTGTGTTCTTTACAACTGCCATAAATTACCGATGGAATGCGTCTTTCGGGGGGATTATGAATTTCAAATCTGGTAGCGTTTGAAGAAAAATCTGTTGAAACACGGGTGTTCGAGATATCTCCATAACCAAACATCTGTTGAAATTAGATCGGGCGATCTTTGTAGGCCAGGGATGAGGAAAATGCTCATAATTCGCTTCTCTGTGAAGGTTTCTTGTAGGTGCAGTTTGATATTATTGTCAATATTCAGCGTTCCCGCATAAAAATTATGCTCCAATGTAAACCACGTTCCTTATTCTTGGGGATAATTTTATACCCCAATAGGCTAAGATAACCTGTGCCCTTAATTGTACATATCCCAAATTTCCCTCGATTGAAGAAAAGATTCCAAGAAAAAGGGACAAATTTTGCACGTGCCAGTAAATCCACACAATAATGTAATCATTTAATGGGTGGAATGATTCCTGAACGTGTATACGACGGTTTTCTCTAACCCAAATTTGAAAATTTATGCCCATCACAGATTGAAGTGAAAGTGTGCTTTATCCATCCGTAGGATTTTAAATAATCACTCCGGATCTTGCGCAACCTTGTGAATCATTCACTGGACAAAATCGCAACGGCTTTGATTGTCTCATAGTTGAATCGACGCGTATTTCTTTTTATAGGGAGGCCTACTTCCTAAAGGCTTTACTAACTGTACTCTAGCAGTCACACAGGATGTATGGCGAGCACTAGATAATCTCAACGAATTTGATCGGGCTTGTTGGTGCACCTCACCAATTCTTTGGATCACTTCTCGCGATGCTGAAGGACAACCACGTCTAGGCGTCGGTAATCTTCTTCGAAACGTCTCGCAGTATTTAATACAGTTATCTAACAAGGAGGCTTCGAAACGTGCCGCAATGACCTGTCGCTTTCTTTTAATAAAGTTGGTCCAGGGGTTTACGTGCGCCATCACAAGTAAAGAGGTTCTGGATTTTGTGGCCAAGGGAAAGTGCGAGGCTCATTCGGAACTGTGAAAATCTGGCTGGCCTAAATCAATTCATATGTGTGCGGTCATACCGAATATGCCAACTTTTCTGGCATCGACCGTATCGAGAATAAACGAAAGTTTATTTATTTAAAGATGCTTTATCTTTAGGCAAAATCTAAGAACGAACTTGACTAGACTTGGTTACTTAAATTAGGGATACAGCGTCAAGCTTTTTAAATAATGACGAAGAATAAGATAACGACGAACAAACACTCATTCTTCGATCTCAGAGTCACTCCTTTTTATAACGAACGCAAAGGCTGATTTATTTATTGGAGTAAATAAGAACTTATAGGTTGATACGACCGGATAAAATATAACATTAATGTGATTTTTGGCCTTTGACAGTTTTGAGAAATGTCGAATAATACTGTGACTTTCGTTAAGTTATTTTGGAAGTTTGTTCTCTCAGCCATTGTTTTTTTTTTTTTTTTTTTTCTTTTGCGTAGCCAATTTTATTTTACAAAATGGGAATACTGTATGTATTTTGTTTATAATCAGCAGCTAAAAGCCATGAGCGTCAGTATATAATGCCTAACAATTGCATCTATTATTTGGTGTATTTGCCTTTTTTTCCTTGATGAAAAAGTCGAATTACCAGGAGAAATAACCATGTAGAATCATCTAAGGAAGCTTATTTGGTCTTGATATTAAAGAAAGTTCGAAAAAGAAAATCCCCCTTTCGATGGTATTTGAACATTGATCTTTTGCACACTGTCTAGAAGTACAGCGTCGTAGCCACTGTGCCAACCGCGAGAGCTTGAAAAGGTATCGACCATTCTTTAATTCGGAGAAATAGCAGGAATGGGGAAGCTATCAGTCAGACAGACGCCACGTGAGTCACAGAAAGTTAAAATTTCATCGGGGCAGAAATTAAAAGCTTCACCCCAATTTTTTTTTTTTTTTTTTGGAAGATCGCCGTTTTTTGGAACGAGTCATGGACCGTACGTTGCGCACCTTTAGGCTAGATGCTGTTGAATTGCTTTCGCTTCAGTTTTTGCGAAATTTTATTAAGTTCTGAACGTTTCAAAAACGAATTAATGGTTTACGGGGACTTGTGACATAATACTTGTAAGACTTGTCCACCGTAAACCGTCTATTGTAAAGGTGCTTGTGGAGCGACTTTATATTCGCAACAGTAAAACAACGTTTTACTTAACTTTTTTATTTCTTCCCCCCGAAGAACAGTTACTTAGTAAAACCCTATTAAGCTCTTTATAATTTTAATGTTTATTTGCATATTTTAAAAACTTTTGATTTTGTTAACTGTCTGTTACTATTTTCATTCTTTCCATACATGTTATTTTTACTGTATTTTTCTAGTTCTCAAAGCTTTTCAAGAAAGAATTGGTAAGGATGTTTTGAAAATCTTATTTGTTTCTATAGTAAGATTAGTATTGTTTTGTTGTTTCGTCTATCAAATACCGAAATTAATCTTGAAAAATTTTGGAGAAGGGTTTTTTTTTTTTTTTTTCTCCGTGAAATAGTATGGCCTCCCGCGGGGTGGTCAGTTTGTCACCTGCAAATTTGAAAGAGATTCAAGTAAAAAAAAAAAAAAAAAAAAAAAAAAAAACTTGAACTTGAAGAGAGAGAGAGATTAATAAATAAAAACTCTTATGATGTTATGATTATTGCTAATTCCAGGATATATACCTTAAATCACTGTTATGATATTGATCAAACGGCTCATTCGAGGGATGTCCTGCATTTCTACATTAGAGACCATGTGATAATGTTGTAAAATGACAGTTTTAATTTCCATAATATTCCATTGTAAAATACCCATACAGAATACTGGATTTTATTACAACGCGTTCATGCGCAATATCACTTCATAATATTTGCATGATGTTATTTATGACATCTTGCAGAGAAGAGATTCAATTTACTCCTCGGTAAATTGTGATTTTTTTTTTTTTATTTATTTATTATTATTATTTATTATTAATTTTTTTTTTGTATAATTCGATCCCCTGGAATTTAGAATACTCTAGATGTAAAGCTAAGCGGAGGAGTACTCATTATTTATCAATCATCTATATTCAGGTTTTTACATAGATTCACCTTCAGGAATTACGAAACGTTTGTTGTTTTTTTTTTTCGATTCATGTATAAGCACCTTGATGGCCTTATCACATTAAACACTGATGTTTTCGAAATGTATTCTTTTCATTTACCAGGAAAAAGCTTTCAGAGAAAAAACTTATTCTGTATCGCACAAAAGAGACTGGAAAGGACTTTACGTAGTAATACTTTCAGTATTACTACGTAAAGTCCAGTCTCTTTTGTGCATCCAGTACAATACTACGTATTGGATGCTTTACTACCTGTATTGGATGCTTAATGTTCCAGACTAGTGGTTTTTGCACTTTAGTGACCCAAAACTGTTTCAGCTTTTTAAAATTTTGCCAATGTTCGAGCTTAGAATCATTTCTGTGCTTTAAATTAAGTTTTTGAATATTTATAAGAAATTTTGGACAGTATTCGTGGTGTACCTATAAAGAATCACAAGATATGCAAATTCAGGGCCGGCAATAGCCTTAATTACCCAGAGAAAGTGAGAAACTTTTTTTTTTCTTTTTTTAGTGACACCAGTGCTGAGATGCCCTTAAATCATCTCTAAATGGCTGACCGTTGGCTTTGAGAGAGAGAGAGAGAGATCACCTTTCTTAGCTCCCCCCCTCCTCTTAACCCAGTTTTGCGCAAGCCACGATTTGAGAAACGCTGTTCTAGAGCCTTTTGTGCTTTAGAAAATATCGATTACGATTTAGTTAATTTTTATTAGTTCAATTTGTTATGCAGGATTAGTAAGGTGCATAACTTCAGGATGTGATTTCTGAAGTCATTTCGAGAAAAAATAAATGTTATACCAACATGGGTCCGATTCTAAAAACGGTTGTGGAACTGTGGTTGAATTTAAAAAAAAAATGTCTGGGGAGTTTTGAATGGTAAAAAAATAAGCAGCCGCATATTCAATAAAATATTTATCCCTATTAGGTATATGTTTGCTTATTTTAAAATTATTTTATTATTTTTATCATTGAAAACTTCAAAGCCATTTTTTCAATTCCAAAAGTCAGCCCCAAAACTGTTTAGAATAGGGCCCATGTTGATAGAACTTTTTTTTTTTTTTTTTTTTAAATCGGAATAACTTCGGGGTGCAATTTCTTAAAGTTCTGAAGTTGTAATATTGCTCATGACTCTCCCAGATTCTACCAGATTTTTTGCGTGAATAGTTTGTCTACTGGAAACTTGGGCATTGCTTCTCTCAAAATACGCACACCGGTCACTTATTATTTATAGTTAAAGCTATTTATTAATTATTGTTAATTTATTAAATATATCTCATACTAATTAAGTTGTTTTCTGTTTCTTTGCTTTAACTTGGAAACATTTTGATGTTATAATTACTAACTTTATTTTGAAAATCAGTATTATTCTTTGTCATATATTACACCATGTATATTCCATACCGTTACTTTTAATGTTCCAGGAAGAACTGAACTTGACCGCAGAACACGAGGTAAGTGGTTATAGTTTAGAAATTTTAGTAACAGTTATCTTCACTGACGCTTAGCGGTGAAGGAACAAAATAAAAACATAAATGAACCAAACATCTTTTATTGATATGGAGGGACGCTTTCAAATTAATTCATTTCAAACGTTAGTGAGACATTTGTCTTAATGCGCTGCCTGGTTGCATAGTCTGCTTATAACTTACAAGTCACACCGGCTGGTCACTCCGGCAAGTCTGTACTCTGTCACCATTTTTCTTTTCACTCCATTTCAAAGAATCGGCCTTTTTTGGCAATTTTCACAAAGATTGCCATCTTGAAACTCGTTACCTTATGCGAGCGAAATAGAAGGTTCCAGCAACAGGTTGCTATTATCTGCTTACTCGGTTTGCGTATTGTACCAGGTTATGTAACAGTAACAGTTATCCACACAGACTAATATAGGAACCGGTAGGTTACATTGGCATAATAATAACAATGCAGAACAATGATGGCAGTTCTCGTAGCAAAAATGAATTTTTAAGCAGTTGTAAGATGTTTTACTGCAAGTGAGAAAAACTGCAATCCCTTATAACGATTTTAGTTACTGGTTTTTAAATATGGCAGGTTGAGGGAAGTGGGATGAGAACAGAGAATTAATGTAGGGAAGTTTTCACTCGGAATTACTACGAGAAAAGACAAAGTTCGTATTCCTCTGTGCCATACGTTGCTGTTATCCCTTCGCAAATTGTTAGCATTACCGAAGTGAATAACAGCAATGGATTAAATTACCTTTCCTTAGTACAGAAATAAAATAAGGAAACAGATTGAAGGAAGCCAACTTAAAATTCAACACAATGTTTACTACAAAATTACCAATTAGAAAACAGATTCCTCCGTGAAATATGTGTAAGTAAATTTTCTTGCGATGTTCACAACTTTTTCAGTTAGATTTAATAAGTTTATTAGTAAACTGTGACATATGGTTATATTTTACGAGCTTATTTTTTAATTTAATTTATAATTAAAAAATGTTTAAATACTGTTTAGCGTTTAACTTTAATTTGGTATTGATTGATTAAGTGGTGATAATAGTACAGTGTAAAAATATATTTTATTTCTTTTATAGAATTGTATGAAAATATTAAAAGTGCCGGTAAGTATTCCACCACTCACGCGTATTTTATTAATTTTATATTTATAGAACTTAAAAATCTGATCACCTACCTGATGGAGACGTATAAAGTGTATTCGTGTCAAACGACACCAGGGATTTCCGCCCCCATCTCGACATGGTTTTCTTTGTGGGTAACGGATCACTATTAAGGCCAGAGATTTAAGTGTATGGGATTTGGAAGTATTGTGTTCTATATCGTTGTTCCTCTGGCCATTTAGCAAATAAATTTTCTGTTTATACTCCAGGACGACCAAACGGTCAGAGGAGTTCACAAGATAGACCGAATACAAGAAACAGCACCGTATTCAATAGTCACCGGCTTGAACGGCGGTCACTCAAGGCACGTGTACTTATGCACCCGCGCGCCTAACCACTAGGCTATGGCGGCTAGCTGCTAAACACCTGTTGGGGGCCCAACGTTGCCCGCACTCTGCATCGTGGAGGCAGACCAGGTACTCCAGTATTATAGTTATTTATTCTGGCAGGCCCTGCCACCTAATTTCCTGAGATTTCAGTGGTTAGGGCCTTAACAAAAAAAAAAAAAAAAAAAATGCGATTTTTAAGGGGTGGTTCGCTAATGAGGTTAAATGTCGGAATTAATGCGCAATTTGGAAGTTTTATTCAAGTTTTTTCGTGTGTGGCGTACACTGTGATGTACAGAGAGAGTGGGGTAAAGACAGATATATGGGGTCAATAGGGAAGACGACCCAGATACGACATGCCCATGCCGCACCAGGAGAAGTAAACGGGGAGGGACCGTCCCCTCGCCAGGTTAGGGAGAGAAAGTGGGCCAGACTAGGTGTCCAACCCAGATCGCCAAAAGGCGACGCGGCAGCATAGCTGCAGTCGCGGTTTTTGGTTGTCCCGTTCAGAGTCGCTTCAGGTGGGTTACTGCGGTCTCGGTCATGGTTTTTGAATGTCCAGTTCAGTGTCAATTCAGGTAGGTCACAGTCTTGGTTCAGTGTCTCATTCAGTAGCGCTGCGTTCCTATGTGCCGCCAGTAAGTAAAATGAAATTTGCCGCCCTAAATGTTGAATACTGATAAGCGTTAAGCAATCCGAAAACAATATTGAAAAAAAATTTCGGCGCCCCCTTGAACTGCCTCCCGTAAGCGATGCTTACCTCTCTTACCCACTTGCGGCGGCCCTGGTCTCACTAGTCTCGTGTTCGTCTTATTCGGTCTGGGAGAGGAGTCAAAGTGTGTTTGTTTCAATTGCTGTCTCCAGGGTTTCCCCTATATGCCACTGTAGCATCTGAAAAGGTGAAGGCCGGCAAGTGTATGTAGGTGTGTAATTATGTGTCTTGTTATGCCGAGTGTCGGCACTGGCCACTTTGCAGCCAGGGGGCAGAGGACACATGGTCCCCTGACTCCCAGCCTTGGCCACTAGGAGGAGCGCCAGGGTCCACTTTCTAGCAGAGACTCTTACTGGGGCTATCAGGTTTGCCTGATAGCCCCAAGGTGTTTAGGGAAAGGAAGTGGGGATAAGAATTGAAGTATGGGGATTGAAAGGGATGGGGAGGTTGGACAGAAGATAAGGGGAAGACATAGACCTCCCACGAAATAGAAGAGAAAAGATTTTACAATAGTGTATAGAGTGAAAAAAAATATATAAATAAAAAAGAGTGACTCCAGTCAGTTTGTAGTACTGTACTGCTCTGATGTCATTTCAGGTAGTCGTATTGGTTGAGAGCATCAGTCCTGGCCTTTTACGCCAGGTCATGAATGGATGGGTATCTTTGTTGGTAATTTCCTCTGATCGGTTGTAGTAATGCGGTATGTCCATTTTAGATGCTGTAGTCGTGAGTGTTTTCTCCTTGGTTAGTTTAAATGGAGTTCTTCTATTCGGATGTTTCCGTATTAGTTGTTGCGGATAGCGATTTCCGTTCTTCGTCTCTTAAAGATGTCCTGGGCGTAGCGGCAGAACGCGGTGTACTCGTCTTCTGAATCCAGGTGATGCTCGTATTTTGATACGAACTTGATTCTGATGATGAGTACTGATCTTTGTTCCTCATAGCATTCACATTTGTGCATGATATGTTGCCAGGTCTCCCTATTGCCACAGGTGCAAGTTGGTCCTCAGTTAGTCCGGGTGCATTCAGTTTTTCCTTAAAATAACCATGGCCTGTCAGGAGGAAGGTAGTGTTCAATCCCGGGTAGAACCATTTGGGGCCTTTGGATAGGTCTTGTCTACGTAGTGTATAAATTTCCGTGTGACTTCACCCTTGGTCGTCTCTTGCCATCTTCTCTGCCAAGTTTATTTCAGGTGTTCCATGATTTTTCTGTTTTCCGTTCGGCGGTTGTTTGTAGGGTCCAGTATAAAAGTGTCAAATGTGATGTGTTCCCTTTGCCAGGTAGTACATCAACCCACATCTCGCCACCTCCAGATCCAGAGGGAGAGTTCCCGCCAGGACCTGCAGCGCGCAGGTACTCACCGTGTTACACGCTCTGGTGATGGTGGGGAGTATTTTTCACTGTATCGTCTCGAGGATTCTTTTATTTACGACGGTTCTTGCTTTGGCATACCATATTGGGAGCTGAATAAGTCATTGCTGGGACGAAAATCGCTTTATAGTAGAGGGATAATGTTCTTTTGTTTAGTCCCCAGTCTCTGCGTGTTACTTTGACCACTAGCGCAAGTTTTTTTCTCAGCTTCTCCTTCAGATATAAGAGGTGTTATTTAAAAGACAGGTTGGAATCTAGGATAATGCCTAGGTATTTCATCTGTTTGTTAGTTTGATTGTGCTTCCCCTTACTTTTATTTAGGGCGACCGTCTGAAGTTGAGTGCTCCTCTCAGCATGAGTTCGTTTTGGTTGTGGAAATCTCCAGAATTGGGAGAGGGATGGATCAATTCCTTTTTAGTATAAAATTTCTACTAGACATTAGCCCTTGCTATGATGATTCGCTGTACCACATAGGGTGGCGAATCCTATATAAACTGCATGTGTTTTATGTTTTATTATTATTTTAATTTTGTGTTTTAGTACTTTATCCTTCTGTCCCCAACTAAATAATGAGAATAAAGTGACCCCTGAACATTCATAAATTTTTCGCTTCTCTATAAATTTTTTAATATTCAGTAAAAAAATATTAACATAAGTTTATAGAATATAAGTTAAATATAATTTTTGAACTTCAATAAAATTTAAGAATTTCTGGCCTGATGTAAGTGGTAAAAAGGCTGTACAAAAACATTAACGCAATATGTTTTTTTTTTTTTTCTCTGTAGACCTTAAAAAGCCTAATCTGTCATCCAAGTAAGTAGAAGATTATACCTTTTTATATAAAATACTCATTCTGTGGTTTTAGGCACATCAGCGACTTAAGCCATATTGCTCCATTATGTATTATAGAAGTGAATAAATAATAAATATCCATTTATTTACTGTTGTTTTATGCCAGATGAATACATAATTAACTGGAGACATAACCAATATGGGCCAGAAGGGTTTACATCAGATCACAAAGATATGTAAATAATATCAAAATGAATCTCTTATTTCATCAAGAAGCAAATATAATAACAACTTACACACACTAGTTAGAAGATAGGATGGCATCACCGTTTCTTGTGCTACTGGTTGCCTGCAGGAGGGTGGCTAACATTGAGATGCTAAATACGTTTTTGATGGATAAGGAGAAAATATTCTATTAGAGAGAGGAACTAATGACTACTTCTGTCTAGTACTGAGAGAGAGAGAGAGCTCTCTGGTTTTCAAACTGTGGGGTGTGGAGATATACTGCTTCATAGATATGAATCAGTTGTCTCAATATCCACATCTTTCAAGAACTTTTATGGGTTTTTTTCACACTGTTGCAGAGTTATTCAGTCTCAGGCGAGGATAACGAGGTTTTTCTCCTGGAAACCCTGGTTTACTCAAGGAAGAACTGGACATATTTTTGGAGGATATGGATGGGAGAAGTGGGGTTTTTTTTTTTTTTTTTTTTAGTGGATGCTAAATAAACTTGCTTTCTTGTATCATATTCAGCAAAACAGGCAAATCGACCAGAGAACACTTGCAATTTATGGACATAATACACATGAATACACTGGAATAAAAAATAAGTGGCTAAGATCAAATAAGAAAGATAAAGTTAAAAGAAGTATTGTGTACACTTATCAGGATTAGCATTAAGATCAAAAAAGCTAAAATAATTAGTAACAACCACGGCAGTAGCATCATTAATAAGTGAATTGTTTTGCTGTGCCTCCTGAAATGAAGTGGAGATTTTAATATCTTCAGCATAAGCAATGAGGGGCACATGTATAAGCAGCAGAGGTGGGATTAAGGTGGAGAAAAAAAGGTCAGAAATAGTACCATCCTAAAAAATACTTCTTTAATTAGAAAGGAATCATTAAACCTTTCTATGGAGGTATTTTTGCTCAAAACAGCAAATTGCCTTGTACAGCCTAATTCTTCCAATAAGTACAGAAGCCCCGATACTTGAACACTGTCAAGTGCAGTGGATAACTCGTGTTAAATCAGATCGAGTTTACCGTTGCGATTTATGGCATCAGACACGAGAAAAGTAGTTTCTAGAAGATTTGTGATGATTGAGACCCCCTTTCTTCCACGGCAGTAGGCTGTCAGCCTTTTAATGGTGTATATTTATGGACTTTAAGGAATAAGAATAAGAAAAAAAATTCAGTGAGGTACCTGCTAAATAGAGAGGCTGATAATTCTAAAATGTAACTGCTGACATGCTTATAACAAAGTTGGGAATATTATCAAGCCCAGTGGAATTAGAGAAAGTTCTTAATTTATGTTTTAAGAGAAGATCTGAAGCATTAAAGGAGAATTCATATATAAGATTCCCAAAGAAAGGATTCGAGGGTAAAATTGAGAGAGCGGGGGGGGGGGTCAATGAACCTGCTTACATATTCAGGCCATGCAAAGGGATGAGGAGACTGAGAGGACAAAATCTTTTTACAGAAAGGGAGGTGGGACTCCAATAATTTCCAAATTTTTATTTTTTTTTTTTAAGAGAGACAAAAGTTGCATATGTGTAAGTATGTAAGTATAGAGGTGACAGTTAAGCCCCCTTTTTTTGTCCTAAAGAACTTCTGCTTAAAATAAAAGCCATTTTAAGCAGAAGGCATTTTATTTCTTTATTATTATAAAAAAAAAGATTTTTTTAAAAGCAAGATGATACATTTTTCTTGCCGAAATTGGTAATATTCGTGAGTAACAGATACAGTGTCTGGTCAAGTCCAGTAGGAAAGTTAACAACTTGGAATAAATTAAGAGCATTAGGATATTTAAGCAACCGTGAATGTAATTCATTATAGAAAGGGAAAAAAAGGAAAAACCCAAAAAGCACAAGGTGGCATTTAAACAAATTAATTTTCTGTTTATACTCTGGGATGACCATATGGTCAGAGGAATTCATAAGATACAGAGAATGCTAGAAACAGCACCATATTTAGTAGTCACGGGCTTGAACCCAGGTCACTCAGCAGTAGAGTTTCAAGAACGAGAGCATAAAAATTTCAGTAAAACATTGCACCGCCCAGTTTTGCAGGCTAATCCCCCCTCAGTAACCCACGGGGGCACCCTTATCCTCTTCACCTGAGATCGGTTATTAATTACGGCCTCACTTGAAGAGGGATTTAATATTCCTTCGTCGTCGACGGGAACCCTATCCTGACCTCTCCAAACGAGTAGCAGGCAGTGATGTATTGTGCATCCCCGGAGGATAGCAACTTTCATAGAAAACTGTAAATCCACATACATCAAAATGCAATTCAAAGTGGACCAAAATATGAACTTTGAAATACCATTGTGTAAGAAAAAAAAGTTTATTGTAGTCGAAGTTGGTTTAACTGTCTTGTGACTGTTCAACTGTTTAACTGTCTTGTGACTGCAAACAGCCACAAGTAAGGAAGTAATGAATCATAAATAACTAGCAGATATTTTTTATTCATTAGCAACTCGATTTTGTCAATAAAAAAAAACTTTAAACAGTTAACCTTGTGTGTGTTTTAATATGAACTGAAATACAGGGGCGTGTCCATAACTAATCTTTACAATTTAATATTCCTCGGAGCACTTTTAAGGTACAGGTGAAAATATAAATTGGAAACAGCGTGAGTGCACAGTAGGCTGCAACCTGGGCGCCAAAAGGTCGATGTTGAATCACCAAATAATCATTACCCTTGAAGGCGTGTCAGAGAGATACAGTTATACATGAATATTTAAAACGGACAGCAATAAGAAGGATGCAAGCGAGCCAGGCACAAGTGGAAGTATCTAGATGACACGAACTGAATAAAAAAAGTTTGCTGATCAAAAATCCTCGTTTCCAGATTAGAGTGATTGCAGAACTTTCCCATTGTGGTACAGGCAATGTGTTTGGGTGCAGTACCGCTCCAAGTGAGCAGTATTTGCTATGGAGATCAGATATACGAGTATTTTGTTCCTGTAATTTTTTTTAAAACAGACCGGCATAAATATCTCTACATTTTAGAAGCATTCTTAGCTTTATTGCGGGTTTGAAACTAGTGACTAAGTTTAAAGACATAATGAAATATATTAAAGAATTGGGTGAATGACATAACGCGGTATAAATATTAGGTAGAAAACTGCACTCAGGAGCAAAAAGGGTTCGAATCGTGCAAATTAAATAAGAAAAAAAATGTCAGTTTACGAACTTAATTTTATATTATATAATTTACAATAAATAAAACATAACGTAAGTTTATGATACGACACTCGACGTTTTTGCCATACTTTCACAACGCACCGATTCCTATTTGAAAATGAATACAATTTTTCTCCAGTTAACTCATGTCTCTTCAGTGCCTTTTTCTGCTTAATATTAAATTTTTCTTAATATTTAAGAACGTATATATAAATATGTAGTAACAATAGAAATGTTAATTCCCAATAAGTTTCGTGTATGTTTGTTTTTCTTTTTTGTATGTGATACGTTTTTTTGAATTTCATTGCAGGTGCAGTTGGAAATTATGAGTGCCTGAAGACAAATTCTCCTCAAATAGTCAGTGCATTTTGTCCCTCGATAAATATCTTGATATTTTGTTAATTATTTTCATATGTATATAAAATTAAGTTGCACAGGTGTGCTGCGTACAGTTTATGTGGACTGCGTTATAAAAAAAAAAACAAAAAGCCTGAGAAACGCATGTCTATACAACCGATTCAAAGCTTGTTAATTCGCGCCAATTAAATCTTGTTATTAAAGATGCTTCATCAACTAAATGACTTTGTAAGGGAAGAAAGATAGAATTCAATTTTGTGCCAAAGGGGATGCCCCGATCTTGAATTACACTCCGTCTCATCTCAATGTGGATTGATTTTTTTTCTCGGTATTTCTAAGTAAGGTTAAAGAAATAAAAACCAGAATTCTATAAACATGTTTGCAGCTAGACCTACATAATTATTTGGCTGGCATATATTTGCGTAATTTGTAGGCATGTAGAAGTGAATGGGAAAAAGTGAAGCCACCAATAAAAGCAAATAAATTACTCCTATTTTACTCAAATTATGGCAAATAAAATTATATTTATAACCGCAGCCTTTTCTGAACATTGTCTGTTTTCTGCAGATAAAAGATATCCTCAAAGGATGCGAAGATGCCCAGTTTGCAGGAAAAGAAGTTTCCATTATGTTCCAGTCGTTATGTGGCACACAAGAAGAGGCGGTGAAAAACGCAAAATTGGTAAGAGCCGAACACAATTGAGAAAGTAATGAAATTGGGCCATTTGTAAATTAGGTGAAAATGAGGTGCGCACGGATAACAAAGGACCGAAATATAAATTTTGGGCGCGGTATGAATAAAGCAGTATGACTACACAGGTTGTATTTCTTTATCCTCATTTTTGTTTCTAATTTATATTAAAATGAACGAAGCACAAGGTTGGTAGTGTACTATTTTACACGATTCGACGCTTTAGAACAGGGACAGCAAATAGACTACTGTACTGTTCAAAAGCTAAAAAACAAACAAATCAAGATATATATATATTTAAATTATATCGTACAAAAATTTAGTGAGACATGTGTTTTTATAATGCACAAAGGCTAGCTAAACTTCGATTTGAAACTATTTGTGCAGAAGTTCGCAGCATCCAAAAAATGGTGCGTCCCTAATCCATACCCTAATAAGGCCTGTGATCCCCATGGTTAGCGATACAACGGGACATCGTCTCCTTGTGCTAAGACCTAGACTTATTAGCAGAAGCGGCCCCAGGTCTGTCAGCGCCCAGTGCGAGGTGCGCCCTCTCCGATTTGAAATTTACAGCAAATCGGTGAATTTTCGGGGAATTTTTCTCCCTAAATTTTGGCGCCCTGTTCGGGGGAACCTCTCGATCACGCCCTAAGCCGGCCTTGCTTATTAGTGCTGGAAGTATGAATTTCCTTTCTTGAACAAGAAATAGCGCGAGCTCAGTGGTGTTTCTGGGAGGAATCCAGAAACACCACTGAGTGTTTGTTTCTGGGAGGAATCCCGTGACTAAATAACCCTCCTGCCAATGCATGCCCTATTTGATTAGGATTGGGATCTGACTGTGTACTCCCCCCCCCCCCAAAAAAAAGGCACTGATTTAACAGCGAACTCTGTGAAAACGTACATTATTGTTCATTAACAGAAAGTCTGGGGACAATTTATTCTGATCACGGGCGAACAGAAAGATCAAGGACCTCACCTCGATACTGTAATCGTGAGAGTTCTTTGACATTGATTCGATCCCGTGCTGTTAAACTGCTACCCTGTTAGCGAGGTGGAATCCGGCTTCCCGTTACCTCCAAATGAAAGTGCATCGACAATCCATTTGAAAACCATACAGACTCATTGGAGAAGAACATGATGGCTTAGTGCTCCTGGATCCAGTCGACATATAATCGGCACCAATCCTGACTGGATATTTTGTGTATAGGGATATAGGCGCACCATAGTCTTAATCGCTTTTGCGCCAATAAAATCCAAACCCAATCCATTCCATTAGTATAGGGATAAAGAAACACGCGCAGCTAGTCATCTTTCGTAAGATTCTCCCCGTTCCATTTAACTTTTTATAGCTTAGATGCAATCATTTCTGTAAATCCAGTAAGCCCTAAAGCAAAATTTCATGTTCTGATGGCCTCATGATGCCCGCAGTTAGGGCCAGATAACGGTCATCTTCGATAAGTGTGCCCCGACAAGTCTTCGTGAGAGAAAGGATTTGTGTGTATTTTGAAAGCGAATATCATCTACCTACAATGTTGCTAGCCGCATTCGGCCACCTGGGCACAAAGTTCACTTTGCTCTTCACCTCAAATAATCATCCAATCGGTGTTTTTGTGAGATTTTCGTAATTATCGCCATCTTGAAATGTGCAAGCGATAAACCCGAAATACATTGTTTCCATCTGTTTACTCGATTCGCTTGTTGTTACAGCGTGTGCCGACTTTATTTACCGGGTGAGACAGAGATTATTTTGATTCATAAATTACAAATATTTTTTTTATTTGTATTTTTAAGCGTATTGGCATTTTGTTTAGCTGTTTGAGCAGCGGTGCAGAATTTTCTTGGTGGCGAGAAATGAAAAACGTTTGTATATTCTCCCGCATATGTACTGATACAAATTTGTTTGTGCCACATGACTTTAAATTTACGAGATACGGGTTCGAATGTGACCGATTTTTAACTAAACAAAGGATATAAAAAACAACAAAGATAAAACGATAAAGAAATTAAAAAACGACTACGAAATTGAAAATACACGGCGCAATGAAATGCATTTCGAAATAATTTTTAAAAGTACACCTATAGTTTGAGGTCAAACAAATAGTACACAGTTGGAAAGAGACGGCTTCTGCGCAACATTTAAATTGCACAGTTCATATGCAATTTTCAATGATTAGCCTGCCAATAAATTTTCTAGCGTGACATGTTTTGCACTCGGGGCATCTCATTTTTAGATGAATCCACGAAACGCTCGAGTTTGAATTATTTACTGATGTAAGCGTTTCACGCGATGTTTCTTTCTGCTCAATTACAGGAATTGTGGCATTTATTGATTTATCGGACGGGGAATATTTTATTTTTACTCCAGGCTACATTATTTAGTCACCTCCCCACAATTTGCATTGTTGAGTCATGGCTAAACGCTTAGTCAGCTAGTTGTAATTGTATATTCGATTTCTGTTTTTGATAGCATAGTCCCCGATGATGACTCCTTTCCCCTTGTAAACTTGAACAGCGAGTGAGTAAATTGTCACAACTACCCCAACACTTTGAAACTAGTTGGCAGTGTTTTACCCCTTAGCATTCAATAAAAGTCAAAAACTCATTCTCTTACTAACTACTGGGATTCTTCGAAATATGCGAATTTTTAGGAATATATTTCGAATTAAGCGAGGCATTTCGAGTTAACGCGAATTTGTAATTGATCAGTTACTAGAACTTTTGAAACGAATTTTTATAGCCGTGGAAGCTGTATCGTGCATTTTAAATAAAAGCATTGAACTCCACGTTTTAGAATGAAATCTGCTTACCAGAAGCATCACGCGATCAAGCCCTCGTTTGCAGGGTAGCCCGTATTTGCCTATATTTCAGCATCAATTGAGCTTTTCGCCAGTAACCTTCTTGAAACTTCGAATATCAAAGGTGTTTTCACTCTGCTGTGAGAAACTCTATCGCGGGTCTGTTTCGCATAACACGAATATTTTCTTCCTCTCTCGTTAGTGCTGCCATCTTTTCGCTATCATTGGAACTACAGAGAAAGCTAGAAATGCAAACATTGCAGAAAAAATTTCACCAGATTTTGACCGCTGAACTCGCCAGATAAATTTGAACGTAATATGTTTTCATTCACATTGCGTGTTTAAAAATACAAGTTGGGTCATAATTAGAATTTCGAGGATTCTTTATTGTTTTGTATAATAGTTGAGGAAGGTAATAGTACAGTTGTGTGTTGATTTCTGGTGAACAGATAGCTACGTATTTAATACTTTTAAGAAGTTAATGCCCACTTCTTGTATTATAGTGGCAGTCGTGCATTGCAAAGAAGATTGGACAGTACAATAACATACTGAAAACAGCGCTGAGTGTAAGTATTATGTTCATTCCATTTTCTTTAAGTGTTGCCAATTAAATACAAAGACCAGAAAAAAAAAAAAAAAAACTCAAAAGAAATGATCATATATTTTCATTCCTTTCATTTAAATTAGTTATACGTATTGCTTTAGCTATATGTACATTATATTGCCAAACGTAGTCAGCCACCCGCATGTTTCAAAGAGCCTTTTATTTATACAATTTTTCATTAAATTTTCAGCCCAGCTTGGGCCTTAATGACACAATCCTTGTCCGGTAGACTCTGAACTAATTTGTAATAATATTTTTGTCCATTCCTCCTCCTTCAACGCGATGGTCAATTCAACTATTGTTGCAGGCATACGATAGGCCTACCCTAAGCAGATTTTCAATGTGGACCTGTGGGCAGGCCAGCGAAGCTTTCGCACTCCCATGTCTTTAAACCGAGCCACTACAGGCTACGCAGTATGACACGGTGCATTGTTACGCTGAAACAGGAACTCATCCCATACTGCCAGTGTGGGAAGAACAGAATTATCCTGAATGCCAGTGTACCTCATGGCATGCATTGTTCCACGAACAACGACCAGTGATACAAGCCAAAACCAAGAGAAACAACTCTTGGGGCGCCTCCGTAGGCAGGTGGGCAGGAGCAGCACACGCTTCTTGATTAGACCGTGGTTCGAGCCCGTCACCACCAAATACGGAGGATGCGGAGAGGTCAGGGAATGACCACCGCATATCCCCGGAGCAATATTGCCTTAGTTGCTAATCTCCTAAAAAAAAAAATAAATAAATAAATAAATAACAGCCCCAACAGCCATAAGATGGGACAACTGCATTTTGATTCGTCACTCCATAACACAGCTTCCCAGCATTGCGAAGACTCATTACAGTGGGTTGTGCTCCAGGCGGTCGGCAGTGGGCATTGTGTTCCGTAACGTTTGTGGGCTCAGCTCTTTCCTAAAATCCGATACAACTCGGCTGTCTGCATATCCTCCTTGCATCGATGGTTCCTGCGGCTTCTCTGAACTCGCGGTTGAAAGTCTTCTGTGGGAAGACCCGGTAAACCGTAAACATTGAATCTTTCCTTCAATGTTTTCCGTTTTACCGGGATTTTTACCCGCTGTAGTAGCACCATGGTGTTTCCATTTTGTTAGTACATCAACCACGAAATCGATGTAGGGTGTTGCAGTTTTGCTGCAATGGTGCAAACAGACGATTAGTACAAATGGCGCCCTATGACGACTCACCGATTGAAGTGGCTAGGCACACACACCCCTCGATCGATCTGTTGTATTGCGTCGATCTGCCTACTTCTATCGTGAATGCGGGCGTTTTTATACCTGTCTTGACACGGATTGCGATATGGTTCGTTTTTCTCGAATCCCAGGAATTTCCGAATACTTTTGGCAATATAGTATACATATAACTACTGTACGAGAGATTCTAATCTAATATACCGATAATGCTAATCTATTTCCCCTTTATGTCTTTTAAACTTCTTAGCAGATGGAGCTACAAATTGATTCCTTTACGTTCCAATTGTTAATAACCAAATTCCGAATCAGAATTTGTTTCAAATTAATTTTTTGTGTTATAATGAAAATATGAGAGCGCCGATTTATAGACAAAAATACATTAACCTGGTTTGTCCCGTTCTAGATTTTAGGGAAAAAACCGATTATATTAAACTTTTTGAGATGGCAAACGATATCTTTCCCGGTTTACTTCTCTTGCCGAATAATTCGGCATTGTATCGTGTTCTCCTCTTTCAAACTATCAACTATTTATTCCGCTATGAAATAATAATTGCCCGGAAAGTTGTCCTACAGATATTAATTGATATTAGCGGATTAAATTTACATCGTTTTAAATCAGTAGCTTCGTTAATGTCTTTTGGCTTTCCATCTAAAGAAAACGTTTTACGTGGTCAAGTTTGATGATAATTCTTTCAAATAAATTTAAAATTCCTTCCTTTTAGGAAATTTCTATTTATTAGGAAAATAGGTTTTAGATAAGAGGAGTAAGCTTTCGACACACAATGGCACTCCACTTCGTACTGTTTGCTGTGCACGAAGGCAAGAGATATTATTTTTACGCGGAATAGAACTAGAACTTTTTAGGGAGGAAAAATTTCACCCGATTTTCATCGATGGTTATTGATGTGCATTTGGGTTACAACGTTAGGACACAAGACAACATGTCAGATTCTCTTAGACAGTTTCTCTTTTTCAGAATCGTCCCGTGTATTTCTAGAAAACGGTCCCACAGACGATCATAAAATCGGATGTAAAGATTTCTTATTTCCTAAATTCACAATTTCCGTTAAGAAACGAACGAAAATAGAAGCCGATTTCAGAAAAGCTGAATGTCTATTCAGTACGCGTTTAATTTCTCTAGTTAGAAAAAATACAGTACTCTGAATTGAACGTGCGGTATTAATGCGGTACTTTTTTAATGAATTTTGTTATTTACAGACGTGCTACGAGAAAGGAATTGTGCAGTCTGGTTAAGACATCGTGATGAAACCCGGAAGAGATTACCTTTTCATTGGAAAGTTCGCATGCCAGTCACAAACTCAACAGTTCTTGCCTTTGAAAATTATGCCGTATCTCTTTAATATTTTATCATTGTGTACAGAATTTCAACTTTTTGTTATAAAGCGAATATATAGTGGCTTGTAAACCGCAATTTCAGCAAACTAAATTTTAATAAAATAATGAACGTTTATTTTGATAAACAAGCGCGAATTGGACTTTCATAATTCTTGGGGGAACGTAAGTCTACCGGATGATGTCACGCTAAGCGCATTTACGTTTCAAAGGCATCAGCGAGACTTTTTCCTCAGAAAGTTGGACAACAGTGAAAGTTTAAAAAAAAACTTCAAACAGTTGGGTTCAAGCCCGTGACTGCTAAATACGGCGCTTTTCTTGTATTCTGTCTATCGTGTGAACTCCTCTGACCGTTTGGTCGTCCTGGAGTAAAAACGAAAAATTTAATTGTATTTATTTTAATTTTTAGTGTCACGTGATCACACCGGAGAAGTCGTCGATATCATGACCTTGAAAATATTAGATCCGATCTCTCCTTTAATTACTCTGTGGTGAAAAGTTCGCTAATGCCTTTTGAAATGCAAGTGCAATTAACGAAACAGTTTTTAGCTAACTGATATTTAATTTATTCCTCTTTATCAGCCACTGATCTGGAACTATGCCCGAGAACTTGAAATTGCAAACGCCACTTTTAAAATGAAAAACGCTATAGAGTCAGACTCTGACGATGAGTAAAGTTAATGAACAAGCAGAATTAATTATTTATTTAAATTAAAAACATCAACAAGCGGCCTCTAGCCAGAAACTGGCAGATCCGCTATAAACATACATACACATTATATACAATGATATACATAGTCAAAGTCGTGTTAATTACAATGTTATAATTAAAATAAACATGTAACATGTCCGCACAGCAAATCACATCACGCAACTAATCAGAAGTATAAATTGTGGCACAAGGAACCACAAGATAGCAGTCTTTGTCTGTCTCGGGAAGGACGAAAACCACACCCAGTGGAGGTAGAGCAATACCAGTGGGTGCTAGCTAATTCCATACCCACTGGTGCCCAAACTGGAGTACCAGCTTAAAAAAAAAAAAAAAAGATGGCAAGTAATATCAGTTTTTAGAGATATTGATAGACATAGCAGATGTTGGGTTGTTGTTGAGATGATGATAGACTCGAGAAGAGCTGCTTTCTTTTGGTGAAAACAGCAGAGGAAAATTGTTGTAGAGCTGAGAACGATAGAGGATTTTCAGTCAGTGCCACTTCATTTCGTTCAGAAAAGTATATATGACGTTAAGCTGTTAGAAAACCATTGGCGAACGTCCTTGTTGAGAGGGAAGGTAACTGCAGGAACAAAAGAGCGGGTGACTTGACCAGTAGTACTGGAATCCCATCGTGATTGCCACACATTGATAAGTTCATTCCAAATTCTCCGTTTCTCGTCTTTGATGTTAGTAGTTAGGTTACATGAGATGCCAAGAATCTCGCCAGGAACTCCGTGCTTTAGACGATAGCATAGTCTTTTGAAGATGGCATGCACGTCTACTGGTAAGACTCCAGCAAGGACCAGCCCTGAGGACACTGCCCTTCAGGCCGGGAGAATGGCAAGCAGCATAATCCGTTGAATGGAGATGAGCTTGGAACGGAGTTTAACATTAACGGCTCTGCGGAACAAGACTCCCGAAGCATATGTTATTGGTATACGAATCATCATCATCAGCCATTTTCAATCCACTGCAGGATGAAGGCCTCTCCAGCAACTTTCCACTTCCTTCTGTTTTGTGCAATGCCCATCCATTTACTACCCACAAACTCATAAGTTTCATCTATCCATCTCCGCCGTTGTCTTCCAGGTTTTCTTCTAGCTCCTCTTGGGTACCATTTTGTTATTTTCTTAGTCCATCTGTCATCATGTCTTCGAGCTATGTGTCCTGCCCAAGACCATTTTAGTTCTTTAGTTTTGATAAGAATGTCCTTTACTTGAGTTTGCTGCCTAATCCACGTGTTTCTCTTCTTATCTAGCAGTCTGATTCCCAATGTAATTCTTTCCATTCTTCGCTGTGTAGTTCTCAGCTTCTCTTCCATTCTTTTGGTGAGTGCCCAAGTTTCACTTCCATGAGTCATGGTGGGGAGTATACATTGATTCACTAGTTTACGTTTCAGACTAATTGGGATATTGCTCCTCATTTCCTAAATGCTATCCATCCCAAATTTATTCTTCTCTTGACTTTCAGCCATTTATCATTACTACAGCTGATAACTTGTCCCAGATAAGTATATGACTCCACCTTTTCAATTACTGCTCCTCCAATCATCATTTCCCTTTCTGTGGCATACTTGTTCACCATTACTTTTGTTTTAGCCATATTCAACTTTAGTCCAAAATCCTTACTAACTGTGCATAACTGATTAAGATTTTCCTCTAATTCTTTGGGATCGTGGCTTATGACCACAATGTCATCTGCAAATCGTAAATGGTTTAGGTACTCTCCCTTCACATTGACTCCTTTCTGCGACCAGTCTAATCTTTATGAAAGCTTCCTCAAGGGCAGCAGTAAACAGCTTCGGAGATATTATCTCCCTGTCGAACTCCTTTCTCGATTTTAAATTTCCTACTGTCTTTGTGTAGTCTAATAAAGGAGGTAGCGTTCTCATATATTTTCTTCAAAATCATAATATATGGGGTATCTATGCCTTGTCTTTCCAGTGCCCGAAACATTGCCTTATGCTGTATGGAGTCAAATGCCTTTTCATAATCCACAAATGCCAGGCATAATGGTGTTTTATATTCATTTGCTTTCTCCATTAGCTGTGATATTACGTGAAGGTGATCCATAGTTGAGAATCCTGTCCTAAAGCCAGCTTGCTCTTTCGGTTTATTCTCATCAAGTATTCTTTCTAATCTGTTAGGAATGACTCTTGTGAACAACTTGTAGATGTGAGATAACAAGCTAATTGGTCTATAATTTCCAATTTCTGATTTATCTCCTTTCTTATGCAGCAAAACTATGATTGCATTATTCCACTGCTTAGGCGTCACACCTTTTCTAATGCATTTTGTGAAGAGCCTTGCCCGTTTTTGTGTTGTCTCTTCCTCCCAATTTTAACAACTCTACAGTAACTTCATCTTCCCCCGGGGCTTTCTGATTCTTCATTGTCTTCAACACATGTTCTACCTCATCAGGAAGAATATCGGGTATGTCGAATGTGTTGCTAATTTGCGATCCACCTTCCCCACTGCTGCCATCATTCCCTCGCTCCTTGTATAATTCTCTATAGTAGTCTTCTGCTATTTGAATTATGCCTTCTCTGCTATTTATAAGTACACCATCGCTATTCTTCAGTTTCAGTATCATTTGTCTTTCTGTATTACTGCTCATGGCTGTTGATTTAAGTTAAGTCCTTTGTTTTCCCTTAATGCTTGTTCTACTTTTCTTGTGTTAAATCTTATGTCCTCTGAGTCTCTTTCTAATGGCTTTGCATAACTCAGTACAGTATACTCAATTTTCTCCTCTTCTGTTATCTCAAAGACCTTTGTATTATTTATTCGGGTCAGTTTTTTTTTCTTTCCTTTCCTACATTTATATCAAGTATACATCTTGCCATTCTGTGATCACTTCCAACATTTACCTTATTCAGGACGGTAACATCATTCACGATATATCTTCTATTAATGAGGATGAAGTCGATTTCGTTAGTTGTTAATCCATTTGGACTCTTCCATGTCCACTTTCTTCACCCTTTTCTTGAAAAAAGTGTTCATTACTGACAATCCTTGAGATTCTGCAAATTCCACAAGTTTTCACCTCTTTCTTTCACCAATTCCAAAATTTCCTATAGTTCCCCTTTCTGTGCTGTTTTGTCTTTTTCTAACCTTAGCATTGAAGTCCTCCGTAATAGTGTGGGTTTTCTGCTCATCTAGAAGACTCAATTTCGGTGTACATTTATTCAACCTCTTCATCATCATGGCACGATGTTGGTGGATAAATCATTATAACTTTAGCTTGTACCTCTTAGAAATCTTGAGTATTAGTCTTGACACCCTTGGTGATGTACTTTTGAATTCCAAAATGTTGTTTTTTATATTTTTATGGACCAGAAACCAAACTCCACTTTCGTTCCTTTCACTGTTTCCATTGGTGTACAGCAGATTTCCACTTGATAAACTTAAGTGATTTATTTTTTCATGTTTCAGCCAAACCGGTGATATTCCAATTCACATTTTCTAATTCCTTTTCCAGCTCTAATATCCTGTCTTCACCGATGAGTGATCTTACGTTGTAACAGGTCAAGTTCAGTTTCCGTGCATGGCAGCCTGGTCGTACCCAGAGATTCTTAGCACCCTCTGCTTCCACTCTGGTCCTCTCGCTGCCGTAAAAGGGAGAGTGAAAGCCGCTAGGGACTGAGGGCCATTTGTTTCGTCGTGCTGTCATATGCCGGAGGGTTTGGTCTTTTCCTCCTCACGTTGACCAGGCGTCTTGAAGAGAACCACTCTACACGTTCGTTGCCACCTAAGTGATGTAACACAGCTTACCATCGAGAAGGTGTGCATGAGTGGATTTTAGGGAGGCAGGCCAACTGGACTTCTCCTAAATCTGTAATAGAAAGATATTGGATCCATTAATGTTTTAGACTGTGTGTCTAATGACACACAGAATACCTGCTCCCCTCTAAGCCCCATTGGTACGAGTACTGCTGTATAATATAGTAAGTCTTCCTATTTAGTCCCCAGTCCGATTTAGAAATGCGGATAATTGCTGCAGTGAACTTCTTAATCTTCGAGGCGAGGTGATTAATATGAAAAGAGAAGGTAACTTGTCTTCTAAAAGTATGCCAAGATGTTTTAATTCAGGTACAAAAGGGATTTGCTTATCGTCTATCTTTATATTAGCAGGTTTCTGTAATCTAACTTGCTCTTAAAACCACCAGTTTTGTTTTTATGACAGATATTCGTAATTTATTTATACTAGATTAGCTCAGAAAAAGTTATATTGGCTGATTGTTCTGTTTGAAGACGCGATCGACCTGGAATTAGAAGAACCACATCATCGGCGAAGGTAGAGACATTGTCAGGTTTTTGCATGAGCCAGCTGTCCAAAACTATGTTCCAGAAGATGGGTCCCGGGACAGATCCCTGGGGAATACTCTTGAGATGATCTTGTTTATACTCCGGCACGACCACTAGGTCAGTGGAGTTTACAATAAATCAATCAATCAATCAATACAAATTGTTAATCGTATTTAGTAGTAACGGGCTTGAACCCCGGTCCACTCAAAGAGCGTGTGCTACTGCACTCGCGCTCGTGACCACTCGGCTACATCAGGCTTAAATCCTTGAGAGAGACTGCTGTTTCGAGATTAGCAGCAGAATTAATCAGTTAATCACCTCAATGTGGACCTAATGGACCTTGGGATTCCGGACCAGTGCAATTTTTTAGCTATATTTTTGTGAGCCAGATTACTTGGCTACCTAAATCTGATACTGCCATGGTACCAGTTTTCTTTTTTTTGGGTGGGGGATGGTGAGATGAAGTGTTCCTATTTATGTATATAATGAAATCAGAATTAAACAATATTTTAATTCTTGGTACCACATGCATATTAAATTTATAAAATTATGATTTTTCTGCCAAATCATGGGCACAAATGTTTTATGTCCATGGTTGGGTAGAAAAATGTAACCATGTCTTCCACTTCTAAATCAATTGTGGTAGATCGTGCAATCCAATTCACTGGAAAGCACGGCGAATAACTATACCATCGGTGAAATCACTTCTGAGGAAAATCTCCACTATACCAGTTACAATTCAGTACAAACAACAAAAACAGCATAGAATCAAAGAGACAAAGAAACGAGAAATAAAACGTTTTCTCTCCCTTCTGTTCATTACTTTTATTGCTTATTCTGAAACTATTCATTCTAGTGCAGGGAAGGTGAGGTTACACATGAAATACGTGCGACACCCATAGTTTTGGGCTGCCATTCCTGTTCTCTGTCGCTTATACTGCGATGCGCCAATGATGAAAACAAAGTGCATTGTTACTTAATGGTACAAGGTTCAATAAGTAACGTTTGTTCTAGTTTCCTATAAAAAAAATTATTAATTCCATAGCAGTACAAGAAAACTATGTAGTATTCAAAACATTAGGAGCTTATGGTCTATTGTATTAAGTAGGGGAAACTCCATGATTTTAGTCCAGAAATTTCTTAGTTTGTGCTACTGTTGATTTGAACTGTCTAATTTTGACAACATGCATAGATAAATACGCTGACCTCTACTCAAACTGTTACAGTTTGAGAACGTGCAGCATCTCTACGGACCCCTAAGAGTCTGTAGAGATGCTGCAGGCGATCCCAGAATATCTTATCAGTGTATTTAAAAATGAAGGGAAAAAATTAGAGCATAGAAGGATTTTGTTAAATGTGAGGGTTTGCAAAAAATTTCCAAGGTAAAAGGAATCCTGATGTTAATAAAGTTTGAAAACTACTGCTCTAACATGCGTAGGGACACATCCCTAGAAAGTTAATTCCAGTGGTCACATAATGGGTAAATAGCAGTTCACTTGGCCCTGTCTTGTGTCGAGTGCCAGCAGAATTCGTTCCAAGATTGTTGAATGATGATCGAAAGGTTCGCAGTCAAGAACTGTACGTGAAGCTGAAATAAAGGGGTGAAAACAGGCACAAATTTCATCAACTGCACTGTTACTGGTAAAGTGTATTCGTGTCAAACGGCATCAGGGGTTTCCCCTATCTTCGCGTTGCTTTCATTGTGGGTGTAGTACAGTTCACCGCAAAGGCCAGAGGTTTAAAAGTGTATGGATATTGTATATGTGTAGTGTTTGGTATCGTTGTTCATCTGGCCATTTATCCGCTGGACCTCTGCTGACGTACAACGTTTCCCACACTTGGCCCCGTGGGGGCAGACCAGGTACTCAACAGTTTTTTTTTGTTTTTTTATTCTGGCAGGTCCTGCCACCTAATTTCCTGAGATTTCAGTGGCTAGCACCTTAAAAAAAAAAAAAATTCTCGCTCGGTAGTGGGTTAAGAAAATTCAGTAGAAAAGCCAAATGAGGTTATTGTGAACGCAATTGAATTTAGTCGTTATTAAATTTTGCAACTTATGTGGGCTATACGCTAGCGTATTAGGTAGATTGGGGAGGAGATGGAAGGCTGGGAGAAAAGACAGAAATATGAGGACGATAGAGAAGGCGACCCCAGCCATCTGGGGTCGCCTTCTCTATCGAAGGTGGGGCAGGCCCATGCCCCACCAAGCGAAGAGAGGAGCGGTGGGGAGGGGACGGAAAAGCCCATCCCCTGCCGGGGGGGGGGGTAAAAGATAGGACAAGAAAAGCCCATCCCCTGCCGGGGGGGGGTAAAAGATAGGACCATGTAAGGGAGCATGGTTTTGAGAGGCCAACATCAAGCTGCAGTTGATCTATTGTATTGGTCCCATTTAGGACATCATTCATGGGACCAGGTCCCATCCAGGTCAGTGAAGTCCTGTGTTGATAAATGTCAAGTTCGATGGTTTGTCACTTTTGGTCAAGATCCCGAAATTGACACCTCTATTACCTGGACAGGCAGTAGAGGTGTTAATTCCAGGATCCATATCAAGTGCAGTGATTAGGTTCCGTCAGAATTTCAGGAATAGGTTCCGTCAGGAGTGAGGAGAAAAAAAAAGAAAACTGTCTTTTCCTTATTCTTTGTGCCTTTGTCACAGAGGGTTGCTGATATATGACCAGTTCTGGTGGAATTTGCTGGTTCCAGTTACGGTCCAGCCCCTTGCTCAGCTCGTGCCATCAGCAGGTATTTCTTCCTGATCAGGTACCGTTACCGGTAATAAAACATCGGTGTACGGCAATGATTGAAAAATAAAATTTCAGCCACTCCAATGGAAGTCAACCACCTAGCCTCTCCTTAAAATGCGCCACAGGTTCTTTCAAATGTGAAAATGTTTCTTATTTTATTATTTTTTTTCCAACATTCAGAATATCTCATGAATTTATTGAGAATGGCGAAACATTAAAGTTTATTATGAAAAGATAATGCCCTCTTACGTACCACAATTGGTATATTCACCATCCTCTCTACACCGACTGGAAAAGATTTGAGTTCCAATCCTGTCAATGACGCGAGGAATTTTAATGGGTATTTTTCACAACATGGCTGGGTCAGTCGCTTTCAGGCAAGGACAGCATGGTTTTTCGTCCAGAAAAAAAAAAAAAAAAAATTGACCAGAGAACAGATACAGGGATATTCAGGGATATTCATGTGTTGTTGTGGCGGATCCCAGGGTTTCCCCCATAAGCCGCTATTGTACTTCTTGTGTTGAAGCTTATGCCAAGACCGGCCAATTGTATGTAGTGTGTTGGACGTGTAAGTGTTATGATGTGTTCTGTTGTTATGTTATCGGCCGGTACCTGGCTCTTAGCAGGTAAGAAGCAGTAACACCTGGTCACTACGTCTCACCCCCCATCCCCGCCACGTGGAGGCGGCCAGGATCAATTATCTCCTGCTGGGCAAGCCCAGGGCATAACACCTGAGAGTGCCCGAAAAAGAGGATGAAGTGGAAAAAGAGGAATACAGAGGGAGAAGTTTGGGATCTGGGGAGGTAAATAGATAGAATAGAGGAGAATCAACAGAGGGACTCTCCAATAGTTAGAAGTGAGAAGAAGTTAAGCAAGAATAAAGTAGGGAGAAGTGGACTAACTTCTCTAACCATGGAGACCTATCTCATGGTAAATCCCATCCTAGGAACTAGGATCAGCAAAACATCTTAATTTACAGTTTGCCTAACCCCTTGTAGGCAGAACGTCTTCAGTTGTTGAAGAAATAATTGATCTTCTAACAAAAAACACAGTGAAAGCAAATCCACGAATTCTGAAAAGCTCCACAGAAAGACACTATGTGCAATATGTACAATATCCTCTTCTTCAGGAACACAGCAGAATATACACTATGTACAGATTCGTCCAATGTAATGCCAGGGTAATGCCATAACCTGGCCCAATAAATAAAATGTTTCAGGGTTAACGCAAAAGTAATATACTTGTCCAAATCCTAGATGAGATCACATTAGGCAGGGTTCAAAATTATGTTTTAAAAAGTTCTTGCCTAAATACAAGCTCTAAGAGAGCCCAAAAAGTCTAAGATAATCATCCAAGATAGTTGATAACAGAGTTACTAGGAAAAGTCTGTAATATGAAAAGTCACAGTGGTCACATGTCACTCACAAAGAAATATTAATTCCAAAAACAATGAAACGCTAAAGGCCAAATAATATCTCGATGAGTAGAGCAAAATTCCTTATACAATAAATACCTATTCTGCTGAAAACAGTTCCACATCAAGAACAAGTCTATTATAAAATCCAGGAAAGTATAGTGTAGCACTTAATGATACTAATCAGTTGCAGATATAGAATCCAATCAAAAATGAGAGATATTTCTTTCCTAATCCAATAAAGGATCCAAGAAATCGCAGGAACAGTAAAACTAGGACCTAATTTCGGTTCTTCTTTTAAATGCGCGAGAAGCAAACACATTCATAGCATTAAAAGCTGTCTGGGACTCAACCAGAATTTTATTGTTGCTGGAGTCCAAGTTAGGAACTACACTAAGTAGGTCACGTCGAAGATCGTTATAATAATGACATTGATGAAGAATATGGTTAACAGTTTCTTCCTGGCCACACAAACAAGATGTTGTTGGTGAAAGTCCCAGTTTGTGAAGTTTAGTATTTATACTTCCGTGGCCAGTTAATATAAACATACCATATAAGCCCGGCGAAAACCACTTTAACTCCTCCTTTTTAATTTCCCTTGCTACAGGCAGAAAGTCCCTTGTGACTGCACCAATATCAGATGAAGACCACTCCTGCTGCCATTTTGCAATAAAAATTTGCCTTAATCTTGTCTTCTCAGTCTTAATGGGAGCACTTAGATCTAATTGGATGTTATCATAGGTCAATGGTATTTTCTTCAAAAGGTGATACTTAAGGTAGCGGTACTGAACTTCAAAATGGACAGGTAGTTTCCCAAGCAAAACCTGAAGAGCCATCGTGTAGAGAACAGATACAATTTACAGATATATTATATACGGCGCGATATGGCCTAAGTTGCTGATGCGTCTAAAAAAACAACATATATTCAGCGAAAAAGTCGCCGGCTCCTTGAAAATGACGTTAGATGTTGTATCCACCATTACCATGCTCCTACACACACTAATTCTCCATTAAAGATTTTTTTTTTCCCAAAAATATTCCTCCAGTGCCCCATCCTCCATAATTATCTGATCTTGTCCTATGTGACTTTTTCCTCTTCCCTAAAATCAAATTGAATCTAAAAGGACAAAAATTTATTGGCATTCCTACCATCCAACAGAATGTCAGCAGAACTAAGCTAACTCATAGATGAAGACTTTCAGTGATGCTTCCAGAAGTTGCAGAAACATGGAACATTTGCATTTCATTGGGGAGGAGAAAATTACTTTGAGGGGGCGTGGGCGTTTATAAAAAAAATATTGTATGCACCAAATAGTCGTAGAAATTTTTGATCAAACTTCTTACCTTATTAAGTAAATCGCATTTAATCCAAACAGTAAACACCAATTATCGCGAAGAAAAGTAAATAAAATAAAAAAAACATTTTCCAGAGATCTGTTACCTGATTTGAAGAAAAAATTATGGTGGCACGCACAATGTTTATCTTATAGTGTTTGTGCAAGTGTTGAGGCTGTTCGATTTTGCGTTTTTAATATGTGCGTATCCTTTTCATCTGACTTAATGCCAAGTAACCGTCACTTTTTTGAATCACTCAAAGAGGTGTTGCAGGGACAGCACTTTTCTTCTAGTGCATGAGTGGCTCATTAAGCAACCAAATTCTCTGATAATATCCAGCAAAGGTGGATTTATAAACCTGAGGGTCCTAGGCCAGCTATCCATTCAATGACACCCAAGGCAATATATTCAAATCCTTACTGTTGCAAAGGGCTCTAAAATGTATAAATAACGTTGATTGAAATTGGGTGCTTGTTTTAATTAAAAGGGGTACCGTAACTATAAATTTGATGAGATCTACAGCAATTACTTTTCAAAACTCATGGGTGGATTAGCACTTTTTTTGTCCCTCGGCAACATTTAATTACTTTGGAAAACTCATTGTTGGAAAAAAAAAAAAAAAATGGCCATTCTCGTCAAAAGACTGACCCTGGGCAGTTGCTGAGATTTTACGGCGGATAATCCAGTCTGTAGTGGTTGAGCGATAGAAAACGCGTATTCCATTAAAAAATATTGAGAATCCTTATCATAGGTTTCAATAAATAATTGGTTTTCTACCTTTCGCTGTTTTCGTTTGAGCCACTCTCATAGATTGCATGCTATTTAGACACAAAACATTTTCATAAAGGATGAAATAGGCCTAATTATAGAAGCTATTTAGAGGCCCTCATTTTCACTTCTACTTCTGAATTGATTGATTTCTGGTAAAGATTTTATAATTTTTCTCTCCTAAAAGGGCTCTCGTGGGTAGTATACTTCTCATAATCACTATCCTCCCCACACCGAGTGGAAGAGACCCAAGCTCCAACCCCGTCAATGACTCAGGGAATTTTTGTGCTCTCCCCCCCACCCCCCACAACGTGGCTCAGTTAGACAGTCCAGAAGAGGGTAGCATGATTTTTAATTTCGGAAATCCGGGTTTTTCGTCCAGTAACCAGCAAATTGGCCACAGAACAGACGCAATTGACAAACATATATACAGCGCAATATGTTTGCGCTGTATATATGTTTGTCAGTATATATGTTTTCGGCTCATCATCAACAAGTTGCTGATGAGCCGAAAGCCCTACAACAACCAACTATCTCCTAAAAGGTCGATTTTTAGGAGAGAATATCTGAGCTGGTGGCCGTATTATTACACTGCTCGACAAAATAAACAGAACAAAATGTTTTTTGTTCTGTTTATTTTGTAAATATTTTATTGCCGAAGGGGAATATTTAATATAGTAGCATGCTGGCATGCAAATTCTGAGCATCCAATAGAAATCGAGCTTACAGAGCCGTATATTATGCAAATTATTCATGCCTATAAAAACACGAGTCGCAACCATATCACTTCATTCCCGTTTTTAGCTTGCTCAGTGGGACAACCACATCTCTAGTTCAGGATGGCAAGGCATCGTGGTATAGATGATTCTTTGAGTTGGACGATCAGAAGCCGAGCAGGCGATGGTGGCACATTACACGAACCATTACAAGAAGAGCTGGCCAAGGTCGTCCAAGGGCTATGTCAACCGGAACAGACCGCTATCTGGCTCTAACAGCAAGACGGAACCCTACGAAGTCCTGTCATCAACTGTTTTTTGAGGTTGCTGCGGTCACATATGAAACATTTCCATCTGGACTGGCTCAATTCAAGTGGACTCTATGCAAGGAAGCCAATGGTTTGTATTCCATTAACCCAGTGGTTTTCGACCTTTTTTAATAACGGCATCCCTAAGTAATTTATTTTATTTTGTGGCACCCCTACTCAATTTTCTGCCAGTTAGAACCGATTCTGTGTGTGTGTAATATTAAAAAGTAATATTAGTTATTACAATAATATAACTATAAACAAAATTACCATTCATAATACAAATTATATATCTTTAATAATTTTATTCTTTATATAGAGGTACTAAATAAACATCAATTATAGATTACCACAAAATTAAAAAGATACCGTACACCTTTTTATAATGAAATATAAAAAAAAAAATAAAAATATATATAACAAGTAACTTAAACCCAAATTAGGTTGCTCGTGGAATGTTGTTGCGGCACCCCGGTTGAAAAATCACTGCTAACCAAAAACCACAGTAGAGCTCGTAGAAATTGGTTCCATGAACATATGACTTGGAGCCCTGACAAATGGGATACAGTTCGGTTCTTTTATGTCCATTTTAACCTACGAACAGATTCTAGACGCTATTTCATATGGAGACAACGAGGAATTATTATTAAATTAGGGCCACTCGTACTTGATTACGTATACCCATATATGTATTTTGTCTGTAAATTGCGTGTGTTCTGTGGTCGATTTGCTTGTTTTGCTGGACGAAAAAACTCCGGTTTCTGGGAGAAAAAAATCTATCTTGCTATCTATGCCTGAGAAGGCACTAACTCAGCCATGGAGTGAAAAAAGCACATTAAAGTTCCTCGCGTCATCGACGGGATTCGAACCCTGGCCTTTTGCACCAGGTGTGGGGAGGACGGTGATGATACCACTGTGCTACAGCGCAGACAAAGACAACGAGGAATGCGGTCCAAGCCCTCTACACCAGAGAAAGAGGTACTTGTGGAGGCGGTGTTTTCGTGTGGGGCTGAATAATGATCAACAGATGCACCACGTCATGTTTTTGATAGAGGTGCCGTAACTGCGCAGAGGTAGCGAGAACAGAACACTGAACCCTATGTGCAACTTTTTAGGTGTGCGGTTGGTCCGTATCTTTATTTATTTATTATTATTTTTTTTTCCGTGCACGACAACGCCACCGCACATAGAGCTCAGTGGACCACACCATTGATCCCAGACTCCCAAATCAGTGGAGCAGGCCCATGCCCCACCAGAGGGAAAAGAGGGATGGCGAGGGGACAGGCGACTAGGGGTAACCACCCCACTGCCTGGGTGGTGGAGAAAAAGAAAGCTTTTTCTCCACCACCAAAGAAAGCTTAATGGCAGCAGCTGAGCTGTGCTTTGGAGTGTCATCATAGCTGGGACGAAGGTCCCGTCACATTTTGTCTTTTTTTTTTCAGAGTCTGGCAAGGCTGTCACACTTGGGACTGTACGTAATATGTCCCGCCCGATGTATACTTGTCACCACGAGTTCGGAGCTTTCAGGTCTGGTCGTCAAGTGTGTGGTTATCATTAGACTGTGTAACTAGTACGGATCTCACTGCGGATTTGTCCCTTTTGTTAAGTCAAAATTAGAGATGTGATTTGATTTGGTAGTTGTTGGCGCATCGGCTTCTGTGGCCATATTGCACCTCCCAAGGTTTTTGCAGTACTTTGATCCAAGCCCGAGGCGAGAATCGAACCCGCGACCTTTGGGTTGCCGGGCAGGTACTTTACCCACTCGGCTAGCCCGGTCGGCCTTTAGAGATGTATGTTCACTGCAGTCTGACTTGGGGGGCGGTTTCAGGACTTCTGTCCATTTGGTCACTGGGTCAGCAGAGCTGCATAATATCACAATTTGTAAAGAGTCTAAATCAGGAAGGTCCAAAACAGTGTTGTTGTTCATGGAACAGAGGTCCCATCCCATTAACGATGGTAGTCGTTGACAGTCCAGCTTGAATTTGGGCAAGGCGAGTTAATCAGGTGTGCATTCGTTTCAGCGGTAGGGATCTTCTTCTTGTGAAGAGCTCCTAGCAGTATTGCGAAAAGGCCTTGTACTCTCTCTCTCTCTCTCTCTGTCGCTGTCCAACAAGTAATGCTCCTGGAGTTTTGGATTGAAGTTAATTCTGGTAATCAGAATGCAGCGAAGGTCCTCATACAAAGGGCAGTCATACATTAGGTGAGACCAGCTCTCCACAATGGCAGAGAGGATTATCAATAATTCCAAGATTTGAGAGTTTGGCTGTGATGGATCCGTGACCTGTTAGCATGAAAGTTGTGTACAGGCCGGGAGAGAACCATGAAGGAGACTTGGGATACACCTTCTTGATATGTGGAATAAATTTCCTAGTGATATCTCCTTTAGTAGAGTTAGCCCATCTATCTTGCCATATCTGCTGTAAATGGAGGCTAAGGCGCTTCTTTTCAGCAATCAAGTTATTAGTGGGATCAATGGTGTGGTCCATGAACGTCACCGATGTGCCTTTTGATAGTTGGTAGAGGAGCCCGCAACGTATCACCTCCAGGTCCAAAGGAAGGGCACCTGCCAACACCTAAATGGCATTGGTGCTGACAGTGGGGCAGGCCCTGGTAATGGTGAGGAGGATAAATCTTTGAATGGTTTCGAGCTTCTTTCTGTTTACTGCTATTTTTTCTCTCGGATACCATATCCCTGCAGCATATGTAATCGCCAGTAGAAATACTGCTTTGTAGAAGAGCGAGAGAGTGCGGCGGTTCAGGCCCCAATCCCTACGCGTAACTCTGGCAACCAAGGCAGTGTAGTTCCTTAACTTTGTCTGCAAGTGTTTCAAATGTGGGAGGAATATAAGTCCTGAGTCCAGGATTATTCCAAGATATTTCAGTTCAGTAGTGAAACATATTGTGGTCTCGTTTATCTCGATTTGTGGACGTCCCCTGAGAGACCCTTTCAGTAAGATGGAATTAGTCTTCATTAAAGAGATTTGAAGATTATGATCCCTTGTCCAGTTTTGTAATATCAAGAGAACTTGATTTGCAGAATTTTCTAGCTGCACTCTGCAGTCTGCAGATACGGCCAGGATCAGATCATCTGCATAGGCCTGGGAGATAACTTCATTCAGGTTAATGTTGAGGAAGTCATCAAGTACAAGCCTGTGAGCTTAACTTCTGTTCCAGGAAAATTAATGGAGGCACTGGTTAAAGAAGCACTGCAGGATCATTTAGACAAGACTTCAGTTATAGCTCAGACACAGCATGGTTTTGTTAAGGGGAAGTCTTGCCTGACCAACTTGATTGGATACTATGATGCAGTCACAAAAGAACTGGATGCAGGGAATAACTTTGATATTATATACTTGGATCTTAGAAAGGCTTTTGATACTGTTGCACATGGAAGACTGCTACACAAATTGGAGCAGTGTGACATTGGAGGCAAATTGCTGCTATGGATAAAGGGGTGGTTGAGGGGGAGAAGACAGAGAGTGGTAATCAATGGACACTGCTCATCGTGGACTAATGTTATTAGTGGAGTCCCTCAGGGCTCAGTGTTGGGTCCATTATTGTTTTCTGTATTTATAAATGATATTGATGATGGTATATCAAGCTTAATGTCCAAGTTTGCAGATGATACAAAGGTTGGCAGGGTTGTCAAGGACACTACTGACACTATGCTGCTGCAACAGGATCTGGAAAGGTTGAGCAGATGGGCTGAGAGGTGGCAAATGAAGTTTAACATTGACAAATGTAAAGTACTACACATGGGAAACAGCAACCCCAGAGCAACGTATCAACTCTGTGGTACTACACTGACAGTGGTAGAGAATGAAAGGGACTTGGGGGTGGTTGTGCAGGCAGATATGAAGTTCTCTGAGCAGTGCAGACGGGCTGCAAGAGTAGCTCATGGAGTATTGTCAATGATATACAGGAATTTTTCCAGCAGGGATAAGGAGGTGATTATTCCATTGTATAAGGCAATGGTCAGGCCACACCTAGAGTACTGTATACAGGTCTGGAGGCCTCATTTCAAGAAGGATGTAGAGCTGCTGGAACGAGTACAGAGAAGGGCAACAAGATTAGTGAATGGAACAAAGGGGTGCTCTTACGAAGAAAGGCTTAAGTTTTGCAAATTACAGTGTCTGGAGACTAGGCACCAGCGAGGTGATCTGATAGAGGTGTATAAAGAGGTGAATGGTTTAAGCATGCTCAATGCTGATGGGATTCTTCCTCTAGCTCAGAAAAATCGCCTGAGAGGGCATAAATTCAAATTGAGGAAAGACAGATGTAGGATAGACGTGCGGAAATTTGCCTTTAGCCAGCGGGTGGTTGGTTGGTGGAACAGACTGCCATCCCTTGTGGTGGAGGTTGATAGCCTAAATAAGTTTAAGGCTCAGCTGGACAGGTATTTTGAACGAACAGAGGGGTGAAGTGGAAGTGGGTTTTTTTTTGGCTGATGCTGCATAAGCTTGCTTTCTTGCATCAAATGCCTCTACTAATGCTAATGCTAATGCTACTCTACAAAAAAAAACAACATTCCAAAGGAGCGGCCCCAGCACCGAGCCCTGGGGGATAACCCCTGTAAACCTGGCATTTGACTCTGCAATATAGTGCATTGACAATTATTTCTCTGCCTGTGAGGTAGCTTCTTAGTAGACTGAGGACGCCCCAGCAAAGTCTAGGCAATAATCAGGAAATATTTTCTATTGGAGTTTGCGGTAGTTGTAAGGATATTCTGGAGTGCGTCAACTGTAAAGCATCCTTGTTTGAGTGGAGGAGCCAACTGAAATCTTGAAACTGAAGATATCCAAACGATTGCCATGGCCAGCATAATGATCAGACTTAAATCCGATCGAACGTACACTTTGCTGCCACTTTATTAGGTACACCCCTGCTGTGCACACAAATGGTTTGTCCCACAACGTTGCAAGTCACATGGCCACAGTTTTGGATATAAATGCAGCAGAACAACCTTTCTAATATCAGTTAAGCGTACGAACCGTAGCAAGAATGGGGAAGAGGAGTGATCTAACGGACTTCGAACGTGGCATGGTACTAGTTGCAAGACATGCTGGACAAAGCATCTCTGAAACGGCAGTTCTCCCGAACTTTTCACACACCACAGTTTCAAGGGTGTATCGAGAATGGCGCAACGAACAGAAAACATCCTCTCAACGGCACTCCGGTGGAAGAAAATCGCTTGTTCATGAGAGAGGTCAGAGGAGGATGGCTAGAATTGTGCAAGCAAACAGACGGCCCGCAATGTCGCACATCACTTCAGAATACCACATTGGTGCGCAGAACAAAATATCGCAACGGACCACTAGTCGCACTTTTCCGCGAATGGGCTACAACAGCCGACGGCCACATCGTGTATCTTTGTTATCAATGAAGAACAAGAGAGAACGCCTCCTGTCGGCACAGCAACACCAGCAGTGGACTATCGAGGATTGGAAAACAGTTGCTTGGTCTGACAGTCGAAGTTCCTGGTGCATCATGTTGATGGAAGGCTCAGAATTTGGCGAAAACAACATGAATCCATGGACCTGTCATGTCTGACGACTACTGTGCAAGGTGGTGGGAGCAGTGTTATGGTGGGGAATGTTTTCTTGGCACACGTTGGGTCCATTGATACCCATAGATTCGTGTCTGAATGCCACATCGTATCTAAAGATCGTTGCTGACCAAATGCATCCGTTCATGTTGACAGTTTATCCTCAGTCAGATGGTTACTACCAGCAGGATAATGCGCCGGTTCACAAAGCCCGAATCACAATGGAACAGTTTCAGGAACATGACAATGACTTTTCTTTGCTGCAGTGCACCGCTCAGTCCCTCGATCTCAATGCGATTGAACATCTTTGGGATGAGCTGGAAAGGGCTGTTTATTGCAGGCCTAAACCTCCATTGAATCGCAAGGAACTGCGTGACACACTCATGTCTGTATGGTACTCTATTCCTGCACAACGTTTTCAGCATCTTGTTCAATCCATGCCTAGATGAATTCAGGCTGTTTTGAAAGCTAAACGAGGCTCAACACGCTGCTATATAGGTGTACCTAATAAAGTGGCAGCACTGTATGTGGACCCCATCGAGCGTCGCATTGCACACTGACAGTCAACTCTTCAGTCAATTGTTTTACTAAGTTCTGCGCTAGTGGAAGAATGGAATGTGTTGCCACAGAATCATAGACACCTTTATATTGAGCACAGTTCACTACTGTCAGGCTGTTTAGCCATGGAGGGGATAATATGCCGTACCGATGTTATGTGACCGTATTTTTGAGCATCTTGTATCGACTTCTGTAATGTGACCTTTTCGGTAATTCTTATTCAACCCCTATAAATGTCCCTTATGCACGTCCGAAGTTTCTCGCAGTCTCCTCATTTCACCTTTATTTTACGGTACACCACCACACCAAATTTTGTCCCGCTTCATCGCAGGCTGCACGAGTTACACCACATTTTCTATGTGTTCTGTTAATTTTGTCGAGCAGTGTATGCTCGACAAAAATAACAATATCCTGTTAGCTCCTTCCACCTGTTCATCTTGAATAGCTTCAACATTTTCATCATTTAAAAACAAGCATCGAGGTCACTTATAATGTGAATACTAAGTGATAAGAATTTTAAATGACCTGGCTTTAAATGTATGTAAAAAGTGTATGTATGTATGTCATTTAAATTTTAAATGACATACATACACAGGTAGACTAAGGAAAATTTGAAGTTCACGGAGAATTCTAACAGTGTGGATTTAAAACGTTATTTTTAAAAGAAAACATATCTTAAAATACTAAAAGAATACTTAAAATAAATACTTAAAATACTACCAATAAATAGTAAAAGGTAAACTGCAGTCATCTCTCTCTCTCTCTCACAGGATAATTCAGATTTTTTTTTTTTTTTTTTTTGGCTGGTGCAGCATATAGCTAATAATAATAATAATAAACTGCAAGATGGAAGCATCCTCAATAATTCATGATGAGGGAAATGGACCATAATTTGCCAAGTTGATCCTGTGCGGATTGGCAGGTCGACTGTATTTAGCAGTCAGGGGCTTGAAACCCAGTCTACTCAAAGAGCTTGTACTACTGCTCTTTGGCTGCTGAGTGGTCAGGAGGGAGCACGTGCTACTGCTCTCTCCCTCCTCACCACTCAGCAAGTCTGCACGTGTAGCACAGTGGTATCGTCACCGTTCTCCCCACTCTGGGTTGAAAAGGCTCGGATTCGAATACCGTCGATGACATAGGGAACTTCAATTGGCTTTTTTCATCCGTGGTTGAGTAAGTCGGTTTCAAGCGTAGATAGCAAGGTCCCCCTCCCCAGAAACTTGGGTTTTTTTGTCCATAAAAACAGGCAAATCGACCAGAGAATCCCCAATTTACAGACACAATACATATGGGTAGTTGAACTAACATTCTAGGTGACCCCAATAAATAGTTTGACCACTCAGCTATGGAGGCCTGGTTAGAAATGTTTCACACAAATACTGGTGACGGATTACATATATTATACGTCTTCACGGCTAGCACTGTTCGAAAGGCTACTGTTCAGTGAGTATTTCTGTCTAGAAGGAAAGCATTACAGAGAATCTTAATCCAAACCCGGAAAGATGAGTTTTTCATCCTTCATAAAAAGAAGTTCATAAGTTATTTAGAATTCACACCAAGGCACCCAAGGGCAGTTCTGACCTACGTATTTAGAGAGTACATTTAGAAATTATTTTTTACCTTAGGATTCCTCCACCCAAAAGTTCATACACTCAGTGTACTGCATCTGAATATTGCAAGTCTTTTTTGGTCGATTTTCTTGACCAGAAATGTGAATTTCCGGGAGAAAAACCTTTCATATCAATCGCCCGAAACCGACTAAGAGGATTACGTTGCAATAAAAAAAAAAAAAAAACCAAAATCTGATAACAGTTTCCACCGAGACAAGATTCGAACCCAAGCTTTTCCACATGGTGTCATAATTAATGTGCTAACCGTGTGCGGAGGTAGGTCTATCAGATACAATAAAAGAATTATAATGAAGTTAAGAACTCCTGAAGCCGTTAGGTTGGTTGGTTGTTGTAGAGTTTTAGGTGCATCAGCGAGTTAGAGTTTGTGCCATATATAATATCTGTAAATTACGGGTCTTCTGTGGTCGATTTAATGTATACTGGCATGAGAAAATTATGTTACCCTCGCTGGTGACCAACTAACAGCCTCGTTATGGAAACGGCTCATAAAAATTCCTCGGGCTAGTGACGAATTTCTAACCACCTGATTCTTTTTCCACCCAGTGTGGAGAGGACGATGATAAACCAACTGTGCCGCCTACGTATAAAAGAATTTTTATCACCTTTACTATTAGCATTAGCAGAGACATACAATGCAAGAAAGCAAGCTTATGTAGCATCGCCAAAAAAAAAAAAACAAACCTCTCCCATTTCACTCCGCCATTCGTTCCAAATGCCTGTCCAGCTCAGCCTTAAATTTATTTAGGTTAACTTCCACAACAAAAGATGAAAGTCTGTTCCACCAATCAACTACCTGCTGGCTAAAGGCAAATTTCCGTACGTCTATTCTACGACTGTCTTTCCTCAATTTGAAACCCTGGCCCATCAGGTTCTTAATCTGAGTAAGAAGAAGAATCCCATCAGCATTCAGCTTGCTCAACCCATTCAAGGCCTTGTACGCCTCAATCAGATCACCTTGTAGGTGCCTACTCTCCAGGCGCTGCAATTTGCAGAACTTAAGCCTTTCTTGGTAAGAACACCCTTCAGTTTCCCTCACCAATCTTGTTGCCCTTCTTTGTACTCGTTCTAGCAACTCTACATCCTTCCTAGAATGAGGCTTCCAGACCTGTACACAGTACTCTAGGTGTGGCCTGACCATTCCCTTGTATAACGAGATAATCATCTCCCTGTCCCTGCTAGCAAAAAACCTATATATCATTGACAAGACTCCATGACCTGCCCTGGCAGCCCATTTGCACTGCCAGAGAACTTCATAGTTGACTGCATAATTATCCACAGGTCTTTTTCACTTTCGACTTCGATATGATATCGATGAAGGTATGTCAGGCTTAATGTCCAAGTTTGCAGAAGATACAAAGGTTGGCAGGGTTGTTAATGACAGTATGCTATTGCAAAAGGATCCTAAAATTAGGTTGGTGGGCTGAGAAGTGGCAACTGAAGTTTAACATTGACAAATACAAAGTGCTGCATATGGATATCAGTGACCCAAGAGAAACGTATCAATGTGGTACTACACTCAGGGAGGTGGAAAATGAAAAAGACCTTGGGGTAATTGTACAACCACATATTAAGTTCTTTGATCAGTGCAGACAGGCTGCCAGAGCATAGAGTTTTGTCAATGATATATAGCAATTTTGCTAGTAGAGACAAGGGGGAGATTATCCCTTTTATAAGGCAATGATTGGGCCACACCTTGAGTACTGCGTACGGAGGCACCATTTTAGGAAGGATATAGAGTTGCTAGAACGAGTACAGAGAAGGGCAACAAGATTGGTGAGAGGAACAAAGGGGTGCCCTTATGAAGAACGGCTTAAGTTCTGCAAGTTTCAACATTTTGAGACTAGGCACCTGCGAGGTGATCTGATTGAAGTGTATAAGGCCTTGAATGGTTTGAGCAGGCTCGATGCTGAAGGGATACTTCCGCCTGCTCAGATTAAGTATCTGAGGGGATATAGGTTCAAATTGAGGAAGGACAGTTGTAGAATAGATGTGCGGAAGTTTACCTTTAGACAGCTGGTAGTTGATTGCTGGAACAGACTGCCATTTGCTGTTGTGGAAGTTTATAGCTTAAATAAATTTACAGCTGAACTGGACAAACATTTGGAGTGATTTGATGGGTGAAATGGGAAGGTTTTTTTTTTTTTTTTTTTTTTTCCTGATATAAGCTGGCTTTCTTGCATCATATGCTTCAACTAATGCTAATGCTAATAATACCATGGTCCAGTTAGTCCCTATTAAGCAAGATGTCGCTTTTTTTCTCTCTCTCTCTCACACTCAGAAATTCATGTTTTTCATTCATCAAAAACTAGAGGTAAAAATGGCTTCCCAGACCTGGACACACTTGATTTCTTAACACACCTATAGTTGCATGTGTGATTTTGATACATGTAACTGCATAATGCGCATGCGAATTGGGAACACGTGACTGCTACATAAGTTATTTTTGGAAAGTACCAAGCTTACCACAAGTTACTCCATGTGTTTACTTATTGCTGTTGCGAACATCAAACGTCATAACAGTTCTGGAACTAGTGCGATGGCACATACGTTCATTTATAGCCTTAAAAACAGATAAATCGACCACAGATACATGCATTAATAGTCATAATTACTGACATCAGACTGCCTTGGTTGCCTCAGTGCTTATTCTAAAACAGCAATGCGTATTCTCAAATTCTAACCCCTGTCTATGTAGAGAAGCTTTAATGTAAAAATTAAATATATTCATAAACCCTCATGCCACTGCAAGGAAGCAAGCCATTATGCGCTGGTACAATGTTTTTAGACTGCCATACAATTTTGTTTCTTTTGCTTTTGGGCCTCCATGAGCTTAGGGCCCTGACGCAACTGTACCATGGAATGACATGTAATTGCTTCCTTGCATAGGAAGCAATTACATGTCATTCCATGCCAATATTGCCAATATTGATATTAATTTTAGCCATATGTAAGGAATGATTAAGTATCTTTCCGTTAATTGTACTATATATTAACTTAGAAAATAAAACACGAATGTTTCTACAACTGAATTTACCAAGGCAGTGGTAATGAGTGGAGGATAATAAATCATTCTTTACGTTGAGTTTCTCTTTCATTTCAACGTTATATTATCTGCATGACTGTGCAAGTGCAAGTTATGCATAATTGCATTTGTCCATTGTAACTTGTTTTATAAAGCCCGTTTTTGAAAAGTTACCTTTTAACTCTTTAGCCGATGACCAGTTGGGTTTCGGATATTGTTGTCAGTAGAATAGCCGGCACTGCCCTTGTTTCTCTCACCCTTTCGGGATACACTTGAATATGGCAGACATGTTGATGAGGAGGAGGAGGGAATGTCGTCTTTGGCATCCCGTATTAAATCTTGCCATATTTTCATTTGTTTCTCTATGTAGTCTTCCCGTAATCGGTGAGTGATTGCAGTTGAAATCAGGATTTTTATTATTGATTCTTGATTGTCTTATTAGCAAAAGTTCTCAAAATATATTTCACAGGAAATGACTTACGATATAAATTTGATTAGGCTTAAGGAATAATTCAAGAAATCAAATGATTTCCATTCATCTATAGAATTCTGCGTATATTGAATAATTCTTTTGGCCATTGCATTTATTATTTTGTGTTCTTTAAGTTTGATCTTCGATTAGCTTAAGTATCCTTACTGTAAAGTAAGATGGGCATGTACTTCGTAAATTACTGGGGAATAATGATAAGGGTAGTTAGAAGACAAAATATTTTCAGTGTGAACATCATTTTCTCAGTTATTTTAATCATTGTGGTGTTATTTTATCTTTCTTTATTCGTATTATTTTGATTTACTTATTTATTTGTCTTAAACACAGTAGTTCGAGAATAAGTGCTCATTATTTCGGCCTACAGCAGTATAATGGTAGCTTTGATTTGGGATCTTATCATATTTCTTGTATATGTACGTACTCTTATAGAGTTTACAGCCCGGTTATGGCTTAAAATAAAAAGATTCATAGCAATATTCTATGATAATATTTTTGACAATAAATGCCTTTTTTTTTTTATCTAACAGATTGGAGATTTAAGCTTTATAATTTGAAGGTTAGGTTTATTTATTATTTTTTTTTTAATGGCTGATGCCATATAATTTTGCTTCCTTACATCATTGTTCCAGTACTAATACTAGTCTAAGAATATTTTTTGCATATGTCACTATGCATGAGAGATGCCTTTTGTTTTTGGTGGGTATTGTCATAGGATCAATTCAATAGCCCCTCCCCAACACCTTGCATTTTAAAACTGTAGCTGTAAAACAAGTTTATAGGCCCATTGCAACCAGGCTTAAAGCATGATGCCTCTGAAGGTTGAAGCATTGTATTTCATTATTTATACATGCATATACCACGAAGGTATACTCTGATGGATTTCTATACTAAAAATTCAAAAACTTTGTTGAAAGAGTTAAAAATAAGCCTAAGCTCATAAGTTTTCATAATCCTGCCAGTAGGTTATATTTATATATCTGGAGAAACTCTGGCACATGCATACATTGATTGCCACTACAGGAGAATAAATATGGAGGGAGTACTGCTTTTCACCATGAATTTTATTAGGTTTTTCAGCTTACACAACATGCAAATTGAGCTTGTGAACACACACTTATAGAGACATAATACATGATAAAGATCATATTCATTGGTGTACTGTGAACAAAGTTGTCAGTGCACCAAAACAACCAACCGAAAGGAGAAGCAGCTCCACCTTCCCCCGGCATGTAAGAGATTATCCATCTTACATAATTATTAAAGAGCATGGTTATCACACAAGCACATGTTAATGGGATGAAGAATACTGCATTGTGTTTGAAAGCAACTGCTCTTGGGAATTGGGCAGCTATAAATGTTAACAAGGGTACAGATTTAGAGGAATAACAAAAATTATAATAACAAGATAATAGTTTAGTTCAGATTCTCATTTAGATGAGAACTTCTACTCTTCTTGTTCTTTGTTTCATTGTTTAAGAAATGTAAAGGCCAAATGAGCTTGCAGGTTATTCATGTGGCTTCCTGAATTCAGTGAATAACATTTCAAACCTGTGGTTTTGAGAGTACATGGATCATTGCAACCTTATATTTGTGTTCCCCTCACCCTCGTCCACAGAGGAGCTTGTTTAACTTGATGAAAAATAATGGCTCTTTTGACTTTATCCCAATGATTCAATGTTTGTTGAAACTTTATGGCTGTGTAGACCAGTGAAGTAAGGCAAGGTCACTGTTGTGCTGCTTGAATTATTTTGCCATGATATGGAATTACTAACAAAGATCCAGCTGAAACTATGGAAAGAGAATGGTGAGTGGAGGATTATCACAAACCAGGTGCATTCTGGTTTGTGATAATTTTATTATTTACACGTTATACCATCTATTATTCACAGTTATCAGAGGATCCGGTAGTGCCAAACTAAACATGCCCACCAATATAACACAACTTATATTTCTCCATATCCTATATTCTATATTATATGCTTAGATTTTAGCAAATTGTTGTGGTCCCACATGGGAGGTTGCTATACATGCCAGAGCTTATTGGAATAAGCAAGAACCTGAGGTGGCTCTGAAGGAAAGGAGGCAGAAGAAGCAAATTTATAACAGTGGAGCAGGGATGATATTATTATTATTATTAGCTGTATGGTGCAAGGAAGCCTGAGGATTATGCTGCACCAGCCAAAAAAACCCTGGGTGTGCCAAGCCCATACTCACCAGATGTGAGCCCGTGGGGTTATATAAGCAGATCCCTCAAGGTTTGTTGTTGGAGCTATACTTGGTCCTTGAGACCAGTCACAGACATTATCTCTGGTATGACAGCTAGGGCTTGCCACCTGGGAGGCCAAAACACTGATGGAACTGATTTTCAGGTAACTTGATTCAAGTGGACTGAATTTCAGTAAGTCTAGTCTCCTGGTATAATGGTGGTGACTACCCAGATGCAAACTAACGTAAGCACTCAATCTTAAAATTTCATCCTGTATCCAAACCTTGGTTTTCTAATAAATGTGCTAAGGCTCTTCAAGGTAAAAGTATTGCATATTGCAATTGACTTGCATCCAGATTGCAGGTTAATTTTCTGCCTTCACCAAAGCTTGCAACAATTTTAAAGCAGTTATTAATAATTACAAAGCTAGTTTTTTGAACAGGCTAAGAGGAGAAAACTTGCTTCTTTTCCAGATGGTAGTTGAGCATTCTGGTCTCTTGCCAGAGCTATTGGCTGCAACTTTTCCTATCTGTACTACCACCTCTGTTAAAACCTGATGGTTCTATTGCCACCTCAGCTAATGAATAAAGCTGACTTACTAGCATTCTACTTTTCCTCTAACTCTCGTATCGATGATCTTGGTAAAGCACCTCCTACCATTCCCAGTACTGTCCACTCAGTGCCACCTGTGGTTTTCCATCTGAAGGATATCAGAAGAATTTTGAACAATCTTGATACCAAAAAAGCTCCAGGTTCTGATGGTGTTTCTCCACTTGTGCTCCTGAACTTGCCCTGTTCTGTGTTGCCTTTTTACACTTCCTTATTTCATTGGTGTTTTTCCTTGTGCTTTGAAATTTGCTCATATCCAGCCATTTCTGAAAAAGGATGACAAACCCCTCTCATCCAATTATTGTCCCGTTGAACTTATTTCTACTCTTTCTAAACTAATGGAAAAACCATTTAACTGCCAATACTAAACTACCTTGAAACCAATTTGATCAATGATTGCTAGTATAGATTCCATCAGTGTCGCTCCACACGTGATATTGGCTTATTAGCATTAATAGCGGCATATGATGCAAGAAAGCAAGCTTATAAAGCATCAGTCAAAAAAAAAAAAAAAAAAAAAAACACTTCCCATTTCCTCCAAATATTTGTCTAGTTCTTCCTTGAATTTATTTAAGCTATCAACTTCCACATCTATTCTGCAGCTGTCTTTCCTCAATTTGAATTTATGCGTAATGTGTAATCCCTTATGTGTAATCTGAGCAAGAGGAAGAATGCCATCATCAATGAGCTTGCTCAAACCATTCAAGACTTTATACACCTCAATCAGATCACCTTGCAGGTGCCTATTCTCCAGATGCTGCAATTTGCAGAACTGATGTCTTTCTTGGTAAAAGCCACATCTTTGTTCCCATCACCTGTCTTGTTTCCCTTCTCTGTACTCATTCCAGCAGCACTACATTCTTCCTAAAATGAAACCTCCAGACCTGTATGTGGTACTCAAAGTGTGTTCTGACCATTGCCTTATTATCATCTCCTTATCCCTGCTAGCAAAATTCCTGTATCATTGACAAAACCTGATGAGCTGTCCTACCAGCCTGACTGCACTGTTCAGAGAACTTCATATCTAATTACACAATTACCTCCAGGTCTTTTTCATTCTCCACTATCCTGAGTGTAGTACCGAACGGTTAGAGTGTTACTCTGGGGATACTGCTACCCATATTCAGTACTTTGCATTTGTCAATGTTAAACTTTAGTTGCCACTTCTCAGTCCATCTGCCCAACTTTTCTAGATCCTGTTGCAATAGCATACTGTCATTACTCTCATTAAAAACCCTGGCAACCTTTGTATCATCTGCAATTTTGGACATTAAGTCACGATCAATATCATTGATAAATATAGAAAACAATGGGCTCGACACTAAGCCTTGAGGAATTCCCACTCAACTATCCCTTTATCCATAGCAGCAACTAGACCTTAATGTCACACTTCTCCAATTTGCACAGTAGTCTTTTACATGCAACAGTATGAAATGTGTTCCTGAAATCCAAGTATATGATATCAAAATAATTTTTTGCATCTAGTTTCTTTGTGACCACATCTGAGTAGTATCCAATCAAATTGGTCAGATAGGATTTTCCTGCAACAAATCCATGTTGTATTTCAACTATAACTGCAGTCTTGTTTAGATGACTCTGCATTATGTCTTTAACCAGTAACTCCATTATTTTCCTTGGAACAAAAGTTAAACTAACAGGTCTGTAATTACTCCTATCACCCTTTGATTTTCTTTGTGAATTGGGGACACATTTGAACTTCTTGAGGACCTCCCCTGAATCCAAGGATGATCTCATAATTATGGCTAAGAGTTTGCTTACTTCCTTTCTTGCCTCCCTTAATAAAATTGGATAGATCCCATCCACACCAGGTGCCTTTCTTATGTTTAAATTCAACAATTTCGCTTCCACTTTCCTCCCAGTTATTATAAAATAATTTGGCTTCCTGTTAGTTTGAAGAACTTCTGGCCTCCACTTCCCTAGAGAATTCTTCTTGTGTGAATATAAGTTAAAAATACTCATTGTTTGTCAGTTACCTGAGCAAGCTCAACAGTCAAACCATCAATGTCAGGTGGACAAATCTAATTCATCCCCTTCCTTCTGGAGTTTACATATATTTACATACTGGTTAAAATGTCTTTGCTGTTTTTCTTTGCATCCTTTGCCAAAGATTTCTTATGATCTGCCTAATATGCCAGACACCTACTTTGTGTCTTGCTTACAGATCATAGTATACCATAGTTCTCTGTGTCTGATGTATACCATACCATAGTTCTCTGTATCTGCTGATAATTTATATGCATCCCATGCATTTTTCTTCTCTGCCATGAGTCTCATTAGTTCGTCTGACATCCACTTAAGCCTAAACCTTGAACAGTATTTCTTAGTTGGTGTGAAAAGCCTAATAGCTTCCATGATTAATTCCTTGAATGCTTCCCATTTAGAATTTGCTGTTGGTAACATCATCAGTTGGTTCCATTGTATAGAAAACTGCTTGAGACCACTGTAGTCACCTTTACGAAAGCAAAAACCCTTTTCTTTACCCATGATGGTAGTTACATATTTAAGTAAATCCCACATCAATACACTGTGATCACTGCCGCCTAGTGGTTCCTTTATTTGCAGATTCTTAATGCATGAATAATCACTGCAGATAATTAGATTAATAGTATTGCTGTTTCCTGTTGCCTCTCTAACTTGGTGGTGTAGTTAACAGTCATCCAATAAATCTACAAAAGTCTTACTAGTGTGCTAGTGACCAATCCACAAGTTCCAGAATCTAGAAAATTAAAATCTCCTGTTATATGACATTCTAATTTACTAGCCCACTCTATCTGTACAGTTCATTGTACTCACCAGAGTCATTAGGCCTATAACACTCCTCTCATTTTTGCTTTCCCAGTGCTTGTCACACCAAACTGACTCAACATTGCACTGGCCACCCATGTCAACTGGATACACTGCCTTAGATTTTGTTTCTTAACTAACAACATAACTCCTCCTCCTCCCTTCGTATTCTGTCTGTCCTTTCTGTACACATTGTACTCCAAATGTTCAAATTAACTGAGTGATGCCAAGTCACTGATATCCCAACAATGTCCACATTTGATGTCTTGACTAGCACTTCAAATTCATCAACTTTATTTACTATGTTGCTAGCATTGGTGTACATGCAAGTATATGTGCACCTGTTCCTACACTTAGTTACTCTAACATGGCCCATGTATTTACTGTTCCATGATGAATCCCAGTAGCAAGAATCCCTGGCACTTTGCTTTCCAGGCTGCTGCTCATTCCAATAGAAGCAGTGCAAGAATCACTTCTGCCTGCAAGTGATTAATAGAGCCTATTATTTTGTGTATACACCCCCCCCCCCCGGTTAGTCAGCAAATATTCAGAGATTGTTATATTTCTAATCTTACTGCAATTTGACTCATTCCCTCTGTTCTCCCCCCCCCTCCATCCTTAGTTCAAATATGCTTTGAACTGTAAAAATGGATGCATAATACTTGCTCAACTCATCTGCAATTCCAGTTAGACTACCTGTGATTTCACAATTTTAGACAGGGGCTTAGCTGATTGGGTCACTGCTATTTGCCACATTTGATTGGAATGAGTGTCTTATTTAAATTGACATATGAAAAAGTTCCTTTTTCCCATGATTAGCTGTTTTGCCAATGATTTCTTATACTCAAATAAGAAAAGCTTTAGTTTTATTTATTTAATCTAGTATTTATATAGTTATATTTGCATATAGTTTTCATATGTTGCAGCCATGTGATGAACTGTAACTATCCCATGTTTCCCTCTTTTGCTATAAGATCTGTCAACTCTCCTGTCACCTATTTTGGCAACCTATGTTTGTGATACTTTACCACTGAAACAAATATATTTGTAGCTTCCAGGATAATTTGTTTAAACATTTCCCACAAAGCATTCTTGTCAGTTACCTGGAACTACTGCCTCAGTTGATAGAGCCTAAGAAGATTTTCAACCCACTTTAGCCCCCTCCCTCTTAAATTTGAAACTTTCCTTTACCTCTGACCACTGAAATTTCCTTGGACACTGCCCACTTTATAACACTATAGTTATACCTGCTAGTGGTTCCTGCACTGTAAAATTCTTGATAATACTTTGTATCCTTAGTGAGGACTAAGTTGAGGGTAACAGTAACCCCAGAGCAATGTATCAACTCTGCGGTACTACACTGACAGTGGTGGAGAATGAAAAGGACCTGGGGGTAATTGTGCAGGCAGATATGAAGTTCTCTGAGCAGTGCAGACGAGCTGCAAGAGTAGCTCATGGTGTTTTGTCAATGATATACAGGAACTTTTCTAGCAGGGATAAGGAGGTGATTATTCCCTTGTATAAGGCAATGGTTAGGCCACATCTTGAGTACTGTATACAGGTCTGGAGGCCTCATTTCAAGAAGGATGTAGAGCTGCTGGAACGGGTACAGAGAAGGGCAACAAGATTAGTAAATGGAACAAAGGGTTGCTCTTACGAAGAAAGGCTTAAGTTTTGCAAATTACAGAGTCTGGAGACTAGGCACTGGCGAGGTGATCTGATAGAGGTGTATAAGGCTTTGAATGGTTTGAGCATGCTCAATGCCAATGGGATTCTTCATCTTTCTCAGAATAATCACCTCAGAGGGCATAAATTCAAATTGAGGAAGGACGGATGTCGGATAGATGTGCGGAAATTTGCCTTTGGCCAGCGGATGGTTGGTTGGTGGAACCGACTTCCATCACTTGTTGTTGAAGTTGATAGCCTAAACAAATTTAAAGCTCAACTGGACAGGTATTTCGAACGAACGGAGGGGTGAAATGGGAGAGGGTTTTTTTTTTTTTTTTTTTTGGCTGATGCTGAATAAGCTTGCTTTCTTGCATCATATGCCTCTACTAATGCTAATGCGGAAGGCCTCCATAGCCGAGTGGTCATGAGCTGGAGTGCAGTAGCACATGCTCCTTGAGTAACCGAGGTTCAAGCCCCTGACTGCTAAATATGGTCATTCTGCCAACCCACATTGGACCAACGTGGCAGATTATGGTCCATTTCCCTCAACATGGATTGTTGAGGAGGCTTCCATCCTGCAGTGGGTTGATAATGGCTGCAGTTTACTTTATACTTTCTCCAACGTGGTGAAATAAATAAGTCACCCAGGCAATTCAAAAAACCTGATCCTGCTAGATGTTGTGCTTAACCATAAATTCCAATCAGTAAAATGTAAGTTAAAGTTCCCTGTAATGAGGCATTCTTCCTTGCCCATTCAATTTGCCTAAACAGATTTTTATCATATTCCCCATGATCATTAAGCCCCTACTGTTAAATTTACATTATCACCAGATAATTCACACCTTACTGATTCTGTACCTACCTAGACTTAACCAGATGCTTGTAACAGTCTGACTGCTTTCAATTCACTTTTGATAAGAAACGTACTCCCTCACACCATCTGTCTCTCATGAACACATTATAATCACCAATTTCAGGATGACACCAATTAGTTGTACATTATCAACTTTAGAAAACATGACCAGCAACTCAAATGTACTTGTTTTGTTAATAACAGTCCTGACATTACTATATAAACAAGTTAAATTTTTAACTACCTTTACACATCCATTATAATTACTTAAGTAGGTTTTGTTGGTTGATACATGGCTTCCCATGCATATGTTATTTTGAAGTCTCTCACCAGTGTTCTGAGGAGGGAACAAGTGGTGCACCTTGATGTGGCTGATTAAGTTTCCAGTGGATCTCCTACTTTCTCCCCACCACAGTTAGGACTGTTCCTAAACCCTTAATGTTTCTTCTATGACTTTAGCAAAGACTCTTTCAGGCCATTACAATCAGTAGAATTTATTGCTAACTTTGGCATCAGAGTGCACCTTAACCAACATATTAGCTGATAAGTTGGGGGGGGAAATAATTAATGAAATTCTGATCTTTGCTTAAAGCAATATCTAGTCCCATGTTATATAACCCATAAACTAAAACATTCCCTGTTTTTTGAAATTAAAGAAAAGAAAAAAGGATAAATGTTTATTAACATAACCCAAGAAAAATAAAAGATAAAATACAAAGACATGGCAAGGGTTCTAAAGTTTTTTTTTTTTTTTGGGGATGAACTATCAGAGAGTACAATGTGCAGTAATTAGCTGTTCCATAGCAGTTGTTGCCCACATGGGCAAATAGTTCCCATATGATATTTCATTTTTATTCATTCATTAAAATACATAAAAGTGAGTTAGTGAATATGGAGTTCAGCATGTCTTTTGACTGTAAAAAAGCACTATTCAATATATATCACGACTTAGAGTACCTTCTGAATAATTATTCAGAAGGTATTCTATGAATAATTCTTCATATAATTCTTGCAATACCTTCTGAATAATTATTCACAAGATGTTGCAAGTCATAATACAGGCAGGTTGCAACACTGTAAACTTTTTATTTTGTAATATTAGTTAAACAAACTGACATATCTTTTGTGAGATAACTTTATAACTAATGCAGTTACAGTTCTTAAAAACTAAATTAGGTATATATATGGTCCTCATAGCTATACAGCTTTCTAATCTATGCTTAAAATATTCCATGACAAGGTGATTCTTGCACTGCTTCAATTGGAAAATGCAGCAGCCTGGAAAGTAAGGTGTTGAGAATTTCAGGCCCTGCTGTGGGCCATCATGGAACAAGTGAATACATGGGCTGTGTGAGGGTAACTAATAGTAAGAACATATGCATGTACACTAATGTCAGGAGAATTGTAAATAAACTTTGAATTTGAAGTACAGTACTTATTAAGTCATCAAATGCAGACATTGTTGGGATAGCAGAGACATGGTGTCACTCAGATATAAATGATGCTGAATTTGAATATGGGGAGTACAATGTATGCAGGCAGGACAGAAGGGATGGGGGTGTTATGTTTTTAGTTAAGACAAAAATTAAATATAAGGCAGTGCATCCAGTTGACATGGGTGATCAGTGCAATGTTGAGTCAGTTTGTTGTAATATAAGCACTAGGAAAACAGTTGAAAGTAGGAGTGTTTTATAGGCCTAATGACTGTGATGAGTATACAAACAGCTATACAGAGAAATCTAGTGGGCAGTAAATCAATGTCTTATAATGAGGGATTTTAACTTTCCAGATGACTGAAATTTGTGGGTTGGTCACTCACAAACTACAAGTCTTTTGTAGGTTTCTTGGATGACTGTTTTCTATAACAGCATGTTGAAAGGCAACAAGAGAAAGCAATACTCTTGACCTGGTTATCAGCAGTGATTCTACATACATTAAGAATCTGAAGGTAAAAGATCCACTGGCTGGTAGCAATCACAGTGTACTAATGTGGAATTTAATTAAAGACAACTGCTGTCAAGGGTAAGGGGAAAAGCTTTTGCTTTCATAAGGGTGGCTACAGTGGTTTGAGAAAGTTTTTAATTTCTGTGCAGTAGGATCAACTGATGATTTTACCAACATCAAATTCCAAATGGAAAGCATTCAGGGAAGTAATCACAGAAGTAACTAAACTTTTCATACCAACAAAGAAATACTGTTCAAAGCTTAGACCTAAATGGATGTCAGACGAACTATTGAGACAAGTGACAGAGAAGAAAAGTGCATGTGATACATATAAAATTATCAAGTGATTCAGAAACTTATGGTAGAGAAAATCTTTATTGTACACTAAAGATACAATAATGTGCCCGCCACAGCCAGGAGGCCAGGGCTTAGATATAAATTGGTCTATAATCAAGTCACAAAGGTTAGGCAAGCTAAGGTAGATTATTATTATTAGCTATATGGTACAAGGAAGCCTGAGGCTTATGCTGCAACAGCCAAAAAAAAAAAAAAAAATTCCCTAGTTACCCTGAGTGAGTGAGAATCACCAAGAAAGAGAAGAATGATGATATCCAGCTCAGGACCCTGGGTGTGCCAAATCACCAGTTGTGAGCCCCCGCAGGATCATCTAGACAAGATAGCAGTAATAATTCAGACACAGCATGGGTTTTGTCTGACCAATTTGATTAGATGCTATGATGTTGGTCACAAAGGAACTGGATGCAAAAAATAATTTGGATTTCATATACTTTCATGGAAGGCTTTGGATACTGTTGCACATGGAAGACTACTGTACAAATTGGAGCAGTGTGGCATTAAGGGCAAGTTGCCCTTAATGCCACACTGCTCCAACATGTTGCCCTTAATGCCACACTGCTCCAACAGTAGCTTAACATGTGTTCCAGAGAAAATAATGAAATCACTAATTAAAGAAATAATGCAGAGCCATCTATACAGGAATGCAATTATACTGCAGTCACAGTATGGATTTGTTAAGGGGCAGTCTAACCAATTTGATAGGATACTGTGATGCAGTGATCCAAGGTACTGGATGCAAAACATAATTTTTATATCATATACTTGGATTTCAAGAAGGCATTTGATACTGTTGCATATAAAAGACTATTATATAAACTAGAACAATGTGGCATTAAGGGCAAGTTACCGCTATGGATAAACGGATGGTACAGTGGAGGAAGAAAGAGTGGTTATCAATGGGCACTGCTTTTTGTGGACTAATGTTATTAGTGGAGTTCTCCCAGGGTTCAGTGTTGCCCCCATTATTGTTTTCAGTGTTTATCATTGATATTGATAAGGGTATATCAGGCTTAATGTCCAAGTTTGCAGATGATACCAAGGTTGGCAGGGAGGTTAATGACAGTCATCAGGGTTAGCTACTGCAGCAAGATCTAAGAAAATTGGTCAATGGGTTGAGAAATGACAGTTGAAGTTTAACATTGAGAAATGCAAGATACTGCATATGGTAGCAGTAATCCCAGAGTAACTTATCAACTGTATGGTATTACACTCAAGTGGAAAATGAAAAAGACCTGGGGCTAATTTTGCAGTCAGATACGAAATTCTCTGAGCAGTGTAGACTTGCAGCCAACACAGCTCATTGGGGTTTTGTCAATGACATACAGAAACTTTGCTAGCAGGGATAAGGAGGTGATTATTCCTCTTGTTAAGACACATGAGGGAGCATAAATTTAATTTGAGATAGGTTGGTTGCAGGACAGATATGTGGAAGTTTGCCTTCAACCAGCAGGTGGTTGATTGTTGGAACAGGCTCCCATCCATTGTTGTGCAAGTGGATGGGTTGAATAAATTCAAGAGCGAACTAGAAAAATTCTTGGAAGGTACAGATAGATAAATGCAAAGTACTGCATATGGGTAGCAGTAACCTCAGAGTAATTTACCAACTGTGATACTACCCTCAGAATAGTGAAAAATTAAAAAGACCTGGGGTTGTAAGCAATTAGATAAGAAGTTCTCTTAGCACTGCAGTAAGGCAGCCAGGACAGCTCATTGGGTTTTTCAGTGATATACAGGAATTTTGCTAGTAGGAATAAGGCAGCAATTATTCCATTGTATATCAGTGGCCAGATCATATCTTGAGTACTGCGTATAGAACTCGAGGCCTCATTTTAGGGAGAATGTAGAGCTTCTGGAACAGGTACAGTAGCAACGAGATTGGTGGGGGGGGGAACATAAATGTGCTCTTGGCAAGAAAGGCTTCACTTCTACAAATTATAGCATTTGGAGACTAGGCTCCTGTGAGGTGATCTGATTGAGAAAAGGTTCAGACTTTGAATGGATTGCGCAAGCTCAATGCTGATGGGATTCTTCCTCTTGCTTAGACTACATGCATGAGGGGCATAAATTCAAATTGAGGAAGGGTGGTTGCAAAATAGATGTGCAGAAGTTTGCCTTCAGCCAGCAGGTGGTTCACTGCTAGAACAAACTTCCATTTGTTGTTTTGGAAGTGGATAAATTAAATAAATTGAAGGAAGAATTACACAAAGAGTAAATGGATAAGTAAAATGTTTTTTTTTTTTTTTTTTTCTTTTACTGATGATGTATAAGCTTTGCATCATTTGCTAATACTAATTTCCAAATGATTGCCTGCATGGCCATATAAATGTAAGAGAGTTAGCATTAGTAGAGGCATTTGATGCAAAAAAGCAAGCTTCTGCAGCATCAGCCAAAAAAAAAAATAAAATAAAATAAATAAATAAAAAATAGCCACTTCCACTTCACCCCTCTGTTCGTTCGAAATACCTGTCCAGCTGAGCCTTAAACTTATTTAGGCTATCAACTTCCACGACAAGGGATGGAAGTCTATTCCAGCAACCAACCACCTGCTGGCTAAAGGCAAATTTCCTCACGTCTATTCTACATCTGTCTTTCCTCAATTTGAATTTATGCCCTCTCAGGTGATTATTCTGAGCAAGAGGAAGAATCCCATCAGCATTGAGCATGCTCAAACCATTCAAGGCTTTATACACCTCTATCAATCACCTCGCCGGTGCCTAGTCTCCAGACACTGTAATTTGCAAAACTTAAGCCTTTCTTCGTAAGAGCACCCCTTTGTTCCATTCACTAATCTTGTTGCCCTTCTCTGTACTCGTTCCAGCATCTCTACATCCTTCTTGAAATGAGGCCTCCAGACCTGTATACAGTACTCTAGGTGCGGTCTGACCATTGCCTTATACAAGGGAATAATCACCCCCTTATCCCTGCTAGAAAAATTCCTATATATCATCGACAATACACCATGAGCTACTCTTGCAGCCCGTCTGCACTACTCAGAAAACTTCATATCTGCCTGCACAACCACCCCCAGGTCCCTTTCATTCTCTACCACTGTCAGTGTAGTACCACAGAGTTGATACGTTGCTCTGGAGTTGCTGTTTCCCATATGTAGTACTTTACATATGTCAATGTTAAACTTCATTTGCCACCTGTCAGCCCATCTGCTCAACCTTTCCAGATCCTGTTGCAGTAGCATAGTATCAGTAGTGTCCTTGACAACCCTGCCAACCGTATCGTCTGCAAACTTGGACATTAAGCTTGATATACCATCATCAATATCATTTATAAATACAGAAAACAATAATGGACCCAATACTGAGTCCTGAGGGACTCCACTAATAACATTAGTCCACGATGAGCAGTGTCCATTGATTACCACTCTCTGTCTTCTCCCCCTCAACCACCCCTTTATCCATAGCAGCAATTTGCCTCCAGTGCCACACTGCTCCAATTTGTGCAGCAGTCTTCCATGTGCAACAGTATCAAAAGCCTTTCTAAGATCCAAGTATATAATATCAAAGTTATTCCCTGAATCCAGTTCTTTTGTGACTGCATCATAGTATCCAATCAAATTGGTCAGGCAAGACTTCCCCTTAACAAAACCATGCTGTGTCTGAGCTATAACTGAAGTCTTGCCTAGATGATCCTGCAGTGCTTCTTTAACCAGTGCCTCCATTAATTTTCCAGGAACAGAAGTTAAACTAACAGGTCTATAATTACTTGTTGCCCTTTGATCCTCCTTTGTGAATTGGGGTCATATTTGCACATCTCCAGTCCATGGGTACTTCCCCTGAGTCCAAGGAAGCTATCATAATTATGGCTAAGGGTTTGCTTACTTCCTTTGCTGCTTCCTTTAATATAACTGGATAGATCCCATCCACCCCAGGTGCCTTTCTTGTATTTATCTTCAATTTCTCCTCCACTTTACCCTCAGTTATTACAAGATTCTCTAGCTTACTGCCAGAGTTGAATACACCTCTGGCATTCCCCTCACTGAATAACTCCTCATGTGTGAATGTCGATGCAAAATATTCATTCAGTTTGTTAGCTACCTGAGCAGGATCATCAACAGTTGACCCATCGATATCAAGTGGACCAATCTGATTCATCCCCTTCCTTCTAGAGTTTACATAAGTAAAGAACTCTTTGCTGTTTTTCTTTGCATCCCTTGCCAAAGATTTCTCGTAATCTGCCTTCGCCTGCCTAACCTCCTTTGTAACTTGGTTACAGATCAACTTGTATCTATCATAGGCTTCTGTGTCACGTGTTAATTTGTAGGTATCCCATGCATTTTTCTTCTCTTCCTTATGTCTCATTAGTTCATCTGACATCCACTTAGGCCTAAACCTTGAACAATATTTCTTAGTTGGTATGTAAAGCCTAGTAGCTTCCAAGATAAGTTCTTTGAATGCTTCCCATTTTGAATTTGCTGTTGGTAACATCATCAGTTGGTCCCACTGTATAGAATTTAAATACTGTCTCAGTCCATCGTAGTCGCCTTTATGAAAGCAATAACCCTTCCCTTTACCCCTAATGGTAGTTACCGCTTTGAGTAAATCCCACTTCAGCACACTGTGATCATTGCCACCTAGTGGTTCATTTACCTGCAGATTCTTAATGCATGAAGAATCACTACTGATAATCAAATCAAGAGTATTACTCCCTCTAGTTGCCTCCTGAACATGCTGATGTAGAAAACAATCATCCAATAAATCCACAAAAGCCTTGCTAGTGTGTGAGTGACCAGCCCCCAAATTCCAGTCAATATCTGGGAAATTAAAATTGCCCATTATAAGACTCTCTGATTTACCGGCCCACTCTATTTCCCCGTACAGTTTCTTATTACACTCATCAGAGTCATTAGGCCTATAGCACACTCCTACTCTCAATTTTGATCTCCCAATGCTTATGTCACACCAAACTGACTCGACACTGCACTGTCGAGCAATGTCGACTGGCTTCACTTCCTTGGATTTTATGTATTTCTTAACTAATAGCATAACCCCTCCTCCCTTCCTATCCTGTCTATCCTTTCTGTAGACATTGTACTCCCCAAATTCCAGTTCTGCATTCGTTATATCTGTGTGACACCACATCTCTGAAATCTCCACAATATCTGCCTTTGATGTTTTGAGCAATACCTCAAGGAAGGGTGGTTGCAAAATAGATGTGCAGAAGTTTGCCTTTAGCCAGCAGGTGGTTCATTGCTAGAACAAACTTCCATTTGTTGTTTTGGAAGTGAATAAATTAAATAAAGTGAAGGAAGAATTAGACAAAGAGTAAATGGATAAGTAAAATGTTTTTTTTTTTTTTTTTTTCTTTTACTGATGATGTATAAGCTTTGCATCATTTGCTAATACTAATGCTAATTTCCAAATGATTGCCTGCATGGCCATATAAATGTAAGAGAGTTAGTCGGCATACACTTCAGATGAAAAGCTTCATCTTTGGTAAAGTAGAAAATTAAGCATAAATGATAGTTGTAGATATGTCTTTTCCTTGGCTTTGGTTATTCTAATACAGGCTACTGTTTTAAAAAAAAAAGAAAATTTTTTTTGTAAATAGCATAGATTTGTAATATGTTTTTTTTTTTTTTTTTTGTTTTGGCTGATGCTGCATAAGCTTGCTTTGTTGCATCATATGTCGCAACTAATGCTGAGTGAATTGCATATATATATATATATATATATATTTCATATGGCAAAATCAGGAATTTTTTTTTTTTCTTTTACATACACATAACTTTGTAACTGTAGTAAGTTGTATCGGTCTTTTACTGCTTCACTTTTCAATTTGTTTTTCTCTTATTGAGAAATATAGCACTCCTTTTTGAAGTGGTGTAATCCTAGGGAGTTCATTAGGAAGTTAGGGATCCTCTCTGTATTCAAATATAAACAGTTCCTAAATAACTATTTTCTACCTCATTGGTACTTATTTCTTGAAGTAATGCAATACTCATGAAGGAAGGAGTGGTCTACATTCAGGTACACTTTTGGGCCAATGTAGCTGAGTGGTCAATTGCAGGAATGCACTAGCATGTGTGTGTGTTTCAGTGGACTGTGGTTCAACTTCATATGACTGCAAAATATTTAATTGCAAACTACTCTGACCTATTTGGTTGTGCCAGAGTATAAATAAAACATTATAAACAATACTTATATGAATAGTTTGCCAATGAATTTCCATTAATAGTGTTTTATAGCAGTGCAGCACACAGGTAAATTATTGTGAAGGTGGCTAGCAGTTTATATGTGAGATCTGTACCATTATGTAGGAAATTGAAAAAAAAAAAAAACTTTTTAATACAGCTCTTCAATTGGAAGCCTACAATAGGAACACATACACCCAATAGTGTGTATATGTTCAACTGCCATTCTTAGGAAGGCTCATGAGCTAGAAAAACTTAAATGAAATCAAATCTTGAGGAGACAACAACCTATAAGGGAAATCTGAATGGGACTGTGTAGTAGTTGTCATAATGGTGACTTACTGAATGATAGATGTATGTGGATCCAGGAGTAACTAATAAATGGGGCTTTTTTTGTAATTGGCTGAATTTTCTTTCTTTCTTAAAGTTTCTTTTTAAAAAAAATTATTTTTACTTTTTTTTTGAATACTTGCTTTTAATGTTGTGTAGTTCTTTATAAATAAATACTGTTCCATATGCATTTTCAGATGCAACTTTGTGTCGAGGATATCATTACATGCAAAGGGATGCAAGTATTAATGGTGATGTAGAGAAGCCTCCTGATATGTCTGTTTCTGAGTACCATTGCCCTGGTCCATCAGATCCAAAACATTATACAGAATGTTGCACCCATGGCAATCAGATGTGCTGCCCTCAAGCGAGGTACTTTTATGAAATTGACAACACGTAAGTTTTTTGCTGTTTTTATTTCATATATATTTAATACATATGATGGAATTTTATTGTTAATGCTATTATTCTGAAATATTAAAATATATAAACTCTTGATCTAATGGACCTGAATTTAACAGACAGCATCCACTGAACCAAGCTTTTTGCCCATATGGAACCCAGTAGTAAAAACCCAACCTGATGATATTTACCATCGTTTAAACACTTTAATTAATAATAAAGAAATATAACTTGCAGCTGATGAGGCGGTGTGCCTTGCTTTTGTTTACCAATACAGTGTCATATAATCAGATAGAAAAACCAAAAAACTGTTTTGCAACATTTAATTTTTATGTTTTTGTAGCTGTCAGAGTTGTGTATGTTAGTTGATACTCTGACAGAGGGATCTTAAGTTCTACCTGCTGTTCAGCTGTCTGCTTGGTATATGGTAACCATCTAATTTATCATCACCGTACATTCCTCAGAAGTAATTTGTAAATTGAAAGTTTGTAAATGAGAAGTGATTTTTCCTGTACATGTAATACAGAGTTGGAGGGGGGGGGGAATATGGTTTGTTTAATTTGGCTGTTAAAGAGAACAGGAGTCCGTTTGTGAATCTCTTGGGAGTGGTAGAAATTTGTAATTGCATCTAATCATCTCCTCTTTATTACTATAATCTTTGCTAATATTACTTCAGTATAAACTAATCTCCCAGTTTATGGAAACAGCATGCACTTCTTAGAAGTGATTTATAAATAACTTCTGGGAAGTGATTTACACTTATAGCACTTTCTAGGGAACTAGCCCTAAAGAGCACTATAAGCAGAGCCTTATTTTTGGGAGCTGTTTTTCATATTTCACGAACTTTGGTTGTTGTTGTTATTTGGTTTTTAGGAGCATTAGCAGCTAAGGCCATATTGCTCCGGGATATGCGGTGGTCATTCCCTGACCTTTCTGCATCCTCCGCATTTGGTGGTGACGGGCTCGAACCCCGGTCTAATCAAGAAGCGTGTGCTACGCACTTCCTCTTCTGCACATCTGGCTACGGAGGCACTACGAACTTTGGTACATAACATTTTTTATTTTTTATATTTTTTTTATTTTGAAGTGTTTATGAAGCAATGGTATATGTAAATTGAAAACCTGCATACTTAATATTAGCCATGTAGTGTAAGAAAAACTACAGGCTTTTTGTTGCACTAGCCAAAAATATAAAATATATAACTAAATAAAAATAAATAATAAAAAATAAATGTACAAAAAATAAAAAGAAAATAAACAATCCATGTATTTCCCTCTTAGCATAGGTAACCAAGCTGAACTCTTAATTTCTCCAAGCTATGTCTCAATGGAGGCAACTTATTCCAGTAATTAACAACTCACTGGCTAAAAGAAAACTTCCTACAACACATTCTAAAATGTCTTTCCCTATAATTTAAATTTTTGTGGTCCCTAGTTCTAGAATCATTTATAATAGTGAGCCATATTAACACCAGGGGCTCACATCTGGTGAGTATTGGCTTGATATCCTAAGCTGGATATCATCATTGTTCTCTTTCTTGGTGATTCCCTTCTACTTTTGTCTTTCTCTCTCTCTCTCTCTCTCTCTCTCTCTCTCTCTCTCTCTCTCTCTCTCTCTCTCTCTCTCTCAGGGTAACTCAGGATTTTATTTATTTATTTATTTTTTTTGGCTGGTGCAGCCTAAGCCTCAGGCTTCCCTGCACCATGTAGCTAATAATAATAATAACACAGCAGGCCCTTGTTATAACGCGGTTTGCTTTACGCTGATTCGCTGTAAAGCTATTTTTGTATTATAACCCTTATCTGACTATAACGCTCTTTTACAGATTGCATTTTTGGCATATTTAACAAAATTGTTTCATTTGATGGAGTCGATAGCTTGCAAATAAATAGCCAAACAGCATTAAAACATTTCCCATGCTGAGTGAAATGGCGCCTCCATAGCCAGGTGGGAAGGAGCAGCAGTGCGTAGCACACGCTTCTTGATTAAAAACCGGGGTTCGAGCCCGTCACCACCAAATACGGAGGATGCGGAAAGGTCAGGGAATGACCACCGCATGACCCGGAGCAGTATGGCCTTAGTTGCTAATGCTCCTTAAAAAAAAAAAACCAAACAAACAAACAAACAAGCTCAGTGAAATTTTCTCGCATGCTAATTTAATTGCAGTACAGTGACTTGTTATGTAGTTCTGAGATCAAAATTTTAAAAAATGATCAAGTATATTGCTTGTAATATTTGCGTTATATGCATTTATCCGAATCACCCAGTAGAGTATTAGACATCGTGCTTAACGGACAGTTTACTTGAACATTGTATCGTAATTAATGCAACCAACGCAGTTAAATTTTTGAAGAGTTAATAATGGCCGATAAGAATGAAAAAGCAATGTCTGAGCGCAGTACGAAGACTATAAATGTAAGAAAAATACTGAATTTGAAAATTAAATTAGGCATTTTGAAGCGAATCGATTCAGGTCAACGACAGGTAGATGTGTGCCATAATTTAGGACTGGCAAGTTTAACTATAAGAATAATTATAAAAAATAAAGAATTAATTTTAGCAGCAGGAAAGACAGCTGTTCTACTGCAAGCAACTAGGGCTAGGCTGGCTATTAGGATTGAAATGGAGAGACCTTAACTAACTTTATTAAAGATAATATCCAATGCAGAATTCAGTTAAGTTAAATATTACAAAAAAAAAAAAAAAAAACAGAGAGAGAGAGATTAGCCTATATGATGATCTGAAGAAAACTCACCTTAAAAAAAAAAAAAAAAATGTGCAACCATTTAAAACTAGTAAGAGCTGGTTGAATAGATTTAAAATCCAGGGAGAAGCCGCAAGTGCAGATCAAGGAGCCAAAACTTTCAAAAAAAGAACTTGTTAAAATTATTGAAGAGGGGTATTATGTGTTATACTTCTCAACAAGTTTTTAACATAGATGAAGTAGGACACTTTTGAAAAATGAATGCCTAAAAGAAGTTTCATATTGAAAGAAGAAAAAAAAACATGCCAGTTCCAAAGCAGCAAAGGATCGGTTGACTTTATTGTTGGGTGGTAACGCTGCAGGGGATTTAAAATTAAAACCCCTTTTAGTTTAGCAGGAAGAGAGCTAAAGTACAACCCAAAATCTACACATTTTTCATGATTGAATTCATCAATTAAATTCGTGATTTTAATTGGAATTTTAAGTTTAATTTTGATGTGCTACCACATAATTATATATGTATGTAATGTAGAATATTTTATATGTACAAATATTTGAATATTAAATATTTTGACTGACATTTGTGCATCTTTTCACTACCATTTATTATTGATTAGGAAATATCCTATGGCACCGACCACAACTCACAAATACCTTATGGGAATGCTGCGCTCACTTAGTGTGGATTCACTTAGCCCTCAGTTTTTCCGGAACGAATTATCAGCGTTAAGTGGGGGTTACCTGTATATGCCTCATTCAGGTTCTCTCTCTCCATTTCAATCCTAATAGCCGGCCTATCCCTAGTTCCTTGCAGTGGAACAGCTGTCTTTCCTGCTGCTAAAATTAATTCTTTATTTTTTATAATTGTTTTTACAGTTAAACTTGCCAGTCCTAAATTATGGCACACAATTCCACTTGTCGTTGACCGGAATCGATTTGCTTCAAAACGTCTAATTTAATTTTTAAATTCAGTCTTTTTCTTTCATTTGTAGTCTGCATACTGCGTCCAGACATTGCTTTTTTATTCTTATCCGCCGTTATTAACTCTTCAAAAATGTAACTGCATTGGTTGCATTAATTACGATACAATGTTCGAGTAAACTGTCTTATGTCTGTCACGCATCTGAGTGATGACTAGATTTCGGATAAATGCATATAATGCAAATATTACAAGCAATATACTTGATAATTTTTTAAAATTTTGATCTCAGAACTACGTAACAAGTCACTGTACTGCAATTAAATTAGCGTGCATGAAAATCTCACTGAGCGTGAGAAAATTTCTCAAGTTGGTGTGGGAAATGTTTTAATGCTGTTTTGCTATTCATTTTTAAGCTGTCAACTCCATCAAATAAAAACGATTTCGTTAAATATGCCAAAAATGCAATCTGTAAAAGAGCGTTATAGTGATTTGTGACAGCGTTATAGTCAGATATGGGTTATAATATAAGAACAGCGTAAAGCGAACCACATTATAACAAGGGCCTGCTGTAATGTAAACTTTTTCTGGCTTCAACCATCCAGAGTATAAATGGAAATTTATTAAATAAGAAAAATGAAACCTATTAAGATGCTAGTTGTCAGCGTTTGTGAAACCCAAAAGCAGACAGGCTTTAACAACCATTATGCATTTATTTTTTTTTTTTCCCCTCTGCTGATGATCAGATGGAGATTCTTGATAAATCCAAAGTTGCCTACAATGAGAGATTGCTTGATAATGACAAAGTCTTGTTTTTCAGCAGATCAAGCTACAGTTCACTGTTTTTTTTTTATTTTAAAGTGTGTATGAACATGGCCATAACTAGTCTATATAAATGGTTAGTTCACTGTGAGTGTTGTGATATGGACAGTTTGTTTTTTTTTTTTTTTTTTTTTTGGTAGTTGTTGACGCATAGGCTTCTGTGGTCATAATGCACCTCACAAGGTTTTTGCAGTACTTTGATCCAAGCCCGAGGTGGGAATCGAACCCGCGACCTTTGGGTTGCCAGGCAGGCACTTTACCCACCCTGCTAGCCCAGTCGGCAGTTTGTGATTTATCAACATCTGTGATGTTCATGACATACCTCTGTATTCTTCTCTCATTGAATGCTACTGACAAGGAAGTCAAGCAATTTGTTAATAGTGGTGAGCAGTTTTGGCTCATTCTAAACATAGCAAGTCAGAGTTGATATTCCTTACATTTCTTTTGAAAATAAATCTTTATTGATATTAGTTCTTTTATTAGTCATTATTATTAGTAAAATATTTATTGATCTTTAAAATGAGGAATGGTATCAGAGGGAACAAATTTGCTTGATGGTTGAGTTTTTGAATGTTTGTTACAGCCATGTACTCTTGCCTTTTTAATTATTATTGTATAACTATTTTACTTAATCAGTAAATTAAAAAATTATTAAAGGAACCTGAACATAGCAATAGAGAATTTTGTTCACAATTTTTGTCACCAATGTACATGGGTGCAGTCAGCTGATAATAGAGTATTGTATCTGTATTGTTCATAAAACTGAAAATCTGACTTGGCTCATGTCTCCAACTTTCAGGATAAATTATTTGATACCTGCATTATATCAAAAGGAATTCAGAATAAAACCTATTGTATTAATGTAGTTTGCCCTCTAGGTGATTGTATGCTGGGGTTTTTTTTTTCATTGATTGTAGGGTAATGGAAAATTATGCTATTATTGGAACACTTTGCCGCAGCTGCCAAAGCAGCAAAGTGTGTTAGTTGTCTGATGGCACCAGGGGTTCCCCACATCTCTGCATTGTGTATTCTGTTTGTGAACTCTGTGTAGGCCAGAGATTTAAAAAGTGTGGGAGGGGAAGGATGTGTAGTGTTGTGTACCGCTGTTCTGCTGACCATTTAGCCATTGGGCCCCTGTTGTGACCCACCGTTACCGCACTTGGCCCTGGGTGGCCGGGTCATGTACCCAGTAGATTTTTTTTTGTACACTCTGGAGGCCCTGCCATCTATTTTCCGAGGAGTTCAGTGGCAAGGACCTACGTGGAAAAAAAGGGGGGGTTAGTGCTATAATATAAAAGGCCGAGAGAGGTTTATGTAAGCACGGTTTAAATTTGGACATTATTAATTGATAAATTGTGTGGTGTACACTGAGTAAGACAGAGTAGCGGAGGAGACTGAAGGCTGGGGGGAAGAAAGGACAGAGATATGGGGATGATAGAGAAGGTGAACCCAGAAAGTCAGTGAGGCTGGCCCCCCATGCCTCACCAGGCAGCAGGGAGGAGGAGACAGGAACCTGTCTCCTCCTCTCCAGTTGGGGAGGAGATTAAAGAAAACCAGGCTAGAATGCTCCGTTTGATTGCCAATTTTGGCTTGTGGAAGAGAAGCTGCTGCTGGTGTCTCCAATGTCTGGGTTTGGAGTCTTGCGTGGGATCAGGTCTCGTCTGGGATTTGTGGTCACTTCCTTGTTTTTTCTAATTCTGGTGACAATTCGATGGATTGTGTGGTTTCAAAGTTTAAATCAGGTAATATCACAGCCTGATTGATTGATCTTGCCTGCAGATTCAGTTGCAGATATCAGCCCGATGGAACTTGGATGAAAGAACTGAATCTCAGTTCAATTGAGCTTCGATGAGATTGACGGTTGATGCTACTGGAGAGGGGTGCCCAGAATCTGTTTCAAGTTATTGGTCTTGGTGGTTTTGCACAGGATGTCATCTGTTGAGACATCCTGTGCAAAAGTGGTGAAGTGTTTATAATTGTCATGGGTATGAATTAGTATATGTTCCTTTGGCAAATTAGTAATCTTTGTGATCAGAATAGATCTCAAGTCTTCATAGTCAGGACAGTCATACATTATATGGTGCCAAGATTCATCAGTGCCACAGTTGCAGCATGGATCTTCTGTGATGCCCAGAGATGTTAATTTTTCTTGTATCGACCCTGAGCCTGTAAGGAGGTACATTACGTACAGGCCAGGGGGAAACCAGCTTGGGGCTTTTGGAAACGCAAATGTTACTTCAGGGATGAATTTCTTTGTAAATGCTCCCTTAGTGGATGTTGTCCATCTATCCTGCCAGGTCTGCTGCAGGTGAGAAAGAAGGTGTCTTTTCTCTGTCTTGCAATTGCAGCAGAAAAGTGTTCTGTGTGTCACTGGGTGAAAGGGATCTAAAAGTCTTCTCTTTTATTCCTATATGCAGGCAGTATCATCTTCAGCTGACAATAAAAAAAATTACATTGTGCATTACTTTTTACCACACAATGTAATTTTTTTTTTTTTACATGCTAATGCATTAGCCCTTTATTTGAGGGAAATTTCTGGTGCCACCTGACAATTTACACTGTGCTGAATACACTTCACATTTCACAATTGGTTAGATTTATTGTCCAAAATTCCAAAAAAACCGGCAATATGCGGGTACCGGGATTGCCAGTTTTGGGCATTTGTGCCTGTATTTCGTGATAATCGTACCTGGATTCGAATTTTTCTGTTTTACTTTCAATTCACTGATTGATAATTTTACCGAAAGAAAAATATAATTAAAGATCTAACATTATGGTGTCCTAAAATAGCCAGGGAAGTAAATTGTCACTCTGGCTTTATAGATGAGTCCTGGTAATGTCACAATTTTTTTTCTCTTCAGAGTGCATTTTGTCCCAGTTTTCATCCTTGAAAATCTGTGTACTTCCCTTGTTGAATTTTTCAAAACCTCATGCCTTTTGACCCTGCTGGTAGTAAAATACACAGATCATTAACTACTGTAGAACAATTATCTGATATTCCAAGGGACAGGCAGAATAGTGTAACATTGCTATTACAACAATTATAGCATGTCTTTCAATGCAGAAAGCTTTAAGTGAAATTTTTTTTACCCCCACCTCCCCCTTTCATCAAAGATGTAAATACACTTTTCTGAATCAGTTTTATATTCTAATTTCAAATATTTTTTCTAGCATGATTGCTTCTTCAGAATGTTTCTTAAATGTTTTACAGAACTGTTTTTCTTCTTTAAAGTGTTTTTGTGATATGACTGCTAATGATATCAGTACAGATTAATTAAGGTGTCATTAAAAACACACATGAGACTGGTTACAATTACATTTTTATTACTTCTACAGTTTGAACACAATACACTTTATACATATAGTTAAAATAATACAGTATACTATTGTAAAAAAGATATGTACAATTTTTAATGGTATTAAATCCAGCAGTAGTCTGTCATGCATATGTTTATTCATTCCAGAGAGCTTGGTAGCAGTTTTCCATTATAGGCCGCCGTAGCCTAGTGGTCAGGTGCACGGGTGCATAAGTACACATGCCTTGAGTGACCGGGGTTCAAGCCTGTGACTGCTGAATACGGTGCTGTTTCTTGTATTCTATCTATCTTGTGAACTCCTCTGACCGTTTGGTCATCCCGGAGTATAAACAGAAAATTTATTTCTATTATGTCTTGATGAAATAATACCTCCTGCTTGTCACTCACTGTGCTAAGGTTTTCAGAAAAGAAGTCTAAATGTGAATGCAAGAAATGAAGTTTCGAAGACACAATATTCCATTTCTTTGTGTGCATCAATTTCTGAATTCCATCTCTGTAAGTGGGAGACACCTGTTTACCCAAAAAATGTTCCATTAAGCTATTTGAAAGCCTGCCATACTCTTAGTTCTAATGCATTAAGGCATTTTTCAAGCATTTCATTCTGCAGAATCTCTAATTTGAGATCTCACAGAGATTCCCCACTTTCACAGCACTGATCTTTGGAAATTTTTCACTGGCATGATTTATTGCTGTGGGAAGAAGCTGCTAGGATGCATAGTGAAAACGAAACTAGCACATTCCTGGTAGTTGGTCCTGGAATTATTTACACCAGCACTTTACATTTTTACTTGCAAAAATGAAACTTCTGTTTTCTTTGGTAACGGTACTCTTATTTATTGTGTACTCAAGTCAGTATACATCAACAATTTGAGCTGCTCCTAAAACTTTGCAACAATAACATGCTACAAGAATTGGACAAAAAGACCTCACTAATTTTAAATTCATATTTTTAATGATTGCTTCATTAGGTTGAATGAAAAAATGTTATTTTATTTGTTTATGGCCAAACTTCATTACCAAAACAATTAATGATGCAGATCACAAGGAAATGCAATAATTGAAGATACTAAATTGTAATTTTCATCACTCTGATAGCCCTTTCTTTTCTGACAAAAAAAAATTATCACAATAGGCACTCTGCAGATATATGCACCAGCTGGACTGTTAATTTAATTATACCTTGAGGTTCTCACAGACATTCTCTCAGATATGCCAGACAAGCTCTACTTGCTACCTGGGAGTCTAAAATGCTGATGGAACTGATATTCGGGTGACATTCAAGTCAAGTGGACCCAATTTCGGCGAAGTCCGGACGGTCTGTGACAACCAAATCCTCTGCTTCCACCTTCACGATGGTGGGACTGTAGCAACCCTGGGTATGACCGCCATGCACATGCACACTGTGGGTGACCACCCAGGTGTGAACCAACGTAAGCAGGGGTCGAGGTGTGGTGCCCACACCACATGGAGGAATGCCACTCCTCTGTGTTACTAGGCAATACTAGGTGATAGATAACTCATCAACTGATGAAATACCACCACTTTGCTTATTGAAGGTTTGAAGTGGTGGAACCCACGTTTAGTCTCCAGAGCTAAGTTCCAGTCAACCCTTCCCCATCTTTTCCATCATGCAGTATGACTGATGACTTTTGAGGTTATGATGAACATCATGGTGAGATCCAATCTTTCTTACATTTCTAGGATACAGCTCTAAAACGGTATTCGCAGGCCGGCCGCTAGTTAGTATGCACCGGACCGAACCTATTGCTAACTCTTTAGGAGGCTTCCAGGTCAGCTAGTGTATAATCTTGCTACTGTTACTCTACCAGATAGTGACTGGAGGGAGTCTGATTAGTGTGTATGCAGGGGACATTGTCGACGACACGTTATGTCAAGGATCTGGGTATATTCTTACCATATTTACGGCATATCCAAAAATTTCATTACTTCAATACAGCATGTCCCCTCCCACTTTTTCTTACTATTGAATACACCACAAATTATCAAACTAATAGAGTAAGCTTATCTGCAAAAAGATCTAAACCTCCCAAACACTTCCTAGTTCGTTTCACAAATATACGTGGTCTCAATTCTAATCAACAATGTCCATTTCCACTTGTACTCTGTCAAACCCCATGTACTTTTTCTGACAGAATCTCAGTTATCGGTTGATTCAAATACTGCTCATATCAGTTGCTCAAATTATTCGCTGTATGATTCCTTTTGCCTCAAAGGTGGTACTTGTGCATATGTCCGTTCCAATATTCCCTGTCAGAGAATTGGTAATTTGGAATCTTCTCTGGCTTAAAATCTCTCTATCTCATTGTGTCAAATTCATCAGTTGTCTCTACCATTTTCCCAACTACACTAATCACTTGGAACTCTTTGACTTCCTCTCTTTACAACTTGACTTTCTCCAGTCCAACTTTCCTAACAGTGAGGTAATTTTCCTTGGTGATTTTATGTTCACAACTCCAGCTGGCTTCCGTTTTCTAGTCACACCGACCCAGTTGGTCAAGATGCTGAGGCTTTTGCAATTACTAATGACGTTGCACAGATTGTTCATTTACCTACAAGAATACCAGACAATCCTAACCATACAGCCAACACACTTGATCTGTTTCTCACAAACAACCCTTCTAAGTACAAGTTTGAAGTGAGTGGTCATTTAGGCACCTCAGATCACAACTTGGTAATTGTCTCTTCTCCAATGGAGCCTTTATCTCATGGCTATTCCCAACCTCGTATTGTTTGGCATTACAGGAATGCAAAATGGGATGACCTGCGAGATTTCTTTACTTCTTTTCCTTGGTCAGATTACTGTTTCAAAACTTCTGACGTCAACGTTTGCCCATATCGTGTCAGTGAAATTATTCTTGCAAGAATGGAATCCTTTATTCCACACTCCACCTTAAAATCTCGTTTATCTAAACCTTGGTTTTCCAATAAATGGGCTAAGGCTGTTCAAGAGAAGAACGTTGCATATCATGATGGCTTGTTTCCCAAATCTTCAGATTCATTTTCTGTCTACACCAAAGCTCACAACATTTGTAAAGTTGTTATTAATCAGTCCAAACTAGATTTTGAACAGGCTAAAAGTAGAAAACTTGCTTCTTGTTCTAATGGTAGCCGAGCATTCTGGTCTCTTGCCAAAAGCTATTGGCCGCAACACAGTGACAACAGAACTATCTGTCAAAACCAGATAGTTCTGTTGTCACTTAAGCCAAGGATAAAGCTGACCTGCTAGCAACCCATTTTGCTTCCAACTCCTGTATCAATGATCTTGGTAAAATACCTCCCACCATTCCCAACATGCTCCATTTAATGCCTCCTGTGGTCTTCCGTCAAAAGGATGTCAGAAGGATTTTGATGAATCTTGATGCTAAGAAAGCTGCAGATCCTGATAGTATTTCTCCACTTGTTCACAAAACCTGTGCTCCTGAACTTACTCCTGCTCTTTGCCGCCTTTTTTCACTTTCTTATTCCAAAGGTGTTTTTCTTTCTGCTTGGAAATTTGCTCATATCCAGCGAGTTCCTAAAAAGGGTGACAAATCCCTCCCATCCAATTATCGTCCCATTGCAATTACTTCTACTCTTTCTAAAGTAATGGAGAAATCAATTAACTGCCAACTCTTAAACTACCTAGAAACCTTCTGTCTGATCAGTGATTGCCAGTATGGATTCCGTCAGTGTCAATCCACTGGTGACATTCTGTCTTATGTTACCCATTTATGGACTTGTGTTACCCATTTTTCTGGCTTATGTTACCCATTTTTCCATTCAATGGAAAATTTTGGCGAAACACAAGCAGTTTCTCTTGACATCTCAAAGGCTTTCGATCGTATTTGGCATAAAGGTCTCCTAAACAAGCTTCCATCTTATGGTTTGCCAACTGTTTTTAGTAATTGGTAATCCAGTTTTTTCTCAATGGAAAATTTCGGCGAAACATAAGCAGTTGCTCTTGACATCTCAAAGGCTTTCAATCGTATTTGGCATAAAGGTTTCCTAAACAAGCTTCCATCTTATGGTTTGCCAACTGTTTTTAGTAATTGGTTATCCAGTTTTCTCCCTGATCGCTCATTGAGGGTGATGGTGGATGGCTCTCTGTCTTCTAACTTTTCCACTAATGCTGGTGTTCCCAAGGTTCAGTTTTTTTCCCCCACTCTTTTCCTCTTGTATATTAATGACCGTCTTCCATTGACTGGAAATCCTATCCATAGTTTTGCCGATGATAGCACATTGCATTCCACTTTCCATTTTGAGAAACCTTTCCCAATCAACTTCAGTTTCTTGAATATTTGCTACCAATTCCTTAAATACCCATCTCCAGGTAATTCTCCAGTGGGGGAAAGACAACTTAGTTGATTTCAATCCTTCTAAAACTCAGTCTTGTCTTATATCTCGCAAAAAGGATTCTTCTGCTCCTCTGCTTATCTTTGGTGACACTTCATTTTCTAGGCAAAATGATATATTTCTTTTGGGGATTACCCTGACTTCTAATCTCACTTGGCACAAGCACATTAAAAATATTGCTTCCTCTGCATCTAAAAAACTTGGTTTTCTCTTTCTCTCTCAGCATTACTTTTCTTCCAAACAGCTGTTCACTTTGTACAAATCACAAATCCGCTCTACCGTGGAATATTGTTCCCACATCTGGGGCGGTGCCCCCAAAGCCTTTCTCAGGCTTCTAGATTCCATTCTGAAGATGGCAGTTAGGTTAATTAATGACTCCTCTCTAACAGAGTCTTTCCACTCGCTGTCTCATAGATGTACTGTTTCTGCTGCATGCCTTTTCTACAGATATTTCCATGGGCACTGTACTTCTGAATTGGCTTCTATAATTCCTGCTCTCTCTTTCAAAACAGTCCGAACACGTGCCGCCACCAGCCAACATCCATTTACTGTTCAACTTCAAACTCACAGAACCAACTTTTCATCTTGCGGAGGATGCAGAAAGGTCAGGGAATGACCACCGCATATCCCGGAGCAATATGGCCGTAGTTGCTAATGCTCCTAAAAACCAAATAACAAACATAACAAAACATCGTCTTCTCAACCTCCAACCCAAGCACGGTACTAAGTACTATAGGTTCTAATACCTCTCGTGTTTGGGGTTTTCATTTAAAAAAAAAAAAGTACCATTATAAATTTATATTTTATTATACCATTTGACTTGATGCACCAACCACCCAGTCTTTGTCTTATTGTATCACCTTTCCAAGGAGAGAGTGAGCAATGAGGATGAATGGCTTTTAAGTTCCCACTTGAAACATCTTTTAAACTTCAGTGTAAGGAGATGAAGAAGTTCCATTCAGATGGTGTGTGTGTGTGTGTGTGTGTGTGTGTGTGTGTGTGTGTGTGTGTGTGTGTGTGTGTGTGTGTGTGTGTGTGTGTGTGTGTGTGTGTGTGTGTGTGTTGTTCGGTTTTTAGGAGCATTAGCAACTAAGGCTATATTGCTCATGCGGTGGTCATTCCCAGACCTTGCCACATCCTCCATATTTGTGGTCATGGGCTCGAACCCCGGTCTAATCAAGAAGCGTGTGCTACGCACTGCTGCTCCTGTCCACCTGGTTACGGAGGCGCCAAAAGTGTGTGTGTGTGTCACAGATATGCTTGTAACATTTCCTTAAATTCCATTGATATCATGGCAGTAGCAGAGTAGACAATTTACTGTAAAGAATATTGCCAAAACATGGTTTGTTTTTTGGTGAGACACTTTGGCATTCTTCTTAACCAAGTGTTTGTGCTTTAGCCTTAAGTGTGAAGTTCAGCTTTATCTTGAGAAGACTAGATCTCTGATTCCAGAGCTGTTTACCGAATATGAGTTGGTCATTCCAACTCATCTTGGGTAAACCGCTCTGGCCCCAATGTCTCTTTGTCAGGTGTGTACTCAGGATTGGCTGAAATTCTTGGGTCTCTGCCAATCACACCATCATCACATTCCATTTACTTCTAAAGAATAGTCTGTGTTGTGGCGGTACCGGAATTGGCATATTGTTATCGTAAGGGATTAGCCTCATTGCTGAATTCAGATTTGGTTAAGCAACAATTTGGTTAGGTAACAATCACCATTGTTGCCTTTTGGTTCCCTGCATATGGGTATGGCAAACAACATTGAATTTTTACCTTTTGTTCAACCAGTGACATAATCTATTTGCACAAGCAGTACAAACAACGTAGTGCCCGCTCCTTGTCTCGTAACACAGTAGTGTTGTAGCACAGTGGCCCAACTAACCACCCAGTACAATTTAAGAATAGCACAACATCTTGAATAAATAGAGTAACTAAGATAAGGCATTAACAGTTTTCTTCATTAAAACTCTTTTAAAGGCTATTGTTCTTTGTGTTTGATTATAATGCATTTTGGCAGTTTCTTTTAGATTGAAAAGAATTAGCATCCTCTCTTACCTGTGAATTCTTCACTGCCTGGTAACAAGCTTTCAGTTGAAGGTGATTTTTCAAAGATTTAATTATCTCTGACCCATTTCAAATGTTGTCTGATAAAGAAAAGAATGGAAATTTATTTCAAATGTATTACATTTTCAGTTACAAATAAATGACAAATAATTGACATGCCTGGAAGAGAATGTGCATATCTAAAATGAGTGATTTAGTGTTAGCAGTGTTCTCCCTGGAAAATTTTGCCAGCCAGGTGGCATCATGAAGTAGCTGGGTGGGGAAGTGTAATACTTTGCAATATAAAATTTTCTGTTATTTATAAATGTGACTTAAGCGATCCAGAGCAAAAATTAATCGCATAATTTAACATTATATGCTCCTGTTGCATTGACCTCGCATAGTATGTTTGAATTAATATTGATCGAGATCAGTGAGCAGTACCATACGGTACCGCGAGAATCGCTTAAATTTTAGCTGGGCAGTCAGTTAAATTTACCGGGTGGTGCACCCATTCAATTTTCTTGGGGAGAACACTGATTAGTATTAGTAATGGCCATATGGTGCAAGGAAGCATAAGATTTATGCTGCACCAGCCAAAAGAAATAAACAATTAAAATAAATAATTAATAAATAATAATAAGAGAAAAGGAAATAGACAACCTATGTATTTCCCTCCTCCAATAGGTAACTATCCAACTGACCTTTGAATTTTCCCAAACTGTTAGCCTTTACCACCCATGTAGTAATTTATTCCAGTAATTTATAACTCACTGGCTAAAATAAAACTTCCTGCAATCCAGTCCAAACATCTCTCCCCATAACTTGAATTTATGACCCCTAGTGATAGAATCATTTATAACTGTGAAAATTTCATTCTCATTCATTTTACTATTGCCTCTCAAGTCTCCACTAAGGTGCCCAGTTTCCAAGCTGTGCAACCCACATATTCAGTCTTTCCTCATAAGGAGGTCCTTTTGCTGATTTCACCAGGCAAGTTGTCTCTGGACCCTTTCAAGAAGCTCGGATGTCTTTTTTTTTTTTTTTTTTTAGGTGCTGTCTCCACACTTGAACACACTATTAGTGTGGTATAACGATAGCCTTATATAATGGGATTATGACGTCTTTATCTCTACTAGCAAATGTTTGATAAATCATCGATAGTACACCATGGGCCTTCCTTGCAACCTGTCTACAGTGCTTGGAGAACTTTGTGTCTGATATCATAACTCCCAAGTCCCTTTCTTCCTCTACTGACTTTAGTTCAACTCCACCAAGTGTATAAGTTATTTTTGGGTTACCGTTCCCCAGGTGTAAGACCTTTCACTTTGCTGGATTAAAGCATAACTGCCACTTTTCTGACCATCCCTGAAGTGTATATGGGTCACTCTGAAGCAGCTCTGCTTGGCAGTGAACATTAACTACTCTACCAATCTTACATCATCTGCAAATTTAGACACCATGCCCTCTATCCCTTTGTCAATGTCATTTAAGAAAATCCAAAATAACAGGGGTCCCAATACTGATCCTTGGGGAACCCCACTTCTTACATTAACCCAATCTGAGGAATAACCGTTTATCGCAACCCTCTGCTTCCTGCCCTGAAGCCATCCTGCTATCCAACCAAGGATTTTCCCTGTGATTCAAACCTGTTCCAGCTTATAAAGTAACCGCTCATATGGAACTGAGTCAAATGTTTTGCTGAAATCCAGATAAACAATGTCAAAATCATTCCCTAAATCCAACTTTTGAGTGACCGTGTCAAAACAACTAACCAGTTGTTAACCGTGATTTTCCCTTCAGAATTCCATTTCTGAGTATCCTTCAGAATTCCATTTCTATCTGAATGATCCTGAATTCCACCCTTGATCATTGTCTCCACGATTTTCCGTACTACTAAAGTTAGACTGACTGGCCGATAATTTCACACTTCACTCTTGGAACCGCCACTTTTATTGGCACTTTTGCAATCTAACGGAATCACTCCTTAGTCCAGTAATGCTCTCATGATTAGCCCCAATGGTTCAGTGCACTAATTTGCCTCTTCCCTTAATATGATAGGGTATCAGTTTCATATGAATGTGAAATTTCAATTAATTAAATTTTTTTCAACTTCACGCCCATAATTTCTCATTGACACACAGGGTTTTTCTTATGTAAATATCGATGCAAGGTAACCGTTGAGTTTATCTGCAACTTTAGATGGGGTATCTAATACTATCCCACATCCGTTACATAAGGGTCCAATCTGATTTGTCCTCTTCTTTGCATTTATATATGTGAATAATTTCTTATCCCCATCTTTGCCAATGATTTTGCATAATCTGCCTTTGCCAGCTTAACATTTTCAGTGGCACTATTACAGATAAATTTGTAGCTGTTATAAGCTTCAGTACTTTTTATTGTTCTGTAACTTTTCCATGCCATCTTTTTCTGCTCAAGTAATCTGGCAATTTCATTATTCATTCAACTTGGAATTTTTCTCGTGGAGTATTTTTTTTAATGGTGTATATGTATTCAAGGCTTCTGTAATTAATGTTTTAAATGTATACCATAATTCAATTGTATTCACTTTCTGAGCAATATCTACCCAGTTAATAGAGGCTATGTAGCACTTTAAGGCATCATAATTTCCTTTTCTGAAATTATAACCCATTCCTATGCCTTTAACTACTGCAACCTCTCTCTTCATCGTCCATCGTAGAACTCCTTGATCACTTCCTGCTACTGGTTCCTGTATTGTCAGCTCTATTATGTCATCTGGTTCATGGGTGATGATCAGGTCTCTAGAATATTCTTTTCCCCAGTACTTTTCCTGACATGTTGATACAAATAACAATCATCTAGTTGTTTTAAAAATTTTGACCCCCATGTCAAGTTTCCTTCCCATTTGCTCCAGTCATTTTGCGCCTATAATAAGACATTGTTGCTTACTTGCCCATTCCATTTGCATGTAGAAGCTGTCATAATCTTCATGGCGCCTCAGTGGGCAGGAGCAGCGGTGTGTAACACACACTTCTTGGTTAAACCGGGGTTCCAGCCCGTGCCCACCAAATACAGAGGATGCAGAAAGGTCACGGAATGACCACTGCATATCCCCGGAGCAATGTGGCCTTAGTTGCTAATGCTCCTAAAAACCAAATAACAAACATAATCTTCACAATCACCGGGCCTGTAGATTATTCCCATTCTCATTATACCTTTGCTTCCAACTATCTCACACCATGCAGATTCTATACTAGCATGCAAAACGTCAGAATCTGGGAAAGCTTTCATCGCACTCTGGCATGCTTTTGATAAGAAGCATGATCCAGCCACCACTTCTATCTTTCCTAACCTTCCTAAATACATTGTACGTACTGTACTGAAACTCATCATCCACTATTTCCAGGTGGCAACACATTTCCATAAGCCCTATTACTTGTATCCCAGCGTTACCTGTCCTAACCAGCAGTACGAATTCACTGATTTTATTGACGACAGTTCTGACATTACTGTTTAAACAATTAAGACTTAGTTTTCTTGTATAGTTAACTACCTTGACACAACCCTTGAAGTTATTTAAGCTTGCTTCCCTGTCATTGGTTACTCACTCATTTGAAACGTTTCTGCCCTCAGAACATCTTGCTAATATGATCTGTTGTGGTAACAAACAAGAATTCTTGAGGTATGTGCAAGCGTTACTTTGACCAATATTATCAGATAAACACATTTATATTATCATTGTATTACCCCCCAAACTAGCAGTTTCCCTGAACCTTTATGGTATCCTCAATAATTCTGACAAAAACCTTTGCACCACCTTTGTTTAAATATATCCCATCTCTACAAAAAAGATTCCTTCTACCTATGAGCACAGGCCATGCTGATAAAAATTTCACTCGCAGAGTCCTTCAAGTCTTGAGTTAATTCACAAGGCTTGCAGCATATAATCCCTCCTATCGTGCCTGGGCAGAATTGCTGACACATAGACATTCTGACCTAAATCGTGGCATTTCTTCAGCATGGTCCTATATTTGTCTAACAGATTGTCAGATTGTGTGTGCTTAATATCATTAGTGTCCACATGAATAATAATATTTTCTTTAACCCACTTAAAATCTGACAATCTGTTGGTGAAATCATTAATTATGATTTATATGTTCCTGTATATGTTAAGGTCAATTGCAGATATACAAATATACTAAATATTTGTGTGATTTTTCCTTTTCATTAATGATAAAGTTATAACATTAATTCTTATTCCAAAAACCTTTTCTCTGAGAAAAAAAAAAGAAAAAAGCCTCTGGTGTTCCTAATGGTAACATGTATGCATCACATTTTTACACATGAAACAGATGCAAATGTTTAAACATTCGTAGGTAAAGTTTAATAATAAAGGAAACATTTTTAACTTTTGGTTAAATAGCACATTTGATAAAGATAAGATACAAACAGTACATTTCAGAATTAATTAAATAAAAAATGAGTTGGCTTTGCATTAGCAACACCTTGTATAGGAATGGACTAGACTGTGATGCTAGTGAATACTCCAAAGTTTGGAAGGCTGATATAAGATTGTAGTTCACACACATGGTGATCAGTTTTTGAGTATTTGCGATGAAGAATAGGTCAGCGCTAGGATCTTTCTGATTTCGAATATGGAATGATTGTGGGGACAAGACATGCAGGTGCCAGTATCTTGACAACAGCCAACGTGGTTGTTGAGTGCTAACATTTTATAGTGTCACGAGTCTACCATGACTGGCTCAACAGTGGTCAACCAGCCAGCCAAAGCTCATGTGTGGGACAGCCACGAGTGGTAGGAGTCATGTCTCACTTGTAACACAGCAGCGACATAGTACAGCAGCCCAGGTAACCAAATAGTACATGTAGGAATAGCAAGACCAATGTCCACATGGACTGTGCACAGGACAGCTTGTATTGTCAATGGCTGTTGCAGGTACTATGGTCGCTTCGAGACAGGGAACTGCACCTTGCATGGGTATGTCAGTGCCAGCACTGGACCACTGACATGTAGAACTCTGTCATGCTGATGGGCACATCTGCATTTGGAGAAAGCAACATGAGGCTATGGCACCTGGATGCACTGTTGTTCTGTAGACTGGAGGTGGTAGTGTTACGGTTTAGGGATTGTTTCGTGGCATGCCCTAGCTCCTCTGATCGCCATTAATCAACAGCTTGATGGGAACACCTACTCTTTTATTGTCGACAACCAAGTACACCCCTTAATGATGACAGTGTATCCAGACAACTTTGTCTATCAACAAGAAAACATGTCATGCCACAAGGCTTAGCAGGTTGCCAACTGATGCAGGAACATGATAGTGAATTCTCTACCTTCTCATTGCTGCCCAGCTCACCCAATCTCAACCCAGCCAAGCATGTTTGAGACCTACTGGAAAATGACATTCCATGCTATGACCATCCACTTGACAATGTGTGCACTACTGGACACATTGTGCAATGCATGGGTAGCACTACCACAGGACACCCTGCAACACCTTGTGGAGCCCATGCCAAGACACATGGGCTGTATTATAGGCAAATGGTGGCCCCTACCTAATATCCCAAAAGAGGTATTAGGTAGGGGCCACCTGTTGTTAATGCAAGCTAGCTCAGTGTGTATACATAGTAAATTTGCAGTTCTCTCTGAAAAAGTTCATTCACCCAAAAGATTAAAATGATAAGTCTGTTTTTAAAATAGAAAAGAAAACAGTTCAACAGTTCTGATAAATCTAAATGATAAATTCTGATAATCATACAATTGTATATGTCAGACATAGTCCCTTACTGACCGTAGCTTCCTAATAATAGGACTGGATTTTGAATACTAGATTTATGAAGTATTACTCTGTCTTTCCTGTGTATATTCCCTGCCTTAATTTCAGTTATATGTTTGACACAGCCGTTTTATATACTGTATATAATGTGTCATTTATGCATTTCAAATGTATGTTATGACAGACAATTTTTTTATTATTTTTTCCCATCTTTTCTTTTTTAGGTTAGCAACTGTGATAGCAGTATCAGTCACTCTGACATGTGTTATCATCACAGTTACTATCATTATTTGCTGTTTCTGGTCTCGTTGTCCACTTTACACAGCCTGTAGAGTGAGATATACTCATGATGTTGCTACATATGGTAATGTATTAACATTAGACTTATATAACAAATATTTTATAATCTTATTGCTTTCTTAAAAATATTTTGAATTCATTGACATTTATTTTGTAACACATGGATTACACTGTTATCGGCACCTTAAAGCCCAGCCTGTTAAAAAATTTTCCAAAGCATTTTCTAATCATCACACCTTGCAACTCTACTGATTGTCAAGACAGTTGACAAATTTGCTTAAAATATTCTGACAATTATTTTTTTTTATTTAACTTCTATTGATCCATTGATATATTTGATTATTTGGTTAACTTTCTGTAGATGAATATTATCTACACTATAGATATTCATTAATTTTACTTCCATACATTTTGAGGGCTTATAGGTGTGAAAATATAGTATTCTGTTACCTTTAAGTGAATACAGTGCTCCCCGATTATAGCATGCGGACTTAAAGGGACCTGCATTATAACACCAACCACAGTATAAAAGAGATCATGCTGTCGTGCATGGTGTATAATATTTAAAACCAGGTTAGGAGTGAGAGTGCAGGTGCACATGCCCTTTGAGTTGACAGAGGTTCAAGCCCGTGACTACTAAATACAATTAATGTTTGTATTGATAATTTATTGTAAATTCCATTGACCTGGTAGTCATGCCAGAGTATAAATAAGAACATTTTTAGTTTAACTGTTACACCTAGAGTACAGTATTACCAGTAACTGTAGAACATATCACTTGTAATGTCAGAGTGACAGATATAGGTATCCTATATATATGTCTGTATAAGGCATAAATAAATGATAAGGTGAATTAAAGAATAAATGAGCATACAAATACTGGAAATGTTGTGTGCACATATTGTTTGTATATCAAATATGAATAATAAAATACAGAATATTATAGTAATATTGCAAAAGTAATATTATGTAAAATAAACAACAACATTATTTAAAAAAAACTTAATATTTTAAGATTTTTCATACTGAGAAAGGGAGACATTTTGACACCCACTTTATACCTGAATCTGTAGTAAGTGTGATGGCATTATGACCAGGCAGCACTACTGATTACTATATATTCTAGCATGCAAGTTGAGCTTTGAAGCACTACAGAATTGTATAAAATTTTATGGTTGCCTCATGTATAAAATCATAAGTTTGAATTAAAGGCATGGGCATATTGTTAGAAGACATGAAGTATTACTAATATATTTACAATTTATTATATATATATATATTTTTTTTTTACATAAATATACATTGTTGCTCATCTTTTGAAATCCATGAATTTGTTCAACTCCATCAGACAAAAAAAAATTTTGTGAATTTACTTATCAGTAATGCTTCAAATACTTGATTTTCAATCTCTCATAGTAAATGTTTTTCCATATTGGGGAATTGTTTACAGGGAAACCAATTTATAGTACAGTATTAAACAACAATAATGGCTCAGTTACATATCAAAGCCCTTGCCCCATGTACACATATAGCATCAATAACAGTGATGTCAAATTGTTATCTATGCCCATAGGTTTTAGTTTGTGACCTACATAAGGAAGTACTGTATATGCTTACTGCTTTCTTTGAAATTTGCTGTGCAGTAATAAAATTCTGCAATATAACCTTTTAGAAGCATGAGCGGAAATAATTGAATTAAAATGTAGACAGTGTTCATTGGTTCTTAATGCAGATTTTATTGTATTATGCAAGATGTGAAAGATAATTGTAAATAAGTGATTGACATATGGAAAATATATGATTAATGTTAAATTAAATATTAAAATTATTTTTGTATGTAGTTCATCTAATTTATTGAAATTGTATAACTTTTATTATTAACTAATAAGTAAATCACATATTACTTATTAGTTAGAACTCCTACCAGTAGTTCTAATAAAACTGTAGAAGTAACAGATAAACTAATTGCTGCTAATATGCTAGTTAGTTTGTTGTGAGATCTACCTAGTTATGTTTTATAGCCACAATGATTTGATTATTCATTACTGTGGCTCTCCCAATATGGATTATTTGTATGGACAAAAATATTTCTAACCCACTGGATTTAAAAAATAAAGAAGTCTCAGCGAATCAGAGTCTAAGAGTTAACTCTTAGAATTAGCACGACAGGCAAGCCTCTATATTTTATGCTATGTAACTCAATTATGGCACAAATAATGCACAGAAAGTCTATATTCTTGCAGACACAGCAATCATATTAAGGGAAAATCTTGTTTGACCAATCATTGGCTATTATGACATATTAACAAAGGAACTGTATGCAAAAAATAATTGTGTTATTGTATACTTAGATTTCAGAAAAGCTTTAGATACTGTCCCACATGAAAGATTGCTATACAAATTGTGGCATTAGGGACAAATTATTGCTATGGATAAAGGGATGGTTGAATGTCAGAAGGCTATAATAGTTATTAATGGGCACAACCCTTCGTGGACTAATGTTATTCCTTAGGGTTCAGTACTGGGTCATTTGTTATCGGTATTTATGAATGATATCGATGAAAATATATGTCAAGCTTAATGTCAAAGTTTGTAGATGATACAAAGGTGTTGGCAAGGCAGTTAATGACAGAAATCAGGGTATGGTGCATCAAAACCTAGAAAAATTAGCCATATGGGTCAAGAAGTGACAGTTGAGGTTTAACACTGTAAAATGTAAAGTACTGTACATGGGAAAGTAGTAATCCCAGAATAACATACCAATTGGGTGGTATGGTACTGTACTCAAGGTAGTGGAGCTCGAAAAATACCTGGGGGTAATTGTATGGTCAGACATGAAGTTTTTTGAGCAGCATAGATGGACTGCTACGGCAGCTCATGAGGTCCTCCCAATGATATACAGGAATTTTGCCAGCAGGGATAAGAGGTATCGTTCTGTTGTATAAGGCAATGATTAGGCCACATATTGAGTACTGAGTACAGGTTTGGAAGCTTCATTTTAGGAAGGATGTGGATCTGTTGGGAACAGACACAGAGAAGAGCAACAAGAGATACTCTTACCATAAAAGACTTCACTTCCGAAAATTGCAGCATCTGAAAATTTTGAATCCATTTAGAGCAGGGGTGACAAACCTTTATAAATGGCAGACTAAATAAAAATTTGGCCAGCTTGTACCTCTGTGAGGTACATGTTGCCAAATTTTTTTTAGCTTTCCACGGTTTTTAGAATTATTAAAATGGTGTATAATGAAAAAATTGTCATAAACATGTTATTTATTGTAATATTTATTACTAAAATTAATTTTAGTAATAAGAAAAGAGTAATACAAATTCACGATAAAATTAAAAAAATACAATTATAGTAACAAGATACAAATAAGATTCCAGTAACAAAAATTGTAATATTTTATAATATTTAATGAGAGATTTGATACTGTTTATTTTTATCAGTGAATCGATATCTGGATCGATATTTGTGGAAAAATGTGCAGAGTATTTTTTAAATTTACATCAGAAATTCCATTAATTCAAAAATATATATAATAATAAATATTTGAAAACTGTTGCTCGCTGGATTATGCACATTTACGGGCCATAGTTGGCCTGCATGCCGGAGGTTGCCCACCCCTGATTTAGAGCCTAATTATTAAAATAGGTCCAAAACATTGATGAAAAGAAGAAGCATGGAGGAAGTTCACATCAAATATCACTTAAAGAAAACTGTGCCCTGGTTGCATCCAAAATTATCTTAGATTAGGAGAACCAGTGGAAAGTACACAAAGAAACAAGAAAACATGGAGATTGCAAAAATGGCTGGATTGGATAATGTTGAGGGGGCTAATATGGTCGAAATATTCAAATCACGTGGTGAAGACTTAACTCAGTGGTTTCAACCTTTTTAAATAACGGCACCCCTACTTAGTTTTCTGCCTGTTAGATCCGTGTGTGTGTGTGTGTGTGTGTGTGTGTGTGTGTGTGTGTGTGTGTGTGTGTGTGAGAGAGAGATAGTTATTACAATAATATAATTATAAAAATTACATTTCATAATACAAATTATATGTATACAGTATATAATAATTTTATTCTTTATATAGAGGTACTAAGTAAACATCAATTATAGATCACCACAAAATTAAAAAGATACTGTACACCTTTTTATAATGAAATAAACATATAAATTTAAAAAAATAATAAGTTTAGTAACTTAAACCCAAATTACATGGCACCCCTGGAATGTTGTTGCGGCACTCCGGTTGAAAACCACTGACTTAACTACTAAAGATCTTGAGTTTGAAAATTGAAGAATGTTATTGTAGAAATGCTAATGCTGCTCCCAAAAGTTAATAACAACCAAGAACATGTCAAGCATTTACTTATTTAGAAGCTGCAATGGCTATCTTTGCCAAGAAAAATGAAGAACAGGCCAAGGAACAACACAGTTAACAGAGGAACAACACAGTTAAAAAAAGAGCATATGAATGTTATCAGCTATTATACAAACTGAACAGTATATGTAGATGTCAGTAGACTTGCATTTTAAATGCTTTAGCCACTTGCATCTGCAACAGAAGAATCTTTTGTAATCCACTAAGATTTAAAAAAAAAAAAAAAAAAAGTTTATTCTACAATTTTCACTTCTGTGGTTATAGACCTAATAGGGATGGTGGTTCCCCATTAAATAAATAAACAACGTAATGAAGTTTTCACCTTCTCTTATTACTGCATTGTTATGTAGCTAGGCTGTTGTCATTGCATCATTTATACAAAATAGGTAAGTCTACTTTCCCTATTTTTCTATATTTATTTATGTTTATTTAAAATTTACTTTTTTTTCCCCTCCAAGAAGTGCCGTTCACTTAATGATATTTTGCCTAATGACTTGTTTTGAGGGATATAATTCTTATTGAAACAGTTTGAAAATTGTACACATTTTTGTGTTCAATTTGTGTAGGGAAAATGCAGCCCAATACACACGACTTTTGTTAGATGTTTAAAAGGAATTTTTTCTTCCACATCCCACTCAGTTGGTCAATAAATGTTTTCTAGTTACAGCCACAATTTGCTAATTGCCTGAAAAAGATGAATAAGGGGAATCCACTAGCCTAAATCTCAGGTCACTGTCATGACAGTGTCTTAGTTTTAAATAAAGAATGGATTACTTTAGTGGAGATGCTGTTTTATTAAAATTATATTGGCAGTTTGGGTTAACTTGGATAGTGTGCCATATGAGCACTAGCCCTGTCAGTCTTGTGCTCATATTTGGTTAATGGAAAGTCGGTCTCTGTCACTGGAGGGACCATAGTGTCCCTGAGACAAATTAAACGTACAACTGTACAATTTGCAAATTATTTCAATGGAGACATTAAATATAAACCTTCAACTGTTATTGACTCTTTGAATTATTAATTTTAGGTTAGATTTGCTTCAGTCAGAAATTTGTGCCAGCAAAACAGTGCTTTATTGGGTTTTCACTCCACTGAGTATTTAAATAAATAAATCAGTGATTTTAGTTTTGGTTTGCTTAAGTCAGAATTTCAACCCTGCAAAGCAATGTTTTAGCTAGTTTTCATGCCATGAGTATTAAATAAATAGGATTCACCCTTTTTTAGGCATGTTTGCATATATATTTTATATATATACATCAGATATGCACCTCTTTTCCTCACTATGGTTGTCCCTCTGTCCACCTCAAGTAACAACTCTATTCCCAGTGGGTGAATGTTCATGAAATTTTATGTTTGGTCCTTTTAAAAATATTTGTTTAGCCATTTCAAATTTCATTAAATTTGAACAAATATAAATACAAATATAATACAAATCTGGAAATTATTATTTCTTTATTCCATACAATTTTATTTAAAAAAGAAAATCATAGTTTAAATGTAGCTTTAATGCAGTATCGTTAGCTTTAGACAGTCCATGCATGTTTTGCACGTATTGTTATGTAAGATCATGAACATGGTTTTGCTTGTGGAGAGATATACATAGAGAGAGAAAATAAAAAAGTATGTGGGATGAGAGTAATAAATATTATACAGTTATAATTAAACTGAACTGCTAAGTTTAGAAAACATAAAACTATATAGTTTTATTAAGTGTTATATAAAGTTATAACGATCTTATAAGATTAGTTATAACCTTATCTCTAATTGATAAGGAAATGACTATTACTTTTCATATCTGTTAATCACAGAAAAATAAAATTCAATTAATTTAAAAGAAAAAATTGAATATACCTGAAATGTACCATACTGCAAACAATAACTAACATGTTTTTTTAGATGGTATTTATGTTAAAATGATATTAGCCATTTAGAATGGTATTACTTCTAATGTGTGCATTAGCCCAAGCCTGAAGGCAGAAAGTCTGTTTCCTGACACTGAGGGTATGTAAGTATCCATAGACAAAATTGAATGCTGAAACAATAATTTCCAGGAAAAAAAATCCTCCCCCACCTATTTTCTTTGAAACCATGACCGAAAGAGAATGTATAAATGAAAAAAAATCACTTTCAAATGGATTGTAGCTTTTCATAATAACATAATTTTCCAGTTGTAATGGAAAATTATTATTATAAAAAGTCATTACAACATTATAAAAAATGGGCATTAATTATTATTATTAATTTGGAATAAATATTCCAGCAGAATGATTGGTCTGTATAAAATACTAATTCAGGTTTCTAAAAGTTGGCAGTATGCATTGAGACACTACCTCACCTTTGTCAGTGTGGTTTTTCAATACTTCTGAGAAGGTAGTTTGTATTGAACCATTTCAATTTTCAGATTCAGGTAGTTGACATCAGCATATTGGCTTCATATTAATATGCTTAAAGTTTATGAAACATCCCAGTACTTTGACATACTTCTTTATATAAAATAATATTTTATACCTGCAGTAAACAAACAAGAGGTGGCTCAAAAAAAAAAAAAAAAACTTCTTTTTCATCGTTAATTTTGATTTCTCATGTTAGACTGTTGCATGAAAAGGCTTATGTTTATCATGGTTCAAAAAGAAGTGCTCTCCAAACAAAGTTTATCAAGAACTGTAAAGTTCCACAATATTTCAATATTTTAATAAAAATTATCTTCCAGTAGGAAAAGAAGATGAAGATTTTGGAATGAAAACACTACCTAAAGAATCATCAAAAAATGGACAAAAGCTTAATTCTGCAGCTCATTGCAATGGAGTCCCACCTGTATGTGGTAAGTGAAATTCAAGCATTATTTCATGAGCTTCCTCATTTTTTGTTTCTTTTTGCAGCTCTATCATCATCATTACTTTATAGACATAAGTTTTCCTATTTTGAGCAGGCTTCAAAGCATTCACTGACTTACTGAGTTGCAAACTCAGTAAGTCAGTCAAACCCAACCAAACTTTATTGCCTGATGATATTTTATATCTGGATTCCCTTTCATTTTCATAAGTCTCCATGCTTGGTTTCCTGACTCACTGTAACCAGCTACACCAGTGTGAAATGTAAAATTACATTGTTGTGCTGCTTGCAGCTTATTAGTTCATTGTACTTGTCAGAAGTAAATACTAATTCTTTATAGCAGCTTATAGTCACTGAGTAATTAACATAATTATTATTAGTAGTAATAATGGCAAATGACACAAGAAAGCAAACTTATACAGCATCAGCCTACACAGTTTTTACCCATCCGTACCCTCCAAGAATTTATCTAGTTCTCCCTTCAATTTATTCAGCCTACCCACTTCCAAAACAAAAAATGAAAGCCTGTTCCAACAATCAACCACCTGCTGGCTGAAAGCAAATTTCCACACATCTGTCCTGCAAAAATCCTTTCCCAACTTGAATTTATGTCCCCTCATGTGCGTAGTTTCAGCAAGTGGAAGAATGCCATTAACATTCAGCTTACTCAATCCATTCAAAGCTTTAAACACTTCAATCAGGTCTCCCCACAGGCTTGGTCTCCCAGAAGCTGAAATTTGCAGAATTGAAGTCTTTCTAGGTAAGAGCACCCTTTCGTTCCCTTCACCAGTCTAGTTTTCCTTCTCTGCACCTGTTTGAGCAGATCTGCATCCTTCCTAAAGTGAGACCTCCAGACCTGTATACAGTACTCAAGATTTGGCCTAACCAACAGGGATAATCACTCCCTTCTCTAGATATTATACAATGGGATAATCATCTCCGCCCTGCTAACAAAGTTTCTGTATTGTCATTTAGAAAAACCCCATGAGCTGTCCTGGCAGCATGTCTGCACTGCTCAGAGAACATATCTGACTGCACAATTAATCCTGGGTCTTTTTCATTCTCCAACTACCCTGAGTGTAGTACCACACATTTGATAAGTTACTCTGTGGTTACTACTATTGATATGCAGTACCTTGCATTTGTCAATGTTAAACTTCACCTGCCATTTTCTCAGCCCATCGACCAATTTTCCTAGATCTTGTTGCAGTAGCTCACCAGGCGCCTCTGTAGCCAGGTTGGCAGGAGCAGCAGTGCATAGCACACGCTTCTTGATTAGACTGGGGTTCGAGCCTGTGACCACCAAATACGGAGGATGCGGAAAGGTCAGGGAATGACCACCGCATATCCCCGGAGCAATATGGCCTTATTGCTAATGCTCCTAAAAACCAAATAACAACAACAGTAGCTCACCCTGATGACTGTTGTTAGCCACCCTGCCAACCTTTGTATCATCTGCAAACTTTGACATTAAGCCTGATATACCGTCATCAATATCATTGATAAATATTGAAAAAAGCAATGAGCCCAACACTGAACCTTGAAGGAACTCCATTAATAACATTAGTTTACAAAGAGCAGTGCCCATTGATAACCACTCTTTGTCTGCTTCCACTTAATCATCCCTTTATCCATAGCAGTAACTTTCCCTTAATGCCACATTGCAACAGTATGAAAAGCCTTCCTGAAATCTAAGTATATGATGTCAAAAATATTTTTTGCATTCAAGTTTCTTGGTTAGTGTATCATAGTAACTTATTAGATTGGTAGACAAGACCGCCCCTTAACAAATCCATCCTGTGATTACAGTATAATTGCATTCCTGTCCAGATGGTCCTGCATTACTTCTTTAACCAGTGACTCCATTATTTTCCCTGGAATAAACGTTAAGCTAACAGGTCTGTAATTACTCGTGTCTCCTTTTGAACTCCTTTATGAATTTGGGATACATTCACATATCTTCAGTCCATAGGGACCTCTCCTTAATCCAAGGATGCTCTCATAATTATGGCTAAGGGTTTGATTATCTCCTTTGCTGCCTCACTTAAATTGGATAGATTCCATCCACCCCAAGGGCTTTTTTTATGTCCATTTTCAAAAATTTCTCTTCCACCTTCCTTTCAGTTATCACAAAGTCACTTAGCTATTCGTTGGAGTTTGATGAGCGTCTTGCACCCCCTAAAGAATTCCTTATGTGTGAACATAGATGAAAAATACCTATTCAGTTTGTCTGAAACCTGAGTAGGGTCATCAACAGTTAACCCATAGACATCAAGTGGCCCAATGTGATTCAACTCCTTCCTTCTAATGTTAGTGTAAGCATGGAAATCTTTGCTGTTTTTCTCTGCATTCTTTCCAGACTTCTCATAATCTGCCTTAGCTTGTCTAACCTGATTTTTGTGACTTGATTATAGACTAATTTATATCTACAATAGGCTTCTGTATCAGCTGATAATTTATATGCATTCCATGCACTTTTCTTCTCTGCCACATGTCTCAATAGTTCATCTGACATCCATTTAAGTCTAAGCTTTGAATAGTATTTCTTTGTTGGTATGAAAAGCCTAGCAGCTTTTTTTGACTCCCTGAATACTTCTCATTTAGAATTTGCTGTTGGTAACATCGTCAGTTGGTCCTACTGCACACAATTTAAAAACTGAGACCTCTGAAGTCACCCTTACGAAAGCAAAAACCTTTCCCTTTACAGTAGATCATAGTGCACTAATGTGGAATTAAATTCCACATTAGTGCACTATGATGGAATTAAATTCCACATTAGTGTACAATGATTGCTGTCACCCAGTGGGTCTTACTTGCAGATTCTTAATGCATGACGAATTGCTGCTGATGACCAGATCAAGAGTATTGCTTCCTCTCTAACATGCTGCTGTATAAAACAGTCATCCAAGAAATCCACAAAAGTTTGCTAGTGTGGATTTCTTAGTTAAAATCCCCCATTATAAGACATTCTAATTTTGTTGGCCCACTATTTCTCTGTATAGCTGTTTGATATACTCATCACAGTCATTCCCTACTCTCATTTTTGATGTTTTATGGTTTTATGAAAATATGCTAATTTACAATTACCATATTTTTTGGACCATAAGCTATTTCTTGGAAAACTTTACCTAAAATTCCCCTGCATCTTATAATCTGAAAGTATATACTAGCTTCACACAGTGATGTTTATATCTTTAGCCATGACTAGATGGTATGGTTAAAATGTTCAGTTGGCAGTCTAATTTAATTGGATTTTTTAAATTAGCTCATATTGTGCAACCATTTCAGATCACATGCAACAGAAACAAGAAAAGTATGGTTGCTGAATTAAAGGCATAGCTGCAATTCCAGGAGTTCTTAGCCAACTGCAGCCATTGGACATTAGCATAAGTATTAGCATTAGTAGAGGCATATGATGCAAGAAAGCAAGCTTATGCAGCATCAGCCAAAAAAAACCAAAAAAAAAACCCTTCCACTTCACCCCTCCGTTCGTTCGAAATACCTGTCCAGCTGAGCCTTAAATTTATTTAAGCTATCAACTTCCACAACAAGGGATGGAAGTCTGTTCCAGCAACCAACTATCCGCTGGCTAAAAGCAAATTTCCGCACATCTATCCTACATCTGTCTTTCCTCAGTTTGAATTTATGCCCTCTCAGGTGATTATTCTGAGCAAGAGGCAGTATCCCATCAGCATTGAGCATGCTCAAACCATTCAAGGCTTTGACCACCTCTATCAGATCACCTTGCCGGTGCCTAGTCTCCAGACACTGTAATTTGCAAAACTTAAGCCTTTCTTCGTAAGAGCAACCCTTCATTCCGTTCACTAACCTTGTTTTCCTTCTCTGTACTCATTCCAGCAGCTCTACATCCTTCTTGAAATGAGACCTCCAGACCTGTATACAGTACTCAAAGTGCGGCCTTATACAAGGGAATAATCACCTTCTTACGCCTGCTAGAAAAATTCCTGTATATCATTGATAAGACACCATGAGCTACTCTTGCAGCCCATCTGCACTGCTCAGAGAACTTCATATCTGCCTGCACAATTACCCCCAGATACTTTTCATTCTCTACCACTGTCAGTGTAATACCACAGAGTTGATACGTTGCTCTGAGGTTGCTGTTTCCCATATGTAGTACTTTACATTTGTCAATGTTAAACTTCATTTGCCACCTCTCAACCCATCTGCTCAACCTTTCCAGATCCTGTTGCAGCAGCATAGCGTCAGTAGTGTCCTTAACAACCCTGCCAACCTTTGTATTGTCTGCAAACTTGGACATTAAGCTTGATATACCATCATCAATATTATTTATAAATACAGAAAACAACAATGGACTGAACCCTGAGGGACTCCACTAATAACATTAGTCCACGATGAGCAGTGTCCATTAATTACCACTCTGTCTTCTGCCACTCAACCATCCCTTTATCCATAGCAACAATTTGCCACCAATGCCACACTGCTCCAATTTGTGCAGCAGTCTTCCATGTGCAACAGTATCAAAAGCCTTTCTAAGATCCAAATATATAATATCAAAGTTATTCCCTGCATCCAGTTCTTTTGTGACTACATCATAGTATCCAATCAAATTGGTCAGGCAAGACCTTCCCTTAACAAAACCATGCTGTGTCTGAGCTATAACTGAATTCTTGTCAAGATGATCCTGCAGTGCTTCTTTAACCAGTGCCTCCATTAATTTTCCTGGAACAGAAGTTAAACTCACCGGTCTATAATTACTTATGTCAGCCTTTGATCCTCCTTTGCGAATTGGGGTTACATTTGCGCATCTCCAGTCTGTGGATACCTCCCCTGAGTCCAAGGAAGCTTTCATAATTATGGCTAATGGATTGCTTACTTCCTTTGCCGCCTCCTTTAATATAACTGGATAGATCCCATCCACCCCAGGTGCCTTTCTTGTATTTATCTTCAACAATTTCTCCTCCACTTTACTCTCAATTATTACAAGATCATCTAGTTCACTGCCAGTGTTTACTTCATCTATGGCATTCCCCTTCCTGAATAACTCCTCATGTGTGAATGTAGATGCAGAATATTGATTTAGTTTGTTAGCTACCTGAGCAGGATCATGAAAAGTTGAACCATCAATATCAAGTGGACCAATCTGATTCATCCCCTTACTTCTAGAGTTTAGATAAGTAAAGAACTCCTTGCTGTTTTTCTTTGCATCTCTTGCCAAAGATTTCTCGTAATCTGCCTTTGCCTGCCTAACCTCCTTTGTAACTTGGTTACAGATCAACTGATATCTATCATAGGCTTCTGTGTCACGTGTTAATTTATATGTATCTGATGTCAGATGAATACATTTATATGTATTCATCTGACATCTATTTAGTCCTGAACCTTGAACAATATTTCTTAGTTGGTATGTAAAGACTAGTAGCTTCCAAGATAAGTTCTTTGAATGCTTCCCATTTTGAGTTTGCTGTTGGTAACATCATCAGTTGGTCCCACTGTATAGAATTTAAATACTGTCTCAGACCATCGTAGTCGCCTTTATGAAAGCAATAACCCTTCCCTTTACCCCTGATGGTAGTTACCTCCTCGAGTAAATCCCACTTCAGCACACTGTGATCATTGCCATCTAGTGGTTCCTGTATCTGCAGATTCTTAATGCATGAAGAATCACTACTGATAATCAAATCAAGAGTATTGCTCCCTCTAGTTGCCTCCCGAACATGCTGATTTAGAAACCAATCATCCAATAAATCCACAAAAGCCTTGCTGGTGTGTGAGTGACCAACCCACAATCTTACTTATCAAATCATTTTAAAGCAGTGCTTCTCAACTATCTGTGGTGAAGGACCAGTTTCTTTTATTTCCAATCCGTCGCAGACTGGTAGAGGACAAATCATTGGGTTAAACATCCACAACCAATTTCCAATTCGTTGCAGACTGGTGCTGGTCTGTGGACCACACTTTGAGTAGCACTGATTTAAAGCATTCATGTGTGAGGAGTAGATCATATGGACAAAGGTACAAAATCGCAAAATCACAATTTGATACCAACAAGACAAATGGAAGTGACTAACCATTTGCCATTTGTGCTATGTTTTTTATGAAATGTGGAACCAGTAATGTATTTGATGACCCGTAGATGATTCCTTCTTTGAGGAAAGTGAAAGTTAACACCCATAACATATCATTAGTGGGGAAACCTGGTTATACAAACCTGCAACCCGATTGTGTGCTTCCATTGCTATGCAATTACCATGGAAGAGAGATTAGAAGTAGTCTTGGATGCAACTTTGGGGAGAGCATTCAGGTTTTAGGCTAAACGGGATACCAGAATCAGATATTTGCACTAAGAATTTATAGAAGTCACAAGAAAATAACAAGAACCTGCATTTAGGATTCTGATCTTGAAAAAGCAGATAATTAAGTACATAGAAATTTGCTCTCTTGAATGTTAGAACTTGAATGTGACTAAGAGGTATAGACATTCCTGGATGTGTGTAGACCTGCAAGTCTGGTATCTGTATAAACCTGTGAAGTGTTCCTTCTGCATCCAGTTGGTTTCTAATGCAGTCATGCTAATTAGTAGCTGCTTCTAATGTGATTTTCATATTTTGTTACATTAGTTCATTACATGTGCCTCATATTTTGGAATTAAATTAGGTGACCAAGATAAAAATTTGGTCTCATAATGTGTGCCATACATATGTGGAGAGCTTGCAATTGTGGAGTGTAAGAAGAAAGCCACGTTTTTCAATCCTATGGCATGGAGGGGAAGCTTAGGATCTTATTAATGACTGCCACTCTTGCTCCATAGATGTAGGAGGTTATAATGCAAATAACAAGCAGGGCATTATTCTTTACATCAACAACATTACTTCATTTATAAGGCCAGTACCCTATGAGCCTGAACTACCAGTAGCACCTCTGCTAGTTCTTGAAAATATGCCATCACATCCCAAATCTGACATTTCTAACCTAGAGGATGATATAAACTATTTTGATGAAGAACTTCACAACTCTGGGCCACAGCTATTTACACACATTGAATGCTACGATCCCACAAGGGATTTAAATATATGTAAAAGATCTGCAGTGCTTTTAAGATCAAGACTGCAACCTTTTCATGGTATAAACATCATAAAAAATAATTGGTTCCCCATTTTTTTCAGTGAAAGCTCAATGTTATATTGCAATATCATTCCTGCAGTTATGAACTCTTTTGGAATTTTCTACCAAGCAATGGAATTGAGGCTATGTATTGACTTATCGAAGCAAAGCCTCAAAGGAGTTCTTCATAATGGAAATAAGGGCGAAGGTAAAGAAAGCCCACACAAGAAGCACGCAAAAGTTCGATGAAATTTACCAGTAAAAGTACTTTGCCGTAACTGCATTTGTATTGTTGCTTGCTCAATAAACATACAATGGGTGTTATTGGTCAGGAGTAGAAGTTGAATCCCATGGAAGCTTGAAACCCTCCCGAAGTGGAGGGGGTAACCTGACCTTTTTTCTTTAGAATCATTGGTGGACTAGTGGATAAATTGTTTATTAAGAAAAAAAAAGGCAAAGGTAAAGGAAGCCCACGCGAGAAGTATGGCAAACTTTGAAAAAGTTTACTTGTGAAACTACATTACGAACATTATTTAGGACGCCAGAACTTCCAATATGATTCATGATTCTAAAGAAAAAAAGGTCAGGTTATTACCCCCTCCATTTTGGGAGGGTTTCAAGCTCCTGTGGGATTCAACTTCTACTCCAGACTGATAACACCCACCATCTGTTTACCGAGCGAGCTACGATACAAATGCCGTTACAACAAAGTACTTTTATCGGTAAATTTCATCAAACTTTTCCATGCTTCTCATGTGGGCTTTCTCTACCTTAGCCGAAATAAGTATGCATCCATTCTATCCCATTCAGCAAACTTAAAAGAAAACTATGAAAATGTTAAGCTTCTTTTGGAATAAATTCATTACATGGATTGTGGTTGGTTAGCGTGTGTGGTGATTTTAAAGTTATTGGTCTGCTACTCAGCGAACAACTTGACTATTCTTGCTTGTACAGAATGCAAAACAAAAATGCTTTGCTTTCTGTACAAGTGGGGTAGTCAAGCAAGAAGCGTCCATCGGAAAGGAAACCGTAACTACCAAGATGCAAATAACATTAAAGATGAACTAGTAGATTGTAACAAAGTACTGTTACTTCCTCTGCATATAATGCTAGGGTTAATGAAAGGGTTCATCCAAGCCCTGAATAAAGATGGAAATTGTTTCAAGTATGTTGCACTAAATTCCTATTGCTTACAAAATCAAAGCAGGAATTTTTGTTGGCCCTCAAATCCGCAACTGCTGCTGAACTCTATATTTCAAGAATTCATTAAAGAGATGTGCTTGGACTGGCTTTAAAAATGTAGTGCGCAATTTTTTTTGACTGAAGGTTGACTGAAGGACACAAGCAGAGGGTTGTTATAAATATGGTCTTCAGACAATTGTGACTGACATGCTGTAGAAGTTCAGAAAACTAGGCTGCAGTATGAGTGTTAAGGTACAAAGGTACAATTATTTTCTAATATGTATGAATCGTTCAGGCATTTTATTTTTCAAACATTTTTTTTTTTTTGTTTTTTTTACTGCCTTTCACTGTAATGAAATTTTATTATGACAAATATTTTGTTTGCCTGCACGAATTTGTTATACTAACATTTCACTGTATGATGTGGTTACACAGAAGTTGAATGCAAGAAACAGTTTTGACATCATGTACTTGAATTTTGTTAAAGAATTTGACATAGTTCCAAATGGGAGCTTGCTGTACAAGCTAGCATCTATTGTGGTTACAGGCAGGATCCTGAGGCAGATCAGATTGAAGGGTTGACTGAAGGACACAAAGCAGAGGGTTGTTATAAATATAGTCTTCAGTGAACTAGGGTTATGAGTTGGATCCATAAAGGTTTGATGCTAAGGCCACTCTTGTTTCAGATCTTACTGAATGATATAGATGAGGTAATAAAGAGTATTGTAAACTCTACTGACTTGGTTGTTGTGCCAGAGTATAAACAGAAAATTTATTTATTTATTTATTATTTATTTTTTTTATGTTGTTGAAATTTACCGATATGATCAGAGGGTAGTTATGAATGGCAAGTCAGGCTGGTACTTTTTCAGAATGATGTGAACAGGCATTTTTGATGGTCAGAGAAGTGGTAATTACATTTTAATGCTGTCAAATGTAAGTTTTTACATTTGGGAAATAAAAGCATGAAGGTTAGCCAGCAGCCAGGAAGGCAAACAGGGTCTTATCAGTGAATTACCATACCTTTATATCTAAGGAGAAAGAAGTTATTGTTTCATTATACAAAACAGTGGCAGGGTTGCATTTGTAACAGTGTCCAGATTTGGGGGTCACATTTAAGGAAAGACATTGAGCTTCTTTGAAAAGGTCTAAAGATGGGTGACTCATTTGGTTAGAATAGCCAAGGTAAAAATATGAATAAATGCACTGAAAATTACAAAGAAGAGCAAGGACATAGCTAAGTATTAAGGTGAGAGAGTGCAGTAAATACAGTTATTGACTGTATCATTGTCAAAAAATAATTAATTGTAAATTTATAATTCTGTCTATACTTAGCAACATGGTTTCAGTGTGCAAAGTTGTATGTGTTAGTATACAGCACATACAATAGCATGTTATTGCCCATTTATGCTAAATATATCTACCTTCAGAAGTTGTCACACAGGCAGTTCAAGAAATCATTACCCTGCATATTCACAGATTATCATTGTGAGTACCCAATCAACAATAATACATGGAATTTTTGAGAAATTGCAGTATGCACTGAATAGTATAATGCATTGAGCACTCATGATTTCTTATGCTTTTGCTCCATCATATGTTAATAGTCAAATTATAATCAAATATATACTGTATTAAACTTTTCTTCCTCCATGAAACTGTTTCATTCCCACAAGGTAGTACCCTAATAATACTGAATTGTTCAGTTTTTAATACAGATTTCAGTAACTACTATGACTAAAAACTTTCTATGGTGGGCGTAAGGGTGCATCTCCTTGGGCAAGGACCCTTGAGTTTGCACTGCTGGAAGTGTGTTATTTTAATTTGTTTGTTAGAATATCATGATACCTTTCCAAATATAACCCTAATTGTATTAATGTGCTGCATTAGTTTTGTGCAGTGTTCTTTTTTTACAATATACCCACACGTCTTTGTAATAAAGTTACTTTTAATGTGGGGTGTAAAACTAATGCAGTCCACTTCATTTTCTTTTATCCCATCTCTTGATTGGTGTGTTTTTTCTATCCCTCCCTCCCTCCCTCTGTCGCCTTCCTTTTTAGTTTGACTGCTTACGATCATTTCTCTTTATTATGTTTTAATTTAACTATACATGTGATTTAACTTAATGAATTTTATTATAATTGAATAATTTATTTATGTTAATTCTGTTTATTATGATTTGGTTTTCTTGGATAATTTTCATTTGGTTTATACCTGTTGATTGACAGAGTTAATATATAAATTTGCTTTTCATTTGTCATGTTTGTTTGACCTGGACAAGGCAGTGGCCATGCCATGTGTTATGTTTATATTTTTGAGTTCAGTATATTCATTACTTTTTAATTCTGCATCTGGATCATATAGGGACAGTCAACAACTGAAATATGAATATTTTGAATTTCATAAGGGCTGATGTTCCCTTAAGGAGCAGTTCTTGTAGGTTGTCTGTCTTTATATTATTCCATTAATTGGAGATGTGGCACTTCACCTTGGTAGGTGTGAGTGTGCAGCTCCCTGGGTGGGGAGTTGTGCACAGCTAGTGGTGAGTCTCACTATAACTTTTTTTTTTTTTTTTTTTTATCTTTATAATTTTATTTTAATTTTTTTTGCTAGGGTATTTTGATACTTTGGTAGCAGAACTACACTTTTCCAACCATAATCCTAATTGTTGCATTAGTTTCATAGTATAAGTGGTGTTCTTTTTTCTACAATAGTCCTCATAGTGTTTGGCATTTCCATTTATGGTTAATGTTTACAGATCTTAGTTTATTCATTTAATGTAATTAGATATATTTTTTTTTTTATTTATCTTAATTTATCATGTCAATGTTATCATATCAATATTTATCTTAATTTTATGCTTTAATGTTTAAAGTTTAAAAATATACAACTATTCATTACATCTTATACATGTTAAGGGTTAAAGTACAGTCAAATTTTATGGCTAAATACATATTTAAAATTAGAACCAGCCAGTTCAAAGTAGCCCATCATTTCATTGTGTATTCCAATTTGTGATTTAACATGTGTTGCATGTTTCCAAAATACTTCTTTGAAAGATACAGCTCATAATTTAACCATGAGATATCAGCTGAATGCATTAGGAATTTTTTAATTCCTGAACACTATCTGAAAGCAAAGGCAGATTTACCATGAAGCTTAAGCTTCAGGATCCCTCCCAGGCTTGGGAAGGGGCCCCTAGCAAAATGTTCACACAGTAATATGTTTTTATAAAATTTGCAAAAATAAGATATTTTAACCACAATCTTTTTCCACTCTGGTTTGATACGAAATACTGGCATCGACAAAGATAACAAACTCAAAATACGCTGCTACAACAAGGAATTTGGCAACAAACTGGTTAATGAGTGTCGTCAATTCAAAGACTAATTAAAATTAGTCACTGCACAAAAATACTTGAAATCCCAAATTTTACAACAATTCTAGAAATTTATATGAAATTGCCAATAACGAGTTGTGAAGCTGAAAGAAACTATTCTAAACTATCAATAATAATAAAAAATTTCGATCAACCATGCTAGAGGAAATACTGAATTATCTTTCTATTCTCTCTACAGAAAATATTACAAAATCACCATATGAAGAGACAATCAAAGAGTATGCAGCCAAAAAATGTAGGGGAAAAAAGTATTAGAGGTGTGTCAGGCAGTCAATAAAAATATTATTTTTCTGGATTTTGTGATGTTTGTGATATTTGTCAGGTTTTTTAATTTTTAATTTGTTGTGATTTCTTTTCTCATTCTAAATAAATATTCACTTTTGTACATAATTTTTGTATTCATAATTTTGTATTCTTTTTCTTAAAGAGAGCCCAAAAATTGTATAGGCTTCAGACCCACAAAACCTGGATAATATTTTTGCCTTTCCAAACACTTCGACTTCAGGGCCTAAGTTAATGACAACAGATATTAAAAATATGCATAAAAATTTGCTTATCTCATCACACATGTAAATTGTGTGATGAGGAAGGTAAATAGTGATATGTAGCTCTTGTTGTATGATCTATTCTTGCTGTATGATCTATTCCTTTAAAGTGTAATTGTAATTTGTTTAAACAGTATCTCATTTTTTTAATAGATATCTCAAACTGATATGCATGATCTTTTCTTTACAGATAGTGAAGCAGTATAATATTTGCAGCTGTTCTGTAGAGTAAGAATCAGGTTGCTGCATTGACAGATATAGTGCGTACAGCTTCAATGAAACATTTCTGCATTTAAAGTTTTTTTTGTTGCTCTGTGATATTTATTCATTAATCTAGTCACTGTACTTAAAATCATATTGTATATTATTTTATATCTCATATTTCTAATCCTATATGCCTTTTATGTGTATAATTATACATTTTTGTGTATATATGAATTATATATATTTCTGCATTTTTCCTTGCATATTCTTATAAGTGTGTGTATATTGTATATGTGCGAGTATGTGTATATGTATGTATGCAGTTCACATGTAACTATTTAACTAAATCTGAAGGAAGGGCACATATGTGTAATTTTATATTTCAACTTAGCATTTAGCACTTATTTGAGTGTGCTACACCCTAATCAAAATGTTTTGTTCTTACCAGCTATTTTGCAGTATGACTGGTTTATCTTATATATATAGATTTGCCTTTAACTTTTTTGAAGATATTTACTATGCATTGCTAATCACATCTGATTTAGTCCTGTGCCTTTTATTGTCCGTGTTGACTTCTGCACAGTTGAGAACTTTGTATAGAAAAGATATATCATCACACATCATGCGCAGCTTGAATGCAAATTTATTTGGTATATAATAAGATATTTATGGATTCACTGTAGGATGTATATATAGATATATTTAGATGTGCTTTCACTCATGTACATGTATGCATGCTTGTATATATGTATGCTGCCATCTCATTGTATCCACTTCAAGAAATGTGCAGAACACTTTTTTGGTGCTTGTTCTTAGTTATATTGAAAGTAATATAAAATGAAAATTTTAGTGCTGTAGCTTGTTTTGCACCTCATGTTAAAAAACATTTATTTTTATAAGCACATTTTATTTTGTCTGTTATAACTAGGGAATGACAATTGTGATATAATTTTACACTGTTTATATTTTTTCACTTTTGTACAGTAATGGGCATTGTAATATTTGGAAACCAAAATAGGTAACTTTGTCTCTTTATACACGTTGGTTATGGTCCCACATCATTTATTTATTTATTACTCACATTAGGAAGGCCACATAAGTATTTCATGTGTGAAATTTTTGCTTCAGTTATAGAATTAAGTATTTGTTGCTGTAATTAAGTATTATTTCTCTTGTTTGTAATTTATGATCTTTTACTTCATAAGGGACCTTATTTTTTATCAATTGTTTTACATTTTACAGTTGATTAATTGCCACATACAATTGTAGAAAAACTTGGAGGAGGATTAACTCTTTAAGTGAGCATGCAAGGATGTTTTGTGGCCCATATATGTTCACAGCAATTTTTCGCATTAAAATCATGGCCTTACCACTGAAGACCCTCAGTTCCCTCAAGTATAATCTAGTACCCTTTTTTTTTTTCTTTTTTTTTTTTTTTTTGTCATCTTTTTTACCAGCTATCACAACAAAGACAAATGCACTCAAAAATGAAATGCCTCTGTTTGTTTACAAGCTTGGCAATGTCATTATTTCATAATTCTTGATTACAAACACTGATATAGAAAAGTTACAAAACATGTGACAAGAGGCAATTTTGCTATTTGTCCATAATGAATAGGCATCTTAGAAATTTGCTAGAGAATTTTCAGTTACATTTGAAGTTACAAGTGATGCAGGAAAATAAATGTTTAAATAAAGTTGAATCTTTAACACTCATCTTTATCAGAATGCATATAATTACTATAAACAACCAAGAGAAACTATTTTAGTTCATTTGTTTATGTCAGGAAGAAGTTACATGGAAGGGTGAAAAATGTATTTTTCTAAAAAATATAAATGAGCTGATTTTATAAAAAAATAAAATAACTTGTATGGCTCCTAACTTTAAATTTTATATTGCAGTGCCAATAGTATACATATTTTTTGAAAAAATTACTAAAATTATTAATATGCAGGTGTGTTATAAACATTTTCAGTCACTAGTCACTTTTGCAAAAAGCACTCCAAAACAGCCACTTAGGTCTGAAATCTTTATTTAAAAAAATGTTAAGAATGCAAAAATTACATTTTACACTTAAAATTTGTATAGTTTTATTGCCTAATTAAAAACTTCATGTCAGTAAGAAATATTGAACAGTTGCCATGCTGTGAACATTTAAGCATATATGCCTGCTGAGATCATACTTTTTTTTTTTTTTTTGTACATCCACTTAAGAGTTAATATAGAAGATTAAAATTCAAATAATAAAACTTATGTATATACCATTTCCTAAATTTCTCAATGCTAATACAAAGTTGAGAATGTGATTAATCAAATTATAACAAATTCTGCATATCTGATTTCTGGTTGCAACAAAAGTGAATACCATGAACATCATTTCCCTCAGTATATCACCAATAAGAAACCTAGTCTTCAAACAATTGCTCTTGTGCTGTCTCTTAATCATTAAATTATTGAAAAAAAAAGTCATTTTTGTTGATATATTTATCTAAAATTTATGTTCATATTTTTATTTGTTGATATTTTTGTTTAGCCATTTTCAGTGTAACAGTATTTATGTTTCATTCCATTTGAAATTATAATTTCAAATTTTATAAAGATTTGGGATACTGTTTCATTGCTTGCAGTGAAATAATGCCCCATAGATCAATGCTAATACAAAGTAGCTATTACCTCAGTATAAGCTTATTTTATTGTTATATATTGTGTCTACGGTGATTTTTTAAATATTTGCTTGTAATCTTGTGTGGTCTTACTGGTTAACATGGTTATCTTCTAGTTGTAATAACAGTGGAAGTAAACCATACAATGAAAGGAAATTATGCCCATTAGCTCAATGATGTTAAATGTTTCAGTTAGTATACTACTTTAATTCATATTCAGTTGTTATATAATTTAAATAAACTGTGTGCTTTATTCAGTGCTCTTAACAAATAAACTAATAATCAGTTTATTTAAATAAACAAATAAGCGTTTGTTTATTTGTATGTGAATAAACAAAATCAGCTTATTCACATAAGTGAATAAAATTATTTGTTTTTAGATATTTCTTCATTGTTTGTAGAGGCTATAAGAATTGAGCATGTTTATATGAAAACACTATAAGTAAAATTCCAGGAAAGGATGCACTGCCTGAACTTAATTTGCATTGTCTATTGTAATTGTACCCTTTTAGTGCAAATAACTGCAGTCCAGTAAATTGAGTAGAATCTTTTATTCAGGGAGTTCTCTGCCCAGCAAGCAAAGAGATTGTGGCCTTCTACAACTACAAAATAATTCAAGCACCTCTGCAAATTCCTATTTAAACTGTTCTCCAAAACTACATTAAGCACTTAAAAAAAGTTACATAAAAATTTAAACAGGAATCTGCAGAGATTTTTGTTTTTTATTTAAAACAGTATTAATTAATAATCATAGCAGCATCAGAGACAATTTTCAGTATAATTCTATTTAAGAAGTGTACCTAACCAGCCCAAGAAGTATGACTCTCCAGCAACAAGAAAACACTAAAATGTCTAATAAAATCAATTAATGAGAACAAATCATAGAAATGTATTTCATTACCTCTTGTTAATAATGGCCACCATAACTGAATGGTCAGGTGTGAGGGCGTGTAAGTGGTGCTTCGAGTGACCGTAGTTCAAACCTACTAAATATGGTGCTGTTTCTTATATTCTCTCTGTCTTATGAACTTCTCTGACCATATGGTCGTCCCAGAGAATAAACAGAAAGTTTATTTATTTATTTATTGAATTTTCCAACAGGCAGAGCACACTGATGATACTAGATGAACTGTGAGTAGAAAGTTGGCGTGGCCTTTCCTGGGATTCACTCATAAATTATATTTGTGTGTGTATGTATTGTCAGGAAAAAAGACACACACACACTCATACCAGTTATATTTTAAAATTTATGTTGATGTGTGTTTTAAGTTCAAAAAGCCAGTGATAGTTCAAAAACCTTAAGATTAGTTTTGACCTGCCACTTTCTTTAAAACTGTAATAATAGTTATGCCAAAGAAGTAAAGTCCCAAAGTTAATGCATTAAGTTAGTCTAATAAAAAATGTACTGTGGTTAGATTTATAGTTTAGTCAAGTAATAGAAATGGAATACTTTTTATATATTATTATTAGTGTTCTACCCTTTAGACCTCCACTTTCTGAAGGTTATAGACACAGATTTATTTAATCAAGATTTAATACTTCAGGTGATGCTTTTGAAAGACATTGCAAAGGTATTCATAAGTTTTGCATCATTTGTAGATTTGACACACTCCACGTTTGCATGCATCATATTTATGTGCTTTTTTATTTTTTTATTTTATGGTGTGCAGTTTTAAATCTTTACAGAGTCACATCCTCCAACAAGCTGGGCTTGTTGGAGGATATTTCAATAAGAGTTATTGTAAAAAGTGATGTACACAAACACTATTTTTAAATATAGTTTTTTATGCAACTGAAACAACTGATAACTGGAGATTATTACTTCTCATATTAACTGGTCAGTGTTTTTCACCATGTTTTATAGTATTGATTCTGTAGTAGCATGGAATTTAGGTGAAGAGGATGCAAAAAATTAGAAATAAAAGTGTTTTGGGTAAATTTACTGACTAGAGATTAAGTCAGTTAGCAATGCTATGATGCAGTTTGAATAGATTTACCAGAAAGACCTCCTCTGCATATGAGCACTAAGAGCGATTGAACTGAGAATAGTTTCCAGTAACTTTCTCAGTAGAGTTCTGCTTTCGGTAACTAACTTGATAAAGCACTATTATAGGCCTTTTAGTAGCTCTCTAACCATGAAGAGTGAAGAAACAAAGAGAACAATTCACATTGTAGAAGTACATTAGAAAATATCTATGGGACATCTGTTGTTATAAACAATATCATTCTTTTTCTATTTTTAGATAATAGATATTTATTTTTCTATATACTTTTTAAGAAAAATAAATTGTTTTCCATTGCACAGATTGGAATGCTCCTTTATTATCAACATAGGAATATTTACATTATCTTTTGTATTAAAAAATGGAAACTACAATAAATATTGACAATAATGTTCCATTGACAGGGAATATTATAGGTCTCTGTCAATAATAGTGAATGTTTATTGCACATTGAAACATGTACAAAGCTTTTAGGTCTTCGCAGAATGAGTTATTTTGATTAGCATTCCTAAATTTTGTTGCATTTATGTATAGTGATTCAACTTGTGAAAAATCTTGGATCTAAATGAGAGAGGGGAGTATAGTGTTTTTTTTTTTTTTAAGCTTCTTTCTCGGCTTTAAATAGCTGTAGCAAAAATAGAATTTTGTCTTCAAACTTCTTTAATTGGTGTGCTGTTGGTTCACCACTAGGTTTTACATCATCTCTGCATTTCTATCTTTACGAGTACTTCTGGGAATTTGTCATTGACAGACTATTTTAATTGAATTCATCCTTAACTTTTTGCAGTTCACTGTTGCCAGTTATAAAATTTGTTTTGCCACTGTGCTGGAATAATTATTGTACTGTCATCTATTTATGCTTCTTAAACTGAAAAACTAGACTAATATTTATATTCAATTATTAATAGAAGGCAGCAGTTTTTTTTTTTCTTCATTTCAGAAGTCACAGAGTATCTCATACTTTTTATTGGAAGCAAAGTGTTTTGACATGATGTCAAGATTCAGTAACAACCCTCCTGATGAATTTGAATGAACTAAAAGCGGTTTTTTTTTTGTGTGTGTGATAAAGTGGGGGAAAAAGCAACATAAAGGAGAACTTATTTGAAGAGTGGACAGACAGAATTGTTTCTCAAAAATGTATTTAGCAAAGAAGAGTTGCAGACAGTTTAAATTGTCTTAGACAGTTAAAATTTCAATTTAAATTTAAGCATTTAAATTTAAAGCAAGCTTATAAAGTATCTTTTTATTTGGCTGATCAAATTTAAATTTAAAGCCAATCAGAATCATTTGATTGGCTTTAAAGGAGTCATGCCACGCTTTACAAGACAATCAAACGGTGCATTTAGTATTTTTAAGAAAAAGCTTCTTAAATAAATTGTGTACTGAACAGTCACCATGCTGTGAACATTTAAGCACGTAGGACTACTTAGTAGCACCATCTGCCTGTTGAAATCTTTTTTTTTTTTTTTTTTTTTTTTGCACACCCACAGAGTTAATTATAGAAGAATTAAAATTTAAATAATAAAACATTCCTAAATTTCTCAATGCTAACACAAAGTTGAGAAAGTGATTAGTCAAATTTTAACAAATTCTGCATATCTGATTTCTGATTGCAACAAAAGTGAATACCATGAACATCATTTCCCTCAGTATATCACCAATAAGAAATCTAGTCTTCAAAGAATTGCTCTTGTGCTATCTCTTAATCATTAAATTATTGAAAAAAGTCATTTTTGTTGATATATTTATCTATAATTTGTTTATGCTTTTATTTATAATTTATGTTTATATTTTTATTTGTTGATATTTTTGTTTATGAATTTTCAATATAACAATATTTATGTTTACTTCCATTTGAAATTATAATTTCTGGTTATTAGTAAAGATGTGGGATACTGTTTCATTGCCTGCAGTGAAATAGTACCCCATAGAGCAATGCTAATACAAAGCAGCATTCTTTTTTAAACCATTAGCTCAGTATAAGCTTATTTTATTGTTATATATTGTGTACCTACAGTGATTTTAAATATTTTCTTGTAATCTTTTTGAGATTTAACTTTTTTGAATGATTTAAACTTCCATTTAAAGTTAGAATTAATTTAACATAAAATCCTGTGTCTGAATTTCTAAATACTTGTGGTAGTGCTTCATTTCTCACTCCACTCCATCTGGTTTCGTTGGACTGAAGCAATCTCCTATGCAGCCAGTAAAATTTACCTAATATCAACCACTCAATTGTTAAACTGTACTTAACAGACTGATTAACGAGTGGTGTGTTTGTGTCAATTTGCCATTTGATATAAAAGTAGGGGTTTCTGGTAAAGCAGTTTATTTCAATATTGCAATGAGATAGTTTGCTCTTAGTGAAGCAATGCTGTATCATTTCTCTGACATCGAATCATTGATGTCAACAAATTTTATTAAATGTTAGAATTCTACATTTCTTAATTCATCAAACAATATCAAGCTACCGTTAATAATAGTAATAACATTACTCAAGACTCAAATAGCTCAACCATTAGAGATGATGTGGTATTAAAGTGGCTTTCATTTCAAAAAAACAGAACTAAGAAAGATCTGTGATGCTGAAGTTTCCAAAGGACTACTAAATTTTTGTCTCGTGTTATAAAGGCAACTTTTCTGTATAAAAATCATGAAATGTTTTTTATATAGTCTAAAGGCAAAAAAAAAAAAAAAAAAAAAAATCAGTCAAGTTGAAGGACCTCTATGGCTTCATTTTTTTTTTTCAATTTTATGAAAATTTTATTCAGTCATGATTCAGCATTTTCCATTATTGATAATAATGGTTATATTAATTCAAGCAATAAGTGTGAATAATGTGGACCATTGTTATCTTTGCAGATAACAAAAATTCCAAAAAAGTATTGCTTTGTTCTCACGATAATTACTGTACCTTAGGGCAAATCTGGTGAATAGTAGTTTAGAACTAAAGGTGCATGGTTGCTTGGCCTTAAATTTTGTCCGAGTTACGAGTTGTTTAGAAACTGCTTTTTGAAATATTTGGAAGGTATCAAATCAGTAAAACCAAATTGATTTGAGAATGTTATAAATGCTTGGCATCGCATCCATTGCTTCCTTAAAAAAAAAAAAAAAAAAAAATTGTTTTGCTTTGTTCTTGAAAAATGAAGATTTTTCAATCCATGGAAGGCCATGCAAAACTGTGATTCTTGTCTCTGCTCATGAAAATTTGTAAAATCAGCAGAAAATAATTCAGAATTGTTCATTTTATTATGCCACTTATAATTTCAATCTTACTGTTAAAAGTCCATGTTCTATATTAAAAACATATTTTAATTAATTTTTGAAAATTAAAACTCACTTTAGATCTGTCAGAGAGCAAAGGCAAATTTAAAAACCATGCCCTTCAACCTACACTTTTTGAGGAGAGTGCATCACTAATAGCAGCACTCACTGCATGAAATGTGAAAGCACATGATGTAAACAATTTGATATCTAAGTGAAGTATCAATGTCAAAGCCATAGTGTTACAGATTGGAGGAAAGCACATGGCAGTAAAGTGAAATTACTATTAATCTCTTCATGACGTGTGTCAGTCAACATGTACGAGTTTTTAATGAATTTTTACTAATTGCGCAACAGTTAACAGACATTTCTAGATTTTTCTGTGACCAATTCAAAAAAACCATTTTCAACAACAGGTGTTAGGAGTTTCAGCTGGCTGTGTGGATGGAGTAGATGAAGCACAAATCACTCCTAGTCACATGAGGGCCGACCGGGCTAGCCGGGTGGGTAAAGTGCCTGCCTGGCAACCCAAAGGTCGCGGGTTCGATTCCCGCCTCGGGCGTGGATCAATGTACTGCAAAAACCTTGGGAGGTGCATTATGGCCACAGAAGCCTATGCGCCAACAACTACCAAAAAAAAAAAAAAAAAAAAAAAAAGTCACATGAGGTCAAATTGACCTCTCACTACAATTACAGAGTTAAGCATAAGATGACTTGTTAAATATTAATATTCAGATGATAATTCTTTTTTGGATTGAAGGATAGATAAAAACATACAATATTTATTTAATATGATATTGTATAATATTTTCATTTATTATGTATGCCTTTACAAATATGTATAGAACTGTAATTTTATGTGTGCAACCACATTTTTATAGTAACTTTTGGCAGCGATGATATTTTGATTTTGTAAAAGGTTTAAAATTGCAAAATTTTGATAAAATAGCATATAAAACACTAAATTAATTATATGCAATTGAAAAAAAATGGTTGTGAAAAAACTGTCAGATGTGCTTATGATGCATGACTTATGGTTTGTGTGTGTGTATATAAAACCTAGAAATGGAAATTGTTTGACCCTGTACTAGAAATTTCAGTAAAAGTCAGCATAAATGTAAATATTGCAGAACTTTATGCAATTCTGTGGCAATGCAGTTTGTCATCTACTGCTGTTTATCAGTCATTGATATCTATGCAATGCAAATGTCCTTAATACAATCCTCATTCTACATTATTTCCATTGTATTTCATATCTGTATATATTAAATATTATGGTATAAATTGCTGCATCCCTTAAAATCTAGTGTAGCCTAATGTCCCTTATTGAAAGAACTAGTTAATTAAAACTTTAACTTTAATTAAAAAGTGAATTAAACCTTTTTATATTGTGTACAATTAACTAACCCAGTATTTTCACATTTTGTTTCATAAAGCATGAGCTAGTATTTAAAAATATTTAGCATGAAACAAAACATTTTCACCAATAACTTTATCTTAATTGAGTTTGGTTTTACAGTTTAATTATCAATTTAACATATTGTCAATTTAAAATTGAATTTAAGCAAAGAAAAATAATTTCTTTGCTTGAATTTTTAATTTTATATCCAATGTTATCAGTTGCCAACTACTGTTTTTAACAGTTTGAAGTGCCAAATTTTCAACTTTATACTGTGATTCCATTATTAATACAAGTCAAGTCAAGGTAAAACTTCTGATTTTATTTCAGTGAAGGAAGAAAAAACTTAATCTATCATTAGATGGAAACATTATGTTAGTTGTGATAGCATTTTGATTCTTTTAAAATAATTACTTTAGCCCCTGATCTTGTAATGTTATCACAACATTACAAGATACTATTAAAAGTTGCTTTTTAATTGGTCTTTGTGCTTAATGAAAAAAATGCTTTTTGTTTTGTTTCAGATATAATCTGCAAAAAAAAAAATGCATTTTCTTGAATGTTGTCCATTATGAAGATGATTCAAGAAGTTATCTAGAAATAATATTCATGAGTTTAAAAAAATATTAATATGGTCTAAATTAAGAGACTACATTTAAATATTATAGAATTATTTTTACAATAAATTATTTAAATATTAGTCCATACCTACAAGAATAATGTATGTGGTAAGTAATAGCCTCATACTTGTAGTGTGCTGTCCACAGAAATGGTGTGGCCTCCAACCTTTAGTATTTTATTCAGTTTGGCCATAGCCAATTAAAGGCTGGATGCCTATGCTGATGGACTACAGAAAACAAGTTTTCTCTTGAAAAGAAAGTCTTTTACAAGTTACTGATATCTAAAGTTATGAGTTTATCACTGAATTGTCTCAGTATTGTGCTAATTTCTTCTAAGAGAAGTATGCATGCATTTATTTGAAGAAGTTAGTGCAACACTGAAGTAATTCACAGTGATAACTTCACAATTTGAGAAATCAGCACCTTGTAAAAGTTTCTTTTCAAGAGAAGAGAGAGGAAAAGAAAAAAAAAAAAGAATAGCATTGATGTGTGGTCTGCTCTGTCTACAGTTGAGAGAGTGAAAGAATTGAGACATCAATAAAACCAAAAAATGTCTCAAGTGGACTAAATTATAAATAAATATCATTATACTTTTTTGGCAATGGGAAAAGTGCTGTTTATTTAAAGTGCAACAATGAGACCATTATGAGTAATAGCCTCATAATTTAAGAGATCAGTGGCTTTTAAGACTTTTTTCAAGAGAATTTTTAGTTGCTATAATCTATCATTTATAAAATACTGTACACATATACAGCCATTAAACCATAATAAATTAATCTTATTAAAATTGCTTAACTGATTTATACATGGCTGACATTACTAAACTAATGAGCACGTACAGTGCAAATAATTAATTAGTGTTAATGTATTGAGAATAAGGAAACTTTAAAATACAAAATTTGTTTGTTACATACATAAATTTTCCTTGATAAAAAGAAACCTTGTTTCATCTGACATCATGGCAGTCATTCTGCGTTGCTAGTTAAAAAAAAAAAAAAGTTTCAAGAAATATACATCAGATTTTAAGGAATTCATTACTTCAGTTGATGAGTAGCATTCCATATACAACTATTTGCAATTATGATTGTTTAAGACATTATTAAGAGAAGCTCTTTAACAGAATTAATTTTTATGTGACATATTTTATCATCTTTTCTAGTAAGTCCAATTTTCATAAGTTATTTCAGTGTAATGTGTCATTTTGTGTTCTTGCACCTTGGTGTTGTGATGCTGTTTCAACAGTATGTTGAAGCTGGGTTTTAGGGAACAAAATAAGTAGATAAGTGAATCCCCAGAACACCAACTGGCTCCATCTTGCTTTTATCTTTATTTGAAATAATTAAAAAGCTTGTCTAATTTATTATTATTATCATCATTATTATTATTGTTATTTCATTAAAATTAATATTCTTTCTATGGAAAAATATTTACTCTATTGGAAATTAGTTTTAAAAATTGGGAAACTCTTAAGCTGATATCACATTATCCCATATCTGTTCAAAATATGGTGCACACCCCATTTTCTTTGTTTTCTATATACAAGGGTCCAATTTTTAATATTCAGTTTGGACATTATTAATTTATAAGATTATACATCCCTGTATTTTAGTTTGTATGAATCACTACATTTGTAATTATCAAATAGTTGGGTATTTATGATATATTGTATGTTTAGAGCTCTCATTATTCCAAGTGTATATACAGTGGAAGCCCACTATAATGAGAACAGAAATTTTTTTAATCGTTACAACAGTCCTTGTTACATCCAGATTGCAGGCTAAAAAGTGCATAAATGCTAAAGAAAACAAGTTGAGAAAATCTGTCATATGCCTACTTCTAATCTCTCTTCATTAAAATAATTTTTATTGCAGTCGAACAATTGCTAACAGTATTTTGCATATGAACATTATACAATATAATCCCATTCCCTCTCATTTCTTTTCCATTTCAATAAGCTTTGTTATAAAACATAACTTACGTGTTTTCCCATGAAAAATGACACTGATAACAATTTTAAAAAGTATCAGAAAGAATTCAAAGTGTACAGTTCACTCTATAACATGTTTTCAGATAAAACTAATGATAGCTATTGACAGGGAAAAAAAAAACAGGGGCAAGTCAAGTTATATTTTTAAAATCTTTTTTACATTTCAAATACCTGCCCCAATCATATAACCTTGTTTCCATTTACTTGTTTCCACAAAAACATTGATTGTGCATGCCAAGTTTAATTAGCAGTGGCTAAAATTAAACACAAACATGTATTTGCAAAAACATGTTCAAGAAAAATTACATTTGCTGCAATTTAAAGTGCTTGTAAAATTAAAAATATACTTACATATTTCACTTCTTATAACAATATAATTCTTCCATATCTAGTGTTATTAAACTGATTAGTAATGCTCATTGTTGGCTTTAATATACTTATTGATTGAAGGGAACTTGGGCTGATATCAGCTGCAAAAACAAAACACAAATGAAATATGAAACCCCCTGATAATTAGATTCTGAGATGTAATGTTTGTATCCTTAACTTTCTGAAAATTCAGAATATTAACTCCTAATAACTAATAATAATAGCTTGTAAAAGGAACCATTATAGCAGCATTATGAAATTTCATGGTTTAATTTGTTGCTCATAATGTTATGAGCATATTTTTTTTCCCTCAGAAGGCTAGGAAAGCTGGGATTTTCAAACAAAAGTATATCTAGTAATAATCTCATCAAAATGTATTAAAACCTTGCATAACATAACCTTCAGTATACATTATTAAAAGGTGGACTGCAGACTTCCGATCTGGAAATCCATTGCTTTTCATTATGATATGAATTTTTGTTGTCTCACAATCTGTCAGAGAGGGAGTTATTTCATTTCATTAATCAACAACTAGTCAGCAGCATATGCCTTTAACTTCTAACCTTTCTTGGCATCAGCAGGTCACAAATATCTTCCTCTGCATCCAAAAAAAGTAGGCTTTTTTTGATTTCCAGCATTATTTTTATTCTGACAACTATTAACAGATATCTCAAATGCACCCTACTTCCTGACTGTTTAGAAAGTTCTAATCTCTCTCTCTCTCTCTCTCTCTCTCTCTCTCTCTCTCTCTCTCTCTCTCTCTCTCTCTCTCTCTCACTCACTCTTGTTGAGGTCGAGAGACAGACAGACAGACAGACAGAGAGAGAGAGAGAGCAAGCATGCAGTGAATTTAATTTCCCCTTCTTCCCCACCATTCTACTTCATTCCCTGTCACACAAATATTCAGTTTCTCTTCAATGTTCTTTCTGCAGATATTTCCATAGCTATATTGAGGTAAACTCCTCTTATCATTTTACTAGCAGTTATTTCCATAGTCACCATTCCCTTTGAGTTAATATCTATAATTTCATCTCTTTCCTACACCAGTTCATATTCACCAAACAAAATATCCTTATTTCCCCCCCCATTTCTGTTTTCTGAAATAGTACCAAAATGTCATAAGAAAACCACTGATAATGAATCAATTAAAACAAATTGATTTTGTAAGAACTCTACTGAAAAATGCACATTGAAAACAGGCCACCCATCCCTTCCAAAAATAAGAAAAAAAAATTCTAGAAAGTATTTAATTTTTAGCTATTTCAGTAAAAGATAATTATGTATTTAAAGCATAATTAAGAAATTTGATATTAATAACTTGTTATAATCAAGATAATTATCATTTAAAAAAAGATGCATGTTCTGTGCATGTGAAAAGCATCTTTTTAGACAGCTGTTTTCTTTTGTTTGTTTGTTTGTTTGTTAGCAGCTAGATTTGCTAAGGTAGATAAATAAAGCATTGCATGGTGGAATATTTCGATTTTTGTTAGTGTATTAAATATTATTTTTTTTCTTATATTACACGTCTTCTATTACAATATATTTTATATGTTCCAAAATGTTGTGTTTTTTTTTTTTATAATATTTGGAGGCTTTTTTCCTGTCTATTAAGTTAACTGCATTTTCCTCTTCATTATTGAACTTTCTTAAGGTATTCACATCTGTGGTGCTCTTTTATATCCATTTTTGTGTATCTTAAATGGGTACAAAACATTGCTTGAAAACTCCTCTTACACTTTGTTATTGAAAAAATTGACTTTGTAAATAATATAGGAAATTATAGTTTCCAGACCAAATGAAGTGTATACTAAGAGGTGTTCGTAAGTATATTTGTATGAATTGTAGCTGTTACTAGTTATGTACGGCACACAGTTATTTGTTCTTTTTATTTATTCTATATTTCTTTTCAGTGAGTGGTGCTGTAATTGATTCTGAACTTATTTTTCACTCTTTTGTCCATGTTATATGTAGTGATTTGTCTTAATTTGAAAGTATCTTTTGTTGTCGTATATACTGTGAATGAAAATGGTTCCCATTGTAATTCTGTTTTAGTGCTTCTCTTTGTTTTAAATAATTTATGGCTAATGAAACCTCAGGTAGATATCATTGAGACTGTAAATGGTTGTCTATTGTTAAATGTCAGAAATATTGTATATAATAAAGAAATGAATATAATAGGTTTAAAGAATAAGTTATAAGTGAGGTCTATGCTCAGAAATATCCTTGTAAAGAAAATGTCAAAAAATTGTGTATTCACACACACAGAAATTTAAATATTATATATATATATTTATTTATTTATTTAATTGCCAGTTTTTATTTTAAATGTTTGAAGCTATTTTTAGAATATTTTTTATTTAAATGTTTATTGCATTTAAAGAAATGTTTAGACTATTTTTAAATGTATTTTTATAAAGTCCATTTTGAATTGTTTCTGTTGTATTTTTTAAAATCAATGCCACTTTATTTCTAATCTCTTGTTTTTCACCATGGCATTTTCCACTTTTGTTTTATTTTTATTATAGTAAGAGATAAGTAATTAATAGGGGAAGTGTAGTATATAATGGATAAAGTACAGGGTATAAACTGAAAATGTGCTATCATATCATGTACCAGTATAAGATGCAAATGTCTTTATTCAAAACAAAGTGGTATGCACCAATATTTCATTATGAAACACCTTATATGTTTGATTTGTGTACTCTACTTGGTAGTTAGAAATGTCAATTTTTTTTTAACTCCTTATTTTAACTATAAATGGTTTTTTACTATAAATGAAGGCCTGTATCTGACTTTTCCTCACTGCAGGGAAGTTTGTTGAGGGTTAAGCATTCCATATAAATTGCCCGTTACATATATCCCTAACATTACTTTTGTTTAGTTGGTATTTTGTTTTTCCATTTATGTAGTCATAATTTGGATTACTATAGAAGGAGTAACCTTGATCTCATTAGTTTCAGTTAACTTATTAGTTTCAGTTTGGCAGAAAATGCTGTTGTCGTACTATCATACATAAAGTGATGTAGTAAACATCAAGAACAAAAAATGTAACTTGTAGAAAGTCCTGTAGCATATATAGAAGCTGTTTGTTATTTGTAATTTGAAAAATATTGCAAAACAATGGAGCATATCTTGTATTGCTATACATCACTGTGTTTATGCTTCAGAATACTTGTATGTAAACAACTTTTTCAGTGTTTCTACAAATCTGTTTCCTATTTCTGCATGTAGTGGATCTGTTTATACCACATACTACAGAAATAAAGTATCAGTCTATAAAGTATTATAGTCTGTTTTTATTTTGTTTTTTTAATCTAGTTTTAATTCTTAATTTCTTTTAAGAATCTTTTTATGTGGAAATGAATTAAAGTTTTTCAGAAATTTTAATTATGAAATAAAAAGTGTAGTTATCAATTATTAAGAAATATTAGAAAGAAAAAAAAAACCACTTTCCTATTTTCAGCATATTTACAAAGAGGAGTTGGGGAAATTTGCCACTTTCACAATTTTTATCCAACTAGAATGAAACAAAATACACTGCACAGAAAATGCATGTTCATCACTTTGTGACATATTTTCCATTGCTATACAGGCAGTTTTTTGCGACATGAATTCTTTCTTTAAGTTGATGAGTATTAGAGCTTAGCATAGAAAATTTCTTGATCAGTTCATCTCTCTCTCTCTCTCATCTTCACCCCAAAAAAGATATATACTTGAGTTTTAAATGTGTAAATGCCATTTCTATTCATGTGACTTCCAGCAGCTTAAAATGGTGAGGTGACACTCCATTTTCTATCCGGTGAAACTTTTATAGTATTTCCAGTAACCTTTATAGTTCATAGCAATAACCAACAGAGAAACAGTCCAAAGATTATCAGGCATGTCTGAAGACTTCAACAAACAGATAAAACATATGGTCATCCAAGCATTTGTTCATAAATGGACCTTCATTTTCAATGTTAATTGATATTGTGACTTTTATGGGCATCATGATTTACAAGGTGAAATCATGAAACATGATTTACTACTAAAACTAATTAAAAAATTTAGTATAGAGAATCCATCTGCTAGTTCTTGTCCAAGGCCAACCTGTAATAGGTCTGAAATTTAAGCTTGAAACCCATCTTCAAAACCCACAAAGAGCATCTTAGTAAAATAATTCTAAAAAGTTTCTGACTCAGGAAATTGGGGCTAGCAAAAATGAAAAATATGAAGATCGTTTTAAGATACAAAATATTTATATATTTTTCGAAATCCTATATGCTACTAATCCTTAGCATCAGCGGCCTCTAATCAGAAAACTATTTGGTAATAAGATCTTGGGTCCTTATTTGGCCTGGAAATGCCCACTACCCTTTCCCGATTGTGGTTCCTTGAAGAATTTAATATCCACCTTGCACCAGCGAACTGACAAATTATGCACCCTGACTGTGGCGGACTAGATGATATGACACTTTTGCTTACCGTTCCTCAGTTATCTTTATGGCAAAACAAGTCACAGGAGTGGCAGCTGGCTATTGTCTCATTGCGCATGGCACTGACAATAACAGGAAAAAAAACTTTTTTGGATTTATTATTGAATTATATTGACGTTAAAAATGTTTTTACTGGCGTTATTCCAAAAAATTGGTAACGAAAAACAGTGCGAAAAGCGTTACGGAAGTGACTTCAGCTTCCACCAAAAGCGAATTATTGTAACTTGTATTGTTGCAATCATCATACTTGTATGATGGCAACAATAATTTATCTTCTACTGGACCAAATTTAATGAAATTTTGCACTGAGCTTCATCTTAGCTCTATACTAGAGGAAAAACTTTCAAACCTCTGAAAATTGCAGTATTTTTTTTCCAGGATAGTGGAAAATATGACCATGTGATCAAGGAAATTTTCTCACGTAATAAACGGATAATGTGGACGTATAGCATATCGTTGCACAGCTAAGGAATTTAGAAACAGAAATATTAAGGTTTTGAGATACAAAAAACTTTCGGAAATTGGGAAATGCGTTAATTTGAAAACGCACCTGGTGTTTTCAGATTGAATGTAATTTTTTTCTTTACAATTAAACTCTGAGGCTAGAAAAGACTTCTGCACGTTAATGAAAACATTCTTCAACTTGGACATGTCATCAGATCTTTCGATAAATACTACACGTAATGGAACAACTTATAGATGATGTATTTAGTTGTGAACAAAAATCTTTTCAATTTAAAAATTATATATTCTACTTTAGTCATCAGAGACCAATACTTTCAGTAATCGATATGTAATTATTCTTAATAAAATAAAAACATTGTTATATTATTATCCATGAATTTTATTAATATCTGAAAATTAAACGTTTTTAACGCCTGTCGATGATTTAATGTAAAACACGTTAAATATGCTAGCCGCAGGAAACATGTACCTGGTACAGAATTTTTATTTAGTTTATTAATGAGTTAGATGATTAAACGCTATATAATGTACTGGTATTCGTAAAGTAACAGAGCGAAGCTTTGTAATTCATTATGATCGGCACATAAACCAAAGCGAGATTGGTTCCACACCCTAGTCTCGCGTGTTGTGTTTGTTTATTCGAAATGAATAAGATAACTGATTATTTTTAGAAAAAAATTATTGATGATTTATGGTTGTATGTTCCCTTACTTCAAAGCATGCCTTGGCCCCTTGTAATTTAGGAGATATTTCTAAACAGAGCAGCTATAATTTTAATGTTTAATATAGCAATAGCTATGTGAAATGAAACTGTGTGGCTTTATTAAAATTTCTGTATATTGCACAACAACCCACATAAACTGTTACTTTAAAATCAAGTCTGAGAGATTTGCTGACCAACTCCAGCTGCATTCTGCTGAAAGACCAGCACATCTTGAAATAGATTGTCATATGAAGCGGTGTTTGGTATTTTAAGCAAATGACATAAATACTTTTCGATAATATTGTTTATTTAAAAGTGGGCTGCTAAAGTGATTTATTCTATCTTGAGTATTAAGACCATAGAGCTGCATATATCAGTTGAAATGATGCTTGGTACCAAATATATAAGAGAAGCTATTTTAAGCTCTACTGTAGGGTGATTCTTGCCTTAAGGATCCGATTAATTTCTTCGATAAGCACTAATGGTAACTTACATACTCCAACAAAGTTTAAATTCGTTTTGCAGAAGGCAGACTCCTGAAATAGTCACGATTCTACTTTCGGAAGAAACGAGTTAAATCACAGAAATTGTTCTCAAATGCGTACAGAGCACAAATACTGATGTTTCGTGTTTGGATGAAGTTCTATTCTTCAAATCAATCTGAAGAGACACTAGCGCTGTACGGGAAGTCATCACCGTTTTGCTGACTGGTCGCACGAAAATAGCCTAGAGATTAATTTTTCTAAATTGTGCAACGATAAGAACTACAGAAACGAGAAGGGGAGGGGGAAAAAAAGTATTTCAGCTGTTATCAATTAAGAACCCAATATTTTACTGATTAGAAAAGCCAGCAAACCCCGAGTCCAATTAACTTGGCCACAGTGTGAAAGTATACCAAAGGGCTACAACGGTCGTCAACGGGGATATCCCGCAACCGAAACGTAATGATGTTTAAACAATATTACAGAGTTTCCCTTCCCCACGGGAATTATTATTCACGTGGGGAAGGGGAGACTCTGCATGAATCCATTAAATTCTTACAAATATTTTTACATTGCTAAATCATATCTCTAGAGAGTTTCCATCCGACGTAAATTATTCCCGGTTTTCCATTCGACAAACATGCAAATCAACTTGTGAACAACCTTTGTAAAAACATGGAAACTGTTCCATGGAAAATGGAACTCTTTATAGAGTTAAATACCTTAATTCAGTTGTCGTTCATGATCAAATTATTTAATGTGTTAGATGTATATCGTTGGTACATTAATACTTACATATTAAATATAATAATAACTAATTGTGTAAATTCAGTTCTTGCACCTTTTAATGCCAATAGTGGTCACAGCACTCAAGATTACCGGGGTTTAATTCTACTAATAATTAAATTGATAAATGAGGTAAAAAATCACAGTTATGTGCTCTTGCGGTGAAACTGAATTAATACTTGATGTTCTGACCGTGAATAAATGCAGGTTACCTGCGGATGCAAGAGGGATCATGTGACAACCATATGAACTGCGGAATGCAGGTTTTCTTTTCTCTTTTTCGTTCTGACTATTATTATTATTTTTTTTTTTTTTTTTTTACGTAGTTGTACATAAAATATTCAGTTAAAAAAAAAAGGCTGTGATTCTAAACGTTTTTTTTTTCGAATACGTACATTATAATTTCATTAAATGTCATTAAAATGTTTATGATATCATTTGAACTTTTAAAAATTCCTTTAAAAATATCCTGGTAGCAGGGTCCATTACAAATTCGTATTAGCTCAGAAAGCTCGTATTTCGAAAAATCTTTGAAAGAATACAAATGCATGCATACCATATTTCCCAGACTATAAGATTGGTTTCAGAAGGCCAATTTTGTAAAAAATAAAATAAAATATATTTATAGAGAAATACTTAATTCGAAATTCTGTAATCGAGGGAAGCTTGTGCTAAATAAGTGATTAATTCTAAGACTAATGCTTGTATGTCATGCTTTAGAATTCTATCTCAGTGTAGTTTTACGGTCATTTGGGTTAAACTGTTTTCTCCAACGAGAAGGCACAAAGGAAAAGCAGCGGATTCCCAAAATGTCACCTGTTTAGTGCGATCTAGCTCTTTTTCTGTTAAGATTGCATTCACAAAGAAATTGCTGTTAAGAATGTTTTGTTAGAGCATGAGAAGTCTTAGCAATAAGCTTCTTTATTCGACTTACTGTCTTTGGATTATTATCATGCTATTGCTATTTCTAAGAGTTAGTTAGATTCTAAGCAGGACTTGTCAGTTAGGGTTCGGCTGGGAAGAAGTTCTCCGAAAAGCACCCGAGAGAATTAACGGGACTCAGAAAGAAGCTGAGATTTCACCCCCCCCACGAGATTTTTCTCGATATCTTTTCGGTTCACTTCGGTCATATTGTCAGCGGTGGCCTTTCCATGTAAATACATTTGGATCTGGATTAAAGTTTTAGAGAAGGATAAGGGAAAATAGCTGAAATCGTTAACGACCGCTGTGGAAGAACTAGCTGTTATACACTGAGTGATCACTGAATTATGACCACCTACCTAATACTTCGTAGATCCTCCTTTTGCCCTCAGTACAGCAGCTACCCGATGTGGCATTGATTCAACAAGATGTCGGAAAGTATGGTCAACCAAGCTGTGTGTAATGCGGTCAACAATGCAGGTATGGAGGTGATTGATGTATCTAGACGCTATTTCAATTCCTGCCATTCAAACCATTCCTACACAATAAGTGCCCGATGGCTCGGCTAATTGTCATCTTGGAAGACACCATCGCCATTCGTGAAAAAGAGTTGCGTTCTTCATTCAGAAATCAGGGTCTCTACAATCAGTTGCGAAAAGCTCCTTCAGTATTTTCTTATCGTGTATATTCTACGGCTCGTCCTGTCCTCATACAATATAAAGGAAGAGAACTACAATTTATAACAGGCAACTCAAAACAATTAGAAGAGTATTTGGATGAGTACCTTCTAAAATGCCAGATTTTCTCTATTTAACATAAAGGAATAATACTCATATATCTTAAAGTTTACTGTTATTCTTTTTTTCGTTCATGGAAATATTTTAGCGTATCGACTATTCAGACCACGATACGCCATTTCATTGCGGTTTTATTGTGTACCGTGTCTGTAGAAACGTATGTTCAAGTGCCAATTTTCATGTTGTGTGGGTTGAAACCCTACTTTTTCTCTCCGTGCTGATGGCGTTATCCTTTGATTCCAGGTATGTAAGAGCTTCAGAGCCCTGTTACTGAGGTGTCTGTGGTATTGTCATCTTACAACAGTAGTTGAGAGCAGCTAGGCAACATATCCTGATGGCTCCGACTATAGCGCCTGTGACATTATCACCGGAATAGCTTAAGTGTTTAACAGGGAAGCTGTAATTATTATAGAAGGGCTTATGGCATTATCTTCCGATGACTCCAAGTTGAAGGGAAGTCGGTTGTGTTTTAACTCCTGCTCAGCCATTTTAATCATCCAATTGTACGTAGGAATAAACTGAATTAGATGGCTTATATACTGTTCGGAAGCAGAATTTTTTTTTTTTTTTTTTTGTTATGTGCATTGATAATAACTTTGATAACATTGATTATGTGCATTGATAATAACCTCTTCTCAGCAGAAAGTGTTAGTACAGAAAGCTAGTGGAGCGAGCCAAAAATTTTCCAGGCAGAAAAAAATTCGAAAATAAATAAAAATGTATGAAAATATTTCCTCAAATATTCCAGTCGTCACATTTTTAATTTTCTCCATATCAATTATGTTAAATTGAACAGGCGCATTGTGGATTTTTAAGGACAGCTCTAAACCTCCATTATTATCACCTAAATCAGTTTCCTTAGACAACAAAATACCTGAAGCTGTCACTGAGCCTAAATTACAACAAAGCCTAAATATTTTCATATTTAATCTTAATAATTAAAATTTCCCGGATGTCATTTTTATGTTGATTCAGGTGTGTTGCAGAATTTTCATGGATATGGTTGGTGACATAGGTGAATCCAGATTTTTTTTTTTTTTGGAGGTGCACAAATTCTCATGTCAGTGATAGTCTTGGCTTGTCTAGGTGCTATGCGTACAAGATGTAATGACAGTACGGTAAATACATTATTTTCTTTCATACCAGGAGAATCACAAAGATCAGGAAATTGTAGTAAAACAAATTCAGAATCCATTAACCTTGAATTTTTAACTCGCGTTTTTACATACATAATTACAGCATAAAACGTGCTACCTAGTTTATTGCTCTTCATTTACGGGATTCAAAGGTAGTTCAATTTCAGTCTCCTCCTAAATTTTCGGCAGAAGATTTCTAGCACCTCTTCTGCTGTGAAAGGAATGTTACTATTTATGGTCATTAGCGCTAAGCCATTGAGCCAATGTTCTCTCATAGTTCTGAGAAGGTAAGTTTATTTTTTCTTTCCTTTCCAATGATGTTGTTTCTTATTCCAATTTGGGGGGGAAAGCACGTTCCCCGTGATCCTCTCCTAAATCCGTCTATGGTTTACGAATTTAGTAGACGGAAATTAGTAATTACTTATCACTGGAATAATATGAATACAGTACTTTTCACTGAGGGCCAACTCGATTTGACTATAGCCAAACTACAAATTCTGTGCCCACAAGATAAAAGAAAGGAATCCTATGTTCTTTAGCAATCATGCCAAACCAAACGTCCAGGATCTTAAACTCATTGCCCTTCTCCTGGTAGTAGCGGACCCGGGATATGGTAGTTTTCCTTCCCCTCCCTTCTCTAGTAGCGCGCATGCACTGATTACCTGCTCCTCTGTAGCATATTTGGTTTTGCTACTTTGCCATGCACTTGGAGAGATCGGGGTTGGAAGTATTTAATCTCAGGCGGCAGGAATAGTAGTTTCCTCCAGATGAGTTATTCGATTTTTTAACGCTTGCATAATATGAATTCATCGTGTGAACACCTACCTATAGAGACGTATGTATGAATCGGAATATTCTGATTGAAACAGTCATGTGAAAAATACCCTCAAAAAACACCCATCCAGCTAACTGATCATGTGACTTCATTTGAATGCGTTATAAATATTCATTTTTTGGAATGCATTTTGAAAATTTTCTGTATTGACATTTTGAAAATTTTCGGCGTATTGATCTTTGTTCGTTGAGAAGTAATTTGCTATGGTCTATTCACTGCTGAACTGTGATGAAATCCTCCTGTAACGTTCTCCCACTTTTCCCTCAAATCATATCCAACGTTATGAAGTACAATATATCTATGTGGGTTATCGTCATGAGACATTTGCATTCGGCAAGGGCCCGTGATGAGGAGTGAGATAGTTCCCTGCTCGCAAGATTTTCAAAACAAAATATTTTAGTACTCTGTTGATTTTTATGATAATATGACTTGTGACTGAGTGGCCCTCAATTTTCCGAAGTATGCAGAGGTCATAAGACTGTACAGTTTCTTTGAACATTCGCAAGTTTTACTTTTTTTTAAATAAATGGCATTATTAGTTGGAATTAGATTCACAACTTTTTTAATGTAAGTTTTTTAATCAATTTTACATTTTTATTATGATATTATAATAATATGACTGGTTATTTATTATGCGTTAGTATTGTGTAAAAGTTTATCGATATATTATATCAATAAATTAACGAAATTATGATCGTGTTCCGTTGCTTCCATGTTGTTTGAATTCGCCCTAAATGACATAATATTCAGTAATATTAAATCAACTGTAGAGCAAAAGCTCCGGGCATACCAGCGCTGTAAAATATTATTCTACATGAATTAAAAAAAAAAAAACCTTGAAGTGTATTACGCGGCTAAGAGCAAACTTAATTTGCTACAACGTATTTACTTTTATTTTATGAGAGAGAAAAGTTGTCTCGACATTGGAATATTGCTTTATTTTTAATCTGATCCATGTCGCCATCTAGTGGTCGTTACTAGAAACCAGTCCAATTATTTCTACGCGCGGGCTGTCCGTTTTGAGGTTGGATATATGTCATGGCGGATTGTTTTCGTGCTAGTAATCAATGAAAGTGCATTCTCCTATCTAGAGACAGTAGGAAAAACGCTGCAGGAACACAGCTGAGTACTTCGTGGGCCAAGGCGCTTCTTTTTATGAGGATTAGTTTCGCCATCGCAGGTAAGCACGCAGCTATGACTTTCTGTTTGTAAACGCCCACCTGAATGATTTTCATGTTTACTGTTGATACCTTTCTGTTAGTGATTAGGGAGAGAGTGAGAGTGGCATTGAACTGAGAACACATGGCCTAACCAGTTCACTCGCTTCGTACGCTAACGGGTTTTTATTTATGCTTTTTTTTTAGAATAGTGGTTTCAGTTGGTACTCAGAGCATATAGATGCGTGTCTTATTTCAAATATTCACTGACAATAATTAAAGAAAATAATAATAAATACTGAAAACATTGAATATTCTGCAGCGTCATGGTACAATAGGTTATGTCTTATTAATATTGCATACCGTAGATTATTTTCTTGGGGAACTTTATTGTAGTAATTACTATAATTATTTTCTGCTATAATTAATTACTATATTTACTAGTAATTATTTTCTTGGGAAAATTTATAGTAATTGCTAGTGTATAGAAAATACTATGGGGAGGAGTTGTAGCTGAAGTTAGCATATAATACTATTTTAACTTTTTTGAAAACCTACCTTCCCTCCCTATGAATACGTAACGATTGTTCGTGCAACCATTCACGCTCTCAACCAATCATAACATTAAAACATTTAATCTGGTTCCTTTCCCCCTCCCTACCCTGCCTTGTAATTGTATATATAAATTCTTTATTGCTGATAAGTACAGAACATGTACTAGAGGCAATAATATTCATCACGGCGACATGGCCAGGAGTCTTACATTATAAATGAGATTAATTTGGCAAAAAAAAAAAAAAAAAAAAAATTACCGTTACATGGGAAATTATGAGTTACACAAAATTAAACATGTAAAAATGAAATTATAATAATGAAAATATGAGGACTGAACGTCATATGGAGGAAATTATCCCAGTTCCACAGATGTAATCCACTCGAGAAGCGTGTGACGGTATTTGTAGTCGGTATCCAATTTCTGAAGGTCGACTCCAAGACGGAGAAATGCCTGAATTTTGGGGAGTGCCTGGGCAGGTAGGAGCCGACTACATAGTTTCAACCGGTTGTATTTGAGGATTAGTGTGGGCTCTGACCTCAAGGATGGCGTAGGATTGTGCCACTGACAGAAATTCCAGATGTTTGGGGCGTTTATCACTCCTGTGTACATTTTTACTGTAGTCATTAAACACCTGCTGTCAATTAACCTCGGGAGCCTGGGTACATTTAGCTGCTGAGCCATGTTCTCCGTTGAGGGGGTCGACGATGCTTATTTGTGGCCCATTTCAGGGTCCAGTATTCACACGAGAACACCGGTGTTTGAAGCGAGGGCGACGCAGATGCCCAAATTTCAGCAGCGTTTAAAATAGCCGGATAAACAGTGGCTTGAAGATATCTGGTAGTGGTTGCGGCATCGTTGGAATGAAGTAAGTGTTGTTTCGCTCTCCAGCGTAGGGTGTTAAATCGCTTCCGGAGGTATTCTGTGTGAACATTAAATTTCAGCTTCGGATCAGAATAGACACCGAGATCCTTATGGCAGGTAATCACTGGGATGAGAGTATCTAAAACTGAAGGTTGAATTATTGTTGGTTGCTGTTTCAATGAGTAAATCATTATTGCAGATTTTGAAGGGTTAAGGTTTAATCCAAACATCTTCAAGTAAGTTGAAAGGGCGGTCAAGTTCTCTGTGATGGAAGACGTAATTGCCATTGGGTTTGCAGACGGTGGGATTAAGGTAAGAAACTTTATATCGTCGGCATATATTAGAGCATCATCACGAGGACTCATGAAAGGAATCAGAATGGCTGTGAAGAGAAGGCCAGACAGGACACCACCTTGTGGAACTCCTGCATTGATTTTTCTTGTAAAGTGGGTCTTCTTCAAAGTGAGGTGGACACTTCTATTCTTCAATAAGGCGGTAAGGAAAGCTAGTAGGTCTCCATTAATCCTGAAGAAGAATTGCAGAAGCCTGAGAAGGGCTGTGACGTCTAAGCTGTCAAAAGCAGCTTCAATATCGGCGTACACTATAGCTAATTCAGATTTAGTTTCGAAGGCTTGAAGAATTGATGTCTGTGCGCAGTGGCGGATTACCCATTAAGGCAATGAGGCACGTGCCTAGGGGCCCCAAGCCAAGACATTTTCCTATAGATTAATAGACTAAAATAGATTAATGTTTTCAGTAAACATCATAAAAATCTTGATTAATTTAAGCGAAAATTTAAGCAAAAAATTCAAAAGTGCAAAATTTCATTTATTTGCCACCTAACTTTTATTTATTTTTATTCTTTTTTTTTATTATTATTTTTTGGGGGGGCCCCAAATATAATTTGCCTAGGGGCCCCAACTATCCTTAATCCGCCACTGTCTGTGCGGCCATGAGGTTTGTTATGGTGGATCTATTTTCGACTGCGAAATGGAACTGTTTCGGCTTTTGTGGCGTCAGCTGTTTGTTTAATGCTGGAAGGAGTACCTTTTCTAGAAGTTTGAGGAGGGTGGAAGAAGTTGAGATTGGTCTGAAATCGTTTAGGCTTGTTGGCGCTTTAACCTTAGGCAGTGGCCTCACAGAGTATTCATTCCATTGAGCAGGGAAAACTCGTGTGGAAAGAACAGAGTTGTATATTGAGAGTAATGCATCTAGGATATAGGGGCTAAGGCATTTAATTATGAAATGAGGTATCTTATCACGGCCTGCGGTATTAGATGGACGCAGGAAGTTAATGGCATATATCAGTTGCTGTCTTGTGATGGAAATTATGGAAAGGTCATCAGTAGGAGCAAATTGAGAGTTTTGGAGAGGAATTTCAGCAGAAGCGGAATTGGTTTTGAATCTTGAAATGTCCATCCAGTTATCTAGATCAAGATTTGAATTAATGCGACTGTGTCTTGAGGAGTATGGCGTTTTTCCTTTAGACAAGGTAGCATCGGTGTATCTCTTTATTGCTGATGCCTTGAGTCTGTTGAACATAGCTCTTGCTCTGGAGTATAGGATTCGATCTTGAGTTGTGCCAGAGATTTTCCACTGCTTTTGAAGGTACTGCTTGTTGTGGAAACTGCGCGCTAGATCTTTGGTCCACCAAGCTCTGGTTCTTGGCGAAATGTGTACGGTTTTGGCTGACGCATGGAGGGTGACTGTATTTATCCATCTTGTGATTAGATCAACTGCGAGGATTGGATCACATCCATCAAGCACATGTCATGGAATAGACTGCACTGCCTCGAGGCACTTTTTTTGGATCCAGAAAATTCGTAGAGAATATGATTTTCTTTTCGACAGTATTATGGCAATTGAAGCTGGGCATAGGCAGAACAAGAAGTAATGCAATTGGGTCGTGATCTGAATTGAAGGACGTTTCTGGTGGAATGTCGACTGCAAATTCCAGAACATAGAATCAAGTCAAGGCGATTGGTGCCTCTCGTTGGCTCCTCATTGATAATCGTAAACTTTAATGGAGAGAGATTGTTCATTAGTTGTTGAAGGAGAGGGCTCAGGTGGGGTGGAAGGTTAAAATCGCCGCAGAGAATGTGCGTAGCAGAAGGGTGTAACTTACTCATTATCCAGCCGGTAGCATCGTCAATTGTTGCAATATCTGGAGCTGGGGATATGTAGATTGCCTCTAAATCGATTAAACAGGCATTAAACTTCACAGTCACAAGTATTGCTTCATAAAATAAGGAGTTGCTAGATGTGACGTGCACAAATTTCAGGTTGGAATCTTTGACGAAGATGGCAACACCGCCGCCTCTAGATTGAGATCTTGATGTGAAGAACGATGAAATAGGTAGTATGAACGAGATTGCTGTATGTGTATCTGTAGAATTTTTTTGTTTAACGTACCAATATTTATTATAATATATACAAAATATAAATATAAATTAAAGTTTTTTTTTATATAAATATATTCACAAAAGAAAAAATATCACTTAATTACAACTTACATTTTTTTTATCAATGACGTAATAAAAAAAATTAAAGTAATTTAGTCTGTTAACATATTTATATAAATATATTAAAATCACTTTACTGCTTCATTTTTTTAATCAAAGTGAAATAATAATAAAAAACTTGGAAAGTAATTTAGTTGAAATCTTTCTTATTTAAGTTATGCTATGCAAACAGCAGAATGATTTTGATTACTAGAAGACACACTTGTGCAAGAAAGTTCGTTTTTTTTTTAAATAAGGAAGCAAAGACAACTCGTTCATGCTAAATTAGTAAGCAGCCATAACAGGCTGCTTACTAATTTCTTGCTTTTGTTTATACTTGGTCATGACGGCTAGGTCAGAAGAATTTATGTTAATTATTTTGAAAATGAATACAATTATTAACCGTGTTTAGCAGTGAGGCGTTCTTGAACTGTGGCCTACTCAAAGCGCGCGTGCTGTGCACCCTTGTGTATAACTCGGATACATAGTTATCAAGTGATATGCCGGGGGGGGGGGGGATTAGAAGTCTTTTTTTTTTTTAAGTCGTCTAGTGAAATTAGAGTGGAACAATAAGCCACAATTCCATTCACTTATTGTGTTTCTGAAATTACCAGAGTTACGTTGTTAGTTCAAATTTGCCCGTAATTGCTGCATATCCTACGTGCGACACTTTTTATATTAGTATATTTCTCTATTTTCCTTTTATTTTAAAAGGCGTGATTTGGGGACTGACTTTGTATCTTAATAACGTTTTGGGGACTGACTTTGTATCTTAATAACGTTTTGGGGACTGACTTTGTATCTTGAAATTGCAGCGAGTTGCCTCAACGTGCTCGGTAACGCATCTAGATAGTAACGCATGAACCACCCGTTTATCTACAACCTGCGTGAATCACAGCGCGTTGAATTAGGTTTTATGTTTTTAAATTTCTCAGTAAAATCACGCATTTTGAAATGAGTGATTTATTGAGATGACGCTGTGTATCGTTCATAGACAGTGGTTCGCAAAGTTTAAAAGAAGACAACTTGTTCGTGAAAGATGTTCTCGTTCTGGCCATCTTCAAAAAAATAATTGAATCGCTTGTGTTCGTAATCTAATCAGCAGTGATCAACGCTTAATCGTGCGTGAAGTTGCTGGTGAAACTGGTATTTGTTATGAAAATCAGTTTTAACCCAGAATTTGACAATTCGACGCATTGCCAAGCTTGTGCCTCGGTAATGACCACAGACTGTGGCAAGTGTTCTCACATGTCACAACAAGCAAAAGCCCACTCATCTCAATTGTGTGAGTGTGGGCGCATATATACGGGGTGTCTCAAAAATACACAGCATAACTTCAGGAATGAGTTTCTCATATGTAAACAATAAAAATACTTTTATCAACATAGTTCCGGAAATGCTTGTTTTCAGAGTTTTGAAGGTCTGTCTATGACACTTAACTGTTCACATCACCTTATAGTAATTGTTTAAATGTCTGCCTGAATACAGGCCTCACATCGACGTCTCATGGACTCGCGAAGACGATGGCAAATTCCCGGCACGTTTCGTATTGTCTCACAACCTGCCACAATTCGATTGCGAAGTTTCCGCATCAGCTACCAGAGTCGAATACACCAATGACTTTAAATGGCCCCAGAAGAAGAAATCTAGTGGGTTTAAATCAGTGAGCGTGGAGGCCAGGCAGTTGGTCCACCTCTACCTGTCCACCGACCAGGAAACCTTCGATTCAGGTAATTGCGGGCTAGGTGGTTGAAATGTGCTGGAGCGCCATCGTGCATGAAGTGTGCTTGTTGACGAATGATTAGGGGCATGTCGTCCAGGAAATCAGGCATGTTGTTTTCCAGAAAGTTTCTGTACGCCTGCCCTGTGAGTTTGTTTGGAAGTAAATGGGGTCCAAATAACTTATCACCAAAAACACCCGCCCAGATGTTGAGGCTGAACCGCTGTTGGTGATGTGATGGAAGAATTGCATGTGGGTTTTCCTCAGCCCATACGTGCTGATTGTGAAAGTTTTGGATTCCGACTCGTGTGAATTGTGCTTCATCTCTGAATATCACTAAGGCAGGAAAGCGAGGAGTTGTACCACACTGCTGCAAGAACCACTGGCAGAACATTACTCGCGCAGGGTAATCTGCTGGTGACAAGGCCTGTACCCGTTGCAGATTGTAAGGATACAGTTGTTCTCTCAACACTCTCCAAATAGTCGAACGTTGAACAGCCAGTTGCATTGCTATTAGCGCCTCCATAGCCAGGTGGGCAGGAGCAGCAGTGCGCAGCACACGCTTCTTGATTAGACCGGTGTTCGAGCCCGTGACCACCAAATACGGAGGATGCGAAAATGTCATGGAATGACCACCGCATATCCCGGAGCAATATGGCCTTAGTTGCTAATGCTCCTAAAAACCAAATAACAACAAAAGCATTGCTATTCTGCGTGTGCTAATTGCAGGAGTGGCATGCACAACATCCAAAATCTCCTCCTACTTCAGGAGTTCTAGATCTTGGTCGTCCTCTGTCGGCAGCATGAAGTGTAAAGGTCCCATGTTCACAAAGGCGGCGATGGATACCTTCGAACGTGTTTCTGTCTGGACATCTTCGTTCTGAGAACCTTTCGTGGTACAAACGACGAGCCTCCAGAGCATTGCCGTCCGCCAAACCGTACATAAAGTGCATATCCGCTTGCTCCTGATTTGAGTACATGGTCGTGGAAAACCACCAGATTCTGTCAGTACCTTGTGATGAAGGAAATCACCTGCGGGAGATAAGACATTCCGTTTAATAACTCGGGAACCAAGCATTTCCGGAACTATGTTGATATAAAATATTTTTATTGTCTACATGAGGAACTCATTCCTGAAGTTATGTCGTGTATTTTATATATACATATATGTACATATATATATTACATGGCCCTTCATAACACACTTCTGTAGAGGGTAACTTCAAGACTATTTGGACAAGAACGGAATCTTGAATATGTCCTGGCATGGATTCGTTAAGGGTCATGCTTTATTAGTCTGGTAAATTACTATTATGTCATTATCCCTTTATACAAGACGATGCTTAAACTTTTTTGGAAATATTGTATTTATGTCCTAAAAGAAGACAGAACTGAAAAGGGTTCAGAGAAGGCTGTTTTAATGTAAGTTATTGGATAGGTTGTTACTCTGCTGGGTAAGTGATGCTAATCCCGCAGTCTGGTTGCGAATAGCATCTAAAACGATATTGTCACGTCACGTCGTGTGCATGTCCGTTGTGTGGTATTCATAATTATGGAAACGGTTGTTTACAGTTTAGGGTCACGGATTGTTTAATGCGGTTTATTTTGTGCGCAGCCATTAGAGGGTTGGTTGGTGTATCCTTTTTCACTTTCTTCCGCGAATGCAATATGAATGGCTTTCCACACATTTATTATTCATCGTTTCCGTCTAGTAGAAGTCTGTTGGAATGTTTTAAATTGCAATCTGTACAGGACGTCAACAAAGCTCATAAGCACGACGTAGAACGATGGCTAGTGGAAGACTATTTCAAACGGAATATAACTTACAGCACTGATCCGTGAACCCTGTTGTGGAGATGAACGACCAGCAATACCTGACATCACATCCGAAACGAAAAGGAATCGGATGACGCCACATTTATTGCTGACCGTTTTTTATTCACAGAAACGATTTTTTTTTTCTGCACTAAAACGAAATTTGGTTGTATAAAATGTTTTTGTACATATAAGTTCCACAATGAAGAAATCTCCTGATTTATGAACAGGAATTTGACACTGGAATTCGATTTACGAACATTTGCACAATTGAAATACTTTAAACATTTATGTATTTAACCAATATTATATAGTACAGTAAAGTTTTTTTTTTTTTTTTTTTTTTTTTTGTGCGCTTGAAATCGGTGTTTTTCTTTTATTAATCTAGCACGAGGGCCATCGGTAATTTTTGAGAGTAAAAGCATGAGAATTCTCGAACCAAAAATAATAATATTAAGTATTTATTCGTATGATTTAACGACGTACCCACAATCATATTGCAGATAGGACAATAGTTCGCTGGTTCTGTTTTGTCTCCATTCTAGTGATTTCGTATATGAAAACTATTGTAGTCCAGCTGGTATCGTATATTAAATGAATGATTAACTAGTGCAGCAGCCGGTCAGACACCTCAACAAAAGAATGCTAACAAAAAGCAATTGGGTTCGTAGTCCATAGCCAATAGAAGTTCGTGAGATGATTTAATCTATATTAATCAGTTTTCCCCGTATAAAATATATGCAGAAAATTATTTCCACTCTTGTTTGGAATATAAATTCTTATAATTAAAGAAAGACCATTGTACATGAATTTGTCTTTTTTCCTATAGCTTATCTGCGTACAGCGTGACCAAAATCCATTTCTTTTTCTGATGTTCAATATTCTTTATATAGTCCGTATTGCTTTTTATTATCAGTGGGATTTTTTAAACTTTCTTAATGCCTTAAAATAATTATCTATATGTATCTTTTTAAATTTTTTATGTAATAAGTTTCTTTTTTAAGATTAATCTCATTAAGTTTTTAGAAAACCAAAGAGGACACATTTTGTTATTTGATAGAACGTACTATTAAATGCGCACCCTACTTTTTTATGGTGATCTTATAAAAAAATAGTACCATAGACAGGTCAATGGTTAGTAAACAAGAGGAAACTTGTTCAAACTTTATACTTTCCCTTTTGTAGATTGTATTTTTAGGAAATAGATATGAAGGTAAGTTGTTCCGGGAACCAAAACTAGAAGTCATTCATGGATACTGGCTCGCTAATGCGCGTCTTCTGACGTTTGTTTTTCAACCTACATTATACTTCTTTAACTGAAAGCAGTTAAAGTTAGTAGAGGGCTAGTACCATAGCACGACCACTGCAGATTTGTGGTTAAACGCGATAGTACATTAGTACGCGCGTTTGAGTTGACGGTGGTTCAAGTTCCTATGATAGCTAAATACGGTGACATCCTTTATCTTGTGAACTCCTCTGGCCCTATGTGACTAACCCTGAGTATAAACATATTTTCATATTATACTATGGACACGAACATAAAAGGTGGGGCGCGGGAGAACAGGCAGATCACTTATTCCGACCCAGGACATTGCGGAGGGTGTACTTGGAGTCCTGGTGTTTTACAGAGAAATGCCGTCTGATCCAGTGAGGCATTTTTGCCAACGCGTGCTATCTCCTGGTGCCTCTGATTAGGGGTTTTAAGTCAGAAGACACTTGGTTAGCATGTCTGGGGGGAGATGTGTTAAGGGGATGTGTTTTTGCATCAAAGCAACTAAGGCTAGGAGGCTCTGCTTTTAATGGCTGTAAATTGCGTGTATCCTATTGTCGGTTGCCATGTTTTTGTTTGATTAAAAAAATAAAGTACAATAGTTCTCTGGGGAGGGAGAAACCGTGGTCAACAACTTTCATAGTGATCGTCTTCATTTATTTTCCTTTCTTCTGGCTTCTCAAACGATCCACGCTGAAGCCAATGCTTCAGCTGCATTAGAAAAAGAAAAAAATATATATATGTTCACTATAATTCGAGATATGATTAAAAAAATGAATAGCGTTACTGGAATCAATTGTTACAATATGGACGATCATGCGGACTTGCGAACCTGCCTATAAGAATAATCTTCTTTATTTGTCTTTTTTTTTTTCCCCCTATATATATCAGTGGCTCTCTCAACAAATGATTTGTAACCCCAACCAATCTATATACTTGTGTGTTGGCATATACAGTACCTACACACCAGTCCTCGTTGTTTGTAGCTTTGTTAATTTGTGGCCATTTTCTTATAACGTTGTACACCATGGGTCGGGATAGCTCACATCGGGTCATATTGCCATTAAATCAGATTGCGTTGTGTATTTATTGAGAATTTCTTAATTTCGCATAAATTTCAATGCTGTTTTAATGGTTACTTCGGTAATTTAAATATTTTCAAGAAATATTTTAAAAAAAAGCTAAAAATATCTTCAGATGTTTTAATACACTTCTGTTATTAATGAAATGAATATAAATTTTCCAACGAAGTTTGCATATGCGTGTAAAGAAAGAAAGAACTTGGCTAAAATGCAAAGGAAGAAGCTCTTAATGCTAGCCGTGGATGGTTTTGATGGCTTTAAGTGCAAATTCCTGTTGTAGAGAACTTACAAATAGAAAGAAAAGCAAATAAAAACAACCGAAATCAGTTTAGAAAGACGATGGCGCGGGATTTGGAGCCCTTGCAGAAATAAACTGGTGTTTTTTTGTTTGTTTATAGACATCATACAAAGTTCAAAGCGTAAGAAGGAAAATAGTTGGCGACTCGAGAATATGAATTGTGGAGAGAGAGAGAGGGGAGGGGGGGTATTCGGAGTGAGGAGATTGCACCACAATGATTTTTCTTTTCAGTAATATTTTTATACTTCATTCAAAGTGATAAATGAGATTTTAAAGAAATCTGTGCTTTTTAGGCATATAACTTATTTTATTTATTTATTATTATTATTATTTTTTTTGCTTTTGGAACATCTTTTGTGAAACACAGATTGCAAATCAATACGCTTTATTTCATTTAATTTCCGGTCTCTCTGTGGCTAATGACAATTCGAAGGTCGAATTGTCGTACTCTCCAAATTTTCTTTCATCCAACTTTCACATACACCAAATTGTCATGCGGTGTATTGTCTCATGTCCAATTGACGTAATTCCATACGAATAACGTACATAATTCTCAAATAGCCTTTTTCTTTTTATCCAAATCCTCACATTTTGGAAAACTGTCAAGCATTAGTTACTCCAAGATGAGGAACTTCAACGTGAATTTTAACTAGAAAATCATAAGTTGGCTTATCACAGCGCGATTATCACAGTGGTTACCATCAATGTTCTTTCATGCCATGTTAAAAAAATGCCCGAGTTCAAATCCCGTCAGGATGGGTGGAATTTTTATCGGATTTCTTCACAACCTTGCATTGGTCTCAAACACTTAGGCAAACAAATTACTGCTGTCCCAACAAACCTAACCTCTTCCTTCATTTTCAAACTTACACAACAACAAAGCTAACATCTTAGCCAGTGGTCAGCAGTCTATGACCCGCCAGCATGATTTGGTTGACCTGTAGTCGAACATTTTAATTCCTTTAAAAAATTAAAAATCCGCCACGCAAGTTTTTGGACAATTATATCGGTAACATAAAATTAGAATTTGAAATAAGATTTCAAAATTTGAAATTACATTGTCCACTGTTTTCATTCATAAATAATCCTGGGGAAATCAATGAAATGGATGTTGCACATACACTTCAGTATTTTTAATTTTTAGGAATTGATAATTTGCGGATGGAATTATTACAATTAAAAACTTTGGCTTTATAGATAATTAAAAGTAATAGTTGAATATTGTTTGGTTTCTCTTCCACCGAAATTTTGCTGTATGAAAAAATTTCAATCGCCATTACTATCTTCATTTGGTTCTTTCTATATGTGCGAACAAATATTTTCTCAAATGAAATGCATTACGAAGCAATCTATAACAAGAGACAATTCAGAATTGTGTGCACGGTTAAAAGTAACAAAATACCAACCAGACATAGTGAACCTTTCTAAAGAAATTCAGCATCAAGGAAGCCATTAAGAATTCTTAACACTTCATTACTAAAAATTATATTTAAAAATGTATAATTAAATATTATTATTACCAAATGTTTATAAATAAATGTACTTAGAATTGAATTTAAAAATAAAAGATTCGTGAATGATTTTTTATATATTTATTACATTCTATATAATCTACACTACATAGTTTTCATTATCGATCGACTGTTATGACCCATCGAAAAATTTGAAAAGCAAGACGTGACTCACCGTAGAGAAAGGTTGCCGACCACTGTGTTAGCCGCTTTCTTTGAATATGATTGGACAAAGGAAAAAAAGAATAACCATAAATAAAAGCTGAGTCTCGTGGAGATTTCATTTTGAGGCTCTAAGCTAACCGTCTCAGAGACTTCTTCATATTCTCTCCATTTGGAAGCCATCTTTAACAAGTTAAATGTCAACAGAGTACTGTCTCACCTTGAGTATTAAAGTTCCTTTCAACCTCTGGATGATTTTTATACTATCGAAAATTTCGAGCTGCATAAGAATTAAATTATTGAGTGTAAAGAGTTTTAGATGCGAAACAAATGCAGTTGTTTCGTTATTGAATGAATTGTGTATTCTTTGTTTCCGAGAGAATGATCTATATGCTACTAAAATAAAATACTAATATACTGGCTCACTTAGGTTTATATTTAATAAATAAAATAATTTTGTGATGAAACAAGAATGCGAAAAAAGAAAAAATATATAAATTGCTTATTTGCAATAGTAACAATAGTATTGCTATTATTAGTGGTAAGAGACTGAGTTACTGAAAGCCATGATTCTTGAGCCAATTAATTGTATTTCGTCAGATTTCTGTCCATTTTCTGATCTAGGCGCAGGAGATTATGGCTACACTGGCGGCTGTGATTGATCTCTCTCTCCACACCGTGTAGAAAATCTAAATGAGATTTGAATCCCATTTAGATGGAAGGTAATTTTCTAAACATTTTTCACACCTTGGCCAAGCTTGTATCATTTTTCATCAAGAAAACAGAACTACTACATAGTTTCCAGAGAGAATATACTGAAGCCTGTTGGTTGACACAATGTTTTCAAGGCGAACATTTTTGGTAGACTTGTCAAGTAGCCAAGTACTAATTTTTTGAAACTTCGAGTAAATTGGTGGATGAGCTGGTGGTTATATATCTGTTCGTTTGATGGTGGAATGAAATTAGATAATCCAAATATTAAATATTTTGCTCATGTTTAATATATAATAATTATTAGTTGGTTATAACTCTGACTTTGAAGGTAGCGTTGAAATTTATGAAATCTGTGTTGCAGAATTATCGGAACAAAATATAAACGGTTTTCTTTGGGATAAAATCATTTTTTAAAGAAATTTAGATATTTAAGATAAGGTAAGAAAATTAATTCGCTTATTAATAACTTTAAGTCGATAATTTTAGTTCTGATAATGCAATTTTGGGTAGGTTTATGCAAAGAACGAAAGAGAGAAGTAAAAGGATAAACAAAGTTTGGACGCGTTTTTCCTACACCTGAATAAAACCAAAACCTATTAGAAGCTACATTCTGTGTTTACAATTGAAAAAAAAAAATGTATATCGTTTAGTGAAACTGCTCTTAATCCCCATCTACTTCTTATCCGACATTCGTTTTTGGCTTTTATTCATGTCTCGATCTGCACTTTTAAATTTCTTTTAAACAAACGAGACTTTTCGTTTATTTTGTCTCAGCTTTCTTTGTACTTTCGAATCGAAGAATCTGCTGTGTGTTCTTTACGTCTTTCGTCAAACAACAAAAAGTTTTATTTCCTGGTTTACTTTTCCACCATAACACGTATTCTAAACTGGCAAGTCTTATTTTATTTTCACGCGCTGCAATGGAAGACCTGCCTCTAAAGAGCTTTCATTTTACTCGTACAGATGAGTGAAGAAATTAAAAATGTTTTGCTTATATTGTGATTAATACTGTGTTACTTAGTACGTTATCCGCAAAAACAATTAGTTGCTTTAATATATATTGATATTTTACATAAACTTATCGTGTAGAAGTTTTAAACTGTGGATATTCATCTGCAGAAGTTATGCAGACACCGACAAAAAAATAGTCACTTGTGTTATTTTCCAATTAATAATGTGTATTCCCCCCCCCCCTTTTTAGCACGAGTCACTCTATGCGTTCTCGTTGGTAGGGATTCAACTAGATCCTTTAAATAGGTTATTTCAGTATTAGGCGCTTCTGAAAACAGTTGAGCCCGTAATTCATTCAAGTTTCGCTGATGTTTTTCTGTTTTTACTTTCCGTTTGCGTTCCCTATACGAATTAAATCTAATGACTTAGCTGGCCAATTTAAACGCCCTCGTGCCAGCTTAAAACAGAAGCCCCGGAACCGGACATTGTCATCCTGGAACACAGGATTACTGAAATCATGAGTGTTCAGCAAAAGGGACAACCTGATCATCCAGAATATTTGTGTAACCAGCCTGATTCATCGTGATGGATATTTCAAATAGGGGATCCACTTCAAAATAGTTAAAACATCCCCAAAGCATCATTGACCCAGTACCAGCTTGTACATCTAGCGCGATGAATACTTCATTGATTTTCCTGTGAGTTCGGTGCCTGGCATCGTTAGTGTAAGCAAATTTTGGATTTGTTAGACCACATCGGAGCTATCCAATCATCAACAGTCCAGTTTTTATGCCTTTTAGTCCATATTTGTCGGGTTGTTTTATGTGCAGCTGGCTGTTAACATCGGTCTTTTTTCGGAGAGATAGGGGACTACTCCAGTTTTCGGTGTGATGCAATTCTCTCAAAGTGTTCTCTGAGAAATTGACTGATGAAGCCATTGTTTAACTGTTTGCAGCAGTTTTTTTATCTTGTTTGAAATCGTTTACTCTACGTGCTATTCGTCGCTGATCACGATCATTTGGCACGAGCATTTCGACTTCAGTTCTTCCGCTGATTTCTGGTTAATTTCGACTCACACCATTAAGAGTTCTAAAATACCATTATGGTATTTTAGAACTCTTATTACTGTTCTTTCTGTAACACCAGCAAATTCAGCTAATTCTTTAACAGAGTATACATGCCCTGCCAAATTCTATCACTTTCCGTCACTCACTGACATCTTTTCGGCGCTCCATCTTTCGTGATGGAAACCCTTGCATTTTCAGTTGTAGCTGGAGAGCGACGAAGACACGTGTTCAACCTGTTATATGCTCTAAATACCAACGTGTAATTTTTTGTCTACTGTCTATATATTTTATCTTTATACGTCAACTAAACTAAGTTGAATTATTTTTGTTGAATAATAATGCCATTTACCTACCGTTGTCAGAAATTTTATCGTGTTTGGCCACTAGTTGTATTCCACAGAATTATTTCCCCGTCGTTGTTAAAAATACTCTTTGCGAGCGTGGTGAAGTTATCTATCTACAGTATGATTCTCGCCCTTAGTTTTTTTTTTTGTTTGTTTGTTTGTTCATTATCCGACCGACAACGATGGAAGACATTCCTCCCACTTAATCGAAGATATGGAACTTCAAGTTCCGTCTCTTTATTTTCGATTTAGACTTTGTTTGGCCCGAATGAGATCTCCTTTAACGTTGTCAAGTACATGTAGTAGTGGCATGTGATGCAAGAAAGCAAGTGTATGAGCTTATGCAGCATCAGCAAAAAAAAAAAAAAAAAAATTACAAAACAAATCCATCTAAATGTTTGTCCAGTTCCTCCTTAAATTTATTTAGCCTATCAACTTCCACAACGACATCTATTCTACGTATGTCTTTCCTTAATTTGAATTTATGCCCCCTTAGGTTCGTAATATGAACAAATGGAAGACTCCCATCAAAATTCAGAATGCTCAACCCATTCAAGGCTTTATACACCTCAATCAGACCACCTCGCAGGTGGCGCCTCCGTAGCCAGGTGAGCAGGAGCAGCAGTGCGTAGCACACGCTTCTTGATTAGACCGGGGTTCAAGCCCGTGACCACCAAATACGGAGGATGCGGAAAGGTCAGGGAATGACCACCGCATATCCCGGAGCAATATGGCCTTAGTTGCTAATGCTCCTAAAATCCAAATAACAAACAAACAAACCTCGCAGGTGCCTAGTCTCCAGCCACTGCAATTTGTAGAACTTAAGCCTCCCTTGGTAACAGGATCCCTTCATTCCCCTCACCAATCTTGTTGTCATTCTCTGTACACGCTCAAGCAAATATACATCCTTCCTAAAATGAGGCCTCCAGACCTGTACGCAGTACTCAAGGCGTGGCCTGACTATTGCCTTATACACAGGGATAATCACCTTTTCCCTGCTAGCAAAATTCCTATATATCATTGACAAAACCCCATGACCTGCCCTGGTAGCCTGTCTGCATTGCTCAGAAAACTTCATATCTGATTGCACAATTACTCCCAGATCTTTTTCATTTTCTACCACCTTAAGTGTAGTACCACACAGTTGGTACGTTTCTCTGGGGTTACTTCTACCCATATGCAGTACTTTGCATTTGTCAAGGTAATGTCAGTTGCCACTTCTCAGCCCATGTGCCCAAATTTTCTAGATCCTGTTGCAGTAGCACACTGCTATTACTGTCATCAACAACCCTGCCAACCTTTGCATCATCTGCAAACTTCGACACTAAGCCTGATATACCTTCATCAATATCATTGATAAATATACAAAACAACAGTGGACCCAAAACCGAACCCTGCGGGACTCCACTAATAACATTAGGCCACGAAGAGCAGCAGCCATTGATTACCACCCTCTGTCTTCTCCCACTCAACCATCCTTTTATCCATTGCAGCAATTTACCCTTAACACCATTCTGCTCCAATTTGTACGGTAGTCTTCCATGCGCAACAGTGTCAATAGCGTCCGTGAAATCCAAGTACTGTACATGATATCAAAATTATTTTTTGAATCCAGTTCCTTTGTAACCACATCATAATAACCAATCAAATTTGTCAGACAAGACTTTCCCTTAAACCCATGCTGTGTCTGAATTATTGTTGCAGTCTTTTCTAGATGATCCCGCAATGCATCTTTAACCAGTGACTCCATTATTTTACTCGAAACAGAAGCTAAACTAACTGGTCTGCAATTACTCGTGTAACCCTTTGATCCCCCTTTGTGAATTGGAGATACATTTGGGGACCTCCTCTGAGTCCAAGGATGCTCTCATAATTATGGCTAAGGGTTTGCTTACTTCTTTTGCCGCCTCCTTCAATATAACTGGATAGATCCCATCCACCCCAGGTGCCTTTCTTGTATTTAACTTCAACAATTTCTCCTCCACTTTGCTCTCAGTTATTACAAAATCATTAAGCACCATGCTACAATTTGATAACCTTCTGCCATTTTCAAACCTTAATAACTCATGTGTGAATGTAGATGCAAAATATTCATCCAGTTTGTTTGCTATCCGAGCTGGATCATGAACAGTCGAACCATCGATACCAAGTGGACCAATCTGATACCTCCCCTTCCTTTTAGAGTTTATATAAGTAAAGAAATCCTTGCTGTTTTTCTTAGCATCTTTTGCCAAAGGTTTCTCGTAATCTGCCTTCGCCTGCCTAACCTCCTTTGTGACTTGATTACAGACTAGCTTATATCTGCCATAGGCTTCTGTGTCGCCTGATAATTTATATGCATCCCATGCATTTTTCTTCTCTGTCACGAGTCTCATTAGTTCATTTGTTAACCATTTAGGCCTGAACCTTGAACAATATTTCTTAATTGGTATTAAGAAATTCCTTGAATTTCTTAATACCAACGATTAATTCCTTGAATGCTTCCCACTTAGAATTTGCTGTTGGTAACATCATCAGCTGATCCCACTGTACAGAATTTAAAAACTGTCTGAGACCACTGTAGTCACTTCTACGGAAGCAAAAACCCTTTCCTTTATCCCTGATGGTAATTACAGTATACCTTTAAGTAAATCCGACATCAGTACACTGATCACTGCCACCTAGTGGTTCCTTTATCTTCAAATTCTTAATGCACGAATGATCACTGGTGATAACCAGAGCAAGAGTATTATCCTCTCTGGTTGCCTCTTGAACATGCTGCTGCAGAAAACAGTCAACCAATAAATCCACAAAAGTCTTACTAGTGTGCGAGTGACCACCCCACCAGTTCCAGTCAATATCTGGGAAGTTAAAATTCCCCATTATAAGACATTCTGATTTACTAGCCCATTCTATTTCTCTGCTCAATTGTTCATTGTACTCATTCGAGTCATTAGGCCCATAACCCACTCCTACTCTTATTTTCGCTTTCACAGTGCTTATGTTACACCAAGCTGACTGAACAGTGCACTGTTCATCTATATCAACCGGATGCACTTCTTTTGATTTTGTTTTTCTTAATTAACAGGATAACACCTCCTCCCTTTCTGTACAGTGTATTCCCCAAATTGAAATTCTGCATTCCTAATATCAGTGTGACACCACGTCTCTGATATCCCAACAATATCCGCCTTTGATGTCTTGACCAACACTTCAAATTCATCAAATTTATTTACTATACTTCTGGCATTGGTATACATGCACCTATGGGCACCTCCGTAGCCAGGTGGGAAGGAGCAGCAGGGCGCAGCACACGTTTCTTGATAAGACCGGGGTTGGAGCCCGTCACCACCAAATACGGAGGATGCGGAAAGGTCAAGGAATGACCACCGCATATCCCGGAGCAATATGCTAATGCTCCTAAAAACCAACCAAACAAACAAACATGCACCTATGTCTTAACGTTTTGCATAAAAATCACGTTCCAACTCGCTGCTGGACAGTGGATATTGCTGATTTTGCTCACACGGTTGGAAACTACTTCGTTCGATTTCCGTCTGAAGCTGAACTGGCAGGACGGGAGAGTCCTCCGTTCCTGTCGCCGGCTGGAGGAATTTCTGAAGTCTTTTTCAATCGAGGCGATGGTTATCCGATATCGGGGGGTAGGAGAGAATCCCGCCCCGTTCGTGAGTTATTCCGGGATCTTTTAGCTGCACAGCATGCGGAGCAGCCCGTGAACACAGATTTATATATTCAGGTAGATAAATATATGAATATGAGCGACAGCTCCAGTGCCATTAAAAAATAATTTGAATTTGTCAGGGAGAAGGTTTTTTATTTTAATCTCACCATGGCTAAGTTAGTTCGGTGTGAAGCAGGGGTTTTGTGATTTAAAATTTTGTTCATAGGCTTACTTTCCTGGTTTTTCATTCACATATAATACATTTTAGTGACAGTAAAAGTCCAAATAGATCTAATTATTAGGTTTTCCAACTAATCATATAACCGAAAAAAAAAAAAAAACCAATGAAAATCGAATATTCGTTTACCATCTGACAGTATCCCAAACCGAAATTTTAGGTCAGAAGCGACCGTTTCGATCACAGTTCCATTACATTGGTCTTGATTAGTAACAAAATTATAGAATAAATAATTTATATAAGAAAGGAAAGTAAGAAAAGTTATACATACATCTTTTATTCTTTGTCTTACTTGGTTACGGTTAACTATCTAATTTAAGAGAGTATTAACTGCCTGCCAGTCTACAACTAGAGAGAAGAGTCCAAGGACTCTTCTCTTTAGTGTTTATCGCTTTTCGCAACTTCGACCGCCTGTCATCAAGCAGTATCCGAGCGATCAAGCGATAAATACATTCCTTCTCTGACCAGTTGCCAACTATGCAGGCAGTCCTGTTTCTCTTGTCTCATTAATCGAGAGATGGTGTCATTGCGCCTCATCCGCTGCAGATTTTATTTTCCTTCCTTCTCTGGAACTGTTATGATCTCTGCTTTGATCACAGAAATTCCTTACGTAACGAGTAGAAATTCCCAATAACTACCAGCGTTGGTTGTTTTTATTTCCATGTAAAAACGTACTGGTGCGCCGTTTCTCCATTGAGTGTCCATTAGGAAATCAATAAATACTCGGAATAATTTCTTTCCAGTATTTTCTTCCTGGCGTCTAGCAGCAACTACAACCTGTCCTTGGCCCGAGTTCGAATCCTGTGGAGACAGCAGGTATTTTTAAGGACTTTATTCACATTGTGGGTTTTATGATTTTCCCCTCTCTAAAATCTTTTTCATCACGAAAAATCGATAAACCGACCACATCGAATTTTGCTGTAACTAGTATTAAAATATCTAGTTAACATAAATTATTGCTGAACCTTTTAAATGCTGTTTCTTGTTTTGCTTTTACTTTTCCTTTGTCATTTCCTCGGTACTAATTAATTATCCAACCCACCAATCAAATAACTTATAAGGTTCCCTTTACAGTCTCATTTCTTCTTTTCCCGCACACATTATTACTTCTATCATCAATTTTATAGCATTGGAAAGAAAGAAGCCATGAAATTCTTAAGAAGCTTTAAATTCGATTTGGCGTGTTACTAAAAACAAAAGGGTTTAGGATTTGTATTTGTGATTCTGAGCGAAAAGTAATAGAATGCAATCTTCCTTCTCTAATATAACAGTAAATAACTAAGCCCCTGTAAATTGGTCTTTCCCGCATAGCCTCTCTGTTAGATGGTAGAGAGTACCTAATCAGTGTATCAATTCCTTAGATAACAGCATCCAGGCTAAGGCTGGGATATCAACGGCCTGTTTGGTAATAGCAAAGTGTAACAGCCCTCATCAGTTTGGCGTGTTAGATAAGGATACAAAGTTTCCAAGGAGAAAATTATTTATTGCGCAAAATGTTCGGTTGAGTTGTTGTTGGATGTTCGCTTCAACTTTTAAGGGACGAGTTACCGTGAAGTTTTTGTCACCGAAAGAACTTCATAAAATGTTGGATTTTCATATTTCTGTAGGGATTTTGAGACTATTTTTGAGTTTTACAGGCAAGTTAATTAGTTAATTCGGGTATTTGAATACCATTCATTTCATACCAACAATAAACGCACTCTTATTTATCTACGCGCGGCATTTATTCTAAAAGAAAGTAGAATATTCGAAACAGTACTCCTGGAAGGCTTTTGTCTTTGGTATTAAAGCATTTTTTTGCAGATCAAACGGAAAAACCGTTTTTTTAACCTCAACAAGCAAAATAATAATATTTGCTGAATTTCCATATGTAGTTTTATAGGACTTCGATGCTGCTACAGAACAATACCAACAGATTTAGAAAATGATTGGCAGAGTTCCCTTCCAACGAAAATATGTAAGATTGTTATCTTTAGCTATTCACGTAGGGCTGCAACATCTTCGGGTTTGATCTAAAGTTTCAAACCTCCCTTTTCTTGACTATAATACTCGTGGTATGGGAAGGTAATCATAAAATATCGATTTATTTTTACTTCAAGAGCGTTAAACGCTTTCAAATTTGAATAATCTTCAAAACCGATTTAATGTGTTAAGAAAACCAAAAGCTTTTATTTCTTGAAAGCGAATTTCCTAACGCATCATACAAAAAGTCTTGTATCTACAGAAAAGCGTTAATTTTAAGGTAAAATTCAAATGCATTCTTTTTTTGTGATTATTTTCACTATACAATACGAATCAGAAGTCACAACCCGAAACCTATTTGTGTTTCATATGATAAAAAGCGAAATTAACGCTATGGTTTTACGTGCGCCATTACAGAAATAGGAGGTAGGTAAGGATGTTCAACGTGACCATGGCTAACATTGATTGATTGACTTTTCGAAACTTTTGATTCATGCTGTGATTTATGATTTTGCTAATCGAGGCGTATATTAATATTATTTTCAGTAATTTGGAAAGTGCCAATCCTGTATTGCACACACGGGCGCGCGTTTCGATACCACACTGATTAACGTAAAGAAATCAGGGCGTATGGAAACGATGTTTGTGTAAATATGATCAGATACGTTCTTCGTGACATTTAAATTTAAGTTCCAAGTTCCAATTAGAGTATATTGAAAAGGTTCAACGAAAATCCAGAATGAGCATTAATTGCGGCTTTATTAGAACGTGACACATTAGAAGAAAAGTAAGAAAATAATACATTTTCTGTTGTTTATACTCCAGGATGGATTGGGTTGAAACCCATGTCGCCGCTGCAAAGCGTTAAGTAGGAATAGTTGTCACCGTTGTGGATGGAATATTCATGAACAATGACTGTAGGATAGTGTACGTATATGGTGTTTTGCACTTGCGATGCATCAATAAAATTAAAGTATCGATGAGTTTTTCGGAATCAGTTCGCAACTCCTGTTTCAGTCTGGACTGTACCAGCTAATTGTTTCGCTGGAACAGTCTGGACGAGCTGTGATACTTCTTCCTATACTTCTCCAGATATGCTTGATAGCATTCAGAACGGATGAACAGGCAGGCCAATCCCTACAGACAATACTCTCATATTGTTGACCAGCTGTGTTCTCTAGGATTGGGTATTGTCGCCCATCGTAACGAAATCTTCGCCTAGATCACCAGCGCAGGAAAGAACCGTGAGTCACTGGATCTCACATATCTGCGTTGCATTCATGTTCCTGATAATGTGAAAATCTATACAGCCACAGACTGATACCATCCCATACCAGTAATCTACCTCTAATGCCCACATTTTGCTAGCCATAAGGTGTCAGTTATTCAATGAAAACTCCGCAATAGGTCTTTTCGTATGAAGTCCATGTCTGCGCAGACGATTCGGATGGCTTAGGTTGAAACCCATGTCGCTGCTGCAAAGCGTTCAATCGCCAAGTGCGACGGGCAGGGCGCAGTAAGGTCATAGAAGCCCTTGCCCCAATAAATCCCACTCCACTCCAACAGCGACAGGCAGGCAAGGAAGGGGGAGGGGAGAGATAACGACATTGCCTAGGAATTGTTCGTGGTCTACGACCGTGACTTAGACATCTAAAAATGGTCTCGATTTCTTGAAACCGCTTCCACAGCTTGCTGACTGACACTTGTGACACACCAAACCATGCCGCAACGTGGCATTATGATTGTCCCGTCCCGGTCTCCCGATGACTCTCCGAAGTGGTAGATTCGAGCAAATTCCTCTGAGATGGCATTTCCAGTTTAGAGTCCAGTCACAATATTATGACCCCTCCCCCAATGCAGACATCACACACCGCAAGCATATAAGGCTTGATGTTCGGCATCCGTGAACACAATAACAACCTCTGTCAACCTCTGCAAAGCACGTGACCTATCAGACTTGAAAAAAGGCGTGATCATCGGCTAACGGTTGTTAGGACCGATCGGAGTGCTACTGTTGCTCAATTGGCCGTCCAAATGAAACGTGGGGCCACCAGAAAGGTCTCCAACAGGACAAAAAAAATCAAATTATTATTTTAGGGTTGCCCATAATTGAATACATTAACCCATATTTGTGTCTGTAAATTGCGTGTGTTCTGTCGTCGATTTGCCTGTTTTGCTGGACGAAAAAACCCATTTCTTCCAAACCTTGCTATCTACGCCTGAAACTGACTAACTCAGCCACGGAGTGAAAAAGCCCATTAAAATTCCACGCGTCATCGACGGGATTCGAACCCGGGCCTTTTCCACCCGGTGTGTGAAGGACGGTGACGATACCACTGTGCTACCCACGCAGACTCTCAAACACGACAGTGAAGCAGACCCTGTTGCGTATTGGGCTCTGGAGCAGACGCTTGGTGACAGCACCTATGCTGAAGGCCGTTCATCGTAAACAATGCAGTAAGTTTGCGCAGCAATACCGATCCTGGCCGAGTGGCAACGGGTGGCCTTCTCAGATGAGTTTCTGCTCCAAGTGGATGGACGGTGGCGTATTGTGTGAAACCTCCGAGAACAGACATCCGGACACGATTATTGGTAGAAGACAGGCTGGTGTGGGCAGCGTTATGGTCTGGGAAATGTTTTCATGGCATGTCTTGGGTCCACTGATACCTCTGGAGGGCATCCTGAACGCAAATGGTTACCAATCGATCATCGCTGATCAGGAACACCTGTACATGTTGATTGTGTTCCCTGGGGGCGATGGTATCAATCAGCAAGACAATGCGCCATGCTATGTCGCCAGAATTGTCCGTGAGGGGTTTGAGGAACACGAAGAAGCCTTCAGGTTTACTCCCTTGGCTACTGAATTCCTCGAATCTTAACCCAATGGAAAATCTATGGGACCACCTCGATCGACAGATCAGACGGATGGATCCCCACCAAGGAACCTACAGGAATTCCGGGGTGCACTGCAGTCAGCATGGTCACAGATACCCGTAGCAACCTTCCACGGACTTCAGTCCCTCCCACGGCGGCTGGCTGTGGTGCATGCTGCGAAAGGCCTATATTCTGGATAATAGATAGGTGGTCATAATAATGTGACGGACTTCCTGTAATCGACTGGTATGTTTATGACGTAGTGATGGTTGTGTTAAATGCTTATGGAATTGGGCTCCGTTTTTTTTTAATGTATAAGCGTGGTTTAAAGAGTAGTTAGATTTATAAAATACAGGGTGTCTCAAAAATATTGGTACAAACGTTTAGGGGAGGTAGGTAACATCTAAAGGAATGTGAATCGCATAGGAACCCATAACAGGAAACGTCACGGGAAAGTAGTAGCAGAGGCACAAGAAGCAGAAATGACACAAGACAGTAATTAGTGGCAAACATTTATTTGACATAATATTAACAATGCAGTACGAGATGGATGCATTTCATGATGTTACAACAGATGCTCAAAGGTTCCACCATGAGACGCGATGCATGCGTGACACCGACGCAGCATGGATTGCAGACACGATCGAACACATCTGGAGTTTCTGACAGTAGCAGCAGCGCAGACGAGTCTCGCCCTGAGATCCGTTTCCACAGGCGATTCATACACGATAGATTTGAGCCCCCCCCCCCACAAAAAGAAATCAAGGCTCGATAAATCAGGTGAGCGTGGGGCCCAGGCCAGGCAAAGGGTCCACCACGGCCAATCCATCGACGCCCAAAACGCCGGTTCAAATGGTCACGAACACACCTTCCATAATGGGCAGGCGCCCCGTCATGTTGAACCAAATGTTGCTTCTCACATTTTCTGGAACATGGTCAAGTAACCCTGGTAGAACTTGTTCAAGAAAGATCCGATATTTAGCGGAGTTCATGCGGGATGGTAACAGGTATGGGCCGACTAAGCAGTCACCGACCATACCTGCCCACACATTTATTGCGAAGCGATGTTGTGCCTCATGGGGCGCACACCGTGTGGGCCTTTGCTAATCCATACACTAGGTGCATGTCTGCCAGCTCACAGTTCGTATATCGATGCATGCTCTTCGTGCGGCGACTACTGCTTGAATGAGTAAACCAGAAATTTTCCCTCTCACGAACTGATGAACAGCGCCGTGTACCGACTTACGGGGACGTTTCTGGTTATGGGTTCCCCTGCGATTCACATTCCGTTAGATGTTACCTACCTCCCCTAAACGTTTGTACCAATATTTTTGAGACACCCTGTATATGACATGGTTGGAGAACTTCGGTGAGTTGTTGTTTGTTTGTTATTTGATTTTTAGGAGCATTAGCAACTAAGTCCATATTGCTCCGGGGATATGCGGTGGTCATTCCCTGACCTTTCCGCATCCTCCGTATTTGGTGGTGACGGGCTCGAACCCCGGTCTAATCAAGAAGCGCGTGCTACGCACTGCTGCTCCTTCCCACCTGGCTACGGAGGCGCCACTTCGGTGCGTCATAGGATAAAATTTTATTGCAGGTATTGAAGAGACAACCAACATATCGGTGTTTGGAAATTGTCTTCGAATTCTAATAGTGACATAGATCATAGGCTTACCATAGAGAATTTTCCCTTCTGAAAATTCCCATAGACTTTACATTGTCCCGTTGAGATAACATTATGCAAAATGGAGACTTGTTATCTTATTGCCTTGGAAATTTACTGGCTTTGGGGTAGCCCCCTTTAGGGAGAAGCCATTAAATATTTATATGTCGCTACGTACTGGGAATATATCAGTCTTTCTTAGTAAGATTTCACATTTACATTTCAGAAAAGTGTCATAGGTTAACATGGAGCTAGTTTAAAGAAACTTAAAGTGGCTATAACTCTTAATTTTGGAGTTGAGAATCTTACTTTGGAGGAAAAGAATCTATTTGAAATTACTCATTTTGTAAATAATTTTGTGGCGCGCCCTGTCCGTTAGGGGTTGAGACCCGTAAACCAACCTTGATGAATTCTTCAACTCTTATGCAGATTTCATCACGGGTGGGGTCAAATGTCTATATAGACTGTTAAACTGTTGAAATTAATTGGTTGTTGTCTTCTAAATTATTTGTGTAATAAACAATGTCAGAAGAAGACCGAGATATTACTTGCCCGGGAATTTGAAGCATATTCATCTTCTTCCGAAGCATATTCTTCTGTTGATTTTGCAACAAAACAGGTGTTTCCTAACAAAGAATCTTTTCAGACACCAGTAAAGCGTAAAGGTAATAGGAAATCAAAGACCCCTAAAACTGTTAAAAAAAGGGGAAAAAGACAAAACAAAATTGGATAAAAATAAGACTTCGAATGATGAAGACGATAAGAATCGCCAGTCTCTCGTTAAAGAAGTTCGAGCTAGCACAGCCGAGAACAGTGACGGCTATGGAGTTCTTGATTCCCGTAGTGGTACAGGGGACAAAATAGTTAATGTTTGTAGTAGGGAGGACCAAGAGATTTCTTTTATAGATGGTTTGAACCTCGGATGATCATTACATGCCTCGGAGGTGTATGTGACATTGGCTAAGATAAGAAGAGCTTTGGGAGAAATAATGTGTAAAGATTCAAGTAAAATAACAAAACCAGCGTCTAATGGAATTTATGGTCTCTGGGCTTACGTGGAGGCGGTGACCACATCTTTGGTTGTGAACAATGAGCGCCTTAAGGTACGAGCTAGAGATCTGGGGAAGAGTGCTTCTTAGATAAAAGAAATGTTAGATTGCCAGATTGAACTTCATAAGAAGTCTTATGCAGAGTTAGTGCTGTAGGATCTCAAGTTGGTTCATCCTGTTGTCATTCAGAATAAACGAAGATCCAAACAGAGGCCTGACAATGTAAGTCGGTATAGATCCTTATCAGTTCCTAGAGATGTGCCTGATCCTCAGAATCTGATTATTTTTAGGCCTACTGAGGACTCTTCCTTGAGTTCTAGTCAGGATATAAAGCAGAAGGTGACTCAAGTCATTAAGCGTGACCACAAGGAGATGAAAGTAAAAGGTATTCGTCTCCTTAGGAATAGGGGGATCCTTGTGGAGACCACAAATTCGGTGGATGCTAATAGGATCTCTTCTGCTTTGAAAGAGATAGGTCTTACAATGGAGAAACCTCTGTTATCTGATCCAACAGTGTTAATATATGGTGTCCCTCGTGAATATACTAAGGGGGAAACACTTGATCTTTTCGTTAAAAACTTAAGACTATGGTTTCTCGCAGGATGAAGTTAAATACGAGGTGACTTTCAGATTTAGTTCTGAATCTGGTGCAAAGGTGGTTAATTGGGTGGTTGGATTTAGTCCTCGCATGATGCGGCATATTTTAGATAGCGATAGAATCTATCTAGGATTTACATCATACAGGTTCCGTAAGTTTACGATTATAATCAAGTGTTTTCCGTTGTTTCGGGTATGGCCCCTCGGCACAGTTTTGTTCGCATAAGGCAGTTTCTTGTGGACACTGTACAGAGGGTGGTCATGTCTATGGAGATTGTCCCCATAAAGAAGACTCTCCAAAATGTATCAATTGCAAGAGACGTTGTAGAGATTACAATCATTCTATAAGGGATGCCAAGTGTCCAGAATACTTAAAAACAGTACAACTTACGGAGAGCAGAACCAAACATGAGTGATAATGGTTCGAATTCAGCAACAGCGTTGGCCGATAAGAATCCAATTCTAGGTAATATTATATATGAGGGGATAAAAGTTCTTCAGATAAATGCTCAGCACTGCAAAGTGGAAATGGATGAGATTAGAATAACAGCATTTGAAAATAATTTTGATATTATTTGCATACAGGAACCCTTTCATTCTTTGCAGGTAGAGGGTGGGGCACACAAAGTTATGGGTTTTTCCACCTCAGCAAGAATTATTCATTCGCTTGATAAACCTCCAAAAAGTGCCATAGTTGTTATAAATAATGATCTGGTTGTTACCAACATTACAGATATGTGCACGGACACTGTGACCTGTTTAATGATTTCTACAAGTTTTATAAATTTTTACTTGCATCTGTTTACTGTTCACCAAGTGAAGACATACAATTGACTCTCCATCGTTTGGACAATATATGTACTAATATCGCTTCTAAAAATCTTATAATAACAGCGGATCTAAATGCCAAATCCAACTTCTGGCACAGCGGTTTTACCGACCCTAGAGGATTAGCTCTCGAGGATTTAATTTCATTCTACAACTTAAGTGTGGAAAACTTGCCTGACAAGCCGTTCGCATTCTCTACTGTGAATGGCGAATCAAACATAGATGTCACTCTTACCATGGTTAAAATAGATAATTCTAACTGACTGGGATGTTATTCCAAGCCTTGTGAATAGCGACCACCGCGCTATTGTATTTGGTACGAAGCCTCGACAGCAATATAATGATGATTCACAACCACACGATCTTAGACGTTTCTCAATGAATACCATTAAATTTAACAAATTCAGAGATTACCTTCTCATTATTTTCTCTGCAGATAGTTTAAATGTTATGACGGCAATGGAATTTACAAATTTCGTCCAGACCCACCTGTATTTGGCAATGGAGTACTCAGCCAAAAGAAAGCAGACCAGAAGAACTTCTGTTCCTTGGTGGTCTTCAGACTTAAGTAACCTGCGAAAGCAAGTTAAACAGGCTAGAAAAGAATTCCAGCGACATAGGCATCTTTCTGCCGAGGATGTTCGGACCTTCAGGGAAGCTTACAGTACTCTAAGGAAAAACTATCAAAAGGCAATTTCCAACTCAAAAGAAAGTTATTGGAAAATTTTTTAACGGATATAGGAAATAAAGAACCGTGGGGCCTGGTTTACCGGATATCAAGGAACAAAATGGCTTGCGGAGATGTTTATAACACAGTTAAAGTAGCTGGTCAAGAGACTCAAGACTGGATGTCTACGGTGGATTCCATAATTAGCAACCTGTTCCCCAAAGATATATTGGATCTAGATTCACCTGAACAAATGCAAATACGTCATGATAATGAAAAGTATGAAGGACCATCAGACCATTGAACCCTTTTCACTCCTGGATTTGGGCCCTGCCGTGGCAAAGCTGAATGGTAAGAAATGCCCCGGTACTGACCTGATTGAGAATACAGTCATAGTTAAATTTTTTGAATTTTTCCACACATTCTTTTAAATTTGATGAATAAGTGTTTACTAGAAGGAATATTTCCTCGTCGATGGAAAATAGCTCTACTAAAGATACTGCACAAGCCTGAGAAATTAATATCAGATCCACTGGCCTACAGACTTATTTCGCTTTTAGCAAACCTGGGGAAATTGAGTGAATGTTAGCCTCAAGAATCCAAAAAATGCTAGAAGATCATCAGTTATGTTCAGAAGCACAATACGGCTTCAAGAAAGGACAGTCGACTGAAGACGCTATAAATCTTCGGACCAACTGTGTCCAACTCACCTACTAAATACGTACTCGCTGTGTTTGTGGACTTTCATTACGCGTTTGACACTTTATGGTGGGAAAGTGCCCTCAGGAGCTTGAGATTCGCAGGGTGTTATGCGATCGTATTTCGACATATTATATTAAGGTGGTGGCAAAAATCTTACGTACTGGGCTCATATTTCAAGAGGATGCCCCCAAGGATCAGTGTTGGGACCTCTCCTCTGAAACGCTGTGCTAGATCAGTGGTTAACGAGGGAACACAATGGTATCAGTAAGATAGCCTATGCGGATGACTTGGTGATCGTTGCTGATGGAAGCACAAGGAGAATAACTGAAGAGAAAATACAGTCTATCTTGGATGACTTGATGTCATGGGCTACGGTCAACAAACTGAAAATATCCCCCAGCAAAACCAGTTTTATGACTTAAGAACCATTTTAGCCACAATAGACCGCCTAGAATCCGACTAAATAATACCCAAATCCCCTATGTATCCCAAACTAAGTATTTGGGTATCACCTTAGATAATCAACTCAGTTTTCTGTCTTATGTGTCAAAACTCACGGACAAAAATCCGTTTTTTCACAGCCTCAGTTATGAGAGGCTCCAGGAAAGAGTGGGGATTATCTAAGAAAACCTTGAACCTTTATTATAAAACCATATTTTTTCCTATTATATCATATGCAGCAAGTGTTTGGTACCAAAAAGTATCAAAGGTAAAAGTGAAACAGAAACTTATTTCCACAACAAGATCAGTTCTTCTGACGATCAATAATATTCCAAGGATTGTTTCAAACAATGCACTCCAAATACTTGGCGGTACGATTCCTGTAGATTTATATATTGCTTTTCGGGGTTTGATTTACTACCTAAAAAAAAGGACAGTCTAAGACAATGCTTGGAATTACGACTGACCCAGCCAGCGACTTTAAAAGGGAGAAGAAAAAACTTTGGAAGGAATTTACTGTTGTCTGGCAAAATAGATAGTACGAGAGCGAATTTGGGCTTGTAACAAGAAAGTATATTGCGCAAATGGAATTCTCAACAACCCCTGGAGTTATTTCGTGGTTTAGACCGTCTATGACAACTTCTTATCTGCTAACAGGGCATGGGTCCCTCTGGGCTAAGTTATTTGAGCGTGGACTGAAGCCTGATCCGTACTGCACATGTGGGAAATATGAAACTTGGATTCATGTATTCCTGAACTGTCCATTGTGCTCAACTTAGAGCGAATTTAATGTCTACGGTTCCAAACTTATTGGAGAACAATGTAAATATCTTAGTTGAAAACCATAATAACTTTACTGCTGTGCAAACCGTCTCAAGATCAGTTTTCATATTGAGGACTCTGCTAAGAACTTCAGCTTCTTCTGGGAATTGACTTCACAAATGACCAAACGATAGAAGATTTAAGTTAATTGTTATTGACTTATATGGATTGTTATTGTGTTGATTTATATTAATTAATGTTGCATTGATCTTGGCCAATTGTTATTGCCAAGATTTAGGTCAAATGTTATTGTAAAGATTGGTTTCTGTGAAACACAAGGTTTATGAGAATAATTTAGTAGCTATCTCATTGTGCTTGTCAACAGGTTTGAAAGTTCCGGCGGACAGTAGACAGTGTTGTTAATTGTCCATTGTATATCATATATTGTTTTCTTGGTTCTGAGGAATTCTGAGACTGAGCATATTTAAATATCTGTTTAATATAATTATTACTGGGTGTTAGTGAGGATAATTTGTGAAAGTTCTCCACTAGTAATTCATTTGTCGACACCCACTGGTATTGCACTACATCCCGTGGGTCCATTGCACTTCATTCGGCACAAATACAAAACGTAAACCCGGGCCTAGAGAAGGGCACCGGGCAGTAGCTGTTTTATGTTGGCGGTGGTAAAATACCTCGCACATGTTTTTAGGCTAGATTTATTGAGTTTCTACACCAAAACAGATGAACTAGGTGGAGATGGGCTTTTGCCAATGAGCCACCCTTGACTCTGGAATGCACGTAGGCAGTGCACCAGGAGGTCAATTATAATATAATGTCTTATATATGTGTAACGAAATGTTAATGTATATAAAATTGTATATATATATCTTTTTGTAAGTATTGTATATATATTTATGTAATAATTGTGTGTACAAATAAATGAATGAATGGTATGTTTTGGCCTTGTAGTTCACGAATAAGATGAGGCTGTGATGTGATCGATTATTTAAAGAAACGGTCACACGCGCCTGGATTACCATCTTATCGGTTGTTTGGTTGTGGAAGGGTTTTAGGAGCATCAGCAACTTAGGTCATATTGCTCCGTATATAATATGTCTGTTAATTGCGTGTGTTCTGTGGTCGGTTTGCTGACGAAAAATCTGAGTTTTCCGGGGAGGGGAACCATACTACTCTGGCCTGAGACAGACTAACTTAGCCATATTGTGAGAAAAGGTCCATAAAAAATTCTTCACGTTATTGATGGGATTGGTTTCGGATCTTTTTCCAGAGAGAACGATCATTATACCGATGTTACCCACAAGGGCCGCATCCTCTCGGTCTGTATTTGTTAGAGAACTTAATTTATATCTGCGTGTCAGTCTGTGAACGTTTCTCATTGTTGATACTTTAGATTGTGTAGTTGTTTTTTTTTTTTATTGTGCAGCCTTCAGCAAGTATATGTTTCCTTTTGGTAAGGAAAGGTGGGGAAGTGGTAGAATGTTTCCTCTGAAGAACTGGAACATCTCGTCTTCTTGACATTCGTTTTTTTAGTTAATTTTAATTCTTTTGAAACTAATTTCTGTGTGGTTTGATTAAATTATTTTAATAAACATCTTGCTAGTTCTGTTACCATAATTCATTCAAAATAATACTGTTTGTTTGCTGCTATAGCAACTTCTAGATTGTATGGCATATGAGAATACCTATAAAGCGTCGTCTATAATCTGACATTGATAATGTCGTTGCGCATGTTCATATATGCGTCAGTAAAGGCATCAGATAAGGAAATATAGCTCACAGAGTCCCAAACTACATTCTCCTTAATTTTATATTTAATTTGTTTCTGGCAGAGGGCGCAAGATATTAGATCACTGAAGTTTTTAAATAGCTGATGAATATATTATATTCTGAAACATTTTGACATTACGCGGATTACAAGAAAAGAATATGGCAAACGTTTTAATTTTCCCTTATACACTATCCAGTTAATTGTGCAATTTCCTGAGTAAATACGCTAAATCAATTAATCCTACGATTCCCTGAGTAAATACGGTAAATCATTTAATCCTTCAATTCTGTAATTAAATACGGCAAATCTTACCCATCATGATTAGACTATGCCAGTTGAGTAAACTTCGATGCTTTATATTTTTGGCTTTTATAAATACAGTATATTACTATTCATCCATTTATGGGATTTTATGTAAACAGTCCTTGTTTATATTGAGAGAGTTAGATGGACTGGAATAAATAAGAAACATAGTTAAACTACAGAAAATGAAGTCGGCAAAGAAGAGTCATCATAAATAGTAAGAAGGTATGCAAAGATCCCAAAAAAGAAATATGTCGATAGAAGAACATATTTAATGAGAAATATAACGTAAAAAGAGAAGTTGCTGAGATGAAAGGGTAGTTGGACTTTAGTCTAAATGTTCTACAGAGCATTGAGAAGAATACGTGTACTGTAAAATATATAAGGGTGGATAATTATTATGTTCCATAGATAGAAGCGTAATGATCTCCAAACCACCCATCAGAGCGCATCGTTTCTTTTATAGCTTCAGGAATTTCGCCATCAGAACTCACTCCGGGCCACTCGAACTGCATCCTGCATCGTACGCCTAATGGACGATCCGTGTATTTCTCCCGCGTGTTTTGGCCGTCACTCAGCTGTCTCATACTTCGGCTCGGCTTCGTGATGTTCGGAAGATCTCACGGACTAGAAAGTAGCATCGCTTCCTTACCTTCGTAGTAGAGTTGAACACTTGTAATTAGAGTCCACCACAATAACAGAGCGGGGAATAATATACGTTATTATGAGGACGGTTAGAAGAAGGAAAAAGTCCACATCCGAACGAAATTCCATTAGTAAAACTGAACGTAAGCCACCCATTTTTTTTTTTTTTTTTTTTTTTTTTTTTGACTAACTCGGCAGACAAATTGTGATCAAAAGAAAGATATTTGCATTTCGTTTCTGTATTTAACGATTTTTTTTAATGATGCATGTTTGAAGAACGTTTTTATTTGCCTGAAATGACTGCTTACCCGACGTAAAAAAAAAAAAAGAAAAAAGTAGGAATAATTGAGATTTTTTTTTTTTCTCCCGCTAAATCCGTACTTGCACGGCCATCGTTTTCTTATGGGAATAAAGAAAGCCAGGATTGATGAGACGTCTCCAATTTGATCAACTTCACGTAGCCCTGAAATTTTCTCATTTTTCATCTTTATTCGCCTAAAAGATTGGAAAATGTTTTTTTTTGTTTTTTTTTAAGTAATATTTTTCACTGCATTATATTTTAACCAGAAAGTAAGATTTAAATAACTGGATTTGATTTTGCAATGTTTTATTTTTGTATTAGTAGTTTTTTTTTTTTTTTTTTTTTTTCATTTATTTCGCATTTAACCTTGTGATAGACCTTTGGTATTCGATAGGATGGAGAAATCCGCCATCACTGAAACCAAGGGGTTTAAACGAAGGGGGGGGGGGGATGCTAACTCACGAAAAACCTCCAAAGCAATAAATGGCACTAAGGATTAAATACTTATCTTTAATTTATTTCGTATGATGTGATCAATACACGAAGGAACCAGTTTTTTCTTGCTTCCTTCATGTATCGTGGCCGGGATATCCAATCAACCGGTTGGTTCGGCACCATCGTGATATCCAGCCCGAGGCGGGACTCGAACCCGCGACCTTTGGGTTGCCAACCAGACACTTTACCTACCCTGCTAGCCCGGTCGGCCTTATCTTTAATGATAAATGACGATCGCAAATATTTAAGTGAGCTTTTTTTTTTTAATCTGTTCCGAGGCAGCTAAGGCCATTAGGCATCAGTATATCGTTTTTGAAATTTTTGTTGTTTTTGGGACAAAAAAACAGGAAACCGATCACAGAATATATTGAATGTTGATGTGTGTATGTGAGAGACAGAGAGAGAGCGATAAATCAAAGTAAACACAAAGGTTTCAAGTTGAATTTAACGGAAAATAGTAAAAGCATTGAAAGAATTCGCCGCTTTGCACCAATGAGCAGAAGTAAATAAAGGTGGCACGTTTTAATCTGCCGTAGAAAAACCTCAAAGAAATCCAGAAGTGTTGTTCCAGGAAAATACAGAACTTTCTATAAACCTCTGTAAGTGAGCAGGACCCTTTAAGGAATCAGTCATTGTAATTCTGTGTTCAGAGTGATCGTCCAATTGTAAGACCTTGCTTTGCTCCAGATAGATAGTAAACAAAACTCTTAAACTTCAGATCCTCTTCCCGAACTTGAGTAGGATGCACGGAAGAGATAGCACCAAGTTTATTTTAAAAGGGTAAGCTACTACCACTGTTATGATCAATGCAATTGAGATCTTGCTTTCCTAGTACACATTATAGTTATCTTAATGGACCTAACGTGAAACTCCAAAGAAAAGGTAAATTACTGTCACATGTTTTCTAAGGTTAAAGCCTTTGAAGTGAATTTTAAGTTGCTGCCCAAAGATATTACTGAACATAAATTGCACCACATTCCTTCTTTCAAACCGGGTGAATGGTTAAAGCTAAGAAACAAGTTTAAATTTAGCAGCTCCAAAATTAATTTTCCAGCCATTTCACTGATATCCTCACTAGGTGAAATGAAATCATCATGTTTCAAAATCCTTTTGCTTTAAATTCCGATAAAGGTGGGCGCAAATGGAGATGATTGGACTACAAAATAATGAATCTTTAAAAGATGATTTTGCTGAGGGAAATCTATTGTAATTTTATGCAGGGCTTCCTATTCAAAATTCTCCACCATCAAGACCTAAAAATAAATGATCACGCATTTGCTCAGATTTAAACCTTATGAACTTTTAGAGAAATAACTATTGTTTACAACTTGCTAATGGGCACTTGCGCATCTCATTTTCGAGTTTCAAAGCTGAGATCCATCCTCATAAAATCCATTAGTCTTATTTTTAAAATGAAATACACGTACTGGTGACTTACAGTTGATGTACCTATCGATTTTACAGACGTTATCAGTAAATATATGGAATGAAAGAATGATGAAAAACTTAAATAAGTAATACTAAATTAAATGGTTTTAAATTAAAGTGATGAAATAGTTTGGGATATCCATATATAATTTTTTCAATAGGAAAGGCTCTTCGATTAAAATTAAGTATTTAAAATTTTTATAAAATATTCTAATAAATAAAAATAACGAAACGCCATGATGTCAAAGGTATGAATATTCTCTCGTATTCTTAGTTGTAAAATAGCCCATTTTTAGAATTATTCTTACCAAAATGGAAGTGTAATACTTTGATATTATATAACAGGATTTTATGTAACTTATTAAGTATTACGTTAAATAGTTTATCTATAAATTTTCCAATGTAAACTTAAATTGAAACCAAAACTTTATTTGTGATGTTCATTGATAAATGAAATTTCAGGCTGATTACAACGGTGTAGCTAATACGGATTGTTTGGTGTGACGAATTCACATACCGATAGGAGGATTACGTGTGTAATCTTATTCAGATACCGGTAGGACGATTACATTTATAATCTTAGGCTATTATTATTGGGTTGAGTAGCCGTTCCCTGATGACTTTCCGTGCAGTAATCATTGATGTAGATCAGTGGTTCCCAAACAACTGAGATCTACGGACCCTTTCAAAAATAAAAAAGTTTGCGAACCCCTATACACTGATGAGCCAAAAAATTATGACCACCTACCTAATATGACGTTGGTCCTCCACGTGCAGCCAAAACAGCTCGTACCCGGCGAGGCATGGACGCTACAAGATTTTGAAATGTCTTGTGGTATCTGGTACCAACACGTAACCAGCAGATCCTTCAACTCCTGTAAGGTCCGTGGTTGAGACGCTGCAGATCGGAGTTGCTGTTCCAACACAAACCACAGATGCTCGATGGGATTGATGTCTGGGGAAATTTGGAGGCCAGGGCGATACCTGGAAGTCTTCCTCATGTTCTGCGAACTAGTCTCGAACAATCCGGGCGGTGTGGCATGGCGCATTATCCTGCTGAAAGACGGCACCGCCAGAGGGGAATACCATTGCCATGAAAGGGTGTACCTGGTCAGCAATAATGTTTAGGTAGATGTCAGAGTAGATCTTTTTTTCTTTTCATAAAAAAAGACAAGAGTGCCCGGCACATGGATGACTGGCCCCAGGATATCCAAGCAGAACATCGCCCAAAGCATAACAGCCGCCACCGGCTTGTTTTCGTCCCACGGTGCATCCAGGCGCCATCACTTCCCCAGGTAAAAGACACACTTGTATCCGGCCGTCCACATGATGCAACAGGAAACGTGATTCATCGGACCAGACGACCTTATTCCATAACTCAAAGTCCAGTTTCGATGCTCGCGTGCACATTGTAGGCGCTGTCACCGGTGAACTGTGGTTAGCATGGGCACTCGGAGCGGCCTGTGGCTACGCAGCCCCATTTTCAGCAGGGTTCGATGTACTGTGTGTAGTGACACATTGCTCCCGTCACCAGCATTCCAATTACCGGCGAGTTGTGCTACAGTCTCCCTTCTGTTGCCACGTGCCATCCGGGAGAGCCTTCGCTCATCGAGGAGCCGTTGTCCTCCAACACCTCGCCGGCGGTTCGTGGGTTCCCCCTCTTTGGACCACTTTCGGAAGGTACTAACCACGGCTGACCGTGAGCATCCCACCAGCCGTGCCGTTTCGGATATGCTCTGACCCAGTCGTGTGGCCATGACAATTTAGCCTTTGTCAACCTCGCTTAAGTCCGCTACCTTTCCCATCTGAAGAACGAGAGTAACACCGATTAACGGATCTCAGTATCAGGTGTTTTTCATACCGTGTCCCGACCCGCGTACCGCGCAATTGCTTCGATTTGCATAACGACTGGCTAGTCATAATATTTTGGCTCATCGATGTGTGTGTGTGTGTGTGTGTGTGTGTGTGTTTTGTTAGTTAGTTGTTGGCGTATCGACTTCTGTGGCCATAATGCACCTAGCTAGCCCGATCGGAGATATATACAGGGTGATTCACTACCAGTGAGCCGACCGGGCTAGCCAGTTGGGTAAAGTGCCTGCCTGGCAACCCAAAGGTCGCGGGTTCGAATCCCTCCTCGGGCTTGGATCAAAGTACTGCAAAAACCTTGGGAGGTGCATTATGGCCACAGAAGCCGATGCGCCAACTACCAAAAAAAAAAAAAAAAAAAAAAACTACCAGTGCGACAAACTTGCAAGGGGTGTAGGGGGCACAAAGACGAATCGGAATTACATAGCATTGCAGGGTCCGAAATGCCTTCGTCATGCGGTAGAGGACGTTGAATGGGAGGTCGCGTGAACAGCGATCCCGCTGGAAGTCGACATTTGCGAACCTCGATTCTCAGTGGATGGATTTTCATGAAATTTTACATTTGGGCCTTTCAGAAAGATTTATTGAGCCGCCAAAAATTTCATTAAAAACGTACTAGTGGAAGAAATCCGTCGTTTGTTATTTGTTCCATGCATATCACAGGCTATCCATATACCATATATTGTGGCTGAAGCACTGGGGTGTTTATTACCATTCGCTGATTGGAGGAATGAATGGGGAATGTAGCGGATGCGAAGAAATAAATTTTCTTTTCGTGCAGAAAAATCATTGCTTTTTTTTTTGTTATAAATCATGAATTATTACTACTTGATAACGTGGCTCAGATGTAAAGACATGCGTACATTGTCTGATTTGATTTAAACAGTGGAAATTGCTCGTGTCCATCTATAGCACTTAAGCTATGTATGTACATAGTATAAATGTTCATTTGTATTTAGTCTTAATCTTTAATAGATTAACACGTGTTTGCTTTTGTTAATAATTATTTTTTTACAAAACAAAATTTTGTAATTGAAATAAATTTCATTCAGGCGAGTATTTAATATAATATGAAGATTCATATTCTCATCCATTAGTGTTTAATTTTTTCAAGTATTTGTAATTTAGTTGCATTTTCAATTATATCGTACGCTTTTCATTGCGTTTGATTTGCTGAAACCCAAAGATTTCCCGATTTTCAGTTCTTGTTTAATCAGGCCCACAGTTCGTTGGCCACCAGTTATCTCATTATGCCTTAAACAAATTGGCCAAACTTCCCATTGATGAACCTCTTCGGAAGTAAAAGAAATGCGCTTGACTGCTGCGCATTGTTATTCTAATCAGGGCATGGTCGATCTGTTGATATAGTCTTATTATTTCGCAAATTCCTCACACTCATCTTAAAAGGGCCGATCCATTACGGCATTCTGTTATTGATTCAACTTAAACAAAGACCAAAATAAAAATACAGATAATCGTTTACTTTTGGATTGGCTTCGGTTGTTTCCAGTGCGCGGGTGGAAAGAAACAAAAGATAAACTTATTTCTTAATACGGACGAAGTCGAACGGAGTTCATTATTTTCATTAAATAAACATTCCACTTGTTTGAACGTTGCCTAAGGCAGATGGCGGAAGATAAAAATATTTAAACAGATTTCTTTTAAAAGACGAAAAATTAAGCGTTTTAATGAAACTCGTCCACTGCATAAAACGCTAATTATAAGTTACGCAATTATACCTTGGAGGGTAATTTTTTTCCTTCCCGCTGTGCGCAAAACTAAATAGTTTTAACCCCCAGGAATCGCAAACGGCATACAGCTAGTCAGACAACATTTGCTAACTCCAGAAACTTTTAAATGAAGCTTATTTGAAAGGAATGAAAACTTTCGCTGTATGCGATTGACAGTTTCTTAAAGATTTGTCCTTGGGAGTTGTTATTGAAGGAAGTTATTTATAACACGCAACGTCGCTTCTCGTAAGATTTTTTTAGATGAAAACGCGAAGTTCCCACAACCGGAACGCCTCAGAATTCATTAAGATTAAACTAAGCAATGTGATGAGTTCCCAGTGGTACTGAGTTTGTGTGGCTACCATGGTTCCTCTGATTGCCATTAGTCACATTAGGGTTGACATTAAATTAGTTAATCGGGGATCATTTAGTTACCTCCCATTACAGACTTGGTTGCTTGTGTGCCGGGTGTTTAATTACTAACAGGATGATAACTTCCGTAATTTTCAGCTAACGTTTCGCCATGGAAAGTTAAGTCTAATAACTCATTAAATTTCCATTAATTTTCATCCAGCGATAATAATTTCACCCCTCCCCAGAACTATTTTCAAACTAATTGATATTTGAAATGGTATTATCGAAATTTAAGTTTAAGCAGCAGACTTTTAGATGGGGTGATTGTCAAAATTTAGGCATTTTTATTCTGATTTTGTCGACAAGGGAAAAATTAGAGTTCCCGGAGAAAATCTTACTGCTGTAGGCACGTTCATTTACTCAAGCCCACGCGCCGAGCTCAGGAGTAAACGTTTTCCTCGACTTTGTATGTATGCGTCTCTGTCAATAAATTCAGAGAGAGAGATGGTGGATCAAGGTACGCATCTGAGTTCGATGTACTGCGTGTGTTTTGAACTATTTTCATGCAGAGATTTTTTTCTTAGTTCTTCCTCTAAGCCACTAGGCGTTGGTATTACATACGCACGTTGTATATGTGACGTAGTGTGCGTTCACTGGGTGGGTGCCCATTTTTTTTGTATATTAGGAAAGATACACCGTACTGTTTTTGGTAATCTCTAAATTTCGGCTGTTTTCTTTCTTCTTTCGCCAAAATCTTGTTAGTACAGCGGTGTTGAATACGGATACCCATTCCTTGTCATCATCATTAGTTACCTGTACTCATTTGCTACAGTGATATAACTATCAGGGTTGCCACTGATCCCACAACAAATAAGACGCCCCCAGCGTAATTTAGTGCTTTCCTATAAAGAAAAGTCCGCATCGAACTTGAATGACGATCGTGCGTAGAAATATTCAGGTTTTTTTTTTTTTTTTTTTTTTTTTTTGGAGGAAGGGTGACCCTACACTTTCTTCTTAGAATGGCTAAATCTAGTCCCAAGTAGTAGGGAAAAAAGGGGGGGGGGGGTAACAAAGGCGGCATATCCACTACGCTTGAAGATAGAGATGGGGAAGGCTGATAATCGTTGTCCTTTCATCGCGACCTATTCCTTCACCTTTGATGAAAACGGCAATCAATCTTTTCTCTCTCTGAGGTGCATAGCCAAGACCAATAAAAGTACCGCTTTATGTCTGATGCACGAGCAGTATTTCGTAAATCCTTTTAGAGTTCCGTGATGCTCCAATTTGCCAATAGGTGGCATTATGAGACATGTCTCGGCTAACTATGAAGGATTGATAACTATGAAGTTTCAGAGAATTTCAATTGATCGTCGTGTGAAAGAGCTTCGAAGGAACATTTTTATGTCGTCTACTTTGGGATCCGAGAGTGCACGCATACTCTTCCTCCCTTTATTGTGTTGGCGCAAACAATCCATCACACTTTTACAGCTGGCTCGTGTTGTAAAACAGGACATGCCTGGATATTGCTGCCACTTTTATAACGTGCTTGTCGTTCTGTAGAATCCCTAAATCTTACAGAGTATCATTACGGCTCCGTGGCGTTCTCTCTCTCTCCTCCCTCATCAATCAAGCTGCATGTTTAGGGGGTAACGCCGTGTGTGCGTGCAGTGGGAGAGGTTGTAATTCCGGCCTGATTTCACTACGTTCAGAACGTGAAAGGTAAGATTATTGCGACAGTAGCAGGGGGCGATGCCTGATGGCACGTGACATAGCCACCGAAACATTTAAGGAAGTCGAGTAAGGGAAGATTTGTGTATCGGAAACTTTGCACACGATATGCCAACGTAGTGGGCGTGGTTACATGACTTGAGAATTTTCTTACGGGAGTAAATCAAGCGTGTGTGCGAGATCATCTGCGCGATATGCTAAAGAAAAGAAAGAGTAGTAGGACAGAAACAGGTGAAAATACCCGAGCTGATATGGAAAATATAAAGAACTTGAGAAAGAGGGCGCAAATCGGACACTAAAGCCAAATTATAAAGTACACCGTGGCCCATCACCCTCTTAATTTTTTTTTAATTCATAGGTTAAATAAACAAACATAATAAACAGAATGTAAATTTGAATTAACATAAATAAAAGGTTATAATTAATGCAAACGAAATGACAGAACTAATTAAAATATAATGAACTATGGGTGGTCATGAGCATGCAAACTAAAAAAAAAAAAAATCATGGGGCAGAAGAACATAGAAATCGAAGGAAGTGTGGTGGCCTTGTCATGCTTCATGATTTACTTTCGTTATTTTCTTTCTATGTTTGGTTCGTATAGGGATATCCGTTGACATTTGGCTAAAGAGCTGTCAACCACTGACGTACTATTCTTTTTTGGAATTCACAGGTGCTGATGTTCCCTTGAAGAGATGGCACTTTTGAGTTCGTGACGTCTTAATTATATTTATTTTTATTATGAAAGTGGCATGCATGCTTTGGTGTGTGTGCGTGCGCGGCTCTTTGGAGTTGTGCATTTACACTACTGAGGGTGGGTGTTGCTTCATCTTTTTCTAATTTTTATGGTTTTATTTTATTCCAATTTTATGATTTTATTTTATTTTGAATATTAGCATTAGTGGAGGCATACGATGCAAGAAAGCAAGTTTATATAGCATCAGCAAAAAAAAAAAAAAAAAAAAACATTTCACACATTCATTCCCTCTAAACGTTTGTCCAGTTTCTTTTTGAATTTATTTAAGCTATCAACTTCCACAACGACAGTGTACACCAAGGTATCTTGGTGCTTAGTAGAATTGTACCTTGCCACCTATAACCATAATTTTAATTTCTTACATTGGTTTCCTGGTAATTAGTGTTTCTTTTCCATAGTCTTGGAGACTTAACTTCGTTTGTTTTTATAATAAACTAATTACTGTATTTGTATTTCACTCGAGTATTAGTATAAATGCAATATAGAAACCAAAATGTTGCACGGTAGGAGTTTAGATAGTTCCATTTCACTCCTAGATAAAGAAAAGAGAGATGTACCTGTGCAATAACTTCATGTTTTTTTTTTTTTTTTTTTTTTGATTCATTTAACTGTTTAAGCACTAGTTGAAGAAATTTTAAAACTCTGACTTTCAGTAAACCTTAAAGTACAACTATACATTTTTACGTTTCCTTTGATTTTCTGTTAAATTTATAATTTTATTAACCTTTCTTTCATTAGAGCCCCCTGCTCACTTTCCTCGCCAATCCCCGCACACGCGTTATATGTAAATTGTAGCGGTATGACGGAATAAGTCAAATATTTTCTACGTAAAAGACATCTGTCAGAACACACTGATCGCTATCTAATAAGGAAATGTCCTAAGTAATTATTTATCTGTTCATTTGTAGCCCCGCTACAAATGCACAGGTAAATGCACGTGTTGCCCCGCTCACTTGTACCAGGTGACCCGCATCCCTCTTCTCCCATTGGCTACCCCACCACGTGGCATTCTGAAGGTCGAATAAATATCACTACGAATTATTTACCTGTGTTTACATAGGTCACTTAGGAAAAGGCATTTTGCTTCGGGTTCCATAATGCATGAGGAATAATTGTTGCATCCCAAAGAGCAGGATTAAATTATTTACAAAATACCAAACTAAACTATTCACAAATATACAAACTATATTGGGAAACGATGCGTCCCTTCTTATTAATATGCAAAAAAACGTTAAAATGGAACATCAAATGATGCCGGGCGTGGTCATGTATTAGACATGTAGACATGTATAGTATCTTATGTAGGACGGCACCTGAACGAAAGTTCAACTCTGTCTTTGTATGGCGCACTATGGTCATAGTTGCCGATGCGCCCAATAAATCCCGAAACAAACAAACAAACCGTCTTTGTACACTGTGGTGGTTACAGAGCACTGTAACAGGCCAGAAATGTGTGTAATGTTATGTTCGTGCAGTGTGTGTGTTGTTTAGTTGTTTCTGGCCGTTTTGTCACCAGGCAGGCGATCACCTGGAAAGCCTGCCCAGTGTCCGTCTACACCACGGGGAGGTAGGCCACAACTGCGCAAGAACCATGGCCAACCTCAACAGTCACGTACTGAATGTCCAAAGAGGGTTTGGAGCCATTCAAGCCGGCAACAGAGCGCGCGCGCACACACACACACACACACACACACACATTCCCAGGAGACAGGACAGCAGAAGACGAAGAAATAAGGATGAGAATAGCATAAAGTAAAAAAAAATAATAATAAAATAAAAAAATAATAAATAAATAATAATAAAAAAAAAATAAATAAATAAAAAAAAAATAATAAAAAAAATAAAATATATATATATATATAAGAAGAAAAAAAATATATATAGAAAATATATGTATTAAAAAAAATAAATAAATAAAAATAAAATCTTTATCCATTTCTTGCCCACATCTTTATGCAGTGCTGCCCAAAGTGTTCCACAAAGAGAAAAGGTGTATTGTCAAACAGAAGTAGTGATGTCATTCAATCATGATCGGCAGGAACAAATTCTAGATATAATTCTGTTAAACTGGAGTGGTGTCAGAAGTCTCTGGTAGATGACGGTATTACTGAGCAGAGGTTTAGTTGAAGAGAGTCTTGATAAAGGATGAGTCAGAGAAGTGCAGCATCTGTTAAAATCTTTGCGTGGTCTTGAAAGCCACAACAATTTTGTATATGACGCCATCAGGACGGACGAAGCAGTGCACAGTTGTATTATGATTTATGATGCATTTTCAGTTTCATTTTCCCAGGAGACAGGACAGCAGAAGACGAAGAAATAAGGATGAGAATAGCATAAAGTAAAAAAAAATAATAATAAAATAAAAAAAAAAAATAATAATAATAATAAAAAAAATAATAAATAAATAAAATAAAAAAATAAAAAATATATATATATAAGAAGAAAAAAAAATAATATATATATATATATATATATATATATATATATATATATATATATATAGAAAATATATGTATTAAAAAAAAATAACGGCCTCCGTAGCCGAGTGGGCAGGAGCGGGAGTGCAATAGCACACGCTCTTTGAGTAGACCGGGGTTCAAGCCCCTGACTGCTGAATACGGTCGATCTGCCAACCCGCACTGGACCAGCGTGGCAGATTATGGTCCATTTCCCTCAACATGAATTGTTGAGGAGGCTTCCATCCTGCAGTGGGTTGATAATGGCTGCACTTTACTTTTTTTACTTTTTTCAGTTTCATTTCTTGAATTAACATTGAGGTTGAGAGACTTCCTGCGATTGAAAGCAGCATTGCAGAAGGTTTGAAGGGCCTGGAAATTGTTGACAGAAATGAGTATCTTCTCACCTCCGGGACACAAGTTTGGTACTGTTGCCTTAAGAGCCGATCTTAGATCCTCGTAAATGGAGCATTCAAAAAGTACGTGAGGAGAGTCTTCCGGTAGCCCACATCTACAGGAGACTGTATTGGAAAGTCTGAATTGGTAGAGTTTTGCGTTAAGCGAACCATGCCCAGTTAGTATGTAGGAGGTAAACAGTGAGGGTGAAAACCATTTTCTGGTGGATGATGAAAGCAGTGCAGTTACGTCGGGAACGAAGTTTTTGGTGATAGCTCCTTTTTCGGTAGAATTCCATCTATTCTGCCAGGTGTTCACTAACAAATTCCAGCATCTGGTTCGCTCAGTTTTGGGATCAGTCTGAGGGTTAACAATGATTCCCTGAAATTCCGCAGAAATGCCTTTGCGGATGTAAAAGCAAAGCCCTCTAAACACAACATGCAAGTCAAGTGGTATGATGCCTGCAAGAGTCTGTAAAGCTGGAGTTGATACTGTTCGGCAAACGTGAAGTAGGCTGAGGAGAAAGCAACGTTGAATAGTGGATAACTTGGTTTGTACTGTTTTGAGTGCAGTACGTCTAAACCAAAGGCTGGCAGCGTAGGTTGTAATTGGGATTATGGCAGCATTATAAAATAGATGTAGGGTTTTGGTGTTCAGTCCCCAGTCTTGTCTGGTAATTTGGAGCAGCATTGCGGTAAAACTCTTAACTTTGACGGACAGATGTTGAATATGCTCAGTAAAGGAAAAGCGGTCGTCGATGATGACTCCTAAAAATTTGGTGCTTCGGACAAGTGGAAGTGATTTCTTGTCAAGTTTTACAACTGGTGGTCTGCGATAGTCTAATTTGTGTTTAAAAATCATGATCTTCGATTTTGTTGGGGATAATTTTAATTTGTTCTTAGAGGACCAGGACGATAGTTCAAAGAGTACTTTATTGGCATAGAGTTCTAATTCAGATCTTGAATTTCCATTCACTAAAATGATAATGTCATCTGCATACGCAAGTTGGTGCACATTTTGAAATTCAGTCGTCCTAAGCAGCCAATCATCGAGAACTAGGTTCCAAATCAAGGGACTCAAAATTGATCCTTGGGGGCAACCACGGGAGACAGATCTGTTAATCTTCGTGCTTTTAGTGATGACGGTGACGGTGCGATCAGCAAAGTAGTTTCTAACAAGTTTGTAAAGCTGAAGAGAGCAGTGATTGGAACGGAGTCTACTGAGGGCACTTTCCCACCATAAAGTATCAAAAGCGCCCTCAAAATCGATAAAGATTGCCATAACGTACTTGGAAGTGGAGCAGTCAATGAGGTGGTGGAGTTCTAATAAGGCGTCTTCGCATCCAAGCCCTTGCCTAAATCCGTATTGAAGAGAGGATGTGGAGCTTGTGGCTCCCTGCAGTGTGGTTATTTTATTGGCAATTAATCTCTCTAACAGTTTTCCCAGGTGAGAGAGCAAGGCTATGGGGCGGTAGGATCTCGCATTATCTAGTGGCTTACCAGGTTTATGTAAAATCTTAAGAATGGCGTGTTTCCATGGTTTGGGAAACGTTCCAGTATTTAAGCAGTTGTTGAATAATTTAAGCAGAGCTTTGGGCCTTAGGTCATAAAAGTGTTTGATAAATATATTGTCAATCAGGTCATCGCCAGGACATTTGTTTGACTGAATTTTATTCAAGATTGAAGTAAGTTCTTCTGCAGTGAATGGACTTGTTTCTTCTAAAGGAAGGTATTTTTGGTTTAAATCACGAATAGATAGATGGTGTGAAGTGTCAATAGTGAGATCATCGTTAGGCAGCAGTTGGTCCAAGATGGCATTTATGGAGTCTGTTAGTGTAATAGTTTCCATACTGTTGGAGGTAATGGAGTTAAAAATGTCACCCAAGATCATTTTATTTTTAGCAATTTTATAGATGACGCCCCAAGAATTATTATTCCCAGACGTACGGACAAAATTGTGCCAGGATTGCAATTTGCTTTCATAAATCAATTTTACGTATTTTCTTTTGAGAGTTTTGTATTCTTCATGTAATCTGTTGACTTCTTCTTGAGGCCAAGTACGCCGTTTACGCTGAAAATTTCTTCTGGCATTATGTACAAGTTTCCGAGTAGAGGATAGTTCGTTATTCCACCAAGGTGTGCAGTTAGTTTTTAGTTTCTTTTTATGCGTAGATTTCTGAATTGCAGTGATGATAATGTTTGAATCTGCAGTGCTAGTTGTTCGGTGGTAAGAGATTTAAAATTTTCTAGGTTGTCTTCAGGCAATTGAGAGAGAACGGAACGATTAAAACGTTCCCATTTTATGTTTCTAAGAGAGTAACGTATGAGATTACGAAGAGGTTGTTGAGGAGGAAGAGTTGATCCCAGCAGGAAGACGATGGAGCGATGGTCACTTGTCGTTAGGTCAGTTTCTACGTGCCAGTCAGTAATATAAGGAGCAATACGGGCTGTAGCCAGAGAGATGTCTATGTTTGATTCACCCAGGGAATTAGAAAAGGTACATGGCTGGTTTGGTTGATTCAAGACGGTAAGCTGATGGGAGAAGATGGTATCCTCAAGCAGTAATCCCCGCGCATCTGTGAAAGAACTATGCCACAATGCAGACTTGGAGTTTGAGTTGAGTAAAATTAGCAGAGGAATAGGGCCTAATAAACTGAATACGGAATCGATATAGTGTAAGTGAGGAGTCAAGTCAGATGACGGGGGGCAATACATTGAGATAACATAAGTCGAGTGATTAGGACTCAAGACTTGAATGCAAATAGCATGCTGTGATGTTAAACAGGACAAGAGTAAAACCTCAACATTTTTATTAAATATTACGATGGCTACCTTAGGATCTGTATGAGTCGGTTGTAAAATCTGAGAAGAGCAAGGATATCCGACAATTCGTCCTTTTCTATGATATGGTTCTTGAAGAATGAGAATGTCAATGAGTTCCTCCTCAGATACACGACGTAGCTCACCTGCCACGGTGCGTGAATGGTGAGCATTGGCTTGCAGAAATTTTAAGTTTACAGTCGAAATATTTGATTGGGAAGCGCTTGAACTCGATAAGACTGTGATATTAAAAGGGAATTGTTCGTTGCCTTACTGTGTCTTGAGCCTTTATGTATTCAGGACAGTTGATATCTCTGACCGAATGATTAGCATCATGTTTGTGCCTCTTGCAATTAATGCAGACAGGCGGTTGATCCTTGCTGGGGCACTCAGCAAAGATAATGCCTAATTTGCCACGATGTCCACAAGAAGGTCTTTCTTGTTTACACGTACTTGAAGTGTGTCCGAAAGCAAGACAACAATAGCACTACGTCACGACAGTGAACGGCTTAAATCGGTGAGAGGTCCACCCAATAAATAACCTGTCTAAAGTAGAGATAGCCGAAAAAATACGTGGGGTAAAGTCAAACACCCAATTCGAAGTATTCTTTGACTTGGAGCTAATTTTAAATCGGAAAGTGATCTCTTATGAGATTTCTTCACGTGTGAATTTAAATTCTTTCAGGTTTTTGAAGTAGAAATCATCAAGTATTTCCTCTTTGGTTAAATCATTATCAATATTATATACCAGTAAGGTTGGATTCAATTTCTTAGGTATCTCAGGGGTGATTCCAACATCAGACAGGATTTTTGAGGAAGAGATGGTATCCAAATCTTTACGCGAATCAGTTTCTAAAATTACACCTTTGTTTTTAATAAGACGGAGAGCTTTAACTTTGACTTCTTTCAAGTCTTGCTTTAAGGTTTTAACTACACGTTCTTTAACATCAGTGCTCGTAGTAAGAGTAGAACTCTCAGATGCCTTTAGGAGTAATAAATGTGGTTTTCTGGTTGAAGTAGTTTTAACATTAGCGGATTGCAGACTGTCTGTTTGGTTAATAGAAATTTTTGCAAGGGATTGTGCAGTAGCCTCAGAGAAGTTTTCAGGAGAAACTACGTTCAAAGAAGTATCAACTAATTCTGTAGAAGTTGAAGATTTTGCCACAGAAGCATATGAGAGAGGTGTGGGCATAGTTTTTGAGTCATCACTTCTTATCTGCCGCATCTTTATTTTCATCTTAAGAGCTTCGTTTTCTGTAATCAAGACATTCACAACTAATTCAAGACCGCTCCAAGAATGAAGAATAGCTTTGATGGCAGTTTTTGTAACCTTACTATTGTCGTTTAATAAGTAAGTTTCAATTTCTTCTCGCAGGAAAGTAAGTGCATCGACAGGGGAAAGATCTGAAAGTAAAATAGTCCCGACGTTTGGTATTTTAATTTTCCTGGCAGTTGAATAGCAGCCCTAGTCAACGTGTCCGCACTAAAATGTTTTATTTGTGAAGAATCAGTAGCGATATTTGTGGTCTTAGAAATTGGTACTTTGCTTGAAGATTCAAGATGTTCTGATTTAGCCTTAGGAGCGGTTACACTTGTAGTTTCCCTTGTCTTAGTTTGTTCCTGTGAAGAAACGAGAGGTGGAAACTCATCGGTGTTTACCGACAAATTAGTGACGCCTGTATTTTCTTCAACGTTGGGGGTTTGTTCTTGGGAGGGATCCAGTATGGAGAAGTGTCCTTTGTCACGTGGCAAGTTAAAAGCTTCACTAATAGCCTCTGTCATCCTGAAGGGTTTTTGCCCTTGAGGTATTTACCTCAGATGGTTAAATAGTGGTCATGTATTAGACAGTGAAGCACGTGCACGAGGTAGGTGAACGTTATGGAGGCAGTTGTCTCGATGCGACGAACGTTGGCATGCATCCCACGTACGCGCTCAACATTGTCAACACCAAATGTCTGATTCTGCCCAGTTGTGTACCTTCCATTGTAAATAGTTTAGTATTTTGTTAATATTTGTATAGTTTTGTTATTATTTGTATAATAATAACGTTATACTAACATTATAACGCACTGATCAAAATCTAATTAGGAAATGACATGTAATTATTACCTGCGCATTTTTAGTGATGTAATTTCTCTGCTCTCTTCTCCTATTGGCTCGAATAAATATCATTAGGAGGAAAACTTTTTGTAATGTATAGAGAGAAATTGCACGATACATTTTATTTGCCATTTTTTATAACCCGAGTTGGCTCTGGTCGATTTTAGCCGATAGAATTGTTCTCGAGAAGTGTGCAAAAGGTTTCTAATTTGCCATTAAAAAAAAAATTCATACCTTGTTTTTTTAATACCTTCAGCTTTTTATATCATAATACAAAAAAATTTGTAGTACACAAAAGAAGAGCTGATTCTCGATGTGATTTGCAGGGTTCATTCAAATAAAAGATAGACAACTGTTGTTTCGTAAACTTATCACTGTTTACAAAACAATAGTTTTCTGAAGTAGAAAATTGGCATTCGTTTTAGGAAATCCTATTTCGACAAGTATCAAGATTTCAGATCCCAACCAATAAACTTCTTTATTGGTTGAGAGGAATACATTACGTTTCGAAGGCATTTATAAACCTCCTTCGTCAGGATTTCGTTTACTCAGATTAAAAATAAATAAAAAATTCGGTTTTGGAGGAATGGAAAAAGCTAGAACAACAGAATTGACAAAGGAGGAGTTTACTTTGAATATTCCGTTGGTGTTGCATAAATTGTTACAATTTCTGTTCGTGACGCAATGGTACGTAGATAAGGACGTGCCTGCAATACTCGAGTTTCAACTGTCAGACTGAGCCGCCTTGTTTGACGTGCTCGCCACTCTACATAAGCACTTTAGACGGCAGAGCCATGTTTTTCTTCAAAATGATTTCTGCTTCACGATTCGTTCTTCCCGGTTTCCCTTGTGGTGAGCGATCCTGGCTGGAAACATTTTGTTGATTAAATTTTGCTCGGAGATTAACGAAGTCCTTGGCAAAGCGAGGAGCAAAATCCAATAAACAGAAAACTATATTTCGATTCAGCGCGCAAACGAATAGTTCCTTAGTCGGCTGCAGTTTAGAGTGATGAACGTCTTCTTGAAGACGAGACAAAATTAAATTCTAACGCGGCCCTCCTTATCAACACTGCCTTAATTCTTTGTCTTGTAGCTCGCTCATTAAAGGAGAAAATTGCATCACAGCAGCCACCGATGTTTCGCTCCCTGTTCCGCGCAACAATTAATAAGTTATCAAGAGATTGCACGAGGGGTGAGTCGGCAACGCGCTACGTAATTGAATCAGATTTGCTACGAAACAATTTTCTACGCATCAAGAACTAAGACTCGCAACTTCGCTAAGGTATCGGCGAAAGTGAGGAGGTACACCAGCAGTAAACGATGTTGGGGTGGAGTTGCAGTTTCGTTATTGTGTTACGCGTTTTCTCTAAGAATAAGATGCAAATTAAGAAATAATAACTTAAATTTATTAAGAGGGAGAGCATTTAGCGTAGTGCGCACCTTGAGTTTGCCATTTTGTCAATAAACAGCGAAGAGAACAGAAGCGATTTTTATTTCATCGAAGTTTTTATTGGGCAAAAAGTGACCCTAAATTCTTTAACTTTGGGAAAGATTAGATCTGTTTGCATACAAAATTAAGTTTTCTGTTGATAAACGAATTGTCAAATTCACGTGCTGTGTACATACACACGAAATAAGTTTTATCCATCTAAATGAAAATAAAATCTCCTCGTATAATTAAAAGAAATTGAACCCTTTGGTTTTCCCAGCCAAACGCATGTTGGTAGTGTCGTAGTTTTTAATTAGAAAGTCAATTTTATGTTATAGTTCCACATTGGTAGGCTTGTTGATGTCTGCCCTTTAAAGTAGTTCCTGTAGTTGCAATCCAATAATGACTTTTGTGTCCATCCTTTCCATACCACCCCTCCAATAGTTTCTCTAGTTCTTCCTTGAATTTATCCAACTCTGCCATTCTTTGATCATACGTGGGCTCTGTTTGTGTTTTCAGAAATAGCAGTTGCAGATTTTCCTCCTCTGATAGGTATCTCAAACTCGTGACTGTAATTGCCTTGATGCAAATTCAAATCAGTCAAATCCAACCGTGTGAAATGGATGAGTGCTTTTGTAAACGTAGTAGCAAGTATTAGTGATGGCTAGTGAATAAGTGACTCGACTCAGGTGATTGAATCGCTGACTTGAATCCTTGAATGTTCAGAGGAGTTGACCCCCCAACCTGCTGTTAGAAAATAGCAATTGACATTCAGATAGACGATTCGATACATGATGAACTGATTCTGATGAAATTATTAAAGCACGGCAAGGTAGTATCGGATGTCGGATTAGCTATACTACTCGCTGTATACGCCGACTTTTCTCTTCATAATGAAATATAAGTTGGTGTGATTGATTGCTAAGGTTTGGTGAAATCTGTCATCCTCTTAGAATTACAGAGATCCTGCAACTTTTGTGGCCAATAACCATAATAAATAAAAATAAAAATAAAATAAACTGGGACATAGAAGAATGAGGCATAATTATTTATTCCTCATCATTTTAATAAAAATTATGTCACACTCTTCTAATGAAAATAATTAACAAAAGAGTGAGACATACGTAGTACATTCAAAAAATTCCCGAGATCGCAAAGCAAGGTTTCGTAGGGCGTTGATGTAGACCTTGGTGCGCACGCATGCCAAGTGGGAACTGGCTCGACCACTTCACTCGTGTGTCACAGCCGAATGATTGTGGAATATTGCAGTTATGAACAGCGTCATAACATCAAGTTCTTTAAACTTTGGAAAAGTGCTACAGAGACACTGCAAGCATTACAGAAAGTTTATGGAGATGATGCTTTGAAGAAAAGAGCAGTTTACGAGTGGTTTAAAAACGGACAGGAAAGAATAGTAGATGAACCTTGCAGTGGACGTCCGTCGAGTCACGAAAGTGAGGGAACTCGTGCAAAATGGTAGGCATATGGCTATTGTTGAGATTGCTCACGAAATTGAGTACGCAGAATCCTGATGTAAGATATTGGGATGCGTTGCGTGTGTGCAAAGGTTGTTTCACGCTTGCTGTCGGACGATCAGATGGACTGTACGAAAGCCATCGCAGGATCTGAGCTTCTTAAAAGTGGTAACCGAGGATGAGAATTGGGTGGTCGCCTTCGCACCCAAGACCAAGGTAAAATCGCACATATGGCACAAGAAGTCTCGTGCAACTAAATGTAACTTCAGAGTCATGCTGATCGTTTTTTTTTTTTCTACGAGGAGGTTTTCCTCATTGTAGAAAAAATCACAAATTCGTGGTGTACCAAACCTCCAAGTAGTCACGAATTTGTGACTACTTGGAGAAGCATTGCTGCTGATTACTACGTTGAGATTTTGACACGTTTTGTGAGAATGTGAGGCGAAGACTATCTCAAAAATGGAAGGATGGCTGGATCCTGCACTACCATGAAAATGCGCCCAGTCACATGGCGATGGCAGTTCAGCAGTCTTGGCTGCGAAAAAAAAAAAAAAAAAAAAATCACGGTCATGCACAGCTCCCTACTCTTGATCTTGCACCTTATAACTTCTGGCTGTTCCCTAAACTGAAAATGGGACTTAGTAGTCATCGTTTCGCTACAGTGCATGACATCAAAGAAAATGCCGAAACGGCTGTACATGCGCTAAAAAAAAAAAAAAAAAAAAAAATCGATTTTAAAGAATGTTTCAAAGCTTCGGAAGACTTTGTGTGTGCTTGTATGCAGAAGAAGAGTACTTTGAAGGTGATTAGGTTAGTAAGCCCAACTGGTCACTCAATAAATTACCTCAAAACAGTTCCCGGAATTGTACTATAAAATTCCGGGAACTTTTTGAATATACCTCGTATATCCTTAGAATTGAAGTTAACCTAAGAATGGTGACTCGCATGATTAAGAACATCTCAGTGATTCTCGGGATCTAATCATCTGTTTTCTTCTTTTGATACTAGTCCCTCTGACTTTGACACCTCTCCAGAGAAGGTTTAAGAAAGCACCTTTCTGGAGAGTTTCTGGATGTTGCTTACGGATTTCCAGAAACGCCAACCTGTAGATGGAAATCAAGTGTGGAGGAAAGTTAGAGATGGCTGGGCATTACATTTAATATAAACCATCGATCCATGCAAATCAAGTTCTTTTCACTTTTGCCACTACATTTTTACATAACACTCTTATATCCACCATCTTCCGTTGGATAAAGACGGGTTGAAGACATGTAGAAATGTATGATCTGAGGATGGCTGCCTTGGCTGATGGACCAGGAGGGGAGGGTTTCCCTTGCTTGGTGTTGGAGTCCTGCAAACGATAGTTCTCTCGTGTTGGGAGAGGTGAAGTATTGAGTTATGAACTGGTGTTAGTTTGTATAAAAGCTTCTGGAAATTGCTGATATTTGATTATGTTTGGAGATACGAAATGTTTGGTAAGAGAGCGAGACTCTTTTCCCACCTGGCTTGGGTTGGGGCGAGAAGATTCTCGCTAACAGCTCAATGCTGGATTGAGATTATATTTTGTTGATCAACCAGTGTTTGATTAATTGGAATAAGGTTTCCTGGATGGGGCGACCTACCTCCTGGTGGTGGGGAGAGACGCCGTCCCAGCCGGGAGGTCAAAGGTCGTTACTTCCTGTCATTTCAGTTATGGTTGTTGAATTTGTGATACTAACCACCATAAATATTAAGGTACAGCAAAAGCGGAGAATTAGCTGCATATGGGCGGGAGGCCGCCTAAATGAAAGTTCACACAAACGACAACCCTCTTATATGACGTGCGATGACAGCACCTTGAGATAATTGTATTGCTGTAAAATTACAAATTAGAGGCGTAGCTGCCTGCCGCAGTATAGTGATAAAAAACAGCGTTATAAGGATTGTGAATGCTGAGGGAGACACGTTTGTCCTTTTTTTTTTTTAAGTGTTACAGAAAGAAAGCTATATCAAAAAGTGTAGTAATATTACACTGAATGACTGAAAAAACAGAATTCATGGGGTTCCTAGGAAACACGACGCGGTCACCTCTCTCTCTCTCTCTCTCTAGTGGATGAGCCCATCGCTTGGCAGGTATATAGGTACACTGCATTCACGTAGATTGTAATTCGATGTCAATATGGATAAACGTCGCGAGTGAACCGACTTTAAAAGAGGGATGATAGTGGGTGCCCGACGCATGGGTCACTCTATCGCAGAGGTGGTACAGAAATTGCACTGTCCAAGTTCGACAGTATCAAGAGTGTATCGGGAATTCGCCATTTCCGGAATCACATCTCATGGACAGCGCTGTGGGCTGAAAGAGGTGGTGAATGAACATGGCCGTCGACGTCTGTCTTACATTGTTTCAGCCAACCAGATAGCTACAGTGGCACAAATCACCACCGAATTCAATGAGGGAGGTGCCAGAAATGTCTCCACCAAGACCATCAGGTGACCATTAGCCAATAAGTTATGGGAGCCGCTGACCATCAATCCCATTGCTAACACCACGACTCTACGCCTCAGCTGGGTGAAAGAACATTGGCACTGTAACTTTGTGCGATTGGAGACGTGTCTCCCGGTCCAATGAGTCCTATTTCCTGTTATGTGCGATTGGAGACGTGTCTCCCGGTCCAATGAGTCCTATTTCCTGTTATTTCGAGCGAATGGGAGTGTGCGTATCTGGCGGAAACCGAAGCCATCCACCCATCATAAACAAGGAACTGTTCAGGCAGGTGGAGTCGGTAATGATCTGGGGCATGTTCAACTGGCACACGTTAGGACCTCTGGTACGTCTAGACGCATATTTGAATGGGTGCACAATGACCTTCATGGTCATTGTCCACCCACAGGACAATGTGCCTGCCTACAGAGGCGTGGTGACTAGAACATGGTTCGAAGAGCATTTCGCATATTCATGGAATGGCCTCTCTGTTCACCGGACATGAACCCGTTGGAACATCTTTGTGATGCTGTGGAAAGTACTGTCCTTTCGAGCTTTAGCTCCTCCACCCAGGAATGCAACGGAACTGTGGACAGCGGTGCATAAAGCATAGATGGAAATACCTGTGGAACGCTTTCGTGAACTAGTGGACTCAGTGCCTTACCGTGTAACTGCTCTTATCCTGGCGAAAGGTGGGTCTACCCGTTACTAGAATAGAAATTCCCATAATTTCTTTCCCGCAGTGTATTATGTAATAGTAAAAAGCCACCATACGTTATTTCTTACCTTTTCGGTAACGGTGCTTAGTGTTGAAAGGTCATTTAGTAAATTAAAAATCATAAAAGATTGCAAAAGAAATTCTATAGAACAAATGCGATTAAACGATCTCCCTGTTCTAGCTATTGAATAAAAAAAAAAAAAAAACCGCCCCCAAAATGAACCTTTAAAGAACTAATTGTTGTTTTTGCAAACGTAAAGGCAAGGAATAAAAATTTTAAAATAAGAACCAAATTTATAAATTAACCTAATTATAGCATTACAAATTATTAAATTACTTATTTTGATGTAATAAATTTTATCAGTTTTTTTTTTAATAGTTTAGATCTGTTGACTGTTACTCGTAATGTACGTTATAAATAACATATTTACCAGTAAGGCAGTGGCGTTTTATATTGAAACAAAGGGAGGAGGAGGCCCATCGATGGTCTTTGCATAGGGATTCACAAATTCTAGCTGAAATGTATAAAATTCTCTATAAAAATGAAATGTTTCTATTAACTTTTCTGATCCTGTTATATAAGTCTGTACAGACACGCCGAAAAGTGAGAACGCTGAACAACACGTGGGAATCACTTGATGCTGTGACGTAAAATTGCTAAAGATTTTTTTTTTTTTTTATGAAAACCCCAAACACGAAAGGTATCAAAACCTATAGTACTTAGTACCGTGCATGGGCTGAGGGAGAAGTATGGGGGAGGGGGGGGGATGCCGGAAACTTTGTTCTAGAGACTAAACATGGGTTTCACCACTTCAAGCCTCCAATAAGCAAAGTGGTGGTATTTCACCGGTTGATGAAAGTCATCTACCACCTATAGAGGCATCGATATAGAGTAATAGTATGAGTATTTCGGCATTGTTATTGTTAAATTATTATCATTTCGTCTTCTTGGCAATTCTTTCTTATGAAAACATCAAACGAATTTTCTTGCTATAAAGCTGGAGATATCAGAGACGTACTGTGTATAAGGCAAGTTAAAGGCAAGGCAAGATCTAATATTGTAGACATCGTCGGAAAGAAACAGAAAAGAAAGCTGCAAGAACATTAACCCGAATGACGCTCATTGGTCGACTGATGTAAAAAAAAAAAAAAAAAAAAAAAAATCTCTAATGACCGAGGAAAGGTGACAGTTTTTGGAGGACATTTCGGCCACGCGGTCTCCATTAGCCATAATAAAAGCGGAATGTTTGTTCATAAGAAGAGATTCGGAAGGATTTTTCTTCGATAAGGGCGCCAGTGGATACGAAAATAGATTCCAAAATGGTTCTGTAATGTGTGAATTGTACACATTAAGAATAGATGGAGACCCATAAAAAAGACCTTTGCGCTGGCACGATTACTGCGTGGATTCTATAAGAGATTCCAACGCCCTCTTTCTGTTGTCAGGCAAAGCGCTAGAAAAAATAATTCCGATGACAAATTATTGCGATGCACTCAATAATAATCGGGTTTTCGAATGTAAATATGCGAACACAAAACACGCACTATTCAATCGAAAACAGTTTTTTGATTTAAAAGTTTCTGCCTTCGTCGACCATTTTTCTCCACGTTTGATGTCTGACGGTTTTTTTAATATACATCCAGTAAACTAATTGCTTTGGCTCCCTTCCAATGTTAACTCAAATGTGATTTTTTTTTTATTTCAGTCCTCGAAAGGAATGTTTGCAGTATGTGTTCTCCGTGCTGGTTTTGCATGAATGTTGTTATCTCTGAAGGATTCGTTTGAATTCATCGTTGCAGATGTTGCTTTTCGTTTCCTTATTAACTTTAAAGCTAATTTCTTTATTCAGAATGAATTTTTATCACGTTTTTCGTACATTCCACTTTGCAGATGACTCAGTGGGGAAGACTCAAATGGTTTCTTTCGGATGGAAAAAAGAATTTTTCTTTGTTACGACACCGCGATATGCCGACACGCTTCGAAAATCGAAATCCTTTACGACCTGCATCACGGGCTGTATGAAATTACGATGCAAAAAGAAATTTGACACCTATGTGTCGGAGCCACATATGGCACACGTCCTTAGCAATATGTTTGTAAAACATCACACGCATTATACAGTAACGGGGTTACCTTGGTGCGTATGCTAAATAAACAAAATTTTAACTCGGGCTTAAAACTAAAAACAAAAATATTTTTAAAATATGTAGTTTTCCTGCGAAAAGTTTTAGGGCACCCGGAGACGTAGGGGAATGGTCCGATTTATCGGCAGCGTGTGGGCTCTGCAAATGTTTCGCGGATGCCCCGTCATATATGTGGTTGTTTGATTTTGTGTCGAGGCAACTAAGAATACGAGCTTCGCTGTATAATGTCTGCCTGTCTTCCGTGGCACATTTTTTTTTTTTTTTCGCTGGATAAAAACTAGACTTCGAGATGAAACAACCTGCAACCCATGCCAGAAATTTGCGACAGAAGATATGGGAAGTTGCAAAACTATACACGATAAACGTGAATTAATTAGGTTTCAACGAATTGTAGCCCGTAGTCACCTGGATCCGCTGCCCATGAAATTATTACAAATATAAAGGTAGATCAAAAGTCCATGTCTTTGTTTACCTGGAGAGCACGTTTTCTCTGACCAGAGCAAATGTGTCCTTGTGCGTAGAGCAAGATATTACTGTGGCGGAGTATTATCTGGTAATTTTAGAGCCTACCAAATGGCTTTAACAGCTTAAAGCTCGATACTTACAATGGAACGAAACTTCCATGAAGAGGACATCTACGATAGGGCTAGGAAACATAAACCATTCATCAGGCCTAACCATGCCATATGCCACCTTATTTGGCACTTCACAGCATAGATTTGTTAAGAGATCTTGTCTGATCGAAGTAACAAAGGAACTGGACTTTGACATTATGTGCTTAAATTTCAGTAAAGCTTTTAACACTAGTCCACATAAAAGACTGCTATACAAATTGAAGCAGTATGGCATTGCACGTTACTGCTTTGGATAAAGGAATGGTTGTATGGGAGAAGGCAGAGAGTGATTATCAATGGGCATTGCTCTTCTTGTATTACTATTATTAGCGGAGCCCCTCAAGATTGAATACTGGGCTCGCTGTTGTTTTCTATGTTTACTTTTGATTGTTGAAAGAATATATTAGGCTTAATGTCTAAGTTTGCGGCTGGCACGAAGGTTGGCAGAGTAATTAATGACAGTAATCCAGGTATGCTATTGTAAAATATCTAGAAAAGTTAGGCAGATGAGCTGAAATGGCAACTGATGGCAACCGTGAAAAGTGGACAGTGTTACATATGGGTAGTAGTAATCCTAGAACAACGTACCAGTTGGGTGATATCACACTCAAGGAGGTGGAGGACGAAAGGGATCTAGGAATAATTGTACAGTCTGAAACGAAGTTCTCTGAACAGTGCCAAGAGAAATTTTGCAGCAGGAACAGGAGTTGATTATCCCTTGTATAAGGCAATGGTTAGACCGCATCTTGAGTACTGCATACAGGTCTGAAAGTCCCAATTTAAGAAGGATGTGGTCTGTTGAAATGGATGGAGATAAGAGAAAAAAGATTAGTCAAGGACACAAGAAGGTATTCTTACCAAGGAAAGCCTTCAGTACTGTAAATTGCAGCGCTTGGAAACTTGACACCTTCGAGGAAACCTGATTGAAGTGTGTTTAAGGCTTTAAATAAGAAGAAATCTTATTGCTATAACAATGATAATAATACAATGCGATACATTGTAATATTGCCCTTCACGGCCACAAGGCCAGGGGTTCACAGTAATAATACATTATAATAATACATAGAGAACATGATATATTGAACATAAGGAAATACATACACTGTGCTGCCACTTTATTAGGTACACCCCTGCTGTGCACACAAATGGTTTGTCCCACAACGTTGCAAGTCACATGACCACAGTTTTGGATATAACTGCAGCAGAAAAACCTTTCTAGTATCAGTTAAGCGTACAAACCGTATCTTGTTGATGAGATAAGTCAGAGAAGGATGGCTATAATTGTGCAAACAAACAGACGGGCCACAATATCGCACTTTGTCACGAATGGGCTACAACAGCCGACGGCCACATCGCGTATCTTTGTTATCAATGAAGAACAAAAGAGCAGGCATCCTGTGGGCACAGCAACACCAGCACTGGACTATCGAGGATTAGAAAACAGTTGCTTGGTCTGACGAGTCGAAGTTCCTGGTGCATCATGTTGATGGAAGGCTCAGAATTTTGCGAAAACAACATGAATCCATGGACCCGTCATGTTTGACGACTACTGTGCAAGGTGGTGGGGGCAGTGTTATGGTGGGGAATGTTTTCTTGGCACACGTTGGGTCCATTGATACCCATAGATTCACGTCTGAATGCCACATCGTACCTAAACGTCGTTGCTGACCAAGTGCATCCGTTCATGTTGACAGTTTATCCTCAGTCAGATGGTTACTTCTAGCAGGATAATGCGCCGGTGCACAAAGCCCAAATCACTATGGAATGGTTCCAGGAACATGATAATGACTTTTCTTTGCTGCAGTGACCCGCTCAGTTCATGGATCTCAATCTTATTGAACAATAATGTTCAATAGGAAAGGGCTGTTCGCTGCAGGCCTATACCTCGTCGAATCTCAAGGAACTGCGTGACAACACTGATGTCTGCATGGTACTCCATTCTTGCACAACGTTTTCAACATCTTGTTCAATCCATGCCTAGACGAATTCAGGCTGTTTTGAAGGCTAAAGGAGGCTCAACACGCTACTAGGTAGGTGTACCTAATAAAGTGGCAGCACAGTGTATATGGAAGTACAGCTCAAAACTCCAAGTATAATACAGTTATTTACACTACAATATATAAAGAAGATATTGGCGGAAAGAAATAACTGCATGTAGTAATATAAGACAGGCAATGTTCTTTGCACTAAACAGAAGTAGTTCATGACTACTCACTGTCATACTGAAAAGTTAGTATGCCATCTTCACATCAGATGGTATTGTTGGCTTGCGTCATTAAGACGAGCTTCGAGGAGAAGGGACAGGGAAGTACAGTTCAAGGATGTGGCGTCTGTATTCCCTGTCACAAGCGAACTTATTAAGGTCAGCATCCAAGGATTGGGCACACGAAAGTAGCTGAAAAGGCAGGAACCTATCGGATAGGTGGGTTAGTCGGTCTCAGGGGCAGATAGCAAGGTTTTTCCCCCCAAGAAACTAGGGTTTTTCGTCCAGCAAAACAGACAAATCGACTTTAGAACATACGCAATTAAGAGACATAAAACACACAGCACGGCAGACGAATTTCATTATTCGGGTGGCCTAAAAAAAAATTTTTTTTTTTTTTATCGGATAGGTGGAGACGGCTGAGATGTGGGCACAGAGTTGGAGCCGCTCTGAGGGAAGGTTGAGAGACTCCATGAGCACATGTCCCAGAATTATGGTGCCGAAATCTCACCAATGATCATTTTAATAGTCGTGGTAAGACGTTCATCCTAATCAGCGAGGGGAGCCTGTGAATTTGAATCTAACTGCCCATTTCAGTTGTCCTTAGCTGTGGAGGAAGTTTGTTTATGGCCCATTTTAAGAGCCAAAACTCAGCAGAAAAAAAAGTGGTCTGGTTGTGCTAGGGGCAGCGGATCCCCATGCCTCTGCAGTATATAAAAGCGGAGAGCATACTGTGGTTTTTATATATTCATTAAAATAATGTAAATGCTGTTTGGCAATCCATCGGAGTCGAGCTGTCGGGTGAGTAGCTTGTCTATGTGGTAACTGAAGCAGAGCTTAGGATCAAAAGCAACCCGGAGATCAGTATGTTTATTGACGATAGGAATAGGAGAATTACACAGAATTGGCTGAACATAAGAAGGTGTTTTCTTTAAGAAGAATATCATAAATTCAGATTTTTCTGGGTGAGGAGCTTCATATCATCTGCATAACATAATCTTCATATCATCTGCATATCATGCCCGAATGGGCATGATATGCAGATTATCTCCCCAACAAATGGGGAGATAAGTGCTCTAAACAAGAGCCCAACGCTCGTATATGTTCCCATGGACAATATGCTGGATTATTCTGTTTTGGAGGAGTGACGTGAGGAACTGTAGTGTCTCCCTTTATCTGATAGTGGTCTGAAAGTAGCTTCAGCATTGCAGGAACCTTTATAGAGTTGAGGTCTACATAGGTGACTGCGAGCTCTTCTTGATATTCAAACGCAGAAAGGATGGAGCTGGTGGTGGATAAGAGGTTAGTCACAGTGGATCTATGAGGAAGAGAGTAATGGATTTGAGGAGGCTGATGTGGAAGAAGTTTAGTTAGAACGAGGGGGAATGGATTGAGTAAACTGAATGCTGTTGGAGTGCTAACTCTAGCTCGGACATAAATAAGGAGACATAAATATAAATTAAAGAATGGTTCTAGGATTGATTTGCGAAAATTTGCTATCCGCCCAAATGTGATTAATTGTTGGAAAATATTCCACATGGTCTAATTCTAATTCTTTAATCACATACTTAAATGTTGATGGAAAGATAAGGTTGGGTTTTTTTTTTTTTTTTTTAACTGCTTGCTTCCCATCGTTTGCCACTTATTTTTCACATACTTAAAGAGAACACTAGTACTTGAAGAGAATCAAACGGTTCAGTAGATTCGAGTTTCTTCATAAGATATCAGCTTGCGTGTCGTTTGAGAAACTTTTGTCCGAATCCCGTACATGATGGTGGTTTATTCGACCTCAGTCTGGAACGACATCGTGTGTTTTCAAACAGAAGTGGTAGGTGTCTTACTGGTTTTATCCTGGACTTTTCATTCCGTAAGCAGTCGAATGAGGCTACTTATTGTCCTATCACTTTAATAAGAAATACACTGTCTAGGTTGCCTTGATGGTGTTCCAAATTTACCAAGCCATTAGGTACGAACACCACAGTTGTGTTGTGTTGGGCGGTTTCCTATAAATACCTCATTGGCAACTGAATTTTGTAGGTAATAGTCACGTAGACTTTGTTAAGTAATTAGTTGACATTGACAGTTAAGATTCTTAAGCTATCAAAGCCATTCAAAGTTCGCATTTTAAGTACAAAAGATCGCGTACATCTAAAAAAATTTTTTTTTTCAACTGGACCCTAAGAATTAAGTCATTTGGTGCAGTGGTACCAGAAATTTGGGATTCCGCGCTGGAAAAAAAAAATAAATAAAATAAATATATTACCGTGATCCTACAATTAATCTCAATTTTTTGAAACTGCTTGGTCACTAGACAATTTCGCTCTTCAGGTGTTCCAGCGTCGTTCTTGAGAAAAAGTTCAGGTAAATTGGGAAACAGGGTGAGCATTCAAATCTAGCCAGGAGGGCTGGAAAACTCTTCCAGCATTCTAGCTCTCCTCGGTAGCATAGTTGGTATAATCACAGTACTCCCCACGGTGGGTAGAAAAGTCCGGAGTTCGAATCCCGTCAATGACGCGAGAAATTATGGGTCTTTTTCACAACTTGGTTGAGTTAGTCGGTCTCTAGTGGGAGTGGCATGGTTTTCCCCTACCGGAAACTCGGGTTTTTCGTCCAGCAACCAGAAAATCAATCACAGAACACACGTAATTTACAGACATAAATATACGGCGCAGTATGGATAAGCGCTGATGTGTCCGAAACCTTACAACAACAAACCAGCCAACATTCTAGAAATTTATCAGAAAAATGCTAACCATGTTTTAAATGTTCTTACTGAGCGGGCTGAAACGCACAAACTTACCATATCCTCAGAAAAAAACAAATTTTGCTGATTAAAGGTACCCTCCCTATCTGTAGGACACCTGTCATTTGACTCCAAGCCATATCTGTCGAAATGCACGCAACAGTAAAACATCTCGGTGTCTTCCTCGATCATAAAATGGTCCTTCATGCCGCGTCTCGATTATACCAAGGATAAGATCAAGAGATACACGGCCATGCCGGCCCTTGTGACCAGAACAGAATGGGGACTTAAAGGCAGAACTCTCAAGCTCTTGTATTCTGCAGTCTTCCTCCCGATTGTTTCATATGGTGCTCCTGCCTGGTTTTGCAGCGTTGAGAAAATCACTTTCGCCAACAAACTAAATGGTATTGAACGTCTCTTCCTTCTCCGATCCACAAGAGCCTGCGGAACTACCTCCACCCCAGCACTCTAGGTCATTTCCGGAAATCTACCTTTAGACCTGTATTGCTTACTGCGGCCTCTTGCACTGCTCCAGAAGGAACATACATCATATACTACCAACACCACCCTTGCAACCGAGAAGAAAAGACTCTGGTCTGAAGTTTCCAAGCTCTGGTAGTCTCGCTGGGCCACAGGGCTCAAGGGCAAGCCCACCAGAAAATTCATTCCGGATATTCTTCACTAAAAGTACCCTGTCTTGGCTCATCCCCCAACTTAGAGACTACCTTTATGCTCACTGGGCACGGATCCTTCAAAGCTCGTCTTCGTCAATTTGGTGCGGTGGATGAAGACACTTGCATTTGTGGTGAAACGGAGAACTGGAATCACCTTTTGCTCGACTGTGTGGTTTATTTGGATCTGAGACAACAACTCCTCCTCCAAAGCAGTTTGCCTGCTCTCCACTCCCTACTCTCGTTGATTGAAACTAGTGAAATCTTCAATATCTCCAAACACTACTGTACAGCTCTTTTCAAGAGGAGGAGACGTCTTATGACTACTGCTGTCCCACTGGAACCTGACTAGGTTTCTCTTGTGTGCAAACTCCTAGTTGTCCCTGCTCTCTCTTCGAACTTGGGACCATCCTCATGCAAACCCCCGACCTGGGGTAGGAATTTCTCATATTCTTGCTGATACACGCACTGCCATGCAAGATTCTTCCACCAAGGTTCTCCTCTGGTGGTCTGCTAACCCTTAAGGGTAAGAGTAAAAAAAAAAAAAAAAGAGAGAGAATAGAAAAAATCTGGAGAAAAATTTTTTTTATTAGTTTTATTATTATTATTATTTTTTATTTTTATTTATTTATTTTTATTATTATTATATATTTATTTATTTATTTATTTTGTTTTTATTTCTATATTGGGACTTCCTCGAGGTCCCAGCTTTTCCTCTTCCCTTTCTTACATCCCTGTGCATTTCATTTCTTGAGTTTTCTCCTTCCTTGCTCTGGTGGGGGTGGAGACTGGACTCCAACAGCGCCCCTCTATTGACTTGGTCCGGCTCCTCGTGCCGTGGACGGATGCTGGAATGCCTCTTCCTGGTGCCTTCCAGTAACTGAGAGGCCAGACGAACAACACTATATCCACGGTACATGCACTACCCACACGCTCATCTGGCCTTGGCAGATTTTGTTTCTTCACAGTGCACTTTTTCGTGGTTTTGTGGGGGGACCACTGGCACCATTGATAGATACACACTATGTCCATATTTCCTTTCACTTCCTCCAAATATTAACATGGTTAATATTTGGAGGAAGTGAAAGGAAATTTGCATCAAGTAAATGTGCAAAATAGTAAGTTTACGTCCTCCTAAATTTATGTTGATCCATCTACCGCACGAAATCCCGAAGTTTCCAAACCCAGCGAACATCAGAGGATTATTAGATAGTGTTGCTACGAAAGAAAAATGCATTTTGAAGGCACTCTCCAATGGATTACGCACATTAACATTGTTTCTCTCTAATTCTTAGACTTCTGTAAATAAACAGCTCTGGAAGATAGTGGAGTAGTTGTAAGAAGTCATATACGCAAATTCAGTATATTACTTAGCGTGTACCATTTTAATTTGATTTGTGAGTTTAATTGTTGAAGTTATCTGCACATGCGTACAGCAAAAGTCCATATCAAAGGATCGATTTACGTAAAATATAATGGATTCCCTTCTTCATCTTTAGTGGCAGCACGCCTTTCGTATGATTGATATTTTCAGCTGGCAAACCTTAATTTTTTTTGTCTTATTTATTTTTTTGTCTAAATAATTGATTTATTAATATATCAAATTCCTCTCTTGCAAAACAAAAGATTGCGTCGCTGCCTTTTATAAGATCCATATGGTGATCTCTTGAGATGGTAGCGCCGTTTCTCTTGCTAGGACTCTGATCTTCTATCTCTCAAAATAAGCGGGTAGACTATTGAATAAACACAGTTTACAGACCCCCACTTGCTGATTTGGCTCAAACTCTGAACAATCAACCAGTATATATTAACATTTGGCAATCGTTATTGGTTTAATTCATATCGTTGTTAAATTGTGTTGTATCATATGATCTGCTCGGCTTTTATGGAATATAAAACGAGACTTTCGCAGAGAGAGAGAACAGAATTTTCCTGAGATTAATTAATTCGGCTTCTCAGCTTTGACCTGCTGCTGGAATCGAACAACAGATTGCGCCGCTGCCTTTTTTAAGATCCACGGTGGTCTCGTGCGATAGTAACGTGGTTTCTCTTCTTAGGACTGTTTTCTCTCCCGCAAAATAAGCAGTTAAACCATAGAATAGACTCAGTTTTCGGCTGCGACTTGTTGCATTGATTCGAACTCTAAACAACCAACTCCAATATATCACTTTATTCTAGGTCTTTACTACCTCCGCAGAGGCTCATGAATTTAAGATTTGAGTTAATTTTTCCCCCTAAATTGGCATATTGAATTCATTCATGTTTTCCGTTTTGTTTAATTTTTATTTTGCCAATTAATTTTTGTGTGCCTACTTAAATTAACCTAACAGCTATATCAATACTGTACGCTACACACCTATCCAATTGCAGTGTTGGGTTTATTTAGAAGACTGTAAAAGCTCCTGCAATAAAGATTATCATCATCATTATATACGATACTGTGTGCTTTCAGTCGTTAACAGGAAATTTCTTTCATATATTTAGATAATTAGTTTTATGTTCTTTTAATGAACGCAAGAAATATTTTTTATTTTTCCCCGCTCCAATAGCAATGATTGCTTCCGGTGCTATAATTACACACTCGTATTTTCTACCTACTTTCTTCTCTCTCTCTGTATGTTTGCATTAACATTTATTAGACCTACCTTGGTTGTGTTCAGTTAGTTCAATTCATCGGGATGAAATGCATGTTGAATTTTAGCGGGTTTTTATAATTTGTTCTTTATTCTGCATTTAATTTAATACAGTACAGATAAATTTTGATTTTTGAATGTTTACCTTAACTGTTTTAATGTAAAAATTTAGCTGGTACTTGTGAGAGGTGTTCCAGGTAAAAGTATATTTTCTAATCATTTTCTTTTTCATAATGCGTATTTTGTATTCGTGCTGGTGTACATAATAAAATGCGATTAAACTATTTAATAAATACAACATTCAGTTGTTTTTTTAGGCGCATCGGCGACTTAGACATATCACTATTGTGTATTAAGCATTTAATTATCCAGGCCGATTTCTGTTGTACGGACTGAAAAACCACGAATAATCAAGTTTTCAAACTACGTTCCAGAAGACAGTTAGAAAACTTACCTTTTAGATCAGCAGTTGCGAAACTAGCTGATAAACCGTAAAACAAATTTGATTTGTATTCAAATAATTTTTTTTATAATATAGACTATTTATGGGTGGCCGCGTGCCCGTATGTTTTTCTGTGCGTGCTGTTCGTGGTACGCGTGCCCATTGGTTCATATCCCTGCCCTAGAGTATAAGTTTTTTTTTTATGAGAGAGAGAAGGAGATGATTTTACCATCTTTGTTATTTTTGTTTTAATAAAAGAGGGACTGATAATGTATAAAAAATTCTGGGATGTGTGGGTTAGAAATACGCATTAACAATATTTGAATACAAATTAAAAAATATCCAAGATTAAGAACTGTCTCGAGCAGTGGTGGTTTTTAATGGAATCGCAGTGATTCTGCCAAAGTTCCGTTAATCTTTTATCGATGTTTTAATTTCATTTGTACACAGTATTACTGTTTCTTATAATTGTTAATTTTTACTGCTTTTGAAGATAGATTAGATTTGCAAAGTTAGAGAGTCAAATACTCCGACAGTTGACATGGAATTTGTTAAAGAGCTGGGGTTTCGAACCAAGACATGAGTAGCAAGCATGGTTTGTTTCTTTAGGCAGGTTTTAAAGGTGTGTCCAAATCTGAAGTCATGGAATCAAGGTGGTTTTGAGGACATTTTCTCAGGGTTCCTGTCTTTTATCAGCTCATGTTCAGAAGCTTGCACCAAATTTTGAAGGAATAGCCGTTATCGATGGCCAGTTTAAGATCAAGCTTATCAGATTATAAAGGAAATTATTTAGTTCTCTTCTTCTATCCTCGACTTCATATTTGTGTGTCCAACAGAAATAATAGCTTTTAGTGAACGTGCTGGCGATTTTCGTGCTGTTAACACAGAATTAATTACTATATCCACTGATTCTCATTTCAGTCATTTAGCTTGGATTAACACCTCTAGAAAGGAAGGTGGATTGGAAAAGATGAATATACAACTTCTCTCAGATTTAACCAACGCTATATCTCGGAATTATGGCGTTTTAATAGAAGATGCTGGAATTGCACTCAGAGGTCTTTTTATTATCGATCCTAATGGTGTTGTGAAACAAATAACCATAAATGACCTCACAGTTGGCCGATCTGCTGACGAAACTCTCAGACTAGTGAAGGCCTTCTAATTTGTAGAAAAACATGGAGACGTATGCCCAGCTGGTTGGCAACCAACCTACCATCAAACCTGATCTTGAAAAATCTAAAGAATACTTTGGGAAAGTAAATAAATAAATACAAAGGGAACTCACTTTTAGTTCTATACTTGTTGTAACTGATATTTAGTCCCCTTTGGAGGAGTTAATCAGTTTTGCATCAAAGTGTATTCTTTATAGAGATGTTACCTCTGGCTTGTTTAGATAACTGCAAAATTAATATATGTATTAATTCTTGAATGAATTCTCTGTTTTCCTTAAAAAAAAAAAGAGAGAGAAAAGGATATAGACATTAATCTCTCGGTTCGAATATCTCGCGGGGGAATCAGAAATCGTTTTTGCGATTTTCGCTGAAGGAAACTTACAAGAAAATAATGGTTACCATTTTTATGATTGTTATATTAATTTTGCTCACTAGTGTATTTGGATCCTTTCGATTACATATATTCCATCAGAAGATTAGTCCAGACAACTATCCTTTCTGTAATTCAAAAAATTACCCAGTGAAAAGAACTGAAGTGTGTTTCCGAAATCTTCGTATGAAGGAAATTTCAATGAAACACCAGCTTCGTCCAAGAAGACCGACAGAAGCATAAAAATAAATCGATCATCCATTCCCAAAAAAAAGAAAAAAGGAAAAGTAAAGAAATGCAAGACGCGTTCAGTGTAGACCTGGAATTTGGCAGTATATTTAGACTACCGAATGCTGCATGTTTTTTTCCATAGTGAGGTCCTTCTGAATAATTCATTGTCCATTATGCGAGCAGTACGGAGTCTCCCTGAACTAGCAGGGGCGCAGCAAGAAAAGATTCTTCCTAATGCCTACACACAAGTTTCTTTCGATATCAGTCTTCTCGTTCCAGACATCGTTCACCTCGTTTTATTATCACGCGAATCTGGCCACTGCTATCGGTCACGTGATATGTTTAATGCACTGCAGCGCATTCGATTACGTACATTAATTAAAAATGATTATTTTTTTTATTTTTGCAACCGAGCATTATTGTTCGCTGTACTTCCGCATGATCAGAATCGTTTATTTCTTCGAATTAACTCCTTTTTGACATCCCTAATGGCGCCTGTCGTAAACGTCTTTTCAAATTAATGAAGCCATTTTCCCTTAGCAGCTTTTCACCTCCCAGGCCTGTTTCCTTTACTTACAGTAATGAAAATAATTTCTTCGGTTTCTTTCTTGTGTTATTGTCTTTGATTTTACGGCGAGAACTTCAATTACCCAGGATTGCCACTAAATTTTCTTTTATTCTGTGCTCGGTATTCGTGTATTGTTCGCATCTCGGCACTGGGCAACTAATATCCACAACTCGACGTCACATAAAAATTAATCGAGTCGTTTTGCAAGTCAAACTTGGACTAAGAATTATCCTGAGAAAAAAGGCAGGTGTCTCCGAAATTTCTTCTTCTTTTCTTGTGGCAAGGAAATGGTCTAAAATGAAATAACCCGAACGCAGTTTTCCATTTCTTGCCAAGTTCTGTAAAATGTTTTACGTCGCCAAGCAACTTCCGGCCGATATGCTTATTGTGTTTTCGTACTTTCTCACTGAAGCTGCCTCTATATCTGCACTGTTTTCTTTCTTTTTCTTTTCATAACTTATTTCATCCGTGGTATTTGCATTTTATGATGTAGGATCGTCTCTTACCACTTGCATCGGTCTTATGTGATCATCTCTCGCTCGTCGACCCTGTATTGCTGTCCTTGCGAACTGCTTGGTATGCGAGTAGCGCCAGGCGTCCAAGGATCGCCTCGACCATTTTCTATTCATATTCGTGATGGACTCGACATGTACAGACACCTAAGAACGGCATCGTCACCTCTTTATGTGGCTTTTATTTTTTCAATATATGATAAGAAAAGCGTTAAGAATACGCCATTTCATTCCTGCTTGCTTTGAGCTTTTAAAATAATTTATATAAACATCAGTGTGTGTGTGTGTGTGTGTGTGTTAAATGCACCGAAATTTAACGCTTTGGGATAAAATTTACGAAACGCACAGTATAACTACTTGATAAGCTTCAATATACACTGGTGTTCAAAGAAAGTACATCACCTAGGAATTTCACATTTCTAACCCTTTTTCGCGATGGTATGTTACATTTAATGACTAGCATCACAAATAGAAATATAAACAAAAGGTATTTATTAATAGTGAAGACAATATTTAATAGTTAAGAACTAATATTTAGTTTGCAGACAATATGTATAGGAGCAATATGGCCTTAGTCGCTGATGCTCCTAAAACCCAACAACAACCAACGATATAAATCTGGCATATCCCACGTTGTGAAAAAAAGGCCCATAATTCCTCCCGTCCTCAACGGGATTCGAACTCGGGTCTTTTCCACCCAGTGCGATACTCATGAGGGCATTAAAGGGCCATCCTGCATACGATGTTCGAGGTGATCTCACACACTACCGATGGAATTCATATTCGTTGACTCTGCGGGATACAAATTACAACAGTATAACAACAGTATAAAAGTATAAAAAATTACCTGCATTTGATATATTACGTAATCTTGCTAGTACAGCATATCAAGTATTCACAAATGATTTACAACAGGTTTAACTCATTGATTGTTGTACTTCTTATTTACACCCAGCGGCTCTAGCCAACGGCTGTCCACAGGTTGAAACGAAGAGTAATAATCAGAAATAATAATATACAGTATTATTATTATGAAAATACCCAACACCCACAAATATCCTATTTGCTACTTTTTTAAACTTCATAATGGTACTTATGGCCAATCCATATCCAGTGTTTTTATATAAACGTCTTGTAATCTGTTTTAAGAAGTTCCGCTCTTATCACAACGGCAGTTGAAATTAATGAAATCAGTAAAATTTTGGCCATCCGATATACTTTGTTATGATGATAGCAATATTCTCAGTAAGGAAATAAAAGAACCTATTAAAACTATATTAGATGATTCGACTCCTAAAAGACAGTCAATGAAATTTCAGCTCACGGTTTAATTATCATCTCCTAAGCAAAATTAAATTAAAAGCCAAGCTGCGTATGAACAACAAATTATTGGCCCATTAAATAATTATAAGGTATCTTAAGATAATAAAAGAAATTAAAATCTTAATTCAACAAAGATATAATAATTTTCGAAAGTCTGTTTAGCCAATTATGTATAATTAAAATGTCTGTGAACCTGTGGAATTTGCTGAGGTTAGGTGATCACAAGAGTTGACTGTTGCATTTTTTTTTTAAAGCTCCTTAGAGACCCAATTCGGAATACAAACATGAGCTGGCTTCTCTGAAATTTCATAAGTTTCGACTAGGTTTTCTAGTTGTGATCGCCATCTTTCCACAAGGTCTGGGTTTCATGTCCATCAAGGTGGAATATACTGTTATGAGTCTCCTTCACACATGGCCAAGATAATTTATTTCAGGCTAGAGCTACATTTTTTTGTTTGTTTTTATTTCTCTTCTCAGAAACTCAGGCTTTTAATCCCAATATATAGGCCAAATGACTAGAATACATGCAATTTATAATCCAATATATTGCCCCACCGGGCCTTATTCATCTCGATGTTTAGCCAAGGCAGTAAAACTCAATTCAAAATTAACAAAACAAAACTGGTCCTAAGAAAGTATCGTTAATATCTCACTTGAGATGCTACAGGTGCGCTGTATGCCACATTATTCCGTCCTTGATTTTCTGTAAGAGTTGTCTAACAAGTCATTGTTTTGCCAATGACTCATTGGCAAAACACAATTTTAATAATTGATTCACTTTGAATGAAATTATTTCCGAAAAGTAATATTGATTTGCAGAGGCATCACCTGGCGACAAATCGTACCTTCTCCCATTCATGAAATTCTGGTATCGAACTGACCAATGAATTTACAGATTCATTGGTCAGTATCGAACTGACCAATAAAAAAGTTGTTGTACAACTTTTTTATAAAGAGTGTTTCAATTAAAAGACACAGGGGTCGTGATTATTTTTAAGTTTGTCGCATGGAGCTTTTTTGTCATAGTTGGGCTGAAATTTTTGGATTTATCTTTAAAATTGGGCAAGTATTACCGTTCAGATTTTACCATTATTAATTTTAAATTTTGCTTAAAGAACTGCTTTTTTCCTTCAATGGAAAAGCTGTTCCCCGTTCTCTGTTTAGTCTAAAAACGTCATCGATCTACTTCGGAAATCAAAATAAACTTATTTTATTTGAAAAAAAGAAAAACAAAATGCTGTAGGAAATTTTGATCTTCGGTAAATGCATTTAGCCCTACGAGGACAATTATGTGTCGTGTCTCCTCATGTTTACTACCACCGTTTGTTTCTTTTATTCAAATGAAATCACTTTATATTAGTTTCGGAAGTGCACCGATGAGTTTTTGGATTAAACCGACAGTAGGGAACAACTTTTCCATTGAGAAAAAAGCAGTTGATTAGGCAAAGTTTAAATTTAGAAATGGTAAACTTTAAAGGGAGTACACATTTATTATATACCGTATATTAAGTCACTGGCTCTGTCATCAAATGATCCCATTTTCAGTCACTTCTAATAGAGATAGAAGGCTGAAATTTCGTATATATTCCTAATTCGCGTGACAATTCATTCTATCAAAATTTGAGCTAAATCTATCAAGCGGTGCACCGTGCAGCCATTGCATGTCATATTTGCTACCTGGATTTATACCTGACCCGGATTTCGGACCTTTTCCCCACTTCTTATATGATTAGAAGGGCTTAATTTTGTAAACAATCTCTTTCGACGTAATTATACATTTATTTATAAAAAAATGTATGAAAAATAAAAAATAAGAAAATAAATACAAAAACAAGTTTTTCACAAATATACCTTAATTCCGATAAAATATAAGGTGTGACCTTTACCCCTTCAACATAAAATGCCTTATTTAAAAAAAAAAAAAACGGTATATTTTAATGGAATTAAAGTAAATATTTGAAAAACTTGTTTTTTATATTATATTTTATGCTAAACGTAAAATCAATTTACGAGTATACTTGCTATGCTTAGTAAATCCTGTATGGGAAATGTTTGTATATATCTGGAGCATTGGTGATCCTATTTGCACTGTGTGTTGCTGATGGTTTGGAGATTCCAACTGAGCTCCAGAAACTGGCGCATATTTTGATGGGGAAGAGGTATTTAATTGTCAACTTCAGATATAAGTAAGGAATTTTAAGAAAAGGACTGATAAACAAGGGTTCGAAATAAATGCTCTAAAATACGTAATTAGTTTTCTGGAACCCAGAAAAAAATCAGGCGCACACCATTCCTAACCACATTAGTGATGTTAAAATAGATTACTTTTATGAATTCCTGCATTTTATATTTGCAAATTATTAAATACATGAAAATATACAGTATATCTAAAAGAATTTACACTAGGATTTATGAACTCATTGGAATTATTTTATATTCACTTTGCTGAAAAAAAATTCTCAAGCCCTTGTTTTCACTTCATTTAGGATTTGTACCTGAACTTTGTTTTGTGCAAGTCGAGTTATTTACCGATTTCGAAATATATGTTAATAAAATAAGATTTCTGAAAAATAAACGAGTGGCCATCTTTAAGTGAAACAAACCAAAAAAAACTGCTCCTTCATAAAGATCTCTTGACGAGCTTGTTTTAACATTTTATGGGTTTCATTGACTGCTTGGCTTCTGAAAAACAATGCATCAAATTAAAGCTTAAGATTATTAAAAAATTACTTTGTTTTTCTTAGTCTTTTCGGACACGCTTCTTTTCTATATTGAAAAAATAATTTTAATGTTAAATACTTAGTAGTCTTAATTTTTAGTTAAGTATTAAATACTTATCTGATAGTTTGAAAAGTGGAAACTGGGAGAAAAAGAAATCCGAAAGAAAGGAAAAGGATTTTTCGCAGACACTCCAGGATCACAAGAAACCACATGAAAACATGCTTTTGGATCATCATATGAAAATTCCTGGCTTTCCGCTGATGGCCAGTTAAGACAGAATTGTCCGTCCATCTGAGAATTGACAATATTGCCTCAGAGTGTGGTTATATCATCAAAAAAAAAATCCAATATTGTTTAGGTGGTTTTTTTTGCATAAACGGTTTTTTTTGGTTGTAGAAGCATTTGCTCCTGTTATATCCTTTAATATAAATTGTGATTATCATCGTATACCTAGTTTCCACTTTGTTTTTGTAGTAGTGTAGTTACAGAGAATATTAAAGTTATAAATTTGAAAACCATGAACAGATGAATTTCTCTTGTATTAGCTTACATACGAAGTACAACACAAATATCATCCTGCTGTATTTTAAATACTGTACTGATTTGGTATGTCTGTTCAATACCAGCACAGATGGTAGTTGTACCTGTTTCAAGGACTTCTCAATCAATATTAGTTGTGTCTGAATAAACATTGTAAATGCACAGATAATATTAAATATTAATTTTGTTTCTTTTGGTATATTTTCGTTCGGTGACCCATTTAGTACCGTATTTACAAAGCAACGTACAAATAGACTTTCTAAAGCTGTATATCGGTTAGGTTATGCATCGTGTAAAGTAACATCGTTTATAAATAAAAATACTAAACTTTAAGAGTATTATGGAAGATTGACCCACTCCATTTCCCCCAGTTTATTATCATGGCATCTGCTTCAGTGTTTCACTTAAGACGATTACAGTAAATTAAGCTGATTACTCACTAGAGGGCACTATAGGTTAAATTATGCTTTTCACGGAAAATGATTGCGCTCATTTTCGTTGTTAATCCTATAATTCTCTTATGTATTGCCGAAAGCTGATATCTAAATGGATCGAAATATCACTTAATGATCCCACCGAAATCCTCAGTGATATATCAGCTAATCCGTTAATCTTCGAAATGCATCAACCTAAATGGTGATATAAATTGCCATCTGTTTTTGTTGGGAAACTTCCGCTATCGCATTGCATTCCATCATCTCATTATGTAACGGCATTCAGGTCTAATTGAACGCGCGCATCAAATTAAAGTGTTTAGGATCGAACTGTAAACTATAAATTTTAGAGTGCTCATGATATAATTTAACTTTTCCTTTCAGAAACACTGAGCCACTAGCGTGTTCTAGATTTGGTATCTTCAATGTATACTTTAGGGGATGCGGGCGAGAATTACATTCCAAAATTTAGTCGAATCAGGAATGCACTGAGTTTTTGTAAAAAGAGTAACATTAAGAATTCGCCCTTTGTGCACCCGTTCACCGCTTACAAAGATTTGAATATCAATTTTAACTTTTTTTTTTTTTTGTTATCATTATTTGAGCTGATTTTGAAGGATACAGTTGTAGCCCAATTATTTCAAGATACCTTTCTAGTCTCAATATATGACTAGAAGTTTAGAGGTTTATATCGTGGTTTTGATGAAGATTATTTGAGCTCACATAGAACTTCAGGTCGTTGGCGTAGGTAACAAAATTTGTATTATATACTAAGAAAGGCTCCAAAACTGCTGCAAAAATTATCGCTGAAAGCACACTCCCTTGCAGGATTGTGACGTCGAAGTTTACCTGGAAGTTGTTGTGGGAACTAACAGGTGTCTTGAAAGTAAGATTGACTCCAAAATTTGCAGTACGGTATCTGACAAGCTGAAGTAGTGTTTGAGTATGGTAAAAAGAGCTGGCAGGTATACTCTGTCATGTGCCGATTTTATGTCCAAGAAGACAATATCAATCTGAGATCTGTTGTTGAGAGTCTATTGTACTCTGAAGAGGATATCTAGAAGATTGGTAATTGATATTTTTGTGGATAACGGTATGTAGGTACTCGGAACCGTCTACAGCAGGTGCTTGGCAATTGCAGATTGAATCAAATTTTCAAATATTTTGATTAGAGAACATCTGATGGAGATGGGTCGCAAGTCTTTAGGAGATTTTGGCTTCTTAAATCTTTGGAATAGGCATGATGTGATAGGATATTCAAATTTTTGAGACGATTCCAGATTGTAATAGTATTCGTTTGAAAATGTGAAGGAGAAGGTCTACTTTGTATGTGATGCATATTTGAATTATAAAAAGTGGGAAATCATTTGTACTGGCAATAGCTTTTGATAACTTGTTTATAACATCAATAAGGTTCTCTAGATATTTCGATGTCATCTATCTGCAGCTTATCATTTATCTCCAGCCTTCCTGTGGGAGAGAAGATTTTGGGACAGTCTGCTGAAAGTTGTGCCCATTCCTGTAACAGCTTTTGGTCAATGTCAGAGTGATGTGGATGGTGAGAAAAAATCCTTCTAAATCTCTTCAACCTATCTAGAACAACTGGGTCGTGGACTTGCTTTCTTTTTCAAGAAGTATGCTCTTCCTTACAGATTTTAAGGTCCGAAGGAAGTTGAGATTTCTGCCATTTTCGGTAGGATTAGTGGAGGCTACCGCAGTAGGTAGAGTTCACTCTTATATTCTTTAACCAGTTCTGGCCTTGCGCATTATCCTGTTGGAAAACTCATTCGCAGATAGATATACAGCAGCCACCAAGGGATGGACGAAAACAATTTTCAGATAATCTGTGGCACCCATATGTTTCTCCACTGGTATCAAGGAATCCAGTGTATGGCACGAAAACACACCTCGCATCATTACAGTGACACACTATCTTGCACTGTTCACACCTGGTAGGATGGGTTCATAGACTCATATTGTTTTCGCCATATTCTTTCCTTTCCTTCCATCAGCGTGAAACAGCAGGAGCCGGGATTCATAGTAGGATCAGACCAGACAACGTTTTTCCAATCCTCCACTGTCTAGTCTTGATATTACTGGGCCCTCTTTAACCGTATCTTCCTATATTTTGCTGATAGAGTTGAAATGCAGTTTGTCTTCGGCTGCGATACCCCATCTGTGGCATGGTATGACGAATTCTGCATTTTGAAATGCCTCTTTATTTACCACTGTTGTACCGGATTTTTTTATTTTTTTTTTATTACAGCCTTTTTATTTCCTCTGCACAAGTTTTGTCAGGCTCTGTTAGCCGCTTACATTAACCAGCTGTTTCTGACCACAGGATCGATTGCCATTGGCCGGGTGTTATTTGATGTATCGAGATTGGTCCAGTAGGACCAAATACGAATGTCTTGAGCGTATCGAGATTGGTCCAATAGGACCAATCTCGATACGCTCAAGACATTCGTATTTAAAATTCCCAATAGGGTTCCATTTTCCGAAATACTCATAATGGTGCTGACTACTATGCCACGTTCGAAGTCACTTAAATCTTTCGTTTTGCCCATCCTTGGATTGAATTGCACATGTACAGCATCCCTTCATATCTTTCTACTTAGTTTGCCGCATGGTGTGAACACTTGATGTTGTTACTGAGGAGCGTTCTATTTCGTGAAAAAGGTAGGTGTACCTAATAAAGTGATCTTAGAGTAGAACAGAAAGTTTTACAAACACTATATATAAACGCCTGATGGCCTTAGCGCTTATTTAATCGTATCTCAATAATACACTGGTGTGTAAAACTTAAGGACCAACATTATTTCTAAAGGTTACAACCACAAAATCAAACGAAACAGCCTGTGGCGATTTGCATAACTGTGGCCGTTCAGTAGAAAGCTAGTGCACATGCAAAAATTTGAATCGTGATGAGAGGGCTCACATAAACAGATAAAAGCAGCAGTTCAGCGCAAATATCCAATGGTGAGCACGATTGTAACAGACTTTCGATTGGTTTCATACCGTGCTATAGACCAGGAGTGGCCAACTTAATTTGTGATGCGATCGACTTTTTTTCCTTCAAAATGTGCCGCGATCTACCATCTCAAAAATTTCATTGCACGTGGTTAAAAAAGTTAATCAACACATATTGAAAAACGTTGTTTATAAATTTTAAAATTCAATACAATTCAGAACTCTTATTTTAAATTCATACGTATTTTAATTTATGCGAAGTTTGTGTCTTTATGTCATCTGCCAAGCTTTCAAAATCGGGGATCTGATAAGGCCAACAATAAAGAATCTTCGGTATGCAATCCATAAGAATAGAGCGATTCTTTTTCTTTATTTGTTTCAAATACGAAAAGGCCGATTCGCATAAATGTGGAACCAAAACAGGAATTTAAAAGTTCACTGCATTTTTTTACATTTGGGTACTTTTCTCGGCAAACATATTTCCAAAAGTCTTTTTCTGATGATCTGGCTTTTAGGAAGATATCGTTTCGCAATGTAATCATTTCATTTTCAAGTAATATTTTGTCCATGTGAAAAATCGCAGCGATTTTTTCTGCTATTTGTTTCGTATCTAAGTCTACATTAAATGGATAAGTAATATTTTGAACAATGTCTTCAATTGTTTTAAAATCACTGAATCTGGTTTCAAAATCGTCCACAACATTCTCAATTTCAGAAACATATTTTTCACTATTAAATTCAAAAACAGGATATTTTTGCAAATGATCTTGCATATTTGCAAAATAGTCGAATTTATTTTTCTTTGAGATCTTAGCCATTGCTAAAAATTGATATTTATATGCAGAAATACTACTAATCATGTCGCCCATATTTTTATTTTTTTCCTTCTAATTCCATATTCAGATCACTTTACTGGTAAAAATTCAGATCATTTTACTGGTAAAATGTGCCAAAAAAGCCAGATCACACAACCACTCTGTATCGTGTTGCTGCTGATAATCATCTCTCCAAAAAAGTTTGATCAACGAATTTTTTAAATTTCATTCAGCAAATTTCGAAATCTCTATAGAGACTTACTCGACTCAGCCACCTGACATCTGTATGTAATATCAGATCTGGTTCGTTTTCATCTAGTTGATCTTCAATCATGCAAAAAAAAAAAAAAAAAAAAAAAACGAAAATAAATTTTCAAAATCTACTCTTCATTCCTATTTTTGAAGCTTCGTAAAAAAAAAAAATAAATAAATAAAAAGCGCAGGTAGCGAAATCCGCTGCGCAATATGAAATTATGGTAGTATACCTGACCGCGCAAATCGAGGATGACTGTATATTTAAAATTCGTTGTGATCGACTGAAATTAAAGCCACGATCGACTCGTTGGCCATCCCTGCTATAGACTGCGAAATGGCCAGTAGACAACATCTGGATGACTTTACTCGGGGTCGAATAATTGGGAACGTCGAAGTGCGAGGAGTGTGGTTGCAGAGTTCGGTATAACCCATAGCATCGTCTCACGTACGTGGTCGGCCTTCAGAACGACCGGTATAGCTGTTCGAAGCACCAGTGGTGGTCTTCCACGAAAAAAAATGCCCAATGATGACTGCTATATACTCCTACAGGCCAAGAGGGACCGACACCAGACAGCGGGATCTGTTGTAAACCAGCTACACAGGACTCGGGATATCGCCGTTTACTGTGGCCAGGCCACTTCACAAAGGTTGACTGTTTGCCTGACGGCCAGTACGCTCTCTCTTTAACACTTGCCCATCGGAGACACCGTTTACAGTGGTACATCGAACACAAGGACTGTACAGCTGCGCCATATTGATCCCTTTTAGTGAAGTTTGCGGGGAGATACTGTGTGCCAACCTCTCGCCAGAATCACTAAAAGGGATCAATATGGCGGTCGAGGTGTTCTCGTCTGGAGAGGCGTTATCTTGGATGGACGTACACAATTCCAGATACTGGAAGGCGGTACTACTGTAACCTGTGCACGCTACACTACTGAGGTAATCCTTCCCCATGTGCGTCTGTTCCGAGGTGCCATTGGCCCCGAGTTCGTGTTTATGGATGATAACGCCACACCCCATCACACTGCAGCTGTTGATATGCTTTTGGAAAGTGAGGACATTGTTCGTATGGATTGGCCTTCCCGTTCCATCTATCTAAATCCCATCGAACACATATGGGACGCTCTGGGGAGACGCCTAGCGGCACGTCCACACCTACCAGAAAATGTTCACCAGCTGAAGATAGCGCTGACAGAGGAATGGACGATGTTACCGCAAGAACTTATCAACAACATTGTGCTAAGTATGGACAGGCGGCCGTGCAAAGCTTGCATCGACATTAGGGGTGGCCATATCTCCTACTGAGGACCACCTCTTCCCTTTGTTCCATCTTTGGCAGTGATGCATCTGTATCATGGCAGCCAGTGCTATGTTGCCATTTTTGAATAAAGTCTCTCTGTACTGTTTTGTTTCCGTTGTTGTGTCGGTGTTGTTTCCTTCATTTCTGTACCTCACGAGGTTCCTTTGGTATGCTTTTCCCACATCCAGGCCACTCCTATGAGAATCTACAGGTGAAAACCGGACTGGTCCTTAAGTTTTGCACACCAGTGTACTATAGTGTATTGGGTATCACTTGTTTAAAGAGGACTAGGTTAATCTCGCGGTAGCATAACTGGTAAAATCATCATTCTCCCCACACCGGGTGGAAAACACCGGAGTCCGATGACATGAGGAATTTTTATAGGCTTTTTTTTTTTTTTTTTTTTTTCACAGTGTGGCTGAGTTAGTTTGTTTCAGGCGAGAGTAGCTTGTTCCCCTCCCCGACAACTCTAGTTTTTCGTTCAGCAAACTGGCAAATCGACCACAGAACACACGCAATGTATAGACAATAATATATACGCCGCAGTATGGCCTAAGTCGCTGATGCGTCTACAACACACAAGCAAAACAGGTCTAGGTTAGAATCTCGTGGGAGACGAAGAATTCTTAAAGACGTTCTCAATTGGGGTTGTAGCTACCTGATCTGAAATTGTGGGAGCCGGATTCCCTACGTGATTATTTCTGGTATTTTCAGAAATTGGCCCAAAAATTTAAAAAGTATCCAAATAATATTACAGGAACTGGAGAAATATAATATAAGTAGTCGAGGTACCAAGGAAATCCCACAAAAGCAACAACCGCTTATTTCGCCCATCTCTCTCTCTTTCTCGCTTTCGTGTTATCACAATTCCCTATATGGCGCTTTTGATACCACCAACATCGTAGGAAGTATTCCAATATCCATTATATTTATTTATTTTTCAGCTGATTGTAAGACACAATCGCCCCTTGTACGGCGTCCAAGCCAGAGGGGTATATTTAAAATGCAGAGGATAAATTCACAAAAATATTTACAGTTTAGCAATAAAGGAAATGTATATTGATAAAAAAAATTTTGTTCTTCCTTTCTGAATGTCTTCGTAGAGGACATTGGCTTAATTTGTAAGCTGCACGATTGCCTCCGACTTCGTGGGTGCGAGATGATGCTTGTAAGTACTGGCGCATCACACCTTCCTGTCAATAGCTTGGCCAGTATATGAATATTTGTCCAAATGGCAATAAACATACACGGTGCCCACTCCATATTTGCATACAAAATGCCTCTGGAGACAGTGAGGGGGAATTGGAAAATCTTATTTATCTACCTGAGTATCCAGTGTTCTATGTTTAGGAAGGTTTTAACGTACGTTTCAGGAGCTGAGGACCACAAGACTGAAGCGTATAAGGCCACCTGGGCAATGGACCTAACAATGTATTCCTTCACCAGTTGAGTATTTTGAACCCCAGCTAATTCTTGTCTTGAGCGCTAGATGGCGGCTAGTGTTTTCTTCCTGGTGGTAGTGAAATGCTCAGTGAAGGATAACTTGTTGTCCCAGGTAATTCCCAGAACCCTGTGATGATCGATTTTTTGGATGGGTTGGCCATTTAAGAGAATAGGAATGTTATGTATTTTAAGCTTTCTGGAGAAGGACATCTGGGCAGTTTTAAGAGAGTTAATTTCAAGTCTGGTCGAGGCAAGGAAATTGGCCGGATTAGTTAACTGCTGTGTGGCTTGTAGAGCGACGTTATGCTCACTGTTATTACTGCTGGATGGGAAGAATATTTTCAGGTCGTCCGCATAGGTTAAGATGTTATTGTAGGTTGAGAGGAAAGGATCGAGGGATGCGGCAAATAGTGTCGCAGAGAGCACTCTTCTATTTACTGTGTAATGATGCTAAAATCTTCATGCTTTACTATTATGATCCTCTCTGTAAGTAAATCTCGCGATAGTGTGAGTAAGTTTCCTGTAATGCAACAGTGAGATTCCAGGAAGTGGAAGAGGGATTGGATTGCTTTCCTGTCATAAGCGACTGTGATGTTCAGGAAAGGATGGCTTTTACTGTTCAGGGCGGTTTGGATCCTGTAACTTGTCTCTAGGAGGTTAGTAATAGTAGACCTCTTTTTCAATGACTGAGTGAAGATAAGATGGGCGATGGCCAAAATACTGATTATTTATTTGTTTGATTATGGATTTCTCAAAAATGTTTAATAGATTGCATCCTATGGTAGGTAATGGAATACCATCCCATTATCTGATACCACAGAGACCATAACAAAACCAACTCCAAAAACTGCTATTAAAGGAAGACTTGCAGCTAGGTGGAAGGATGGGATCAGTGAACTTTTGGGCGTGATATTTTGCAATGCCACTCGTATAGCACATGATCGATGCAGTTGGAGGAATTTTTTGGTGGCCACAACAGCTCCTCAGGGAACTGTAGCTGGAAGAAGCAGCTCCTATGGAGATAGGTCTGTAGCTTTCCAGGTTTTAGGTATTGGTTTTGTGTAGTAGTACGTTTTCCAGGCATTAGGGAGAGTGGCTGTTTCAATGATTCTATTGAAAGTATGGGACAGTATGTCCACCAGGTAAGGGCTACATATCTTAATAATGAAAAGAGGGAATTTGTCTGGGCCTGTGGTGCACTTGTTTGGTAGGCCCCTGATGACCGCTGCTATTTCTCTACTAGAGATGGATAGCTTCTCCAGGGGTGTCCGATTGGCTATTGGGTTAAGAGGTTGGTTTTTATAGGCATGAATAATTTGAATAATGTACGGCACTCTAAGGTGGTAAATCGATATTTATTGGATACTCAGAATTTGCATTCCAGGATGCTTATTATATCAAATATTCGCCGTCAGCGACACTGTTCACGAAAACATTTTGTTCTGTTAATTTTGTCGAGCAGTGTAGATTTCATCGAACAGTACAAATACAGTATCGGTACAGATCAAACTAAGAACGCACACACGAAAATAATTTTAAATAGTTGTTCCTTACTTTGTCCCTACTCTTCCATAATATACAATAGTTTCATTTGTCCTGTAGTTGCAATTTATTTTTATTATATTAGAGTATTGGAGGCGAATATTTGGTATAAGAGGCATCGAGGTATGCAAATTCTGAGTATCCAATAAAAATTGATCTACCACCTTCGAAAGCCGCACATTATATACATCTTTACGGATTATGAAGTCAGTCCGCTACTATTTTTCATTTTTAAATATACTATTAGAATTAGGACAATATATAATATATGACATTATTATTATATTTTATAATTTTCATAAATGAAAGCTGTAATTCTGGTCTTATACAAAAAAGTGACAGCTGTTACCTTGGCAACAAATCTGCTCGTGAGCACAAGCGCTCGCGACAAACTATAAATTCGTTTGGTAAATCATTTGCAAAATAAATGTTGTTATATCTTTCTTTATTAATGTTTAACTGCGCAGAAGAGTGCTTTTTTGGATTATTACACTTAATAAATAATTACTGACTAGAAAAAATGAATAACAGTCTTTTAAATAAACTCGACGATGCTGTAATTAGTAAATACAATTAAGCTTAGAAGTGTTGATATAAGTTTAAAAAATGCTAATTGAACGAATTCTCCCTCATTGTGCTAATTTTTTTTATCGTGTGATTTGAAGAAAGTAGCTTCTCTGTGTAATGTCTCCTCAGGTATGTAACATTTTATACCTAATCTATATCTGCAAATTTAATCCCATGTTTTATTATCGTTAATAATTAAACGAGTTTAGAATTTTAATCTGTGTATTAAGTATTTTGTGAATGTCAGTGAATTAGTTCCACTTCTTACTTGGGCACGTAAAGCTGCGTAAAATACTAGTTTTATTCAGGTTAGCGGTATACTTCTAGACGAGATTAAAAACCGAAGTTTTCAAAAGAAATTAATTATAAATTAATTAACGCAACATATAGTCAATCGGAATCTAAGAAAATTACTCGTATTTTTGTATTCAATCCAAATATTAGTGTTTTGCTAACAGTACAATTAATTTAGGTTTTTTAATGACCAAGTAAAGGGCTCAGTTGTTTAGATATCCAACTTACAGATATCTTTCACTGCTTGTACTTAAAAATATCCTCCTAATCAACTGAAAACCAAAAAACCAGCTTCTTCCCTTTCGCCTTCCATTTTTTATGTCACCAGTCTATCAGCAGTTGCACGAGGGAGGAAATGAATGTAACTTTTACAACAGTAGCCTATAAGAGAAAACGTAGGTTACCATGGCGACAACAGTCTTAATGGAATATCAAGTTGATGGCATAGAGGAAATGAAGCATCGCATTCTTGAAAATGCGTTGGTGAAAGGGAAAGATAGTACCTGCAAAAAAAAAAAGACTGTGAAACCCTTACAGAAAGCGCGCGCTTAAGAAGACAGGGGTAAACGAATTAGGCGGGAAAGGGGAAGGAAGAGAGGGGGAGATTCATGATGGAAAGAAAGCTACTTGTTAAGTAGATAAATATATAAAATAAAGTCGGGATACAAAAATTACTCAATTTTAGTATTTAATAGGAGAAAAAAAGATGAAACGAGTTAAATTGAATTCCATACTTATAATGATTCTTACAATAAGATAGCAAATAGCTTGCTTGTTTTAAAATCATTAGAAATTAGATGGCTGAATACATGAATTTAGTAAAAAAGGAAAATGTGAAGGATAATGATTTGAGTGGGCTCAATTGACGAAACTAAGTCATGTGACTTACAGAAACCGTGGTGGATGTTGTGGCTTGACAACATAATAAATAGATGCTTCCGATTTGCGAGATAATTGGACTCGCGATACGCATATATTGGGGGAACGCTAAAACTTGGTAAAGAATTATAGTTTTCTGAACTCGTTAAGCCTTTTTAAGTTCATTCAGAAATATCAATTTAGTGGTGAACAATTTTGAAGCGACTTTATAAACGTGAGGAGAGATTATGGCTTACAAATTACATTACCAGTATCAGGGGGTGTATGTCCCTTTAATCATGCGTAGAAGTGTTCTTAGGTTTATCTAAAAAAAAAAATTCAAATCCTGGTCGTTATTACTCCCTTACGTGATACCTGGATACGATAGTGACCAGAATGGAGTCATTTTCGCGTCTGCCCTATGTCGCCCCCTAATGAAGCCTTTCGCAAGCAAGATTTTCTTGATGGAATCTATGGTAACTTTGTGTTATTTACAAAATCTGTTTTTTTACGACCAACGCATTTCTTGTAGCCGTGAAGGGAGTTGTACACAGCAATGTGCCTTCTGTATATACTTCATCCATTGTTTTGCCTTAGTGCGAGGATACTTTTAGATTTCAAGTTTTTCAACCCAAGAATGTTTCTTTCAAGATAGAGAGATTGCCGTTTAGATGTTACCATTTCTAAATTTATATTTTGCCTAATCAGCTGCCCGCTTTTTTTTCTCAGTGGGAAGATTGTTTTCCTTACTGGGTTTAGTCTAAAAACATCATCGATGTACTCTGAAACGAATTTAATCTAAAGGGAAAAAAATAATAATAATAATACGACGGTTGTAGGGTAAGGAGACGCAGCACAAATGCAATCGTACTGCCGATACAGCTAAACATGCTAACTGAAGAATGCCAACGTTCCATACAACAGTTTTTTTTTTTTTTTTAAATTAAATCGACTTGCGTTCATTTCAGAAGTACACCGATGACGATAGGCTAAACCGAACAACTTCCATATTGAGAAAAAAGCAGTTGATTATGTGAAAATTTAAATTTAGAACTCGCAAAATCTAAACGGTAACGCTTATATATATATAAGTTCTATATAACGAGAACTGAGAAAAATCGTTATAACGAAATAGTTACTATTCCTTTTATCCAAATTTATAAAAAAAAATTCAGTAGAAATCAAGAAATTGTGAAACTGTTACATCCTCGCCTCTCATCTTCAATCTTTACTGCACTTTTACGCAATGAAAATCCCCACCTTTCTGTTTATTTTCCATCCAAATAAGTTGTAACTTAAAGTTTACTATAGAAAGTAATTTCAACAGAATTTTCGAAATACACAGTTCAATCTGCGACGTGTCCACAATTACAACTAATGCTGGCTACTGGCCTGCAAAAGTGAAAATAGTAACAAGGTGAGGTATGATTTAATTCGCGCTTTCTACGCTTGAGATATGTTCCAGTAATAAACGGTTTCCATAATTCCGAAGAACGAAAACATGCAGTAACGAAAACATCAACAGCGGTTAAAATTAAGAGAGACGCACATTTGCGAAACGTGCACTTTATTGCTGCAGTTAAAAATACTCGTTATATGAAGGTTCTTCAGTTGTGACGTTGCTCTACAGCATATAGCAGTAAAAACTTATTGGCTGCTCTATTTTTATGCTCCTTTGCATATTTTATCACTTCTAGTTTTATGCCTTTCTTCTAATTTACTTACACAGAGCACTAAGCGAACAACATCCAAAACACGTGTAACTAAACAGGAAGATCCATTAGCTTTTAGAAATTCAAGTTGCCTTTTCCCGTCCACCACTCTGAGGATTATAGCTTGTCTAGCTATAATCCTCAGAGTGGTGGATCAGGTAATATCGCTGTAGACCCACAGCGGTAGAAATTGGGAAAATTTTCTCCTTTCTGGTGACATCACTTCCAGAAAACTAGTGCTTTTTGGTGCCGTCAAAGTTGACATTCTACAAAAGTATAGGACGATTCAAAAATAGGTAAAGTGTCAAAAATAATAAAAATGAAAATTGCAATTTATTATTGTCCATTTCTTCCCAGACATCTGCCACTGCTTCAGTGATTTTGCTTTTTCATTCAGGACTGTCTGTTGGTAATAATGGCACAAACCATCGTCCGGAGACCGATCGGGGACTCCACATGATATCTTCTTCTTCTTCTTCGGTATCTCGTTCCATTCATCATTTAGGTTGATCGTTATTTTCGCACGTCCACGTGCAAGTAAGGCGGCGCACCATCTTGTAAGTTAAAATCAGTGAAATCTTCATGATGATGACGCATGAAGCCGGACATTTTGGGATTTCATGGACATGGTGTCACTCAGATATAAGGGATGCATAATTTGATTATGGGGAGTGCAAGGGGGGGGGATTTATGCTCTTAGTTAAGAAGCACATAAAATCTAAGGTAGTGCAAGTGCATCGAGTTGACATGGGTGGCCAGTGGCGATGTTCAGTCAGGTTTGTGTGACTGGGAAAGCAAAAATGAAAAAAATGAGAGTAGGAGTGTGTTATAGGCCTAATGACTGATGAGTAAACCGAACAGCTGCACAGAAAAATCGAGTGGGCCAGTAAATCAGAATGTCTTATAATGGGGGAAAAGGATTTTAACTTTCCAGATATTGACTGGAATTCGTGTTTTGGTGACTCACACATTAACAAGACTTTTGTGGTTTTAATTGATCACTCTTTTTTACAGCAGCATTAATTGGAGGTAGTAATACTCTTGATCTGATGGTCAGCAGTGATTATTTGTGCGTGCATTAGGAATCTGTAGATAAAATAACCACTAGGTAACATTGATTTGGGATTGACTTAAAGATGTAACTACTATTAAGGGTAAAGGGAGGGGTTTTTGATGCCAGTTTATCAAACTCTAAAAGAGAGCTAAATTATTTTGTAATAACAGAGGAAATTGGAAGAGAAATTGTTGAAGTTTAACATAAGAAAGGCATGGGATCTATATAATTATATTAGCGAAGGTAGTATGCAAACCCTTAGCCATAATTATAAGAGTATCCTTGGATTTAGGGGGAAGGGGGGTCTCCGCTGACTGGAGATGTGCGAATGTATCCGGAATTCACAAAGGGTGACCCAAATAATTACAGACCTGTTAACTTAACTTCTGTTCCAGGGAAAATAATGGAGTCTCTGGTTAAAGAAGCAATGCAGGACCATCTTGACTGGAATGTAATTATACTGCGGTCACAGAATGGATTTGTTAGGGGGTAATCTTGTCTGACCATTGTGATTGGATATTATGATGCAGTAACAAAGGAACTGGATGTAAAAAATAATTTTAATATTATATACTTGGAATTTCAGGACAGCTTTTTGATACTGTTACACACAAGGCTGCTGTACAATTTGGAGCAGTGTGGCATTAAGGGCAAGTTGCTGCTATGCATAAAGGGATGGTTGAGTGGGGGAAAGAAGAGAGTGGTAATCCAACGCACACTGCTCTTCGTGGTCTAAGGTTATTAGAGGAGTCCCCCAAGGGTTCAGTGTTGGAGATATTGTTGTTTTCTATATTTATCAATGATATTGACGAAGGCATATCAGGCATAATGTCCAAATTTGCAGATTATACGAAGGTTCATAGTATGCTACTGCAACAGGACCTAGAAAAGTTAGGCAGATGGGCCGAGAAATGGTAGTTTAAGTTTAATCTTGATAAAGTATTACGTATGGGTAGCTGTAACCCCAGAGTAACTGTGTGGTACTAAATGAAAAAATGAAAAAGACCTGGAGGTAATTGTGCAGTCGGTTATGAAGTTCTGTGATCGATGCAGACAAGCAGCCAGGGCAGCTCATGGGGTTTTGTCAATGATATACAGGAATTTTGTTAGCAGGGATAAGGAGGTGATTATCCCATTGCGTAAAGCAATAGTCAGACCATATCTTGAGTACTGCATACAGGGCTGGAGGCCTCATTTTATGATGGATGTGGTGTTGCTGTCTGGAACGAGTACAGAGAGGGGGAACGAGATTTCTGAGCGGAGCAAAGGGGTGCTCTTACCAAGAAAGGCTTCAGTTCTGCAAATTGCAGCTTCTGGAGAATAGGCACCTGCGATGATATGATTGAAGTGTTTAAGGCTGCTTTGAATTGATTGAGCAAGCTCAATGCTGATGGATTCTGCCTGTTGCTCAGATCACACGTATGAACGGAGCTCAAATTTGAAGAACTAAACAAAATTTGAGGGAATGAATAGGTGAAATGGGAGGTGTCTTTTTTTTTTTTTTTTTGCTTATGTTCTATAAGCTCTCTTTCCATCATTTGCGATTGCTATGTTAATGGTGTTCAGCACGTCCCGGTAAACGTTTCCATTGATCACCTTTTCCATAAAACAAAGGGTCATAAATTTTCTGATATGTAATGCCACAAAACATTTATTTTTGGAAATTCCATTCACGTCTGATGATACGAGGATTTTCAGTGCCCCGAACACGAATTCTGTGGCAATTGACTTCCCCAGTCAAACGAAAAGTGGCTTAGTCACTGAAAACCAGCCATGTTGACATGCTATACTCTTCCTCTTTCTGTTCAAAATCACAGTAAAACTTATGTTACTTCGTTTGCCATTCGGCTTTCAATGTCAACTACCTGCAATGTGTAGGCTTTCAACAGTAAAGCCTTCTAGAAAATGTTAAACTTGTTTCAGACATATTCAACTCGCTGCTGTAGCTAAACATTTGCGAACTCCGCTGATAAGATTTCTCTTTTGTCTGCAAGGAGAAGTGTCCTGGTTGGCCTTGCTCTACTACAACTCTTCCCCTTACAGATGCAGCTTCTGCTTTCAAATTGCTTACATCCATAGTAAATTGATATACGAATATGATGTTGTCGTGGGTTCTTTTTGTAGCGTGTAAGGAAGTCATGGTGCTGACTAGTTATTGAATTTCTTTGCAAACTGGATGACATTTTTTTTTTTTTCGTGGATGAGCCGTTATGAAAAGGTGTCCCCTTAGCAGATGTGACGGAAATTGCATTCAGGGGGTATTTAAAAAAATCGGTTTATCTATTATTTGTTATTTTAGGATTTACTGTTATGATGGTTATGGTTTCGTGAACAACTGAATGTGTTTAATTCTTTTTGAATCACTGTGTAATAAGATTTTTATTTCTTAAATTCTAGAGTTGCTATTTTTTCACTTTCAAATCCGTCGACAAAATGGCTTCAACACAAAGAATATAGAAAATAAATATATTTCTGTATTTCGGGGATAGAATTAAATAATAATAATAGTATAAATGAAATTAGGAATTTGTTTAATTAATAATTAAACGAAGGAAATTATAATATTAATTAATAATTTTAATTGATGTTAAGATTAATTAGATTATACAAATAAAATAAGTAAACAGATTAAAAAGTTAAGTAAACTTTTATAAGCTTTTAATAAAAAAATGTCTAATAAATGCTTATTAAATCATATGGAGTTAGGACTATCCTCTTTTTTTTTTTTTTTTTTTTTTTTTTTTTGCAGTCGTCAGGATTTAAATTGCTTGGGTTAATGGTCTTAATGCTGAGAGCAGAACAAACTTTCCTTCGAAAAAGAGTAAGGCCAAATGATGCATTAACCAAATGATGATTTGGTTAATGCAGAAAAGGCGGACCTTTTCTGCATTAACCAAAAGAATAATACTGTATTAATAAAAAAAAAAAAAAAAAAAAAATTAAATCCGGCGACTTTCCCCGGAAACCGGCGACGCCCTGTAATTTAAAAAAAAAAAAAAACATTTAACATTGTTATAATGTTAAATTGTTTTAACACATCTTTTTGAAAATTCTACTCCATTTAATTCTTGCTCCATTTAATAAAAAAAAATAACTAAATCGAAAATATTACCGTATCCTGAAACGAATTTTTATCACCAGATGCCCTTGCATGTAATGCTGTTTATTGTTTTAGCTTTTTTTTCCCTTTATTTATTTTTTTTTCATATATTATATTAAAATCTTGATCGCGATATGCACATTGTATTTTATGCTAGCTAGGCCTACATAAGAACGCACTAACAAAAATAATCATAGTAACAATAAATATATACATAAAATTCCACGTTTAAAAAGCTGTTTCCCATTTGGATTTTTACTGTTTTAATTTCTAATTTCACATAATATTGGTTAAAACAACATATGATTTTAAATCTACTCCGCCATTAAACTAATTAAATCTAATGCATAACAAATCTAAAGTAGGTTTAATTAGTTTAAGAACAGTTTATAATCTTGAATGTACTATACTAGTTAGAGCTGGGCACTCGGCAGTACTAGTTCTACGTTAATAGTAATCTTGTATTTATTATTACACTTATTGCATTCAACTAATTTCGAAAAAAAACCTCCGATTTTTAACTGCTCTATTAGTTTTACTGTATAATACACCCTTTTTTATCCTTAGAACGCATTTTAATTTGTAATATGTTATGCAAATAGACTAAAATTTAATTTTGCATTGTTTCGATTCATATAGTACTTTTTGTAAGAACTCATCGACTATGTTAAGTGAGATACATCTGTTTATTCAGTGAGTGCACTTGTATTCAACCTTAACCGCTTAGTTTCTTAGGACTCCCAACTTCTTTGTATAGAATGGTATAATTTTAGGGTGTGTTTTTGCAATAAAACTTCTCATTTATATAGTAATAGCCATACAGTGCAAGGAGCCAGAGGCTTTTGCTGCATTGGCCTTAAAAAAAAAAAGGCGTAGATAAGAAAATACAAATTATTTGCTGACCTCCTCACATGACTATCCAGTTGACCTTTGAATTTATTCAAACTATCAGCCTCAACTATCCGTTAAGGCAACTTGTTCCAGAGATTAACGACTCGCTGGCTAAAAGAAAACTTCCTACAACCTGATATAAACCTCTTCCCCTGTAATTTGAATTTTATGCCCACGAGTTCTGGAATTCCCTGTAACTCTATAAACCATTTCAGAGCTTTATGAACCTCAATTAGGTCACCTCTGAGGTGCCTGGTTGCCAACTCTGTAGCCCAAATATTCGGAGTCTTTCCTCATATGGTCGCTTATTTTCCGATCTTACCACGCGATTTGCCCATCTTTGGACCCTTTCAAGAACCTCAATATCTTTTTTTCAGATGAGATCTCCATATTTGAACACAGTATTCCAAATGTGGTCTTACAATTGCCTTATACAGTGAGACTATGACCTCCATATCCCTACAGGATAATGTTTGATAAATCATCGATAGAACACCATGGGCTTTCCTGGCTGCCTGTTTACATTGTTCAAAAAAAACTATATCTGCCCGTATTATAACTACCAGATCCCTTTCTTCCTCTACTGTTTTTAATTCAACCTCACTAAGTGTGTAATTTATTTTGGGGTTGCTATTCCCCAAGTGTAAGACATTTTGCTGCATTAAAACATTTGTGGGGGGGGGATGTAAAATGATTATATATTATTTATATTATTATTTATATTATTATCTATCCTTTATTTAAACAACTCCCCTTTACAATAGATCCCCTTTTACATATTCCCCACTTGCGCATCTGACTATTACTTCACAGAAAATTCTAAGTTCAAGGGGAAAGCTCCTTAATGTGTTTAATTCCCTTTGCATAGGCTTGTACTCAGAACAACAAAAAACACACAAATGTTGTATATAAAAAAATCAGTTTATTAGACATATTTACATGAGCATAATTAAAACCAAATAATAATTGAATTCATACATATGACATGATTTGGTCTCACCTACATGTGTATACAAATTTGTATATACATCATATTCATACTTCAGTAAAAATCATCAACAAGCTAATATCAATCCCTTCCTTTGTTAATATATTTTATCCTGCATCCTCTAAATACCATTAGTAAAACAATATCATTTCCATTCTATCCCCTTCTACATATGTTTAATACTGCATCAGTTAAATACCATTAACAAGATATATCAATTCCATTCCATTCCTTTCTACATATACTTAATACTGCCTCAGTTAGATACCATTAACAAGAAGTATCAATTCCATCCATTCCTTTCTACATATACTTAATACTGCTTCATTTAATTACCATTAATAAGAACCATCAATTCCATTCTATTCCTTTCTACATATATTTAGTACTGCACAAATTAAATACTATTAACAAGAAATATTAATTCCATTCTATCCCATCCTACATGTATAATACTGCATCAGTTAAACAAGAAATATCAATTCCATTCCATTCCTCCCTACATATACTTAATACTGCATCAATTAAATACTATTAACTACTATTAACAAGAATTATCAATTCCATTCCCTTCCTTTCTGCATATACTTTCTACTGCTTCATTTAAATACTATTAACAAGAATTATCAATTCCATTCCCTTCCTTCCTACATATACTTAATACTGCATCAATTAAACAAGAATTATCAATTCAATTTCCTTCCTCCGTACATATACTTAATACTGCATCAATTAAACAAGAAATATCATATTTCATCCATTCCTTTCTACATATACTTTCTACTGCTTCATTTAAATACCAGTAATAAGAAATATCAATTCCATCCATTCCTTTCTACATGTATTTAGTACTGCACCAATTAAATACTATTAACAGGAAATATCTGGAAATATTTGGTCCTTGAGGTTGTCTCAGACATTCTCTCAGATATGCCAGACAAGCTGTTCTTGCTACCTAGGAGTCTAAAACGCTGATGGAACTGATATTCGGATGACACTCAAGTCAAGTGGACCCAATTTCGGCGAAGTCCGGACGGTCTGTGACCGCCAAATCCTCTGCTTGCACCTTCACGATGGTGGGACTGTTAGTAATCCTGGGTATAACCTTCATGCACAAGTACATGGTGGGTGACCACCCAGGTGTGAACCAACGTAAGCAGGGGTCAAGGTGTGGCGCCCACACCACATGGAGGAACGCCGCCCCTCTATGTTACCAGGTAGTACTAGGTGGTAGATGACTCTCATCAACCGGTGAAATACCACCACTTTGCTTATTGGAGGCTTGAAGTGGTGGAACCCATGTTTAGTCTCTAGAGCTAAGTTCCGGCCAACCCTCCCTATCTCTTCCACCATGCAGTATGATTGATGATTTTTGAGGTTATGACGAATGTCGTGGCGAGATCCAATATTTCTTACATTTCGAGGGTACAGCTCTAAAACGGTGTTCGCAGGCCGGCCGCTAGATAGTACACCGGACCAAACCTATTGGTAACGCTCTAGGAGGCTTCCGGATCAGCTAGTGTATAATCTTGCTACCTCTACTCTGCCAGATAGTGACTGGAGGGAGTCCGAGTAGTGTGTATGCGGGGAGCATTGTCGAGGCCACGTTATGTCAAGGATCTGGGTATATTCTTACCACATGTACGCCATATCCAAAAATTTCATTACTTCATACAGCAAGTCCCACCCACTTTTTCTTACTATTGAATACACCATGAATATTAATTCCATTCTATTCCATCCTGCATATGTTTAATACTGCTTCATTTACATACCATTAATAACAATTAATGATTAACATCAATTCCATCCTATCCCTTTCTACGTTATCATATATCCAACATTCTAAATATCTTATATCTAATAAATTTCCCTCTTTTTAATGTTCTTCCTTCCAGATTCTTCACTAAACTATCTTTACAATTAGGTATTTCTAAAGTCCTGCTGACCAATTTACTGGGTTTCTACAGTTCTTTGTGTAAGTGAAGGTGCTTATGTACTACAAACTAGCGACTTACTTGTAGAACTCGGCGGGGCGTCATCTTTGATCCTTCCTATCAGGTACAGCTTATCTTCACTATCTGGGGCGGTGTCTTATTATTCTTGAAGAATTAGGCACTGGTAGTTGTGCTTCCAGGAGGTTTCTGCTTCATTTTATTCAGCCCGCTTGATGCACTTCTCCTGTTCCGGAATGACTACTATCATGTCGGTCGGGGTTCCGATTCCATCCGATTCCAGCACTTTGCTTTCCAAGATTTCAGGAATCTTGGTCTTTAACGGCAGATTTGAGTCTACCCTTTCCTTGTGAGAGGCTCGTTTTGTCTTCCACAATTTCTTCCCAACTCCTAGACTTTTGACTATGTTCCACTCAAAAAGAACTCTGACTTTCTCAACGACTAACCCATTCTCACTAGCACGGAACAAAATCTAAACTATATGTACGACTAACCCATTCTTACTAGCACCGACCAAAATCTAAACTTGTGTCTGACTAAACCATTCTTTCATTCACACCACCAAATCTCAACTAGTGTCCTGCAACTCTTTCACTGCCTTTTTCCTACCTCTTACTGCCGATTTCGCCACGCCCATTTCCCAGTGACTTCTACCAATCTTACATTTACTTTCGGATTCTATCTCATTCCATTTGTTGGAAAACCCCTTATTCCGCCGGCCCAGTAGCATGTGATCAATACACCCTATTTTCAACCTGTTGGATCTGCGGCCATCCGGTGTGTTCTTTGAAGTAGCCGGCTGTCCAAAAACAACACTTTACCCTTCACATATAACGACTTGTCTCCATAGCGTTCCAAAACCACAAAAAGTGACATTAGTGACCACGCATCTATTTTTGGAAACTTATGTGTGCGTTTAAGAACCGACTTCCGGTCTAGCGACTGAAGTAAATTGCCCCTACTATTTTGACCTTGCATAAACATTAACTTGTTTGTTTCGCAAAACCACTTGCTGCTTTTGCCGTAGTATTCACCGTCTATTCCCTGCTTACAACGGAAGTTATGCTAATGGCTCTGTTTTTCATTACTACTACCCACTAATTTTACAGTTCTTACTGAATAATTCTTGTTATTGAAACTGACGCTATTACCATATTATCCTACTAACGGCAAGAATCCAAAAAGGAAAACTAACTTTCAAAGTCTTAATAAAAAATATTTTATTTTTGTAAGATTTTCAAATCTTACACATTTCGTACAGCCTGTTCAAGTCATCCTGAAGGGGCGCACTGCTTGGTACTGATTAATTAGGTACTCTACCAATCTTTACTTCGTCTGCAAATTTTGAAATCAAGCTTTCTGTCCCATTGTCGATGTCGTTTATGAAAATCAGAAACAACAGTGGTCCAAGAACCGATCCCTGGGGGGCCCCACTCCTGACGTTACACTAGTTTGAAGAATATCCATTAATCACAACCCTCTGCCTTCTGGCCTGCAGCTTGGCGCACTATGGCCATAGACGCCCATGCACCTAAAAATTCTCAAACAAACAAACAATCTGCCCTGCAGCCACTTAGCAATTCATCTTAAAATCTTACCAGTAATCTCAACCTGTTCGAGCTTATACAGTAGCCTCTCATTAGGAATGAGTCAGATGCCTTGCTAAAATACAAATAAACTATGCCGAAATTCTTCCCTATATCTAGCTCATGAATAACTGTGTCAAAATAGCTTATTAAGTTAAGCTATTTTGAAAACCATTAAATATGATTTTCCCTTAACAAAACCATGTTGTGTGTTATTCAGAATGCCATATCTATCTAAATGTCCCTGGATTGCACTCTTAATCATTGTTTCTAAGATTTTTTTTCTTACCACTGAAGTCCGACTAATCGGTCCATAGTTACCAAATTCCCTCTTAGAACCGCCTTTATGTATTGGTGATACGTTGGCACTTTTCCAATTCAAAAGAATATCTCCCGAGTCCAAATATGTCCTCATAATTAACGTAAATGGCACAATACATTCCCTGGCGGCCTCCGTCAAAATTACTGGGTCATCATCAGCCATTTTCAATCCACTGCAGGATGAAGGCCTCTCCAGCAACTTTCCAGTTCCTTCTGTTTTGAGCACTGGCCATCCATTTACTACTCGAAAACTCATGAATTTCATCTATCCATCTCCGCCTTTGTCTTCCAGGTTTTCTTCTAGCTCCTCTTGGGTACCATTCTGTTATTTTCTTAGTCCATCTGTCATCATGTCTTCGAGCTATGTGTCCTGCCCAAGACCATTTTAGTTCTTTAGTTTTGATAAGAATGTTCTTTACTTGAGTTTGCTGCCTAATCCATGTGTTTCTCTTCTTATCTAACAGTCTGATTCCCAATATAATTCGTTCCATTCTTCGCTGTGTAGTTCTTAGCTTCTCTTCCATTCTTTTGGTGAGTGCCCAAGTTTCACTTCCATAAGTCATGGTGGGGAGTATACATTATTGGGTATATGGGTATATTACTGGGTATATGACACGAACTCCAGGAGCGTTACTTGCCTTTATGCTCGAAATATTTTCTAATAAGTCATCTGTAATTTCGAAATCACTAATTTAATGTTACCCAGCCTCACTTGCACAGTCTTTTCTCAGCATGAAGAGTATTTGCTCAATTCAATTGCAACATCAGCTGAGTTGTCTAAGACTTTCCCACACCCAGTGCATAAGGGTCCAATCTGATTCGCTTTTTTCTTCGTTGTGTTCACATACATGAAAAATTCCTTGTCCCCATTCTTTGCTCTTGTGTCTTGGCCAGTTCTTTCTCATACGCAGCCTTGGCATGTCTAACTTTATTTGTGGTACGAGTACTATTAAAAATCAACTTGTAGCTGTTGTAAGCTTCAGTGCTATTTTTCTCTGTAACTATCCGAGGCTATCTTTTTCTGCTCTATTTGACTGGCCAGTCCTGCATTCATCCATTTCGGGATCCTCCTCTTGCAATATTTTATTAATGGTATGTATGCGTTCATGGCTTCTGAGGCGCCTCCGTAGCCAGGTGGGAAGGAGCAGCAGTGCGTAGCACACGCTTCTTGATTAGACAGGGGTTCGAGCCCGTCACCACCAAATACGGAGGATGTGGAAAGGTTAGTGAATGACCACCGCATATCCCGGAGCAATATGGCCTTAGTTGCTAATTCTCCTAAAAACCAAATAATCATGGCTTCTGTGATATTTTCTTTAAAGTTATTCCATAATTCGTGTGTATTCACCCTCACTCTGCAATCCCCCCAATTAATAGATGCCATATAACTCCTTAAACTGTCAAAGTCCCTTCTTCTGAAATTAAAACCTTTTTAACTGCTGCAACATCTTCCAACTGACAATTGATCACTACCTGCCGATGGTTCTTTTATTTTAAGCCCTGTGGTGTCATCTAATTCGTGAGTAATGACGAGATCAAGAATATTCTTACTCCTACTATAAATATCTTTGACATGCTGGTACAAATAATAATCTGGTTTATTTAGAAAAAAATTTCATTACTCTTCCCCTCTCATTATACCTTTGCTTCCAACTAACTCACACTATACAGAATCTATGCTGGCCGATGTAACTTCAGACTCACCAAAAGCTCTTTTGATAAGAAGCATGACACCACCACCCCTCTTCCCTGTCTTTCCTAAATACATTATACATACCATATTGGAACTCGTCATCCCCCATTTCCGGGTAGCACCACGTTTCTGTTAGCTCTATGTCAGCATTAATGTCCTAAACAGGAGTTCAAATTCAGCCATTTTATTGAAAGCACTCCTAACATTCCTGTAGACAGTTAAGATTAAGTATTCTTCTATAGTTTACTACCCTGACGCACCCCTTGAAGTTATTTGGGCTTGTTTTCCCTCTTTTAAATCCCCCCCCATCTGATTTGAAAAATTCAGAACATTTTTCCAACGTCGGCTGTTGTGATAAACAAGAATTTTCGTGAGTGTAAGCATTACTTTGACTCATTATCAGATAAACGCAGATCTATATTACCCTTCTCCTACTTAACCAGCAGTTCCCTGAACCCTTATGGTATCCTCAATGATACTGAAAAAAATCCTTGCACCACCTTTGTTCAAATGAATACCATCTCTACAAAATATATTCCTTCTATTTACAAGTGTGGGCCACACATTTAAAAAAAAAAAAAAAAAAAAATCCCCCCCCCCCAAGAGTCTTACGGATTTGCTCAAGTCTTGAGTTAATCCACAAGGCTTTCAGAATATAACCCCTTCAATCGTGTCTGGGCAGAATTGCAGACACATACACATTCAGGCCTACTCCCGGAATTTTTCATCATGGTTCTGCATTTATCCAACAAATGTTCAGGTTGCGTTCGTTTAATATCGTTAGTTTCCACATGAATAATAATACTCTCTTTACCCCCTTAAAATCTGACAACCTGTTGGTAGAATACTGTACCATTAAGGTAGCGCAGTGGAGAGTGTCGTTGCTATATCGTCTGTTCGTATTTGCTGGAAAAGGTGGTAATTTATAAGTTACAACAAATGTTTTTCATTTATAATTGTTTAAAAATAAAACGGTATGTTCTCCTCCTCCTGTTTTTTTTTCCCTTTTCATTGTTTCTTTTTTTCGAGCAGTTTAATTAACCCTCCTCCTCCTAGCCTATACGCTGTACAGAGGTTAAAACTGAATGAATAAATAAATTTGCCTGTGGTCTCCCACAGTGAGTGTGGCTCTCCTAAACTGCAAAGTTCTCATGTTCAGCCTTTCTCGGCACACTCGCTTCTAATTATACCCGCATTCCACCAGATGAAGTACGTAAAAGCATAAAACGAAATCCGATCTTCGCTGGTAAGGGGAATTTCGAGAAGAGAATTTCAAACAATGGGATAAATATCACTGTCATCGGTGATTTTTCTCTGCGAGATTAAATAGATAAAGTAACGAGACACTTTCACGCTAAGATCATATTCTGGATTCGTTTATTTAGAGCCAAACACTTGATCCTTCGCTACTAGACACCCTCATTGGGACTTGCCAAACGACACCTACCATATCTTACACTAACTAAACTTAAAGTAAAATTTTCGCTAGTTAGGAAGTTAAATTTTCAGTCCCTTTAATTATCAAAGACTTCAAACTGTGACCAACAGAGCGCGGAATGTATTGGCCTCCCATAACGACGTTAAGTTTTCGAAGTCGTTTGGCGTTGCTGTTTTATATATGAAGACCTTCCTCCTTTTACCACGCACCACTCTGCCGTAAACGAAGATCAGAGCACACATACGGTGGATGGTCTGCCTTTCTCCCTTCAGTTTAGCATGATAATTGAGTTATTTTCCAGTCATCCCAGTTGGGGGCGCTTGATTGCTTCTCCATTACTAATTGCTGAAGCCATCCACCGCTAAAGTGGGCCTCCATAGAGAGAAATTAATCAGTCACCACGCATTCACCATGACAACCGGACAGCCAGTCCCCCGAGAAAGTAGCCTTTCTGTAAGGTACACTTAAGTTATTAGAGGAAGTTCGCGATGCTTGTTTATTCATAAGTACACGTCTATCTTTGTGTATCGATATTTTAAGTCATAGTGGATATTAATCCGCTATAAAATAAAGTTCGAAATAAAAGGAAATCCCTATACGCTTTCTTTTAAAAAAAATAAAGAGCGATATATATATTTTTTATCTGAACTTAAGAGAGCAAAAAAATGACACCATCATTAGTGGCGATACAAGCAATAAAAATCGATTTTTTGAGCCTTAAAGTTATAGAAAATTACAAGCAATGCGTAGTATAAAAATGCAACAAAGGAATCTTTTTAAAATGTATATAGGGCTCCAACTGATAGCTGTAGAGAATCACCATCAACCAAATACCATATGAATCTGACATACACTTGTCGCGTGCGAGCGTTATGTATGTTAGTGACACAATAATCTCAGTGCAATCAGTCGTTCCAGAAGCAAAGGGAAAAAGCTACTTTGATCCTTTTGAAAAGAGAAGATATTCTATTTCGCTGCCCCTTTTCTGGTCATAGATCGTCGATAACGTTCGTTCTCTTTACGAGTTTTTTTTTTTTTTTTTGAAGTGTTATCTGAACTTTCAGGTTTCTGCCCATCTTAAATTTTGTTCGACCGTACTTGTTGTTATATTATCCGTTAAGTGTCTACAACTTTTTGAAATTCATATAAAAACCATGTTTTGGCTTTCTCCATAACTCTGATATAGTGTTTGTTTTTTACGTTTTATTTTTTGCGAAAGCAAGTATTTCTCTTTTATTTTTAGGAAGCAAAACATCAATAAAAATTATTTGTCAATAAATATGGCTGGAATAGCTATTTAAAGTTGGTTAATTTTATTAAATATCACGGCTGCACTTCAGAGTTTATAAAGAAATAGAATCCGTGCTGTTTCAATACGGAAGTTAAAAAAAAAAAAAAAAAACTTTTCAGTGCAGCTAATAACGCAGCCACGAGCTTTTGGTTTCCCAGGTAACAGCACGGTCTTTATTGCACTCATTGTAATACATACACTTTGGCTGCTGGTGTGCGCCGGGTGAAGAGCAAATGAGGTTTATGCTTTCTGAGTGCTGTGGTTCCTCGCCAATAAAAAAAAAAAAAAAAAAAAAAAGCGGGGGGAGAGTTCGACAAGAGAAAACTCTCCTAACAGAGTACGTACAGTTGAAAATCACATTTCCTTCCTCTTCCCCTACACCCTCGCTTGTGTTTGTTTTTTTTTTTTTTTCCCTGTTCGCTTAAAATGACTTCTGCATTTGGATTAGTGTTTAAAACTTTTCAAGTTTTCTACTTTTTTTGCCTTTTACTTTCGAGGGCCAAAAGCGCAGCGAAATTAAGAAAACCAAGTAAAGGTTTGTGTGACAGTTTCCAGATGGTCTTGAGAAATGAAAGCAAAGTTTTAAGTAGAACTAACGGCTTATCTGTTTCGTTTCAGCGTAAATTTCAATCTTGTGTTAAGATAGCGGACCAAAATGAAAAAGCCCTCTCCCATTAGAATACACTTCGATTTCTCCAGTATACTTGTAAATTTAGTTTCAGTAGGACTTAAACACGAGTTCTACTTGTAATCTGAGTGGCCGCCATCTTGAAACAAGGTGGCAACCACGAAAATAAAACCATTTTCGTCGGGGTGCTCTCCCGTATGTACTCTACATTGGTTTGGGTAGGAGTCAGTGTGCTTAGAATTTACGAGATAACTAATACTATGTAGTGCCAGTATATTGTTATGTAAACTGCCTATATTTTTAATGGTCGCTTTGTCTCTTTTTAGAAAGTTTACAAAAAGGAAGGAAGGAAAAGAAAAGTGAACTTTATCCTGAGCCTGACTCGGCCACGATTAAAATACTCTTCCTGTCTCGACGTGGTTCGAACCCAGACCTTTTTCTACACTATGTGGAATTACAGCGCTCGTAATTGTTGTGTTACTCTCGAGGGCGGGTTGGATAGAACTATAAACCCAAAAGAAGTTACTGGGCGATGGGGACAGACACGCAACAAATTTATAAGCCGCTTTCCGTTTTTGGAAAGTAGGAACTTTTTCAAGGGAACGTATAAATGCAACGTTTGATGGGGAAAGCAGAAATATTATTAGATTTGATTAAAGTTTCTTCCAGCTTAAAATCTTGAATATTGATCTCTTCAATAAACAACTTTTGCAATTTTCTTTGTCAAAATTTCTCATTTGGTTGTCGTGACATAACAGGCAATTTTGTATATAAAAATATCTCAGTTATTCAGAAAGTCAGTTTTAAAACAAAACGTTAGTTTTATGACTATGGTCGCAGACATCCACGAATTAATCCGCAAAGAACTATTGCAGACCAAAACAAACAGCTTCCTCGAGAATTATGACCCCTATATTAACTGATACTCTGCTCCGGAACAACCTTCATACATTAAAGACTCTGCTGGAAATATTTCCATTAAGATCGCCGACACATTGATCGCTTATGTTGTCCTTAGAAGTTTGTGGCAAGTTAAAAGTTTCTTCTTAAAATCATAAATCTAGAATGAAAAAAGCTCAGCATTTTCCTTCCTCTTCAGTACCACTTTATAAATCCTCAAAATTGCCAATATCCAAGCAGCCATCTATCACTGACTCGGCACTGTATATCTATGCCGTGTGTGTCTGTACCGAGTACAGTGATGAATTACAATTCGGGAGCCAATATTGGGGGGTAGCGCTGGAAGCAATAAGGTGTTTATCAAAATTCCCAGTGAACGAAACAAGATTTATGTTCCGGAATGTGTGATAAGTGGCCCTCTCTCTATGGACACAAGGTGGGCTCCTCGTCTTCAGACATAATGATGTCATTGCTATGCACGTCCTCTGAGCGACTGGCTGCTTCGAAATGGAGGGTGAGGAGAGGAAATTTTAGAGAAAGAAAGCCAAAGATAAAGAGTTAAAAAAAAGTAGAAATAATTAAGACTCATAATATTGAGAGAAATAATAAATAAATAAAAAGGGATGAAAAAAAGGCGACAATGAACATAGCGTGTATCCTATCCCTGTTGTCTGTTTTTTAGCAGATTTGTTTGCTGTGTTGGAAATGCGATTTCTTGGAGTTTGATAACATGACTGACGATTCCCCCCATCCCTTTTTTAATGGAGAAAGATGTTTAATTTCGTCAGCTCCAGCTCCGCTTTATTAAACTCTTAAGAAAGATGTTATGGAGAAAAGAAGTGGGAGTGAGGATTTAAATGCGTAAAGATGAACAGAATGAAACTTGCGTAAGTAGATTTCCAGAAAAAGAATGAAAAGGGGAGAGTTAGATGAATGTATAGTGGAAATTCCTTTGAGCAGTGAGTGTAAGATTTATAAATCTCTGGCGTGGTTCGAGGGTGTAGAATAGCAAGTAGCCAGACAACGAATAAAGTGCGTTTATACTTCACTAGCGAAAGAGCTGTCTTTTTTTAGCAGGACCCGTTTTACGTAAGAGGAGACACGCGCCTGAAAACAACACACTCCAATTCCATGCATTGCCACGCGGGAAATCACATATGAATAAAACAGGCGGGTTCGTGTGGCTTTTCTACTTTTTCGCCACTAGCGCGAGGAATTTCATCAGCCAAGGTGTGTTACTTTTTTCCCCGCATTCTTCTCAAGTCATGGGTGTGTAACGATTTTTAACCGTTTTATCTTTACGTAACAAATTTCTTTCTCTTTTCAAAGAAATGTGTTAAAGGATGACCCATTTTTTTCCTTATATTTTCTTCACAGCTTTGTACTCAATACAGTGGATGTGCAAGTCTTTAATTAAAATTTGAAATGTTAAAGGATAAGAGCACACTATTATATATCGAAAGCACTGCGCATATCTTTTGCGTTTCTTCCAGAGTCATTTTAAGCTCTTACAGAATGGCTATGATATTCGTGGCATACACTCGTTGTCCTCGAAACCATACTAATTAATGGAACTGGGCATTTAGTTTAGGGGAGATACCTGTAACACAACTAATATTTCATGTATACACCATATGACCAAAAGTACTGACACATAGGTACTTGCAAAATGGGCTTTTAATTCAAAAATACATATTAAGGCCGCCTTTGGTCTGAAAAGTCTGTATGAGAGGCTTAAACTCTCTTAAGCATACTTTCCATCAACGTCCGATCGGTGGAAAGTCGCCACCATTCCTCCTGCAAAGCAGCATGACAGAGCCAGTTTGGAATAAGGCTGTTTTGGCTGCAGCCTAATCAGCATTTCAATTCCAAGTGGATTGAGCCAGCCAACGCAACTTTTCGATGTCATTCTCTACAGACTAGCTGTACATGATCCTCACTACATCACATGGAGTGTTACTGTACCACACAGCTCGTTTCTGTAGTATTGCCAATGTGTAGTTAGCGCATACTTGTTCGGAACCTCCAAATATATTATGAACTTCATTATTGATGATGTTCATATATGAACTTCACCGACGCAACAAACAAGTCCGAGCCACCTGAAGCGGCCTCATACAATCAGAATCGCTTCCACAAAGCTTTATGGCAGAGACTATACACTCCGAGAAGGAAGCGCTGTCTGGGCAATCTCCATACCCAAACACTTCCATCAGAACGAAAAATTATGTAACGAGATTTGTCACTCCCAGGCATCTTCTGCCAATAACATCTGAAATGAGAATCCAAATTTCGGGTTGGTGACAGGAATATTGGGTATATGCTGTCTACATGGTTATACAGTGTCCTGCAGATTATTATTATTATTATCTGTTTATTTCTCTTTCGAGACACCCATAGACAGCACGTGGCTTGATGGTTGACCTAATGACAGATATTCTGTGGCATTAGACCTGCTCACCTAACGATATGCTTGAGGCACGAACTGCCACCTCTTTGTGGTTCATCGATCACTTTCCGTGAGTTTGTGAGGCTGTTCAGACCTTTATTTCGTTGAGGTATCTCCTGCTTTCTTCTATCTTTGAATAACATCCATCATAGTGGATTTTGGGAGGTTCCGACGAGTAGTAGTTGCCCACATTGAAATGTAACTGATAGTTGCTTTTAATGTATTGATACTGCGCAGGCAGACACACGAGATTTATATGTCTGAGTCGATACGCATGCACGAGGAACTTCTAGCGCAGTACGCGATATTTGTAGTGTCCGAATAATTTGGTTATATATATATATATATAGTGTATTCCTAATATTGCTACTGCTGTTGATGTAACGTGCGTTGAATCCGCAGATTCATCATTTCTGTTAGCCTTTTGAGAGACTGATCTATCGAACTAAGTTTTATTTTGTTAATATTCTCTATTACGGATTTTTATATATGCTACTTCATGGTTAGGTAACATTGTAAATTTTTCATAATTTAAGGCAATCTGTTTGTCATCTTATTCAAGAGGCAATTCTATCATGTTGTTATGGTCTCCTGGTAATCCCGTTAATCTCGTATCTCCCCTTATACACTGTCTGCAACATTCAGAAAAGTAACCAGATATATAATATCAAGGCAACATTAATATTGTTCTTAGCTTGATAGATGGACACAACATCTATTATGCATTCTTAATTTACCTAGTTTAAGTCTACGTTAATAGTTCGTATGAAAGTAATAAGCCTCCATTAGTGATAAAAATTATCAAAGCTCATGAATTCATTGGGCAGAGGCACCTGTCTCTAGAGCTAAAATATTTACCGTAATTACAAAGGGTCAAATGTGGCTGTTGTAACTACAAACGAGACTTTCGAAACAAACTGAATCACCGATCTTGCGAAGTCTATACCTCACGCCAAGCAGGCACACTTTAACGTGAAAGATTCCTTTGTTTAAGTTTTACGTCTTTAGGAATAAGACATAGACATATGTGAGCGCCGTGCCTCCTGGTGGTAATATTTTGTGGTTAATGCCTTCACGAGAAAGGAGGGGTAATTACGGGCTATGATAAACTCACTTGGTTCAATAGATAGCTATGTGTATTAGTTAGTTTCCATGGTTACCGACACGGATGATAGGCTGTATTCATCTTGATACAGAGGAGCCATGAATAAGTAACCCAGAAGGGTAGCTGTCTTGGCCACCGTTGGCCATTATCCTTGTATGAGTATTGTTTTCATTCCGGCTGTTATTACATGTGAAAATAAATCTTCCTCACTTTCCATAATTTTGCTGCTGTGGGTGGAAAGGCCGGAATAAATCTAGAAAGATAATAATGCTTCTATCCGTTCTTACTGAGATGTTCGCTCAAATGTGTGAGTAGTTGAGATATTCAGAGTTTTGAGTGATGTAGACATATTTTGTATTTATGAGTCTCATTTTAAGATTTGTATTGCGAAAATTCCATTTGAATTGAATGTTTCTTTTGTTAACTCACGAATTAGCAGATTAGTTTGTGGTGCGTGACACCCAGATCCATTGTTTACCTCCAAAGTACGATAAGGAAGTGGAAGTATGCAACTGTTGTGCAGACCTCATTACTGACAAACACCATTGTTAGCTACAGTGCGTGCCAGACTGCCATGAAATATGGGGAGAGAACAAAAATAGAAGAGAAATAACGTATTTGCTGCTTACAATAATACATAGATAATCGCGATGCTTATTTAAGCGGTATGAATTCGGTTGCTGCTCAGCAGATGGCAAGAATTTAGCGATATTTATTCAGTGACTAAAGACTTCGTCATGCCTAATAATAATAAGGGCCGCCGTAGCCTAGTGGTCAGGCGTGCGGGTGCATAAGTACACGTGCCTTGAGTGATCGGGGTTCAAGCCCGTGACTGTTGAATACGGTGCTGTTTCTTGTATTCGGTCTATCTTGTTAACTGCTCTGACTGTTTGGTCGTCCCGGAGTATAAACAGAATATTTATTGTAAAATACCAATCATCGTGAAAACAGTTGCGTTCAGATATCAAATTAATATTAAATATTTCTTTCCGCAATGGCTAGTACGCATCGTCATTGCGTACTAGCCATTGCGGAATGAATTAGATAGGTGTAACTGGATTTAGTGATTATTTATGCTTAGACTATCTGAAATTTCAGTTAATATATATCACCCAGTCTACAGTATTGGGAGCATCACGATTTTCGTTTTAAATAACGGAAGGATCGTTATCTGCCTTAATTTTTCGCAAAAGAAATGTTGGGCAAATATTACAGCTTCCTACCTCCTCCTCGAACGCGGGGGGGGGTATTGTTTGGGCTTACTTGATAACATTCACCATATCGCAATTTCCACTAGCTTGTTTCACGCAATCTTCGTTATCCGCGCGAAGAGGTTGTTACGTCATACAGCACATGACGTGTTTGTGTGTGTCGCGTTATGCGTTGTCACTTCTTAACGTGACATATCACCGTATGGCTGTTATCATCTTGCTAGTGTGCCATTTATTCCCCATTGATTACGCTTGAGAGCACGCTCTTGGTTCTCTAAATTATATTTTATTTTTACTTTCTCCTCCTTCTCTCTTTTACTCTATAGTAAGTACATCCACGCTATGTTATTGATGTTGGCGTTCAGCGAAATGGAGAGAGCGGAGCACGGCCCTTCTAAAGTCTTTGCTAGCTGTAGAAAATGGCTCCTAAACTGCTATTTGCTAAATAAAGGTTTCGTTTCCATCCATCTACCTGTCTATGGGTAATGAAAAGTGACAACGAAGGGAGCGGGTGTGAAATATAAGGCCCTCGTCTTACCCGCTAACTTCTCTCTGACTCGTTAGTCCTTAGTCCACGCGCGTGATCGCCGCTTAAAACCATACAAATAGCAATAAAATTGAAGGGTTTTATTTTTAAAGATTTCTTGCAGTTCTCTTAAAGTAAAAATAGGTACTAAATGTACGTCCAGGCATCGTGACCGGTTCCGTACGATCGTCGAAATAACCGAATTTGGCTGGGATGGCAAAGACAAGACATTTATTTTACTTTGTAGCAGCAGTCTCCATTCGGAAATGTATTTAGAAGCGCGAAATGGAGGGAAATGAACGAAGCGCCATTCTCCAATTCCACCTCGTTATCTTCTGTCATAGCTTCAATTGCAAATGACGTCAGTGTGCTGATTCCACGGCAACATCTTCTGCTACTAATGATTTCGTAAGAGGGCTCGAGTTGAACCACATTTCCGGACACGCGTACAAGAATAATCTGGTGCAGCTGTTAGAGACCCCACTTTAAATGTCATCCTTCTTAGAAACACCTCTTACTTATCCACGGTGTAATATCTCCTCTAACGTGTCAAATAATAAGCGCGTTGCCAATAAAATGTGACGCGCAGATTGCCATTTTAGCGCCTGCCTTTGCTATGTAAACACGAACCTGTTTGTGACTGTGGACAGCGACAGGAATTTAGCGAGAAGTTTCTAGAGCGAGAGACCGTAGCCCTGGTGATGAGTGATGGAACCAATTTTGCCCACTTCAGCTATTAACCTTTGCGCTAAAATTAAGGAAAATTGAACTTCGGATATTTCGTAGACAGGCCCGCAGTTGGCGTACTCTTGTAAACACGTTCAAATTTAATGTAATCGGCTTAAATTAGAATTTATATGAAATCAGAAGAGCGAGCGAGTGAGTCCAGTAATACTTAATGTAATAGTTCCTAATTGGACTGCTTCTCCATTGTTGCTCCTTACAATTGTACAGTCAGTAGTGTCGCGAGAATGCAGTGCGCGAATCATTTGCAATGCTCGTTATTAATATCGGTGTTTCAAATTTAGTTTGATTTTATTCTCTTAAAATTAATCCTGCGCTTAATAGATAGGTTATCCCGACATCATTAGTATGGATGTTTTTAAAGTTTCTGAACTCATACAATTGAATTTATAGTTATACTTACATAATAGCATAATAAACTCAGTAATCACTGAAATATGACCACCTACCTAATACCGTGTTTTGCCGCCGTTCACACGGATAACAGCCGCTATTCACCTGAGCGTTGACTCCACTAGATGTCTGAAGACGTACGTAGTGATCTGCAGCCATGCTGCCTGTAAGGCTTTCCACACTGTTGGAATAAACGACGGTTACGTGTCCATACGCCTCACTTCCCGTTCCAAAACATCCCACTTGTGTTCAACTGGATTGAGGTCAGGAAAACTTGGAGGCCAATCAAGATGGTTGGTATCTTCACTGTGTTCCTCGAACCACTGGTGCACAGGCATGACGACATGTTTTGGAAGATCCCATTTCTGTCCATTAAAAAAAAAAGAGCTGCCGATAGACCTCAAACGTTGGTCCATACGCACCAGGGGTCTTAGCGCTTGCCAACAGAATATGTCTCATATTAAGCAACCACCCACCACCATATGCCTGGATAGTGGGCACCATGCATGATGGGTCCATGGACTCTGGTTGCTTGCGTCACACGCGAAAACGTCCGTCGGCGTGAAGGTAATTGGACTCATCCGACCAGCACACTCGTTTCTAGTTCTCCAGTGTCCAACCAGCATGTTGTTGACACCACAGCATTCACCATCGACGATGAACTTGGGTGGTCTGCTGTGGAAACCCGTACGTCTGAGTATGCGGCGCATCGTCATTTGGGATATTGTTCTTGTATTCTCCATATTGTATTGCTATGTCATATGTCGCACAGTGACCTGCCATTGAGCCCATACAACGCGCTTAACTCTTCTCTCACCACGAATATCACATTGCATAATCTTTTACAGTCCTGTCGGCGGGAGATGGTTTGACACCATTCTTTGTACAACTTAGCCATACACGTATTTAGGGAAGGACGTTACGTGGTTGTTTCCATTAAAATTATTACTAAATATATTACCACTCTTATACCACGTGAAATTAATAATAGTTTATTACGCTATTCGCCTAAACTATTATACATAAGTTAACGTTTCCGGTATCTTACCGATACTGATGATCAGACCGCTGTTGGGGAAATAGAAAGGGTTACAAAGTAATAATTTAGTAATAATCTATATTAAATAATAATCTTAAGCAGTTTTAATTAAACTTTATTACATGAATAGCGATAATCGTTTATAGAAAGAATATATAAAGTTATATATACTCTATATATAATAACGATATATATATATATATATATATATATATATATATATATATATATATATGTAGCTATATATATATATATATATATATATATATATATATATATATATATATATATATATATAGCCATATTTATTTATTTTTATTACTTTTGCCTAACTTTTACCTCACATAATATAATTTAATGGTAGTAGTGGGTTGATATGCTAAATAAGCAGCGCCTGTGCCGCCATCTATTCTTTTCCTTTCTATTATATAAGCTGGTTAAGCTTGCATTATGTCAGTGGTGTGGCTCTGATCGAGAGTGCTGTCTGTTCTATAGATTATTTTTCGCTGCATAAGGACCACCGCCATGCAGATCCTCTGCATTGGTTGATCTATCGGGGAATGGAGGGGTGGTTTGGTCCTTCGATATTTCTGCCTTTGCGATGATTTGTGTGACGATTGAAATGCAGCGATTCCATGACCATTATTGGCCTCGTGGTCCTCTGTCGATATGGGGCATGATGGTCAGTCTATCATTTTGATATTTTAGTTTTTGGTAGTTTCTTTAACCCTTTTTTGGTGATATTTCACGTCTTTTGGAACTGGTACCTTCGAGGGGGGTACCGCTAAATTATTTATAATTGGCATTATTTTAAATTTACATCATTTTATTAATTGGGTTTAATGACTTAATTGACTAAATTATACAGGGGATTATCGACTACCTTTTTGTCCTATTATCTTTACTTTCCCTTCCCTGTTTGTTTATTTTATATTTTTTTGCGTTTCGTTTCGCTCTGTATTATTGCCGTACTACTGGCTGATGTTTTTATTTTAAATATCATATTTATTTTAATTATCAGATATAATTAGGCATCATGTGGAGGATGTGCATTTGCTGCCTCCAATGATAGCTACATAGCCATATTTATTTATTTTTATTACTTTTGCCCGACTTTTACCTCACATAAAATATATATATATATATATATATATATATATAATACCATCAACATCACAAGAAGTCATTCAATGTGCAACAATAACAGCTAGTTCAGATATGAAGAAAGCAATCCGTCGGATGGTAATGAATATTCCATCAGTAATTTAAGTTATCTGGGGAGAACAAAATCGTCAGTGTGGTGAAAAATTTACCGTTGTTATTTTTCTAAATAACTTTGCCAGCTCCCAGTGGTTAAATTTCGAATTATTTTTTATTTTTTAAAAAATTTAAAACTCCCACATATACTGATTACAATACATAAACAAAAAAAAACAAACACGCATTTCGGTACTACCTGTGTATTTCTATGTATGCAGAACTGATCTGAACAGTAATGTTTAGTTTTGATTTATTTAAATTAGATATGTAAGCGCTATAAGCTCTAATAAATAAACTTTGCACCATTAGATCAGTATAGTTTGCTACTTAAAAAAAAAAAAAGAAAGAAAATAATAATCTAGTTTCAGCCATTTGTGACTTTTCAGTTAAGTGTTTTGTAACGCTACCAGCTCACTCAGATAAAATGCAATATCGTAGTAATAATACCAAATAGTAATACCAGCTTTTTTATTGACAATTTTAGGTGTCTACTACTGATTCAAAGTTTTAACGCTTACGGAAGAAAGAAATATCGAAATTCTCTGAACAATTCCCTTGAAATGTCAAACTCTGCCCAAAGAGAATTCCAGTTGTATCTGGCATCCGACTCTCGAGGTCGCGCGCTAATACCAGAGACGTTTGTCACTTAGTCCGAACGTTGGCAGCGTCCTGCGCGTAAATAGCAACTTGTAGAAGCCAACCCCGAGAGCCATTTGGCGTCGGTCAAGATTAGATGAAAGATAGAGCTAGTAACGAAATTTAAAGTAAAAAGAAAAATGCCAATTTCAAGTTATAGCTAGGAGGAAGGTAGAAAATTGCCTCGAGCTTCTGACGCGTTTATGGTGTGGTAAGGTTTCAAATATGGGGATTCTCTGTGAATAAGTTCGCGTGATCACTTCGGGGCTTGTCGACATCAACTCAATCATCGCTGCTCTGAGAGAGAGAGAATAGTTTGATCCATGGTCCCATGACATAGTATCTTGTAACAGAATCCCACAGTGAATATTGGAAGACTAGTGACACAACAGGAGATTGCCTCTGGCGAATCTGACACTTTACAATATATCAAAGCATCCTTTGAATCGGACTTTGCTTTGAAAGAGATTTTACAATGAAAATTAGAGAAGCGGGAAGACCGAAAGTTGGGAGATGGGGAATAGAGTTACACATATTTATATATTAATAAATAAGACAGAAGAGCCTAGAGTTATATACACACAAATGTAAGATCTACTTATATCTCGATCTGAGTATTAGCATTAGTAGAGGCATTTGATGCAAGAAAGCAAGCTTGTGCAGCATCAGCCAACACGTATTACACGTGGATGCAGTTACATTTTGAGAAGGTCCTTCTCACATTGAGAAAACTAGGTCTGTCTAATCTCGACCTATTTGTTCATTGAGTAACAGACAAAATTCAGCTTCCTCCATCTCATCTCTTAGGATAATCCTAAACGCAATTGGAGCTAGTATTTCGTGGAATACGGCGAAAATCTTAATTCTACCAACCAGAAACTAAACATGTACACTCGCATTGGACAGGACGTGGATTGTTTCGAACAGAAAATAACTTCCTTTCGCTCTTCATTTTTTTTTTCTTTTTTTTTTTTTTTGAGGCATACCAACAAACTTCCTACAGAGGTTTCTTCAGCAATTGTCAGGAGGTAGGCTCATGGCCTTTGCGTCGTCCCAAGTCACTGAGATGCGTGTAGAGATAAATACTAGAGTTGTTACTCTAAAGAGCGAGTTAGGTGAAGTACACAGTGTGTTACATTTCTTCATGTTCTGTGATTAATAGAAATGAAGAAAAGTAACCAGTAAAACCAGTTACCTTGTTACCAATTAATTACTAATTAATTTAACTAATAATATATAATAAATTATTTTCACTTCACGGCACATACCTCATAATGCTATCTTCATTCAAAGTTTTATAATGTTTTACTTATTTCCTCCTGGATTTTAATAAAAATTGAAAGATAAACACGTATTTCACGTTTCTGCTGTGATTAATATAATAAGAAAACGATAATTCATGAATTTTATGTTTAGTACAGTGATAGCAAAAGGGGTGGGAAAATGAGCTCAAAGAGCTCCATAAGTGCAAACCGAGAACCTTTCTTTCCAGCACATCCGTCATATTTTTCAATTGATTCCTTCATTGAGCACACTGAATATATCGAGTACTTTAGCTACAATATATGGTTAGTCCATGTGATATACATGTATATTAAAAAATAAAAATAATAATTGTCCACTTTCCATTAGACTCTTTCATGGTTTTTGATGAAATTTGGGATGGCTCGACTAATCTTTCTAAGAGAGCCAAATCTGAAATTCATGAAAATCCGTCCACTGGGAGTCGAGTTATTTCATGTAGACAGAACACGGTGAAGGCAATAGGCACTTTACTGATATATGCTAACGCGCCTAATAATTCATGGATTATAAATTTAGTAAACTGATAACAAAAAACAAAAAGAAACCACTTCATATGCGCAAACCGAGAATATTTCTTTTTCTCCACATCCATCATATTGTCTATTCATTCCTGCAATTAGCGCACAGTAACATCATTGCTTTAGCTACAGTATATGGCTAGTCCATTCACATGTATGATAAAAAGATATAATAATATCCGGATTTTTCTTTTTCCAAGTTTAAAAAATTAAATTTGTGATGGCTCGACATCTTTGTAAATGACCCGAATATAAAAAAAAATTCATGAAAGTTTATTCACTGAGAATCGCATTATTACCAGCGTATAGACGGATAAAGTGAAAATAATAGACGTTATGCATATACATGTGTATGTTCCCTGTTTATGGCGGCCTCCAGGCATGTGCCTATCTCCACCTAATGTCTCTATGAAGGAAGAATTTCTGTACAATGGGCCTGACACAGTATTAACACACACTACAACACACTTTTTTTTTTTTTTAGGTCCTAGCCGCCGAAATCTCAGGAAACTAAGCGGCAGGACCTGCCAGAGTAACTAAGTCTACTGGGTTCCTGGTCTGCCTCCACGGGGCGAAGGTGGGGCAATGTCGGGCTCCAGCAGGGACCCAGCGGCTAAATGACCAGATGAACAACGGTACACGACATTACACATGTACAATACCCACACACTTTTAAATCTCTGGCATTCTCAGCAAACTGGTACACCCACAATGAAAGCAACGCGGAGATGGGGGAAACCCCTGGTGCCGCATGACATCAATATACCTTACACCTACTACAACACACTACTCCCAAGGCCGAATTTGGTCATCCTCACACCTCCAGCGAAGCAGTCAAACCACAGTGATAACAAAACTAGCAAAGGATCTCAAGACCACAAAAATTAAATCAGTACGGAAAACGCGCAACACAGGCATAATAATCGAAACGCATACGCAGGAAGATGCCCAAAAAATAATAGCCAATCGGAGAATACAAACTCTCGGCCTGGAGGCCGCCCCCCCCACAAAAAACAAGAGGGCCTAGTATAATTATATTCAACACGGACAAAGACCTCACAACAACAGCTCTTCGAGAAGAACTGTATATAGTGTGCATAGTGTTAGGGTCAGGCGCCACCTGTGATTTCTCACATCTGCGCCATATGTACGCTGTGAAGAAATACAGAACTACTGTAAATGCCAGAAAAGTGTTGTCTGTTGTATATGAAATATTGCATTAGGTTTTGTTGGGTGTCCTGGAATTTGGCCGCAGGGCCCCTGGTGGGACCTCACATTGCCTGCACACACCTCTAGGAGGTAGCCAGGCTGCCCTTTATTCTCTGGCTGGTCTGGCCTGGGGAACAAGAGGAAGGGGGGGGGTCTGAATGTGAGGAACATGCTAAAGTGGACAGATAGAGAAGGCAGTTCACCCGAGTAAGGAGAAATAGGGGATGTGTAAAGTGTGTTTAGGGTCAAACGGCACCAGGGGTTCTCCCCATCTCCGCGTAGTTTACATTGTGGGTGAACCAGTTGACTGGAAAAGCCAGAGATTTAAAAGTGTATGGACTTTGTATATGTGTGATGCCTTGTACCGTTGTTCATCTGGTCATTTAGCCGCTGGGCCCCTACTGAGGCCCAACGTTGCCCCATTTACGCCCCGTGGAGGCAGACCAGGAACCCAGTAGTCTGTTTCACTCTGGCAGGTCCTGCCACTTAATTTCCTGAGATTTTGGAGGCTAGGACCTGAAAAAAAAAAATAAATAAAAGAAAGAATCGCGTCGACGTAGGGGTAGAATCGCTTAGTTTTGCTAGGCCAAGTTATGGGCGTAAGGTAATTTAGACATGTTAAGTTTTTGGTGTATAGGGCTTTCGCTAGCGTATATATAGAGAGGGGGGGGAGGCAGAAGGCTGCGGGGAGAAAGACAGAAATATGGTACCAATAGAGTAGGTAGCCCCAGTTTTCAGTGGGACATGCCCATGTCCCACCAGAGTAGAAGATATAGGGTGGAGAGGAGGGGAGGACGAAAATGTCCCCCCTCCCCCAAGGAAGTAGGTATAGAGGTAAAGGGGCGCTAGAGTGCCCTCTTCAGATCGCCATATGGCTATTGGCAGCTATTGCTGCATTTCTGTTTTCAAGTTTCTTTACTCATGGGGCAAGCTCCATCCTTGTGCCCCTCACCTTTAGTTTCAGCCTTTACATTGTGCTGGCTGGTGTCTCAATAGTGGTACTTGATGTCAGTCATTGTAGATGGTGATTAATGTCCTTCTCCTGACGAAGAGGTCTTTTGCGAACTGGGATAATGCTCTATATTCATCCTCAGTATCTATGAAATGGGATTCCAATCCTTTTGGTAGGTATCTTATTTTTGTTATAAGTACCCCTCTGAGGTCTTCATATTGTGGCGCTCGTACACTATGTGATTCCAGCTTTCTGTCTCCCCGCACGTACAGTTGGGGTCCCTAGTGAGTCCGAATCCGTGCAGCTTCTCATTGTAGGGTCCGTGTCCTGTTATTAGAGATGTCAAATGGTACCCTGGGAAGTACCAGGTCAGCTGTTTTGGGTAGATTTTCTGGAGGTCTGGTAGATATCTTCTGGTTTTCTCGCCCTTGGTGGTCTCCGTCCATCTTCTCTGCCATAATTTTAGCAGGTGGTTCTGTAATCTAGTTTTTTCCGATTTTAGGTTGTTCGCTGGGTCTGTTGTGTAGTCCAGATGTGTGGCCGCCACTCCCCTGGATAGCAAGTATAGCAGACCTGTGCGAACGACCTCCAGGTCCAAAGGAAGCGCTCCAGCGAGTACCTGTAGTGCTGGAGTACTCCCTGTACTACACGCACGCGTCGTAGTTAAGAGTATGGTCCTTTGGATCATGTCCAGAATTCTTCTATTCACTGCCAATGCAGTTTTTGGGAACCAAATTGCTTAGGCGTAAGTAATTGCCGGGAGAAACGTTGTCTTGTAATATAGCGTCAGGGTTCTTTTTTTGAGTCCCCAATCTTTCCTAGTAACTCTGGCTACCAGTGCAGAATAGCTCCTGATTTTTTTCCTTATGTACTTTAGGTGCAGCTGGAACGAAAGGTTGTTGTCCAGTACCACGCCTAGGTACTTAAGTTGGTTTACAAACTTAATGGTGACATTGTCAATTTTTATTTGCGGCGGTCGTCGCAATTGCAGGGTTCCTTTAAGCAGGATTGAAGAGGTCTTAATGGGTGAAATTGTGAGCTGGTGTTTTGCGGCCCATTGCTGGAGTTGCTGCAGTGCCTGGTTTGCTTGGGTTTCCAACTGGGCCCGGGAATCCGCTCCCACGGTCAATATCAGGTCATCAGCGAATGCTCGTGTCCTGATGGGTCCCAGGTCCATCACCAAGAACTCATCTAACACCATATTCCACAGGAGTGGTCCCAGCACCGACCCCTGCGGACAGCCTCTGTGCACTTCTCTTGTGACCAACAATAGGTTTGTTGGCACCCGTGCCTCCCTCAACCTCGCCAGGACGCTTGGCCACCAAAGTGAGCAAACGCCCCAGCAAAGTCAACCGAGATGAGAAACAGGTACTTGTTTCTACATTCTTGCACCTTCCTTTGTAGGTTTCCCAGTGCATCCACTGTCGAGGTCCCTGGCTTGAAGCCATACTGATTCGCGGCATGGAGTCCAGCTTTTCCGTAGTGAGCAATTATTCTTCTGTGAAGTAGTCCTTCGAATACTTTACTTACCACCGAGAGCAGTGCGATGGGTCGATATGCATCTGGGCTTTCTGGTTTTTTTTGGGTTTTTTGGGATTAATTTTAAGTTGGCCGTTTTCCATGCCTTTGGAGAGTGGCCGGCTTCCAGGCATCTGTATAGGGTGAGCAATAGGTACGGTGCGTATTCAACAGTTTTCTTTAAGATTTCGGGCTCAATCATGTCGAGACCTGGGCATTTCCTGCTTCTTACTCGACTAGCTGCCACGCTGAGCTCGTCATTGATAAAGGGGGCTCCATCGCCTGATTGGTGTAACTGGCATTGCTCGCATATTTCGCTCTGTGCTGGTAGTATCGGCATCGCTGGTTTCTGGTAGATTGTGTCCAGTATATTGTCCATCGACTGCTCCCAGGTCGTAGAGTCATAGGGGATGGGTAGAGTGTAGAGTGTGTTTAGTGTCAAACGGCACCAGGGGTTTCCCCCATCTCCGCGGGCTATACATTGTGGGTGTGAAACAGAACACTGTCAATGCCAGAGGTTTAAAAGTGTATGGATTTTGTACATGTGTCGTGTACCGTTGTTCCTCTGGTCATTTAGCCGCTGTGCCCCTAATGGGACCCAACGTTGTCCACACTCTGCCTCGTGGAGGCAGACCAGGTACACCAGTATTATAGTTATTTACTCTGGCAGGTCCTGCCACCTAATTTCCTGAGATTTCAGTGGCAAGGACCTTAAAAAAATAATAAAATAAATAATAAAAAAGGGATCAAAAGTCACAGGGGCAGGCGCCATTGTGCGAGTGCCAAAGGCCAAGCGCTCTCTGGGAGTCAGCTTTTCAAGGAGTGCCAACCATGATGATGATGCCAGCATAGTATTTTAATCTTCAGTCTTACTCTTTTATCAGTTGGGAAAATGCTATCCGACCCCAGTTTGTGTTTGCACTTGAGGGTCGTTGTTCTGAGCAGCTCTAAGTTCAGCAAACTTTGCCCGTCTGATGGTAAAGACAGCTTGTGCGTAACTCGTTAAGGCTTTGTATGTTGTTTCATTCTGAAGCAGGTGTGTTTCATGGTTACGAGAGTTCTGGATTTCAGTAAAAAATTTGAGCCTACAATCATCGTAAGCAGGGCACTCATACATGAGATGCCTCCATGACTCCTCTTCGCCACAGTGGCAGAATGGATTGCTTTCAATTCCCACTGCTGTCAATTTCTGTTGAAAAGGCCCATGTCCTGTGATATAAATCCGAGGTATCAAACCAAATCCCGAATAGGTAGCGCCACAAAGTGGGTGGTCGAGCTTTCGCCTGCGGCCTGGAATACTATAAACAAACACAGCAGAGTGTTCATAAACTGGGGCAGTCATCGCTATAATGAACACGTGACAGTCCCCAAATGCTTCCGGTGTGGCCGCTTCGGACACACCGGAAGCATTTGGGGACTGTCGGTGTGGCCGCTTCGGACACACCGCCCACACATGCGCCCAAACGCAACCAACATGTGGGCACTGTGCTGAAGTAGGACACGAATTTAAGACATGCCCTAAGAGAGAGGATCCACCAACATGTGCAAACTGCAAGGCGCACAAAATCCAGGCAGACCATTCAATTCGTGACAACAAGTTCCCTGTATACATCAAGGCCAAGGGAGTATACCAAACAAGACTCGACTATGGAAGTACAAACAGTATAACCAACTAAAAGTTCAGTTCATACAGCTCAACGCGCAAAGGTCTAGGGCGGTTGCCACCAGTTAGTAAAAAAGGCCAACGAAGAAAATGTCGACATTACAAATTTGTATGCTCGTGCAAGAGCCGTATACACACAGCAAAGAGGTCAGGGGATACCCCCTGCAATAGAAGATTGTGCTTACTGATGCTGAAACACCGTGGGCAGCCATCCTAGTTAGAAATCCAGATTACACAGTGATCAAACTACTGCCTTCCCTGGGCTGCGTGTGCCCACATAGTCACCGCACTAGGGGAATTTTATGCTGTCTCAATATACAGTCGACCGGGGGAAGATATCCTCCCAACTATTAACTGCCTACAGACCATGCATACAGAATTTCTGAACGCCAAAATAATTGTAGGCGCAGACGTAAACTGCCGCACATCGGCATGGTATAGCGAAACCCCAGGACGGAGAGGCGTTGTGAACGGGCAGCATCTGGAAGAGTACCTCACAAACAGTTGTTATAATATACTTAACCAGCCAAACAACCTCCCAACATTCTCCAGCACTATGTGGGAGACAACATTTGATGTCACCCTTGCCACAAGATCCGTCACTGATCACATCACAGCCTGGACAGTAACGGAAAACTGGACAACATCGGACCACAGAGCAATAACCTTCCAACTAAACGGAACAATAGCCAGAAGCACAACTCCCAGACAAATACAGCACAGATACGCCATAGGAAAAGCAGACTGGCCCAAATTCCAACAAACCATACGGGTGACTGCCCACACATTCAACACAGAAGAGACAACCCCAGACCAACACCAAGCGAAACTGGTGAGACTTATCACAGAAGCGGCGGACAAATCTATCAAAAGAAAGAAACATCCCCGGGGGCGGTACCCTGGTGGAACTCTGAACTCCAGCAACTAAGGCAGGTAGCAAACATCTGTCGGAAAAAATTCCAGCGGGCTAGACGTGATTGGCCTATTGCAGAAGTAGAGGTGCTCCGGGAACGATACCGTTATTTTTTTTTATTTATTTTTTTTTTTTTTTAGGAGCATTAGCAACTAAGGCCATATTGCTCCGGTGCAGTGGTCATTCCCTGACCTTTCCGCATCCTCCGTATTTGGTGGTGACGGGCTCGAACCCCGGTCTAATCAAGAAGCGTGTGCTACGCACTGCTGCTCCTTCCCACCTGGCTACGGAGGCGCCTGAAACGATACCGTACTGCAAGGAATCAATACACAGCAAAAATCAGAGAAAGAAAACAGCGTACATGGGAGCGTGCTCCCATGTACGCTGTTTTCCATGTACGCATTTCGACAGGAAATGACAACCCCTGGGGAGTGGTCTATCGGGTGACTACAAACAGGCTCCCCAGAGGCGAGGTAGTCCCAGCGATGAGGAAACCGCAAGGGGGGGGGGGGGGTTACAAATACTTGGCACGAAACAGTCAACAATATTTTGGATCCTATGTTTCCGGAGCACATTGGTCCCACTACGCCAGAACAAGTACTGCTTAGCATTGTCTAGAAAAACTGCCAAATTACATTGGATAAGAAAGGATAGAACTACTGAAAGCTGCTCAGATGATCCTTCACAAAAAATACGTACAAAGAAATGTGATCTCTATACCACTCGATGCATCTGGGCTCATGGAGATCACTGTAATCTCTCAGAACGTATTTAATGCAAACATTTCGAATGAAATCATGGAAACCGTTATCAACCAGGAAACCTACACTTTGTGGTCAGTAGTGTACGTTTCACTATCACCGGTCGTATGGACTCACCGACGTCTGACAGATTATCGCCAACTACCGCGTTACTGAACGAACGCAACGGAACGAACGCGTTACTGAACGAACGCAACGGTGTTGGCAGGAAATTCAGGTGAATTTCCTGCCAACACCGTTGGTTTGTTTAGTACTCTGGAAATTGACATCGCACATTTCTGCACCTCGGGGAGTTATAGGGACCAAACCCTGAAGCGAGCAAACAGTAGCGATAATAAATAACTGATGTCTCCAAAATGAATCAGTGGAACGAATCATTTTGGAATCACCCCCAACCTCCCCAAAGAAAACTGACATAAGTAAGGATTATCAGATTATCTCGCTTTTTCTGGCCACCATTCGTAGTTCTGAAACGGTGATTCCCGAGCTAATTACCACCTGGCGCCGAATCTGCCTTACTATTTTCAGAGATCCTCATTTCATTGTTTTTACCCCATTCCCATAGTGTAACACCCTAGTGTGAATTAACGCAATGGTATATAAGCGTCTGTTTGTCATATACTTACAAAATATGTATTCCTGTCACATATTACAAAAAAACAAAAAAAAAAACAAACAAACAAATAAAATGACATTTTTATTTGTTTTTTGTCAATATCTCTTTTGTACGAAATAAAGTCTGTTTTTACCTCAGGACAGCCACATATGGTTGGGGGGGACTTCTTGAATTATCTGTAATACACACCCTGCAGCTGTACTAGGGTGGTGGTACCCACGGTGTGAAAATGAAGAATTTTATTAATGCGAATAACCTTATGGTAATGGTCTGGAATTGTAGAACTCTCTCTACGAGAACAACTGGCGTGTTTCAGCTAATCCCACAATAGCCCCAAACTCAATGAAAACATATACCGCTATCTTATTGTCATGAATCTCAGAATCACATGAAATCTGAATGATTGTGCTTTGGCTTTACAGAACCTGAAAAAGTGTCGTATCTGCGGCAACATCTTATTATCCGTTAAAGCGCTCATATGTTCCCCATGTATTAAGGGGCCCCCCCATGACTTAGTCGGTAAAGATTTCTTTTTCTTTTTTTTATAATCATAGAATGTTTTGTATTGTAAATATAATGATGCATATTTATTTTATATGCGGGGCTTTATTAGGTATTGTGAAGGTTATCACACTGGCACGCTCACGCACGTACGAACACACAAATGGACAAACTGATAGAGAGAGAAATTCGCAAACAACAGAAATTAATATCAGTTAATTACTGTCCCTATTCGCCGTACGTCGCTCCGGAAAACAAGACCTGGCAATAACTCATCGGGGCTTAGTCGACTCGCGCTTATCCTGAAGGGCTGTCTCGGTGATCTTGCGTGATGTGATTAATTTATCTCAGTTGTGACACTTTCCCTGTCGTCAGCAACTGAGCTTTGGAAACCTACTGGCAGAAAGAGCCGTCGCTGTTGAACTGAATGACTTACAAAGTATATTACCTACAAATGCGCGTGTTATGTACATATCTCACGGTGGTGATTCGAAAACTGGATGCCCTAAGGGTTTTAAAGGGGATGCCCCGACATTAGGAAGTAGACTGCTAGGGACAGCAGGACTACAACTAAACCTTGCCAAATCCTTTCAAATATCTGTCACGAAAAAGCGTCAGAAAAATGACGTGCGTGGCTTAGTAAATAGTAAAAGAGCTGAGAAGGTTTTCTCATACGAACCTTGCCTTTTTCATCGGGATGAAAAACTTACAATTCAGAGGTAGCTAACTCATACTAAAAAGAACGCAAATGCTGCATTCTTAAACAATCTGCCAGAAGCTTATTAGATGCAAAAAAACTGACACTGGTCTAAGTACATTGAGAGCTAACACACTCGCGTCAATATATATGTCTCTGAGATATGGTCCTCCTTTTCACCCAGTATTCAGGATCCTGCACTCAATTCTCAGTAACTGAGAATTACTTGAGAGGCTGAATAGGATTTGGAGTCTATCGTTTGTTATTTCTAGATTAATACTGTATACTAATATGATCCCCGTGGAAAATGTAAATTCTTGAAAAGATCTTAATCACTAGACTAATAAGCAATAGTAATGGATGCCCTCCGATGTCAAAGAAATAATTGTAGCCCCAAGAATACCATTCAGAGAGCGGCATAGAGAACTTCAGATTGATACTTACCAATGTGGTAATGTCAGCGACGCGTTCCCAAGAAACATGATTGAATATTTCACATGCTTTAAAAAATTTATTTAATATTTTTAAAAATCAAGTTTACTAGTATACTATCAGAAAAAATCCAACTGGAGTAAACTGTTTCATAAAATTATTTTTGTAGTACTTTTCCGTTACTATCGACAAGGCTCTTCAAATGGTCGTATCCAAATTAAGAATGGGCACAATGAACTTTACAAGCTCGTATGGGATCCTTTTCTGTGGCATCGCTGTACGAAGCCTTCTTCCACCGTTATTACAGCTACGGAAAAATGAATTTCGGGGACTGGAAATTTGCTTTGGCTTTCCCCAATTAACGGTAACCCATCCATTTATGTATGTTATATTTTAAATTGCTGTTTCTATGAAAGTTTGCTTCACATGTGACGTCAGTGCCTATCATGCTTAACGAAACTAGGAAAATATGAAGAAAAGAAAATGTATGCAAATTAGTTGGCGAATGGATTTAGAGGCGGAGTAGTTGGTCCCGAAAAGTTAAAACATCACAAATTAAAATTAACGATTGCTAGCCCTTATCTAAATTAACCTCAACGATTATCATTATTTTTCCTTCTTTTTCGTCTAAATGATAATCTTGGCATCTGCATTTACGTTAGCGGTAATTGTATAACCGTGGGCTTCCCTACAATTTACAATACAGAGCTCTCGCTCCCCCCCCCCCCCTCCCAACACACATACACACACACACACATAGAACAACTAATATTGGGCTGGCTTGATAAAGTTCGCGAGAAAGCCAGTGAATGCTAATATAACAAGGTCTGGCTCGTCAGTTGCTTAACTTCATTATGGTTGATAAATGTTCGTTGTTAATGACGCGAGCTGGCCACACTACATTGTTGCACGTGCAAGATAGTGCGCATGAAACAGGAGCCTGAGAAGACAAGCAATAATACGATGAAATGGAAGACTAAATATCAATTGTTGTCCTTTAGGGGCCACGTTCTCTTTCTGTGGTCCGAAAGCAAAATAAATAGAACATTTCCATGCATCCCATGGAAACAGAACGTACCACCGCCCTCTTTATTAACGGTAACATTGCGAGATAAGAAAATACATATTAATGAATACCTCTTTCATCACGGTGCCCTGCGGGTAAGATCGGTCTCATAAATCTCTGTAATTATAGAGATAATTATATTTTCTCCATTGCGAGAAAAGGCTTACGGTTTGTATTTTGCGATTGCGGTGATTAATTGTACTAATTTATCCGAATGCAAACATAATAAAGCCCCCTGTTGAATAATGTAAATACGGTAGGCTTCAAGGCTCAGTGAATATGTTGTTAAGGCTGGGAGCTGCTGCTGCAGATAACTTAGTAATGATTTGCGTATGTTTTATTAAAAATGCAGTTATTTAAAAAAAAAAAAAAAATCTCCGTAAACGCACACATCGCAATATGGCCTTAGATTAGGGGTGACCAAATACTGACTGCCACAGCCGGCACACAATCAATTTTAAAGCCAAAATCAGGGATGATTTAAAACAAGTAATGTAAAAAAAAAAATTTTTAAAGTCAATTCCTACTTAGGTCAACAAAGAAAAATTTTATTTTAGTTACTTTTTATTAAATAATTACAATTAATATAAATATGTATATACATATGACAGAATCACAATATTAAGTGGCAAAATAGAAAGCGAATTTCCTTGCAATTTTCCATTTTCCTTTCTATATATGGTGTTGGACTATTATTTTTATTCACATGTTTCATTTTCCATTTTGCTCCCTCCTTGACTCAGACTAGAACCCAGAATGAAAAAAGAATCTGAAAAAGAAATTTTTTTTTTCCAGCGATCTACACGCTTCGCCACTGACGGTATTTATTCCTAAATTTATATCCTGCTAAATATCTTATATAAGAGAAATTTTTTTCTCCCATATAAAACTAAAATTAATTAATTAAATTTAATTAATGAATTAATATTTGAAAAAACTGTATTAACATCAAGTGTCATCCACTACAAGTTTTAAAAAATTTATTTGAACTTGAGTGGATGAATAAAAAGTATTTTATTAACGATTGAAAATTTGAACAAGATATATAAATATATATAGGGAGAGTGTGAACTAATAGTAGGAATTGAAAAAGAAAAGAAAAACGGTGTAATGACAACCTTGCCATGTGTAGGTAACACGTGCTCTGAAAAAATATATAAATATTTCATATTAGGGTTATCTGAGAGAAAATTTCATACGATCATTTTATTATGTCCAGACACGATAGGAGGGAGTATATGATGAGAGCCTTGTCGATCAATTCGGCCCTGGAGAGATTTTGCAAGGCTCAAAGGGGTAGAATTTTTCTCAGCCTGGTCTGTGCTTGTTAACAGAAGAGACTGCTTATACAGGAATGGGATACACTTAAATAGAAAGAGTGCAAGAATATTTGCTGATGCTATCGAGGCAGTGTTAGGTTGGTCGGAAAACTGCTAGCTTTGAGGCTACACGGACTAATACATTAACAGTAGTCGCTGGCAGAGGTGAAAGTGATTCTTGCATTGCTTCTATTGGAATGAGCAGCAGCTTGGAAAATAAGATGCAGGATATTTCAGAGACTGCTGGGAGTCATTGCGGAAAAAGTAAATACATGGGCTGTGGTAGGGTAGCTAAGAATAGAAATAGGTGCATGTATACTTGTGTGTACACCAATGCTAGGAGTTTGGTAAATAATTTTGATGAATTTGAGGTGTTGGTCAAAACATCAAAGGCAGATATTGTCGGGATATCAGAGACGTGGTGTCACACAAACATAAGGAACGCAGAAATGGAATTTGGGGAGTACAATGTGTACAGGAAGAATAGGAAGGGAGGAGGGATTATGCTATTAATTAAGAAACACATAAAATTCAAGGAAGTACAGCCAGTCGACATAGCTGGACAGTGCAGTGTCGAGTCAGTTTGGTGTGACATAAGCACTAGGAAATCAAAATTGAGAGTAGGAGTGTGTGTTATAGGCCTGATGAGTATAATAAACAACTGTACAGGGAAATAGTGGACAAGTAAATCAGAGAGAGTCTTATAATGGGGGATTTTAATTTCCCAGATATTGACTGGAATTTGTGGTTTGGTCACTCACACGCTAGCAAGGCTTTTGTAGATTTATTGGATGATTGTTTTCTACATCAGCATGTTCGGGAGGCAACTGGAGGGAGTAATACTCTTGATCTAATTATCAGCAGTGATTCGTCATGCATTAAGACCCATAAAGTTCTTAGCGTTATCGACGATTTAGAACCCATACCGTTTCCACACGGTGTGAGGAGGTTGGTGATTAAAATTACTGTGAGGACAGATCTTTATAAAATCAAAAATATGGTATAATTATTCATATATCGTAAAAATAATTAAACAGTATTGAATAAAATAAATCAGCAGTCAATTTTAATTTTGTGAATTTTGTTAAATTCACATAATACATGAACGGTTCGTCCATCCGACCAATGAACATTGACAGGACGAGATCACATTCAGTTAATGTGGTGTATTCCAGGAAATTTTAAATAGTTTTAAGCGTGATTATAATAGTATATTATAAAGTATAAAAATCTTTTAAATGAATTATAGGTTTTTCTCAAATATAATTTGTGAATCGGGGAACATTCAGTATGGTCAATTATAAATCCCATAATAATGCTGAAAACAGCATAACGAACAGGTTATGGAAATTATAGCCCTTTAATTCTTTATTAAATCTAATAGATCAATATAAACTTAATTCTTTATAACCTTTTCAGATTATGTATTGGATTTAAAGGAAATTAATTAAGGGCTGGATTACATACCTTTTTCAATTTCGATACAAAATGCTTTTTAATACTTTATAATATTTTTCTGTTTAACAAGTTATTACTCATTTTGTAACGATATTGAGGATTTTAAATATTGTAAATAACTGAATTATTTTAAAAGTTATTTTATTTATAATTTTAATGATTATCTTGAAATGTTAATATATATATACAAGTATACGTAGCACTTTGTAATTGGTTGAAGCTTGTAAAGTTCCGCATTGAAATGAATAAATAAATAATAATGATTCACGAATTTCCAAAAATATTCTTTCAACATATCTATTACGTTCTGGAACAGCAAATAAAAAGCGAGATAATTTTCAATTTCCGAGGTCTGCTCTTGGAATAAAAATTTTGATAAAAACAACAACCATCTACCGTAACAATATTTCTTAAGCGAGTCATGATACCGCTCGTTTAACTCTTCTAAAATGATTTTTTTAAGCAAATTGGCTAAATAATAAGTTTTTATCATTTTGAAATTGCATATCACTTCCTCCCAAACGGGTGTACTTTTTAAAAGCATCCATTCCATAAATTTAAATTTATTGAAGGCTTATTCAGCCCATTTTTTATAGCTATTCACAAGTCGTTTTATGCATATCAAATATTTCATAAAATAATACCATTTCTTAACGCTGAATTTGTGATCAGTTAATTTTGCAAGCACTTAAGGGAACATTTTTTTTTTTTTCAATGCGTAATTTAAGCATTTCGATCATCTGACGCATCCACCTTATGATCTGTATTATGCAATTTTCGGAGCATTCAGTTTTTAGCAACCGCTTATTGGATATACCTAGCACACTATGCATGATCTGGGAGTAGGCTTAATTTAATGGTGATTAAAAAAAAACAAAAAATCCACAATAAATTTTGGCAGCTTTTCTCCTGCATAAAAAAAAGTGCCTTTATTACTTAGTAAAATTTTAATAATCGATCGCTTGGTGCACGCTTAAGTAGCGAGTTATTGTATGTGTCAATGACTTGTTAATAGGTTACATCTTCTAAAGAACAAAATTCTCAAAATTACAAAGCTTGACTAGGGACGACCCTGTCACTCTGACTACGAGTAATGAAAATAACATCGCATCCTTGAGAAAGATCAGTGAAGATTGCAAGGCAGCTTGTCTACCCACTATCCACGTGGAATTTCGCCTTTAGTCCACAGGAGGGTGGTTTGCGAGATGGTATAGCACCCAAAATCCACCACTAAGACCGATTATAGACAGAATAGAAGGAAGGGAAATATATGCCCAGCTCTCATTCTTATTTTCTTAGAATCAGCTCTTGAATGTATGTGCATAAGTAATTTTTTCCAGCACTATGGATGCGAATGCCTTTTATGAAGTCATATTTAGTAAATCTAATTTGAGAATGCAAATAAATTCCTGCAAACAAAGATGATAAAAATCGCTTGGTAAATCAATTAATTTTAAAATTTTGGAAAACCAGGACATTTATGCGTCATGAAAAGAATCCTTCAGGACACCTGATCACTCTATCTACCTTAGATGCTAAAGCACTAAACAGCAGTTATCTGCATTTATTTATTTAATGTCACAGCAACATGCTTGCCATGTGAATGTTCTCCCAGCGTCTTGACAATCCAAGGTGGCATCGACCCTGTCAATCTGAGTATGAACAGCGCTGTAATATTGTACAGTTACTAACGTTCACTTGGTATTTAAAAAAGTAAAGTGTGCGTATGATGGGTTCCAAAAGGTGTTGACATACCACCAGGAGAAGCAGCGTTGCTACGTCCACGGAAATATGTGCCAGCTTTGAATCTGCGGCACCGCAATTTCTGCGCCAGATTTACGCCTTGTAACTAGGTTTACAATGTGTAAAACCAGTGAAAATTACATGCAAAATCTTAATTAAGATCAGAATAAAAATAAGAACAAAATAAAGAGATTAGGTATTAGAGATTGATATATAGTAATAGCCATATAGTGCAAGGAAGCCATAGGCTTTTGCTGCACTGGTCGGGAAAAAAAAATAAATAAATAAAAGGAGTAGATAAGAAAATGCAAATTATTTTTCCCCCTCACATAGCTAACTATCCAATTGACTTCTTAATGTATTCAAACTGTCAGCCTCAACCAACTACCTGCAAAGGCAACTTATTCCAGTAATCAGTAACTCGCTGGCTAAAAGAAAACTTCCTACAGTCTAGTCTAAACCTCCTCCTCTGTAATTTGAATTTATGCCCCTCGAGTTCTGAAATTATCTATAACAGTGAAAATTTCGCCTTTATTCTTTTTAACAACCCCTCTCTTAGCCTTATAAAACTAAATCAGGTCATATCTGAGGTGCTTAGTTGCGAAGCTCTGTAACCCACATAATCGGAGTCTTTTCTCTTATGGTTGCTCTTTTGCTGATCTCACCATGCGAGTTGCCTGTCTTTGGACTCTTGCAAGAAGCTCAATTTCTTTTTGTAAGGTGAGGTCTCCATACTTAAACACAGTATTCCAAATGTAGCGTTACAATTGCCTTATACAGCGGGATTATGACTTCCATTTCGCTACAGGATAATGTTCGATAAATCATCGATAGGATACCGTGCAGTTTCCTCGCTGCTTGTTTACTCTGCTCAGAAAACTTCATATCTGCCCGTATTATAACTCCCAGATCCCTTTATTCCTCTACTGTTTTTAATTCAACCTCACCAAGTGGATTTTTTTATTTTTGGGTTGCTGAATTCCCCTACCTTGCATTTTGCTGCATTAAAACATTGCTGATATATTCCATATATTCTATACTAATAAATAAATGTTTATTATTATACTAGTTTCGTAAATTAAACTTGCAGCAAAAAAAAAAAAAATGTTTGTAATTTTTATTTGTCATCGTCATCACTGCTAAAAAAAAATAAGTTATAAAAATTTATTTCATAAAATGTCTACTTTTTTTTAAATTAAAAAAAAAAGTTAAAACAATCCAGATCATATTGGTAAATTAAAATTAGTAAATAATTCCGCGGAAACTATCCGCCGTATTCTGTTTGAAGTTTTAGTTTGAATATAGCATTGCTTCAAGTTTGACGTATGAGAACAAATGCTCTATCAGGAAGTAAGGAACTGTTTAAACAATTCTCAAGATGAAGGCATGCGCAAGGACAATAATTTATATTTAAGTCATTGTCATTTGTACATGCCTTCTAAACGATAATGGTTTTATTTATCAAGGTACGAATAATGACGATTTCGTAAAATTTATTTGTCCAAACTGGGCTTAAATTCTAAGGTTGGAAGGATCAGATAAGTGAGTGATTTTTTTTGTAAGGATAAATTTATTTACTGGTGCTACAAAACACTTACGTAATGAATCTAATTTACTCTGATCTTGCAGAGTGATACTGCAGATGCGATTTTGAAAAGCGCGTTTGTATGAAAACGTTACATCGAGATTTAGGTTTTGCGTCACTCTGCTTAATGAATACGTAGTTTGTAGTGTAATTAAAGTAATTTTCTTTTCTTGGATCGTCATAACATGACATTTATTGGCATTTATCTTGAAATTTTTTCTATCCGAGTACTAAAGATTTAGATAAACTTTTGAAGGATGTTTCATTGCTCTAAATTATGGGAATAGGTAGAAAACATAATATCATCTACGTACAAACCGAAGTTTGTACTTGGGCATCATTATTATAACAGATCATATTGTGAAATCCTTCACCACGAGTTGCTTTCCTCTTATACTTCGAATAATAACACTTTCCCATTAGAAAGTTTGCCGTTACTTATTCTCAGTTGAGTATCAGTTTCGAAGCTGCCAAAAGGTGTGCTCCTCATTAGACTATTAAAAGTTCCTAGACCTCTGCCCTAAATTTTATCGTCTACGTACATGAGGACTTTAACGCCCTGAAGTAAATTTGTTTCGGTTAGATGGTTAACATAAAAGGGGCCCCAGTGAAAAATTCTGCGGTACACCTATTAGATAAATGTTTAGAATTACGTCCCGAATATTTAACCTGATGTGTTCTATTTGTAACGTAATATAGTAGCCAGTTTAATTAAGGGTAGGCTATATCATACGATTGTAATTTATATCTAAGCAATACGTGGTCTTGAGAATCAGAAGAGAATATCTTGTGATTTTCAAGACCGGGGAGATCGATGTAAATGGCATCAACTTAGTTTCTCCATCCGGCCTGGTAGACATAAATTGCCAAGAGCATGGTTGATCACCCCTATCCCCAGAGCAAAGGATATACAGATTTGAAGAGAACATTGAATCCTTTATCTATGGGGATTTCATCGGGTCCCCTGGAATGTCCATGTTATTAAATAATATGTGTTCACTGATACCAATGTTACCTTGAAAGATCTAGTGAAAATGTCGAGTTAGTTTTGTAGGAAACAATTTCAATAGGTGGGAGTTTAAATTTTCATAATGGTCGACAAAAATAATTGGAAATTTCTTGAGGACAAGTCTCCGTTTCATTATTGCTGTTTAATTTTTAATGATTTTCGTTTAAGCGTGTTTACATGACTCCCAGCAGTTTAAGATAACTATTCTTTGTTAGGTTATTTATTAAATGATTATTTAAGTTTGTTAGAGATTCTGTTTGTTATTATTTTTTTTAACTTTTTTTTTTCGAAGCTCCATGAATTATCATATGCGGTCTATTTTTTATTTATTTTATATATATATATATATATATATATAAAATAAATAAAAATATATATTTTTTGTTTTTTTTTTTTTTTGTAATTTGACTAAGCTGCAAATTCTTCTTCCCGAAGGGTGCGTCAAAATGGGGGAGGGGATTTTATAAGCTTTCTTCACACTGCGACCTAGTAAATCGATCTCGGACGACCCACAACGATGGAATAAATATGTCAGGCAGAGAGAATATCTTGAAAAGGAGTGATGGTATAGTTATTGTTTATTCGTTTAAATCTCCTTCATAGTTAATTCGTTCATTTTAGAATTATGGCAGATTGAATCTTCGTTTTAAACGAATTTTGATTGTAAATTGTTTGTTTAATAGTTGGTTTGTCTATTTTTAGAAGTGAAAGCCGAAGTTTCATCGTTAACCTTACGATCTCTGCTTAACACTAATTCCGCACTGGGTGTAACCTCCCTCTCCCCCTAAGCGTAATAGACGGGAATTTACATCTAGACCTTTCCACGTAGCAGCTGGGGTCGTTACCAGATTATGTAAATCTAACTGTGTAACTACGTAGTAATATTTAAGCTTTCTGTGGTTTTTACATCTGAAATTGATATATTCTAAACGCAGATACAGACATGAATCTATGTTTAGAAAATTGTATATACTGTGCTACTATTCACTTTCTTTACCTGAAGCTTCTTAAAACCCCCTTCTTCCCAAAGTTTATTCTTCTGCTACTCGCGCATGGCATCACTTCATACTGATAATTCTTGTCAACTCCTCTATTCAGTTTCGTTGGGTTGGCACCCACCGTCTGCCTGAAATGGCAGTACCATCGAAACAGCTGCCAGGGCGGTGTCATTTTACTTCAAATAAATAAATAGTGCTACTTCTCATATTTATTTAATGTAGGGAGTGCAGTACTGACGCAACTCGTTGTGACGGTGTTGCATACGGTAGATCACCGCAACTCCCAAAAAAAAAAAAAAATAATAATAATAATAAATAATTATCATAACATAGACCAAGGTTTGTATTAGGAAACAAAATTAATATAAGGCCTTAACTATATATAAGGCCGTAATAATTGTTCTGCAGTTTTTTGTTGGAAAAACGTGTCGAAAGAATTAATGGATGCTTTTTTCAAAACAGGCCAGTCCAAATTCAAATCTGATCTAAATGAAAGGTGCCTTTTCCCAGTTATTTTATCCGCTAGAGTAAAATAGAAAATTATAGTCGGTGGGCTACATTTTACGTTGCGAGCGAAGCTGCAACGATCGTTACTATTTGGATTGTGTATGTCCAAAGTCGGAACGTAAAGGCCAAGCGACAGCCCTTGTAAACTTCTAGCATTTCCTTGCGAGTGATGCACTGCATTCAAGCGCCACGGAAGCTTCTCGAGCAGCAGCGATAGCCACAGAATCGTCGGAAGATCTCGGCGGAAAGTCAAAAGCAAAACCATGTCAGATAATTCAAGATGAATTGACCTCGATTCTAGCCGATTCTGCTCTTATTTGACGCCGAGGGAGACTTAACGATCAACTGTTTAGAAGCTTCCGGGGTGGGGGAGATTTCAATAGCGTCACCTAGTGTGTGGAAAGTATAACTACGTGTATACAGTGACCTAAATGAGACAACTGATGGATCAAAATGAACTGAAAAGAAAAACTTGCCAGTTGTGAATGCGTGATGGCTGGAACATTTAAAACGGTTTCACTGATATTTAGACATTTCTAGTATTCACCGGCGACTTGGTACAGGGCAAGAATTCAAATCACAAGCATTATACACGAAGACCTTTTGAAGGTTTTATAGATTTATCTGAAAAATACGAAGTTTTCTTTAAGCCAAAGTGCCTGATCTTAGAGAAGTCGTAATGGATGGGGCGAGAGGAGAATTTGCCAACGCTCAAGTTAAAGCACGCTTTTTTCCCCCTCTATCTGCCAAGCAGTTTATGGGAATGTGGAGTTTGTTAGACTTGCAAAGCTGTACGGAGAAAACGAACAATTTAGTTTGAAAATATGTACTTTGCATGCATTGGAATTTTTTGTCATTCCAAATTTATGATGAATTCGTGGAATTGAAATAGTAAATTTTAGCTAAAGGGAGTCTAACAGCTATTGGGAACCAATACCAAAAATAGCCGGCGGAATGCAGTATACACTCAATAGGAAATATATCAGATTACCATTTAAAAAATAGAACGTATAACGTGTAGTATAATCGACACGTGTTGTTTGTTTGTTATTTGGTTTTTAGGAGCATTAGCAACTAAGGCCATATTGCTCCGGGGATATGCGGTTTTCATTCCCTGACCGTTCCGCATTCTCCGTATTTGGTGGTCACGGGCTCGAACCCCGGTCTAATCAAGAAGCGTGTGCTACGAACTGCTGCCCCTGCCCACCTGGCTAGGGCGGCGCCTCGACACGTGTGATTGCATATATAAGTTGACAATGGATATCGTCGACAGTCCTTTTTACGATAAGCAAAATGCAACGACGTGACCTAACCAAAACCGAATATGAAAAATAGTGGCTGACCGGGCTAATATCACCGCAATAGCGGTAATGGGTCGCGAGTTTTACTCCCGGTACGCATCCATATTCAGGCTACAGCTGGATATGGCTGCGTACCAGGAACGACTCGTATCAAATAAAACGAGCAGTCATCGCAAAAATGTGTAGCCAAAATGAGCTGAAATAACGGAAATAAATGACGGGTGGTGAACTGGGATCACTAGAACCGGAAAATTGCCGTTTTGGTTCGACTAATCCGAATTCCTGTAGTATTATTTACATGGTGGACTCGTGGTCTCATTAAGCTCTGCTGAAGCGAATTACTGCTATTCTACTGGCTGACGGAAATAATAGCAAAGTGATGAAGATATCTTGCGATTAGAAGTAAGCCAGCTAATGGACACGTTTCACTTTTTGAGTGAATGTTAAATTAACAATTTCCAGATGCATTGACGACTTGTACGTCAGTTTATATATGATTAATTAATTAGTCATTAAATGCAAAGTAACTAATAAAAGTAACAGCAAGTTTGGCATCCAGTGATGGCTGCCCACACTTGGTGAGGCTGCCACGTGGAAGTCTAAAACGCTAATATCTCAGTAAGTCACATTTGTACTGAATCTCCCCAAAGTGTCTTTCTCTACATGCACTTTCTTTCAAGTTGGTGAGACTGTTATGAGTATATTCCCTGTGAAAGTCCCAGCGATGCCATAAACGTCTTATATACTGGCAGCCGAAAGCTACACTTCCCCCCACCCCTTTGTAACAGACTTATTCGGCTCCTTGTCAGTTCAGTTTTCAAACCTCCATTTTGATTGATGGAACAGAGGAATAACTACATCCGGTAATAAATTTTTATAAAAATATATTTTTTAAATATTTGTAAAAATTAAAAAGTTAATTAAAAATCTAAAAAGTTTAAAGTATTTTTAGTTTTAATAGTAGTAGAATGAATTGTTCACCAGATGTATCATTGACTCACACTAGCCTTAGAACACAAGTAGTTTACAGACAATTTATGTAGAATAAATGGATTTTGATTAATGGTGAAATTTCCTTGGTTCCCATAGAAACACCGTGCCTTCCTTACAGTTGTAATAATCTATATAGGATCAAATGGTTCCTGTACTTCGTATTTACATATATTTCCAATTTTATTGAAATACCTTTATATTTTGGTTAAGCGAAAACTAAATTATGAGGCAACATTAAAGGCTAAATGTATTGCGTTTTATAGACACTACTATTTTCCTGATGTATGGATACAATAGCTCTTTGCATAGGTCTATTAAAATCAAAAGAAACACAAGGAACTTTGGCATTAAATTCTCGGTGGGAATTTTATGGGAAGGAGAAGCTATAAAAAGGTTGAAGGAAATTATTGCGGTATTTATCTTCCTGATATCAACCATGATTAACACGCTGATTGAATGGCTATCTGCTTTTTGCTGAAGGCGTACAAAACACAGAAGATAAGAAAAAAAAAGTCCAGTCAGATTACGATATATTATATTCTCCAAACAGCTCAGTCGAGCCTGCACATATTCGGAGGAGCTACGTCGGTACGCTGCTTGTGAGCGTTCTGTTTTCAATCAAATCATAGACCGGAAACAATTTTGGTTTGTTGGTTTTTTCCTGAAAGATGTTTTTAATCGATAATCCTTGTATCCAACAAACGTGCGTGATGTTTACAACATAACCCTAGTGTTAGAATTGCATTACTTCTATACGCATTGTTCGCGAAATTTAGACTAGTTTTGCCTGAAGTAAAAATATAAAAACTGAGTTGCGTTGTTTAATATTGCTTAGTTTGGGCCCCATTTGGGCTGAAAAACACAACTTTCTTCTCTTTGTTGAAAACTTTAGCAAAATGTTCACCGCATACCAATTTTCGGTACGTTTACCTAGCGGACACGTAATTAAATATTTATTTAATTAATGCCCCGCTTTTCTTATTGCGATATTCAGTTTCTGAAAAATATTGAGTTAGTTTTTTTTGTAAATATTTTAAAGCCTTCGTTTACAGTAGCCGTTATCTGTTTTAACATATCTGAAGTCTTCTCCATCTTTAATATCATCTCTTTAACGATTATGGATGGTCCATTAAAGCATCATTAGTCACAGTGATAGTTTATCTTATCATTATTAAAATTGCTGCTGCCACACTCTGTAGACAATTACAGTTTATGATAATTGATGGCCAAATGGGTAAATCTTTCCTGCTTTCTCCCTTCCACCGATCTTCCCTCCCCCTTCCCTCGTGGTAATCAGCACCACGCCAACAAATGAACAAACTAGTACTTAGTGTAATAGCTAGTATGGTAATTCACGTATCGCATTCTTTTCCCTCCTTCTAATTGCTAATGAGATTACCAGTTGATTTTAATTTTTCTAATACTTGGACGGACTGTAGCTAGCTGATATTCTTCATAAATATTTACAATATGCTAATTAGTTTGTGCGGTTACTTTGTATTCTTTACAACTTGACGCTTCTATTTTATTAATGAAACACTGCCTGGTATCACAGTTTCAGATTATTGTAAATATTTGTAAGTCTGTACACATGGTTGTCGTAAATCGTGGCACTTTTCATTAATTGAGGACACTTTTTTTTAAGAATGGTAGCTGAAATACTTATGGTAAGGTGTTACCTAGTCAAGAGTTACACAAGCAGCAGCCTCTTTCAGAGCTGAACAAACTTAGAATTATAATTTTGTGCTGTGTTTTATCTTTAAAGAGAAATGTGCGTATCCATTACTAACTTACAATCTCCGCCCTTTCTGCGAAAAGGGCAGAGATTTCGCTATCCACTTTGAGAGTATCTACCTCCCTCCACCTCACCCAAGACGGTATTAGCCCAAACTTCATCAAAAATTTGGCTATTTTACTATTATTAAGAAAACTAGATTTCTGTTTTCTAAAAAGAACAGTAAACAGGATGTTATCGGGTTTATTGAGACTCCAAACGATATGTACACAAAGTTTCTCGTACCTAGTACTAGTACTATTTATGATAAATTAACCATTTTCTTTGGGCCATAGTAATGAGGGAAGACGAAAGTTCCCATTGCGGAATGATAAAAGAAATATGCTAGAAATGCAAGCAGCTCAGGAATCAGATGACTTATTACGAGGGAGTAGGTCATGCGAATACGGAGGATAAGAGATGAAATCATATTTCTTAGAATGGTTGATCTACGCGCATGATTTTGTTTACAGATTTGAAATGAGTTTATTCTGGTGGTAGGCGATAAGCTTTATACGATGTAAAATTTAAACGCCAATTTTTTTTATCCTGTGTAATATAAAAAATTATGTGTGAATGTTCCAGAATTCCTTTTCTACGATATGCTGTACACAAGTCACTCTCAAAGCCACCGGCTGCGTTACAAATGATAAAATGTCGAATTTATTTTATTATTTGCTTTAAGGCAGTTAGGGCTATGAGGCTTCAGCATACTGTTTCCTGTTATGTGGAATGAATATTCTTAGTTTATGGGACAGAAGAACCATGCCATCCTAAACTGACTGATTTTGTCATGGTGTGACAAAATTCTTCCCATTATGGCAAAATTTTAACCCAGGCCTCTTCCACATGGTGTGATAGAATGCGAGAAAAGATTAATGCAGTAATGAAATACTCTGTATTCATTACATTTTCCTTCCGTTGGAAAAGAGCTACGTTTGACTTTTGGACGCTTCAAAGCACTCATTGAGACTGCGGTAACATTGGCTTCGTGTATAGAATTATTTTCTCTTCTCTGAGGGTTTCGTTTCATCTTGCAAATAAACTGGCTTTAGAACGCACGCAATTTTTTGAGACACTGCAAACCGATGCCTCGTGCTGTGGCGTCAATTCAAAGTGATTCAGTCTGCGAAAATTTCCCCGGGCGTCATTTTCCTATAGACTTCAAAATGATAATGATAAGTAAGGTGTTCGCTGGCCAGTTACAGATAATGGTATCTGTGGCTTCAACCAAATGGAAACATAGCAGATGCTTTTCTAGAGCAGTAGGCATATAATAACGACCATGAGCTGCATTCTCCAGTTCAGGACTGATAATATTAATGATAACTTATAGGAGAATAGTACTGGAAAATTGTGTCATAAGTGGTATATTTATTGGTGATGATATAACAAAGTAATGTGTACAAAGCTAATATAGTTTAGAAAGGACATTAGTTGGAGATATATATATTACTTGGACCATAGCGATTTAGGATATATGTAAATCGAAAAGAATACACGGTATGTGGTGTGTAGGAATGCACGGTCTCAGATTCCCATAGTATATTCTTTGTAGGGCTCTTCGCATGGTATGGATACTGATGCCTGTGATGTTCCCCATTAAATGTATATTTACAATAAAATTATTTCCCGTATACTGTGGCCTTCAGTGTGCCCTCCACTGCAATCAGGGAATGCCAAGAAAACATGGCCCACATCTTGAACTTCATCTAGCTCTCTGTTGGTACAGTCTGCTCGTGTAGCACAGTGGTTATAATCACCGTTTCCTCCTCACACCGGTTTAGAAAAACCGGGGATCGAATCCTGTCAAAGGCGCGAGAAACTTTTATGGGCTGTTTTTACTCCTTGGCTGAGTTAGTCGGTCTTAGGCATGGATAGCAAGTTTTGTCTTCCTCGAAAAATAGGGTTTTTCGTCCAGAAAAACAGGTAAATCGACCAGAGAACACACGCAATTTATGGACATAATACACATGGGCATGTAAGTTAGTTTTTGGGTGGCCCTAATATGGCAGTTTTGTACTGTCGGTATACAACAGAATTGTTCCAGTGCCTCGTGTGGCTTCCTCCATATGGGCACTCTTAGATTGGCACTGTAAAGCATAAATTAGGACTCATCGGCTACATAACTTGCCCTCAGTTTTTCGGTGTCCATCCTTTTTCCTTCCTAGTAGCCGTGTTTTCTGGTTAGTATTCGAATTTAGTGGTTTGCGTAAAGGCATCAGTATAAAAAAAGTAAAAGTAAAGTGCAGCCATTATCAACCCACTGCAGGATGGAAGCCTCCTCAACAATTCATGTTGAGGAAAATGGACCATAATCTGCCACGGTCCAGTGCGGGTTGGCAGATCGACCGTATTCAGCAGTCAGGGGCTTGAACCCCGGTCTACTCAAAGAGCGTGTGCTACTGCACTCCCGCTCCTGCCCATATTCCATAGCAAAGAATCCTTTGTAGGGTTCTTTGTGTGGTGCTGCGGGTACTGATGCCTATGATGTTCCCGCGTTAAATGTATATGTACAGTTTAATTATTTCGTTTGTGTACTTGCGTCCGTAATAATCCCCCCCCCCTGACATTTTTTCCATTCATTTACAGACTCAAATGACACTAGTCATGAATCCTGGAAAAGTGAAACTGCCCTGCCTGTTGTAGGCGCCTGCTAAACACGCATTGACAATCATATCTCCTTTGAAAGTCCTTTGCCTCCTTGCCAGTGAATTGATTTGAGCACAAGTCAGGCACATAACTGAACACATGACTATAGTGCTTTCCTGCACACATCACATATCGTGTATTCTCTTTGATTTACTTATTTTTGCATAGATTGTTGTATATAGCCTAAATCGTTATGGTCCTAATAAAGTAGTCAGTTAGTGTATGTTGTAGGAAAATGCATCAGATACTTTTATAGCCTTATCAGAAAATTATGCATATTCAGAACGAATGTGTGGCCAGAAGTAACAGGTGGTGAGGGCAAAGTGCCAGCCCTATTAGACGGTTTATTTGCAAGTTTTTGTGTGAAGACTTGCTCTGAACTGTTGTCATTTTTTTTTTTTTTTTTTGATTTGGTAGTTGTTGGCGCATCGGCTTCTGTGGCCATATTGCACCTCCCAAGGTTTTTGCAGTACTTTGATCCAAGCCCGAGGCGGGAATTGAACCCGCGACCTTTGGGTTGCCGGGCAGGTACTTTACCCACTCGGCTAGCCCGGTCGGCAACTGTTGTCATGTGGAAGTCTTGATAGGCTGTATTGTTCCTTTGATGTCAGATCTGTGGGCACGGTTTCATTAATATCATCAAAGGGACTTTCATTTCAGTTGTATATTATGTCAGGAATAGAAAAGAAAAGCTGTACTTAGAGCTTTACAAACGTTCACTTCATGTGACATTTACCTTTGTCTGAAAGCTGCATTTCTGATGAAATTTAAAAAATCTGATACTGATAAAAATGATTTGTTATTTATTGATTCAGTGACTAAACCAAGGATCACTAATGACAGACTACGGTCTGCATATGGACTGCCAACGATTTTTCACGAAAGGCGAGTGTTCTGACACTAATTCAATAATTTTTTCATAAAGTAATTATTTTGGCCAGCTATATCCTACTAGGCTAGGCTGAAATTATTTTATTTTTGTTCAGTTTCCCTAATCTGACGTGTGACATTTACAGATATACGTTATATTGAATACACCTTTCTTCATATTCTGTAACAATAAGTTTTTTGCAATAAAAGGAAATAACATATTTTTATCATAATATTTACTTAACATTTTATTAAATTTATGAACTGCGATGAGTTCCATATTTCCTGAATATGGATCGCGAAGAAAATTAGTAACAAATGGATTAGACTATAGACCTAATTCTTCTATTTTTCTTTGAACACATTTATGGCTTTTCCCAGTAAAACAGATTGAGTTAACTTATGCCAACTTAGCTAACCAAGAAAAGCTACTGAAATAATACGAAGCTTCGATTGAAGCTGAAAAATCCGCACTGCGTATATCCTCTCGAATTGTCGAACCTTCCCCCCGACAGAGTCCGGATTTCTTTATGTAGAAGTAATTGACGGAGATCAAAGTCCACTTTTCACATAGAGCCGCAAAAATTCTTGAATTTAAAGGGCAGTCTTTAATGAAATTAAGTTTTCACAGAATCCTCTAAAGTTCTAAACCATCTTTAGTTCATCGGGAATTTTCTTCATTGTGTAGGGGGTAAAATAAAGAGAAGAGTTCTTTTATATATATTTTGTTAGTAATTATTGAATATTCTTTAATTTGTTTTGTTCCCTTATAACCATATAGACCTCTTTTTCTTACACCCCCACTTACACATCTGACTTTGCTTCACAGGAGAATTTCAGATTCAAGGGAACTTCACACCCAGGATCCTGAGCTGGATATCATCATTCCTCTCTCTCTCTCTCTCTCTCTCTCTCTCTCTCTCTCTCTCTCTCTCTCTCTCTCTCTCTGGGTAACTCGGGATTTTTTTTTTTTTTTTTTTTTTGTCTGGTGCAGCATAATCCTCAGGCTTCCTTGCACCATATGGCTAATAATAATAATAATAAAATAATAATGTATAAGTCCCTTCGGAAAAGCTGAGTGTTCAAGAATGACAAACAACACACATTAGTAAACAACAAAGTTTATTTACATATATATATACAACATGAGATACAACTGAATTAGATAGCATGTAATATGACATACAAAGTTAAATCAAAGATACCTTGTATATATTATTCTTATTACTCTTTCCCTTCACTAGTTAATCTGAGTTGACCATTATATGAAAACGCCTGATTCATTCTTCTTGCCCTAACTAACTCCTAACACTTATACATTCACTATACCTATTTCACTTATTCCTGGATACAATTCTGTTTCATAAATTAACAATCAAATATGCTACTTTCATCATTACGCTCTGTGTTCTCACCATTCTATTACAATATATACTTGTAGATCAATCTTAACCTTCCTAAAGTCTCTATTTGTTATTAGTCTTTCTGATAAACCAACAAATCTTCATCAATAAAAACACTATATTCAGAGTTGCTCATATAAGTCAATTATCTATCATCACAACATATTCAGAGTTTCTCATATAACTCAATTATTTATCGTTAAAACATATTCAGAATCCCTCTTTATAAACGTTACTACCCTTCTAACACATTATAGCTATTTGTACTTCAATTTAATCTGTTACTCATTCCTTCGTTTCCCTTGCATTATACATTAACCCTTTTTTTTTTACATAATAAACTCTGTTAGTATATATAATTTACTTCAGAGATAATTTATCTATCATTTTACTTTCTAGTGCTACCCCTTTTTAATTAATTACTATACTGTTTCACTAACAGTCCTTCTTGTTAACTTACAGTACTTAATATATCTCTCACCTACTTCTATCTTGTTCCTTTCTTTCCCAGGGAGGTTTCAAGCTTCCATCTTAGGCTCTCCAGGCTGTCTTCTAAGGCTTTCCTTCATCTTATTTCTCCTGAATCTGCTACAGATAATTTTCCGGAACTCTTGGCTGCATGGGTCTGGCGTCCTTTCTCCATCCTGATCGGGCTACTAATTTTTTTTGGCTTCGCTCCGTCTAATAGGGCTGGCACTTTGCCCTCACCACCTGTTAGTTTCGATACAGGGGACTGCTTCCTACCGTCTGGGACATCAAAGGGGGCTTCCTCCTTCTCATCGAGCTAATAATTCCGCGTTTTAGCTGCTCCTTCCCTCGAGCTACTAATTCTGCGGATTTCGCTCCTTCTCTCTCCACCTTATTAAAACTCATTCACAAAAAAATATTTCACAGCGCTCGTTTGCATTCGGGCCACTACCCTTGCCTTCCTCCATGACGGATTAGACTTTCTGCATTCGGCTACTGCCTTTACCTTCCAATGACGGACAGGCTTATTCTCCTTACACTCCATATATTCTAACACGTCAAAACTCAACTGTCAATGTTACTAACACATATTTTCCGACACCGACAAATATCTCAACCTTCCCTGTCTTTACTAACCCATTTCCACAAACACACACAAAAAAAAAAAACTCAACTTGTGTCCCCTAAATCATTTCCATAAACTCAACTCTGTGACTATTTTAACCCATTTCCACAAACACCGACAAAAATTTCAACTGTCCTGTCTCCCCCCCCCCTTTCACTCACTTTTTGTTCATCTAAATTACATATCGCCCCTATATGTCAGGCTAGCCCTAGTTCTCCGTCTTAACCAATATTCTCATTTTATCAAACTTTCACTCTGTCCTATTCGCCCATTTTAATTTTTCTCAAGCTGTCTCTTCAGTGCTCTATCCAACTCCTCATTTTAAGAAATTTCCCAGGCAGTCCGCTGCTTTGAAGTTCGCCGCCATCTTTCTTTTTCTTCCTAAGATCCCAAAACTTGTTATCACCGACTGCCAGACGCCAGTCTTAAATCTTACCCGAGCATTTGTCCCGTATTTACTACCCGTCTCTTCTCCAGGTGTCACCGATCAAAGGAATGTCCCGACAAACTCGGTCCTTTGCTGTATTGTTCTTTCGGGGCCATAATTATTCACACGTACTCGCCAATAGCCGCTGCTACCTGTTTCCATTGTTTTCGTGCGACCTGTGTGCTGGGAGCTGAAGTTCACCCCCTATTGCCACTAGCCTTTGTCAAGCTTACCGCTCCCTTCTCTATTACCTTGTCTAATTAAATCCCTAGCGAGTGCCCCATTATCTAAATAATATTCGTGACTAGTAATGTTTTGCTGCCCCATATTTGCTATATCGGAAGCTTTACTTTAAATTAATCTCACTTTTGTATAAAATATTTTTTTTGTAAGATTTTACATCTTACAATTGCTAGTGATCTCCTATGGATGCAGCAGCGAATAAACTTTGCTTCTGGTGATGGAAATTCTATGTGAGCAACCGCACACTGTATCGGCCTGTCGCAGCGCTAGTCACCATCATTGCGAATTAATTCCGACACACTTTGAATTGTGGTTAAAACAATGGAACACTTTGAGTTCCATTGTTCTAACCGATTTCCTGAAAAAAAAACTGGCATTCCAGGAAGTTTAAATAATTCTTAATTCCAGAGTGTCCAAACTGGAGATTGGTTAATCGTCTCACATTTCTGCATCGAAACCTTGCTTTGTCCAAAAAACCATATATACTTCAGAGAGATTCCTGAAGTCGTCCCAGCATTAAGTTCTCCCAACAAGCTTTGAGAAATTACCTTTTTGCATGCCATATCTACTCATTTCTCCTTCCAATTTACTTAACCCATGCACGGTACTAAGTACTATAGGTTCTAATACCTTTCATGTTTTGGGTCTTCTTAAAAAAAAATAAAAGAATTTCTATTTATACTTCCAGCCACAAGGATCAGAGGTGTGCAAAATTGTAGCGATTATGAGAACTTTGTTGTATTTTGTGGCAGCAGCTGAATTCAAACACACGCCGTGCGTAATTCTATAGTTGGAGTAACCACTTGGTTATGGGCATCTCAGTTGCGCTGTTCTAACTGCCTTCAAAGGAGTAAAATGATTCATTGCAGTCGTTTCGTTATTTGCTAGTCTCTTCGCAAATTCGCAGCTGCAACTCAATGGTATAATTTCAGTGGTATTGTTTCATTTTTATTTAATTATATATAATTCGATAAAAATAATGCACTAGCGAATAAACTGATATTAATAGTAATACGTACATAATTTGCTTATACTGTCTAAGGTAAATGGTGTGCATTGATTAAATATAAATTTATTTTAACGCGGTAGAGACTGTTAGAAACTATTAATGCGATTAAAAGCTGATTGGAATTCCCTTAAAAGTGATAAAGAACACGAGGAACTTTCGAGAACTGTATTCGGCACCTTAGGCCTCAGTGCAATAAGTAAAGATACAGTATGAAAATAAAATACAGAGGTAACTGTATTACATGATCTGTAGGAACATGCCACTCAGAACGCTTATAAACGCGATACTTCAGGTCTCTCTCTACCGGTGTTGGCTATTTTAGTACGGAGGTTTGCCGGCTGATCGAAACTTTGGTTCACCGGAACCCGATGTACGCGGGCAATTCACCCGGCGACGCTCTATGCATAGAAACAACTGTGCCAGAGCGCTGTTAAAGAGAGCGTGGACGCATTGCATTAGCCCGAACGCTAGAAGCATGGAGATGGAGTTTAAGCCGACATTTCAGAGTGCCTTACATTAGCACCGCGTATCTACCCTACTATCCGGGCACTATCGGCGTTATTGCCAGGATCCTACGAATACCGCATACGGCTCGTGCAGCTTCGAGGCAGAAAATTGCGATCCAAGATTGCTACCTTGAACGCTTCTGTTCCTAGAACACAAGGTGACGTTGTAGCCCACTGCGTGCAGTTCCTAGTTGCGAGTCAGGTTATGTAGGGAGAAGGACAAGCGCAAAACCGCCGAGGCTCTCTGTACGATAAAGCAAAATATCCCCATCCCAATAGCACCATATTTTGCTTTTTCGTACAACCGACTTGGAATGTTCTTTATTTTTGACATTATCTGTAGAAGCAACGTTTACAACAGACCCACTGACCACAAAATGAGCATACAAGAGGTTTATTCCCAGCATGCTATACGAAAGGAAATTTAACCACCAGTCTCCGCTGCAAATGTTTTTGGAGTTCGAATTCAGATTTTGTAGATATTTTTGGATAATAATATTCACCTTGTTTTTGGATGGGCCACTCAAATAAGCAACGTTTTGCCAACTAGTAAGTTGGGAGATGTCGTTTGCAATTTGATTTTATTTTCTTTCAAAAATATGTCATCCTCTGTTTTTCATCTTAAGAATCAAGTGGTTCTTAAGAATACATTTATTTTCGAGAAAGAAAGCTGGCGAAGTTCGTTGTGTAGTAGTAAAGAAGAGCATGCTGAAATAATTTCCTCACAAAACACAAAGACTCGTTTATTGCTCACATTTGTGCTTTTGACAGTTTCGAACGCGCGTGTTTCGTTCAAATATGCCATTTCCTGATTGAAGCCCTGTTATTCGTCCCATCTGGGCTGACAGCAATGACAGGGCATCACCGATGCAGTATTAGCGCTGCACTCCTTTTTAACAAAAATTCATTTAAAATGCTAAAAATGCAGTCACTATTGGCGTACATTTTAGGTGCATTTTGCATAAAGCACCTATTGTCTTCATCATGGCAGTCCATCTGTCCACATATAATAACATGGCTCCCAGTGGATGGACTTTTGTGCAATTTTATATTTGGTGGGTCTTATAGAAAGATTTGTCTAGCCATCCGAAATTTCATTAAAATTTGGCCAGTGAATGTGGCAGCAATTCCTTTTTCCATGCATATCACTTGTAGCTAAGGTACACTGGATATTATGTTTGTAGCTGTGCGCTGATTGGAAAAATGAATAGAAAATACAGTAGAACCCGGATAAGAAATTCCGCATAAGAAGTTTTCCCCTGTACTAGGTTTTATTTCTTAAGTCCCAATTTCAACTCGATATATTGTAATGTATTATTTTTCCCTGTAAGAAGTTCCTGGGTAAAACGTTTTTCCGCATAAAAAGTTCGTGATAAAGAATACACAGTGTATCATTATAATGACGTTTTCCCACTTAATACATTTTTTAAATATATAAGTTCTTTATTTTCAATATTAAACAATATAAACATTTTGATAATCGAACAAGTTAGTGCCAAGCATCATTTCAGTTCATCGTAAACCACTAAAGTAGGTAAAATGGCATGGTTTTTGATATACATGTATCTCATATTGTGAATGCCTTCACAACGAGTTGCCCTAATATTGCACTACCTCCAATAATCAACGCTTCGCCAATGGAGAAGACTAATGTTACTTATTCTCGGCGGATACCACAACTGGATGGTATCCGCCGAGAATAAGTAAATATCAGGGCAACTCGTTGTGAAGGCATTCACAATATGAGATATTACAGAAACGATGCCATTTCACGTACTTCGGTGATTTACAACGAACTAAAATGATGCTGAGCACTAACGTTTTCGATTAGTGACTTTTCCATAGTCTGAGGCTTTCAGCGCTAAAACCTTTTTGGTATAAACATTTTGATATAATGGAAGTGACATATTGTAATTGTTTTCATCGATATCCATAATTGGATACGTAGACCACGTTGAGCGTTAAGCTCTGGTGGTTGTGAACTGTTCTGAATTACTTAGTGGATTGTTGCTCTGTCTTATTGTGATTGTGTTCTTTTAATGCTGAAACTCCAAAGGGAATCATTCTTCTAACTTGGTAATGAATTTACCAAGAGCAGAATGCTAAGCAATTAGAAATCCTCAGTTTAAAAATGTTTCCATAGGCAAGTAAAATATTTATAAATTCTGAAATCATCATCATCAGTAATTCAGTCTTGTGACTGATCAGTTCCTCTAATGATCTGTCGCCATCTTTGTCTCTCCAGTGCCCTTTGTTTTAGTTCCTCAAAGTTTTGAAGTCCTGCTTCATCCAGCAACATCCCAATGAAGGTCTTTTTTTGGTCTAGGGCGTTTTCGCTCCGTTACATCCAAAAGTAACCCTCCATGTCGAATCACTAGGCCCATCCATTTTAGTCTAGTTGATCTTATTCCACCTAAAATTTTCCTTTGTCCTTGGATGCCTTAATACTTCCATATTTGACACTCTTTCAGTCCATTTAATTTTTTCCATCCTGCACCAGCACCACATCTCGAAGGCCTCAAATCTCTTTTTGTCTCTCTTTGTTAGTATCCATATCTCTGCTGCATATAGTGCCACTGACCAGATATGTTTTTATTATCTTCTTCCTAATTTCTTGCGACGTCTTCTGTGTAATCAAGGACAGTTTATTCTTGAAAGATTGTTTTGCCATTGCAATTCTGGATTGAATCTCAGATTGACATGAAAAGTCTTGTGCAAATAACTGCCCCAGATACCCAAAGTGCTCTACCTGCTCTATTCTGACTTCATCGATCTCAATTCGGAAGGGAATTAACCAGTCATCATTGCCTTTTTACCAGTCATAATTGCCTTAGTTTTCATAACGTTTATCTTCGTTCCATACTTCAGGGCTTTTTTATTTAGTCTTTTGATCATTTTTTGTAGCGTAGCAGGGCAACCTGCTAGTATGACCTGATCGTCTGCAAACTTAATAGCCTGTATGCTTTTCACCTATTTTAATCCCCCACTTCTTATTCCCAAGTGCCTCCTTTATTTTCATTTCGGCAAAAGCGTTGAACAAACCAGATGAAAGTAAGCATCCTTGTCTTACTCCCTTTTAACTTTAGCTTTTTCTGTCAGTTCTCCCCTCATTCTTATCATCGCATTTTGTCTTCTATATGTCATAGAGAAGTCCAATAATCTCCTTGCATCCAATTCTTTCAACCAATGGGAACAGTTCTCTCCAGATTACTCTATCAAACGCCTTCTCGTAATCCACAAAACACACATAGAGGTTTCTTCCCATGTTATGCACTTTCTCACCCAACACTCTCAACATACCAATACCATCTCTCGTCGATCTGCCTCTGCGAAAACCACACTGTGAGTCATTCAGAAATTGCTCGATATGACTCTCCATACGAACTTTTAACTTTCAGCAGAATCTTGGATGCATGGGTTATAAGACTTAATTCTGTATATATAATCTTTATTGTATACAAACATGGTATATACAATATACCCTTCACAGCAGTCTTGGCATACTGTTTGTGACATCTTCTTGAGTATGTGGATTATGATTGATGTGCAGAAATCCTCTGGCCAATGCTCACCCCTGTATATCATCTTTGAATTCAAATAAGGCTTTCTTCACATTTTCTGTACTGTATTTTAAAAGCTCTGCAGGTATATTGTTAATTCCTGGTGCTTTGTTTTTGCTAGGTACTTTAAGGCTGTGTTTAATTCATGCTTAGATATTTCCTCCTCCATGTTTTCTTGTTCTTCTAGTGCCGTATTTATCCACGTGTACATGCTTGAATCGTCATAAAGTTCTTCAACATATCTCCTCCATCTTTCCTTTTGTTCTTTGAAGTTCAGTACTGTCATTCCCTTTTCATCCCGCATTGCTATCGTTTGGATTCCGCCACTCTTTCTTGTTAATTCTCTGATTTTTCTATGTTCCAAGTCCACCCGACCTTGTTGTTCGAACGTTTCAATCTCTTGACAGTTCTCTGCCCACCACTGTTCTTTAGTCTTCCTACATTCGCTATCAGTTTCGTTCTTCAATCTACGATAATTCCTTTGATCATCATAATTTTTTGGCCTTTCAGTCTCCTCTCATCCATTTTCTTCAGTAAAATATCTGTAATCCAAGACTCCCTCCTAATTTTTTCACTCTTACCCAGAGACACCGACGCAGCTTTACAAGTCATCTCCTTGATTAAAGACCAATTTAGCTCTAGATCGTCCGTAGTCTCCTCAGCAGCGATAACATTAGTCAGATCTTGAAACACATTTTTTGCACTCTCTTGCCTAAATTTCTCAACGTTCCATTTCATGAATGATTTCCTTTTATTCAGGCGTTTCAATTTTAGTTCCACGTTCATCTTCACGAGTGAGTGATCTGAATCTCAGTCCGCTTCCGGATAGGACATTGTTTTCTTCACTTGGTTACGGTATCTCTGTTTAACTAAGATGTAATCAATTTGGTACCTTTGTGAGTCGCTAGGATTCTTCCATATATATCTTCTGCGGAGTGGTGCCTTAAACCACGTATTTGCTACCATTAGACTCTCTTCTGTACAAAACTCCAGTAAGCGTTGACCTCTTGTGTTTCTCACACCCAAATCAAAATTTCTCACAATTTCTTCCCTTTTCTCTTCAACCACCGCATTCCAATCCCCCATAATTATCAAGCTGTCTTTTGACCTGGTTTTCCGTATTAATTCCTCCGGGTTTGCCGCAAATCTCACCATGATAAGTCTGTGTCCCAACGATACCACATCTACTAGTGCTCTCATGAATCTTCTTGTCATAATTATTGCCACTCCCCCCTGTTCGCCACTACTTCCAGAATGCACAACTTTATAGTCTCCACTTACAAATTCGCCCACTTCACTCCATCTTGTCTCCGTCGCTCCAAGCACGCCAATATTGATCCTGTAAAGTTTGAAGTCAATAAAACCTACAGAAGCCAAATTATAGACCAAATCTGGACTAAATCACCAGGATTGCTGTGAAAATTGAGCAGTTTTTATTAGAAATTTGATGATATGAACAATTAAATGCAATAATATAATGAATATAAATAAATCTGTTATGTTAGTTGCTGATGAAGAAGTCAACCTATGTACAAATATTTAACTCTTTAGTCTTCCTACATTCACTATCAGTTTCGTTCTTCAATCTACGATAGTTCCTTTGATCATCATAATTTTTTGGCCTTTCAGTCTCCTCTCATCCATTTTCTTCAGTAAAATATCTGTAATCCTAGACGATTATCAAGATCTATGTTATTTCAAAGTGAATACAATTAAGCAAATGTATATATCTATTTAATAGTTATTATTATACAATAATTATATTGTAAAGATCTGAAAATTTGTACAAAAGTGTATAATGTATATTTTAAAATTTCAGTACGGTACACTCTCCTAGCCCACTTGCTGTACAGGGGGTGAACCTTGTGTTAATAAACTGATAGTAAGTAAGTAATATCATTCCTGTTCATTTGTCTTTTGACGCTTTCCAAATTTCAACATTCTTCGTAAGTTCCATGTCCCGATTCCACAACAGGGATTTCGCAAGTTGACGACCTGGAAAGCCCTGACATGATGTCGGTGATCCCGGGCCCGACATCATCATTAGCATTCCGTTGTGCTACGATGATTTCGTAGCTGCCAGATCTTTCAGACAGCTCTAGCTCGCACATCATAGGATTACTTGCGATATGCTTTATTTACAGGGTAGTTTTCCGTTGCTTTTCCTGTCCCGTTTATATATATATATATATATATTTAAGAGATTACCTCAATCTTTTGCGTAGAATGCTTCCAGTCGATGCTTTTCAAATGTAAACGAATAAAATAAAATAAACGGATAAAATGATTTTAACGAATTCTCTCACGCATAGAAACATGACCGATTCGACGCACAACGGAGCCAAGAGCTCCAACCCGACCCCGAAACACATCAAACCAACTCAGGAAAAACCATGAGTGCGAGAAGACATTCTGTGAGAATAATTAAAATTGGAAAACCGTATACGAGAATAAATAATATAAAATCACGATTATAAAATTTGAATGAACATGTTGACCTACAAATAAAACGAAATTCACTGCATTTTCCTCCTTAACAGACAACGCTTTTCGACTATTCGTCTTCTACATAGGACGGAAAATTTCAGAGGTGGAATTCTGAAATAGTACTTAAAAATCATCTTTAACTTATGTATATGTATCCATTCATTTTTATTTGTGTAGTTAATATTTCATACCCTTAGGTCATTTTCCCGTCTAAGAAGTTCTAAACCTGCAGTCCCTTGGAAAACTTGTTATCCGGGTTCTACTGTATAGCAGATGCTCAGAAACGAAATTTTCTTTTCATGCATAATTGTTTTTTTTTTTTTTTTTTTCCTTTTCTTTTTAAGGGGCGTTCGTATATCTATGCAAAGTGCCTATTGTCTTCATAATATTCCTCCGTCGGCCGCCCGCATGAAACAACTCAACTACCAGCTGACCGATTTTCATAAAATTTTATATTTAAAATTTTATTATTTTATTAAAATTGGATAAATAGAAATTCGCAATTATTATTTCTTTTTCCTAAACAATTTGCATGGAAAAAGAAATTCATATATTAAATGTTTTAATGCAGTATTGTTAAAGAAACACACACAGAGAGAGAGAGAGAGAGAGAGAGAGAGATTATAAATATGATAACTTGTAAGAGATGGGGATGTATTCTAAATGTGCATAATTTAGTTCTACTGTGAAAGTATTGCCTCCTCGTAAAAAAAAAAAAAAAAAAAAAATTATTTTTTCTTCTTTAACTTGACAAAATTACCGAACGACAAAGTTTTTTGCATGTGATCGGGTTTTAGGTGTTACGTGTATTAGATTCCCCGGGCGGCTTATAGAAATGTTACAGCCATAATGGCGACTTCATTATCTCATTTTGGTGTTGATAATTAAATTTTCTATCCTAATTATCTTCGCATACTCGCTGGTGGGTTGGATTTTAATTACTCAGCGGTGTGTTTACTAATTGCGCGTGTTTGGTTTTATGGACTAGCGCGGAAAATTTCATTTTTATGGTTTTGGTCTCATTATTTGCGTAACTAAATTACACTTCGAGCTAATTATTGATGAAAAGACGAAGGAAAAAACCGAAAGGGGTGGTGGGGGGAAGATAGTGGTTACTGAAACCCTACATGCGGATTTTTTTTTTTTTTTATAATGGTTGCAATTGAACCTGCGTTTTGTGCACAGGAAGTTCCGATCGCTCTGTAGGTCTTCAGCAGTTCCGTACTTCATACCTTATAGGCCTCTTTTAAAATGAATCCTTTTCTTAGGAATTTAAAAATTAAATAACAACGTTGTAAATAATATTTTAAACTGAATAGTTTATGTAAAAAACAAATATAAAAATAAATAAGCTGTTTGTTATGGTTTGCTTATGGTCAACTGTTCAAACCTTAAAACAGATTATTCAGATTTCCTCAATTTTTACTAGAATAGAAAGTGAAAAAGCCTTATTATTAGGAAGAAGCCTTATTATCCTTCATGCGAAAAAAGCTAACGAAATGAAATATTGTCTGAAGGAAACTTTTTTATGCGATTCCTTTATTCTGCAGGAACAGTACAGGAATTTGCTTTTCGTCCTCTCTACGAGCGTCTCGACAGCAGGAGAGAATGCACCTTCCTTGTTTTTACATGCGTAGCATTAATCTCTTAAGAAACTCGTGACATTTGAATCCTCGAACGGTTCATTCCGGGAATGTGGAGAGAAGTTAAAATTCCCCGAGCAGCGAAACAGCATCGCACCTGTCACTTTGCTGATTTGTCGTTACTATAGCGACGCGTGCAATTTCATCAACAGTAAGCCGATGTTAGCGAATATGGCCTCCCAGGGGAATACGAAGCAGCGATGTAACAAGGCTGTCACATTGTAAGATGTCATCGGAGATCTGCTCCATCTCCCTCCCCAGCGTGTAGTATAGTAGTAGGCGCACGTTTTCTTCGACGAAATCAATTCCCACTTCGTTCCGACCACGCGACAGTGCTGCGGTTGACTGTCCTTCCATGCTAGTCTCGTGGCTTTTGACTGGAAGGACCACATCAGGTTCTCCATCAGTCCGCATTTGTTACCTTCCACCACTTTGGGCCTTTGTGAGTTGTTTCCTCCTCTATTTATTAATACCGATGGGTTATTTCGCTTTCTTTGTTCTCTGTGAACGTCTCTTCTCTCCTATTGCGTCACTCTTAATAAATTGCTAATTAAAGGGCTGTACTTGCGTCCATTTGCAACTTCGTGGCATGTTATGTGGTGGAAATTTGCTTTGAAATTGTCATAAGATATGCAGTTTAGTTATATTAGTTTACAGTGACCAGGAAGCTAAAATATCTCAACGAGCTGACTTCAGAATATTATTATTATTATTATATCCAAGTTTGTAATTAATGTCCATCTCCATTAGTCAACAAAATGTTATTGGTTTTAATAATATTTCCTTTATTAAACAAGTTCTTGTTGATACGATTGAATGCATCATGTGTGTTGGAAAGCCAGTTATTGTATATGAAAAAGCCATAGTGAGATAAATGAAAATTGTTGCTAGCCCAATAAGGGAGGGAAAAACAGAATACGAGATTGGGCAAGAGACCTGTAATGGAAGCTTGTAATTTGGATTTAGTGACATGAAACCAAGTAATATTTCACTGTTTAAATATTTGGAAAATTAAATGCACTAGGCATAATCCTTATGGGTTTTGATAATTAACTATATAATATCGGTGTAAATACACCATAGTTAACCCATATATTTGAGCTACGGTTGTAGCGTAGAAGGCATCGTTTTAAATGTATCTCATAATGTGGTTGCCTTCACAACAAGATAGCTACTATTGAATTACTTCAAATAAATAACGCTTCTCTAGTAGAGAAGACTACTGTTATTTATTTTCAGCGTACCACCACCCAGACGATCGTTTCGAAGCTTTTTGGCTCCGTCATCAGTGGGCGGGTAGGTAATACAATATGCCATCTCAGTTGCGAAACTATGGTGTATTTACACCGATATTATACTGTTTAAATATGTATTCACTAATGCAATCGAGTAGCGGGCCCAGCATCACCGCAGGCAATCTGCTTCACCTGAATTAGTAAAAATCACGGTATGCTAACCTTTAAATTTAAACACAGAATAGCACACATGGCTGCCGATAGTGACTTGCTGTTTCAACTAAGCCTGCAATTGTTTTTTTTTTTTATTTAATGATAGATCGGTGTAGAAGTGCATACTTCTGGAGAAATGGTCAGAAATGAGTATATGCCTAGAAAAATGCGTCTTGTGAGCTGTGCCCTTTCTAGCTCATCCCACATCGGCCAAGTTCTTATTACAGTCCAAGCTATGTATAACGACCCCCCCCCCCCCAGTGAATGAGAAATGGTCGTTATATTGATTGTTCATAAAATAGCATTGGGTTAATGAGAAATTGGCCGGCACCAACCACATAGGACGGTTTAAAAGGGTGCATTATAAAGAGCTTCTACTGTACTCTCATTTTAAGACAGATTATTTCGTGTATGAGTTACAACTTTATCGCAATCAGTACTAATATGAAGTGGTATAGCTGATTGATACAGTACGCATAACAGCAGTAATGGTAAGGATTTTAATATATAATTATAGAGAATGGTATTTACAGTTTTTTTTTTTTTTTTTTTTCATTAGTAGCAGAATCGGGATCTACATAGTATCATGCTTGCTTGGCATGATGCTGTTTAGCTGGATAGCCTCAGTTATTGCAGTATCACGGCTCTTTATACCACTATGGCGTGGCAAACACACTTGTTGAAGGCCGTTATGATGAGAATTGTTCACTAATATATACGCATTCTGTACGCTTTGTCGTCAGTAAACTTCTTGTAATCTACATCAATCTTCTCCACGATGTGGAACATTTCCATGGAAAGGAATCCTTCTACTTTTCTGAGTCTCCATGCCACAGACCGTAGAGTAGGGAGGGGCTCTTAAGGAGTGCGGGGAATTCTCCATTGGTACAGTTACCAAACACTTTGTGTATTTATTTCGCCCGCTGTGGTTTTTATTGTTGCCAGTAAGTGGAGGGCTAAGATTCGTTCTGAAACTTTTCTAAAGTTCAGTGCTTCTTCTGTTTTCTGTTAAGTGTATGAAGGTTATATTTTTACAGAATGCATCCAAGCAGCTAGTATTCATCAGATGTGATAGTTGCAGCGTTCTTCTACTGCAAATGCTCACATTTCACCTCCGTTGGCTGATGAACTGGTATGTACACTGAGTGGACAGAAATCATGGGATACCTATTTAGTAATGGGTAGGCTCACCTTTTCTCGGATAAGGGCAGTCACATGGCGAGGCATGGTGTCCACTAGTTCACGAAAGCGTTCCACAGGTATTTCTATCCATGCTTGCTGCACCGCTGTCCATAATTCCGTCGCATTCCTGGGTGGAGGATCCTAAGCTCGAACGGACCTTTCCACAGTATCCCAAAGATGCTCCACAGGGTTCCAGAGGTAAAGGGGATGCCATTCCGTTGTGGTAAAACCTGCGTAATGCTCTTCGAATCATGTTATAGTCACCACGGCTCTATGGGAAGGCGCATTGCCCTGTGGGTGTACGATTACCATGAAGGGATGCAGATTGTCTGCAAGGATGGACACGTGACTTGGGCCGTTCAGAGAGTGTCTGGACTCTAGATGTACTAGAGGTCCCAACATGCCAGTTGAACACGCCCCAGACCATTACCAACTGTCACCTGCCTGAGCAATTCCTTGTTGACATGACAGGTGCATAGCTTCGTGCGGTTTCCTCCAGATACGCACCCTCTCGTCTGCTCAAAATAACCGGAAACGGGATTGCTCTGTAACCTTTCCATGCCACCTTTTTTCTGCTCAAGTAATGTGGCAACTTCACTATTCATCCAACTTGGAACCCTCCTTGTGGAGTATTTTTTTTTTTTTAATGGTAAATTCGCATTCAAGGCATCTGTGATTGTTTTAAAAGCACACTACAGTTCAAATGTATTCATTCTCTGTGCGATATCTACCGAGTTAATAGAGGCCATGTAGTACCTTAAGGCATCGTAATTTCCGTTTCTGAAATTAAAACCCATTCCTTTGCCTTTTACTGCTGCTACCTCTCTCATCATCATCCACCGTAGAACTCCGTGATCACTTCCTGCTACTAGTTCCTCTACTGTCAGCCCTGTTATGTCATCTGATTCATGGGTGATGATGAGGTCTTGGATATTTATGTCTAGTTGGGGTAACAGATAAGAACTCTTGAGGTATGTGCAAGAGTTACTTTGACCAATATTATCAGATAAACGCGTGTCAGTATTACCCACATCTCCCCCCAACTAGCATTTTCCCTGAACCTTTAAGGTATCCTCAACAATATTGGCAAAAACTTTTGCACCACCTTTGTTTAAGTGTATCCCGTCTCTACAAAACAAATTCCTTCTACCTACAAGTGTGGGCCATGCTGATAGAAATTTCTCCCCCTAAAACCTTGCAGAGTCCTTCAAGTCTTGAGTTAATCCACAAGTCTTTTAACATATAATCCCTCCTATCGTGTATAGGCAGAATTGCAGACACATAGACATTGTGGCCTAGCTCGCGGCATTTCCTCAGCATGATCCTGTATTTTTCTAACAAATCTTCAGGTCGTGTACTTTTAATGTCATTAGTCCCCACATGAATAATATTCTCTTCCCCCCCCCCTTAAAATCTGATAATCTGTTGGTGACATCATTAATAGTTGCTCCCGGCAGACATACCCTAGTTCTACTCCACTTATCCTTATTACAAAAAATATTCCCCGTTTCCCTGACAATGGAGTCTCCTAATAAAACAATGTCCTTTTTAACCAAAGTAGTTTGCACTTGGTTTTTCTGTTTTGAGGCCCGAATCGGGTGTGCATCACTTGGTAGATTGCTGGAGTCTTGAGTCCCTGATACGGAGGATGCGGAAAGGTCAGCGAATAACCACCGCATATCCCCGGAGCAATATGGCCTTAGTTGCTAATGCTCCTAAAAACCAACTAACAAAAATAAAAAATTGAGTCCCTGACGAGCTCCCAGATGCATTATTCTGGAGGGCAAGTACCCGTTTTTTCAGGGACTCAGATTGTTCCATCAGTGCACCAAATTGTAATTTAAGATCGGTGCACTCTTTACATCGATCACAGAGAAAAGAATCCCTAGGTGAGCAATGATTAGTCACCAGGTCGACCTTGGAAAATATGCCACAGGTTCTGCAACGGATTAAATCATGACTCACCCGTACATGGCCATCGGCTATTTCCGTGAGTCACGATACCCTGTGACGTGTTTAAGGCAGATCTCGTAACTACCATTATAAAATCAGCTAAATATCAATGAAAATTAACTTTAAAAAATTATATCTATAATATTATTAAAATAAAACTGTTACAGGAAAACCTATAACAAAATAATCCAACAATATCTAAATAAATCAAATATTTAAAAACACTAATCAACAGTAATCCAATCCACTTAACTGAGGAGCCCTGACGAAGCGCGTCCGCTCACTTCGAATGCCAACACTCGTACTTTGTGCCTTATCGTGTTGTACGGCATAGTGTTTTGTGGAAGACGCCACCGGTGGTTTCCCACATCTGCGCCTTAGTACTTTGTGAAGAAATACAGAATCTGTAAAAGACAGAAAAAGTGTAATGTCTTGTTTCTGTCATAGTAGTATTATGTTTCGTTGTTGTGTCTCTAGCTGCTTGGCCTCAGGGCCCCCCTAGTGGGACCCTGTGTTGCCCGCCACCACCACTGGGAGGCGAGTCAGTCTGCCGTCGTACTCTGGCTGTCCTCGCGCCAGGTTGTCTGAGCTTCCTGACGAAAAAAAAATAATAGCAAATAAATATAGAAGAGTATGAAGAATGGGGTATAGAAGAAGGAGGGATTAAAGGAGGAAGAGTGTGGGTGGAGTTATAAGGTATAAGGATTGGTTCCATAAAACTGCCACGCCTTATCCAATACCTGAAGATAGGACTTGACACTTGCATTACATGCGCTGCGACCAGTGGACGGAGGCTGTACCACTTGAAATACCTCCTCATCATAACATATTCACCTGCAAATTTCACTGTTGGGACAACAAACTCTCGCTCTAAGCCTCCCTTCTATCAATGGACGCTCCAAACACGTCCATTGATAGAAGAGCGTGTATTATGATTCATCACTCTACAGTAGCTGCTTTCCGTTGATCAACAAACTAGGATTAGTGCTCCCTGCACCCTGTAAACCAGCATCGTGCATTGGATTTAGTAATTAAGGGCTTATGCTCCGCAACCATACTGTAAAACTAATGGACTAGTGTGTGTCTCCGTGCGTCCCTAAGGATAGGCATGATGATTTTCATAGTTTTGGCAGGGCCCGTCAGCTTCTGTCGATAAGGATTTTGAACCTACCTGGTCGTTTTTTCCCCATCCCCACATCATAATCAAACGATTCCATTGATATTTGCCCAGAAATTCAAATTATTATTTTATCTGCACCGGCGTTTGTCACTCATATTCATATACGTATCATGTTTGTAGCCCAATTACTTTGCATATTTTTACATCTGATGCCCTTTCCTCCAGTTAGAGGGAGCGTTGCATTACTTTTGGTATAGTAGAGTATATTGAGAGATTTGTATTCATGGAAACTAGAGCAGTTGGATGTTGAGGGCAGTATCTCAGATGTATAGAAATTAGTTATATATTGACAGAAGTCGGCAGCACTTCACGGATTTACATTAAAGAAAGAGCTGTGGTCGACAAGGGGTTTCGAGGGTTGGTTGTTTGTTTGAGGATTTTTCGACACATCGACTTTGACAAAGTGCGCCAGTTAATGTAGTGTTTAGCTTGTATGATTTATGTATACATATATAATATATGGTCACTGGCCATCTGCATGCTGCATAGGCTGAAAAACCAGGAATAATCCACGTAGAGAACCCTACCCGTTCCTCCTGCATTCAGCCAACTACATCACTCGATTGAGTTGGGGGGGGGGAATCTTTAACTAATTCTCCAGTCTCTAATTTGAATCCAGGCCTCTCCAGATGACTGACAAGTGGTGAAAGCACTAGACTTTTGGAACCTTCTGACTACAAGCTGTTGGTAATGTTTTTTGAATAGCGTTGGCAAATTCAAAATTAGATGATACACCTCATTGGCGGAGATTGAAGCGATATCAACCAGAGGCATTCAGTTGTTTTGGATCTGGTTAATGATATAAGTCCTGCCAATATAAAACAGCTGATGACCTGGATCCTAGGGAAAACCTTGCGACAGTTGATTCTGTGTTGGAAAAGTGCGTTTCCATTTGTTGGGTCTGTTATATTTATATTTAGCGATATAAAATTCTGCTTGTATTCCGTCTAGAAAATATTGCCGTGATTGTGATATTTGGAAATAACTATTTCTAGAACTAGTCTGGACAGGAGAACCACAAATTTGGCTACTTCATCAGGAGATATATAGTAATTTTAGTTTGTGGATTTTTACACATTTGATCCCTGGATATTGTGAACGGAAATCCTGATTTGTGGTTTAGCCACCTGAAGACCTAATATTCAAGGGATAGGGATTTCCTGTATATAAACTGAGTCTTCTGGCCATATTTCTGTAGTCATGGATGGAATAAAGGCACATTGCTTTGTATGTTTGCGATGACTGCTGTGCTGCATGTGGTAATTGTTTCTTGATTATCCACTTGCCGTTTTAAATTTTTCTTGCCATTGTACTTAGCATCAAGTCAAGGAGAGCCATGATCCTTATAAGAGTCTACTTTCCGTACTGGCGGACCTTGTATGCGAAAATCAGTTGAACTAGAATTCTGGGGGAGTACAGGTGATGCATGCAAATTTTCTAATGTTGACAGCCAAGTTGAGGGTTCGCCAAGGGTTGCCACTAGTTGATTGGCGTCTCGACTGCTTTTTTGAATGGGATTTTTAAATCATCTGCATATGAGATGTAGTGAGGCTGCATATATGAACCTTGAAGAAAATAATAGTAAGAACAGAAATATACTTGTAGGAAAGCAGTGGGAGTGAGGATTCAAATTGAAAATTTCGTCGATTAAGATGAGTTAATCTTTTTAATAGGTAAAATGTTTATAATTTTATTGTTTTATTCATATTGATGTATTTATGCATTGTATATTTGACTGTTTTGTAATCTTTTGTATACATTTAGTTTTACCTTGATTTGAATATTTCTATGTTTGATAATTTATAACTTTGCAGTACTCTGATTAATTTAATTTGTTTTACTACTTATCTTCACGGATTGTTATTGGGAACCTTCCTGTATTGTGTGAAATAAGTAAATAAAAAAAAAAAGAAGAAAAATTTCTGTTCTCCGGGCGGCCACATACGGTTAGAGGAGTTTACAAGATTAGCGGTCATAGGATCTGGAACCATGATAAATTGAAAAGTGTGTGCTAACATACTGGACGAAGTCGATCAGAAAAATTGCAGAAAAAAGCGGAGGGGTCAGCCATAGATCTCAGAACTGGAAGTAGTTCCAGGAATAAAAAGACAAAGAAAGAATCTTACATCGAATGTGTCCTTCCACATTAACTCTCTCGCTCATGTTCGTATCTAGCAGAGATTTACAGTTTTGTTTTATTTTACTGTTACGAGTGTTACAAGTTTTCATTTGTCTTTCTTTTCTTTTTCTTTTTTTTTATTAAGGAACATGTTAACATTCCCATATTTTAGAAAATACTGTTGCCATTTCTAGATCTCTTCTCTCAACAATCTAGGCATCTAATCGACGTATGAGTGTTTGAGGGACAACGTCAACACATCACTGCATTCATCTTCTCGCTCGTGTACAGATAAGCTTTGCGACTGTCATGTGTAAAATGAAAGAACGATAAATCCATCTGCATATCTTTCTTTCACAAGTCAACTATAAAGAATTTATCAACTCTTCAACTCGCATTGTTATTATTCTTTGCGCCAGTTCCTTACTGTGCATCCCTTATCTGTGTATAAAGGCAATTAACGGATCTCTCTCTCTCTCTCTCTCTCTCATAAGGGAGAAGTAATGGGGAACGGAACGGAACGCAATATTTGATTACAGTTGACATATCCCAAACTTAAGTTAAATTGAACTTTTCTTGTATTTTTCCTTACCAAACAAATAAATCTTCGCCCTTATCAGATTCTCCCATAACTCCATCGAAAAATGAGCTCGCTCTACATAAAGAACCTTCCTCAGTCAGCTGCCTGCGTCTTACCGAATGGGCATTACAATAAGCGGGGCTAATGCCTCGTGCAAAATTAAAAACGGCGCTATTTATCCAGTAACTGATAAGCGAATAACTGCATTCAAGAAGTAGTAATGTCTGATGGCATTTTAAATAACACTCTGTCGCCGATGTTATTAAATAAATGAGGGAATCTAATAATGAAAAAAAAAAAAAAAAAAACAGGGGGGTACAATACCAGCGAAGGGAATATATTAACGTAACAAGAATAAAAGTAAACTAATCACCTCAGTATTTAGTTTCCGCCCCTTTACTCTTTTTCGTTTGCTACTTTCTCTCCGCGTGCTGGAGATAAGAGAGCTTTGACGTCAGATAGTTCAGGTCCCGAGCTGCTGAAAACAATAAACCTCACGTCTGCCTTTTACATTGTTGCCACTTAGTTGCCATGGTAATAGTGGCGTTCGTTTCCTATCTTTTAATATAGTTCTTTTAAAAGCTATTTAAAATCGACTTAGCGCGTTATCTGGAAAACCAATATTCGACTAAACAAGAAAAGAAAGAAAAAAAGGGCGGAATAAAAAAAAAACATTAAAATGGTGTAAGTTTTATCGTAAATTGAACATCTTTTTGCCCATATAACTTTACACTGAATTAGCGCGCTTGTTTCTGGCTCTAGGAACATTTTAGAAAGATTATATCGAGATTATGCTGTCATATGATGGCAGAGCACTTAGAGGCAACCAATAAAAGGAAAAATATAATCATGGTGTATATTAATGCTTCCCTGGTGTGTTATTTACATCGATGCTCTGAAAGAATTAATGTCTCTGTTAAATGTTTACACGGGCAGTAACGGTGAATGGTTTAGATAAAGTTTCTTCATCATCATTTTAGGTGAGTGGTATACGTGGACGAGGTCTCGAGGGAGATGAAGCTGCTCGTGTGGCTCTTCTGTAGGTCAGTGGAAGCAGTAGTGGAACTTGATCAGCTAATTGTTCCTTTTTCTGGATTTTATCAATTAATTTCTCTCTCTCTCTCTCTCTCTCTCTCTCTCTCTCAATCCATTATAAAGCTTTAGCTTTTATATGTACATTATTACATTTATAATAGGTCTGCCTCTGTTTTTCTCCTTCGTTTTTACAATGGAAACATGGCAGTTTCCCTTCCCCTCTCCTTGTTGCTATGGAAACTCATCTCCCCCCCCACCCTTCATCATAGAAACCCGAGCATCATTCTGAGCGAGAGTAGCGCGGATGTGAAAATGACGAAGTGCCACGCTATCAATATGAAAACCGAATCCTTTTAACAAAGATTCTTCCAGTAAAGGACATTACCTTATTTTCTTGGAATTTTTCCCCCCTTTTATGTTACCTTTTTTTCGTATTCTACGATCCATTCATTACCTTGTGGTCATGGCGGAGATGTTCCGTGAAAATCGGGGTAGATTCCCATCCATGAAAAAGAAGTCTCTTCCAATGCCGCGACGTAGCAACGTTTATGTTCGCATTTGGCATTCTTTGTGTGCTGCGAACGACTTCCAGCTACGAGTGATTCTGATGGCTTCATAAATCCCTCCCGACTGGCTGCCGTTACCGATCTCCAAAACTGCGCCGTGGAGCGCACAGCGGGACGAGGATAACACCCCACGTCGCCCAGTCAATTCCATCGTCCCCGGTACGCCACTCACGACCTCAAAATTCTTCCCGACACCAGAGATGATTTCATTTGTTTCGAGTATTTCGCTCGCGCGCCTTGACAACCTGTTAGCTTTCCTGCCATACGCCATCCACTATTTCTTTCTAAACCCGTCGGCCCCGTTACTATGGCAACTGGTGATAGTGACTGATGCGGTGAACCTCGCTGGTATGACAGACGGTACGTCTCTGTCACCGTGTTGCGATCGCTGTTTGGGTGTTGTCTAATGATGTTGGCGCGCCACCTCGAGAAGTGTAATGGAGTTTAGCGTTACCATGGAAGGGGGCTATGCTTGGGATCAAAATTACTCACAATATTAACTGACTTTTTTTCTAATTAATGCCAGATGGCGACACTGTTTTCTGAAGCTTATTCAGCTTAAACCCTTGTTTCTAAAATATTAAGAACTTTCAAAAGTACTAAATAGGGTAATCTATCTGAAGATATTGAGAGTGTGTCTGTTTGCCATTAGGTACGGTTTGCTGGTTTCTGGATGCTGGCTTTGATCGCGGAAGGTGCAACCAATTACTGATGCGAGTAGATGCGGCATTCTGTTGATACCTTTTCGGTGCGGGCTAAAAATAAACATTATATACGAAAACTATCTCTGCTGTCTGTTCGCTTTCTACACGCTGAATAAGGAGATGCCCACAGAACAATTTATGTTTTATTCAAAAGTACTTTCGATCGCCTAGTTGGAAACTCCTCGTCGGCTTCTTTCTCGTTTATTTGAAGTACGTATTGCAAGGCATCAGTGTAGCATATTATATGTTACGGAATTACAGATTGGCCAACATTATACAATTTAAGTCAGTGACATATTAACGTGTTACTGACTTAAATTGTTTAAACGTATTTCAGTGGGAAAGAAAGGGAGATGTTCTCAAACTTTTTCTGGGTGTCACATCAACATCGAGCTAAATCGCGCTTCCCAAGATTATTAAAAATATTCATAAAAATATTCATAAAAAATATTCATAAAGATTATTAAAAATATTCATAAAAATATTCATAAAAATATTCATAAAAATAGTGATAAAAATGCGAAAATTAAAACTGCGTCATAGCACCTACTGAACTAACTACATTCTACTGGAAGTGACTTAAGCTGATTTAAATAAATGAATGAATAAATAAGGGTCATCCTCGCTTAGAAAGCAACGAGAGGCGCAGTAATCCGGATTGATTGACCATCATTATACGAAATGGTCGTGAGAAGAATTTTTAAGCGAGTAGCTTCCTTTCCTGACATGCCTCTTTGTTGTGATGCACGCAGAGGGACCCAACTCGTGATGTCTGTACTAACTCGACTCATCTTTAGAATTAAAGTAAATAAAAAGAAGTTCTAAGTGAATATAAACTCCTTTACAAAGTCACATGTGCTGTACGCAGAAAGATGTAAATGTTTCCACTACTTTGAAAATATTCATGATCGTTTTTTTAAATATCGACATCGCTAAAAGAGATCTGGCGCATCAGAAGGCGAATATTTCAAGTTAAAGGTCTATACAATATGTTCCTTGTCACGAAAAAGGAAACCATTACCGCTCTAAGTGCCCATGCGCAGTCGCCGTAAAGAACTCGAAATCTCTTGGGAACTACACGAACAACATTGGGATAAAAGAGGCTCTCTTGTACATAGAAAACACATACAGATATCAGAGGAGAAAAAAGACCAGCTAGAAGATAAACAGAACAGAAAAAAAAGGGAATGGTAACAGCACGCGCTTACCATTAAGTCCTTGTGTAGATGTCCCCCACGTATTTGCCACTTCCAGCCGACATCCATTAGCCTGTCTCCATAATGGGCAATCATGTCTTAAACGTGCGGAATCGCCACATTTTTCTCATTCCCCGTGGCCTATCTGTAACCATTAATATCTTCACTTCCTCCACTAGAAATCTTTGCTCTTGAAATTCTTCGTTCACCTTGCCATTATCAGCTCCATCGTGCTCGCGTGAACTCTGTAGATAGAACAGACTTTTACGAGGAATACTTGACAGACGTATGGGCTTCCCATAAATATAAACTACCAACAACATTTCAGCTTTATGGCCTTAAGTATGCCCTGTGGGTAAGTTAGTAGGCCTTATCAGAACATTAATGTGAAGAATTAGTGGGAAAGGCTCTCCCCGGTTTATCAGTAGGTGTCCTCCAGAGAATTTATCTCCTCTTGTCCACAAAGAAATTTTTTTTTATCCACATAAAAAAAAATCAAAAAAAAAAAAAAAACCGTAAATAGCTTTCTGACTTGCCCTTTACCTAGAGTTGAGAACGCGCTGCAAATTGGAAGTGTCGTTTATGAATCTTTTGCCAATGGAGCATTTACACGTTTGTGTCTTAGAAATGTGGCTTCACACACGCATAAAACCTTCAGATGAGAAAACAACAATTTTGACTTGAAGTCTTTTTGTTCTTTTACTAAAATATATGTATGCATATATTTTTAATTCTTTACATCAAGTTTCTAACGGTTGAGTTTACCGACTTTCAATATCGAACCACGGTTGATCGTTGTTAAAGCGAACATTATTAAAAGGCAATAATCCACAGTATTCTGTAACTCGTTCGTGTGATAATTCATTAGACGCGTGTTTAAAGTAAGCTATTCTCTGCTATCTGAAGGAAATATTGAACGTGCGAATTATTACTCAGTTTTATTTCATTTGTTTTCTCGATGCTTTTGTTTTATGTTCTCATAGTGTTCGATGTTCGACTAATTTTAAACTCGTGCATAATTTCAGGCGTCAAGCATAGGTGTACAAGATTAAAGTGTTTCGTGTCTTTCCCTTTTTGGGTGAATATTTTTCATTCTGAGGCTTTTACCTATCCATTGGCTACGCTCACAGACAATGAAAAATGAGAACGATTGGAAAATGTGGTTTACGGACAATGAATGTGAATAATCGAGCAGAAAAAATATATACTGAATATGAAACAGACATATGGCAAGTTATTTTTTCCCCTTAAATTTTAAAATCTGAGGCCATGAGGTATCGGTGTAATGTGTTTGCAAATTGGTTATAACCTGTTGAAAATCAAGTTTTCACACCAAGACGGCTAACCACAGTGCGAAAAGCTCAATAGTTCCTCTCATTATAACGTGAACTGAACTTTAGGGCTTTCTCGCATGGTAGGAGAGCAGCACACTATCCTCTATCAAGCATGGGACATGTACCCGTAAGGGCACATGTATTAGAGTGTACAGATTCTTCTTGATGATGATTCTGTATATTTATTTATTTTTATTTATTTATTATTATTTTTTTATATGGTATGGCATTGAGATCAGAGTGGAAAACGGTTCTGGAGATAGTGAATGGAGCCCTGTAATTCTGGTTATCCAACTGTGGATCCAATATGCCAGTCTAAGGAATTTTTATAATTTTCAGGGGCGGAATACCACAACTTGCGAAGCTTAGAGTGGAACTTGTGTGAGGCACCTTTGGACATAAGACACTAGTACTAGCCTTGAAAGTGTACCCTTATCAGTTCCTACCTTATAGTCTACATCGTTGTATCCGTTTTTGCTTTAGTCTCTTTTTAAATGGTTGAGAAAGGTAAGGCCTTCTTCCCAGTTGTCCAAGATGAAAGTGTTGAGTTGGGGTTTTAACGTTAGCACAACCTATCCATTGTTCGACTTTATTCTTAATTCTCTTTTTAGTAAACGTATAATGTAATTTTTAAATTACTTATATATAATTTTAAATATACATTTTTGATTGATAGATCAAGATACATACTTAGCTATAAAATGAAACTGTTCAACTATACATTATTTGCAGTGATGCTAAAAGTAATTTGTTTATTTCAACCTGACTTCATACATTGAAGCCTGAATTGTTATCTGTGGGGTGGGGGGGAATCAGCATTTTCAGGCACTAGAAGTAGAATGGACGCGACTTCGCTGTCCAAGAAGGCGATTTTAAGTTTTCCTCTTTCTAACCTTGAGGTCATTGCTGTTGAGGATTAGTTTCAGTTGGTTAAGACGATAGAGGAGCTAAACAAAAATGTCTATACATTTTTCTTTTTCTCCTCTGTCGTGTCAACCGTAAAATACATGGCTGCTTTCCACCCTTCGATGTGGCCCTACCTTCTTTAGGTCCCTGCTCTTCACGGGCCTTCGGGGTATGCTTTTCTCATTTTCTCGCTCTTAACCATTTCGCACTATCCACTCCATTCCCGGACCGCCTTTGCCCTTGTTTTGCCAGATGGTGGTCCAGTAAGTGTTCCCTATTTACAGTGCCTGGTCCGTCCGGCTCACCGTTCCTAGCATCCCAGCATCAGTCTGCTGATGGATTCTGGGAGGTTCCTTCCTGATGATCGTGCTTCACAGTCACTAGAGCAGTCTAACAACACACTACCGACGTAACTAGTCCTGGGTGACGGTATAGTGGTTTCGTTAATTATCACTCTGGACAGGTCTGGATTCGAATCCCGTCGACGACTGGAGGAATTTCTAAATCCTCTTCAATCGAGGCTTATTTAGCTGATCTTAGCGAAGGAAGGGAATAGGGTTTCCCCATGAGTTATTTCGGGTTTTTCAGCCCTCACTACATGTAAATCTGCCCCTAACGGCATATTTTTACAGACACAATATATATATATATATATATATATTACGGATTTGGATAACGCCGGGGATATATAATAATTATTATAATTACTCGCATAACCCACACCATCCACACCGACTGATTTTGCAAAGTTGTGTAACATCGTTGTTTACTTAATGCGGATTTCTGGAAAACCACAAGAACCATCTAACAATCACACTGTGTAAACTGGGTCCACTCCTGCTCAAGAATTTTTTTTTTTTTTTCTGATTGGATTGCAGAGAAGACCACCAGATGACAGATGCATATAATGCGGTTGACACTAGATTTCTGAGGATAAATGGGTTTATTTGTCTTGAATTGCTCAGACTTACGAGTTCTTGGGTCCATGGAGGCAAATGTCTTTTCTTCCTGTATAAGACTTAAGTCTTTATAGGTACTGTAGTACACATACATAGCCTTTGTGTAATTTCTTTATCAGTTGTGAATGTGACTTGCAAAATGGCTGCTTTCCATTATAAGATGTAATATTTAGAGAAAGCCCAATGGATTTTGAAACGGAGTATTTCAGTGTTGAGCTCAAGATTTGCTATTGCGAGATCGGAGGTATCTTTAGATTTTACAAAAAATGGGTCATCAACATATCAGAGGTGATTGATATTAAAGGAGAGCTGCGGTTCAAGGGTGACAGCTGAGAGAATACCCCCCCCCCCCCCCCCCCCATGGAACTCCTTTAGAAACGGCGAGCTGCATTTTGCGTTGCTGGTAAGAGATTTGTAGATGTTTTTGTTTGAAGGATAGCTTTTATAATTTTAAGCAGCGAAACATTAATATTGAAATAATTTCTCAAAATATGAATGAGGGAACTGCTGATAGATTGTCATTGCTGCTTTAATATAAAAATATATAACATCTAATTGCTAGGCGCCTCCGTAGCCAGGTGGGCAGAAGCAGCAGTGCGTAACACACACTCCTTGATTAGACCGGGGTTCAAGCCCGTGACCACCAAATACGGAGGATGCGGAAAGGACAGGGAATGACCACCGCATATTCATGGAGCAATATGGCCTTAGTTGCTAATGCTCCTAAAAACCAAATAACAACAACATCTAATTGCTATTAGGTATTAAGGGCGCTTTGAGTTCGTATTATGGTTTCTAAGAGGTTTATGGTCGTTGATCTTTTACTGAGTACTGGGTGCGAGTACGCTGGTTGTGGTCTGGTTTCGAAACAGTGTTCGAGTTGTCTGTAGAATTGCCTTTTCAGATTTTGAAAAGCTGCAACTAATGGCAATGGGATTCTATAGTCCTTTGGCTCTTGAGAGCTTTAAGTTTCGGGATGGGAGTTAGGTAGTATTCATTCCAAACTGATGGTATTGGCCACATTTGTGATAAAGGCTGAAAATATCTGTGATAAATAATGGGAAGTTATCTGGATCCACATGGGTCCGGATAACTTATCCGGGCCTTGTTGAGTAATGCAAAACCTTGATAAGATCATCTCGCTTAATAACTGTTTTCTAGCTTCTGTGCCCTCATGGGTAACATAGTTGGTATAATCACCGTCCTCCCTATACTGGGTGGAAAAGACCTGAGTTCGAATCCGGTTAATGCTGCGAGGAATTTTTATGAGCCTCTTTCACAACGTGGCTTAGTCGGTCTCAGGAGATGGTAACATGGTTTTTTCTCCGGAAACTCGGATTTTTCGCCCAGAAATAGCAAATCGACCACAGAATACATGCAATTTATAGGCATTTTATATGCGGCTCAATATAGCCTAAGTTGCAGACGCGCCTGAAACCCTACAACAACCAACCAACCAACCAATCAAGCTTCTGTGTGCGAATACTTTGTGTCAGGCGGGCCAGAGATCTAAATAAATAAATAAATAAATAATTTTTCTGTTTATTCTCCTGGAAGACAATACGGTCAGAGGAGTTCACAATATAGAGAAAATACAAGAATGCACCGTATTTAGCAGTCACGGGCTTGAATCCCGGTCACTCAAAGCATGTGTACTTATGCACTCTCCCGCCTGAACACTGCTATATCTCTGCAGTTTCCTGCACACTTTTAAAGTTCCTGTTTTGCATGCGCCTCGTTCGCACCGTGCACTACATTGGGATGGGTGTCTGAATATTTTTCATAGGGTACATGTATTGTATATAAGCGTCGAGTGAAACGCTAACAGAACACGCGTCCTAGCTGTTTCACTCCACGCCTCTCAAGTAAGTTGTTTTCGTTTACTCTTTCGCGAACATTAACTTTCCACACAGGCATTAGCTAAAATTTTAAGATCGATTTTTAGCGTAAATTAGAGTTCGTAAGATGGAAAGAAACGCAACAAAATAAAGAAATATGGATTTACGAACATTGGACGGCTAAGGATTGTACTGAACCTTTGCAAACATTTTAGAGGATAAAAACATTATTTCTTCACTTCCACTTGTTGAAGCAATATTTTAAGGAACTTTAACACGGAACCAATTTCATCGACACAATTCTTCCGGAATCTACAAATAATAACTCGTAAACCTAACTTCTAAAACTTGAACTTGTCTTAGACAATGCTTGGTATGTTAATAATTTTTTTTTTTTTATATATGAATGGCATGCTCAAGGACAGATCATAAACTCCAAACGTTCAAATTGTGTAATCTTTAAATAAACTATCTTCTGTTCTCTGTGGTTTGAATGGGATTGTATTTGTCGATGGGAGTGTCATCACTTATATAATGTCTACAGGCTGAAGGGGTAACGAATTGTGACGGCCTCTCCACGCTACAAGATCATGGCAGGGAAAGTCTGTCTTAAGAGAGGCTGGCGGGCTAACCATTCGCTCCACTGAAAAGCGTTGATCAATATATTTTTTAATTTTATGAAATTTAGGGCTCTTTCCCCGGGGTCAGTGCTTAATATTTATAGTTATATTTATGCTGAAATTAAATAATATCTGAAGAAAATTCCTCATTAAACTCGAAGCTCTTTTCTACGGCGGTATTCAGGAAATGCCATTTTTATTAAATTCCATACATTTTAATTAACATGACATTTGGCCACTTGTTATTCGATTAGGAAACAGAGTTGCACAAAAGAAGAGGCTCACAGTCTTTTGATGAAACGTAATCCGAATGTACAAAGGGATATTTCGTACTATCGCAGGTATTAAACCCCCCCCCCAAACCTCCTGTGTTTCATTGTAGTGGCCGGATTATAAAGATAAAAGAATAAGACAATAAGAAATTACTAAGGAGCGTTACTAACTTTTAAGAAATTTTTCTTCTTCACCGTTTCTTTGAGCTTCTTTATAGTTCTCTTACCGCAAGGCACAATCTTTAATTACAAGCTTTCTTCTTGCCATTTGTGCGTTGAGGATGCGAGTCGGTGATACCAGTGACTATCCCCTCGAGTAGAGAGAAGAATGAGAAGAAAGGATGCGGGTACTTACGACAGTAACGTAAAAAACGTTTCGCCTAATCGACAAGGGGGTGTCCTCGTCTAATAATTTTTGGCTTTAAGAAAAAAAAAAAAAAAAAAAAACAACGAAGGAAAGAATAAGGTAAAAGCTCAACTTCTCGCCACTAAAAACGACTCTTTTGCCGAACACGGAAGGAAATTGAGAAACAGCGAGAGAAACTGCAGTGGGTCCTTTGATTCATTTGTCTCCACGTCAAAGTAGTTGCCGAAGCTTTTAAAGCGATGGCATTTAAGTCCGTGGACCCGGTGGAAGGGAACAAATGCGAAAAGCGAAATAAAAGAACGGAAATCCACTGAACAGCGGGATAAAAATGTGATCACTCTTTTCAGATGCATTTTTCGAAAGACACCGGGCGACTGATCATTCTAGATCAAAGGACCAAGTTAAAGGGAAAAAATTACGAATAAAGGCGATTTGTAAACTGCTGTTTAAAATAATAGAAAATCCCTCGTTTAGATCTCATAATAGAAAAAAAAAAAAAAAAAGAAAAGAAAAACAAACCCTGAATATTGAAACAACATCTTGACGTCCGCCCATCACGCTTGCGGTGATATTTGTCATGAGTTGGTAAATGTCCGTCGATCCTTCTGTTCATCACACTTTATCATCATCCTATTCATCCAAGATGCTCTTTTTGCGTCAAAAAATACTTATTTATCCAATAAGTATTTTTTGGGAAATAATGGAAATGGAACCGACAAAAATTATTATCACTATAATTTCTTGTAACAACCGACATTTTATCAGAAAAAAAAAATATATATAAATTAAATGTCCGTTGTTACAAGAAATTATAGTGATATACAGCCCGATGCCAAAGCCTATTTTCTAAAAATTATTATTTTGTGCAATAGCGGGTTGACCACACGCGTAAATAATGCAGTTCATGATGGGGAAAGACATTTACAGATATGAGACTTGATTTTAGACGGGCTCCGAAGCTCTTCTGTCTCCTATTTAATAAGCTACGATCGGCCATGCTGGATGTAACACTAATTTCCATAGGTTCTAAAAGGAAGTGATAGGTCAGATCAAACGTTACAGTGTATTACAGATGAGAGAGATGGTCGAGTGGATGTCTCGTAACAGGTTTTTCGTAAAGAATAATGTGACTTGAATTAGAGTATTTTTCTACTTAATAATGTGTGGCGATCAAAACATTGGAGAGGAAGGGATGTTCAAAAAAATTAAAATATCGTATTAAGTAATTTGAGAATGTCCCTTACTTAACCCGATAATAGGGAATAAGCTGTTGTTAGTAAGTATTACCAACATGGAGTATTTTAATGATAGGAAAAATATTCCATTACTAACTCTGACTTCGGTCTCAAAAAAAAAAAAAAAAAATCAGCGTGCTTTCTCATTGCCATAGTTTGTTGGCTTTATATTCATTGTTTTGTTTTATTGGTGAATAATGGATTATTTATTCACCATAGGTTTGTTCCTTTACAGCCAGTGGACTACGAGTGTATACAAATATTTTATTATTTACAGCATACAGTTTTATACAAATCGTCAAACTATTTAAACAAATGATATTAAATTCATTGAAAAAAAAAATTATATATATATATATATATATATATATATAATTTTTTTTTTTTTTTTTTTGTGTGTGTGTGTCGGGCCGCCTTAGCCGAGTGGTCAGGAATGGGTGTGGAGTAGCACACGCTCCTTGAGTAGACCGGGGTTCAAGTCCCTGACTGCTAAATATAGCCGATCTGCCAACCCGCACTGGACCAGCGTGGCAGATTATGGTCCATTTCCCTCAGCATGAATTGTTGAGGAGGTTTCCATCCTGCAGTGGGCTGATAATGACTGCAGTTTACCTTTTTTTTATATATAATTTTTAACCGCGAATTTTAGTCTTTTATCACTGTGATGGATAAACTTTCATGTTAATGCTATTGCTGGTTTAACATTTATACGTTATACGCGCATTAATAGTATTTTGCACAAATTTTATTTGATTTATGGTTTTTATTTAGGGCAGGAGGCATTTCAGTCATTAAGGCCTGACTGTCTACCTAGCAATTGGTGTGCTAGCACTGGTCGGATAGCCTATTGTTACATGCTGAATTTAAATTGCTAAAAGAATTATTACAAGACAATAATATGTTAGTCGAAATAATAAGGTGAAGTTAGGAGAAATTAAGGTAATTTAAGAAAGATTAGGGAACAAAATTCCCTAATTTTTCCTTAAATTCTCCTAACTTTATCTTACTATTATTTCCACTAACCTATTATTGTCTAGTAATAATTCTTTTAGCAATTTAAATTTAAATTCAACATGTGGCAATAGGCTAACCGACCACTTCTGCCACACCAATTGCTAGGCAAACAGTCAGGCCGTAATGACTGAAATGCCTCCCGTCCTAAATAAAAACACATAAATCACATAAAATTTATGCACTATATATATATTAGTCAATTTTATTTTATGGTATCTATCTGTACGGAATTAGGAGTATATTTTTATAGTCTCCAGTAAGAACACTATATATATATGGATTGACGTATATATCAGTTCTTCAGGAGCTCACATTACTGTTACCTAGATCGAAATTCAGAGGTTTTTTACATAGGTAGAAATTGTTTACATTTACATATTATTCACGTAATGATCTATGCGTCTGAAGTCGGGATTCCATCTTAACAACACACACACATCAATCCCTCTCACTGCGGATGAGCGTTGGCTTCTAAAATGGCTGAACTTAAGCAGCCAACTCCTCCCTTCTTTGTGTACCAGCTTAGTGTACGAAAATTACCATAATTACGCCGTCCATCATAGCAGAAATGACTGGGCAGTACAGCTTACCAAATATCATTCCCTCCTGTTGACATTTCGCAATTCAAACTTTATAGAAGCCTCCCATATACGCAAGCAGATTCCTCTGTTAAAATTCTTCGACAGCAGAATCCCTGACAACTTAAAATCCTCTTTGTAGAAGAGGGGGAAATAAAGAAAAGTGGATCAAATTTTCATTCCCGTCCTCCCGTGTAAGCTTATCCTGCTGACTAGCTAGTGATTTTAAACCCATCTCGGTCCGTTAGACCCAATTACAACTAGGCTGTGTTCCATCCTTCACCTGTTTTGATGTGTTTACGAAATCTGTCTTGTTGATTACTGCCTTCGTTGGATTTTCTTACCTGTGTTTTGCGTTTCAGTGACTTTTCTGGTGTCCTTTGCCTAAATGCACTTGTCCTGCAGTCAGTACAATAATTACTGATTTGAACTTCCTCAAGAATTCTAGTTTGCCTAAGCTACCCTGAATTGTGTATATACTCTTAATCTTTACTTATTTACATCCCTGTTATCTTAATTTAATCTGCTTATTTCTAAATAATGCGATGCATGATGGAAATGCCACTAATGGAAAGATCGTTGATTTTAGGGGCGGGCCAGGAAGATAGTAACTTCTTAAAACACAGCGTGATGTCTACACTCTTTGTTCACCACCGTAACCCGTAGTGGAGAACGATGTTATGGGAGAATCCATAATGCGTGTGCTGTATCTCTCGAGGAGTGTGAATTACACTCATAACGTAAACATTAATCACTTCATGCGCAGTAAACTACCTGCTGGTGTTAGCGTAGCGTTGGGCAGATGAGTAAGTGACACATTCATTTGCTGTTTCAAACTATATATTCATTAGCCCAGAATAGCAGCATGGACTCTGCAATCTCTGAAAGCGCTGCTAGTTTACTGGTGGCATTAGCTGACTTTGTGTTCACCATGAATTTATAAAGGTAATGCCGCTAAAATTAACTTGTTAGATCTTCAAATTAATCCCTTGCTCATGGCTGGCAAAGTTAGATTGCGAACTCACACAACTCCTCTGGCTCCAATTACCATGGTAACCTCCGGTTCTGTTGATCCTCGTTATTCTCAATGTGCAGACGGTCCATTGTGAACTATCACGAGATTAGCCATCTCTCAAATAGGCCTCTCTATTACTAATAGAAGCGTCCTCAGGTATGTTTGCGTTTTGTGTGAATGCCAATTGTCGCTCATGGCAGATTTATGCCGACCTGCAGTACGCTTATAAGTGGAATTACGCCCTTAAATCTCATTATTTGTTCTAATTTTCTCTACGACTGCGTCACTGAATGTCGCTTCGTTAAATAGCCATTAACGCTAGTGTACTTTTCGGCGCGGTGGTCTAAGGAATATGCAGCTGGTTCCATAGTTGCTTATAATGTACAAAAGGAGTTTAATTTAAAAGCTGAGGGATACTTTAGGCGTAGCCTGTCATAAAAGGCACTGCATCTTTCTTCAAAAGAGAGAGGGGGAAAAACACACACAAAACCGATGCGTTCCATATTGTTGCGCGTCATGCTTCTTCCATAGGAAGAGAAGTGAAGCCAGTTACCATGACAACCATTTACTACGAAATTGTTTACTGGCTCTGCAGACAGCAGAAGAATATTCTGTTCCTTGACAAGGCTTATACATTTCATAGGGTACTATGATGAACCTTTTCAACAGCTTAACGTATCCTACCCTAAATCCCATAATTATAAGGCCTCCCTTCCAATTTATGTCATTCATTAACAGCAGTGCCACCTCCAGATTATTCAAAGTTGTTGGCATAAAAAACTGAATTTTTGACATAATCCCAGTGGAAATAAATCTGCGGTGGGTGGGAATTAGATCGGGCAAACGAGCTGCCCAAAGAAAGGACCCTCTACGCCTCTTTGGCCAATTGTTCATGAAGGCGAAAATTCATTCGAAAATTGTAAAATTTTAGAAAATGTGACGGCACACGATCGTCTTGAAAAGCATCCAGTTTTTCTTTCAGCAGCTGAGGCATCGCCTGCTAGTTAACATATTGCTGTTTCTGCCGAGGTTTCAATTCCCATTTACCGTTTGATCCCTGACTATTTTCAGGACCATTGTCTTGTTTTCTCCTCTGGATTCAGTTCTGTGGCGAGACCAGTCACTCGGGGCTGCCCTCAGGGATCCGTTCTGGGACCTGTATGTTGGAACGTTGTCCTTGATGGGTGGCTTACTATCAACCAGGAAAACATCCTGAAAATTGCATATGCTGACGACTTGGTCATCATTGTTTGTGGAAATTCGAGGTTTCAGATTGAAACTAGGGCAAAAGAAGTGCTTGCTGATTTGAACGACTGGTGTCAAGTGCACAAATTAGAAATTTCCACTGCTAAAACAAAGCAAATGCTCTTTAAAGGGCGATTAGATCAAAACAGGCCTCCCACTATCAGATTATTAGACCAACCTATTAAATTAGTAAGTGTTTATAAATAGCTTGGCATTATGTTGGATTCTAGATTCAATTTCATCTCCCATGCAAAATATATCTTGCAGAAAATAAAAGTGCTAACAGGAAAACTAATAAAAGTAACAAAATGCTCTTGGGGTATTAAACCCTCCACTTTGCAGCAGTATTATTAATTTTATACCTGTGGTGTGCCATGCAGCAGGCGCATGGTGCCCCTGCATTAGTAAATATATTGTTAATAAGTACATAACCGAGACCCAAAGGGTCTTCCTCCTAGCCACCTCGAGATCTTGCCATACAATTTCAACTGCGGCTCTACAAGTTATATCGGGCAAAATGCCTATAAAATATGAAGTCATTTTTAATTATCTTCAACATTTCAGAAGGCAGAGTGTGCCTAAAACCCTTGGACAGTACTACATTAATCTTGATGCACCTACTAAGAATGATATAACAAGACTAAGAAATCAATTCATTAGTGATTGGCAGAATGAATGGGTAAATGCCATTACTGGCCGGATAACATTTGTATTTTTGCCTAGGGTAGCTGAATTTGATAAACATTACCTTTGGTTTAATCGGAGGCTAAATTTAACCTTTTTGCTTTCTGGAAACGGCAGTCTAAATTCAAAGTTGCATACTCTGGGTTTGATTGCTTTTCGATGTGTAAATGTGGTTCTCCGGAGACTGTCCAACATTTAATATTTAAGTGTAATTACTACTTTGATTATAGGTATGAATTACAGATGTTAACTAATGTTTATGATGAATGTGATCTCCTGAAACTTGTTAAAAATAAAGAAAATTTTGGGGCTCTGGCAAATTTTGCTGATAAGGTATTCCATAGAAGGAGGAAAATAATAAATGTTATCTGATTGCTATTTCTAGGTTGAATAATTGGTTGAATAATTTTCTTACTTTAGTTGAATACTTTGGTGTTGACTGCCTACTTTGGTTTTCTCACTTGGCAACATAATTAAATTTCTGTTTGTACTTATGTTTAATAGTTGTTTTGATCCGAAGTTTTTCAGATCTTATCTTAACTTAAATATTGTAAACTACTTAAAATTGTAAACTCTTTACTGTAAATACTGTTAATAGGTTGAACTTGCCTTTTGGGGTGCATAAAAATTCTGTTTTTCTACTTGTTCTGGGTCTTGAAAAAAAAATAAAAGTAATATGCTAAAGTACTAATTTAGTACTCCCTGAACTTGTTCTGGTTGTTCCTGGCCTAAAGTACTTTAGACAGGAGTATTTTATTGTGCTAACATAGATTGGAATGTTAATAGCACTCTTTTGTTTGTCTCGTTTGCATACTTAGTATTCTGCGTTGTTGACTGCAGCATCAAAGTTGTATAGTAAATGGGTATTTCTCTTACAGGTTCTGGACTGTTTTAGTTTGGGAACTGACGCTGACTGTTTGGCAGTTTGGCTATGTGTAAGGACTATGAACCTCTCTTAGGACCTGTTTACTTTATACTCTGTTGTTGAGTATTGTAACTTATGTATTGTACGATACATATGAGATTGAATCTTTAGTTGACATCCCTCTCACCGGTTTTGGACTGTATTAGTTTGGAACTGATACTGTTGTCTTGCCTAAAATATTGGGATTGTTCTCCCTTCACAGCTGTGTTGATGTTTCAGCTTGATACGTATCTCTGTAATTGCTGTATATTGTATTATAAGTTTGACATTGTTGTGTTTAATGGCTTACTCTGGGGATTTCTTGTTGCAGGGGATAATTCTCCTGTACAGCTGTTTAAATTATTTTTACCATGGAATTGGTACAGGTATATTTGTAATTTAAGTTTTGATTAATAATGATAATAGCACATGACAACCTTTGTATAATTGTATTATAAATTTAGATTATGTTAACAGCTTTAAACTTTGCACTGTAAACCTTCTTTTCTAACTTCATTTTCGGAGATGTCGTCTTCTTCCCCTTCTTTCTGCTTTCCCTCCCCTTCCATCTCCCTACCTAAACCTTCTATTTCCTATCTTCCCTTCAGTTGAAAACTCTGGGCTCCCAGGCTTGCCTGATAGCCCCAGTAAGTGTCTCTGGTTAAAACCCTGGTGCGCCTCCTCGTGGCCAAGGTTGGGAGTCAGGGGACAGAGGATCTGGTGTCCCCTGCCCTCTGGCTACGAAATCGCCAGGTGCCGGCACTCAACACAACAACACACATACTTGCACACCTACATACATACACTTGCCAGCCTTGGCCTTTTGCCATTTCAGAAGCTACAGCGGTATATAGGGGAAACCTTGGAGACCGCAATTAAACAAATAACCTTGACCGTTGATTGGCGACTGATAGCAATCAAACTCAGACACTTCCCACTGCACCCACTCAACTTTGCAGACCTCCCTTGTTCTGCAAGCTATCTTCCTTTCCCTGGCCTTCGGTGGGCTCCCAGACCAGGGGTGAATCCTACTTCTCCCTTCCAACCTCATCTTTCCGCTGGAGGATGCAGTCTTTCCTCATCCTCCTTCTCCCTACTTCTATTCCACCACTTGTACTTTTTTCCCCACTCTCCCCCCCCACCTTTTTTTTTTCTATTTGGTCTCCGTCCAGAAAGCTCGGGCGACCCTGGCGGAGATTAGCCAGAGTATGAGGGCAGCCTGGCTCACCTCCTAGTGGTGGTGGCAGACAATGTAGGGTTCCATTAGGGACCCTGCAGCCAAGTAGCCAGAGATGACAACAACAAGAGAACATAACACAATACTGCATAAACCAGCCACTACACTTTTTTCTGGCTTATGCAGTAGTTCTGCATTCCATCACAGAGTACATACGGCGTAGATGTGGGAAACCACAGGTGGCGCCTAACCCTAAATACTATGCCACACCGTTGATTGGCGATTCATGGTGGAGAACACGCCATACAATTTCTTAACGATAACATCATAAAATATTAAGTTTAGGACTGTCCCATAAAATAATAAGGTTAGGACTGTCCCTGACATGTTCATTGTTGTGCGTGGTGAGGGGGAGGATAGTGGTTAACTTCCCGAGGATGTTCCATCACTTGGACCTACTTCAAAAAAGCTTTTGAGTAAATGTGAATCCTACAAAATGATCTAGGAAAGTGATGTCACAAAATACGTGCTCTTTGTTGGGAACAAAATCTATGGGAACATAAACTCTGCTATAACAAGAGTCTGCAGCTGTTTCCGAGTTAAATAATAATAAATTAATTTATTTTTATTATTATTTTTTTATTTTGTGAATATAAATATGTAGAACTCTGTGTAAAATTTTTGTATGTGGCACCAATGTGGGTGGATAAATACCCTAATCCTCTCAATTAATTTAAAAATATATATATTTTATGGCTTTTAGCACTTGACTGAAATAGGTCTCACACGCAATAACTGTCACATATGACACAGCGTTATCTAGAAGCTTATAATGACCAGTTAATTAAGTTTCCGCCTTTGCTATTTAGATTTTATTTTTCTTCAGTATTCCTAAAAGATAAGTCTACGTCCAGATTGCCTGAAGGTGGTGAGTAACCTATCAAAAGCAAACAAAAACGCTCCTGTTTCTGTTGCACGTGCAATATTATCGCGTGATGAACTTTTACAGATAGTCGCCTGTTATCACGCAACTATCAGCCTAACACGGTGAGAGCTAATTTGTCTATCGACTTACGAACACGCGAAATCCCACCATTCTGAAGCCATCCCCCAGTTTCCTCCATCCCATTTATATCGTTCTGTTAACAGCAGCGCCATCTCATGGTTCCAAGAGGGTTCCGAAGTAATAAATAGTGTTATTGATTTGTAGTAAGCTAAGAGAGTAAAGTACGCTCGAAGATTCTCTGCTCAAGAATTTCTTTGCGTCTTCTTAAATATTTAATGCTCTACATTGATCACTTAAATAGCGAGTGAATAAAATTCCGATGCTATTTTTGCCAGTAATGAACTTCACTATTTAACGGTTACAGGCGACCTTTTCGCATTTGAGCGGCCGACTCGCCCATAAGCGCAGATTCCTTCGCCTACGAATAAATTGATAAATGTTCTGTGGTTGCAGTGAATATGACGGCTATAAAATGCTTTGATTAATTTAGAAAGATGCGCACATTTGCCTCGTGATGTATTTTTGATGGTATACAGAACATATTGAATGTTTACACGAAGGGACTAACTTATTACTGATTGCTTTGCGCATGGTTTCTGAACTCCAGTGGTTAACATTAGTAATTTGATTTTCTCTCTCCCCAAGCCTAAGTATTCACCCAATCACCTGCAATTCTAATTCTGTAAAAAAACCCATTACAGTTTATTCCCCTTCTTCCCCCTCGTTGATATATGACCTTCTCTGTCCTTTCAGTTTAGTAATTTGTGTCCTAATTCGTAATTCCACCGTAAAATTTAAGATCAAGTCGCCCACCAGTTTTATGTTCTCCATATATAATCTTAGGTGTTCCTGATTTTAGCTTCAGACACCTTTTCTCGCCTTACTACAGTTAATTTGCACATCTTCTACTTTTAATGAAAATTAATGATGTGTTTCGTCACCTCTGCCGTAACCCGAGACCTCGGTGATGAAAGATATTTACGACCTGCAGGCCTTACTCCCAACGCCCGGGAACTTGTAATGATTTGCTACCTTAATGACCACGCCATCTACCTACGGGACAGAACCAAAGTAAATGGTGTCGTAATTTATAAACTTCTTTAATTTATATACCTAATGAAAAATTGTGTTTCTCCGAGTCAGTCAGGTGACTAGTTTTAAATGGGTTTCTCTTTAAATGATTCTCTCGCTGCCTTCATTGACGTCAACGTAGTAAAGTGGATGCGCATTTTCCAACGTTCTTTACCATAGAAATACCTTCGATGCCAGTTTCTCAGAATCATTTTTACTGATTGGTTCAAGAGATGCAGATAAAGGAGAGTATTCGGGCAGCGCTAACGGCAATAGATGAAAGTAAATAGAACATTCTAAAAGAGATGTGGCCAACCTTTTCTTCTGTAAAGTACTGATAAGTTTTCTCTCTTGAATTTCCGATAAGTTTTTTTCTCTGCTGAATTAATCTTAATTATTGTATTAAGATTGCGATTCAGCTGAATATATTAATTACTCTATTATCAAAATATATCAGTTTGAGCACAGTCGGTTTAAATCACAGTTCTAGGCAACTGCTAACAGGGAATAAAATTCACAGAGCAATGGAAGCTAACTTGATTTGTTCGGAATTATCAAACATTTCTTAAGTTATTATAAAGAAACAATTGATAGTTCAGAACTCGGGAATTTTCAGAGCTTTCCCATCTCTTCCATCATGCAGTATGACTGATGTCTTTTGAGGTTATGATGGACATCATGGCGAGATCCCAACTTCCTTACATTTCGAGGGTACAGCTCTAAAACGGTGTTCGCAGGCCTGCCTCTAGTTAGTACACCGGACCGAACCTATTGGTAACTCTCTAGGAGGCTTACGGATCAGCTAGTGTATAATCTTGCTACCTCTACCCTGCCAGATAGTGACTGGAAGAAATCCGAGTAGTGTGTATGCGAGGGGCATTGTCGAGGCCACGTTAATGTCAAGGATCTGGGTATATTCTTACCATGTGTACGCCATATCCAAAAATTTCATTACTTCATACAGCATGTCCCCCTCTACTTTTTCTTACTATTGAATACATCATGAATTGTCAAACTAATAGAGTAAGCTTATCTGCGAAAAGATCTAAACTTTTCAAACACTTCCTAGTTCATTCCACAAAATGTACGTGGTCTCAGTTCTAATCTCAACGATGTCCATTTCCACTTGCAGTCTGCCAAACCCCCATCTACTTTTTCTGATAGAATCAATCTCAGTTATCGGTTGATTCAATCACTGCTCATCTCAGTTGCCCAAAATTATTCACTGTATGATTCCTTTCATCTCAAAGGTGGTACATGTGCATATGTCCGTTGCGATATCCCCTGTCAGAGACTTCGTAATTTGGAATCTCCTCTTTTCGACCTTCTGTGGCTTAAAATCTCTCTATCTCATTCTGTAAAATTCATCTGTTGTCTCTACCGTTTTCCCAACTCCACTAATCACTTGGAGCTCTTTGACTTCCTCTCTTTGCAACTTTACTTTCTCCAGTCCAACTTTCCTAACAGTGAGGTAATTTTCCTTGGTGATTTTAATGTTCACAACTCCAACTGGCTTTCATTCTCTAGTCACACTGACCCAGCTGGTCGAGATGCTGAGGCTTTTGCAATTACTAATGACCTCGCACAGATCGTTTCATTTACATACGAGAATACCGGATAATCCTAATCATACGCCCTTCTAAGTACACGGTCGAAGTGAGTGGTCCTTTAGGCACCTCTGATCACACCTTGGAGATCGTCTCTTCTCCAATGGAGCCTTTATCTCGTGGCTATTCCCAACCTCGTGTTGTTTGGCATTACAAGAATGCAAAATGGGATGACCTGCGAGATTTCTTTTCTTCTTTTCCTTGGTCGGATTACTGTTTCAAAACTTCTGATGTCAACGTTTGCTCAGATTGTGTCAGCGAAATTATTCTTGTAGGAATGGAATCCTTTATTCCACACTCCACTTTAAAATCTCGTCCATTATCTAAACCTTGGTTTTCCAATAAATGTGTTAAGGCTGTTCAAGAGAAGAATGTTGCATATCGTAATTGGCTTTTTTCCAGTTCTTCAGTTTCATTTTCTGCCTACACTAAATCTTGCAACAATTGTAAAGAAGTTATTAATCAGTCAAAACTAGATTTTGAACAGGCTAAGAGTAGAAAACTTGCTTCTTGCCGTAAGGGTAACCGAGCATTCTCGTATGTTGCCAAAGCTATTGGCCGCAACTTTTGTCCATCTCTGCTCCCACCTCTGTCAAAACCAGATGGTTCTATCGTCGCTTCAGCCAAGGATAAAGCTAACCGTCTAGTATTCTATTTTTCTTCCAACTCGTGTATTGATGATCTTGGTAAAACACCTCCCACCATTCCCAGCACGCTCTATTCAATGCCTTCGTGGTCTTCCGTCAGAAGGATTTTGACGAATCTTGATGCTAAAAAAGCTCCAGGTCCTGGTGGTATTTCTCCATTTGTTCTCAATAGAAAACCTGTGCTCCTGAACTTACTCCTGTACTTTGCCGCCTTTTTTCACTTTCTTATTCCAAAGGTGAATTCCGTCTGCTTAGAAATTTGCTCATTTTAACCAGTTCCTAAAAAGAGTGACAAATCCCTCTTTTCTAATTATCGTCTCATTTGCAATTACTTCTACTCTTTCTAAAGTAATGGAAAATCAATTAACCGCCAACTTTTAAATTACCTAGAATCCTTCCCTCTGATCAACGATCGCCAATATGGATTCCGTCAGTGTCGATCCACTGGTCATATTTTAGCTTATGTTACCCATTTATTGACAAATTAAATGGAAAAGATCGGCGAAACACGAGCAGTTGCTCTTGACATCTCAAAGGCTTTCGATCGTGTTTGGCATAAAGGTCTTCTAAACAAGCTTCCATCTTATGGTTTGCCAACTGTTTTTTGTAATTGGTTATCCAGTTTTCTCTCTGACCGCTCACTGGGGTGATGGTAGATGGCTCTGTCTTCTAATTTCTCAACTAATGCTGGTGTCCCCCAAGGTTCAATTCCTTTACTCTTGCATATTAATGACCTTCTTCGTTGACTGGAAATCATATCCATAGTTTTGCCGACGATAGCACATTGCATTCCAGTTTGAGAAACCTTGCCCTGCTTAATCAGCTTCAACTTCTCGAATATCCATACCAATTCCTCAAATGCCAATCTCCACGTTATTCTCCAGTGGGGCAAAGACAACTTAGTTAATTTCAATCCTTCTAAAACTCACTCCTGTCTTATATCTTGCAAAAAGGATTCTTCAGCTCCTATGCTTATCTTTGGTGACACTCCGATTTCTAGGCAAGATAATATCTCTCTTTTGGGGATACCCAGACTTCTAATCTCTGTTTGCACGAGCACTTTACAAATATTGCTTCCTCTGCATCTAAAAAATTTGGTTTTCTCTTTCGCTCTCGGCGTTACTTTTCTTCCAAATAACTGTTCACTCTGTACAAATCGCATGGAACATTGTTCCCATATCTGGGGCGATGCTCCCAAAACTACTCTCATGCATCTAGATTCTATTCAGAAGAGGACAGTTTGGTTAATTAATGACTCATCTCTAACAGAGTTTCTCCACTCGCTGTCTCATAGACGTACTGTTTCTGCTGCATGTCTTTTCTACAGATACTTCCATGGACGCTGTTCTTCTGAATTGGCTTCTATAATTCCCGCTCTCTCTTTCAAAACAGTCCGAACACGTGCCGTCACCAGCCAACATCCATTTACTGTCCAACTTCAAACTCACAGAACCAACTTTTCATCTTCCTCGTTTATTCATTCAACTGCCGTTTTCTGGAACAACCTTCCATCATACGTATTTCCTGAAAATTACAATCTACAGAAGTTCAAGTCCAATGTCAACAAATATCTTCTCAACCTCCAACCCAAGCACGGTACTAAGTACTATAGGTTCTAATACCTCTCGTGTTTGGGGTTTTCATAAAAAAAAACCAAAAAAAAAAACCACAATTTTCAGGAATATATAAAAGCGCTTGTGACTGCCGGTAAGTTGTTTTTCTGAAATTATCGCACTAAGTTGGTTCGCTTTGGCTATTTTTCTATCTCAAGCCGTCGAAATTTATTTTCAAATCCAGCGTGATTTTACCGAACATTTTTTATTCCATTGTATAATCGTCCTGTCAAATTTCAATAAACAGCACCACAATTGCCGTTTCTTCCGTGGCATTATCACAATTATTAAGTATTAAATACAAAGACATAATCGTAAAGAATGTAGAAAATCTTTCAAGAAACCCATTTTTAATTTCCTTCTGAATCGGAAATCACGGGAACACTGGTATTTGATGTTACCGTAGTCGCTAAGGCATCCTTCGAACCCATGTGAATTCCAGTCCGTCAATTCTGTTTCTTTTTATAATGTCTGCCCTTAACAAGTTGGTAATTATAAAATCTCTCATCAGCTTTCTTGTTCGGTAGCGATATAATTAATATCTCTTTCTCGCTATTCCCTGTCTCTTGTTTACAGCAAATGCCAAGATATCCGTGCGAGATTAAAGCAGCCGCTACCTGTTTGTGGCCGATAAACATTAAAAATGGGCGAGTTAATTAAGAGCTTTTAATTACTGTTTTCCCATTGTAAAATATTCTTTCAAAACTGCCCGCTGTTTTCTAAATTAAATTCTCTCCGATGCAGAGTCGCAAATAGGAATTAAATGCCGCTGTTCAAAGCGGTTTCGTATCAGCATGGGTGCTTCGTTCGAAAACAATTGCGGACCACGGGGAATGCCAGGAAAAATGAAAAGGAACAAAAGTTATTGTAAGGGCGGAATAGTTGCACAGAGGATTTGTAGGAAGGGGGCGACGTTAATCAATTACTTGTTGGAAGAAGAGGTCAAAACATTTGAAACGGAAGCAAAGATCAGAATATTTTGGTTTTTTAATTCTTTATAATTAAGGCAATTATGTAATATGATTATGTAAAAAGGTCATGTAAAAATAACCTGACAAAATTGAGACGTGTTGAAGAATGATAGAAGCATAATGGTGACTTATCCTCAAGTTATAAAGTAGTTCACCAAAATTAAAAGATGTGGTAGTGTGGGCTGACAATAGCGAAATATGGTTCTATTATCTACAGGGTTTCAGGTGAAAATTTGTTTTTGTAGAAACAATTGGCGATACGGGCGCGTGGTTCAAATTTTAATAACACAGAGATTGCCAAAAGGTCATTCTGGCATAGGTTATTATAAGCCACCCATAAATAGTTCTCTTGTAGGAAGCGTCAATTGACTTCATCTTAAGGTCACTTTCAAGGTTGAGCAGCATTTGAATCAATTGAAGATTTTTGGGTGGATGACTCTTTCAGAGATTTTTACCAATTCGCAATTGTCTGTGAAGGAGGTGACACGTGAAGAAAGCCCAGAAGTACGGTGTGGACATGATTTCAGTCAGCATCATCACATTAGTAATGGGACATCTCCAACTCATCAGTTTAAACTAATCTTTCGAATTTCAGCTGGTTGGCAAGCATTGTAGAACTATTTAATATTTGGGAAGTGGTGTATTTATTCATTCCAGTATTTAGCAGCAGAAATTGGTTTCTTTTAGGGTAGACTAGCCGATGCCTATACGTTTGCAGCATAAGTATCCATGGGTAGCAGGTGTTAGTTTCAGTGTAGTAGATGGTAATTTGAGAGAGAATATTATCAAGACAGTTTTATCCATGCTAAGGAATGGATGAAAGCTAAATATTCAGCCATATCATCAAGCCTTTGGTTGATTTGGGTCACTGCATTTCCAACTTGATTTATTGAAGTAGACCCTTGAGCAGCTTAATATCATCTACATACACATAAATGTCCTCTTTTTCCTATTTAGAAAAGGGACTAATGGCAGTGATGAGGAGGCCAGCTAGCCCCTCAACCCTTGCAGTTATTTTTCTATTAGAAAACCTGTGTTTGCCAAGATGGACTGATCGGTATATCAGGAGAGCTTGCAAGAATTCAAGTATACTTCTACCGATATTGAAGTTATTTTTCACATTAAAGCATCTGCATGTACACTGAAAGGACAGAATTCATGGGATACCGGCTTCCTGGTCAACGCGACGCTGTCACCCCTCTCGTAAGTGGACGAACCCACTGCTTACCAGGTATATAGGTACACTGCATCACTACATTCATGTAGACTGTAATTCGATGTCAGTATGAATAAACGTCGTGAGTTAACCGACTTTGAAACACGGATGATAGTGGGTGCCAGACGCATGGGTCACTCTATCGCGGAAATGGTACAGAAATTTCACTATCCCCGTTCGACAGTATCAAGAGTGTATCGGGAATACGCCATTTCCGGAATAACATCTCATCGTTGACAGTGCTGTGGGCGGAGAAAGGTGGTGGATGAACATGTCTGTCTCGTATTGTTCAGCCAACCGGAGAGCGACAGTGGCACAAATCACCGCCGACTTCAACGAGGGAGGTGACAGAAACGTCTCCACCAAGGCCATCAAAGCTGCTGACCACCAGAGTCCCATTGCTAACACCACGACACAGGACTCTAAACCTCAACTAGGCGAAAGAACATCGACACTGGACCTCGGATGATTGGAGACGAGTCTCCTGGTCCGATTAGTCCCGTTTCCAATTATTTCGAATAGACAGGAGGGTGCGTATCTGGCGGAAACCGCACAAAGCTATGCACCCGTCATGTCAACAAGGAACTGTTTCATCCAGGTGGACGGTCGGTAATGGTCTGGAGCATGTTCAGTTGGCACACGTTGGGACCTCTGGTATGTTTAGATGCATCTCTGAACCGTCCAGGTTGTGTCCATCCTTGCAGACCATCTGCATCCCTTCGTGGTCATCGTGCACCCACAGGGCAATGGACTCTTCCAGCGGGACGATACGCCTCCCTACAGAGCTGTGGTGACTAGAACATGGTTCGAAGAGCATTCCGCAGATTTTACCACCATGGAATGGCCTCCTCGTTCATCGGACATGAACCTGTGGAGAATATTTGGGATGCTGTGGAAAACTGTATAGTGCAGTTGATCAGGTGAGTGGGCTAATATTTGTTCAGACAAGGTTTGTAGTAGGTCCTTTCAGGGATTTTCAGCAGAGTTAGGGCTGCTGTAAGTAGGCTGTAATTATTTATAGGAACTTTTAGCAAGAGAATTACGGCACACTTATTCCACTGGGTGGCTTCGTTAGTAGGATGTCAATTACAAGGTGAAGTCGGTGTGCACCTCTATAAATGGCATGTATGTTGAGAAGGTAGATCCATTGTTGATCGCAACGTAGAGGTGCCCTGACAGAATTTTCCGACGTGTCAAATAGTGTTCGAAAAGTGTCATTAAATTTTGGCATCATATCTGCATTATTTTTCACTCTGATTTCCTTTCACTGCATATAGTATATTGATTGCTTAAAATTCAGTAATTGAATAATACATTAAAATTTACATAATTTATTTTTAATGTGCTTCATACTTGGCAGCCGATGGGCTCTGGACACATTCGTTCTCTTTGGAAGCCGACAAGTGGCTCCGTTGATGTTTAGATGGCCTTGGTTAAGTACATGCTTATTGAGTCCAAACCAAAGGAAATTGCGTACTGTCGCATTTACCATCAGTGCAAAGATAAGAACGAAAAATGGGTGATGTATTGAATTAATTTTGGCACGTACATAGTTATGTTGCATCAAAAAAAAAAGAATCTGAAAAAGAAGCGTGATTCACATCGGTTGGCCATCGTTTTGTCAGTTGAACTGCGGATGATTTAGATAGAGGGAGTGCTTAATGATGGATATGAATACACTATCCTCCAAAAAGTAGCTGGTCACCCCTATTGTCATAATCCATTGGATCTTCCCCGATAAACAAGTGGCTTAGACTAATGCATAAGGAAGGTGTGTGAGGCATTCAAGTTAGTTCTCGTTATAGCACTTAGAGCAGTTGACTGATTTTGAGAGGGGTTTTATTGTAATTGTCACATTGTTGACATGTGTATATGTAAGGTCGCACCTAGAACGTTTGTTCAACTCCGCCTCGTATCGCTGTGAAGAACAGAATCAAGTGTAAAAGGGCCAGAAATGTGTCTAGTGTAGGTTTGTATGTGTGTGAGTTCTGTTGTATGTTCTGGCTTCTTGGCTACTCAGAAGCATCAGTCACCTGGACAGATGATTCCGGGTACTCGACCGTCTCAAAATAGACTCTGACCCACTTGGTGTTGCCAGCAGGTGGGCCAGGATCCTCTGAGGGCCCATTCCAGAGAGAGAGAGAGAGAGAGAGAGAGAGAGAGAGAGAAACCAAATCTCTGGTGCCGGTTGTGCGGAAAAAAAAAAGTGCAGGTAAAAAAAAATATATAAATAATAATAAAAAAGCTAGTGGTGCACTTAAAAATAAATAAGTATGGCAAATTTAGCAAAAAAAAAAAAATAAATAAATAAATAAAAATAATAATAAATAAATTGGCCTGTCGTTCTGGATTCCATAGTTTAAGGATAGATGAATTCTGTTATAATCCAGAAAATCAATCCTTAAATAAATAAATATTAAAAAAAAAAATTTATTATTATTTTTTTTTAATTTAGCCTTTCGTTTCACCAGTGAAATATAAGCTGATCTGGTTTTGGATGGCATTGGCATACAAGGCCTTCCGCAGGGTAAAAATGCAGATGCAAAAGCCTGCAGGGAAGAAAGATTGTCTGGAGTCTAGATTAGTTGATACACCTGGTCTGAGTAGAAGTTGAATTCCTCTCCGAAGTTGACCTCTGAGATCCTCGTACAAGTCGCAATCCAAAAGAAGATGGTACCAGTTTTATTTGGCTGCACGAAAGCATAGGTCAGTAGCTAGAAGCCCCAGTTAGTATAGCTTTTCATTCAAGGAGTCGTGGTCAGTCACCAAGAAGGACTTCTCAAGGCTGAGAGAGAACCAGGATCTTGTGGTTTTGGTCATTGCAAGCGTTACCTCGGGGAGGAATCTCTTCGTTACTGCCTTGTGGCGATATATTTCATCTAGTTTTACAGATGTTAACCAGTTCGCTGTTAACGGTGTTTTTTACACTTTACATCAGCAATGAGATTAAACTCAATGTCCAGAATACAGGTTGGTATTTTCTTTTTGATTCTGAAGTAGAGCCGCGGAAAACTGTAAACAAATCAAGTGGGAAAGTTCCCGTAAGCGAGAGAGTTTACCTGAATAGCTGCCGTGGAGTTAGTCCAGCAGATTCGGTAATGGCCAGGATCAATCCTCTTTGAATGAAGTTGAGTTTGTTTCTAATTTTTATAATAACTGAACTGCACGGTGGAACCACACACCGGCAACATAAGTTACAATGGGTAGGAATACTGCTTTGTAGTATAGCGATAACGTTCTCTTGGACAACCCCCAATCACTCTGAGAATGGAGGCAGAAAAACCTTTAACTTTGGTGCTGAGGTGTTGGAAGTGTGGGAAGAAACAGAGTTTGTGGTCAATGGTGACTCCCTATGACCCCTTGCTTCCGTAACTGAAGGCAGTTGCACACCCTAGGTCTTGACTTGCCTGGGTCTCCTCCTGTCAAGTCTTGTTCTTGAAGATCATCATTTTGGATTTAGCTGGATTTATGTCGAGCTTGTTTAACCTAGTCCAGATGGAGAGATTGGACAAAACATGGTGAGCATTAGCTTCCAGAGCAGAGCGTGAGTTTCCAGACACACAATGATGGTGAGATCGTCCGCAAATGCTACAATTTTTGTGTTGTCAAAGGAGTTACCAAGCCAATTTTAGAGAACCATGTTCCAGACCAGGGGTCCCAAGACTGAGCCCTGAGGACAACCCCGGTAGACATCCTTTGATTTTACTTTAGTAAAATCAGAAATTTTGATTTTACTACTACGGAACGCTCTGAAAAGTAGTTCTGGAACAGCTTGTACAAAAATTGGAAGGGCATCTGGCAGCACGGAGATGTTCAAGGGCACTTTACCACCAAACAGTGTCAAAGGCTTCCTCGAAGTCGATGAAAATAGCTAGTTCGTATTTGGAGGTAGAGTTCTCCAGGTGCAGGACCAGATCAAAGAGGGCTTCCTCGCAGGAGCGGCCCGGTGTGAAGTCATACTGGGACGGGGAGATTAAATCCTGTGAAAAGAATAAAGTGGTAACTCTAATCGTGCAGTTGCTAACAGCCTACACCATCCAAAGCAGACTTTCAGTGATGTTATCATGAAACGAAAGCGTGACAGTACCGCCGCCTTCCACAAACTTACAGGAAGACCACGTAAGCCCGCTCCACATGACCAGAAGGTACTTGGGGTAGTACGAAAATCTCGTCGGACATTCCTGAAAAACATCAACGAGTAGTTTAAAGCGTCGGACAGGGACTGAGATCTGTACCATGTAGCTGCACAGCCTCGGCTTTCATCAGTAGATCGATGGCACATAAGCAAAACATCACCAACTGCAATCAGCGGTCTCGCATTGCATGTGCAACGAACGCCGTAATTGCCCCATAGCGCAGCGTAAATCGGTTCTGTGTCATGACGAATCTCGCTACTCCCTATTCCGATCAGATGGGTGGGTGTGGAGGACATTGTGACAACAATGAAGTTTTAAAGGAGAGGGATTATAGCGTTGCTCTGATTCTTATGGTATGGACTGCACCTTTGTTGGCTGTACAGAGAACTCTTAACGTTGACATCTGCCTTAACATTTTGGTCAATTCCATGCTCCCTACGATGTGGAAGTTATTTTAATACAGACCATTTTTGTTTCAACAGGATAATGTCCCATGCCATACCTCCAATGCTCTTCGAGAATAGTTTATGGGCATGTATGTATAAAAGTTGGAACGGACGGTCAGATCCGATTTGAACCGTATGGAACAATTATGGGATGAACTAGAACGTCGGGTGATAGCTAGACCAACACGTTTCAAATCAGCAGTTCAACTGGTCACTGTTCTGCAGGCATAATGGAAGATTATACCCACTATAGCCTATCTTTCGTTGGTAGAAAGACTACCCGGGAGGATGCAATATTTCATATCATCCAAAGGTGATGACACGTTCTTAAAGGGGATGGCAATGACGTCAATCATTGTGAAACCGACGTGTGTTAATATAGTGTACCTTTTTGGAGTGTGGTAAATACTGAAAAGGTAAGACGAGAGTTGACTGAATGATTTCCACGATAGTGATGTTCCTTTTGTAAGACAGTTAAAAGCGAAAATTTTTGTCCATCTGGTTAATTGGTGTTCGTAGTAGACGACATTCTTATTAGAGGGAAAACAATGAGCGTTCAGCCAGTGTATTAAGGGAGTTTCCACAAATCATTCTGAAGGGTATGTCAGCAGATTGGTGTCTCACTACCGCACACAGATAGAGACAATATCTAAGTTTGTATCCGTACAAAGTGTCATTTTTGCAGGAACTCAAGTAATCGGACCACAACAGGCGTATGCACGATTGTCGATTGTGAGTGGTTCCGACCTGATAATGGAGACGATATTTTAGAGGTGCTTTTTTTTTTTCCAGTGATGAAGCGTGGTGTAATTTATCTCGCTACGTTAATAGCCATAGTACTCACAAAAAATTCCCATGCTAGTAGATACAGCTGCATGATTTAAAAATTGGCTGTAGTGAGCCATGTAGCAGTCTTTTTTTTCTTCTTTTTTTGAGAGATAATAAATGCAGAAATTTACTGATTTCATTTTTTGCCCCTTTATTAGACAGTTGAATGAAGATACAATTAATAGTGCACATTTCCAACAAGACAGTTCCACTCCGCATACTACTAATGTCTCCGTACGACTAAATCTCTGAACCTTTTTATCTGGGGGCGGAGAATGAACAGAGGTAATCCCTCCCATAATTTTCAAGAGATGGCGGAAGCCATTACGAAAATGATTTACAATTCTTTTTCCGATCACTGTTCTTTTAACCGCATATTTTAATGTATTTTTATTCTTTGCTATACACAGTAAATGGGTTCGCCAATGTATATACCTTTCTGAAAGAAATAAAAATAATTATCAGTGTAGGTAAGGTGAACTTGATTCTTGATTTTGTAAACATACAAAGACGCGAAGATGCCTGTTGCGCATCACGTGGACACCATTTTGTAGAGTATTTTTATAAAAATACTTTGTTTTTCCTCATGTATTGCATTTTAAATGAAAGTTTTAAAATGTACCAATTACTTTATGGAAATCCTGCATATAGAGAGCAATGTGGAAATTATAATTTGACTAATGAATTCCACAATAAAATATGGCACACTGTCAGTTACTGTTACGTTTGAAGAGAGAGTGAGTTGATGCCATTAATTAGCTGTCGCCTAGTGATCGTAACTGAAATTAGTTGGTTTTGATTGATTGGGTTCCAGTCCATACTGCAATCGGAATAACTGGAGATTTGGCTAAGAAACGAGCTCTATAGACCCTCCACACTTTAAGGTGTCAGACAGTCTAAGTATTGAATTTTGAGCAGAGTGATGAAGCACTTTTCCATTAGCCAATGTCTTTCAGGTATAATTCTCTATAGCTATCGATTTCTGCCTATTAAACATGGTTCTTACTTTAGAGTAGGCATTGAGGTCGTTGGACAGATTGGATATTTCCACTGCAACTGTTTTTGCTTAAAGACTTGAGAAATTTTGGAGGCCCACAGACTTTAGAGCTCAGAGTCATAATGACAAACTTTGCCGCAACAAACCAAATTTAGTTATACAGGGTGTCTCAAAAATATTGGTACAAACGTTTACGGGTAGGTAACATCTAAAGGAATGTGAATCGCATAGGAACCCATAATCGTAAACATCACCGTAAGTCGGTACACAGCACTGTTCATCAGTTCGCTAGAGGAATTTTCTGGTTTACTCAAATTTCTGGTATACTCATTCAAGCAGTAGTCGCCGCACGAAGAGCATGCATCGATATATGAACTGTGAGCTGGCAGACATGCACCTAGTGTATGGATTAGCAGAGGGCAATGGACGAGCAGCTCAACGAATTTATGGAGAACCCTTCCTAGACAGACATGTACCGTACCACCGTTTGTTTGCGCGTGTGCATCAAAATTTGTGCGATTATGGGTCATTTAGAGGTAACAGGAGTAGTGCAGGCAGACCACGTTCGACGCGAACTCCCGCCATGGAAGAAAGTGTGTTGAATGCCGTCCAGAATAATCTTACTACCAGCACACGTGCCGCCTCTGCCTTTGGAGTGTCTCGTTGCAGTGTACAGCGTGTCTGGCAACGATTCCTTACACCCCTTTCATCTCCAAAGGGTTCAGTTACTGCTCCCCCAAGATCATCCTGCACGTGTGGCTTTTGCGCAGTGGTTTCTCCAAGAAAGTGTTCAAGACTTGAATTTTCTAGCCTATGTTTTGTTCACGGATAAGGCTCATTTCACTCGGGAAGGCTTATTCAATCAGCACACTTCTCATGTGTGGGCTCACGACAACCCACACTGTGTGCGCCCCCCATGCGGCACAACATCGCTTCGCAATAAATGTGTGGGCAGGTATGGTCGGTGATTGCTTAGTCGGCCCATACCTGTTACCATACCGCATGAACTCCGCTAAATATCGGATCTTTCTTGAACAAGTTCTACCAGGGTTACTTGACCATGTTCCAGCAAATAGGAGACGCAACATTTCGTTTCAACATGACGGGGCGCCTGCCCATTATGGAAGGTGTGTTCGTGACCATTTGAACAGGCGTTTTGGGCGTCGATGGATTAGCCGTGGTGGACCCATTGCCTGGCCCCCACGCTCACCTGATTTATCGAGCCTTGATTTCTTTCTGTAGGAGGCCCTCAAATCTATCGTGTATGTATCGCCTGTGGAGACGGAAATGGATCTTGTGGCGAGACTCGTCTGCGCTGCTGCTACTGTCAAAGAAACTCCAGGTGTGTTGGATCGTGTCCGCCAGTCCATGCTGCGTCGGTGTCACGCATGCATCGCGTCTCATGGTGGAACCTTCGAGCATCTGTTGTAACATCATGAAATGCATCCATCTCGTACTCCATTGTTAATATTATGTCAAATAAATGTTTGCCACTAATTACTGTCTTGTATCATTTCTGTTTCTTGTGCCTCTGCTACTACTTTCCCGTGACGTTTCCGGTTATGGGTTCCTACGCGGTTCACATTCCTTTAGATGTTACCTACCTCCCCTAAACGTTTGTACCAATATTTTTGAGACACCCTGTATACGATCGATGGCAAGCAGCGGAACACAGGTCTTAATGCTTTACTGTGGAATGCATTTAGCTGCGTAGGGGGTGTTCGTCAGGGTCCATAAAAACAAGAACTATTAATGAGCTTTTTATTATACATGTTAGACACATCTAAATTCTGAAACGGGATGGCAAGAGGATTATCATTAGAAGCGAAATAAATCTCAGGAATTAAAAAAAACATCAATTCAAAGCGATTTGCAGTTGGGCCTTCATTAACTGGGCCTCCGTAGTAGCCGAGTGGTCAGGAGCGGGATGCAGTAGCACACGCTCTTTGAGTAGACCGGGGTTCAAGCCCCTGACTGCTAAATACGGTCGATCTGCCAACCCGCACTGGACCAGCGTGGCAGATTATGGTCCATTTCCCTTAGCATGAATTGTTGAGGAGGTTTCCATCCTGCAGTGGGTTGATAATGGGTGCAGTTTTTTATTTTATTTTTTTTATTTTAACTGCAGAAATCTTAGACGGAGCCAGGTTTCTTTTAAAATATCTAAGATTCTTTAATTGTGATAGGGAGAAGGGGTGACGTTACCACATGAGGTCAGTGCTGACCTGTGAACTTTGAGTGTCCAACTGGATAGACTGCTCATGTCAGATTCATGAACTAGAGGGATGCAGACCGCAGCTGCGTCACCCAAAGCATTCTTCATTTTAATTATGACAATGAGTGCTTCTTATACCTCTAAGAGACTGTCACTATGGGCTGGTAAGCATCGCTGGCTAGAATAGCGTTACCTTCGCTTCTTGCCTCACGCTAGAGATGAGTTTCCGAGATGCAGTTTACAATGTAAATTGCATGTAAGATGCAGTTTACAATGATCTGTGCTGCTGTGCAGCAGCACAGATCAATTGTTCTGATTGTGGCTAGAGCCATGTCAGTTAGACATAGCGTTAGCAGCGCCGGAGAATTTTGTATCCAGCTTATTCCTGAAACCACTTATATTTTGATAAAAAATAACTTTTTCCTGCACAAAGAGCCTCAACTTCTCGAATGTCCACCACCAATTTCTTAAATGCTGATCTCCATGTAGAAAAATTAGTTAACTCCAACCCTTCTAAAACTGCCTTTTTCTTGCAAAGAAAAGTCTTCCGCCCTATGCTCATCTTCGATTATACTCAGATCTCTAGACAAGATCACATATCTCTATTAGGGATTACCTTGACTTCTACTCTCTCTTGCCATAAGCGCATCACATTATTTTCTCTGCATCTAAAATCTGGGATTTCTCTTCCGCTTTCTGCGTTACTTTTCTCCTAAACAGCTACTCACTCTGTACAAATCTTAAATTCGCCTACCATGGAATATTGTTCCCATACGTCGGATGGTGCCCCCAAAACCCCTCAAGTTTCTAGACTCCATTCAAAAGAGGGCAGCCAGGTTAATTAATGACCTTCTCTTACTAAGTCTCTCCGCTTTGTCTCATAGACGTTCTGTTTCTGCTGTATGCCTTTGCTGTAGATGCTTCCATGGGAACTTCTTAATCGGCTTATATAAATCAAATGAAAATAAACTCACTGGAATCAGATTGAAGAGTGTAATGCAGAATTGGATTGTCCCACCGGACAATATCCACCCGGACATTGAAAAATGGAGTCTCCATGGTCCACGTTCAAACCATTATGTGATGACCTTTTTCGGAAATTGGGAAAACAGGCGCTCGACAATCAAAATATACAGCAGCTACTTTCAACTCATGCATCAGCAAACACACACTGTCTGCAAATATATACTGATGGATCTAAATGTAATACAGGTGCTTCCAACTTGTGTTGTCTCCGAAACTCTTCTCCCTAGTTTCAGTATTTACACCGCCAAACTTCATGCGCTCAAAATGGCTATTGAAAATGTCAGCAGCATGCCTAATTAAGAGATAATCTATACTGATTCCCTGAGTGCAGTAACTGCTTTATAATACAAAAATCACTGCTATCATCCTATTTTGAAAGAAATCGGAGCACAGTTGATAAATCTCACACAATACAATACAGCGGCAAGATTCTGCTGGAATCTAGGGAAACGAAAGGGCTGATTAAGCAGCTAAAAATCCGCTAAACCCCGTATTTTCACTTGCCATAGTTCCTTATATGGACTTCAAACCCATTATAACGCAGGCATGTATTGACCAGTAGGCATCAGTATGGCAGCAACAAACCCCATAATAAGCTCTTCCAAATAAAGAAAATGTGGCAATAATAGAAATCTAGTTTACAGTTAAAACAGACGAGAAGAGGTTGTCCTAGCAAGGACACGTATTGGGCATACCCATCTCACCCAACTTCACTTGTTGACAGGTGAGGTTATCCTCATTGTCTCTCACCCTACTAACAATGAAACATTGTCCTTCTTGATTCTTCACAATCAAGCTGCTCGATTGGCAGGTTTTAAATCTCTTCTATCTCAGAATAATTCATTAGAGATTAATCTAATTCTTAGTGACGAAGCAAACCTGTCCGACCTATTTAATTTCCTAAAGCAGATTCATATATACGAACTTTTCTAACACATGATCAGAAAAGTATTATCATATTTACATAATTATTATGACAGGCATATAGGTGCCCTTGTGCCATAAAACTCCCACTAAAACCAACGAACTTATATAATTCCCACCCCTGTTCTAAATACGTCCTGAAAACAGATAGCTATTCGCTGGCCAACTCCGAACTCATAGAACCAACTTTTTCTATTCCTCATTTATCCCTTCTGCTTTCAGGAACATTCTTCCTTCACATGTATTTCTTGAAAACTACAAAAATTCAAATCTCATGTCAACAACTATTCTCCATTTTTCCGGCCTTCGACCCATACATGTTTCTAATACGTTTCGTTTTTGGAGTTTTTGTAAAAATAAATAAATTAAAATAAAATTTATGGTGATTTGAATCAAGTCAATTCTGGTATAGCTTTGGGGTACTGCGTGCCATTGCATGGATTATCCATTCTTTAACATTATAGATTTAACTGCTGTAAATAATATTACTAAGATCGAGTAGCAAACATTGATTAGTTATGTATGGCTATAATCTTCTTCTGATAGGCCCTTGATTTGTACCTGTATTGCGAGGCAGGTTTTCATTCAAGAAGATTTATGTCAATGTACTAAGGGTGTACCTTTCATTCCTTTGTTATGCTTTTTCTGCTGTCATCATTCAGGGTGTGGATTATACGTTTAGTATGTTTAGGCGCATACAATGTACTGGTCTCTAAACACTAATAAAGTAATTTTTGCAATTCTGTTGATGAGCTTAGCGTTAAATGAGTGATTACGCGTTTTCCCAAATTGTGATAGAAACTTCAACTTTAGTTGAGAACTTGTTCAACTAAAGTTAAAGGATGAATACCTTGCCATATGCGAGAGTGAGTTTACTTTTTTTTTTCTTTTTCTTTTTTTACTGTTGCGACAACTTAAAAGGTGAAACGTGCTCTATTCTTAAGATAACGTAACTGTTGCCGGTATGAAATGAAGAAAAACATTCTTTTGAGTATAGGCCGCCGCATCCGAGTGGTCAAGCGGAAGGGTGCCATGGTTCTGCCTCGCGTGACTACTAAATACAATGCTGTTCTTGTATTCTTCCGATCTTTTAAGCTTCTCTGACCTTATATGATCGCCCCAGAGTATAAACAGAAAATTTATTTTTATATTCATACGCAATGGTAATGAAGTTGTTGCTTGATGCACATATATATATGGTGGTGTTTTTATAACAATGCCATGTGTATTGTACAAGTAATTTATTTCATGAGGTGGAAAGAAGGCCGGTTCTCTCTCTCTCTCTCTCTCTCTCTCTCTCTCTCTCTCTCTGTCCACAGTCCAATAGGTAGTTAGAAATAATCAAAACTGTCGATACGCAGTCCAAACTATATTTCGTCGACAGTTTCTTAAGTTCATATTTATTATTATTTTTTAAATTTCTTTCATGCAAAACAGGGTATCACATTTGATATTACTGTGATATCTACAGAATATCACAGTAATATAAAATGTTTTTAAAATAGTAATAAAAACACTCATTTCTAAGAAACATTTCTTTCCAATAAATTTAAACATCTGTAGATAGGACTATTATATTTTTCAAACCGTTGTTGGTTCGAAAAATCAGCTCCTAAAATTTTGTGCCGGGGGCTTTGTAAGAAATGCTAGGAAGCAGTTCCTTATTTAAAATAAGAAATTAGATAGTATGAATCAGAGCTGTAATACTCAATATGTTCTACGTTGATAATAATATTAGTAAATTAATAAGAGGAGTATACCTCAATATAGTACGTGGAACACTTCCGTATGATACTCTCCAGAAATTAGAACGGAAAAAACGAAAAAATCGACAACTTACCGGTACATTAAAGTAAAATATAAATAATTAAATAATCAATTTAACACAATTCAAAATCAATTCAAAACAATTAAAATTCATCATCATCATCATCATCAGCCATTTTCAATCCACTGCAGGATGAAGGCCTCTCCAGCAACTTTCCAGTTCCTTCTGTTTTGAGCACTGGCCATCCATTTACTACTCAAAAACTCATGAATTTCATCTATCCATCTCCGCCTTTGTCTTCCAGGTTTTCTTCTAGCTCCTCTTGGGTACCATTCTGTTATTTTCTTAGTCCATCTGTCATCATGTCTTCGAGCTATGTGTCCTGCCCAAGACCATTTTAGTTCTTTAGTTTTGATAAGAATGTCCTTTACTTGAGTTTGCTGCCTAATCCATGTGTTTCTCTTCTTATCTAACAGTCTGATTCCCAATATAATTCGTTCCATTCTTCGCTGTGTAGTTCTTAGCTTCTCTTCCATTCTTTTGGTGAGTGCCCAAGTTTCACTTCCATAAGTCATGGTGGGGAGTATACATTGATTCATTATTTTACGTTTCAGACAAACTGGGATATTGCTCTTCAGTATGTGACTATATTTCCTGAATGCTATCCATCCAAAATTTATTCTTCTCTTGACTTCCAGCCATTTATCATTATTACAGCTAATAACTTGTCCCAGATAAGTATATGACTCCACCTTTTCAATTACTGCTCCTTCAATCATTATTTCCCTTTCCGTGGCATACTTGTTCATCATTACTTTTGTTTTAGCCATATTCATCTTTAGTCCAAAATCCTTACTAACTGTGCATAACTGATTAAGAATTTCCTCTAATTCTTTGGGATCGTGGCTTATGACCACAATGTCATCTGCAAATCGTAAATGGTTTAGGTACTCTCCGTTCACATTGACTCCTTTCTGCGACCAGTCTAATCTGAAAGCTTGCTCAAGGGCAGCAGTAAACAGCTTCGGAGATATTGTGTCTCCTTGTCGAACTCCTTTCTCAATTTTAAATTTGCTACTGTCTTTGTCTAGTCTAATAAAGGATGTAGCACTCTCATATATTTTCTTCAAAATCATAATATATGGAGTATCTATGCCTTGTCTTTCCAGTGCCCGAAACATTGCCTTATGCTGTATGGAGTCAAATGCCTTTTCATAATCCACAAATGCCAGGCATAATGGTGTTTTATATTCATTTGCTTTCTCCATTAGCTGTGATATTACGTGAAGGTGATCCATAGTTGAGAATCCTGTCCTAAAGCCAGCTTGCTCTTTCGGTTGATTCTCATCAAGTATTCTTTCTAATCTGTTAGTAATGACCCTTGTGAACAACTTGTAGATATGGGATAACAAGCTAATTGGTCTATAATTTCCAATTTCTGATTTATCTCCTTTCTTATGCAGCAAAACTATGATTGCATTATTCCACTGCTTAGGCATCACACCTTTTCTAATGCACTTTGTGAAGAGCCTTGCCAGTTTTTGTGTTATGTCTCTTCCTCCCAATTTTAACAACTCTACAGTAACTTCATCTTCCCCCGGGGCTTTCCGATTCTTCATTTTCTTCAATGCATGTTCTACCTCATCAGGAAGAATATCGGGTATGTCGTATGTGTTGCTACTTTGCAATCCATCTTCCCCACTGCTGGTATCATTCCCTCGCTCCTTGTATAATTCTCTATAGTAGTCTTCTGCTATTTGAATTATGCCTTCTCTGCTGTTTATAAGTACACCATCGCTATTCTTCAGTTTCAGTATCATTTGTCTTGCTGTATTACTGCTTATGGCTGCTGATTTAAATCCTTTGTTTTCCCTTAATGCTTGTTCTACTTTTCTTGTGTTAAATCTTCTTATGTCCTCTCTGAGTCTCTTTCTAATGGCTCTGCATAACTCAGTATACTCAATTTTCTCCCTGTCAGTGTTTTTCTTGCTCTTCATTTGTCGTCTTTGGTTCATCATGACAAGTGTTTCTTGGCTAATTTTTTCTTCTTTGGATTTCTGTTTCCCTATAGGTTTCTTGGGCTTTATCACTTTCAGAAAGTTGTAATATTCCTCGTCGATATCTTGGTCCTGAGCAGTCTGCAGAAGCTCAAACTTGTTCTTAAGTTCCAGTACATACTGCTTTTTCTCCTCCTCTGCTATTTCAAAGACCTTTGTATTATTTACTCGGGTCAGTTTTTTCCTTTCCTTTGCTACATCTATATCAAGTGTACATCTTACCATTCTGTGATCACTTCCAACATTTACCTTATTCAGGACGGTAACATCATTACCAATATATCTTCTGTTAGTGAGGATGAAGTCGATTTCATTAGTTGTTAATCCATTTGGACTCTTCCATGTCCACTTTCTGTTCACCCTTTTCTTGAAAAAAGTGTTCATTACTGACATTCCTTGAGATTCTGCAAATTCCACAAGTCTTTCACCTCTTTTATTTCTTTCACCAATTCCAAAATTTCCTATAGTTCCTCTTTCTGCGCTGTTTTGCCTTTTTCCAACCTTAGCATTGAAGTCCCCCATAATAATAGTGTAGTGGGTTTTCTGCTCATCTAGAAGACTCTCAATTTCAGTGTACATTTCTTCAACCTCTTCATCATCATGGCTCGATGTTGGTGCATAAATCATTATAATCTTTAGCTTGTACCTCTTAGAAATCTTGAGTATTAGTCTTGAAATTAAAATTCAAATTAACGCAATTAAAAGAATTAACGAAAATATACAAAACGATTTTCCTTCCTGAAGCTGACAATGCTTTTCGACCGACTGTCGTGATCACAGGAATGAAAATTACCGAATCAGGATAAACCTGCAACTTAAATAGTGATTATATGTCTTCGCGCATGCGCGTAAAGGTCCACGCATCGGAGATCAAATATGGCCGCCGAACATTAACAGAATTCTCGTGTAATTTAATTTCAACGGTTTCTGCAATTAATAGTCGCGTATAATTACGTTGAACGTTAAGTATTTTGGCCTCGTTAAATAAAAAAGTATGTTTTTCGTTAATGGCATGAAAGGCTAATTCTGACGCTGCTGACCGAGAAGCACGAACTGAGGCTTCGTGTTGATTTACACGAATATTAAGAGAAAACCGCGTCGAACCCTGGTAAGACGAGTCGCAATCACCGCAAGAAATGTTGTATACTAGATCATTAATTTGTGTTGCGAACGCGGAAAGAACCGAGCGATTGTTCAGTATAGCGTGTAACTTCCGTATAGGCCTAGCTATAATTTTAAATTCGGTATCTTTAAAGAATCTGTTAAGTTGTTTGTGCCACTGTTCAACATATGGGACAGAAATAAAGTATTTTTTGATATTACTATTGCTGATTGGTGTAGTATTTTTTATCCTATCCTTAGCTTGTACCCTAATTCGATTTATTGTGTTAATGGGATAACCCCTGTTCAAGAATCTGCTAGTTAATATTTGTATTTCTGAGTCCAAAGCAGAGTCCGTCGTTGAATATTTATAGGCATTTAGAAATTGATTAAAGATAATCGATCTTTTGTAGGTGAACGGGTGGTAGCTATTATAATGAAGAAGCATACCGGTGTTTGTGGGTTTTCGATAGATGCTAAATTGTATTTTGTTCGAGCCACGGGTAAGCGTGAAATTTAGAAAGTTTAATGACTTAGTATCCGTATCTTCCCTTTCCAATGTAAATTTGAGTCTAGAATGAATATTATTAAACGAATGTAAAATGTCTTGGATAGTACTACTATCAGTAATAACTAGAACATCGTCTAAATACCTCCCATAGTATGTGATACGGGGACGAAAAGGTGTCAAAAGGTGTCAGTTTTAATTGTTTTGAATTGATTTTGAATTGTGTTAAATTGATTATTTAATTATTTATATTTTACTTTAATGTACCGGTAAGTTGTCGATTTTTTCGTTTTTTCCGTTCTAATTTCTGGAGAGTATCATACGGAAGTGTTCCACGTACTATATTGAGGTATACTCCTCTTATTAATTTACTAATATTAAAATAAGAAATATAATATTTTTTAATGAATATATATATATAAAAAACTTTAAACCCATAATAATTCTTTGTTCTATGGTATTCAGATTTAGTGTTAAGTAATTTTATCTATGATATTCTAAAGTATTATATTATAGAGTAATTAAATTTTTTATGTATAATTTATGAAACTGCTCCCTAAACTATGACTGACTGACTGACTATTGCATATTCCCAATATTACTTTTTGTATGCTTCCTCCATTCTTTAAGAGTAAATTACAGACATGTACTATCTTTGTAAAGTCCATCATTTAACTATGGGGAAAAAAAACCCACATATATTAGCAATTGTTTTTGTTCAAGTGCTTGCATACTCATTGTGCCACATCAGTAACATAATTATCGTCGCAACTGTTTAGTTTCCATTGCGTACCCAGCCTATGAAGTTGTTCAATTTCAATTTTAATTACGACTATTGAGTCGTGGTATGTTGCGCTAGTGTAATGACAAACTGTCATTGTAAATCATGAATAATATCATGATTAATAACAGTTGAACCAAAAAGAGTTTCATGTATGTTTTTATTACTTCGGGTATAGGCGATAAAATCCAGGCATGTTCATTTTATCTTCGAATTATTCCTTGATTCTTTAGATAGAAAAATTAAATGAAGTGATATACATGAGAGATAAAAATAAAAACGCACGTAACTGGGTATGTAATTTACTTAACTTTAAACCTGAGTCTTATTTATGTTCCATGTGAATCGAAGAATGCCTTGATCCACTTGAATCACAAATATCATCGACAAGTCGATCATATAATCCGGCATGTGTTCTTTGAGTGGACCGGGGTTCAAGCCCGAGACTGTTAAATACGATTAGCATTTGTATTGATTGATTTATTATAAACTCCACTGACTTGGTGGTCGTGTCGGAGTATGAACTAGAACATACCTCCAGATAAAGCAAAATGACACTTTGCGTACGTTTTGAAGAAGTATACTACATGTATAATCATAGTGCTAACTCTTAGCATTTAAAACACGCATTATCAAATATCTTTGGATACAGCTGACTTTTCCAAAAAAACATTTATTACCAAAATGATATGATCACAAAAGCGTTAACCATTATGAGAGGTGAATTTGAACAGTTCATAACAAAAATGCATGGAAAAGATTACTTGCGTATTTCTCAGAAACTTAGACGGACAGGTTAGTTGACGTCTTTAAGCAATCAGTGATACCAGGCGCACATTTAGAGAGAAATGTGTGTATGTTTATGACAGATCGACGAGCTCATTAAGCATACGTTCACACAACCGACACTTGATGTTTACCAGTGGAAAATGTGTGCTGATGCCCTAAAACAAGATGGTGAATGCGAAGTTCCAAACAGTGAGACCGTAATGGCAAGTTTAAAAGTTCATCTTAAAATAAGAGTCCGGGCAATGATGTATTGGTGGCAAGGAGGCTGAATACGATGTATTCAGCCACCGAGTTCAGCAGACTAATCGGCTGAAAATTGCTGATAAGAAAGAGGCACTTAAATAAATAAAAAGGGCGGATAGTAGTGTTATTAAAATGAGAAGGCTATCTCCCCCATATTAAGTGATATTTTAAATATATGCCATAATGTTGGCCTTCAATTCTATAAAAAATGTCTTTACATTAGAACTAATCCGGTTTAAGATCTTTATGGTATTGCATATCTTCCCGTGTAAAACACTTCCTCACGTTTGCGGTTTTACCAACTAATAAAACCCATTTTAAAAAAGAGTTATGGGAAATCTAAAGATTTCATTCGGAATCAATTTTCATGTTCGCATTTTGTGGAACGAGGTAATCAAGTCGCACTACCGAACTTTGCCCTTCGATAAACTCCTCGTGTTACTCTTAAGTATTAAAGGACATATGCATTGTCTGACTGCATTCAGTACTTCCCTAATTTCATCAGGCGCATGAATGGATCGACATCTTCATCCTGACGCATTTCCACCCGCTTCTAATCGCCTTGACCCAATACGCTATGATTCGGTACTCTATTCTACTTTACCGCAGTCTTTACGACATTCCATATTCCTTCGACATGTAACTTATGCAGGATTTTATTACATCCGCTTCTCGTACTTTAAAACATTTCAAGGCGACTTGAACGCCCCACTTACAAATAAAACTCGAAAGTAAAACACACATGGCATTGACTTCTCACCACAAAATCGCAACTGCAAAACCCATATACTGTATGACAAAATGATTCATTTAATTCCTATTTTGTCACTAGATGTCTTTGCTAAGGCACTGTTTATTAAATAACTGGCGTATTTTGCCGTTGTTGGGAAAAAATTAACAGTTGGAATCCAATGAAGCAAAATTAATTTTTTTGTTTGAACTTTCAAGTGATCGTTTCTACCATTGTCGGATAAGAACGATCAAGCTAAAAGAATATCGGTTTTCATTTTAAGGATCTCTCTAATACTGAAGAGACAATTGCGAACTTAATTTCTTCCTTCCCTTATCATTTTACCCACTTATTGATCGCACTCATTTAAGCTGTGTATTAAATGGCTCATTAGGCTTATCATAAGGCCTGCAGGGCGAAATGCAGTGCTTCAATGTCGACATCGAACTAATAATCCACACATCCAGAAACGGTTCTACGGCTTTGATTGCTTGTATAATAACTGGGCCACCACCGTCTCAGTCTTCTCTGAGTGTGTGTAATGGTTTCACCACTCGCCTCTCGTTTGGAGAGACCCGAGTTCTAGTCCCATGGGAGACTGCAGAATGAGATTTTTCAGCTGGATTTCTCAGCCTGCACAACATGTAAATTGTCAATTAACACACGCATTGGCATCATACGGTTCAAAAGTATGAACTGGATTACCATAAGAATTGGCCGAAGTAGTTGAACGACCAAAAAATCCCCAAAATAACCAACCGCCTACTGAATCGTACTTCCTTGTTCATCTACTGAATAGGGCCAATTCTGTAGAACGAACAGGGAAGTACTATTTTGCATTTTACTATAAGGCTTTCAGCACTTTCTTTTGTTGGCACTGTTTGAAAAGCGAGTTGGGTTGTTCAGATTAAGTGTCAAGGCGATGTGGCGTTAAGAGTATGATGTTTAAATGGCAATAAAAATGAATTTATAAGGTTGTATCATATTCTAAGCGGTATTTTTTTATTGCATAAATTAGAATTTTTCCGTCCTCATACTTCAAAAAAAAAAAAAAAAAAAAAAAAAAGAAGAAACCATGTCCACTAAAGGGAATCGCGATGAACTCAACACAATAAAAGACAAAAAAAAAAAAAAAGGGGGGGGGGGGTTCGCACCACCAGTCAAGATAGATGTCTCTGAGTAATCCCCTAAAGCTGAGGTCTGTGGGGAGACCATAAATCTGCTGGTAAAGACCCTTGTAAAAAAAAAAAAAAAAAAACCAACGAGACAGTAACATTTTGAGCAATGACATAAGGGACCCATTTTTAGATGTGGGAAAATTAGAGTTAGAGCGAAAACTTTTGAATCTTAGCGACTGTCCTATTGTACACCCTATTCATTATGATGTGTATGTGCGTGCGCCTGGCTAAGGAGGCAGTAGTAGTTTCTTTAAATTATGCAATTAGTAATCTGGTATGAGTTATTCCTTCTAATTTTATTAACCCAAAGATTTTAGAAGACTTAAAAGGGCAGTGTATACAAATGTACTCATGTAAAGAATAATTTGGTTTTTATTTTGTGTCATGAGGGTTGCTATAGACAACAGTTTGTGAAATAATACTTAGTTTTATCTTTTTTACATTTTTCTGACATTGCGTAATCCAAGGCATTGGTTGAATACTGCGTGTATTTAATTAATGCTTTGGAATTTATCTACAACAAATGGGCTGTAAGAGCAATGCACTTTCCGCTTTTGTCAGACAATCATCTTTTTTTTTATTTTTTTATTTTGTAGTATTACGGTTACTAGTGTAGACCGGACAATTGCTTTTCAATTGGCTGAAGTTCTTCGCCTTGCTTAGTAATTGGAACCCATAACAACCATATTTTTAAAATCTGGACATTTTTTTTTTATAAGCGAGAACGTTACATAAAAATAGTTATAAATCTACAAAAATCATAAACTATCTCAGAATCAGGATGGATTTTTTTCTTTTACAGTAGTCAAATTGTGACATTTATTAACAGATAAACAACATGATACCGCAGAGCAATATTCTATAACAAGAACCAACACTCTGGCCCTCTTCCCATACGAGAAAAATCCGAACAGCACAATGCATTTCTCCGACTGTAAGTGGATTATGAGTTTGCACGGATATTGATCCGCGATTAATATTTGTCAGGATCACGACGTATGTATTCCCCTCATTTTCCCCCACTTCTTCCACGACTGTAAGTTGTTAAGAAAAGAAGGTAGGAACCGTGAATATTAACGAACATCCCTTGTGTAGAGCTTTCTTCGCTCGCAGTCAACATTTCTCCTCAACCTCTTACGTCCCTCCTCATCCCTCGCTCCCGAACATCGCCAGTGCAACGAGGCGAAATGTCGGAACTCCTCAGGAAATGAGTGCAATTCCTAGTCGTCAGAGCCGGAAATTACTTCGTCGTTCGTTCTTGTACAACATGCCACGTTGGGGTCATCAGCAGTAGGAACACGGGGAAACGGCAAAATGACGCTTATTTATTATTTTTCCCCCTTTATTCTTTGCCGCTGTTTGTTGGTCTGCTGTTTCCATGGTAATCAGACTTAATTACGAGACAATACTGCGGGCTAAATATGCATGAACATGATTTGGACACGGGAATAAGTTATTCCTCACAAACTGTAATACGAGGCAGAATATTGCTATTGCAACAATTAACTTGTTCTTTGCTAATTGTTTCTTTTGTCTTTGGTTCTTTCTCAGTAAACAAGAAAAATAATAGCGAAAAGTGGAGAATAAGGGTGGGTTTCTTAAACTGACGACTTGAACGCTCCAGGAAGCGTAACTGATATTTTTGGGGTTTCTTTCTAGTATTGCCTGCAAAGTTTGTTTCCAATACGGAAGTTCAAAGAATATAATGATGTTTGCGTTTTCTCGTAGCCAGTTAGTTCGAGCAGTTATTGCTCTTCACCTACAGTACGAAGCAAATGAATTCATTCCGCTCTTATGTTTAACTTTCCCCAGATCTTTACTGCACTCTGAATCCAAAGAAAGACGGTCCTCTTTCTCCGTGCGGTTTTGCTGAAAGAACATGGGAAGTCTGCTAATGTAATAGAAGTTTCGTCTCCTTGGCAACGTAAGAAAAATCGGGTGGACGCTGGAGAAGATAGCGAGCTAATGGAGCATTGTGCCCTACAACGGGGAGGTCATTGTAGCAAGGGAATCTGGCCAAGACTTTAATGGAGGGCGAAATCGGTACTTTGTATTGTTGGCTGAGTGTTGAAGGGACAAGCAGATGCCCCGAGGACGAAGACCGGAAAGATTTAGGAGTGTTCCCTTCTAAGACTTCTCTTTTTTTTATTTTGATAGCCAGCTCTGCATGTGCCCGTCTTCATCTCAAAAGGGGATTTCAGTAGAGATTTCAGTGATGGAAAAGTACGTTATAATGCGCATGGAAAATACGATCCTGCTAAACTTAAAGAAACCCGAAGTTTTCCGTCAGTGTTAACACCACAGGCCATCTCCCATGAAGGAACTGCCTGAACCTGAAAATATTAAGGTTTACTACCATTATTGAATTTCACGAATTTATTTTACACAAGTGGTAAAAGGAATAGCACTGCACGGATCAGTGACTTTGCTTCAGTAGTTGTTTTTCATTGCATCAAAAAATACACCTGCTATTTCACAAACTGCTTCCGAATTTGCATTTCGAAAGTCCGGAATGGAGACGGTCGATTGGTTTATTCAATTTTTTTATATTTTTGCACCTCGTAACAACCTTATTTATTAAGGATAGAAAGGGTGATAAGAATTTTAAAATCAAATTATTTATTCATTTTAAATAGATTTAAACTGTTTTAACTCCAACAGCATACGATTATTCATAACTTTCAAATTGTTTATAATTTTTTTATTATTGTAAACAACATTTCGTTTCTACGCATAATGCGTACTCATTCCTTTAATCAGCGCACAACAGCAAACATAATATCCAGGTACTTCAGGCACAATATCCTAAAGAGTAACAGAAGAGTGATAAAAACATGATTTACGACAAACCGGTTTTCGAAGAAAAATTACAAAAAAAAAAAAAACACCATTGAAACTTTGAAATTAATTTAAAAAACGTTTCAAGAATGAGTGCACTGATCAAATGAACGAGTAGGGAAGATCCTCTTTGTGAACAATTAGGATTGCTCTTGAGACCCTGAAGAAAATTATTAATGCCCTACCAAATAAGGCCACGGTGAGACCAGACGGTTTCCACAATTTTTGATAAAAGTATGCAGAACTTTCAACCTTGACTCTCGCCTGCATCTCTTTAATCAAGTCTTTGATGAGGCAGCCATACCAAAGATATGGAATCACTATGTGTAGTGAGTCCATATCTTTGGTAGGCTTGTGCCCAAATTGTAGAACTCGAAAGAACCCAAGGACTTCCGATCAACAGCCATCTCCTGCACCCTCCTAGAGATATTTGAAAAGTCAATACAGTCCCATTTTGTTTACCACCGCTTCCATCATAGTCCTCTCCACTTGTACACGGTAGACCGGGGGGGGGATCTACATCCACCAACTTACTTGACACCTTGCTGCGAACTCTGCATGCATTCAATGGTTTGGTTTGTTTTTTTATTGGCGCATTAGCTACTGAGGCTATAATGCGCTCATTCAATGGTAAAGCGTAGCTGGACATTCTCTTCTTGGATTTAAAAGCGGTCTGTGGTAGTTTGGCATTACCTGTTCTGATACATATACCTCAGAAGATACTTTAACATAGATGAGAAAGTATTTATTATTATTATTATTATTATTGTTATCTTTATTTCTCCTAGGAGACACCCGGTTACAGCCATTGACTAGGGAGAGTAGATACATATTCTGTTATGCAACAGAGAATAATATTATATACAATTTTACATTATATGTAACACTTGTTACTAATACATGTAGCACTCATTATCAGAATTATACGATACATTAATAACTTGTAATCTGCTTAGGACTTAATAAATAAGCGAGAAAAAATGTATACTACTGCGTTTAAAGCATAACATCACCATATTTACATTAGCACGGATATTCGCAGCAGAACAGTATACAGAATACAATATAATACAGAGTACTGGAGGTCATTAAGGCGATCATTACGTCTAGTCGGCGCTGGATCCTGTTTTGGCCCTATTTCACTTCATCTGCAGACGACACTTTTTCATAACCTCAAAAGATGCTAAAGTGTCCTGGAACTAATGCACATTGATCAACACTCTTTTCTCATATACTGAACATCTCCACCTCAGATTCGTCCAGGTTCGACTATGAACATCTTCACCTAGATTGTGACCACTTCTAGCTACTAACTTGACACTCAGGTCGCTTGAATTGTTTCATCCGTGTCTCTCGATACGTGACTGTCGTCCCACCCTCTCGAGGGCCCTCTTCTTCCACGTTCCGCTCAGGAGGGAGAAACTCCACCCAATCTGCGGATGATGCCTTCCCTTACATCCTCCGTCGCTCTGTTTGTACCTCGTTTCCTTTACCCTCTCCGGTACATCCTGTACTCCCTGTACCCTATATCATTTTTTTTTTTTTTTTTTTTACTTGGTCTCTTTCCAGGAAGCTCAGGCGACCTGAGGAGACTAGCCAGAGAATTATGGGCAGCCTGGCTACCTCCTAGTGGTGTGTTCGGGCGACGTGGGGTCCCACCAGGGGCCCTGCGGCCAAAAGCCAGGACACCCAACAGAACCCAACACAATACTTCATTTACAACACAAAAGATTTTTCTGGCTTTCACAGTGATACTGTTCGTCTCCACAGAGTTTATATGGCGCAGATGTGGGAAACCACCGGAGGCGCCTTTCCCCCAACACTATGCACACTATAGAAAAATGCAAGTCACCAAATACTGTTGCTTCAGAATTAACCTCAATTGTTTTGGAGCTTAACCCAAGAAATCCGCTCAACTGGTAGTAACAAAAAACAACGACGAAAAACAACATTGACATCCAAATAGGCGGCACACTAGTGAAAAAAATTTCCTCCCATACAAACCTGAGCGTTACGTGGATGAAGGATTAGCCTTTGGAAGGCACTCTGACTATTTAAAAGCCAAGATGTATGGGGCTTAGGCAAAGAACTAGTGGGTGTAAGGCACCCTACACTGACGATACAGTATATCTCTAAAGATGCCTCTTTCCGATCCCACACTTTATACATTAATGTGGTCCTCAGCCCCACAAGCATAACTCAGCAGTCGTAGCCGAGTGGTCAAGTCAGAGTGCATAAGTACACGTACCTTGAGTGACCGGAATTCAAGCCCGTGACTGATAAATACGGCGCTGTTTCTTGTATTCTCTCTACCTTGCGAACTCCTAACCGTATGGTCGTCCTGGAGTATAAACAGAAAATTAATCAACCGGTTAACGGAGTGGCGTTTTAAAATCTCTATGTCGATTTTCTATTGCAACCTCTTTGGCCTGCCGTAGCCTAGTGGTCAGGAGTGAGAGTGCAGTAGCACGCGCTCTTTGAGTAGACCGGGGTTCAAGCCTGTGACTGCTGAATACGATTAACGTTTGTATTGATGATTTATTGTAAACCCCACTGACCTGGTGGTCGTGCCGGAGTATAAAGAAGAATATTTTAATTCCGTGGAAAATATAGATTTTAGTAGCAAATCTCTCTCCTGGCTAGCAAAATTCATCACAAAGATCATAGACGCACTCTCGATTTCAAGTATTATTAGATTCCGAACATGATGAAGCGAGAACAAGGATGCACGAGACTTCCCCTCTGGACTACCGTCAACAATTTAGTATGTCTCAAAAACATGTTCCAACACAATTAGTCTCTATAATTCGCTTGCCACAGATCCATAAAACTTTTTTACAACGGCAACAGCTACTGGCCAATTCCGATGTCGAACAGCAGCGAAATAAGGTTGATGACCAGTTTATCGTGAAAAAAGTAGCATCCTCCTGCCTCCAGTAGCCGTGCTGCAGTACGCTTTGTATCTTAAGAAGAAATGTTAATAGTGAATATATTTTTTTTTCTCAATAAAACCTTACGCAACTCCAGCCTGAATTTGTAAATACGTGTAATTAAGTATAGATCATATCCCAGTGATAGTCATAAGTATTGACCTATCTGTAAATAATTATACATGTTTTCATCTGTTCTAATCTTTTACTTGAATATAAAAGCACATATCTTCTGTAAAAAAAATAAAAATGTGACATCAAGCTTCCTATGTTAATTCATTTCTTGAATGCTTATGTGAACCTTACTGAGATGGATGCATTTTAATTTGTGTCATGCTTTCCGGCTGTGTAGGGCTAAACTTTTCGTTTAAATAAATAATAATAATAAGGGGGCACGATTAGCCCAATGGTTACGATGCGGGACCGCCAGTATCATGGAACCGGGCTCGAAAAAAAAAAAAAAAAACGCAAAGTCGCTTCATCGGACCTATCCCAGGGTAGAAGTTGCGATTGAGGCAAAGGGTGGCGTCATCTTGTGCCAGTCTCATCACTACCACTTTCCATTGGATGGGGGGGGGGGCATAAGCTAAACCAGGTCTGCCATCCTTAGCTGGATGAAGGTGAGAAGTAGAAGTACTGAATATAGTGCATCGAGTGCGGTGTAGGATAAAGTCACCCACGTTCAGGTCTTAGGCAGACGGGTCGGTTCAAAAAGTGAGAGACAGTCTCCCCCGGACGATAGTTGAGCGGGAGACGCTGTCTCCCCTATTGGTACTACAACTGAAGGGCAAGACCACCCAGCCAAACCATCTGGAAGTGCTTCCTAAGGAACTGCTCTAGTAACAGCCCGGAAGGAAGAAACCAGCGCATTAAATGGAGCAGCGGAATGAATACATTCATCGTGAGAGTATACTACGAATTCTGCACTATTTTTTGCTGCCGCTTTGGACCCCTTCCTCTCTACGCACGCTGACGTCATCTTGTGCCGGTCTCATAACTACCACTTACCATTGGATGGGGGGGGGGGCATAAGCTAAACCAGGTCTGCCATCCTTAGCTGGATGAAGGTGAGAAGTAGAAGTACTGAATATAGTGCATCGAGTGCGGTGTAGGATAAAGTCACCCACGCTCTTACGCAGATGATATAAAACTCTTCATCTCGTAAAAACACGGTGACAAATCTGACGCAATCAACGCCCATGCCACTGCCCTAATAGAAGAACTTGATCATTATCTCGAGACTATTGGCCTATCCATAAATCCGACCAAGTCAGCACAAATGTCTTTCACCAACTTGAAGAAGAAGATGAATATAGCCATCCACATCAATGGTATTAAAGTCCAAAAGGTTTCTCATCACACTGATCTAGGGCTCACCTGGGATGAAGGCCTGACCTTCCAACAGCACTTTGCCAACACTAAAGCAAAAACTCTGTCAGCAATGTGGGCGATAAGACAGGAACTTACTGGAGTAAACAACCAAAAACTTGCTACTCACTACATACAAAGATATCTTGTTCCGATTCCCATGTATGCCTCGACGATTTGGTCCTCTGCATCCCTCACTAACATCAAAAAATTCATGGGTATCGAGTACTGGATTTTAAGGTGGTTGAACCGTGTTAATGGCTACCCTTTCACCATTTCGAGATTAATCATGTATGCTAACCTTGGTTGCACTTCTTGGAATCAGTTGCTCATTACAGGAAATCTGCGTAATCTCTGTGAACTCCTCACCGATCGCTTTGACGCTCCAAATGTCCATAATCTTGTTGTAGGCCCTAGGCTTTCCCGCGCCCTTTGAAATAATGCATGGATTCCCCTAAGAAGCTTATTACAGAATTTAACTATGCTTAGAAGATGTTTTCCGTCTAACATCCTCCAAACGAACAACACCCTGAAGATTGATCCCCACAAGTTCTGTGATGAGAAAGCATACAGATCTGAGAAGATACAGGATATGTACCACCACATACAACTGTAGAAGTTTCCTGATTATCTCCTTCAGAATGGAATCTCTCATCAACTCTACTTTGCTGAAGAATTAATTTGTTTTAAATCATTATGTGTTTTGTATATATATGTATTAGCTGTATATGCATATATTAGGACGCGTATGTGTTTATGTCTCTACCTTTTGCTTATGTTACTGTATATATTTGTATCTGCTTTATTTGCTCACTTTAGATGTTATTTGTCGGAAAATAGAAACTAATGTTTCTATAAAATAGAAATAATAATAATATGCGTAATTTATGTACGATTTCTATGTTTGCTCTCTAAGTTTTAATGTACAAATGTATATAGGCACCCTCCTAGCTGAAGCATATGTAATAAATTGAATAAATAAATAAATTTTCTGTTTATACTCCGGCACGACAACCAAGTCAGTAGAGTTTACAATAAATCGTCAATACAAATATTTATCGTATTTAGTAGTCACGGGCTTGAACACCGGTCCACTCAAAGAACGCGTGCTATGCACTCTCGCTCCTGACCACTGGGCTACGTCAGGCCTAAAATAATAAATAAGTAACGAAGCTAGAGACAGACATTTCCGTCGTGACAATGTCCACGACGAAACTACACACCAAGTGGCTGGAACGATTCCCGACTATTGAGGTCTGCGAATAGCAGACCGGCCATCGTTAAGAAGAACCTGATAGTTCCCACAACCTTGGAAAAAATCAAACAGGATGTGAGCGACCAACTACAAACAACAATGAATACGGACACAACGGAACTAAAACTGGAGGAGGAGCAGCAAGTGCAAGAACAACAATTTCAAGCAGCCAAAGTGGAAACAGACAAGATCGCGATATCGAAGGATAGAGGATATCCGGAATGGACCTCACAAAGACCCACACCATACCGAAGCAGAGACCCAACAGAATCCTGTGGCAAGTCACTTGTGTGTGTGTGTGTGTGCGTGTTGACATGTGTTTTTGTAAGGGGCAGTTCCTAGAAATTTAGTTCAACTCGGCCTCGTAACTCTGTGAAGAACGGAATCAACTGTAAAGGCCAGAAATGTGTTGGTGTAGGTTTGTGCGCGTTCTGTTCTAGCCTCTTGGCTACCCAGAAGCATTAGTCACCTGGAGAGATGATTCTGTGTATTCGTCCACACCATGGGAAGGTGGACCAGTCCCAGTGCAGCTCGTACCATCTCAGTTCGAGACTCTGACCCACCTGATATTGCCAAGAAGTGGGCCAGATTCCTTTGGGGGGGGCACACTCCAAAGAAGGGGGGAAAATTCCGTGGTGAAAAAAAAAAAAATCCCAGCTTTACAAGAGTGCTGCCGAACGCGTAAGTGAGAGAAAAGAGAATTTAAAAAAAATAATAATAAATAAATAAAATAAATAAATTCATCCCGCACACAGGCAGCAGTAACAAGCACCACCCATGTGCAGGAGAAAGAAGAAAAAGAAAAGAAATTTTTAGCCGGCGGCCAGGTTGCTGTCTGTTGGTGGGCTCTGTATCTTGTTCTCCTACGTGAAAAGACTCCAGCAGCGAAGTTCTGTAGTGGCGGAAGATTGTCAAGATTTTGTAGGAATAAGTCCAGGTGATTCTGAGAGATTTCCGTAGCGTTGATCAAGTTCTGTCGAAGGTCTTCATAGAGGAGGGGCATTGAAAGAGCAGGTGCCATCAGTGCTCTCTATTGCCACAGTGGCGAGATTCGTGGGGTAGAGTCCCAATTGGCGCAATTTCCCATTCATTGAATCGTGGCCGGTTAGTAAGTATGTGGTCTCAAGTGACGGGGAAACCATTACTGCACGGATTTCGAAGCAGGGTAGGTGACTTCAGGTAAAAATCTTCTGGTAACTTCTCCGAGGGTTGTGGTGTCCCAGCGGGTGCCATTCGTTGACAAGTTGGTTGTAGCATGGTTTCATTTCTGCTTTGGGAGCTTCGTCGAGGTTCAGCTCAATGTTTAGGATTTTCGTCGGTATTCTCATGCGTATCCTAAAGCTTAGCCCCCGGAAAACTACATATAAATCGAGTGGTAGTGTCCCAGCAATTACCTGGATGACTGGGTGAAAACATTACGGCAGATCCTGCAGGTGGCGAGCAACATTGACCGTTGTATGGATGCTGATTTTTCGCGCATCTTCACAAGGCTGACCATATGAAACCAGGCGCCCGCCGCATAGGTCACAATCGGGAAGAATACCGCCTTATATTATAGGAGCAAGCACCTTTGGACAGCCCCCACTCATTTCTGGTTATCCTAATAACTGATCCTGAAAGTTTTTTGATTTTATTGCCAAGGTATTAAGTGCTGAAGGACAGATCACCTCAGTAGGCGAATAATGTATTATCTCAACAAAAACGAAGTATCACTAGCATCAACCGCACTATGCCGCTATAAGAGCCACCACGGAAGGGAAACCAGAGAACAACAAAACGCAAAGACAAGAAACCACTAGCCTGGGAAAGAAGCTACAGCAGAGGATAGAAGAGATAAGAGTGAAGATAGGCGAATTCCACCAGCACCAACGGGGTGTCAGATGTAAGAACCTGATCAGAAAACTGAAGGCCATCCTCAAGAAAGACAATATCCACAGCAAACACAAGGCCTATAATCAGACGATTGAAGAATATCTTGATATCCTCAAGTAGAAACTCCTGACACTCGGAAAGAGACTTTGCTGTTACATGGAAAGTGCCCAGTGGAAAACAGACAACAGAATATTTAATGAAAACCGGAGAGCCTGCTACAGGAAAATCGGACAAGAGGAGAAGGAAGGCAAGGAACCCTCCAACCAGAAGGCACCTGAAGAGTTCTGGGGTAACCTGTGGAGCACGAAGTTAGCCATAACGGCCGTATCCCCCTGATAGATCTAGAAAGAAAACCAAGAACGTATAAGAGATGACAGAATGGGAGATGCGGGAGGAAGAAGTAAAACAGTCGATCAAGAAGTCCCACAACTGGCAAACCCCACGAATAGATAACATCTGCAACTACTGGTACAAGAAGTTCAGCTGTACACACAGGCACATAGCGGAGCAGTTCGCTTAGATAATAAGGTACCCTGACACAATCCCAGTGTCTCTGACTCAAGGAATCACCTGGCTGAAGGCTAAGAACAAAAACATAGAAAAACCCGGCGAAGTACAGATCAGTCACCCGTCTCGCAACAATGTAAAAGATCCTGATCAGCTGCACAACTAAGAAGATATCAGACTACTTGGAGAGCCAGAACATCATGAGCGAGCAGCGGAAGGGATGTAAGAAGAGGATGCAAGGCACAATTAACCATTGACACTGCAGTTATGGAGCAAGCCTACAAGAAGCACCGCAACCTGTACAATGCCTACCTGCGCTGGTAGCACAGTGGTATCATCACAATCCTCTCCACACAGGGTGGAAAAGGCCCGGGTTCGAATCCTGTCGATGACGCGAGGAACTTTAATGGGCTTTTTTCACTCCTTGGCTGAGTTAGTCGGTCTCAGGCGTAGATAGCAAGGTTCCTCCCCCTAGAAAGTGGGAGTTTTTCGTCTAGCAAAATAGACAAAACGACCATAAAACACACGCAATTAACAGACATAAGACACACAGCACGGCAGATGAATTTAATTATTCGGGTGGCCTAAAAATAGTAGTTTGTACACGGCCTACCTAGACTACCGCAAAGCCTTTGGCTCCGTGCCCCATAGCTGGCAGATAGAGACACTGAAGATCTACAAAGTCAACTCAACACTGACACACTTCCTAGCAGCAACCATGGCAAAATAGAGGACCACCATCAAGGTCGAGAACATCACGACCAGACCGATACCCATCAGAAGACGAATCTTCCAGGGAGATGCCATAAGTCTACTATGGTTCTGTCTAGCACTCAACCCACTGTCCACCATGCCCAATAACAGACAATACGGATATAACTTAAAATAAGGGAGGAAGAACCTGCAAACCCTCTCTCACTCGATGTACATGGATGACATTAAACTCTTTGCTGCAAGTGAGAATCAACTCGAACAGCTACTACTGATCATCGAAGAATTCAGCACTGATATCAGGATGCAATTTGGCCTAGACAAAAGCAAGACCCATGGATTTCATTAAGGACATCTAGTCGGACAAAACTACCAGCTGACGACCAGTAAAGAGATTGAAAGCATGACAGAGGGAGAGACATACAGATACTGGGGATGATGCAGGCCTACCCGTTAGAACACGAGATCAAGGCCCGCCTGATTGAAAAATACCATCAGAGGTTGAGAAATTTGCTAAAATCAAAGCTGAATGGTGGGAACATGGTCACAACCATAAACTCTTACGTAGTCCCAGTATTAACGTACTCTTTCAGGATCGTAGATTAGACCAACATTGAGCCGGAGGAGATTGAGACCGACCAAGAGCCACCAATACCAGTCGGCCATCGAGATACTGACCATAGCCTGTAAAGAAAGAGGGGTGAATTCACTGACTTCGTTGAACAGGAGAAGAAGGCGATTAAGAACCCGTGGGATTATTTCGGAAAATACAACACCACTCTACCAAACCAAAAAAGATAGACAAACGGCACACAACTCTCAATAAAGAGACTTACAAAGACAGAAATATTACAGAAGAAGATACCCTATGGCAGACATTACAATGACCTCCACCAAGACTACATAGATAAGATGGCTTCCAACATTTGGCTGACGAAAGGAAAGCTCTTCCCATAGACCGAAGAATTCATGCTTGCCATCCAAGATCAACTAATCAACACCAGGAACTACAGGAAATACATCGCCAAGTACCTCGGAGTAACAGGCGACACGGCGTGCGCCTGAAACAATCCAGCATATCGCTGCAGGATGATCACCCAGACGGAGTACACTCACAGACATGACCAAGTAGCCAGGATAATACATCAGAAGCTAGCGCCAAAATACCAGCTGATCAAAGAAAGTTTACCGTAGTACAAGTACGAGCCTCGGGCCATACTAGAGACCTCTACTCGCAAACTGTATTGGGACCATGCCATAATAACGGACAAGAGGATCTCGCAGACCAGATATAACCCTCATCGACAAGAAGAAAATGGCTACCTCCTTCACCAAAATAGCGGTGCCCAACACTAGCAACCTTCAGAAAACATGCAACGAAAAGATAGAGAAGTTCTCAGACCTAAGAACACCGTGTAATCACTGGCATGGTGCCAAAGGCCCTACATAAGAACCTAGTAGCAATAGGCCTCCCAGAAAACACTTACATGGAACTCTAAAAAGCCGCGATCCTGAACATCTGTAGGATTAAAGAGTTCCTCGACCAACAGTATTAATAAGAACAATAATAGTAACCGGATACAACCAACTACCCCATACACTTGGTACCCGTCACAGGGAGGAAAAGAAACCCGTTAAGGAGAAAAATGTTTATTATTATAAGCGGCATATGGATGAGGGGGTAAGAAATAATAATTTCCAGATTTCTATTGGTTCAATTTTAATGAAATTTAGGATTGCTCTACAAATATAAAATTTCATGAAAATTCATCCAGTAGGAGTCGCATTATTGCATACAGCAGACGGATGGATGGACATGGTGCATTATGAATGTATGATAAACATTTTGCCTATTCTCAGTCACTGATGTTTTTATTTGTCTTTGTCATGCGTATTATCCAGTCTTTTTCTTAATCCTTTCTTTTCCAATCAATTTTTTTCTTCACTCTCTCTCTCTCTCTCGTTTGGTTTGTTTTTATTCCATTTCTTCTGTTTTTCTCAAGAAATGTGTTTTTTTTCCCCATTCCTCAGTTGTTTAATTTTTTTGTTCCGCTTTTTTTTTTAATATACATATACAGAAGTATTCTGAACGTATTTAATTTGATGTGCGACGTTGAAAAGGCTAAGATAGCTTGCTATTCGTGAACTCTTCTGATATGCAGTAATGCGTTTCAGAATTCTGTACTTGGACGATACAGAAATGATTGCGTGTGTGAAATTACCTTAGTTTTGGTACTTCCAGAGTTTCAGTTATCGATGTGTTTCGTTATCGGGTATCTTTGTTTTAATTATTTGTATATATTTTGTCAAGTTCACTGGAGTTTTCAGTTTGCCTAATGACAGAGTTACAGCGTACTTAAGAGGAGTTTGCCTCAATATAGTACGTAGAACACTTCCGTGGGAAGTGTTCTACGTACTATATTGAGGTAAACTCCTCTTATTATTTTACAAATATTAATATCAACGTAGAACGTATTGAGCATTACAGCTCTGATTCATACTATATATGCATTTATATACACTAATGATTAAAACGAGAACTAGTTCAGCATTTCATTTGTAAACATTGTACATTCTGACAATACATTCAGGTGTAAAATCAGTTACTGTATTTCAATTTAGTTGCGTATGTAATGGTACACTTTCATTAACCGTATCTGCAAGGATTAGTCACTAATTGGGATTCATTAAACAATGACAGCAGTCGCGTGTAATCCCCTCTCGATCCCGAGCTTTTTCATCCAATAAGCGCAACAAACTTTCTCAAAAGGCGCATGATACTCGTTCCTCTCTCTCTCTCATCCCAGGAAATTTGCACTATCGATTCTTCTCTTCAGTAACTGTTATGTCCCCCCTGACCTCCCGCTTCTTTTTTTCCTTCCGCATCTCAAGAAGGCGACTGTAAACATAAAGTAGTAATATGAGTCCTCTTTGTCGCCAACGTCCTCTACCATAGGCCAGTAGCTGTGCCATAATGAAGTGGTGATGGTGCAGTATTCATGAACATCGGGTCTTCCTGGCTAGATACTGAATGTCGAAATTTGCCGGTTATGACCTCATTTGAAATCTGCATTGCTGGCGATTATTAACTAAATAAATCCCTTGACTAAATCTTTCGACATGTGATGTCATCTGTTGCACGAATATTAAAATCATGGTTACTTTTTTTTGTAACTTACACATAAACGTTTCTAAATGGAACATAAATACGTCTTACATGAGATGGTAAGTTTTTAATTTTCTTTTATGAATTTTTATCTGCAGCGAGTACTAAACTGTTGCTAACTATTGAGGGAGAATTCGTTAATAATCTGATAATGACAGAGTACTGCGAACTCTCTCACTTGGTAATGGATTTCTTAGGTAGCTTACTAATGGAGTCTATAATATTTTCTTTTAATGAAAATGTGGTTGAGGTCTTGGGCTGTTAATTGGATTCTCTAGGGTTTTTTATCCTGAATGAACTTTAATAGTAATTTGGTCTGCTGATTAGTATCAGATAGCTGATCAGATATATCATCGTGTTCATCAAAGATAATCGATATCCACTGTTTAAAAATCGCATCTTTAAACACTGTTTGCGATGTTTTCCGCTGTGCACTTTTTGCAGTTCACAAAAAGTTTGAAGTACAAAAGATTCACCCTGTTGACTGTTATTATGACGGAACTGCTTTTTATTTACAAATTTATTGATGTCGGCCACCAATTGGAAATTAGCCTGGTGAATCCACAAGGTCCAGTGCTCATCGTAAATCTGTTTAAGTTAACGAATCAACTTCTAATCCTAGTATCTTATATTCTAACGCCGTCCGTATTCGCTTCATCCCTTCCGGAGTACGTAAAGGGGAAGCAGTCAATGTGTAAACTATGTAGCACACGTGAAATCCCTCCCTCTTACTCCCCACTCGGCTAACCGCAACTTCATTGGTACCCGCACCAATCGGAATAAATGGAGTAAGCACAACAGTAAACAGATCCTGCGATTGATACAAAAGCAAGACATGATTTTATTATTTTTTCAATAAACCTGTGCTTTTGGACACTTCACCAAACTCGTCGTATTTTTCCTTTTCTTTTAGCAGCAGACTCATGGAATACGTTGCTGACCATGTATTATGACACTGATTTGACCTGCAAAAGTACAAAGCCGTAGCCGAGTGGTCAGGCGAGCAGGTGCATAAGTACACCCTTGAATGACCGGGCTAGCCAGGTGGGTAAAGTGCCTGCCTGGCAAACCAAAGATCGCGGGTTCGAATCCCACCTCGGGCTTGGATCAGAGTAGAAAATGCAGAAACCTTGGGAGGTGCAATATGGCCACAGAAGCCGATGCGCCAACAACTAACAAAAAAAGAGAAAGAGTGACCGGGATTGAAGCCTGTGACTGCTAAATACAGTGCCCTTTCTTGTATTCTGTCTATCTTGTGAACTCCTCTGACCGGTTATTCGTCCCGGAGTATAAACAGAAAATTTATTTTTATTCATCCAGGAACATTCATCCATTCAACACCACCATCACAACCTTTTAACAACTCGGTAATTTTTGTATATTATGCAGATACTGTTAATGTAATTAAGGATGTGTCCGGACATGGACGTCTCTTGTTTTCCCAAAAACCTGTGCGTTAATTTTAATTAATGAAACTTGCTTAGGAGCCCCTTCAGAGGTGGAGTGGAGGAGGGGTTGCAATGGTTCATAAAGGTAACATTCTAAATTATGCTTTATTTCAATGAAGCCCTCTCTTTAAGTTTCGTTTCCTTGAGTTAGCGTTTTCTCTAATTATTTGCTTTTTAAACTTTCTGTTCGTATGAATTTATTCATATTTTGGATTACTGTTGAGTAGTGTATCCGAAAGGGCGTTGGATTTTTGTCAGTACTTGCCTTAAGGAGAATATTAACATTTTAGACTTCTCTGGGTTAAACAACCCAGAGTGTTTCTGGTACTGACTTAAGTCGCTATTAATTACTCTTCTATGGCAGCTTGTCCGAGTGGGTGGAATTGGCATTAGAAATTTAATATCTTCTGCATAGGTTAGAACGTAATCATTTCTCACTCTAAATGGAATAAGCACAGCAGCAAATAGAATTGCAGACAACATATCAATCCGATGCTTCCTGTATTTAACACCGTCAAACGCAGCTTCAATATCGACATAGACATAAAGTACTACTCATAGTAGTTCTTTGTTATCAGATGCCATAAAGTTGAAGATTTCTAGCAGGTTAGTGGCAAATGGCCAGTTTGGAATAGTATAATGATATTATGGGAGTGGCCAATAATATAAGATTAGAAAGAAAACTCCTTAATACTTTATACTTTTTATACTACTTAATACTACTTAATTTTTTATACTTAATACTTTTTAATAGAGCGGGTGCACTTGAAATAGGCCTGAAATATTTAGCAGCCGTGGTGTATTTTTGGTAGTGGTCTGATGGTGTATTGATTCCACAACGACGGGAAAACTTGCTGTGCAAGAATTGCATTAAAATTACGCCTATAGAATGAAAATCCCAAGTTTCCTCGAGTAAAAAAAAGCCATGCAAATTTTTTTCCAGCACCGACTAATGTTGTCACTGTGTGTGTATGTATGTAAAGTCCTTAAATGTTCCTCTCGCCACTACGGAGATTTGAACCCGGGCTTCTTTCACACTAGATGGAAGGACAGTGCTTATAACCCTTGTGTTAGTCATGAGGACTTGTAAACGTCCTACCGCTGTTAATTTTGCTAATGTATTTCGTTGTATATTAAATCGAGATATTTTACTTCTGAAAACAAAGCGAAAAAATACTTGAGGGAAAAAAATCGCATTCCTTGAATATAAATAATGCCTTTTTGTTTACTCAACCTCAAATAGCATTAATGCTTCGGTTATGAGAAGTTCTGTTTAATTGGTAGTGCAACGCAAAGGAAAGTCGTTTTGATAGTCACAAAATGGAAACTCAATGACATGAAATAATCTTTTATACTGGAAATTTCGCTTTGCAGGCAGCCTGTTTCTTGATATAAAGAATTCTAGGCCTACCTGGTGATTTTCTCCGGCATCACTCTCCTTCTCTTCCCCCCCCCCCCCCCCGCTTAGTTGTTGTTAAGTACATTGCAGAACCAGAGTTGCGTTGTTATGTTCAGCTGAGCTTACAAACTAAATTGGATTGTCGTAAAAACACTGTCATCTCTTCTGTCTACCGCCATCTTGATTAGTGGGTATTCTTTAGTTCGCGCATGCGCGAATTACATCCGTGAAAAAACTCGATGAGTCTGGCTGTTTGCGCAGACCCTTTTATTGTATGCATATATCGATTTTCCAGGTCTGTATTAAATCGGAGACGCATAAAGAAAGACAAAATGAAAAACTTTCTAATATTGCTGTAGTTCCGTTTTCACGAATGGCACGTAACATTCGTTTCCGTGAAAGAAAATCCCCGACAGTTTTGTGTGTCGTGATATTTTTGACACTTTACGACAAGCTGGCAATCTCTGCAGTTATATACGAAAAACGACACACATACACACACACACAACAAAGCGGAGCTAAGGGTTCCACAGGCACGTGCTGACCTCCCTCCCCCCTCCTCATCTCCGCAGAACATAGTTGTGCATTGATCGAAGTTCACCCTCAGATCCTACTTGATGACCGCTGAGACAGAAACAAGATTGACGACTGGCTATGCCCGGCTTCTTGGATCCCTTAAATCTCTGAGAGATTACAGTAGTGAGGATGATAAATGTCTATTTGATCTCTGTGATATTCAAGGCGGAATAGATAGAGCGGAAATTCTTCTTTTAGACAGTGGACGTCTCTAGAAAGATCGCCGAACACTTGGCCCTCAGTGGTGGCCATATTCGTTTTGAGGTAGGCATAAACGAATCTTTTATTTCAAAGAAACAGTTTGTAAATTCCCCCGCACCAAACATTTGTTAGAAGCTAACTCATTTCAACTACTCGGTATTTCACAGAAACTAGTTAAACTCAGTATCATAAAACGAGACCGTTTGGTTGTTTACTGGGAAATCTAGAAGAATTATAACTACATTTCTCCGTTCTGTCATTTCTCTAAAAGTTTTCGAAATAAAACTCTTCCAATTTCTCAATTATTAGAAGGGAAATGCTGATAAATTGGACGCAATAAAGTATTCGAATGACAAAATAATCTGTCAACGTTACAGTGTGATGTACGAATATAAACATAGAAACAGACTTAACTGTGACAGCCGACGATGTTGAGTCCGGCCTAACAGTACCTAGCAGGTTCCAGACGATATAATCGGAAATGTTTATACTTAAGATGATTTCTAGGCAGACGATCAACGGAACGTCCATCATTGTTAAAGAAACAATCGTAACTCGTGTGTCATTGTTAGTGGAGTAAATGTGGCGCATGTATCACCGTTAGAGAAATGAACGCAGCACGCGTATCATTGTTTTTCAGACGATGCAGCTCGCTCATAGAAAAATAAGCGGTTCGGTGAGGATCGTAATTCAAAGGATGTTTTTGTTTTGGTTTTTTTTTTCCGAGAGAAAGAGAGTCGGACGGCACTGAGCTTGTTGTCAGTCATTAATGATAAAGCACATTTTCCAAACCTTTCCGAAATTTATTTCGTGTGATGAATACACCAATTTGTGCATGGAACTATTCCTGGTGTCTGAACCACGTATACATTCCCTAGTGGGGAGATGCGGATCTTCAGCTCTCGTCTTCCAGCCTGCCATTCTTAATAGCAGTAGATGGGCGCTGCTCGTGTGTTTTGAAACTTCAGAAGAAATCGAGAAATCCGGCTTCCACGTGACGATCTGGGAATTAACGGGACTCGGTACAAAGGGAGAGACGGGAGTGTTTTGTATTCACATCGGAGAGTCTTATATGACTGTGTGGGCAGATGAGCACTGTCAGAAGACTGCACGTCCTCCAGAACAAACAGTCGGCTTCTTTGAGATGCGGAAATGTAATTTAAGAAGGAAATCCTGTAATTAGAGTCTCTTGTAAGACTTCTGTGACTGCTAAGCCTTGTAACAGGCCAACTTAAATTTTTAATGGCGCCGCTCCGTACCGTGTCACTAATTAGCCGCACGGAAAGAACTCGATGCGGATTACTTGCGCGTTTCACATCTGCACTGTTCGGTACCTCGGATGACGCCCTCTGCAGGCATTAACTTCCCCCCCCGTCTACTCCCCCTTTCCTCCTTTTGTCCATGTTGTGCCATAATGGAGGGAGTAAATGGATTAATTCAATCACTTCGCTACTCACTAGTCTTAAAACAAATTAAAATGCAATTCTAATGCTCTTGCTCAGTTTCTTAGCGAATTTGTAAGTCTAATTCCACCTCCCCTCGCTTCCTAACTGGAGGGAATGACTTCTCTTGGACTCGTACGGCTTGGGAACATGACTCGTTAGCATCCTAGTTAAATTACCCCCGAGTGTGCGTGCATGAAGGACAAATGAGAAAGGTGTAATAATGTTTTGTTCCAGCAAGTTCATAAAGTATAATACTTTTCGTATAAGATTTCTTTTAGTCCCTGCAACTGCCCTGATTATGTCTCGGTTAGCGTGATTTCGCTTGACGTTGAGCTATTGGATATTCGTTTAACGTCTTGTTTCTTATTACGCCAGTTGAGATTAAGGTTCTCCCCAGAACTACTTTGTGACGTGTAGATGTCGTGACGCGGGTTACCGCGGAGCTGTGTTGTCACTACACACGACGTTGTCATCAACCTTCGACGTGAAGATTGTATCATTGCTAGTTCGGTGGTTGTGTACTCTGTGTGTGTAGTGTTTCGTGATATACAATATTTATTTAAATAATAATAAATAAATAAATAAATATTCTGTTTATACTCCGGGACGACCAAATGATCAGAGGAGTTCACGAGATAGACAGAATACAAGAAACAGCACCGTATTCAGCAGTCACGGGTTTGAACCCCGGTCACTCAAGGCACGTGTACTTATGCACCCGCGCGCCTGACCACTAGGCTACGGCGACCTTTCTCCTCCTTAATGAATGAGAGTTAGAAATACCCAGATTTTGAAGGTGGGGCGAGTTTGTAATTGTGTGTCCTTAAACACACACCTCTAGTCCGTACATTAATTTCTTTTGGGATATTAGATTTGCTTAACTGTGTTTCGCTTAACGCTGGACTTAGTTTAGGGACACAACTACGACGTGAAGATAAGTCCGGCTGTTTGTAATTTAAAGTGTAAAGTAAATAGTTTGACGTAGTCGAGGGTAAACGTGGGGATACAGTAGTACTTGCTTTTGAGTTGACCGTGTTCAAGCTCGCATGACTGCTGAATATTGTAATATGTTATATCTGGTTAATATCCTTTACGCTTTTGACAGGGAACCTGAAGGAAGTGTTATAAATGAGGGATATAAATAAAGGAAGTAAATTTACTGATAAGCTAACCACTGAACGTTGAACTGGAATCTTATTTTTTGATCTTTATAATCTTTAAATTACTATGGAGTAATTCAAAGATTATAAATCAGAGATATACCAGACGCCATGATACATTATAAATATGCGACTTCTGCTCATGAAGTGGTACAGTATTTGCTCGTCTGAATCTGCCAGATTCGGATCTAGAAAAGTTAGACAGATGGGCTGAGAAGTGACAATTAAAGTTTAACATTGACAAATGCAAAGTACTGCATATGGGTAGCAGTAACCTGAGAGAAACGTACCAACTGTATGGTACTACACTCAGGGAGGTGGAGAATGAAAAAGACCGGGGGGGGGGGTAATTGTGTAGTCAGACATGAAGTTCTCTGAGCAGTGCAGACGGACTGTCAGAGCAGGTCATGGAGTTTGTCAATGATATATAGGAATTTCGCTAGCAGAGACAAGGAAGTAATTATACTTTTGTATAAGGCAGTCATCAGGCCACACCTTGAGTAATGCGTACAGGTCTGGAGGCCTCATTTAAGGAAGGGTGTAGAGTTGCTAGAACGAGTACAGAGAAGGGCAACAAGATTGGTGAGTGGAACAAAGGATGCTCTTACCAAGAGAGACTTAAGTTCTGCAAACTGGGCACCTGCAAGGTGATCTGATTGAGGTGTATAAGGCATTTAATGATTTGAGCAGACTCAACGCTGGTGGGATACTTCCGCTTGCTCAGATTAAGAACCTGAGGGGGCACAGTTTCAAAGTGAAGAACGACAGTTGTAGAATAGATGTGCGGAAGTTTGCCTTTAGTCAGCGGGTAGTTGATTGCTGGAACAGACTTCCATCTGTTGTTGTGGAAGTTGAGAACTTACATAAATTTAAGGCTGAACTAATGCTAATATCATATTCGAGTTTATATTAACCAGAATTTAATGAGTTAATTTTTAAATATAAAATTAATTGATGCTTTTGTGCAAACGACTTACGTATATGGAAATCACAATATTATATCCACAACGAGAATATTTACATAATGGATAAAAGGGTTTGGTTTGCGTTTTTATTACTTTGGGTATACGTGATCAAATCTAGACGGGTTTTTTTCCTCCCCTTCTCGTAACTATTCCTTTACTCTTTTGACAGGGAACCCGAAGGAAGTGTTATAAATAAAGGAAGTAAATTTATTGGTTAAATAAGCTAACCACTGAACGTTGAACTGGAATCTTATTTTTTCACTTTTATAATCTTGTTGGCGGCATACTACACGCCATGATGCATTATAAATATGTGACTTCTGCTCGTGAAGTGTTATAGTATTTGTTCATATGAATCTGTTTGCCAGAAAGTTCACCAGATACTACATTAAGGATTTTTTTTTGAGGGGGGGGAGAGGACTACTTACTGGGCGCATAGAAAAACAGATAGATAACAAATGCTGTTTAGAAAGATTTACATTTCCAGTTGCTAATAAAATTAATGGCTACGTATAATAGGCTTGTTTGTTTAAGTAAACAACGTTGTTTGTAATTAAAATGATATTTGAAACAGTCTTTTGCATAGGCTAGCGAAGAAGAAGCGGCAGTTTGACGTTTGTAATTACAACGATCGTATTAATTCGCGGCCGAATTTCCATCGAAATCGCTGCTTTGGGATTAGCTCGGATACCGTGACTTTGCGTCCGCCCGGGATCTAAGAATACCGGGAATTAACGCGAAAGCCACAGCGGGCTTTTTATTTGCTCTCCATAAAGTTTTCTCTCCAGAAACGAACAAGTGGTGAAGTGGCGCAAATTAACGCGAAAAGCTGCATCTGGCTTAACGCGTGCGAGGATTTTTCGCAGCTGCTGAGCGTGAACATTCCTTTCATCGCGCGCATGAAATCTAATTTTCCGTAGTGGTGGCGCAGGTGTTCGCGGAAAGACGGGGCAACAATGAAAGTTGAAACGGACTAAATTACCGAAATATAATGCCGGAATTACGCACCAGGGGAACGCTGTGGGTTTTCCGTTTCCTATTGCGATTAAAGCGCGCTCAACCTGTCACTAATAAAACAAAAGTTTTTAACGGCGTTGTTTAAGCGGTATTTAGCTAAAGAGGCAATTTCTAGTCGCGCCACCTGGCTGACATATCCGGAAGCTTTGTCACGATAATGACGTCATTACTTTCTATTGAAAGCACTCCTAGTTTCGATAAAGGAAGCACTTACTGCGCCGAGTCTTCGAATAGTTTTTTTTTCTTACTCTTCTTCTTTTTTGTGTCTACGATCACATACGTTCGGCAACACTGCGAGCGGCACTTAGCAGTCGATACGGAAGCCTTCATTACGGCATTAGAAAATTCAAGAAAGAGCGGGCCGGGCTGGGCCGACCAGGGAGGGAGACTGTTGTTGGTGTAGGTTATTGCTCTATCATTAAGGTTATGAAGTCACGTCTGTGTCGTGTCATCTTGCCCCTTTCCGACGTGCTCCGCTTTGGCGGTGCCGTGATGGATGTAGTACAGGCACCGTGGACCCTTCTATTTTGTGCCAGTTTTCTTGCTCGCGCAGGCGGGAGCTTAGTTACATTTATTATGATTTATGCCCATTCGCCGTTGCCTCTGTATCTGCCTACCGTCAGTGCCACTATACGCTTATTAAATTGGCCGTGACGGATATAGCCCGCGCAGTGATTATCTTGTGGGTGCTGGCACGCGTTATTGCGCGTCGTCGTCGGCGGTATTCGATGGGCAGCGTTGATAGGGCACGTTATTAATTTCCCCGCACATTAGCGGGAGCCATTGGAAATTTTGCGACATCAAATGCAGAAAGACTCGATGACCTCGGAGTTGCGGGGGAGAGGGGAGAAAATCACCCAACGAATACCCGCTATTTCGCTTTACTTCTTCTTTCTGTGTTCTTATTCACTCAAGCGACATCTACCTGAACAGCAGAGAGAAAGAAAAATTACATAGTACGATGCGCGCTTTTAAATCTGAGTTGCGGGAAAACCAAAATTACTATGATTAAAGGTTGTTGGAATTATTATCTCCCCCCCCCCTTATTACCTTCGCGTTCATTTCTGTTCTGTATCTGAAGATTCCACTTAAGCAGTCTGCCCAGTCAGCTGAATAATGGAAATGCCAAGAAAATACTTTTATTCCCCGATTACCACGCAGAAATTTATGGGAATACAAAACATTTATTTACGATATTTGCTTTTATCTTAAAATAACGAGCTTAGGGCGCCATCCTACGCCACGAATACAGAGTGGTATCGATTATCCGGAACCCGATTATCCGAACTCGTTGAAAACCGGAGATAATTCCGCTAATATATGCTCTATGCATATATCAATTTCTTCTGCGCGATATTGAAGTGATTTTTATTTTGCTTTCAGATCGTTGTGTGAAAACAGACAATGAGAAATAAATGGATATATTTTTTTTCTATTCCTAAAGTACATATTTACTATTGTTAGCAATTGTTGTTGAGTGCTTATTTTCCAGTTACAAATGTGGTGGTGGCGGTGGTTTTTCATTGTCCTGCTCGTCTATTTCTTTAACATATTGAATGGCACCTCGTTTCACTTTAGTGCGTCTGTTTACCTTTTATTGTAATCGCGTTTTCTCTCATCCTGATAGCTGAAAAATATTCCAGGCTGAAGAGAAATTTAAATATGCAATACTTGTAATATAAAAAATTAAGAAACATTTCGAATTTGTATACCTGCTTTCTGTTAAACATGGAAGGACCCTAAATAAATGTATTTAGGAATAGTATGTGACATTTTTATTTTTTTGCTCGCAGGATAGATTCCCGAAATTCTAGTTGAGTCCAGGAATTAGCTCGCTTGTATGTATTCCATCATATTTCCTGGGCTGCGTGGCTCCTTTTGAAGTAAAATATTGGTAATCGATTCGCTCGGTGATCCCTTTGTTCCTGTTGTGTTTCATTTTTCCGCTCCATATGTTACCACGGGCATTGTCAAGAGTTACTTAACTAAGGAATAAGGAAATTGATTTGACTTCCGTCAGTTCATGCTTACCATCGTTGCTGTGTGCACCCGTCTTCCATCTGTCTCTGCCTCGCGTAGCGTTTGCTTCATCTGTCGACGTCAGACGTTCCTTTCAACGTGTCTCGTGTTGTACATGTATACATCTGTCTAGTGGTCGTTAGTAGGCGGCGCTAGTGTTGCCCGAACGTAGTCATTTCTTCTTGTTCTCACCTTCTGACCTGGTAACTACTGGATACTGTGTATCTTCCAAATGAGAAAACGTAGTAGTAGGTGCGCGTGCAGAGCGGAACAGTCAGAGCAGCTATCAATCTTGCTTGAAAATTTCAGGTCTTAACCCCAATACGATTTTACATTACATCGCTGTTAATTGCCTTATGTAAAGCAATGCGCATCTCCTCAGAATCCAGTTATCGCAGTAACTCCATACGCAGCGTTAATACTTTATATATTGTTAATTTTACTTTAGATCTCTTTTTCCCTGTTTCCTCTTAATTCAGTGTGTCCGCGCGCACGTTCACACACACACACACACACACAAACGAAATACAGCGAAAAATATTTTGCCAGCTGGTGTACACCAGAAATATTTCAGCCCACAGTGATTATCCCCGTCTTCCTTTCTAATCTAATTTTGGTTCAGATGGCTTCTATAAGTGGTTTGACGTCCACTTAGTTTTACATTACCTGCCTTTAGGGTAGAAGAAAGGAAAAATCTTCTGTAAAAGCGGCGCTACCCTCGGCGCGAGATAAAAATGAATCCACGCTTAAACGCTCCGTAATTCAGCGTACTAATCGAATTAACACAGTGCAGTGGCCCCTGGATTATAAGTGTAGTTTCGAGTTGCTGAGCGCACAGTTTCGGAGCGACGAATGCTTTAAGTGTCTTTCCTTAATCGCGGCCTTTAAACTCTTTAACTTCTGTACTACGATTGAATCCGGTATGCAGAGCCGTTCCTTGTGTTGCTTCCTAGTGCAGATTCTTGGTGGCCTCCTGAAATTTGGCTATTCCTGAATCAGTTGTGAACGGTCGTATTATGACACATGGCCAAAGGTTTTGAATTGATTAACCTTAGCGGTGAAAACCGTCTCTCTCTTTTCTTTTTTTTTTTCCCCTTTCTCCATCGCACCCGCGGCCTCTGTCACAAAGTGAGGTGTTTTTTATGAGCTCTTTTGACTGAATCGATGTACCGCCTCTTTCATTGTAATACAGTATACGCCTTGCGTATTTTAAAATCCCCAGTTTCGGGGAACCAAATTCGTATTTTTAAGGAAACATCCCTGAATGAATTGTAAGGTCTGCTTCTAACGAAACCATGAAGGGGATGTACTGTCGAGCATTCACATTAAGAAACTGTCAATGTACGACAAGTTTTGAGACATTTTTTCGCGACCCTTTCGAATAGTGGTAATCTTTAGTTATTGTTGATTCTGCAAGCGAAGTACTTAATGTAATACATGCCATTAGGTGGCACTTTCACCGTACCTCCAATAAACCCCCTTGTGCTACTCCTAAAATTAGCTCCCTTTTTCTTATTGCTCAACGTATTTTGTTTATTTTTTCGCTTTTTAAGAATAAAAATAAAAAAAAAAGCATTAATTACACGCGCGTGTGCGAAGTCTTGCTTGGAAATTGTTTTTCTTCCTCGTAATTACAGCACCACCTAAGATCATTCGTGTTGCTGCTGATTATTTGGAGCCATTTTCTGCCACTTTCTTCAATAGAAAAATTTTCTCTTCTTTATATGTGTACGCCGGGTGTTCCTGGGGGAAATTTTCTGTAATGGCCCGAGTTGCGTTTTACGTTGCTCTACATCAGTTTAATGCATCGTCCCTGAAAATGGTACTTTCAGTTCATCCACGCTCTAATTGGTTTTGGCGACACAAATTTCTCCACATTCAAATGACACCAGGCCCTGTTTATTTATGATTGCTTTACAGATCCAGTGGGTAGGGTTCCTTGCTTGTCACTGACGGGGAATCACACCCAAGGAAGGGAATGGAGTAACCATTCTTTTCATCGATCTGCACAGTTATGTATAAACCAGGGATATCTCCCCCCCCTCATTCATTCTATTATTATTGCGCAATGAGGTTTGCCGTTGCCTTCCAGTGCTTTTCAAATAACCTCGTCCTCACTGCGACCGCATCTTGAGGTTGGACCTCACAAATAAATTACCCCTTTTGTCAAAAGCAGCGTTCACATATGGGTGAATTATTGTTAACGTAAGGAGTGCAATGCTTTTAATTAACAGGTGACCTAATCGCTTGCGCCCGCCACGTGCATTTAATTAATGGAAGACTACGAATATTGCTCGCGAAATAAATCACACGTGATATCAAGAGTGCAGCGCCATCTACATTAACGGAAAGAAAGATTAATGAAAGGCCAATAGTGCGCTTTATCAGTTAGATAAGGAGCTGCAGATTGAATCTTAGATATTTTTATTTATGACCTACACAAATTATGATTTGTGATGCGCGCAAGTTTTGCCCAGAATATTATAATTGCTTGCGGCGACCTGTTTATAAGGATATTTTCCAAGCTGTGCGTGCGCTTCCAAACTTAATTACATGTTCGGCTATGCTGTTACAAACAACGGTCTCTGTGCACATGCGCGCGCCCTTATAACTAAAGAAAGGAATGTCCCATCGTCACTAAATTTGATGACTGTGTTAGTTTGAACTCTCTTACAATCGATGCCGAGGTAATTGAGGACATAAGGCGTCAGTATATTTTCTCTCTAAATTGCCAGAATTCTGTAGTCAGTTTGGATCTTTTGCGAAATTAAAACCCAGAAACATACCAGGATTGATATACATTGTATACTGTATACAATGGATAGCAATCTGCTATCCAACTTTTTATCAGTTAGCAAGATTTTGTTCCTCCAGAAATAGAGAATGATTTGTAAAGTGAATACAACAGGAGGTCCCTGCAATAAGGGATGATTTTAAGCTCTACTGGAATCGCTATCAAGGACTGATCATCTTACGCTCGAATTTATTCTGTGAACAATAAACCTTTCTCGGATATTGTTTTAGGTTTTCTTATTTCTTCGATTAAGATTAGCCCTGAGTACCTTGTAATTTCGCAATACATTTATAAGATGAACAGTTGTAAACTTGTGGTTCCTGACCTCTTCAGACTAGTGAACCGACAAAATTGATGCCCGAGTTTGATGAGCCGGCATACTGTACAATTTTTATTCTGGCCCGTCAAATTATTATATTCTGTATATAGTTATTAATAAAATTATTATTAATATAATTAGCATATATTGTATTGAATTTCTAATATATGAATGGTTATAACTCACGAGCACACAGCTAACAATGCTGTGTGCTCGTGAATAATACTATCAGAATTAAAGTACGTTCATAAACCTTAATTTCGAAAGAGTATTTGATAGGCTAGGAGTTTCGTTGGGCTAAGGATTTATTTTGCAGTTTATGACGTACGACTTATTCAGTTGTTGTTTTTTTGGTTTTTAGGAGCATTAAATAAATAAATAAATAAATAAATAAATATTCATTTATTGCAAATACAGCAAGCCCATCACAGCACATGGCTAGGGGCAGGTAAAAATACAAAGGGAATGATATAAAAGTATATGTACATAGTAGATTTTATATAGATATTAACAAGCTTAGGAATTTTAGTTACGATTTAAAAAAATTGCAGAACAGTTATGAATTTAAAAACATTGCAGAACAGGACATTTGGCTTTCAGTTGCAATTACTGGGTTGGATTATTTTTCTTCATTTTATCGGAGATCTGACTCCTGTAGGCTTTAGAGTTGATTAACCTGTTGCAATCAATGTTTTGATGATTTATGAGGTGAAGAGATGCATTGGGGAACATCCTGTCAATTTGTTTGAGCCTGGAGAGGTTGGATTTGAATTGCTGGTTTCTTGAATTTTCTCTGTTGGAGACAGCTATTATATTGGCTAAGTTTGGTGAATCGCATGCAGATGTGATTAACTTTGCAAGAAGCATGACTCCAGACTCGTTGATCATCTGTTGCAGAGGCTTTGTTTTTAGGTTTTTATAAAGCTGTTGCCTGTATATTGTATGGGGAAAACGAAGCTTACTATTGAGCCATCTAAGAACCCAATATTCTAGGGCAAGGAATTTGTTGACGGTTACTTGAGGAGCACCAGACCAGATTTCGGAAGCATAGGACAGAATGGGAAAGATGCATCTTTGAACATGCTTAATGACTGTTTTTCTGTCTTGAATCGCTGCTGTTTCTTGTTTGATTAACCATTTTGCTTTTTGAATTTTTTGAGCAACATATAAATAGTGGGCATTAAAGGAGAGATTTTTATCAAAAACAACTCCAAGGTCTTTGTGAGCGTAAACATTTGGGACTGGGCAACTGCAATTTTTATTTCTATGTGGTTTGGTTGTTTCTGAAGGGAATAAGTAATTTGAGCAGATTTGCTCGCATTTATATTCAGATTGAGATCTTTCAGGTACTTGATGATTTCACAAATCTGTGAATTCGCATCATTGATAACTTTGCGAATATCATCAGTGGCTTTGGAGATTATAAATAACTTTAAATCATCGGCATATGCCAGTAGATTTGGATTTTCTTGTAGAAGTGGTTGAAGAGATGCTGAAAATATAGTACTGGAGAGAACGGCTCCTTGGGGAATGCCTGTTGAGGTTGTGACGAGAATATTGTCAGTATTAGTAGGGAAGAGGAGAAGTCTGCGATTTAGGCTGTATTGAAGATAGGAAATAATCATTGTGTCAACGGGAAAATGATTTTTTAGTATTTCAAAAGCTTTTTTGAGATCTATGTTGTCGAAAGCACCTTTGATGTCAAAATAAAATATATCGCATTGTGCCTTATTTTGAAACGCAGTTTGGATGCGTACAATGGTGTCAGCTAGGCTTGTTGTTGTGGAGCGCCCTCTAGGACCAAAATGCATATTCACAGGCGCATTAGCGAAGATTGCATGTTGAAGATATGGGAGCATGATTTTTTCAATAATTTTAGTAATTATTGACGAAACAGCAATTGGCCGATGGCCGGGATGGTTATTTCTGCAAGCTTTTTTAGGAATCAGCGTAATCCTGAAAGTTTTCCACTGTCTTGGAAGGAATGGCTGGTAGATGCACCTGGAAATGATATGCACTAACGAATCAATGATGTATACGCTGGACAATCTAATAATAAAACCAGGGATGCCGTCAGGACCTTCACTACTATCAGGGCGTATTTGGTTAACTGCACGCTGAACTGTATTCTTGTTCACAAGTTGGTTAATTAGCAGGGCTTGATCTGGAGACACATCATGTTGCACTTTGTCTGCTTGTTCATACGAATTAAATGCTATAAATCTGTTTTGTATACCTTCAGTGAAAATGTCAGATCTGCTTGTTTCCATATTGCATCTTATCCATTCAGAAACCAGATCGTGCTGTAAGGTAGCTGTTGTTTTTGTAGAAAGTGCTCTTTTATTGTGCTTTAGCGTGGACATAACATAATTTTTGTACGACTGAATTTTTTTGAGTTGAAACAAAGCTCTGCTCTTTTTATATTTTATGTGTGCTGATGAAGTGCCGTATTTCTTCCACTGTTTGTGGTATTTTTGCTTACTTTTAAAATAAGGTTTCAGGTGGGATTTGAACCACGGTTTGGAGTGAGAAGATATTCTAACAAGTTTGGATGCCGACTCTGTTTTCAGTTGATTCAGCCATTTTATAAGAAGAAAGATGGCGTCCTGTGTAGGAATATTTTTGAGAGAATCCCATGGATAATATTTTAAGAGCTGCAAAAACTTTTCTTTCTGAAGGAATTTAATTGATGATATTCTTTTAGTAATTTCCAGAGGGGGGCGAGGATTCCCGCAGCAAATTGTTGCTTGCAGTTCTATACTTTTGTGGTCAGATTTAAATGTAATGTTCGTACTAAGTTTTTCATGCAGTGGAAAGTTAGAGTATACAAGATCAAGCGCTTGATTACCTCTTGTAACAGGGACGTTGATTTTTTTTTAGCTCCTAGAATTAAAAACGAGTCGGACAGCAGCTTCATTTGTAGATTATATTTCGGCAGGGGAAGGTTAAAGTCGCCCATTATAATGATGTTAGTTTGAGGCTTAAGAACAGTAGTGATCCAGTTTATTACTTCATTAATGATGTCATCAGTAGGTCCAGGCGGAATATAAATATTATAAATTTGAAGCAGAGAATTCTTAACTTGGATTAGTACGGAAATTCCTTCAAAGTCGAAAGTATTAGAGTTGTATGTGTTCAAAACTTTAAAATTGGATTTTAAAATTATTGCTGTCCCACCACTTCTACGATTAATTCTTGATGTCATGAATGGCGTGTAGCTAAGATTCTTCGGCAGTAGGAAAACATCTTGTAAAGATTCCTGCATCCACGTTTCAACTAAACATATAATGTCATGCGATTCTTCCACCATTAATGAAATAAGCGTAGACAGTTTATTTTTTATGCTTCTTACATTTTGAAGAAAAATGCTGAGATGGACATTTGTATTAGAAGGATGTTTGCAAACAGATGTATTAGGTGGCAGGTTAAATGGTGGATATGGATTAGGATGAGAATCAGGAATATTATTCTCTAGCTATGCAGAGAGTTCAGCAGATTGAGAATTAGTTGGTACCTTTTCACTAGAGTCGTTGACCGATCCTCCAATAGCTCCATAAAATGGCATGACGAGTAGACCATTTGGCCAGATATCAGGATTTAGATGTTGTTGTAGGTCACAATTCTTTAGCTCAATTCTAAATGATGAATATGTGGGATATTTCGTTCTTATTTTGAACGCTCTACCTGGAATTTCTAGTTCTAATAGTAGCTGGTCCATCTGCTGGGAAGTAGTTTTGGGGTCTAGTCTGCTAACAAAAATGTTACTACTTCTAAGCATCGAACTATTTCTGTTTCTGATTTTAATACAAGACTGCATATTTCTTGTTCCTATTATGCTTGCATATCTGTTGTTTCTGCGGGGAAAGTTAAAACCTGGGGATTTTGTAGGCAAGCCATTATGGGATGGCACTTCAGGATGATGCTCAGAGCGATCATTTTGATAGTGCACGTACAAATTGCTCGGTTTTTGTTGATTACTAATAGTGGTGGATATCGGTTGTCTACCTGTGTCAACACGTTGCGAGGAAGCCCGATTGTGTTCTCTGACAGAAAGAGAGCTAGAGCTTGAGTTTTGGGGTCGCGCAGCTGTTTTTTCTGGAACAAATTCTTCAGCATCTGGACTGAGGACTGGAATTGCAGAAGCCTGATGAAAAGAAGGGTGAGGTACCGGATGGCTTTCGACCATAGTCTTTAGTTCGAGAAGCAGGTGGTAGAATTTACATTGCTGATCTTCTATTCGAAAAAGATGCTGTTTAATATCTTCATTTTCTCTAAATTGTTTCCTCAGCATTTGTTCCAGGGAAGCAAATGAGCGATCATTGTTTGGGGCTGTTGAAGGCAGGGGGGGGACAGTGAGGAAGCGTCATCCGTTTGGGCGGAGGCATCTTTAGTTGACTTCTTTGTATGGTCTGAGGGCTTAGGAAATTGAACTATATTGACGGGGGGAGACGAGGGATGGTCAACGTTGCTAAGGAGATCAGCATCTGTTGGGGTATCCTGGGAATTCAGCTTATGCTGACTAGGAGACTGTAAGTTTGCACTTCCCTTGTGAGCACTTTTGCATGAAGGGCATATGAATTTGTTTTTTAAATTACTGGATTTAGAAAAGTTCTTTATTAATGAACACGCATCACAAAACGCCATACTGCAAATTCCCTTGCAGATAACCCAATTTCGTACTGTTTTTTGACATATATTGCATGAAACCGCTTTTTTAGGTGGCATGTTGAAGAGTTGAGAATGGCTTTAAATATCAGCAAACCGAATGAAACAAATAAGCAGGTGAGCCGTTATTGAAACAGCAGGGAATTGAAGAGAAGAGTATTAAGCCTGGAGAAATAACAAGATAGTTCGGACGTGGGAGTGGCTAACTGCAGAATTGCTAGAGGGCTGCAGGACTTTACAAAAGCAAGAACACTACCAAAGTCACGAACAGCTTTGAGTAGAGGTAAGAACTTCAGGTCAAAAGTCAATAACGTTCCTATTTGTAGCTATGCAAAACAAGGCTCAGAGTAACGTTGCACACTAAAAATTTAAGCTTAAATAAGTAGTACTTATCTTGATGAAGACTTCATAAAAACTATCTATGATTCAGGCGGCAGGATGAAAGCTTCGTCGTCATGAAAACTCCACGGACACAAAAACGGTTGATAGTTATTGTCCAAACTAAGAAGCATATTCTAGTGGGAACGAGCCAATATCATTCAAACCCCAGATTCTTATTTTTTAGATAGAAATAGTGAAACCGCTAAGCCTAATTATCAACAATGCGTATGTGATTACAGCAAAACGCGTTAGCATGCGGTCAGCAGAATGCTAAGCCTAATGAGATTAAGTAGATAACGAGAGGGTTCTCACAAGATAACTCTGGTAATGACAAAATTTTCTCACCTACATAATCCACTTGCTTAGTTCTTTCAGCTGGCACACTTTTCCAGTGAAAGAAAACACTTTAAACACATTAAATAATTCAAAATTCAGGAGCTCGAGAAATCGTGGCTGCACAGAATGACGGCCATTACCTAGCAACTAAGGCCATATTGCTCCGGGAATATGCGGTGGTCATTCCCTGACCTTTCCTCATCCTCTGTATTTAGTGGTGACGGGCTCGAACCCCGGTCTAATCAAGAAAGCGTGTGCTCCTTCCCACCTGGCTCGCAATACTCGCAATAATTGTACAAAAATTTTGTCATTTGTAAGGGATAACATTTGTTCCCACTAACCGGAATAGTTAGTAGGAATAACAAATTACTCAGCGTTAAAAAAAAAAAAAAAAAAAAATGCTATACAGTACACCAAAAGTGCAGGTTGATTTATCGACCTGCACTTTTAGATTTGTCGAGCATTGGTATACAAAGAGGTAAGAATAAAAGCAAGAAGTGAACAAAACAAAAAGATCTTTATTTAATATGGAAAACCAGCATACTTCAGCAAATCCCTACTGGCAGCGATGCAAACTCGTATTAAATAAATAAATAAATTTTCTGTTTATACTCCGGGACGACCACACGGTCAGGGGAGTTCACAAGATAGAAAGAATACAAGAAACAGCACTGTATTTAGCAGCCACGGGCTTGAACCCTTGTCATTTAAGGCTCGTGTACTTTGTCCCCTCGTGCCTGACCACTCGGCTAGTATTATCCGTTTGAAAGCCCTTGGCTTTTGCTGCACCTGCCAAAAAAAATAAAATAATAATAATAGGGAAGCGCGTAATTTGTACTTTTTATCCTTTTTTTTTTGCTGGTGCAGTAAAAGCCTGTGGCTTCTTGCACTATATGGATTATATAGTGCAAGGCATTAGTATATTAATACTAATACATGCGCCTTGGAATTTATTTAAATTGCGCCCAGTATCCTCTTCTGGAATATTTCTTCTCGGAAAATTACCCCTTAAAGACATAATGCTACGGCAACTGAGAGCCTGGTCCGTTGATCTGTGGCTCCAAGTTTCCGTCGCAATATGTACCCGACATAGTTAAGTAGATCAATGAATGTAGCAGGCCAGGAAAGTAAGTTGACATTTAATGTTTACAGGCAAGGAAATGGCCTAACAACATTAAATAAATAATAGAATAGAATCTTTAATTTCAGAATAAGATACATACAGCTAATCCCATCGCAGCATGGTTGGTACCAGGGGTATAATTAAATAATTACATTAAACTAATAAGTAAACACATTGAAATGTGTTTACTTATTATATGTAAAGTTGAATAAGTAAACACATTGAGATGTTACACAGACACATGCCTATAAGTTCTTATACAATCTTTACTGTGACGTATATTCTTGGCATAACAGTCCAGAGCTGAAGTAGCAGGCCGGAACCTAGGGACAAAGCTGGACAAGGGGATCACAGATGCAGGCGGCGATTGGCATCTCGAGGCCACATCTGTGGTGGTCATGGATATCACTATTGACAGGTAAAAGTGCAATTGGCTGGGGAGGGGGACGTGGCTTTCTAAATATTTAGAGTAACGAGGATTTCCTCTCTGTATTTCTTGTGGCCTACCATCTTTCGGAGGTCATCGTCGATCAGTTGGAGTGAGGGCAGCATTTGCTTAGGCAGCAATCAATCGGTGATTGATAGCTGATTATGATTTGCTAATAGCTGTGCTGAAGACCGGAGATAAGGTTGAGGAATTCGCTAAGAGTATTGATCCTAAACATTTGTGTCTGTTATTTTACCCGTAGCCATCTTGAAAGCAGCTTTCTTTCTCCGATGTACGATCGCAACCTGCTTAATTGCGTTGCTCTGAAAGCTGGGGGAAGGTGAAGCTTGGTGTTGGCCCGTTTTAACAGCCAAAATTCCGCAGCGAAGATCCTGTTAAGGATATATATATATATTTTAAAATAAAATAAACAAACAATCTTTATTGTACAGATAACGTGTGTAGAATAGTGCCCATTACGGCAGCAATTCCAGAGGTTACAAAGATTGAATTCCGTGAGATAGTATTAGGGAGATACAATATTAAGGGACAAGGATATAACTAATTACATGAAAGTGATAAATTACAATCATTAAACATAGGACACCAAGAATTTATTGATACAGAAAAATTCAAGAAGAAAGAATTTTTATGGTTTTCTCCAGGATTGTAAGGCAAATTCCTGCTGTCGGGTCATGGCAGCATTAATAGTAAAGTATTTAAACTAAGACTGTCTGTGTGAGGCTGAAGAGCACGTGGATCGTATGTCATTTGATTGTCGCTACTGTTTGGACTATGGACTTCAACTTACTGCAGGACACTTCACAAGTGAAAATAAACCGTTACTTGTTCGACCTCAGGTTGTATTTAATGCTCTTAATACATTTGCTATACTTGTCTTCAAAAGGAGAAATGAAATTCGATCAGTTAACTCAAGATTGACTGTTGTTCTTGTGACTCTTTGTACCTCAGAGTTGGTGTACTGAAACGTGACTTCTAACTACGAGTTCTCACAGTGATTACTTTTATTAGATGGTAACAATGTTATACTGGATTTCTACTGCCTCTGAAGATTCTTCTCTTTGATCCTTGGGAATGCTACTCCAGTGGATTATCCTTTTGGACTTGTATTGTTTGGTGAACTGTTGAAGCCAACTTGGCTTGCTACTGATTGTACATAGTACATATATTTGTTAATGATGAATCTTTCCATATTAATGGAGTTTTGGAGTGAAATTTGGTCCATGATATTTGGACTCTTTCCTCAAAGAGTACAGGAATGTCTTTGAGGAGCTACCTCTGTTTGCTGATCCCGATACCAGGATGGAACTTTTGGTAAGTTGCCAGGCGCCCGTCACACAACATAAAAGCAGAACAGAGCACAAAATTTACACACAAAACACTACACCCACATAACAAGTTATGGCGCTAGCCTCACCACAAGAAGTATAAAAGCGGCTAATGGAGGAATCCCTGGGGTCCGCAACAATAAATAAGATCTTTATTGTACAGTTCACCGGTACACGCAGGTACCACGACCATACAATACCCTTCACGGCACCATGCTAGGGGTTAACAAACGGCAGAGATAATAAAGAAATTGTAAAGATTAATTATAAGCAAATTATATAATAAAAAAAAAAAAGTACTCATAGCAGATAACATTGACTTGAAAGGAAAACTAATACAAAATAACAAAAATAACAAATTGTGATAACAAAAGCTTTTCCTCAAGTCCAGTTTTCTGAGAGTCTCTTGCCCCGCCATAACGATCTGAGATCAGTTGGTAGTTCTGGAGACCACGTGCAGATCTAGGATGATCCGTCTATACTTTTTATCATCTATGATTTTAAATAAGTCAGCATCCAGGGATTGAACCAGGTGGAGCTTCTGATAAGGGAGGAACCGATCTTTCAAATGTAGTCTCGAAGGAAGAGCAAGAAGCTTGGGAGTGGAGCGGAGACCTGATTGGGGAATCCGCCAGCACACGGTGTCCCAAACGTTGGGTGCTGAGACTCTCCCGGCAATCATTTTTACGGTGCAGATGAGTCAATTACAATAACATTACTATATTTTTGGTACACGCCTAATCAAATATTTGCTCTGTGGAGTCTGTAATATGATAATTTTACTTCGGAATATGTTCACCCCCATTCACTTGTCTGATTTGGACAGCTCTATCCTAACTCGTGCAAGCCAGGGTGAGGAGCTGTTAACAATCCTGTGTGATCTGCTGATGGGAGACGCAAGGATCCTGAAACGTCACCTTTGTAATAATATTAGGAATTAGGTCAGGGCACTTAATTAATAAACTAATTTTGCATTATCCACGTGGTATAACAACTGTATTAGATATTAGAATTTTTTTTTTCCTAAATTTCTTCATTAGCAAATTAACCTTTCTCAGCTTTGAAACCATAGTTATAGTTATCATGCACTACTGTAATATAATAATAATAACTAGTAGACTTTACCCACCCCCGCGCATGCTTTTCTACGTAAAATGTAGAGGTATACTGAGTAAGTCAAATCTTTTCTACGTGAAAGACACACCTGTCGAAACGCAGTGGTTTGATATCTAATCAGGAAATGACCTATGTAATTATTTACCTGTTCATTTGCGCTGCATTCTCAAGGTCAAATAAATATCACGGTAAAACTCCAGAACGGTGTACACCCTCCAACATGGCGGCAAGCAAAACAGTGGGAAAGCAGTCATTGGCAGATGCCACTGCTTTCCACGCCTATCCTAGGTTGATATGCCTAGAGTGTTTTTCCCCATATTTGCCGCTGTTTTTAAATTGGGAACGCGTTTTTCTATTTTAAAACAGCGAGATGGAGGGATAAACACCCTACTTAAGCTAAGGTAGGGTGTTTATCGACGACACAAAAACAATCTGAAAAGGGAGGTGCTTTCACCTGTCAACTATCGCCGTCTTCCTCGCTTTCATCGAACTACCAGCCGGTGTATACCATCCTGGACTTCAGCCAATATCACTATGTAATTATTTACCTGTATTTACATAGGTCACTTAAGCAAAGGCTTTTTGCTTCGGGTTCCGTAATACATGAGAAATGTTGCATCCGAAAGAGCAGGACTAGAATATTTGACTGATATATTTACAAACTATAAAAATATTTATAGTATTTACTAAATACTAAACCACCGTATTTACAAATATACAATATTATACAAAAAACGTTACAATGGAACATCAAATGTTAGACAGAGAATCACTTGCACGAGGTTGGTGAACGTTATGGAGGTAGTTGTCAATAAATAATTGCATTTGTAGTGACGTAATTGCTTCGCCCTCTTCTCCCATTGGCTCGAATAAATATAACTAGCAGGAAAACTTTTTTAATGTATAGATAAATAACAATAATTCAGTACTGAACTGTCTAATTGGAAACTATCTGTTGAGAATATACAGTCGTCTTCAATGGACGGAGGAGTATTTGTGGCGGTTCGCGATGATGGCGCTGCAAGCACTTTGTGGTGTAGTCAACTATCTATTTCTATCTAATGTGTTTTTTTTTTTTTTTTTTGTTAGTTGTTGGCGCATCGGCTTCTGTGGCCATAATGCACCTCCCAAAGGTTTTGCATTTTACTGTGATCCAAGACCGAGGCAGGATTCAAAACCATGACCTTTGCTTTTATTTTTATTATATTTTATTTATTTTTTATTATTTTATTTTTATTTATTTATTTTATTTTATTTATTTATTTTTTCTTTTTCTTTTCTTTTATTTTATTTATTATTTTTTTTATTTATTTATTTTATTTATTTTATTATTTTTTATTTTTTATTTTATTTATTTATTTTTTTTTTTTTTAGGTCCTAGCCGCCGAAATCCCAGGAAATTAAGCGGCAGGACCTGCCAGAGTGAATCTACAGCTACTGGGTTCCTGGTCTGCCTCCACGGGGCGTAAGTGCGACAACGTTGGGCCTCAATAGGGGTCCAACGGCTAAATGACCAGATGAACAACGGTACAGAACACAACACATGAACAATTCCCACACACTTTTAAATCTCTGGCATTTCCCAGTGAACTGGTTCACCACAATGAAAGCAACGCGGAGATGGGGGAAACCCCTGGTGCCGTAAGACAACAACACACACTTACACTTACTTACTTACCTTTGCCAGAGAAAACCAATTCGATCCTACTAAAAGGTACCCTTGATTTGAGAAGACCACCCCAAATCAAGGTCAATGGTGTTACAGTAAAACTAAAAACAGAGCTTAAATATCTAGGTTTGATCTTAGACAAAAACCTTTCCTTCACTCCTCATCTAGATCAACTCAGGATTAAGATCAGGAAGTATGCTGCCCAAGTCTCAAGAGTTGCCCGGAAGGACTGGGGCTTAAAGAAGAGAACGCTGTCCCTCTTCTATAAGGCAGTTTTCATCCGGTTATCACCTACGCCTCTGGAGTCTGATACAAGAAGGCCAATATTATTATTATTATTATTATTATCTGTTTATTTCCATAAGGAAACCACCCCGGAACGGCAAAGTGCCAGGAGGGTGCAAGTACATATCAGGGTACGAGATACTACGGGCAGTCGGTTACATATACTGAACACGTAGTCTCGTCCCGAAATATTATATACACATTTTATGTTTAATATATATAGTATTTACACATTAATGATTCTGTACATACATTATACAAATCATATATTTACAATTCACTAATAATTCCATCTATAACTTACATATTTACATAACTGTTACAGAAGGTATACAGTATTTTTCCAGTCAACAAATTATTATTGTTCTTAAAGCAGAATTTTTCACTTTCTTACAATTCTTTGGTACTTTGCGGCCGATTCATATTTCGGTAAGTCTGTACGAATTCTGGAAGATCTCTTTCCGGTATGCTGCATCCTCACACAGTTTTTCGGCATCTATGTGTAGTGAGTTAAATATTTTCGCTGCATTTAATGGGAAGAATCTTTGCAGACTACTAAGATTGTTCAGGACTGGACGCAGTGGGTTATTTACTTCTCGGCAACGTCTAGCAGTGGCACGCGGTTTGACTAGAATATTATCCAGGACTGGAGCATCTACTCTGCCTGTTAGCATTTGTGCGAGAGTGTGTATGTTCCCGTTAATTGTCCGCTGCATCCAGGGTGTGATGTTAAGGTTTGAGTAGTGAATGGCCCTCGAGATAGTAAAAGGGTGGCCAGCAACTCTGTTAAGCCATCTCAAGAACCAGTACTCGATCCCAAGGACAGACTTATAATGTGAATCTGGAGCTGAAGACCAGATTTGCGGGGCATACATTGCAATTGGCAGGACACACATTATAATGTACTTGGTCGCTAGCTGAGGATCCCTAATTCCTACCAGTTCCTGTCTAGTAGCCCATAAAGCAGCGAATATTTTTGTCTTCATATGGGCGAAGTGTTGAGCAAAGGTGAGTCTGTCATTCCCACTTAAGACCCAGGTTCAGGTGAGAGTGCACTTTTTCCAAACTAGACCCGTTCACAGAGATCGAGATGTCATTTTTATTTTGCTTGTAAATTATGGTCATTTGGGCAGACTTCTGTGCATTAATACGGAGCCCGATGCAATCCAGGTAGCTCTCAAATTCTCGGATTGTGCTATTTGCCATCTGGCAAATACCTTCTGCTGATTCATGGTCTTTGGAAGTGATGAAGAATTTTACATCGTCAGCATATGTTATAAAATTGTAGTACCGTGCAAGAAACGGCTCCAGGGCGGCCGCGAAAGAACTCCCCCCTGTGGCACTCCTCGCGAGATGGTAAAGCAAGATTGTAGCTTTTGGTGCTTAACAGTAAGTTTTCTGTCTTCTAGCAGTCTGCTTATTATAGTTAACAAATTTCCTCTTAAATTAAAATAATTCATTAAAATCACAATAAGCGCTGGAATTGAGACGTTGTCGTAGGCTGCGGAGATATCCAAAAAAATAATATCAATTTGTTTTTTCTCATTTAGTGCTTTCTGCACGCGAAAAAGGGTTTCCAGTAAGTTTGTTATTGTTGATCTCTCCGAAATGACTGAGTGCAAATGTGGTGGTCTATGGCTGAAGCAGTGTTGATTGATGGTGGGAAGCAGTGCTTTTTCGAATACCTTCTGTAGGGTGCAACTAACAGAAATTGGTCTGTAATCCTTAGCCAATTTTGGGTGTTTAATCTTTGGTATTGGGGTTACAATGTAATTTTTCCAAGCTTGCGGGAAATCTCCTGACCTAATGATTTCCTGATAGATGCGCAGTAATAGATCTATTATAAATGGGCTACTTATTTTAAGGATGAACATTGGAAATTTGTCTGGTCCAACAGTGGCCTTATTGGGCAGATCGTTGATTGCTTTCATTACGCTCTCTTTGGTGATTTGTATTTCACTCAATGGAGGTCTTGTTGGTTCCTCTCTTGCCGAATAATTTCGCTTGTTTAAATCTTTCAGGAGTTCTAAAATTTTGTTACCATTATTAGTGTTCTCAATTTGATTCAGTCCATGCAGGTTATCAAAAGTGTTATTAGCCCGTTCCTTGAAAATGCATTCGGTCATATTCTCTGTGCTATTTCTATTGCTAGTAATTCTTTTTGCTCATTTTAGTTTGTTATGAACAACACTGCAGTGTGCCTGTCGTTTTGCTTTGATGAAATGTGCTCTTTCCTTCTTATAACGAACGTGATCGGCGGGATGACCCGTTCTTTGCCATTTTCTATACAGTTTTTGCTTCCTGAGGAAACTTGCTTTCAGTTGTGGGTTGAACCATTCTTTTGTTCTCTCAGATATTTTGATTTCTTTTGCTGCTCCTTCCAGTGCTGTTTGGTATAGCTTTTTAGTGATCATTTCTAAAGCTTCGTCTACTGGCTTTCCTTGCGGGTCATTCCAGTTGTAACTAGTCAGGTGACTGAGAATGACTTCTGCATTAATATACTTCACGGAGAAAAGATACTTACTTACTTTGCTTTTCTCAGTTAGTGTGGTTGCCCTGCATGTATTTATGTATCTTCAGTGCTGCTTCTATTTCAATGGGATTGTGGTCCGACTTAAATTTTATGAAGTTCTGCGCTAACCTTATGTCTAAGGAACTATGATACAACAGGTCAAGTTGCTGCATTCCCCTTGTCACAGGTATCGGAAGCTGCGTGGCCTCCCTGTGTTTCGGAAGAGGCAAATTAAAATCTCCCGCTATTATTGTGTCGACTGATGGCTTTAGATTTGCAGCAAGCCAAGCATAGAGTTCATTTCTTGTCTCCTTTGTGTGTTCAGGTGGGAGGTATATGATTCATAACTTAATTTTCACGTGCTCTTTTGAAAATGTAACGCAAATCCCTTCAAAATTTTTTGAATTGGGTTTTCGTTCTCTTATAGGCTGGTATTTATTTTGATAGCAAATTATAACTCCCCCTCCTCGCCTATCTGTTCTTCCGGTTCCCACAGAACCGGAAGAACAGATAGCATTCCATTTGCAGTTTGCGGCCGCAGTTAGCCGATCTAACTGTTTTTCATTTCCCAAACAGGTTTCGATTAGGCAAATGAAATCCAGGTCCTCGTACATCATCATCGTTTGTAAGGTGTGGAGCTTATTTGAGATGCTCCTCACGTTTTGTGCAAACAAGTGGATATGATGTTCTGCATCCCCAGCTGGGGGTAGTTTTTTTGATTGCTATTGAGCCCGATTCCTTACATCATTTTTAACACGTGGTCTGGCCCATCTGTCTCTGTAGGGCTTGACTAAGGTACTTAAGCGCCTGGCCAGTAAGGTACTTACTGGCCAGGCGCTTACGTCTTGTAGGCGAGTTGCTTTATCTGGTGGACAAGAGATTAACAGACCGCGCCTAGGAACTATCCAGCGCTCTCTTCTCCTTCTGTCCTCTCGTGCCTGTCGCACTGTCAGCATCCATGCGCTCCAGGTCCTCACTGGATCTCTTCCACTGGAGATTGTTCGTCATGGGTTGCTCTATCAGATAGCCAAAGGAAGAGCAGTTACCTGCGCAGGTTTCACGACTGACCCAGCAAATAATAGAAACGCTGAAAAGAAGAGACTTAATGAACATCTAACAGACACCTGGCAAGAAAGATGGCAGACCTCAACTAAAGGCGCTGTCACCAAAAGATGCCTCCCGGATGGCAGGGCCTCCTACCCCCTCACACCTGTCTGGTTTTCACCGGGACTCTATGCTACCTACCTCCTCACTGGACATGGCTCCTTCCAGAAAAAAACTACATGACTTCAGAATTTCAGACTCACCCCACTGTCACTGTGGAGAGGATCAGACGTGGGAGCATCTTGCCCACAGCTGTGAAATCTATGAGGACTTCAGGAGGATCCTAATAACGAGACTACGCTTCAACTACCAAAATCAAGAACACCTCACCCTACAGAATGAAGAAACTTACAGAGCCCTGACTCAATTTGCAATGGACCTATTTACCAGGCAGAAAGCGCTACCACCACCTTAGCATCCGAATCAATAGGTCATAATCATGACTGCCAACTGTTGCTGTGCATCCTTGAGCCATGGACCAACTTACACAAGACTTGACCAACAAACCATCCGGATTACAGAACCCAACTTGATCCCTCACATCTGAAGTAGTCAACTGGTCTCCCCACTTGGTTGAGATAATTATTAGCTGTGCAATCAAAGACAGGGTCCACACATACCTTGACAAATTCCTCATCATTGATTCCTGGACCAACTTCTCCCGACCAGATGTGACACATCTCATCAAGAAGAGACCTACCATCGATCCCTGGACTTGACCATCATATCTTGGACTCCTGGTTTTGACCACTCCACTATTCGTTATCATGGACTACTGGACCAGCCTTCAGTCTGGATGCAACACAGACTCACCAAATGGAGTTCCAATGACGACACCTGGAGTAGATCTTCCTGAACATGACCCATCCACCATAGCAGCACTCACACGGCTGGATTTCCACCAAGTGTCGGCTCCAACTGACTGGCCGTGCTAGCTGTACCTACCCTGCACTTGCGGGGTATCTCTCTTTCTCTCTCTCTCTCTCTCTCTTTTTTTTTTTTTGTGGCTTCTTTCTTCTGTTTCCTTCCATTTGTTCTTTTACCTCCCCCACTATTTTTCTCTTACACAATGATTTTTTATATATATATATATATATATATATATATATGTGTGTGTGTGTGTGTGTGTGTGTGTATATATATATATATATATATATATGCCCCACAGGTCTAAATCTAAATACATCAAAATTATTGCCCGACCTATTTGGCCCTAGAACAAGTTATCAGCGAACAACCCTACGCTCTGTTAAAATTACAACCATTGCTCAAGAAACAGCGATCGTCTCATTCTCAAATCTGGTCCTAGCCACTGAAATCCCAGGAAAGTAGGTGGCAGGACCCGCCAGAGTACTCTAGCATCAGTGGTGCACCCGGTCAGCCTCCTCGTGGCACGGTGTGGTAACGTCGGGTCCCACTAGGGACTCGGCGGCTAATAGATCGGAGGAACAAAGGGCACAACACAATATACAGCACATGACCCCCCCCCACATACTTCAAATCTCTGGCCCGATACAATCTATACCCGCGGAGATGGGAGAAATCCCAGGAGCCGTTAGACACTAACATACCTTGCATCTTACACACCTTTGGGTTGCCAGGCTTTACCCATCTGGCCAGCCAATCCAATGTGTAATCCGAGTATACCTGTTTTCTAGGTTAAAAAACGTAATAAGAATGCCTCTTTAAGAATGCCCTTCAATATTTTCGCACTTCTCTGTACCCTTTAAAACACACATTTTTTTCCCCCTGAAATTAGATATTCAAGATACTGCCTTACCATTATCTTATACAACGGGATAATCAGCTCTTTGTTCCTACTGGAAAAATTACTGTACATTATGTGATTGAGAAAATCCCATAAGCTGTCCCAGCCTCCTGTCTACACTCTCCAGAAAAGTTCATATCAGATTGTATAGTTACACCAAAGTCCTTTTCATTATCTACACTCTAAGTTTGGTGGTACCCAATTGGTACGTTACTCTAGGATTACTGCTACCCATGTGTAAGGCCTCGCATTTTCTAGTAAATTAAATTAGTTTCCAGTATCATCTTGGAAAAAATTTTTTTTTTACTCTGTGTGATATGGCCATTCCTATCAGTATTTTAATGCATATTACTTTTGGCTAGCTCACTTGGTTGTAATTTGCGATCTCCCAGATTTCGTTAATTGGTAATTCCTTATGGGGTTGGAATTGACTGCGGTAAGAAACGGTTCCAGCACTCTGTGGGGATCCACAATAGACATCTCTATAGCCACACGATCCATTTCCAGCAAAATTTCTGGGTAGCAGGTCAATGAGGCCTGGACCACCTCAGATCACAGAGCTATTACATTTCAACTCACAAGATCCATTGATTCAACTCCACCACCTCACTACAATATTAGTCGCTATGCCATTAACAAGGCCAATTGGGAAATCTTTGCTCCACCCTGCAGACAACGATCCAGGATCACAATTCTTCTAACCTTCCAGCACTGGACCCCGACCAACATCAGAAATCATCATCCAGACCTGCAATCAATTAGAAGGAAAAGACCACTGCCTAATGCCGTTCCACGCTGATCCCCAGAGCTGGAGCGCCTTCACCGAATTGTACACTCCAAAGGAAAAGCCCTTCAGACAGCTCGTATTTCTTGGTCTCCAAATTTGGTCAACACCCTCCGTGAAGAATATTGAAGAGTCAGAAGTTACTACACATCCCTTATAAGGCAGCGTAAAAGATCATCTTCGGAACGACTCGTGAAAACGACTGGCAATAATGAACCCTGGGGGAGGGGTACCGCATCACCACCAACAAACTCCCCAGGGGCGAAGTTATCTGATCCACTCTCACACCCCAGGGCACTATGACTACATCGTGGGAGCAATCTATGGCCAATATTCTGGACACACTTTTTGCCACAGATACTGCCCTTCTGACAGCACAACAAGAAACATGCCAGGCAAACAACACAGACTTCAAAAATGCTGTAGAAGACCAATTTACCACCAATGAACTGCGGCAGGCTCTCACCAAAATGCAGGAGAGGAGATGCCCCGGACCAGACCACATTGAACCCGAAGTCCTTAAAAATACGGTGCTGTTTCTTTTATTCTGTCTATCTTTTGAACTCCTCTGACCGTTTGGTCGTCCCGGAGTATAAACAGAATTTTTTTTTTTTTTTTTTTCCTCTATGACCTGCCAGAAGATTTGGCACTCATGTGGCCCGTAACTGAACATATTAATTCATTAAAAAAAATAATAATAATAATAATAAATAAATAAAAATCCTCGATGCAATTTCGGTTCAAGCACCTTGCAAGCATAGTATGCGTGTTGCTTTCCGGATTGTTAATGCCTATCCACATATATTAACAATACCTTGTAATACCCGAAATTTCAATCTCCACTCTATCGCTGTTTGGTTCTTCCTATATGCGCGAACAAATATTTTCTCAAATGAAATGTGTTAAATCCATTATGAAGCAGGCTAACAAAAGGCAATTCAGAATCGTGTGTGGGGGGTAAAAACAACAAAATCCCAATCAGATTTAGTACATCTTTCTAAAGAAATTCAGCATCAAAGAAGTCATTAAAAATTCTTACGCTTCGTTACCAAAAATTATATTTAAAAATGTATCGTTAAATATTATTATTACTACATGTATATAAATAAATGTGCTTAGAATTGAATTTAAAAATAAAAGATTCGTGAATGATTTTTTATTTATTAATTACATTCTACATAATCCACACTACATAGTTTTCATTATCGATCGACTGTTATGACCCATCAAAAGAAATTCGAAAAGCAAGATTTGACCGCCGTAGAAAAAGGATACCGGCCACTGCTTTAGAGAATCTAAGGTCATGAGTCTGTCAGCATATTGTACGTATAAATTGAACTTTCTCTAATCTGTCTGCCTATTTTTAGGGACAAAAAACACGAGTGCCAAGAATAAAATTCGTATAGCTTTCGTCCGAGGCTGATTTAACTCTTCCACATTGATTTTTATTTTTCATTTCTTTATTGAGGTATTGATAAAAGAATTAGTCGAAACGAAGAATTAGTTAAGCTTGTGGTTGCATTTTAAATAATAGGAATCAGGGTCAGTGATTGTGGTTGCATTTTAAATAACAGAATATAACAGACCCTTCCGTACAGTGCTGAAGACCCTTCCTGTACGGAAGGGTCTTCAGCAGATGTGCGTCTACTGAGAAAAGGATATCTTTTAAAATAGCTAGTCATTGGTGCTAATCGTAGTGGATTTGGCCTCTTGCTAATAAAAATTGTCCCACTGTCAGCGGAAGTGTGCTGTTGTACTGCACTTTTTCCGTGCAAAATGTTTACTATCGTTTTCTTGCAGCTGTTACATCCCTAACCGTTGCAGAAGTGTCAGTAGAAAAAAAGTGTAAAAGTCAAAAGAAAACAACAGGTAGCACCTGCCACCGGGGACTCACCTGTGTCGTAAGCGCGTGTAAACACTTACCGATGATAGAGGGCGCTGCCCGACAAGAGGGTTGCAAGAATCAAATCGTTTACAGCCAGCTTGGTCAGAGAGTGACGTGAAACCGCGAAGGCAGTACCGAAGGAACATTTGTTTTGTACGCTTCTCGTGGAATTCATAGCGCCACCGGGTGAAGGTAAAATAAAAATAAAAGATAGGGAGCATGAAGAAAGGTGAGTCCTTCCCCCCTGTTTACATACTTGTGTGTTACGTGGAGTTTCCATTTAATTAGAACTGTGAAATGCTTTTTCCATGTCGAGTTATGTACGGGCAGTGGCGTATCACCAAGTCCAACGCGGAAACGTCAAGGGGGGGGGGGGAGATTTGTTTTGCTTTCTTCCTGTCACTCTTCTGCCTATTGTAACTAAACTTTGCGCTTACAGTATCGTGTTCAGATGTAGATCATACCACCACCACCAACAACGCTTCGGGGATTCTCTTCACTCTTTTTCAAATACACATTTGCTTTTCCGTTTTCCTTACCAATTGATAGGCAGTGCTATTGTTATTAGAAGTACGGGAGCAGATTAATTGAACAGGAGGAAATGTCGATGTTCAGCTAAGTAACGAACGAATAGCAGTGGTAGAATTCTTCCTCGAAAGGTTTCCGGTTTAAAAAGGCATCGTGCAGTATATTAAATGAGCGAAGGGGGGAAAGGTTAACTCCGTGTTTCGCTCTTATGCAGATTTCAGTTACACGCGCGTGAGTGAAGAGCCGCAATGCGAAGCGCACATGTGATCTGAAAGAAATTAAGGTCCCCACAAACTAGTTTTCGGTCCGCTATTAATCACATGCCTCACTCACCGTATTCCATTTGTTTCAGCGGAACTGCGTCTGTCTCATGAAGAATCTTTCTATAATTAAGCACGCTCTCGCAATATCAGTTTAAAATTCTGCCCCCCCCCCACTTTTGGTGGCATTTTTTTTCCCCGAAAGAACTCTGACAAAACATTGGTTTAAGACAAATGACAGGGTACACTGCCCACCAAATGAAACTGGTTAGTGAAGTGACAAACGTGAAAAAACGTTTCGGCTTGATTGTTGCCGTCACCATGGCAACAGCGGTCAGACGATTCGGACTACGGTGAGGGAATTTGTAGCTTTTTTTTTTATCTTCTTTCTTTTCTTTAAGCGTAGGACAAAAGTCTGTCATAATGGCACAGTGATGGACAAACAAAAGTCCCCGGAGGATGGATGGATGAACAACTGGCTCCGCAATATTATTCGCTTGCGTGCCATTCACGGCTGATTTATTTAAGTGTCGTCGATGTGCTCATCGCATTTCTGCAGGGATCGTTTTCGTTGGAAAGCGTGTGTGAGTGTTAAAGAAGAGCGCCGTGAATAAATAGACAACTTTTGTGAATCCATCATTCTTATTTGTTTTGCCTATTAGGTTTCGGCATCCTTATTCCCCTCCAGTCCACGTTTTAAACACTTAAGAATTGATTTGAAATTTCTTTTCATTTATTGAATTTCCAGTTCTATGTCAGATTTTTCCTTCGTTTTATAGAGAATTTGAGATAGTCCCTTAGTTAACACAGAAGAAGTGACGTGGTTTAATAATATTTTAATTTTTGTTTGAATAATGGATGCCCACTGCAGTATTCTGGTAATTTAATTTAAAAAATCTACAATTATTATAGGCTGGAATTTGAATGTAAAAAAATACAGCCATTATAGACTATTTATTTCTAATCCATCATCAGATATAGAACATCATCGAATACGTAGCTTTGTGTCGATTTTGTCAAGTTGTACTCCATCCATCGACAAAACTTTTCTCTTATAGTTATTTTAATGAATCAATTAGAAATATCATAATCTTATAGTAACTTTAATAAACACTGACTTTTTTTTTTTTTTTTATACGTTCAAATTCTGAGATATTTTTATTTAGTAACTTAAATTTAGTTTAAACGATTCCAATCTTAAGCATAAAGATATTTTTAGTAACTGCAAACACCTTTTTCTCACTTTACATTCTGTTGTATTACACTGGCCAACAAAAAAAGAAGAAAAAAAGGTTTTTGTAGCTCCAGAGAAAAAGTTGCAGATCCTAAAGTAAGCTAATCCACTGATTCCAAAAAATGGCGCCTCCGTAGCCAGGTGGGCAGGAGCAGCAGTGCGAAGCACACGCTTCTTGATTAGACCGGGGTTTGACCCCGTCACCACCAAATACGGAGGATGTGAAAAGGTCAGGGAATGACCACCGCATATCCCCGGAAGAATATGGCATTAGTTGCTAATTCTCCTAAAAACCAAATAAACGATTCCAAAAAATACCAAAATTATCTCTATCACGTCTCCAATGAAAGATATACTGAAATTTCAGTAATTTAATGATGGACTATTTTCAACGATCATACAATAATAAATATGCTGGTTGAAAAATGAGTCTCATTCATTTTAAAATACTTTACCCAAACGTATAATGTACTACATACATTATATTTCCTTAGTTTGTCACTCAGAAAGATTGTCTTAAAGTTCATTTTGCTTTCTCTTCTTAAGAAACCAGCAGTAATCATCATGGCAGTATCTTAGCGAACTTGATACCGCTTTTCCATCGTGGTATGTCCTGATGCAAGCAATCCCCTTTCTCATCATTTACATCTCTCAAATTTGGAGGTGGTGGGGAACAGATGGGAATGGAAATAATGAATTTTAAAGACATTCGGCAGCTCATTTCTTTCTGAAATTGCCTTAAAGTTGACAGTAGAGATTCATAATTATTTTCTTTCCCTCTTCCAAGAAATCCATGCATAATTGCTTTAAACGGTCGCCAAACTGCTAGTTCAGTATCTTGTAACTTTGTTTCAAATACATCTTTGAGGCCCAATGAAAATTCCTTCTTTCAGTTTTGCGTCTGAAATTAAATTGGGAAACACTTCCCTTAAGGTAGCAGAATGCACTTCCTTCTTTATTCAGAGCCATAACAAATTCTTAATTAATAATCCAAGCCCAAGCTTTTTATGCAAAGGAGAAAGAAGATTTTTTTTTTTTGGTTCAACCAATGGAATATATTTTATGTTACTTCTCTCTGTAAAAGTTCCTTCTTTTCCCACTACTGCACAATATAATGTTTTTTTGCTGCATGATTTTTCTCTCAAACGTAGAAAACAATCTGGCGATGGCGAACACCCTAAATTTCTCGCCGCTACCACCAGTGTTTTGTAAAACCTCCCTGTAGAACAATGAATCATCTAATTACCTTAAGATCACTACAGACATTTCAAGTAAAGTTATGGTTCTTCATTACAATCAGGAACTTGGACATACTTTCATATGTTGCTTTAACGTCGGCATAGTGTTTGGTGGTAAGGCGCCACCGGTGGTCTTCCGCAACTGCGCCATTAGTACTCTTGTGAAAGTATACAAAACTCTAAATGGCAGAAGCGTGTGTGACATGTTGTGAAAGTTTATTGATGTCTAGCGGCACCGCGGGTTCCCCCCATCTCCGCGTTGCTTTCATTGTGGGTGGGCGCCTCCGTAGCCAAGTGGGCAGAAGCAGCAGTGCGTAGCACACGCTTCTTGATCAGACCGGGGTTCGAGCCCTTGACCATCAAATACGGAGGATGCGGAGAGGTCAGGAAATGACCACCGCATATTCCCGGAGCAATATGGCCTTAGTTGCTAATGTTCCTAAAAACCAAATAACAACAACATCATTGTGAGCGTACCATTTCTCTGGGAATGCCAGAGATTTAAAAGTGTATGGGCTTTGCATTTGTGTGGTGTCTTACCGTTGTTCACCTGGTCGTTTAGCCGCTGGATCCCAACGTTGCCCCACTTTTTCCCCGTGGAGGCAGATCAGGAACCCAGTAGAGTTAAGTTACTCTGGCAGGTCCTGCCGCGTAATTTCCTGAGATTTCGGCGGCTAGGACTTATAAAATAAATAATAATAATTTTTTTTAAAACTAATCTATTGCGTGACGGTGATGTCGCTTGAATTTGAAAGGCCGAAATATGGGCGAAAGGTGATTTGAACATGTTTAAATTTAGATGGAGGGGGAATGAAGACTGGGGAGGTGAAAGGCAGAAGTATGGGGCCAATAGAGAAGGCGCCCCCAGGTTTCAATGCTCCACCAGACGGGAAAAGTGGGGATGGGGAGGAGACGGGTCACCCCCCACAGGGAAATGTAATTCAAAGATGAAGGGGGCTAGGGTGCCCTCTTCAGGTCACCATTTGGCAGCTAAGCTACACTTTTTTTCGTCATTTCTAGTTGGATCATTTATGGAGCTAGCCCCATCCTCGTATTTTCTTATTCCTACTTTTACATATATACACATATATACATATGTGTATATGTAATATACACATGTCCTTGACATATACACATGTCCACACAGGAGTTAGCAAGGTGGAGAATCCCACACTTAGGAATGCCAGCATATGAAATCTTACGCCAGCTGGGGTTTGCAATCGCGCACTGCCGAGCAGCACCAGCAAGAATCTTACCCCAGGAGGGATTTGTAAGGGGGAGGGAGTTCCTGTACAGTGTTGTGCTATCATAGAGGTCTTACTTCAAATGAGGTATGCATACTATGGGCAGTGTTTCCCAATGGCATAATAGTAGTTGCAAATACTAGTCAACGTTAGTTGACAAGTCTGCTAGTTGTCAAGGATTGTTGCTTCCTGTGTATAGTTCCATTATGAGAGGAGGTCTAGAGTTTAAACACGCAAAAGTTGGTGACAGTGGTTTTCCCCAGTGTGAAATGTAGGCAGACTAGGTATCTCTTTTTTGTTTTGTTCGCATAAAGTTGAATGATTGAGTGTGCGAATTCCGAAAGTGCTGCGTAGTAATGCTCATCCTGAAAGAAAACATGTTCATGATGGTGGAAGAGAACTTTAACTTTTGTTATCATTCTGAGTCAGAGTTCCTCATACAGTGGGCAGGTAGACATAACGTGGTCTCACGTTTTCAGTTCGCAGTCGCAGTTTGAGTTTTGTTGAATGCCAAGTGCTGTTAGTTTGTGATTGAAGAGGCCATGACCCGTGAGAAGTTACTTGCAGTCCCGGTGAGAACAAGGAAGGAGGCTTTGGACTAGTGAAGGCCATTGCAGGTCAATTTTTTTTGGTTACCGCACCCTTAGTGGTGGCATCCCAGGAGTCTTTCCAGGTGGTCTGCAGGTTTTCAGCACGCCTTCGTTTCTCTCTTGGGGTCATTATTGATGTCTGATTGAATCCTCAAGATTTTCGTTTGTATTCCTTTCTTTAGGCATCGGTTTAGTGCACTCTTTATCACCTCCAAAAAGTATAGAAATATACTTTTTGGAGGTGATATACTATATTTAAACTAATTGAAACAATAAATATACGCCATTCATTAGGATTATGTTCGGCGCTTTATATCTTTACAGAAACACATACCGTCTTCCGTAATGAAATATTTTGAAACACTTTGTGACAGTTTTCGATATACTGTAGTTTTAATTCTTGCTTCAAGTAATTTCCACTGTTGTGGAAGTTATGTGACCTAGAACCAAGGGGTTCTGCTTGCTCTTTAGCTAAGTTTAAATCACGAAATGGGTCATTCAACTCTTCTTACTAAAGTGGAGTGCGCTATAATTTTCTGGGTAGTAGTCCCAATCTTTAAAGTGGGCGGTGCAGCAAACTCAGCAACACAAGAATTCTCGCTATAGTCATCACGCCTTTTTTTTATCTCAGACTTTTTGAGGATCTGATATCGGAAGGTATTCATTATTGGAATAGGCCTTACTGCAGATGATATGTTAGGCTATTTATTGCTTTGCTTGCTTTTCCTGGACATCCCTGAGATAATAAACTACCAAAATTCAACCTCAAAGTCAAAAAATATCCTTTTCTCTTATGTCTTTACGAACGCATATACGTCTCTAAAAGCCCAACTGGTTCCAATGTTTGGGTTACGATATAATAAACAAAAGAGAATAAAATTTGGAGAAGAATATCCGCTAGCGTATAAGAACAAAGACTACTGTGATATAATCTATTTTGGTTGTAGAGTCAAATTATAGATCTAAATGATGTTTGGAAATTTCCGCAGAAATAGTAATCGTCAATGTAGTTGCTGGTCTCTCGTCACACCAGAGGAGCAGCAAAAGGCATACTTTTAATTTTTCTTAATTAGCCACATCCTCAGATTTGTGGTGCGGGTAATATAGCACATGTGGAGCCCAGGTTTTTAATTGATCACAAATCTAATCTTGCAACCATTTGCTTTCTCTGAGTTCTTGTTATAAACTGTCCATACACAGCAAAAAATTGTCAGAGTGATCCATGCACTTCCTTTGCTTCTGCTTAAACATTTTAATAATACAATACAGTGCTAAGCGAAACAATATGCGATAGATACCCAGATAAAATGTGCACTTACTCACACTGCAACTGTCTTTTCGTTACTAAAAAGAGAAGTGGGAGACAGACAAAATTGACCTTGTTAACCCTCCCTACCAATACTACCACCTAAGAGCACCTTCAAGCATTATTATATGCAGATAATACAACAGTTCAGTGTCATATCTGCTTCCCTAAATTGTAGTAAGACATACGTATTAGGAGAAAACAAAAGCCTGTACATGTAGAAATTTTAAGATCGACGTTTCGAAATTTACGCATAAAAATCAACTGCATACAGTTGGTATACTCGTATTTCGTCTATACAGTTATATAAAGCAAGCACCTTTATATAATTGTACATTGAGAAATAAAAAGGAAGAAGACATGTGACCACGCAGGTGATATAATAATTTTAACGTAACATAAAGGCGGTTAGAAATTTAATTATAACATACTTGTTGTAATATTTAAATAAAGAAAACATTAATGGGAATCTTGAGCTTGTACTTTTTCACATGACATTTTAAAATTTGGTTGTTCTTAAATGGCTTCTGTTGTGTTCGTCAGTAAGCTGGTGACGAAATTTGTTTTTGAGATAATTCAATTTAGGAAATGTTGTTTCACACAGGTGAGTACTGCCAAAAATTACTTTTTTAATTTGCGAATTGTAAATCCGATAACTGCTTATAAAAATTATTTAAATTTTAGTTTGTAAATGGCCTTCATTGTATCATAGTTTGTTCTGGAGATAAAATTAATTCGAATTTCAGATCAACAGGTGTACAGAAAATGTAAAGGGATTCCTAAACAAGCTCATTTTGCTTGTAATTCTCTTAAAATCTCGCTTTCATTTGGTTTTGAAGCAGTTTAATAGAATTTAAAAAAATAATAATCTTTTGGACATGCATTTTTAAATGTATCTAATTCAAGTAATTCTTGGATTAACAAATTACACTACTCAATTTGAGTTAAAAAAATACTGATTTTGGCGTCGAAAAGTATGTTACAAACCTTTTATTTTTTTATTATTTTTATTATTATTATTATTTTTTTGTTTTTGCTGGCGCTTAGCATACTACTTGTTGGTGTGGGATGATTTGTTTTTTTATTTATTATTTTATTTTACTTTTTTATTAATTTATTTTTAATTTATTACTATTTAATTTTTTATTATTTAGATTTTTACTTTTTAATTTTATTTATTTATTTAATTAATTAATTTATTTTTTTAAATTTTATTTATTTATTTATTTATTATTATTTTTATTTTTTTGCTGGCATTTGGGTCTGGGTAGCCCAAGTGCGGGATGCTTGCCCCCCACCTGTATTGCGCTATCTCAAGTGGGTGCGAGATTAGTGTTTTCACATACACAGTTAGTAGAATTAGTTAGTAGAATTAAGGCCGTCCTCTCGTGGCTTAGGGTCGGGCACTATGCAGCAGTTACCCAGGTGTTGACTGCTTCCTGGTGGATATGGGGGTCTGAACCAACACACACACATTTGCTACACAAACATAACACAACATACATTCAGGCCCTTTTACAGTTTGTGAATAAGAGGTGGAGATGGACGTTAGTTAGTCTGGGAGCCACCCTCAATTATACATACAGTATATACATATATATAACAAACTACTTTCATTCTTCCTTGTTCACTGAGGTGTTATATTATGCCTGTCAAAAAACGAGTTTCCAAATCTAGTGCAAATCATTAAATTCTGTTACTGCCCGTTTTTTTTCTTCTCTCATAAAAATTTCTATTTCGTTACGCAGTTTAAAAATAGGCGTAACACTTCTTTTGCTTAGCCATCTTGGATTCGGCGTGATAAAGAACGTCTTTATGCTCTGCATCAATACAATTTAGAAAGTATTTAAATTGACGGTGGTTCAAAGCACTCGATCATGAATAATTAACAGTTGATACTACAACATTCATAATTTCATCGCAGTTCAGCACCATTGACATTAATGCTTGTTGATGTATAATGTAGTTCGCTTTTTCTGATTCTGTTTCTTCCATCTTATGGTTATTTTTACCAATCAATCCGATACCTGTTCCACTCATAATTGTTGCGCAGTCAGAAGTCAGTCATTAACTTTTTCCAGTCGAGATTTAAACGAGACATTGTTTTTTCTATATTATTAAAAATATCACTTCCTGTTGTCATCGCTTTTAATAAACATACTGCAGCCAAATCTTCAATAATATTAAAATCTGCATCAATTTCTTTGACAATAATTAAAAGTTGTGCGGTGTCAGTAATAACGTACTTACATCCAAAGGGATTGTGAAAATGTTTTTAAAAAAATGAATGTTTTTTTTGCAAGTGTAGACTGAATATCTTCGCACTAAGTTCTGTTCGTCTTGTCATAGTGTTTCATGACAGTGAAACCTTATTGAATAAATAATTTTTTTCTGGATATATTTCTTCGAAAATTTTTAGGACATATTCTTTGATGATATCGCCGTTAGAAAACAGGTTTACACTTATAAGCCAATATATTTTGGAGCTGGCTTAGTAGCGGATTTATTTTCATTAATTGTTTTTCTTAAAAAAAAAAAAAAAACTTGTTGCCCTTCTAAAGATTTTTTAGATTCTCTGTAAATTTCATCGAAATAATTTCTTTGAATATTATATTTCTTCATAACCGCTACTGGCCTGCATATTAGAGTGTTGGTTTTTAAAAAAGGATATACACCTTTCCCTCACTCCAATGATATTAAGGAATAATTATATAGAATCGACTGACAGACACGGCGTGCGTAAGCCGACTGATTTTTGGAATTTTGTGGATATCAGTAGTCATTCCACTCGCGTAGATTAAAAAAAATTATCACTGAATGATAATTTTTGGTAAATATTATGTCATTTCTAGCATGGTAATTATTTTGATATATAATTATATTATATTAGCTTTTTATTTTACTAGTTTTCTCATATTTTAATATTGAAAGTGTAAGTGGGTCCGATTTGGCCCGCGGGCCGGAGGTTGGGCATACCTGGCCTAAGTAGTTGCCGGCTTTCAAAGAGCCTCTGGGAATACCTACTGTTTACACCAGAAGGAGAGTCTCCTTCAGATATTTCCAGGATTTTTATGTTGAGAAACTGGAGAGCTGTTCTATTTCCCGTAGAGGAACGTCTCAAGATATTATTCTCCTTTGTTTTGTCCATCTATTCCCCGAAGACCACCTTTCATTTTATATTTAAATTCTCTTTACATTTACCAATAACTTTCTTACGGAACAAGTCACGTTCTAATTTCTCGCCTCTTCCGTATACTGCTGTTATCCGCACGTAATCTTTCTCATGTAACCCCAAAAGATTATTGATTCTTGCTCGTTTGCGGAGTATTTGTTCAGTTTCTTTGCATGCTGTTTTTTTTTTTTTAGGTTTTTATTCCATGGAAAATTCTTATTAATATGGATGTGTTGAGATTTAATCTGTCTTTGTCGTGTTGAATAACAGTCACTGGCATATGAAGCGTGGATATTTGAGGGCGAAGATTTTGTTTGCTGCTACAAATGCGTGTTGGAGTCGAATAAACAGTTTTTTTTATTTATTTTATTGGAGTAGTATGTAAAACCTGCCTTTAATCCTGGATTAAAGGCAGGAATCTGCCTGGTTGAAAATAAATTTTATATCATCTTTTATATCTAAATTTTATAAAATCTGCTAAGTTGAAAATAAATTTTATATCATGGGCCTCTTTGTCAGTGTATTAGATACGTCTCCCCGATACCAGTTTCGAAAACACAATTTTCTATAAAGTTTTCATTTGTTTTTTACCCACTGGGGAAGAATGAACAATAAATTATACTAGACTACGTTTAATATATTAACTGAGTTAAGTTAAGTTACATATATCAGCATCTTCCATGCTATATTTATTTGTCCACTTCTGAGTCCTGGTACTTCGTTGTGCAAACTACTGCAAGCAATCTCGTTGACCATCTTAATTCTTAAGCAAGCTTCCGTCCACAAAAAGGAATCGGCTCCAGCCTCTTAGGTTGACCAACACTTATTTTTTTTCATAGATGGCGCTCGACAAATGTTCCATCCTATCATCAGGTCACCGTATGACTGGCTGAAAGTCTCCTTGACAGTGATCGATGGGGTGCATGATGAATGGTATAATAGACAGGGGAGAAAACTTTCCATCTCTCTTCCTTGCCGGGCGATCGATGCTCGCTACTTCTTGATGTTCATATCTACGTCTTTCAAGAGGTTTCGTATCGTTCCCCAATGTGGTTCGTTTTAGAAGAACTCATCATAATGGAAGGAAATACCGTCATCCGTGGACCGAGATGCTGTAAGCTTCATTCACTACAAGTGACTGGATGTTGATAGATCAGCTGCTTACGGATAGCTGATGGCTATGCAAAGAGGGATTCGCATCGCGTGTCATAAATGATGCGGGAAGGATGCGGTCTGGATTTACTATTTCTCGTCACTTTGCAAACTCTATGTACATTCTCAACTCTGCCCACTTAATGTCTGTCAGTAGTTCTTTTAATGTCTCATATGTAGGTTACGTCTGAAAGCCTTTAGCAAGAAAAATAACACTACCATTTCTTAGATATTAGCCTTCATGTCTTTTGTGTTATAGATTTATTTATTCTGCGTTTTTATTCAGTAGAATCTTTTTACAAGTGACGTGCTCTAAATAATCCCAACCGAAAAAAAAAAAAAAAAACAGATACGTTTTATTAAGAACGAATTGCACGATGGGGACGTATTGCATAACTTAAGAATTTGGTTAGAAGGCTCTCGGTATCAGTGAGGACTTGGTATCCTTTAGACAAAATTAAAAATGAGCTGTCATCGCATACGAGGAAAGTCATGTTTCTCTCAGCTATTTCAAATTTTGCATCCCAAAATATGTGATTCTAAGATTTCTTTCTTGCGTAAATTGTAGGTAGAATTGTAAGTGAACGAGATTTAAAGTATTTGGCTCTCCCTGTCTTTATTTTTATTGTACTGCTTCTCCAGCCTTCTTTCGTTCTGTCTGTTTTCTTTCTAAATCCAATCAAAAAAGTTTTGCACCTTTCCTTAGCGTTCCCTTCCATCCCTGACTCTAGAGAAAGACAGGATCATGAATAGTAGGAAGCCTTTCAAATCCTTCGGTTGTTTACTGTATGACTAGCGAAAAAGGTGTCTGCTCGTTCCTTCAAAGTACGGTGCTGTAGTCCGCAGCTTTATATTTATCTGGCTGTAATATGTGCAATATGGCTATCGTTGCTCAACCTTGCATTGGAAAGTTGGCTATAGGCAGTAAAATAAATAAATTTTCTGCTTGTACTATGGGACGGCCACATGGATCAGAAGAGTTTTTACAAGATAGAGCGAATACAAGAAAAACACCGTATTTAGCACTCATGGACTAGAACCACGGTCAATTCAAACGTACGTACTACTGTACCTTCACGTTTGTCCACTCGGTTAGATAGATGATTGCAATATCGTTTGCTTCTTTTAGTACTAAGTCTCGCAACTTTTATAGAAAACAAGCAAATGATTTTTTGTCTCTCTGCTGGGCAGTTATCTTAGGGAATTTCCAAACAATATTTAATAATCTTTGTTAATCTCCTCAATGGCCCATTCGCAAAACTGAAGTGACCATTATATCACCGTAGTCCTTGCTCTTATAACAGATTCGCTAACAGACCAAATTTTATTCTCTCTCTCTCTCTCTCTCATCATCATCTCCAACACAGACGTTATGATTAATTATTATTTTATCTTTTGTATTATTACACATGTGTAGATCGTAACCCAAATGTTAAAATTCCGGAAACGAGTAGTGCTTTTAGGACCGTATATGTCGTAGAGACAGAAGAAGATGATACGTTTTACTTTTGGAGTGAATTTCTGTAGTTTATTGGTATATCATATATATATAATTAGCACAAAATAAATTAATCCAGACTGATATGCTGTACTACATCGGAAAGTTAACGAACAATTCGAAGAAACTTTAAATCCTTGAAGTTTAGACTATACAAAGCGTGAAGCGTAAAGTAAATTTATTTTATCAGATTTTGTTTTGGTATTAAAATATGATGAGTCCCTCCAGAGCTTGACAGTGGGGTTACTTGACATTTGTCCCAATCATTTTGGATTTTATGAACTGGGTATCAGAGCCAAGTTATTTGAATCACTTGTCATTATTCTATCGTGATTGCTTTTTGCTATTTACGAGACGATTTTGTTTTCTACCACTGTCAGTAAATAATCCTTAGTTAAAAAAAAAAGGAAAAAAAAGCAGTTACTACAGGGTGTACCATTTACTTGGAACCATAGGGAAAAAATGTCATTTCACAAGATAAGTTCCACATGGCCGCTACATCCTTCGATACACTTTCGTAAGTGTTTGACCCAATGCAGCCTCACTCTCAAGAACACGTCATTGTCACTTGCCACATCCATGCAGACCTCTGTGATCCAGAGTTTCAGGTGGTTCAGGTCGCGTATCTTCTCCGAATATACCTTGCTTTTTAAATGACCCCAAAGAAAAAGTCCAAGAGGGACAGGTCTGGGTATCTTGGTGACCATTCCTGTGATCCCTTCGACCTATCCAGTGACATGGGAACCGTTGATATAACTATTCACGAACAGTCACAGCATAGTGGGCAGGTGTACCGTCTTTCTGGAACCATTTTGGAAGTCTACCCTGCTCATTCAAAATGCTGAACGTGATTTCTTCCAGCATTGCCAGATAATTTTCGCTGTTGACTGTCTCTTCAAATAAATGAAGTCCCACGATTGAATTACTTCATATTCTACACCACACCATTACTTGAGGACTTGTTCCTTGCAGGGTTCAATCAGTTGAGGATTATCTGGTGACGAATAACAGAAGTTTGTTTGTTTACTTCACCGGAGATGTAAAACTTACCGGAAAACAAAACCTTTGATGAAAAGTCCGGCTCTTTGTTAATCTCCTCAATGGCCCATTCGCAGAACTCAATCTCTCAGGATCATCTTCATTCAGTCTCTGCAGCAACTGCATTTTAGACTGATGCTAATTGTTTTTACGCAGAATTCTTCAGATGCTTGTTTTCGAAACCCCAGTCTCCTTCGACATGCGACGCAGTGACTTATTGGGACTTTGCCATAAACTTTCCCAAAACGAAGGTGCTCGTCTTCTCGTTAGTCACAGTGTACTTCTCTGATGGGTGTGCTCCAACGTGGACCCTGTCTCTGAATTTCTGTAGCAACTTTGCGATGCAACTGTGGGTAATGGCTTCACGATGACTAGCATTAAATTCCTCTGCAGTCTCGCTTGCTGATCTTGAACCAACCAATAATATGATCTCGATTCTCTTTTCTTTTGTCAAACCCATCTTCGGTTCACGTTACACCTGCAACATAAAGAAATCCAGGTTACCCTATGGTTCCAAGTAAATGGTACACCCTGTATAATTGGGGTGCACCCTGTATAATAAAAATCTAAAAATGTCTGAAGCACACCAGAGCCTGTTATTTCGCATCTTTAAAAAATAATAATACTAATAAAAAATAAAAAAAATACCCGGATGTTTTTTATATTCAGTGATGTTTTGGCTGTGTCCTTTGGTTTAGATGTGTAAATAAGGTATGAAGCATCAGTGCTTTATGTTGGTAAACTGTGTGTTCTAAGGTCAGTTTTTCTCTTTGAGGAATAAAAAAATCTAGAAATCTACACCTCTTTTAAGATTGGCTACCTTATTACCGTATTTTTTCCCTACCTTGAAAATGCTTAATAAATTTCTCGCATCACTGATTTGAATTCGATCTGAGACCTTCCCCCATGAGTATTGTCGGACAGCAATCCGCAAGGTGTTGTATGTGAATCTATCAGCTCTCAGGAAGTACATTGGATCAAAGCAGAAAGTAACAAAACTGCTAACAGAACTCCAAATATTCAACCCATCTAGTACTGAGGGAAATCTTTTCAATTGTCCGATTTCATCAAGTAGGTAATTTGCATTTGGAGCATAAATTAATTGAATGCTTCGTAATGTAGCACAGCATTTCAAAGGATTAAGTTTTCATTTAATTTTTTTTTTAAATCACCATTAAGATAGGCCTCTCCAGCAGACTCGAAATTTAGAATTGAAACTTCCATTTACAGTTTACCCATAACAGAATTTTGGTTGGAAGAAGCAAATTAAGATCGAAATGCTAATTCTTTCCGACAACTTGAATGTGTGCTTAGGAAGTCCGTTGCAAAAGGTTTCGAGAAATATATAATATTCTAACGTGCTGAAATTTGCTAAAGATGAGTAATATGCATTGTATATCTTTTTAGCTGAAGAAACATTGAACCATAGTTTTTGTTTTTTTTTTTTTTAATTTTGCTAATTCAAAATATATATGCTCACGGAAGTTTTCACTATGCAAATCTGGGAGTACGTGCTCCACCAAGTTGTGGTTGCTAACGTTATTATAGAATAAAAATCGCAAAAACGAAAGAGAACGTATGAGAAAACACGGTATATTTTTGAATAAGAATGTCATGGTTTTCCCGAACGCTTCTGAAAACCCATTTCCTTCCTTCATACAACATATTCTGTCTCCAATTTTTTAGACAAGAAAATATTCCTTTCTGTTCAGTTCTCAGATTCCGAAGCGCAAGCCGTTATCATCAATGTATTCGAATAGATTTGAATACGTACGATACCATAAATCCACTTGATTTCTGGCTTCCTAGTTGAAATTTTTTCTAGTTTCTACTTCGGATACTGAATTCATTACAATGTAATGAACAAATTGTTCTAACCCACCATACCTCAGGGAAAGATTTGCTGTATGCAGTACTAACCTTATGGATTTTTCAAAAAAATAATACTAAACTTATAACTGTATTATTATTGTTATTATTAGTAGTAGCAGTGACAAATGATGCAAGAACGCATGCTTATACAGCATCAGCCAAAAAAAAAAAAAAAAGCAACTCCGACATTTCACTTGGCCATCTTCTCTAACAGATTATCTAATTCTTCCTTGAATTTATTCAACCTACCCACCTCTAAACACCAGATGGGAGATTATTCCAACAATCATCCACCCTCTGGCTGAAGGCATATTTACGCATATCTGTCTTGCAAACATCTTTCCTCAATTTGAATATGCCCCTTCGAGTGTAGTTTGAGCAAGATGGAATCCATCAGCATTGATCTTACTCAATTTATTCAAGGCCTTAAACACCTCATTCAGATTGCGCAAGTGACTAATCTCCAAACGCTGAAGTTTGCAAACTCAAGCCCTTCCTGGAAGCGCACACCTTTTGTTCCCCTCAATAATTTTTGTTGCTCTTTTCTGCATCCGTTCATACAGATCCATGTACTTCCTAAAATGAGGCTTTCAGACCTCTATGCCGTACTCAAGATGTGGAATTACCGTTGCCTTATACAATTAGATAATCATCTTATCCCTACAGAATTCCCGTGCATAGTACTAACTCCTAATATCTACTGGCACACATTCTTGTATATCTTTGAATAAAGTGAAAAATATTTTATTACCAAATTAAAGATATGAGTAATAATAAATATAGTTCCAGATTAACGTTTAGTGGTTAGGTCCTTGAAGTTGTCATTCTCTGAGAGAATGTCTCATGAAGTTGTCATGAGACATTCTCTCAGATATGTTAGACAAGCTGTAGTTGCTACCTGGGAGTCTAAAACGCTGATGGAACTGATATTCGGGTGACATGTAGACCCAGTTTCGGCGAGGTCCGGACGGTCTGTGACAGTCATATCCTCTGCTTGCACCTTCACGATGGTGGGACTATTATTCTTTATTAACAAAAACAACAACAAGAAGCGGCCCCTAGCCAGAAACTGGCAAATCCGCTATGTACATACATAGATATATATACAATGATATATACATATAATCGTGTTAATTACAATGTTATAAGTGTAATGAACATGTAACATGTTCTCTAATCAGAAGTATAAATTGTGGCACAGGAACCACAAGACAGCAGTCTTTTTCTGTTCTAGGAAGAAGGAAAACCGCACCCACCCACTGGAGGTAGTGCTATACCAATGGGTGTTAGCTAATCCTGTATCCACAGCTGCCCAAACTGGGGTACAAGCTTAAAAAAAAAATAAAAAAAAAGTAGATGTAGATGGCAGGCGATATCAGTTTTAAGAAATATCGATAGATATTGCAGGTGTTGGGTTGGTTCCTTGTTGTTGATATGTTGATAAACTTGAGAAGAGTTGCTTTCTTTTGGTGAAAACAGCAGAGCAGAATTGTTGTAGAGCTGAGAACGATTGAGAATTTTCAGTCAGCGCCACTTCATTTCCTTCAGAGAAGTTGCTGACATCAGCTTGTAGTGTAGATCTGTCATCGTGGTACAGGCTGCAGCGATACAGAATGTGCGTCCAGGTTTCCTCAACACCACACAAGCAGAGATTGGTGTCAGACAAGCCAAATTTAAATAGTTTGGAGTTTATGGAGCCGTGCTCAGTAAGTATATACGATGTTGTTAGGCTGGGAGAAAACCATTGGCGGACGTTCTTGTTGAGAGGGAAGGTAACTGCAGGAACAAAAGAGCGGGTGACTTGACCAGTAGTACTGGAATCCCATCGTGAGATGGATTTTCGAGGAATTTTTCTTCACCTACAATTTAAATCTGCACAACTTACCCAACCAACCGCACATCTTAAACGTCCACGGAGAATCAAATATTGATTTAACCATTTCAGCGTCCGCCATGTCCTCGAGGATCTCTGATTGGACCATACATACTGACTACACAAACAGTGACCACCGAGCAATCACTTTTAAGGTATCTCTCCTTCCAAATACTACAGGTCCCCCTCATTCTCCTCCTCTAAAAGATCTTAGAAGATTTTCTATCAAAACCATCAAATGGCCTTTATTCTTCAATTCACCAGGATTTTAACGTTGACACTCGCCGGTCTTTGAACCAGTTCAATGCCTCAGAATATGCATTCTATGTACAGGCTGCTACAGAACGCTCCGCTATGAAGAAAATTAGCAGGCATACTACAGTTCCATGGTGGACAGCTGAACTTTCCACTCTGCGCAAAAAAGTACACAAAGCATGCAGAGACTTTCAACATAGAAGGTCCTGGCCTGAACCAAAAGTCACCAGACTAAAAAATATCTATAAAGGCCAACGGAACGAATACGTAAATACAATTGCAAAACAAAAAGTTGCCTCCTGGCAACACTTAGTTCACTCCACAGGATATTCTGATCCCTGGGGTCTATTATATAAAATTAGCAAAAACAAGTATCACATGAAGTGTACAACACTGTAGTGAACGACGACACAGAAACTAATAACTGGAATGACTCAGTAAACGCCATCCTGGATCGCTTGCTTCTCTTGGACGATCTCACCACAGAAACTCCAGAACAAATATCTATCAGGAATAGCGACTCAACCTACCACTCTTCATATGAAACGGATCTCTTCACTCTTCCCGAGCTAAAGCTGGCCCTAAGCAAAATAAATATCCATAAATATCCAGATTTAGATCTTGTGGGAAATGCTGTAATTATCAAATTTGCCGAAATCTTTCCAGAAATACTTCTATGTACAACAAATGTCTTACTGAGGGGATATTTCCTAATCTCTGGAAGGTAGCTTTGATCAAAATTATTCACAAGCCGGACAAAAATAAATCTGATCCCAAAGCATACAGACCCATTTCTCTTTTGGCAAACCTTGGCAAACTATTTGAAAGATTGTTAGCACCCAGAGTAGCAGATTTAATTGAAGGTCAAAACTTAATGTCTCCATCCCAATTTGGCTTCAAGAAGGGAAAATCCTGTGAATACGCCTTGGTCTCTTTAGTTAACCACATTTCAGCTTCGAGGGCTAAATATGAAATGGCCATATTCGTTGACTTCGAGGGAGCTTTCGATTCCTTCTGGTGGGAGAGCGCTCTCAATCGTCTTACCAAAGCCAAGTGCTCTCAGCAACTGTTCCAAGTTATTAGAAGCTACTTCCAAAATAGACTCATCCAAGTAATCTCGAAACAGCAGTCTCTCTCAAGGACCATCTCAAGAGGACGCCCCCTTGGATGAGTTCTGGGACCCCTCTTCTGGAACATAGTTTTGGACAGCTGGCTCACGCAAAAACCTGACAATATCTCTGCCTTCGCCGATGATTTGGTTCTTCTAATTCCAGGTCGATCGCGTCTTCAACTAGAACAATCAGCCAATATAACTCTTTCTGAGCTAATCAAGTGGTCAAGTATACATAAACTGCGAATATCTGCCACAAAAACAAAACTGATGGTTTTTAAGGGCAAGTTAGATTACAGAAGACCTCCAAATATAAAGATAGACGGAAAGCAAATCCCTTTTGTTCCTGAATTAAAACATCTTGGCGTAATTTTAGATGACAGGTTAACCTTCTCCTCTTATATTAATCACCTCGCCTAGAAGATTAAGAAGTTCACTGCAGCAATAATCCGAATTTCCAAATTGGACTGGGGACTAAATAGGAAGACTCTCTTACTATATTATACAACAGTATTCGTACCAATAACAACATATGCTTCGGGAGTCTGGTTTCATAGAGCCGTTAATGTTAAACTCCGTTCCAAGCTCATCTCCATTCAACGGATTATGCTGCTTGCCATGCTCCGGGCCTGCAGGATAGTGTCCTCTGCTGGTCCTTGCTGGAGTCTTACTACTAGACCTGCATGTCATCTTCAAAGAACTATGCTATCGTCTAAAGCACGGAGTTCCCGACGAGATTCTAGGCATCTCATGCAACTTAACTGCTAACATCAAAGACGAAAATCGGAGAATCTGGAATGAAGTTATCAGTGTGTGGTAGGACTGTTAATAATCCTCGGTATAACCTCCATGCACAAGCACATTGGGTGACCACCCAGGTTTGAACCAACGTAAGCAGGGGTCGAGGTGTGGCGCCCACACCACATGGAGGAATGCCACCCCTCTGTGTTATCAAGCAATACTAGGAGGTAGATGACTCTCATCAACCGGTGCAATACCACTACTTTGCTTATTGGAGGCTTGAAGTGGTGGAACCCATGTCTAGTCTCCAGAGCTAAGTTCCTGTCAACCCTTCCCCATCTCTTCTATCATGCAGTATGACTGATGACTTTTGAGGTTATGATGATCCTCATGGCGAGATCCAATCTTCCTTACATTTCGAGGGTAGAGCTCTAAAACGGTGTTCGCAAGCCGGCCGCTAGTTAGTACACCGGACCGAACCTATTGGTAACTCTTTAGGAGGCTTCTGGATCAGCTAATGTATAATCTTGCTACCTCTACTCTACTCTGCCAGATAGTGGCGCACTATGGCCATAGTTGCCGATGCGCCTAATACATCACTAAACCAACCAATCTGCCAAGATAGTGACTGGAGGGAGTCCGAGTAGTGTGTATGCAGGGGGGGGGGGTTCATTGTCGAGGCCACATTATGTCAAGGATCTGGGTATATTTTTACCATGTGTACGCCATATCCAAAAATTTCATTACTTCATACAGCATGTCCCCACCCCCACTTTTCCTTACTATTGAATACACCATGAATTATCAAACTAATAGAGCAAACATCTGCGAAAAGATCTAAACCTCCCAAGCACCTCCTAGTTAATTTCACAATATATATGGTCTCAATTCTAATCTCAACGATGTCCATTTTTCCACTTGCGGTCTGCCAAACTCCATGTACTTTTTCTGACAGCATCTCAGTTATCAATTGATTCAACTACTGCTCATCTCATTTGCCCAAATTATTCGCTGCATGATTCCTTTCGCCCCAAAGGTGGTACTTGTGCATATTTCGTCAACCGGTGAAATACCACCACTTTGCTTATTGGAAGCTTGAAGTGAGGCTTGAGATTAACGAAGAATTCTTCGATGAAGACATTGAACACGACCATGCCATGTTTCGTCTCTAGAGCAAAGTTTCCGGCACCCCCCTCCCCCCATACTTCTTCTTCAACCCATGCACGGTACTAAGTACTATAGGTTTTGATACCCTTCGTGTTTGGGGTTTTCATAAAAAAAAAAAAAAAAAAATATGTCCGTTCTGATATTCCCTGTCACAGACTTGGTAATTTGGAATCGCCTCTTTTCGATCTTCTCTAGCTTAAAATCTCTCTACCTCATTGTGTCAAATTCATCTGTTGTCTCTACCGTTTTCCCAACTCCACTAATCACTTGGAGCTCTTTGACTTTCTCTCTTTGCAACTTGACTTTCTCTCTTTGCAACTTGACTTTCCCCAGTCCAACTTTCCTAACAGTGATGTAATTTTCCTTGTTGATTTTAATGTTCACAACTCCAGCTGGCTTCCGTTTTCTAGTCACAACGACCCAGCTGGTCGAGATGCTGAAACTTTTGCAATTTCTAATGACTTTGCACAGATTTTTCATTTACCAACAAGAATACCAGACAAGCCAACACGCTACTGATCTTTTTCTCACAAACAACCCTTCTAAGTACACGGTCGAAGTGAGTGGTCTTTATGTACCTCATATCACAACTTGGTGATTGTCTCTTCTCAAATGGAGCCTTTATCTCATGGCTATTCCCAACCTCGTATTGTTTGGCATTACAAGAATGCAAAATGGGATTAATTCAAGGATAAAGCGGACCTGCTAGCATCCCATTTTCCTTCCAACTCGTGTATTAATGATCTTGGTAAAACACCTCCCACCATTCCCATCACGCTCCATTCAATGCCTCCTGTGGTCTTCCGTCAGAAGGATTATGTCGAATCTCGATGCTAAGAAATCTTCAGGTCCTCCACTTGTTCTCAAAACCTATGCTCCTGAACTTACTCCTATTTTTTGCCGACTTTTTTCACTCTTATTCGAAAAGTGTTTTTCCTTCTGCTTGGAAATTTGCTCATGTCCAGCCAGTTCCTAAAAAGGGTGACAAATTCCGCCCATCCAATTATTATCCCATTGCAATTACTTCTACTCTTTCTAAAGTAATGGAGAAATCAATTAACCGCCAACTCTTAAACTACCTAGAAACCTTCCGTCTGATCAACGATCGCCAGTATGGATTCCGTCAGTGTCGATCCACTAGTGATATTCTGGCTTATGTTACCCATATATGGACAAATTCAATGGAAACGTTTGGTGAAACACTAGAAGTTGCTCTTGACATCTCAAAGGCTTTCGATCGTGTTTGGCATAAAGGTCTTCTAAACCAGCTTCCATCTTATGGTTTGCCAACTGTTTTTTGTAATTGGTTATCCAGTTTTCTCTGTGATCTCTCACTGAGGGTGATGGTAGATGGCTCTGTCTTCTAACTTCTCCACTAATGCTGGTGTTCCCCAAGGTTCAGTTCTTTCCCCACTCTTTTCCTCTTGTATATTAATGGACTTCTTCCATTGACTGGAAATTCTATCCATAGTTTTGCCGATGATAGCACATTGCATTCCACTTTCCATTTTGAAAAACCTTGCCCTGCTCAATCAGCTTGAGCTTCTCGAATATCCGCTACCAATTCCTTAAATGCAGATCTATAGTTATTTCTGCAGTGGGGCAAAGACAACTTAATTGATTTCAACCCTTCTAAAACTCAGTCTTGTGTTATATCTCGCAAAAAGGATTCTTTTGCTCCTATGCTTATCTTTGGTGACACTCCGATTTATAGGCAAAATGATATATCTCTTTTGGGGATTACCCTGACTTCTAATCTCTCTTGGCACAAGCACATTAAAAATATTGCTTCCTCTGCATCTAAAAAACTTGGTTTTCTCTTTGGCTCCCGGCGTTACTTTCCTTCCAAACAGCTGTTCACTCTGTACAAATTGCAAATCCGCCCTACCATGTAATATTGTTCCTATATTTGAGACGGTGCCCACAAAAGACTTTTAGATTTCATTCAGAAGAGGGCAGTTAGGTTACTTTATGACTCTTCTCTAACAGAGTCTCTCCACTGTCTGTCTCGTAGACTTACTGTTTCTGCTGCATGCCTTTTCTACAGATACTACCATGGGCACTGTTCTTCTGAATCGGCTACTATAATTCCCGCTCTCTCTTTCAAAACAGTCCGAACGCGTGCTGACATCCATTTGCTGTCGAACTTCAAACTCACAGAACCAACGTTTCATCTTCCTCGTTTATTCATTCAACTGCCGTTTTCTGGAACAACCTTCCTTTATACGTATTTGTGAAAATTACAGTCTACAGAAGTTCAAGTCCAATGTCAACAAATATCTTCTTTCGTCTTCTCAACCTCTAACCCAAGGACGTTACTAAGTACTATAGGTTCTAATACTTCTCGTGTTTGGGGTTTTCATAAAAAAAAAAAAAAAAAAAATTATTTAATCACTAAATTGCTTTTTTATGACATTGACATGCTTTTTGATGTGAAAACATCTATGCCGGCATAATGGCATATGGCGGCCCGATTGGGAACGAAAATTTCTTACGGAAGTGACGTCAGTTCTTATTAAGTGGCTGTTAGATTTTTTAAATGACGTCACTTCCTAAATGGCGCTAACGATGCTAACTCAGTCACTAACGTTGATTTGGTAGAGTAAGTAGATAATTTGCCTCGGAGAATATATGACGATTATTGCGTTAACGTTCATATAAAACTTAAGAAAAAATTCACAAATCGAGTAATTTAAAGGGCTTGGTTCGTAAATGAGAGTAAGGATTAGGTGAAAGTATGTACTTACTTTATCGTCTGTACAATATCGAGATTAACGAAGAATTCTTCGATGAAGACATGGAACACGATCATGCTCCAAACGTGATGGAATGAGTGACGCTATAACTGTTGAAGAAAGTGTAGTCGCTCAACAACAAACTTTTTTGTGGAGCGATGACAAAAATTAATATTTGCAAATTGCTCCTGGTGAATGGAATGTTCCACAAAGCTCTTCATTTTATGGAAAAGGCGACATTAGTTAATGAAGATGCTGTAACGTGTGCAATTCATTTTAATAAACTTGTGAATTGTATTTTAACTTTACTTCAGTCTAATTTCGGTCCATTTCGACAATATTACGTTGTCAACTAGTTTAAATGGGCCGAATTTGAACATCGTGGTAGTCCACATGCTCATATTTAGGAAGTGACGTAATTTTCGTCATTTCCGTTTCACATTTTCGGCAAAGATGTTTTCACATAAAATATCTTTCGTGCGTACAAGGTACACACTGGATTTTCTTTATTTATGTCCCTCATTTATATCACTGGCTCAATTTTTATGTTAAAAGAATCAAGGAACAGGTAGGAAAAAACATCTATATCTAAACTTGATCACCTATACCAAGTAGTAAAAGCGCACAGAATTTTTTTTTTTTTTGTTGCCAGTACACTATCGGTTATCTTATAATATCTTATAAAATTATAATATCGGTTAACTTATAATATTGATTTGCAATGTCAGTTAATCATTTGCAGAAATGCATCAATTACTTAATTTCGTATTTAAAAATTAACTCATTAAATTCTGTCTAATATCATAAACTCGATTCCTGTTTGACTTTTCGAATGAGGTATTATTTATCTTTGTAGCTACGCAAATCAAGGCTAGTATCTTGAATAAATATTCAAGAACGGTTGTGATAATGTATAATAGATGCTGGATATCTCATCTTCCACGATAACTCGTACAAGCGCCTTTTGTTCGCTTTCTTATAAGCTACTGATACGAAATACTTCATTTCTCCTGGAATCTCTTTCTATCCCCTCTCTTCCCATTTGCGATGTCTGAAAAGATATTCGAGCAATTTATCTTTGGCAAACCACGGAGTAGGCTGGGAATGAATGCCCAAATAAAGAATATGCCAGATGATAGATTCTTAACCTTTTCATCTCCATACTTAATGTCTCCGCATTCAAAAGGCGAGAAGATTTGTTTTTCGGAATGTTTGTGTAGTCACAAATGAATCCCGGTTTCCTTTTTTCCCCCTTCTCGTTTGTTGTTTTGCTAACGTGGAAAGCTCAAGAACGTGTGTGCTAACAGGCATTGCTCTACAGTCAACTTGTGAGATGTCTGTTGCATCAGTTGGAGGAGTAGAAAAATGGAATGATACTGTTGATGATGGTTTTCTAAAAAGGATAAAAACCTGGTAATATTTAAAGTTAGTCTTTTTCTACTGGTGGTTCACGTATATTTGATTTAAGAATCTTTAGGTCATTAGTGTATATATAACTTTTGCGGGTAATTATTCCCTGCCCTCTTCACAAGATTATTCCAAAAGCATGTTTTTGAATGTATTGCTTTTGCGTTATACCTAACTTAAAGAGAATAATTTTCCTATATTGTTATCTGTCCTTCCCTCTGAGCAGTTTACGCTGGATCCGCCCCTCGATTTGGGCTTGCTTTTGAAGTAGTTCTAGGAGGTGGGAGGAACGTAATGTTTTCATTTATTTATTTGTTTAGCTACGCATAAAATAGGTACGAAGGCGCAGTATAATCCAAATGAGGAACTGGTTCATGTCAAGTACCCAATATAAAGAAGATGAATCGAAACAAAAGTTATACTTTTTAAGTAGACATAAAAGCAGATAACTCTTACATATTTAATTTTTAATATAAGTTACCTCTTTAATCTTTATAAAGAAAGACAGATTTAATTCTGTAAAGTTTATTATATAAGTAGTGCGTATTATGAGATTTGTCATAGTAAAATACTTAGCTGTGTTTATTTGTGATTTTGAGATTGAAGGCGAGACAGAGGACTGTGTAAGGATGAAAGGTAAAATTGTACAAACAGAGATTTGGAGATATGGTGCTGTTATCTAATACAGAAGAGGGGGCGAGTTACAGATTTTCTTGGGAAGACTTAAGGAAAATTGTGAAGAATATGCGATGAGAATAACAATAAAATTTTTGATAACAATAAAAGTTACGATGCTGGAACCGGACAAATAGGAAATACCATTAAATTTAAGATAGTGTATTACAAATAGATATTTATCGTTAGATAAATAGATACCTTGGTAGGCAATAACAAGTGACAGGAAAAGTAGTCGGGAAATTAAACTATGCAATGGGTAATACAGCATTTGAGAAGAGGAGACAGATACTGTATTTGCAGGGAGAGTGGATATCAGGTTAAGAAAGCGGTTAGTTGTAATGTTTTGTATGCCTCAATATCATGTCTGAACCCTATGCTTTATGGGGTTGAGACATGGCACTGAAGGAAGAGGATATTAGAAGAATTGAAGCTTTCGAGATGTGGATATGGAGGAGGCTTGAAAGGATGAAATAGACAGATAGGGAGTATTTAGGAGTGTAGGAAAAAAGAGAAATATGATAAAACTAAAAAGAAAAAAATTGAGTGGAATATGTATTGAGGGGAGGGAACTTGTTAAGAGATGTAAATGAAGAGAAAGTGATAGGCTAAACATCGCGATGAAGAAGAATTGTAACGTTGGATGATTTGATAGGAGGCCGATGGGTAACGTGGGCAGAAGGAAAGAGTAGGTACAGAGGGAGAGATGGAGATGCGATTGGGTTCTGGTTGTTGTTGTGGAACTGCCATGTGGCAGACAACTTGGGATAATTATTTGTAAATTATTTCAAAAGCCTAGTGCTAATAGAGATCGAGCAGTTTTGCAAAGAATTATAAGAAAAATCACTTACTATAGGATAAACTCAAGATCGTCAGCACAGGCAAGTGAATTTGCATCACCATTCTGCAACATATAAGATAAATCAATATTTAATTCATTTTTTTTCATACAGTTATCAGTTATTATCATTACCATCTTGCGATATGAAAGCCAGTGATTATGGCTCTGTCCCGTTTTTTCCACCGTTCTTTGCAGTCCTCGTATCTTAAGCAGTCAGCTCATTGCTTCTCCCTCTTTGGCTTCCTTCTTTTTTCATTGTTGAAGATAATCTCAGTGATTTAAGAAATTTTAATAGCTTATTAAAATCTTTAGCTTATGGTTTTGCGTTCACTGTTATTTTCTTTGTTGATTTGGAAAATCGGGATGATTGTGCTTTCCAAGGAATCATTTAGTAATAGTAATCTACTTTCTCTGAAGGTTGTGTTTGTTAGATTTAACGTTTCAGTTTATATTCCGGGATAGTTACGAGGTTGAAAGAATGATAACTTCATTTTATATGACAGCTACACACGGAACTTAGTAAATACGGGCCGTGTATTTTTGTGACGTTGTGCATATTCCAACACGCCGTATACGCAACATAGAATATACACACTACCATACCACTGCTGGCTTCAGAATTATTGATTATTTTTATTACAAACCCTTTTTTTAATGTTAATATTAACAGAAAAGTAGCAGAATGCAGTTGGATCGTCTCTGTTCCGGAAAATCGTAAGAATGCAAAGATATCTGTTCCATCGGACCGCAGACACCTTACAGTTTCCTTATGGTTGGCTTGTTCTCTGACTGATACAACATCCCTGGTGGTAGAAGGAGCTTACGTTCCGGAATACGACGGATTTCCTCATATTGGAAATGGGTAATTGGGAATGCGAAGGGAATCATTTCACCATCAAGTCCCGAATGAATTGAAGCATGCAATGCTGGTCGAAAATGATAAATGACGTTTATTTGAATTCGACTATAATGTACGAAATATATTCGAGATATAATTAAGACACGCAGTATTCCCACGTGTGTTAAGGTTATGCTTCTTATTTTTGGTTGATAACTGCATATTTCCTCAGTATTTTTTAGGACCATTCAGCCTAATTTATGGACTGCACGCACACTTTACTATTATTTTTTTATGCCTAAGAATAAGTATCTGATATTCTACAGAAGAAAAAAAAAAAAAAACTTAGCAATTATGTCGCTCTGGAAAATCCATATGTTGATGACCCGGCGTAATGCCGAAAACATTTCCTCACTAATAACTCCTCTCCCCCAGAGTGACTGGAGATTGAAGCCATAACAGTGATGGTCGTCAGTTGATGGGAAGATATCCGTTTCTTCCTTTCAGCATGTTATCAATATCCAGCCGCCGCCACCTCCCTGAGACTTAGTATGATTGAAATTCTATTTCCGTTCTCGCACCTCATTATTTTCATCGCTTCTCTCTTTGTGAATCCGCCTATAGAAATGTCGACCGCTTGCCAGCAGCGCAGCTTAGCGTAGAGGCATAAGGTGGGCTTCCTCCATTAACTGTGACGAAGCCAGCCGACACTGAAAAGCCTGTTAATACCGGGCTTTTCAGGAACTCTTAACACCGACTCAGAAAAGAACCGGAGAACGTGTCATTATGTTCTTAGCAGTCTCATCAAACCCAGAGTTAATCAAACACACAGAGATTGCGACTTATCAGTAGCGAGACACAGTGAAGAATGCAGTTATGTAAGTGTACAAGAGTGCAATCCTCCTTGTCAATAACAAAAGCAATTTGAGTCTTGCTGATTAGCTCAGACATTTATAGCAACTATAAGATGCGATATGTATTCTCTGTAAATTTTTTATGCGCTAAAGTTTATTTTTCTGATTTCCAAGGTGTAAAAGTACGACCTATTTGGTCGAGGCCAAGGGAGGTTGCACTCTTGTACACGGTTTCATCTCCGTCCACGTACAAGAAAAAGAGGTGTGCAGTGACAGACGTTGTATCGAATTATAAAAGGTAATCGGCTACTTGAATGTTTCTGCCTGGCGTCAGTCCTTCTGACGTCTGTGAACTAACAGGTGTGTTGAATCGATGCTTGCCGCTATGACCCAATCCTTTTCGGAAACTAGAATTCGATGAAGAAAGAAATGCATGTCTTCAAAATTGCATTTGCGGTGCCTCTTTGAAAGTTACGGGACAAAGACGACTCCATTAAACTGTTTGCAGAAATCTGCTTCCTGTGAAAATTACGTCAGAAGAAAAAAAGTTTTTCTACTGATCTGCGGATTGAAATACTGAATTGATAACGGAGAAACATCCTTGAATAAGGCAAAAGAAAAGTTTCATGTTGGAAACACACCAATTCTGTCTCACTTCTAAGCACAATAGAACCTAATATTTTCAACACCTGAATATTCCCTGTTTAATATCATGCAGGAACTGAATCAAAGAATTTGAATATGTTTTGGCATTAATTTAACATTTTATTGTAAAGTTGGAACACATCCAAACAAGTAAAAATAAGTTCCTTTTTACCGACCTCCATACTTGCACCACTCCCTGCTGGAACAGAGTTAAGTGGGAGTCATCTTTCCAGAAAATTGCCTTCATTTCAAGATCCCTGTGATTTTACCATAATTTGGCATAAAACTGTGCAAGTAAGGATGACATACGAGTCAATTAAGGAGGAGGCTTAAGCCGCGCTACCGGTGATAGCGGATATAAATAAATATGATCTTTATTGTAAGGTTGCTAGGTACACGCAGGTACCCTACCTTTACAAACCCTTCACGGCACTAAGCCATATATCTCGCCGGAAATGTAATAAATATATAATAGGATAAATAAATAACATACAGCAGATTGAATTTAGTTAAAAATAAAATACAATAACAATAATACATCAAATTAAAATAAAACAGGACAGTTTTCTTGAATTAAAGTTTCCCTGAAATTCTTGCTGAACCGGAGCGATCTCACATCAGTTTAATGGTTGCGGAACACGCGTGCAGATCCAGGATGCGCCGTCTGTACTTTTTGTCATCAACGATTTTGCACAGGTCGGCGTCCAAGGACTGAGCTAGATGGAGCTTCTGATTAGGGAGGAACCGATCTTTAAAATGTAACCTCGACGGAAGAGCAAGAAGTTTGGAGTGGAGCGGAGTTGCTGGTTGAGGGATTATCCAGCACACAGTGTCCCAAATGTTGGGCGCTGAGATTCTTCCAGCGATCATTTTGATGGTGAAGATTAGTCTTCTTTCGTTCATTAAGGCTGCGAATCTGGTTAAATTCAGTGTTTTAGCCATCGGTGTTGTGTGAAGTTGTGGTGGGAGATGACACTTCCAGATAGCCCATTTCAGGAGCCAGTATTCCGCGGCGTTCAATGGTTTGTTTGTTGTGTCTTCGGCCGAACCCCACAACTCTACCCCATACAGTATACCTTCGAAGATCATCGTCTTGATATACGTACTTATCAGATTTGTGTTATGAATATGTAGCAAGAGCTGCTTGGCAATCCACCGTTTCCTGTTGAATTTAGCACAGAGTTCTTCAATATGATGATAGAATCTTAATTTTCGATCAAAGGTCACACTCAGGTCTTTCTACTTTTAGACGCAGGGGATCAAGACTCCGTCTATCGCAAGCTGAATTATAGTTGTTGTGGGTTTCAGTGAGAAGACCATGATGGCGGATTTTGCAGGATTAACTTGCAGGTCAAATCTCATGAGTTACTGCTTTATTTCTGATAAAGTCTTGTTGATGGTTGCTGTTGTGTCTATTGCTTCATCGGTTGATTTTATTTTTGTTAAGAGCTTCAAGTCATCCGCATATGATGACATATCTGGTCTGTTGTGTACTAGCGGGTTAATTATATCTGTGAAAAGAATTACAGACAGGACTCCTCCTTGTGGCACGCTTGCTTGTATTTGCTTAGTATACGTCTGCTTTCCTATGGACATTTTGATGGTTCTATTCTGAAGAAGAGATGTCAGAAGCTTCAATACTTGGCCTGTGATATGATAGAAATTTTGAAGGAGCTTAAGCAAGGCAGGGATGTTGACACTATCGAACTCCGCTTGTAGATCCAGGTATGTGATAGCAATTTCTTCTTTCTCCTCAAACGATCCACGGATGGCATTGGTGGTCATAAGCAGATTACTAATTGTTGATTTGTCGTGCAACGCATAATGAATTTGATGTGGCCTGTGAGGGAGGATGTGTGTGGTAAGCGTTTTCAGTACCATTTTCTCAAGCAGCTTCAGTAAACATGAGGAGCGAGAGATGGGTCGAAAGTGCTTGGCTTCAGTTGGCTGAGAGACCTTTGGGAGTGGCCTGACGGAATATACATTCCATGTTGGAGGGAAAAATTCTCCTTTTAATATGTTATTTAAAATTGTTAAGAGGGAATCAATTAGATATAATACCGCCCTCCCCTCCCCACCAGGGTAGAAAAATTCCCGGGCTTAAATTCCGTCAATAACTAGAGGAATTTTTATGGGTTTGTTTCATAATGTAGCTGAGTTAGTTAGTCTCGAGCGAGAGTAGTTTTTCTCCCCGAAGTTCGATTGTTCATCTGGTAAACAGGCAAATCGACCACTGAATACATGCAATTTACTGACACAGTATACTGTTGCGTAACACACAAACATACAGAGAAGGCTTAAAAGAGTGACGTTCTCATAATTCGTTGCTTTCCAAATATTCTGACATAATTCTGAACGTTCGGGTGCCGATATTCTTTGATATGTCAGAAGTTCCAATTTTCAAAAAAAAAAAAAAAAAAAGTGATAAAAATGATGTAACTGATTACAGGCCCATATCCTTGCAAAACAGCCTGGCTAAACTCTTCGATACAGCAGTACACGAACATCTCTTCGAATTCTTCAGGCCTTTCATTCATCAGAATCAAGATGGATTCGGTAGTGGCAAGTGAGTAATCACAAATTTGCTTCCTTTCTGGCAATACACCTCTGAAGTTCTTGACAACCACCTTCAAGTTGATGCAGTTTACACAGATATATCTAAGGCATTTGATAAAGTCCCGCACGAACAAATTCTGGAAAAACTTAAGCTATATAGTATCTGTGACCCTTTGCTATATTACGCATTGTTACTTGAGCGTTATCACCAATCAAGTGAATTCGGACCATTTTATACCACTAAGTGGAGTACCTCGAGGCTCTACTTTTCATTGTTTTCATAAATGATTTTCCTTCTTTCATCTTCACCTGCAATGTTCAAGTTTCTCTTTATGCAGATGATCTTAAGATCTACTCAGCAGTGAAGGAGATTGCCGATTCTCAACAGCTTCAATGCACCCTCAATAAATTCTCTCTGTGGCTGTCTCTGAATGGCTAGTCCGCCAACCTCTCGAAGTGCAACATAATCTCTTTCTCATCCTGCAGATCTCCACAACTAATAAATACGGAGTACACTATTAACTCGGTTGTTATTGTTGGTTTAATGACACAAGGACTGCTAAGGCCATATTGTGCCTATTAACTCAGCGATCATCGAAAGGTGTGACCAAGTTACAACTTGGGGATTCTCTTCTCCAGCAGTACTAAATTTGATGCCCATGTCCTTAAAATCTCCAGGAAAGCTTTTAAAACACTGGGATTTATCAAACGGAACACCTACAAATTCCAAAACTACAGACATGCTGTTATCCTTTATAAAACTATTGTTCTGCCAATCCTTGAATTCAACTCACCCATCTGGAATCCTCACACAAAGACTTTAATTAACAAAATTAAAGCAGTCAAAAAATTTTTTGTCCGTTACCTTACGTTCCGTAATCCTCTATTTTATTACTCGGTGTACTATGAAACGCTGTGTGATTACTTTCATCTGAGGCCTCAGTGCACTAGAAGAGTTATTGCTGACATCACCCTTCTAGCCAAAGTAATCACTGGAACTTATGAAGCATCTGATATCCTTAGTAAAATCAACTTCAGTGCTCCTTGTAGACAAGTCAGGAATCTCACACTGTTTCGCCTTGACTCTGTTTTCACTGACTTTATGAAGTTCAGTCCCTACTGAACAGAATCAGCAAATAACTCTCTCATTGACTTCTTTGACAACTCCCAATCACTGATGAACTCCATCCACAAGTTTTCCTCTTCTCTTGAACTGCAAAGTGACTAGCTCTAACCTAATTATTGTAGTTTATTATTATTATTATTATTTGTTTTTCTATTCTATAATTAATTAATTTATTTGTTTTACATTTAACTTAACTTAATGCATACCTCTTTTGTACATCAATATTTATCTTACTGTTGGATTTCTTATTAGTGCTATCAACTCTGTTCATTTTTCTGCTCTCAGATACGCTGTTAATGGTTACCTGTTGTGTATCTTGTTATTAATAAAATAAAATAAATTTTGAAGAAGATAGCAAATACTCGGTCTCCATACTGCTCTCTGAAATCCGTAACTTTGATGAACGTATTAAACAGAAAGATTCCCTTTTGAGAAAGCGCGCATTTTTCGTATCCGTTGTTAAATGTTGGTGATTAAAAATTGAGTTGAAGCCAAGTGTTTGAACGGGCGACTTTTAAATTTCTTCCTCGGTTGGTCTTGAAACTCAGCACGACAAGTAGGGTTATATTTAAAGGAGAAGAGTCTTTGAAGACCAGTGACGCATTGGTGTTCAGTTCATACGCGGGTTTTGAAAAGAATTTTTTGTGATTTAGCATCCAAGCTTGCGAAAAATTAAGAATATCAGAAGAATTTTGTCGTCTTTGGAGGAAGTCACCCGTTGAGGCTCTTGGTTTTAAATCTTTTAATTTTTAATTTCACCATGTTGATGAACTAATGCGAAAAGTATCCCTTTTCCCAAAGATCTTTTCATTTTAATTTCAATTTAATAATTTCATGTTCATCAAGCCGCGTGAAGTGAGTCTCCAGAGAGAATAGCATTTGCAGTTAATTATTTATTTCTTACGAGACTTGAAGCATTGGAGAAACATATAAACTTTTGACTTTTTTTTTTTTTTTCGGTTATTCCTCCTAAGATTTATCTTGGCGATTATCTGCTTTTCGTAATCATTTTCTTCAATTATTTATACCTCGCTTTCAAAACAAATTTAATTTTATATATGCTCCCATAATGTGTTTTCGTTTTATAATCCTTCTAAAGCAGGGGTGGGCAACTTTTTTCGTCAGCGGGCCGAATGAAATTTTCGCATCATGATGCGGGCCGGAATAGATTGAACGATTTAATAAAAAAAATCAGAACCTAAAAAATGTTATATTACTTGAATTACCAAATTATTAATGTATTTAAAAAAATATATCTGAATGTCCAATTATCATTGAAAATGCGGCATTCGGCATCAATTTTTCTTTTTTTTTAATTGGCTCATTTTATGGGCTATAAATTATATTAAATTAAAAATTGTAATAATTAGAAAAGGCACAAAACATCTCGCACCAATATTATTTTTTTCAATAAGAAGTCAAACCCAAAGGAACTTCGTTCGATCGATGCTACAATAATAATTAGGAAATAACTCTTTGACGCTGCGTAGAATCACTTGGTTACTGTTGTACTGGCCGCGATTCCCGATTGAACCGAATTAAGCCGAACGTTTACGGCGAGTGTAGTCACGTATGGATTTTCTATATGTATGCATTTACCGAGGGGGCCGGATTCAACATCGTCGCGGGCCGGCTGTTGTCCACCCCTGTTCATGCAGACTGATTATTCCTCGTATGTAGCACAGTGGTTACGATCACTAGCCTTTTACACCGTGTGAAAGGCTAGTGAATCTACTCTTAGGAAAGTTTTCTATTCTTAGCCTGTTCAAAATCTGGTTTGGACTGATTGATTGCTGCTTTACAATTTTAAGCTTTGGTGTACACAGAAAATGAAGCCGGAGATTTCAATATAAGCCAATTGCGATATGCAACATTCTGATCTTGAACAGCCCTAGCACACTTATTGAAAACCAAGGTTTAGATAAAGGACAAGATTTTAAGGTAGAGTGTGGAAAGGCCTGGAATTTTAAGAAAAAATTTAATTGGCTTTTTCACACCATAGCTCAGTTAGTCGATCTTGGGAAAGGGATGCACGTTTCCTTTCCCCCTACCCCGAAAAGAGGAATATTACAGTTCTATCAGTCTATTTTGTTTATAAACTATAATTTAAAAATAGAATACACTGATGCTTTATACCAGTTGTTACAAAACTACTGATCTACGGACCCCCTAAAAAATGAAAAAAAGTTCGCGGACACACATATATATATATATATATATATATATATATATATATATATATGTGTATATATATGTGTGTGTGTGTGTCTGAAATTATGTAGAAGAATATGGAATATGAGGAATAGAATTAGAAAAAGAGTATCAGAACAGATTAATGCCATCAAAATAATGATTGAACATTACATCAGTCTGTATGCAATAGTTGTATGCAATTTATCCAGTTGGTATTAAGTTTAAAAAATAAAATAAAGGTTTTATATATATATATATATATTAGGTACACCTACCTAGTAGCGTGTTGAGCCTCCTTTAGCCTTCAAAACAGCCTGAATTCGTCTAGGCATGGATTGAACAAGATACTGAAAACGTTGTGCAGGAATGGAGTACCATGCATACATGACCGTGCCACTCAATTCCTTGAGATTCGACGGAGGTGTAGGCCTGCAGCAAACAGCCCTTTCCAGCTCATCCCAAATATGTTCAATAGGATTGAGATCCAGGCACTGAGCGGGCCTGCAGCAAAGAAAAGTCATTGTCATGTTCTTGGAACCATTCCATAGTGATTCGGGCTTTGTGCCGGCGCATTATCCTGCTGGCAGTAACCATCTGACTGAGGAAAAATGTCAACATGAACGGATGCACTTGGTCAGCAACGATGTTTAGGTACGATGTGGCATTCAGACGTGAATCTATGGGTATCAATGGACCCAACGTGTGCCAAGAAAACATTCCCCACCATAACATTGCCCCCACCACCTTGCACAGTAGTCGTCAAACATGACGGGTCCATGGATTCATGTTGTTTTCACCAAATTCTGAGCCTTCCATCAACATGATGCACCAGGAACTTCTACTCGTCAGACCAAGCAACTGTTTTCAACTCCTTGATTATCCAGTGTTGGGTTGCTGTGCCAAGAGGAGGCGTGCTCTCTTGTTCTTCATTGATAACAAAGGTACGCGATGTGGCCGTCGGCTGTTGTAGCCCATTCGCGACAAAGTGCGACTAGTGGTCCGTTGGGATATTTTGTTTTGCGCACCAAGGTTGTATTCTGACGATGTGCGACATTGTGGCCCGTCTGTTTGCTTGCACAATTCTAGCCATCCTCCTCTGACATCCCTCATGAACAAGCGATTTTCTTCCAAAGAAGTGCCGTTGAGAGGATGTTGTCTGTTCTTTGCGCCAACTATTTGGGTTTGATGATTGATGAACGTCTGTTTTATACAGAACATGTTAAATATTTAAATACTAAGATAAGAACTCTGTATGCCAAGCTCCGGCGAGTAATTAGGAAAGAATGGGGCATTAAGGGTAGAGCCCTTAATGCACTATATGAATGCTTATTTGTGCCAATAGTATGTTATGGTGCTGGAGCCTGGGTGCAGAGGGTAGATAAAGTATTAATTCAAAAATACCTAACACAGGCACAAAGGTATGCTTTGTTAGGGGTTACAAGGGCATGTCGGACAGTGTCAACTGAGGCCTTGCAGGTGGTATCAGGAAGAATGCCTGTACAGTATGAAATCTTAATAGCAGGTTTGGTATATTGTACTAAACGAAATATAAGGAAAACGGTCCTCGGCATAAGTGCATGTCCGGAGGAGAATAGGGAATATTCTAAAGAAGATGTAAAATCTGAGAAGAAAAGGTTCTTGGAGGAAATAAGAGTAATATGGCAAGAAAACTGGGCGAGGTCTGATAAAGGAAGGCAGACATTTTTATTTTTACCAAGAATTGACATAGTTGAACCAAGAAAGAAAGTATGGTTACAATTTGGATTAGATGCTATGTTCTTAATGACTGGGCATGGTTTAGCATCGAAATTGTGTCAACTTGGCCTTAGAGGTAGTGGACTGTGCTTATGCGGGGAAATGGAGACTTCCGAGCATGTGATGTTAAAATGTCGTATATATGATGATATAAGAAATGAGTTAGAACTTTCTATTGGCTTCCTGGAGAGAGAGAGAGATCCTCCATATCATGTTCAGTGATAAGCGCTTTTTTACTTACTTTAATAATTTTGTTAAAAGGGTTTTCACAAGAAGGAAAGGAATGCTAGATAGTGGTGGCACGCTTCCCAGTGGCAGGGATGGAAACTCGTGCCATTAAGATCGATAGAATTGATTCTATATGAATTTTTCTTGCACGAGGCTAAGTGTCAACGTGTTATTAGTTTTGTTTTTTGTCGTTTTTTAATTAATTGATTAACAATGAGAATTCAAGTTAAGACTTAATATCCCATTTTAGAAATTAGCCACGGATGGGCTTCGGCCCAGGTAGTGGGTTCTATCATGGAGGTCATGAGGCGGGCTTTGTTGAGTGGTTACTTCTATCAAACTGAACCAGAATTCTCGTGATTGTACCACTGTTCTTTGCACCATTCTCGATATACCCTTGAAACTGTGGTGCGTGAAAAGTTCAGGAGAGCTGCCGTTTCAGAGATGCTTTGTCCAGCATGTCTTGCACCTAACGGACTACTACCATGCCATGTAGTAGTCCGTTAGATCACTCCTTTTTCCCATTGTTGCTGTGGTTTGTATGCTTAACTGATACTAGAAAGGTTGTTCTGCTGCAGTTATATCCACAACTGTGGTCATGTGACTTGCAACGTTTGGGACAAACCATTTGTGTGCACAGCAGTGGTGTGCCTAATAAAGTGGCAGCACATTGAGCGCGCGCGCAGTAGAACCCGGATAAGAAGTTTTCCGAGGGACTCGACGTTTTGAACTTCTTATAAGTTCAAAACGTTGAGTTCAAAATGATTCAATTATGGATATCAATGAGAACAATTGCAATATGTCACTTCCATTTAATATCAAAATTTTTATGCTAAAAAGGTTTTAGCGCTGAAAGCCTCTGAGTACAGAAAATTTACTAATCGAACAAGTCATCGTCAATCGAACAAGGCGTCGATTTTGTAACATTGTGAATCATGGACGCCGGCAAGATATTTTGCAAGGTGGTGCATGTGGAAATAATTTTTTTTTTTTTGTTCACTAAATTTTCGAAAACATGCAATATTTTAATTAAGTCAAGTTTGGCTGATTTACGTGCAGCCGAACCAACGTTTCTTGATTGGTGGGTGAAAGTACTTGTATTTTGAAAGAGAGAATTTGTATTGTTTTAATGTTTCAATAAATTAATGAAAACATTAAAAATGGTATATTACTTAGAAATCCAAAGGTGGTGCAGTTGCACCACCATGCTGCCGGCGCCCATGTTGCGAATGCCTTCACATCGAGTCGCCCTGATATTGAACTACCTAGAATAAGCAAAGCTTTGCCAGTAGATTCTAGGCGAACACCACCACCCCTGGGTGGTGGTATCCGCCTTTCACCTACTTCGGTGATTTACTACGAACTAAAATAATGCTTGGCACTAACTTGTTCGATTACTAAAATGTTTATTTTTTTTAATATTAAAAATAAAGAATTTCTCTATTTAAAAAAACGTATTAAGTGGGAAAACGTTATTATAATAATAATTTTGATTTAATATTTAGTATCAGTTATATATATAGGGGCTTAGAGGGGAACAGGTATCCTGTGTGTTATCAGACACTCAGCCTAAAACACTGATGGATCCAATATCTCTCTATTACAGAAGATTTAGGAGAAGTCCGGTTGGCCTGCCTCCCTAAAATCCACTCATGCACACCTTCTCGATGGTAAGCCCTGTTACGTCACTTAGGTGGCAACGAACGTGTAGAGTGGTTCTCTTCAAGACGCCTGGTCAGCGTGAAGAGGAAAAGACCAAACCCTCCAGCAATGAGAGCACAACAATACAAATGGCCCTCAGTCCCCAGCAGCTTTCACTCTCCCTCTTACGGCAGCGAGAGGATCAGAGTGGAAGCAGAGGGTGCTAAGAATCTCTGGGTACGATCAGGCTGCCATGCACGGAAATTGAACTTGGCCTGTTATAACGTACGATCACTCATCGGTGAAGACAGGATATTAGAGATGGAAAAGGAATTAGAAAATGTGAATTGGAATATCATTGGTTTGGCTGAAACAAGAAGAAGAAATGAATCACTTATAAGTTTATCAAGTGGAAATCTGCTGTACACCAATGGAAACAGTGAAAGGAGTGAAGGTGGAGTTGGGTTTCTGGTCCATAAAGATTTTAAAAACAACATTTTGGAATTCAAAAGTACATCACCAAGGGTGTCAAGACTAATACTCAAGATTTCTAAGAGGTACAAGCTAAAGATTATAATGATTTATGCACCAACGTCGAGCCATGATGATGAAGAGGTTGAAGAAATGTACACTGAAATTGAGAGTCTTCTAGATGAGCAGAAAACCCACTACACTATTATTATGGGGGACTTCAATGCTAAGGTTGGAAAAAGGCAAAACAGTGCAGAAAGAGGAACTATAGGAAATTTTGGAATTGGTGAAAGAAATAAAAGAGGTGAAAGACTTGTGGAATTTGCAGAATCTCAAGGACTGTCAGTAATGAACACTTTTTTCAAGAAAAGGGTGAACAGAAAGTGGACATGGAAGAGTCCAAATGGATTAACTACTAATGAAATCGACTTCATCCTCACTAACAGAAGATATATTGTGAATGATGTTACCGTCCTGAATAAGGTAAATGTTGGAAGTGATCACAGAATGGTAAGATGTACACTTGATATAGATGTAGGAAAGGAAAGGAAAAAACTGACTCGAGTAAATAATACAAAGGTCTTTGAAATAACAGAGGAGGAGAAAAAGCAGTATGTACTGGAACTTAAGAACAAGTTTGAGCTTCTGCAGACTGCTCAGGACCAAGATATCGAAGAGGAATATTACAACTTTCTGAAAGTGATAAAGCCCAAGAAACCTATAGGGAAACAGAAATCCAAAGAAGAAAAAATTAGTCAAGAAACACTTGTCATGATGAACCAAAGACGACAAATGAAGAGCAAGAAAAACACTGACAGGGAGAAAATTGAGTATACTGAGTTATGCAAAGCCATTAGAAAGAGACTCAGAGAGGACATAAGAAGATTTAACACAGGAAAGTAGAACAAGCATTAAGGGAAAACAAAGGATTTAAATCAGCAGCCATGAGCAGTAATACAGAAAGACAAATGATACTGAAACTGAAGAATAGCGATGGTGTACCTATAAACAGCAGAGAAGGCATAATTCAAATAGCAGAAGACTACTATAGAGAATTATACAAGGAGCGAGGGAATGACACCAGCAGTGGGGAACATGGATTGCAAAGTAGCAACACATACGACATACCCGATATTCTTCCTGATGAGGTAGAACATGCATTGAAGAAAATGAAGAATCGGAAAGCCCCGGGGGAAGATAAAGTTACTGTAGAGTTGTTAAAATTGGGAGGAAGAGACATAACACAAAAACTGGCAAGGCTCTTCACAAAGTGCATTAGAAAAGGTGTGATGCCTAAGCAGTGGAATAATGCAATCATAGTTTTGCTGCATAAGAAAGGAGATAAATCAGAAATTGGAAATTATAGACCAATTAGCTTGTTATCCCATATCTACAAGTTGTTCACAAGGGTCATTACTAACAGATTAGAAAGAATACTTGATGAGAATCAACCGAAAGAGCAAGCTGGCTTTAGGACAGGATTCTCAACTATGGATCACCTTCACGTAATGTCACAGCTAATGGAGAAAGCAAATGAATATAAAATACCATTATGCCTGGCATTTGTGGATTATGAAAAGGCATTTGACTCCATACAGCATAAGGCAATGTTTCGGGCACTGGAAAGACAAGGCATAGATACTCCATATATTATGATTTTGAAGAAAATATGAGAGTGCTACATCCTTTATTAGACTAGACAAAGACAGTAGCAAATTTAAAATCGAGAAAGGAGTTCGACAAGGAGACACAATATCTCCGAAGCTGTTTACTGCTGCCCTTGAGGAAGCTTTCAGAAGATTAGACTGGTCGCAGAAAGGAGTCAATGTGAACGGAGAGTACCTAAACCATTTACGATTTGCAGATGACATTGTGGTCATAAGCCACGATCCCAAAGAATTAGAGGAAAATCTTAATCAGTTATGCACAGTTAGTAAGGATTTTGGACTAAAGATGAATATGGCTAAAACAAAAGTAATGATGAACAAGTATGCCACAGAAAGGGAAATAATGATTGAAGGAGCAGTAATTGAAAAGGTCGAGTCATATACTTATCTGGGACAAGTTATTAGCTGTAATAATGATAAATGGCTGGAAGTCAAGAGAAGAATAAATTTTGGATGGATAGCATTCAGGAAATATAGTCACATACTGAAGAGCAATATCCCAGTTTGTCTGAAACGTAAAATAATGAACCAATGTATACTCCCCACCATGACTTATGGAAGTGAAACTTGGGCACTCACCAAAAGAATGGAAGAGAAGCTAAGAACTACACAGCGAAGAATGGAACGAATTATATTGGGAATCAGACTGTTAGATAAGAAGAGAAACACATGGATTAGGCAGCAAACTCAAGTAAAGGACATTCTTATCAAAACTAAAGACCTAAAATGGTCTTAGGCAGGACACATAGCTCGAAGACATGATGACAGATGGACTAAGAAAATAACAGAATGGTACCCAAGAGGAGCTAGAAGAAAACCTGGAAGACAAAGGCGGAGATGGATAGATGAAATTCATGAGTTTCTGAGTAGTAAATGGATGGCCAGTGCTCAAAACAGAAGGAACTGGAAAGTTGCTGGAGAGGCCTTCATCCTGCAGTGGATTGAAAATGGCTGATGATGATGATGATGATATATATATGTGTGTGTGTGTGTGTCTACTGGGTTTTCTGAAAAGAAAATTCGAAGTTTTATGTTTAAACAACTCAATTCTTATTTTTACATAAATAAATAATAATAACTTTATTTATCATCAATTTGCTATACATAGAAGGAATGATATGATCAGTTTCAGAGCGTCGTTTCGCGGACCCCTTGGAACTGGGCTACTGATTCCAGTTTGGGAACCGCTGTTTTATAGCCTTAGTTGCTTTTGTGCGCGAAAACAAAAGAAGACTAATAGCCTCTCAACGTATTTTAAGTTTCGATCCTTGTATCATCATTCCTCCATAATGTATGTTCCTTTACCTACTCTGCTAAACATGTTGCAGAATGTTTTTTAGAAAAGTTACAGGAGGGAAAGGCTCTAGGAAAGGATGGTATATGATTTGCAGAACCTTTGCTAGTAGAGAGAAGGACTTCAATTATTCTTGTATACAAAGCAATGGTTAGACGGCATTTCAGATACTGTATTCAGGTCTGGAGGTAGCACCTAAAAAATAAATAAATAAAAAAAAATTACAAACTTCTGAAGGGGGTTCAAAGAACGGCGACCAGTTTAGTGATGGTTGCAAATCGATGCGCAAGGTGTGAATTTCAAAGTTTGAAAACTAGACGTAAAAAAGGAGAGCTGATTGAGGTTATAAGGCGCAGAAGGGGATGAGAAAAATGAATGAGGAGGGTCTCTTCTCCCTCGTAGGTGAAACAAGAGCTGGGGCCACAAATTAAAATTAAGGGAATAACAGAAGACTGGATTTCATGAAGTTCACGTGTGGGCAACGTCGAACGCCGAAATAAGTTGCCTCCCAACGTGGTAGGGGCACTGAACGAACTTGATTGATAAAACAACAAGCGGCCCCTAGCCAGAAACTGGCAAGTCCGCTATATACATACATACATATTATATTATATACAATGATATACATAGAATCATGTTAATTACAACGTCATAAGTGTAATGAACACTTATGAACTAATGAACACTTACAATGTCATAAGTGTAACATGTCCACACAGCAAATCACATCACGCAACTAATCAGAAGTATAAATTGTGGCACAAGGAAACACAAGACAGTAGTCTTTTCTGTCCTAGGAAGGACGAAAACTGCATACACTGGAGGTAGTGCTATACCAGTGGGTGCTAGCTAATCCCGTACCCACAAACTGGGGTACCAGCTAAGATAAAAAAAAAAAAAAAAAGAGATTGCAGGTGATATCAGTTTCAAGATCGATAGACATCGCAAGTGTTGGGTTGATTCCTTGTTGTTGAGATGACGATAGACTCGAGAAGAGTTGCTTTCTTTTGGTGAAAACAGCAGAGGAGAATTCTTGTAGAGCTGAGAACGATTGAGAATTTTCAGTCAGTGCCATTTCATTTCCTTCAGAGAAGTTGCTAACAGCAGTTTATAGGGTAGATCTGTCGTCGTGTATAGGTTGCAGCGATACAAAATGTGCGTTCAGGTTTCCTCAGCACCACACAAGCAGAGATTGGTGTCAGACAAGCCAACTAAGGCCATATTGCTCCGGTGGTCATTCCCTGACCTTTCCGCATCCTCCGTATTTGGTGGTGACGGGCTCGAACCCCGGTCTAATCAAGAAGCGTGTGCTACGCACTGCTGCTCCTTCCCACCTGGCTACGGAGGCGCCTCCAATGAATGTAATCAACTGGAATTTTCATCATGTACACCCTTCTAGCCGAAACAGGCTGTTCCAGGGGTTCCCACGGATGTGGAAATAAAATGATATTAATAATAATAATAGTACTGGAATCCCATCGTGATTTGTTATTTATATTCCGGACGAGCACAGGAGTTCACAAGAGAGAGAGAGAGAGAGAGAGAGAGAGAGAGAGAGAGAGAGAGGATACAAGAAACGACCGTATGCGGCATTCACGCAACCTTGGTCACTCAAAGCGCGTGTACTTTGCACCCTTGCTTGTGACCACTCGGCTACGCCAGCTTTTTCTTCCCGTTTTTCATCGGAACAAGCATTGCAATGCTGTAGGCGTAATGAAACCCGATCTGTAGATAAGTCCCAAATAGGACCCACCTACCTAATTGCCATAAAAAAACGTTTGTATCATTATCCAGTTTTTATCTACAGCGAGTGTAAAAATTTTGACGTCCTCCTCGATAGTGAACTTCATTGATTCAGTAGTTATTGAGTTAATCCGTTAGTTTATTATTGTTTACAGAGTCAAAAAACTTTGAAAAATTCGAGTAGAAAATGGTCGCTTGTTATTTTTGTGTCGTATTTCGCATTCACGAAAATGCCATAGTATTTTGTTCGTTACTGTGGAGCAACTCCGTCTAAAGTAATTTGCGTTTCAGAACGAGAACCTTCAAAATATCAGAGCTTATGAAGTTTCCGTCCATCAAATACCAGTGGGTTGGCTGTATTACGTAGTTTAGTAGTAGCGGTCTTGTCTGTAGTTGCTTACACGTGGTCATTTGCCTCTTTTAAGTACAATATCAGCAATTAGACTAGAAAGAGACCAACTGCCTAATTCTGTCTGTCTAGTTTCCTCAACCAGACTTTAAGTAGATGGGTCAGTGCCGTCAAATCTAGCATTTTGTTTGGTTTTGAGATATCCAGTAACGTGGATTGTCATTTTCATTCGTCTTCTCCCCTGATTACTGAGAACTAAGGCACAATAAAGGCTGACTGCCCACTCTGATTTGTTCTACAGGAAGGTATGACTAGACAGCTCTCTCTACTCCCGACGATCTCATCAATCTTGTTTCGATCTAATTGTGGCTTCATGGTAGTTTACTCTTAATTTCAGATGGGTGTTGTTGACAACAACTAGATACATTTGCGCGTATTTGCTATACCTTTAATGCTGATCAGCACTTGTTGATCTTACTACTGTTCAAGCCTCATTTAAGTTGTCAGAGTCACTGCGTAATTTTGCACGTTCGATATTTATCTTTTCTTTTTATTTTAACTTAGACCATTATTGTGTTTTTGACCAACCTGGAAACTATTCTCCAGTTGTTTTCTTCCGGACGAGCATATTAATTTCGCCAAGTGATTGATCATAAAATGCTTTGAAATATCCATTAACATCATTCCATTTGGAAGGTACATCTCATATTATTCAGAAAGTGTTGGTTTATTTCCATTGAGCTTTTCTTCTTTAACATTTGTAATACAATCTTCAGATCTATTTAGCTTGTGTTGAAATAATGTCGTTTGTTCCATGGAATGTGGCTTTATTTAATTGATTTATTGAAACCTTCTCAAATATCCATAGGAAGTGATGATATTTGAAACGGTCCCGGACAAAGGGCCCATAATGCTACTGGGCCAATTAGACTGTGGACCATTTTCTAATCGGTCCATCGGTGTTTTCTGCACTTTACGTGTTGGTTTTTCGATCGAGATCGAATAGTCGCTTCTGTCAGTCCTGCTTAGAGGAACTTTGGAAAAGAAAATTATAGCCTTTTGCAATGAAGACCTCATCTTGATTGCCGTGTTTATGTAGCTAATGGTTACCCTTCCGTACGATTTTTTCACTATAGCTGTTTATAACCCTAGTGTTTCTTAATAAGCAGTTAATCAACGCAGTACGTTAATTTCATGCGTGTTGGCAAACAGTAATAATTCATGATTTATAACAAAAAAAAAAAAAAACGAACAGAAAGCAACGACTTTTACGTGCGAAGCGAGAACAGTTCGTCTCTCATAATATCCAGTGCTTAAAACGATTAAGATTTTAAGTGTTTTAAGCACTGAATAAAACACTTAAACGATTACTACTGCGTTCCTGATGGCCTGCCTCTAATTCTCTGGAAGCGTTGTTTATCCACCATATTGAACTCCCTACTTTTCCTTTTTAATAAATCTCTTACTGACGGAATCTGTCCTAGCCACTTTAAATCTGCTTAAAACATACCTAATACAAAAAACAATCTAACTTCCAGGGTCAAAACTTCCAGGCTACCTTCATAACCTGGCTGATCTCCGTCAGGGTCTCCTGAGCTTTCTGGACGGAGACTTCCTTTCTGGAAGGTGATGCTTTCAATTTTTTGGGAACAGCATGGTGTAATAAAAACAGATCTTCAAAAGGGCTGTACTGTAACGGTGAAGTATTATTCCAACCTCCTTATAAAGCTAAGTGCTGCTAAAAAAAAGACAAGGAAAGTTGTCAAAAGGCGTGCGCCTGCTCCACGATAATGCCCCTGCATATCCTCCCATGTTCCAGTGAGGTGTACCCACGTGTGTGCGTGGGTTTGAAATATTGCCGCATCCTGCTTATCCCCCTCCGACCTTGCAGCCTCCCATTTCTTCCTCTTTCCTACCCTGAAGTCATTTCTTTGTGGAAAAAATTTGCTGCTGATGATGAGGTGATTTCTGCTGCTGAGTCGTAGATTTGAAGGACAGTCAGAGGACTTCTACAAAACTGGTCTGCGGAAGTGTATTGAGAGGTGACAAAAGTGTGTCATTTTGTCTGGTGACGATGTTGAAAAAGTGTAATACATGGTGTTTGTTTCAGCCTTCTATCACAACTACTTCTGGGTGAATACAAATCTTTTTTGAACCCCCACCCTCTTATTCTAATTTTTTCTGTAGATATCTATAATGACGTCAGTATTATAAAATTTCTATGTTAACATAGACTTCTGTAAATAAAATAGTGGCTATTTATTAAAAATTGTTGTGTGTATTTATCGGAAAGTACACGTATGCGTAGAATTCGAAAATCACCATGGTAGTATCACATCACAGTTATTAAATATAGAGAAGGTTACATTTTACCAAAATATGCCAATTTTGCGTAATCTAGCCAGTAATGTTACTGATTTATTTTAACAAATATAGGCTAATTATCTTAATTTTAGCAATCGATTCCAGGCTCGGTTTTCTTGTGGTAAACATAATCAAACTTCTATTGGTCTTAGGTTCAAATTCCGATGCAACAATTTACAATTTGAAGAGAGCACATTTGGCGTTTTTGGTGAGGATTTTTGTAGGCTGTGCCAAGGTTTTTCAAGTATTAACTGATTGTGACATGTTCTAAGAGTTGTAAACCTATTCTCTAAACATAAACAGATAACGTATAATATATTTTTAAACACGTATAGCAAACTTGAATTATACCTATACAAAATTTGTATATCCTTTTATTTTAACATTAAACATTGGTACATCTTTTGATGTAGACGTGTTAGATTTTCGGAATCAGCGGGTTTATTTCCTCCAGAATCACATTTTCATTGCGGAGCTATGACAAAAAATATTTTTTGTTGGCTAGTGTAATGTAAAGACGGAGGGTTTAACTGCATGATTCAACCGAAAGCGACATAAATTTACATTTTAATGGGTTTAGAAACAACTTATTTTTATTAAACCAGAGTGAGAGGGAATCAACACAGTACTGGAGTTTATCACTGTCAATTGAAGATAACTTTGCAAAATTTCATATCATCTGCATAGTTACCACCCAACATTAACAGACTGCAATAAAGTTGACAGATCATTAATGTAAACAGTAAACAAAATCGGACCCAAGGGTGCTCCTCGAGGAACACCTTGCCAAACAGTAAACGGAGTTGATGAGGTACCATCGATTATTACTTTGCATCTGTCTTTACTGAAGAAAGCCCCTTCATGGTGAGAAGAGGCTGTACAAGTGAGGCTGAGTCATATGAAATCAGTGCTTTCGAAATTACAGATGACTGTTTATTAGAAAAACTTTCTTACATAAAGGCAAGCAAGGCTCCTGGAGTTGATGGCATATACCAAGTAATTTTGAGGTATGCCACCAGGGAGTGTATTCAGCAATTGAAGTTAATTATGAGGGCATCTTTGGACTCCAGAGAGATTCCTTTGGATTGGAGAAGTGCGTCACCACTACATAAAGGCGGTTATAAGAGCGAAGTTGGTAACTACAGACCGGTTAATCTGACTTCAGTAGTAGAGAAAATTCTTAGAAACAATGATTAAGAGTGCAATCCAGGGACATTGAGATAGATGTAGTATTCTGAATAACAACACAACATGATTTTATGATGGGAAAATCATGTTTAACTAACTTAGTAAGCTATTTTGACAGTTACTCATGAGCTGGATGTAGGGAACAATTTCGCATAGTTTATTTGGATTTTAGCAAGGAATTTGAGTCAGTCTCTCATGAGAGGGTATTGTATAAGCTGGAACAGGTCGCGATTACTGAAAAATTCTAAAATGGATGACTAGGTGGCTGCAGGGCATAAGGCAAAGAGTTGTGATTAATGAATATTCTTCAAATTGATGTAAAGTCAGAAGTGGGGTTCCCCGTGAATTGGTTTTTGAACCACTGTTGTTTCTGATTTTCATAAACGATATCGACGATGGGATAGAAAGCTTGATGTCGAAATTTGCATGCCACTTAAAAATTGGTAGAGCAATTATCGATCAGTACCAAGCAGCGCTCCTTCAAGATGATTTGAACAGGCTTCAAGAATGGTCAAAAAAGTTGCAGCGATGTTTTAATTTAGCAAAATGCAAGGTCTTACACTTAGCATTAGCATTAGTAGAGGCATTTGATGAAAGAAAGCAAGCTTATGCAGCATCAGCCAAAAAAAAAATAATAATAATAATAATAATAAAGTAAAATAAATAAATAAAAAATAACCACTTCCACTTCACCCCTCTGTTCGTTCGAAATGTCCAGCTGAGCCTTAAACTTATTTAGGCTATCAACTTCCACAACAAGGGATGGAAGTCTGTTCCACCTACCAACCACCCGCTGGCTAAAGGCAAATTTCCGCACATCTATCCTACATCTGTCTTTCCTCAATTTGAATTTATGCCCTCTCAGGTGATTATTCTGAGCAAGAGGAAGAATCCTATCAGCATTGAGCATGCTCAAACCATTCAAGGCTTTGTACACCTCTATCAGATCACCTCGCTGGTGCCTAGTTTCCAGACACTGTAATTCGCAAAACTTAAGCCTTTCTTCGTAAGAGCACCCCTTTGTTCCATTCACTAATCTTGTTGCTCTTCTCTGTACTCGTTCCAGCAGCTCTACATCCTTCTTGAAATGAGGCCTCCAGGCCTGTATACAGTACTCTAGGTGTGGCCTGACCATTGCCTTATACAAGGGAATAATCACCTCCTTATCCCTGCTAGAAAAATTCCTATATATCATTGACAATACACCATGAGCTACTCTTGCAGCCCATCTGCACTGCTCAGAGAACTTCATATCTGCCTGCACAACCACCCCCAGGTCCCTTTCATTCTCTACCACTGTCAGGGTAGTACCACAGAGTTGATACGTTGCTCTGGGGTTGCAGTTTCCCATATGTAGTACTTTACATTTGTCAATGTTAAACTTCATTTGCCACCTCTCAGCCCATCTGCTCAACCTCTCCAGATCCTGTTGCAGCAGCATAGTGTCCTTGACAACCCTGCCAACCTTCGTATCGTCTGCAAACTTGGACATTAAGCTTGATATACTATCATCAATATCATTTATAAATACAGAAAACAATAAAGGACCCAATACTGAACCCTGAGGGACTCCACTAATAACATTAGTTCACGATGAGCAGTGTCCATTGATTACCACTCTCTGTCTTCTCCCCCTCAACCACCCCTTTATCCACAGCAGCAATTTGCCTCCAATGCCACACTGCTCCAATTTGTGCAGCAGTCTTCCATGTGCAACAGTATCAAAAGCCTTTCTAAGATCCAAGTATATAATATCAAAGTTATTCCCTGCATCCAGTTCTTTTGTGACTGCATCATAGTATCCAATCAAATTGGTCAGGCAAGACTTCCCCTTTTAACAAAACCATGCTGTGTCCGAGCTATAACTGAAGTCTTGTCTAGATGATCCTGCAGTGCTTCTTTAACCAGTGCCTCCATTAATTTTCCGGGAACAGAAGTTAAACTCACAGGTCTATAATTACTTGTGTCTCCCTTTGATCCTCCTTTGTGGATTGGGGTCACATTTGCACGTCTCCAGTCCATGGGTACCTCCCCTGAGTCCAAGGAAGCTCTCATAATTATGGCTAAGGGTTTCTTTTTTTTGCTTACTTCCTTTTCTGCCTCCTTTAATATAACTGGATAGATCCCATCCACCCCATGTGCCTTTCTTGTGTTTATCTTCAACAATTCCTCCTCCACTTTACTCTCAGTTATTACAAGATTCTCTAGCTTACTGCTAGAGTTGAATACACCTCTGGCATTCCCCTCGCTGAATAACTCCTCATGTGTGAATGTCGATGCAAAATATTCATTTAGTTTGTTAGCTACCTGAGCAGGGTCATCAACAGTTGACCCATCGATATCAAGTGGACCAATCTGATTCATCCCCTTCCTTCTAGAGTTTACATAAGTAAAGAACTCTTTGCTGTTTTTCTTCGCATCCCTTGCCAAGGATCTCTCGTAATCTGCCTTCGCCTGCCTAACCTCCTTTGTAACTTGGTTACAGATCAACTTGTATCTATCATAGGCTTCTGTGTCACGTGTTAATTTGTATGTATCCCATGCATTTTTCTTCTCTGCCATATGCCTCATTAGTTCATCTGACATCCATTTAGGCCTAAACCTTGAACAATATTTCTTAGTTGGTATGTAAAGCCTAGTAGCTTCCAAGATAAGTTCTTTGAATGCTTCCCATTTTCAATTTGCTGTTGGTAACATCATCAGTTGATCCCGCTGTATACTGTCTCAGTCCATCGTAGTCGCCTTTACGAAAGCAATACCCCTTCCCTTTACCCCTAATGGTACTCTTTGAGGAACTCCCACTTGAGAACACTGTGATCACTGCCACCTAGTGGTTCATTTATCTGCAGATTCTTAATGTATGAAGAATCACTACTGATAATCAAATCAAGAGTATTACTCCCTCTAGTTGTCTCCCGAACATGCTCATGTAGAAAACAATCATCCAATAAATCCACAAAAGCCTTGCTAGTGTTTGAGTAACCAGCCCCCAAATTCCAGTCAATATCTGGGAAATTAAAATCCCCCATTATAAGACTCTCTGATTTACTGGCCCACTCTATTTCTCTGTACAGTTTCTTATTATACTCATCAGAGTCATTAGGCCTATAGCACACTCCTACTCTCAATTTTGATCTCCCAATGCTTATGTCACACCGAACTGACTCGACTCTGCACTGTCCAGTGATGTCGACTGGCTTCACTTCCTTGGATTTTATGTGTTTCTTAACTAATAGCATAACCCCTCCTCCCTTCCTATCCTGTCTATCCTTTCTGTAGACATTGTACTCCCCAAATTCCAGTTCTGCATTCCTTATATCTGTGTGACACCACGTCTCTGAAATCTCAACAATATCTGCCTTTGATGTTTTGAGCAATACCTCAAATTCATAAAATTTATTTACTAAACTCCTAGCATTGGTGTACACGCAAGTATACATGCACCTGCTCTTCCTCTTAGCCACCCTAACACAACCCATGTGTTCACTTGTACCCCCCATGATTCCCAGCAGTCTCTGAAATATCCTGCATCTTATTTTCCAAGCTGCTGCTGCTCATTCCAATAGAAGCAGTGCAAGAATCACTTTCTCCTCTGCCAGTGGCTACTGTTAATCTATTAGTCCTTGTATCCCCCCAATCTAGCAGTTTTCCGACCCACCTAACACTGCCTCGATAGCATCAGCAAGCACTTGGGGAATAGCAACCTCAAAATAAGTTACACACTTGGTAGGGTTGAATTAAAAACAGTAGGGAAAGAAAGGTATCTGTGAGTTATAATATGGGCAGATTATGACGTTTTCTGAGCAGTGTAAACAGGTTTGTAAACATCATGCCCATGGTGTTCCATCGATGATTTTCGAACATGATCTTATGGAGGTCATAATCCCACTGTGTAAGACCACATTTGGAATACTGTGTTCAGGTATGGGGACCTCATTTGAATAAAGACATTGAGCTTCCTGAAAGGGTCTAAAGATGGGTAACTCGCATGGTGAGATCAGCAAAAGAGCGACCATATGAGGAAAGCCTCCAAATATGTGGGCTACAGAGCTTGGCAACCAGGCACTCAGAGGTGACCTGATTGAGGTTTATGAGGCTGTGAGAGGGGTTAGTAAAATGAACGAAGGTAGAAATTTCACTGTTATAGAGAATTCCAGAACTCGTGGGCATAAATTTAAATTATAGGGGAAGATGTTTAGACTAGATTGTAGGAAGTTTTCTTTTAGCCAGCAAATCGTTGATCTCTAGAACAGGTTGCCTTCGCGGGCAGTTGAGGCTGACAGTTTGAATAAATGCAGGGGGGGGGGGGAAACTGGATAGTTACTTGTGTGAGGAGAGAAGCAAATAATTTGTGTTTTCTTATCTACTTGTTTTTTTTTTTTTTTTTTTTTTTAAGGCAGTGGAGCAAAAGCCTGTGGCTTCCTTGCACTGTATGGCTTTTACTACTATTACTGCTAGTTTACGATTTCTAAGCATGAATTAAGCAAATCCAGTAAAGGGGTTTGTAGACCATAAGATGACAGCTTGATGTGAATAGAGGCAAATGCGTATGAAATATCAAGGAACAGCGAACCAATTTGATTTCCTTTTTCCAAATTCGTTTATAGGAAATGGGAGAACAAAAGGCCAGATTTGAAACAGTTGGTTTCCTAGGAAGAAAAGCATACTTATGATTATTGATAAAAGGGCGAAGGTGAGAACTAAGATATTTATAAAGTAGGAGTTCAAAAACTTTCCCAATTGTATCCAGTATAGTAAAAGTACAGTAAAAGATTAAGTATAAAATGCACGAAAGAAGAAATCAGTTTGCATTATAGTGGAACGGTGGTTCTCTAAGCTTTCTGTAGCCGAACTATGCAGCCATCCTGCCATGGTACGACATGATGATTTGATGGTAACCAAACACCCTTAGTAGCGGCGTCTGAGGCATCTTAGAGAGATGCTGGCTATGGGAACTGTGCAACTGTTGGCTACGAAAGATGCCTGTAACAGTAAACCAGACGTTTGTAATAATTCTAGTCTGTGCTTGTGTAAGTGGATCTCTGTCGTTTACTGGAGGGCTTTCTTTGACCAGATTTACCTGGCTGACAAGCTACATAAGGGCTGCTGATAGATTGCCTTGCCTGGCATCTGGGAGAGAAATGCTCTGAGTATCGAGTTTCGTTGAAATGCTTAATAGATTAAAAGCTCTCGTTATTTAATGCTAATTGGTTCGTTAAAACAAAAGGAAACCCTAACCGCCAGAGCATAGGACGTAGCTGATTTAATTTCACACAGCAGAAGTAAGGAATAATAAAGTCTCTTGAATTCACACTGCACGCTATGTGAAGTTTATAATTTATGTAGTAGGTGTCATCTTCGATGCATTTTCTGGGTAATGGAGGGCTGTTCCTTTAATGCTGTCTGTTCCTTTAATGCGTGCCGCTCATCATAAAACTGATCGGGTCTTAATTTAGATAGTAGACTACAGCGACGCCTAGAGTTCTGGTGTTACACTAACAGTTTTCTCTTTTTTGAATTAAAAACAGAAAATGTGTGCATAGGAAAGATGGTTGTGCCGTCTAGTGTGGAAACGATCTAAATTTAAAATATGAATAAAAACATTACCGACGCGTGATTTTCAATTCATCCGATATGCATAAGTCTCACTTACCCTGAGGAAGATAAATTGTCTGATTATCTGGAAGTTTTGAGAGACAGCAGGGAGGCTAAGCTTAGAAAGTTTTCTTTTAAGCAAAAGAAAACTTCCGATGTTTTCATTCTTGACCCAAAAGCTTCTAGGGAAACATCAACAACCTACTTAGTGTCCGAGATATCAGGGAAGGCTTTCAGTCTTTATGCGTCTACTTGAAATTGTTATTTGGTTTCAGCACACACACACATAGGCTGGGGTACGTTGTAGCAGATATAAATAAATAAGTGGCCCCAGCTGAGATTGAATCTAGGGTTTGTCGTTCCCCGGAGATATCAGAGGGAGAAACTCTGTCAGTCTTTGTTTCTGGACCTGCTCTGACCAGATACTCGCTGCTTTCTAACCATCATTTCGTCTCCCAACCAGACACTGATAACTCCCTCTGGGGACAATTACTAGTGTAAGAAAATCTCTGGGGAGGCAGTTCCTCTGATCACTGAAGGAACGTCCTTATTTTTCAGATGATAAAGTTCCCCGGGCAAGAGAGAAAATCGCTGGGAGCGATTATCTCTGATGTGAAGTTCCTGTTTTTGTTATGCACAGCGACGGTGATGGATTTCGATAGCGGGAAGTCTTTCAGATTTTTTGAAGGTTGTGTGACCTTAATCGGATGCCGTTGACACCGCTTGCTAGAGCAGCATGCGATTAAGGTCACTGGAAATTGAATTAAACAGTCAGAACGGGGAAAGGAACTAAACCTTTACTTCAATTACGTACGTTGTGCACAGTTTAATTAGTGGGAATATTCTGAATACAGCACGAGATTCCACTCTAATACATTACTGTTTAGCTGCGTGTAAGGCATACCTCTATTGCAAAAGCACGCCATGAAATTATATTTACGTCCTGCACAAAGAAGTTCAAAAGTGAAAGAAATTATTGAGGGAAAAGGGAGGTGCTGTTCCGTGGATGTCCGTAGTCGGATGGTCAGCGTACTGGTAACAAGATCCTTACTCCGGTATTTCATTCTACACGATGCCATTAAACAGGTGTTCCGTTGTCCCTGTAGTGTGTTCCAAAAACTAAAATATTAAATAAAACGTGTTTTTCTTTTGTACTTACATTTACAAACTGAGATTTGTTCTAAGGAAGCCTTTTGGTTCTGAAACCTAATAGATAAAATTAGCTATGGTTATGTCTGATTCACGAATTTCTGAAAATATCACTTCAAAATTTGTAAATTCAAAGTACATGGCTATTACAGAACAATCCGTAAAGATATTGCTTTCAAAAATATTTAAATAAAAATAAACTCCGATCGACGCTTATGTAAGCATAATGGCAAATACTATATACATAATTTATTAACGTGCACCATATCTACCAAAAAGTACGGTGCTTAATTCTCGCTGATTTCGGAATTTTTTTTTTTTTTTTCTCCAAATCAGCCGAGTGTGAGTTGTTCATCTGACTTCTAAGTTACTGGGAGGCGCGATCAGCTCCCAGCATCCGTCCACGCCACGGAGAGCCGGGCCAGGACAGTAGGAGGGACATCTGGTGGAGACTCCCCTCGAACAAAGAAAGGAAGGAGAGAGCTCAGGAAAGAAATTATTGAGGAAGAGGATTGGAAGCAAAGTGGAAGGAAAGGAGAAAATAGACAGGATGTCCCCATGCAAGCAGGAGTGCAAAACCACTAGTGGGTAGAGCTCTATAGAAGGGGTAATAGTTAAGTGGGGAAAACAGACAGTTTAAAAAGGGGGCGGGGAATCGCCAAGTGACTCCATATCCTATCCCAGAAAGAGATTAGCAAGGTCTGGGTCAAAGACCCAGTAATCCATGCTGGGAAAACTCAGCGTCAGCAGTCTAGTCTGGGGTACAGTCCCAGCAGGTTAGTTTTTATTGATGGGCGGTGTCAGCAGTAGCCAGCAGTGATCTCCTCTTAAAAAGATTTGAGCTGAAGTGAAGTAGGGTAGTGAATGCCTCTTTATTTTTGATGAGGTTGTGGTAAGGTTCAAGCGAAATAAGATTGGTAAACAGTAGAAGTTGGTTTCGTAGATCAAGTTAAATATTACAGTTCTGTATGAAATGGATCCAATCTTCTGACTCGCCCCAAAAACACTTGTCATTATTGTCCAGTCCCAGATACTTTAACTTGGCCCTAATTGAACCGTGGCCAGTTATAATGTATGTGGTTTCCAAATTAGGGTTTAACCAAGTAAGGGTGCTGGGAGTGAGGAAGCTTATCTCAGGAACGAAGTTCCGAGTGATCTCCCCTTTACTACTGAGAGTCCACCCTGTCTTTATACGGTTCATTACCGGGCATGGTAATGAACCCTATAAATTCCACTTGCTGATGTTGACGTAAGCAATGTTTGTCAGTCCAAGGAAGATGATATAAAGGTCCAGGGGGAGCATACCGGTGATAACTTGTAGGGTTGATGTTGTACGGCAGACCCTGGTCATTCTAAGAAGAAAGGTGTCTGGATCTGACGAAGTTTGTTTGCAATTGTGACTTTATCTACCCTTCGAAACCAGACTGAGAGACCCCATAAGTGACAACTGGGAGGAAAACAGCTTTAACATAAGCCGCAGAGCTCTTCCCTCGATACCCCAATCTGTTTTGGTAATCCGAGCTAGTAATGCGGTACAGTATATCCTTTAATCTTCTCCGAGTCCTTGATGTAGTCAAGATGTGGGATAAAGCTCGATTTGTGATTAGTGATGATGCCAAAGTATTTTACAGACTGGTGGCACTTTAGAGATTGTTGGTTCAGCTTGATAACCTGCGAATATTTAGGTTACTTTTAATAAGAAGCATTTTTGTTTTAGTTGTAGATTAGCCCATTCCTGAAGATTTGAGAGAACAGTGTTGACATGTCCCTCCAGTGGTTCCCTGGTGGAACCACAGACCAGCAGGACCAGATCGTCGGCGTAAGAAACCATGGTGGTGTCTGGAAGGAAGTGGCTAGCCATTCATTCAGCACCATACTCGAAACAGCCTGGCCTATGACCGGGGCCAGGCTCTGGAAGTTGCCTTGGTTATCTGGTGGCACGGCGTCTTAATCGTTAACTTTCTGTTGTTGAAGTAATCTGTAATGCATTGGATAGATTTGCTGTGAGGGCTTGGCCAGCTTGACTCGTCTGATAATGCTAGGCCATCAGGCCAAGTCAAACGCACTCTTCAAATTCACAAAAATAGCTAACATATATTTGGCTGTGACTCTTTCTTGATCTTGGCGATTTGAAGCATAGCATCATAGTGGATTTCACCGCAGTGAAGCAGTGTTGGTTTTGTGTATGGAGTTCTTTGGCTCTGTAGTAAACTTTTGTGGGTAAATCAGTTGGTAGGATCGCCGTCCTCCCCACTCCTGGTGGAAAACATCTGAATTAGAGTCCCGTCGATGATAGAAGGAATTTTTATGGGCCTTGTTCACAACGGGCTGAGTTAGTCGGTCTCAGACGGGAGTAGCATGGATTTTTCTCCCGGAATCTCGGATTTTTTGTTTAGCAAACAGAAAATCAATCACAGAACGCACGCAATTTAGAGACAGTATGCGCGGAGCAATATGGCCTTAGTCGCTAATGCTCCTAAAACTACTAGAATAGCAACAGCTCTATAGTAAGTTAGCAGCCCTTGGATAGCAGAGGAAATCTTGGGGATTAACCTCATGTTAGCATGTTTCCGGCTGGCCAGGAAGGAACCTTCAAGAAGGCAGGAGTTGAAGAGGTCACAGAGAAAGTAAGGAGCAATGTTCCAAGCTATTGTCGCTCTCCCCCTTCGATGAGATCGATTCCTGGAGCTTTTCCAGGTTTGATTTTATGAATGGCATCGCCCACATCCTGCCCAGGGAAAACACTCTCCTGACCAGTTTGATCATGACGCTGGTTTTGTGCTATTAGTGCATCCTGTTGTGGGGAATTTTGATGTGGATCATCCTGAATTATAAGTTGGCTAATGATTTTCTCCATACTGTCAGACTAGTTAGTGTTTTCTAAAGAACCCTCTTCAGTTATTGAATTGATGATATCTGGCCTGCTGAGCTAATTTCTGACGATTTTATGTATAAGGCCCCAAGGATCTCTGTTTCCCTCAGTTTGCACAAGCTGCTGCCAAGCTCTTTGCTTCTCATGATTATGTTTACATACATCCTGCGTAGGAATTTTAAGTTCTTCACCTAAAGCAGTATTCCGTTCTATCTGCCTGCCCTTCGCGCCCTTTGAAGTCGCTTTCTGGAGAATTCAAGTTGTTTTCAGAGGGAAGTGAGTTCTGGAGTCCACCATGGGACGTTCTTGGTCTATTGATAAATTTACAGTTCACACATTTAGTGGAAAGGGACATATTTTGACACTCTCTGTATAAGTCTCCCTCCCACCCATGCCGCAGACTGGTTGTTTCCGAATGCATTTGGCAGCTGTGTGGCCGTAACCAAGGCAGTTGTAGCACTTGGTCACGGGGATAAAGTGAACCCCGTGACAAAGTGCTACAACTTTGATGGTACGTGACTTTAATGATACGAAGTCCCACCCAAGAAAAAGGCTAATGAACCAACAAAGTCCTTCTCTCTGTAAATTCTGCTTTCTAATAGTCAGTTTATGCTTCTCCTTTTTCTTTTTAACACGTAAATGTCCTAGCCGTACTCCTTGAGCTTGATTAGCAAATATCGGTAACCAAGAGGATTACGAAACTCGTGGATCGAATGTTGTTCAAATACGGATAAAGAATATACGGAGAAGCTGAGCCAGCGCAAAACCCCACGAGGCCCGATACAAAACACCCGCTACCTCTCATAACGGTGCATTATGGCCATAGAAGCTGATGCGCCAACAACTAACAAATAACAACAACCTCTCATAACTTTCTCTCTTACTAACTGACGGTTCGTCAGTTCATTATCCGTGACTTCATTCATAACTTCGAACTTTCGAATTACCTATCCGATTGTGTACAATAAATAATATTAAATTTATTCCCACAAAACTGATAATCATAAAGTATATTTCGTGGATCAAAATTCTCCAAGTAACCTGTTCTATTCTTTAGAAAATACACTTCAACACCGAATTATGAACGCTTGCGCAGACTTCCAAATTCGGTGTTGAAGTGTATTTTACCATATTTCAATATTTTTTTCAGCATAAATTTGTCAAAAAAAAAAAAAAAGTAGAATTTAAGGCTAGTGTACCTTCGATGTCAGTTAACAGCAAAGAGTGGGATCTCCTTCTGTATGGTTGGTCAAATGGCACGTATTATTTTCAGGATGATTCGAAAAGAATGCACCATTCAAATGGATTCAGATTCACAAATCAAGCACATTTATGGATGAATAAAACCACCAGCCCCAGTTTTAATTAGGCTGGATTCCATTTTGTAATTCAACATCTTGTTAACCAAGTGACTGAAATATAAAATCCACTACAGTGCTTAAACGACTTTTGGGAATATATACAGGTTAAACAATCCTACTTTTCCTTTAATTGGCATTGACAGCAAAATCCTACTTTTTGACAAAAACAATCCTACTTTTCCTTTAATTGGCATGGTACGAATTGGCATTGACAGCATTTTTATTATTATTTTTTAAAACTATATTTATCAGTTTTTGAACAACGTGCATTATTAATAAACTGATAAATATAGAACTGAATTTTTTCCGAATTTTTTGGTAACAAATTCTTTGTGGATTCATATTTATATTATAATAGGCCGCCCAAATTTATTACACAAGTTTAATATATAGACTTCACTTTGGCATTCTGCTTAAATGAATACGTCGTGAATTAAATCAGTCAAATACTACTGGTTGGCGCGTGTAGAAATTAAAGGACAGTTTTGTTTTCGCTTCCTGCAATTTTTCGAAAATAATTTTGAACTAGTCATGAACGGCCCTTTCTGTACATTTGCAAACATTCTGTGCATATTTGCCAAGGATCAAATATCCAGAACAGTGTGCCACTTTAAGACTGTCTAGTTTGCAAACAGGATCGATACGGCTTTCATTCATTTGTAGTTGATAATAAAAAGAAAAAATAAATAATAAAGGATGCATTGTAATAAAACAATAACCTGCGCAGTGTTGTTGAAAATGTTTGTATTTTCACTACTTAACAAAGATAACTTTAATGGTACGAAGCCCACCTACGTAAGCGCGAGACCTCGGGAAACTGAGGCCTGGTGCTGCTTCAACTGTTGTACATGCCTAATGGCGGCTCTGCTAAGAAGACTATGTAAAATATCCTGTGGGATTCTTTCCATCTGAATGCAACGAATCTGGACCATTATTCTGGATTCATTGCACTTAGGGTTTTGGGTAAAATCAGTTCCTACACACCGGTGGAAAAGAACTGGGTTTGAGTCCCGTCTAAACGGAGCTACTTTTATGAGCAATTCTTCAAATGGCAGTTTGCTAAAAATTGTTGCGTTCCAAATTTGGTTAGTTCGTTGTTGAGAAAAAGGGTGAGCGAAGTTTCCTGAGATAGCTTGTGACTGTCTTGGAAGGATCTGACTTGGACATCGCTCTTAGATGCGAACGGCTGTATACATTAAGGGATTCATTTGGTCTTGCCATTGACTTAATGATAGATTTCGTTATTTAGAAAGAGTTTCTGTACATTCTTTACTGCACAGTTACCTGGCGAAATAATAGTAAAAGCTCAAAAATGCTTTCACTTTCCGTCTCTTTCAGAAGATTGTTTAAAGATAACTATGTAAGAAATTTGCAGGAAATGATTTCCCCCTGGGACGTTTCCCCTTTTTCCGTTGATTGCTGTATTTTAAAATTTTTGTCCTAATGGAAGAATCCTTAATGAATATTACATTCTTCTTGCGTTTTCGTTGTTTCGCGAGGCCCTTTCCGATATTTGCTTTTCTGTTTACACCAAACAAGAAGCACGGAGTGCTGCCGGTAGATTGTAGCCACCAGCTATGAGCGAGATCGTAAATGGAGTCCGCTGTAATTTTCCAAAACGCCGATATAAAGAAGCGATTGTTGTCATGGTGATGGTGGGTATTCACCCATCTCAGGAATAAACGTACATCAATGGAATGTGCTTGGTACGTGTATTTACCTACAAAGGAGAAATTCGTGGCTTTATGAAAGACCGAGAAACAAAAATTAGAAACATTCGTCTTATAGTACGAGCGAAAAATAAATTCTGAAACATTCAGTAAGCGGGAGAAATAGGGAACTTCTCAATTTTTGTTTGAAATCTGAAGTTTATGTACATACCTTATGTATTTCTTTGTTCACATTTTAATAATATTTGACCTCAGTAACTTAACATATTAATTTGTAACGAGAGTGACGACAAACAATGTTTCCAATTTAAGATGTGTTAATTAATATACATCGCGATGAACATTATTTATTAATTACATTTATTCTTTCTTTATTAAACTAGCCATAGTTCAGATGCGCAGTGGAACGGGTTAGTTAGTCGATAAACTCTCTAATTATTAGGTACCCTCTTTTCATAAAATGGAGCGCTCTTTCTTTTTAAATAGTAATAGCATCACATGTTCGTACTATGCGATATGAAATGGGTGGGTAGATCGTAGTGATACTGTATATGTGCAATTCAATGCGAGAATGAGAAAGACCAAAGATTTGAGTGAATTTGAACGTGACACGGTAGTCAGCGCCGGGATAAGTATCTCCGAAAGTGCAACCTTGATGGAGCTTTCACTTACGACTGTACGTCGGATGTATCGAGATAGGCTCAATAACCATAAATATCCATTTGGTGTTATTTGACCGACTTATACAGAGTAACAGAAATTTTACAGTCGCTGTTGTCAGCTAAAAACGGGGGGGGGGGGGTAGAGTGGGCTCAGGAACACAAACACTGGTTGATGTTGGTGTTCGTGGGCCCACTGTAACATCCCCATTTTTACTTTATTAGTGTCAAGGGAGCCCGCCACCGGTTATCTGAAAATTGTTTCCGACCAGGTGCATTGCATCCTTTCTTGGCAGTCTACGAATGACCTTTTCCAACAAGATAATGTGCCATGTCACAAAGCCGGGATTATACAGAACTGGTTCCAGGAACGTTAGAATGAATTCAGCTTACATCAGTGGCCTCCCCAGTGGCAGATCTAAATCCAATTGAGCGCCTGTGGGATGAAATGGAACGAGCTCTTCGGAGTAGAGATTCGTAGCTATCCAATTTGCAACTGTGGGAAGCAGTTTAGTCAACATAGACCAGTAAATATTAAGTAGTAAATCCTGTGGCACACTTTCGACGCCTCGTTAGGTCTGTGCACGACGAATCCGGGCTGTTTGGAGGGCTAAAGGGAATCTACTCCGTGTTACGTAGGTGCACCAAATAAAGTGGCCACTCACTGTAGGCCACAACGTGAGTGTGGCATAAATTAAGATGTTACTTCAAGAATAAGTAACTAGGCCTTTTTCATTCAAACCTTTTTTTGCCGCGCAAATATTATCCAGCAGTGAAGAAAAGCAACCATCACCTACCACGATTTCCTTCTTGTTTTACTTATATATAAGCTAAGATTTCTTATCCCGAAGATTTCTTATTTGAAACGGGAGTTATCTGTCTTCTGTTTCTACACCTTATCTCTAAATTTGCTACGATATATTTAATTTCTTCCCGTATTGCTGAGGGCAGTAAATCTGACTAGATTTTCACTGTTTACATATTCAGGACGTGTTTCAGCCAAATGGGCTAGAAACGCAAATGTCTAGCTCTTTAACTCGAGTTCTGGTTGCTATAGTGATACACAGTGACAGTAGGCGGTGTATTAACCTATTCTATCACCACTACCAAACTAGTTAGATTTTTACATATTCTAACTAGTTTTGTTCTTCCTATTTCGCTTCCTTCCATCTCTTGGAAACTGGCTGTTTTAATGAATCGCAGCACAAAACTGAATCGCTAAACATTAACAGACACAAGATGCAATTACCAAGGTGATATTTAAGGAAAATGGTATTCTTGCACGCCATTTGACATTATTTCTAAGGAAGAACTGAAACACTAGAATGGTAAATAGATTCAATTAGTTTCACAGGACTCAGTTAGTGGTCCGGAAAACGGCTTGCAATCTTCCTCACTTCTGGCTCGTAATACACTTCCACGATAATATATGTAGTTTACCCAGAGTGATATCCCGTTTTCCGAGTCATTATCTTTTGTTTTAGCCGTGAATTGTGCGCTACTTCCTAACCCTTATAGGTAGATATTTAAGAAGATGGCTCGAGTTTAATTATTTAAAATTATGCGCATGTCCACAGCAGATAAAGTAGTCCTAGAGTAGATCATGCAGATGAGCAGTAAAGGGAACAGTTTAGTGGCTGGAGTGCTTACTCGCAGTCGTACTGAGCGTGCTCGATGGCTACTTTTGCTATAGAAGTCGAACAAAATTAACAGAAATGGGATACTTTATGTCGTATTCTTACCGTTAAGTTCTGAGTTAGTTGGTCAAAGGGTCCTGCTGGAATTGCGCTGTTTTACCTGTCACTCAAAAGAAAATAGTACTTTCCATCTGAAATAGTACTTTATGAAATAACAAGCTTTGATTCTTTCCAAACTTACCATTTCAACGCGGGTTATTTGTGATGACGTCAAACATGAGGCTAGCAAACTTAGTTCCAAATTGCATCGGCATATTTCACGGTGAACTGCGAGTCAACTGCCAGCTAGAAAAGAAACAGATAAGGAGTAACCTGTCGCACCACGTCATAATAAAATGAAAAATGACACTTTCAGCCAGACTCGAGAAGGTTGACAGTTGGGTAAGATAGGATTCTTCCTGCTGTCAATTAGCAATCGCTACATTTCCTCTAAATTTCCAAACTTTCTAACAAGTTAGGACTAATTCGGCCAATTTAAACGACTGCAAGTTATTTCGCCTTTTTGGTTCCATCACGAATTTATCCCGGACCTCCCCGGAATCCTTGATGTAAAAGTATTTGTGAACATCAATGAAATTGGACATTTCTCCTTGTTGCAAGTTGTCAGATTTACGAAATAATAGCACAACCTTTTAATGTTGTGTTGCACTTTTATAGGCCGACACGATAATTATCAAAAGCTTTGAGATTTCAAACCCGCTTACTAGATTTTTTTAATGCTATTATATTAGTAAACTCAATTGATTTTATGGGTATTTTCAAACCGAAAACAGGAATTGCAAACATGGAAAAAGTAAAAAAGATTAAAATCAATTGGAAGAACAAAAATACTGTAATTAAGTAGTCAGCACTTGGAATTCTTATTCTTAACAGTGTTCATTGGCATCCAAACAGCGGGACGTAATCTCCTTTCACTAATTAGATTACTTTAATCACGTAATGGCCCTGCAGAAACAGCGGCTTCAGATCACTCCTTGTTCGAGTGGCTAAGTGTTTTGTTGTAAACATATCGTTCCCCGAATCTTAAAAAAGAAGAAGAAAAAGTACAGAAATAACTGTTACATTAGAGGTAGTAACCAAAGGCGTAAAAACCATCCTCCAATTAACGCTGAACGATAAAGTTTGAACATATGCCTTTCTTTGTGGTAATTAATCCCGATTACGTCCCTTCTCCCCTCGAAAAACAGAAATAATCCAGCACTTTTCAAATGACTTAAAGTTAATTATTAGTAAACCGGAGTTGTTTCATTGTCGCAGGTCTCTACCATGTTTTCTAATGCTGGACACGTGACCTTTATTTATATACGTTTGTATTAAAGACTATATAGGTCTGCTGTGAGTTGGGTATGAATATTTATAGCTAATAATTCGTGGCCTTGACAGAATTTAGTCTAGAAAAATTCTGCATGCCCATTTTCCTGGCAAAATGCCATTTTGGCGAGATACACTGAAATAATTTTTCCCTCTACAGTAGACTACCGATAACCTTCACTGTTTGTTTCTTAGATGATTTCAGGTAAATGCGAGTTAAAGCTAAAATAGGTTTTTCTATATCCCATTGAATGTGAAGCCCGTAACGCCATTTATTTTGCGAATTTGAATATTTACAGGACTGAATGGAAAGAAAGTGTTCTTGGTTTCTTTTCGATGACCTGTGGACCATCTTGTGACGAATGCCCCTTTAGTGGGTTTCTTGACTTCATTGACTTCATTAAAGCTGATTTGGAAGGATACAAAGCCCATAAATAAGAAAAGGTAACTTGAACAAGTTTTATTTATAATAATATGAGATTTGATAGAATTTACTAAGTAAACGCATAACAAGTGCATTAGGTAATATGCGCTTGTTATGCTTGTTAAAACCATGGACAGTTGCTCAGGTCAGTAATAGTGTTTTGTAATAAGTGTTGAAAAGGAAAAGCTTGGTGATTCTGTATTCCTATAATTAATATTCAGTAATAACGCTTTTAGTAAGTCGATTAGAACTACCGTACCAAACGTTGAGGTTGCACAACGTAAGAAAACCAAGTAAATTATCGCCCTTTTAGACTCTCTAAAATAGGCCATCTGAGAATTTACTGATTGCAAAAAAAAATTTCGGCTATTCTTTAGAATATGATACGCTATCCCATAGATCAGGGGTCAGCAACCTGCGGTTCTTTTAACTTTTAGCTCACATGAAGCACAATTTGAAATGGAAAAAAATCAAGGACATGTGGAGTTCAAGACTAAAATGGCTTAAAACTGAAATTGAGGATTTGGAGAGGTAAAAGGCTGCCCTTGCAATTCTACACAAAATGGACAGCGATAGACGAGTTGAAAAAGCAAGACCAAATTGTGTGCGATGCCTGGAGTAGCTTACTGGACACGTATATAAATTTGAAAATATTTGCATTTGGACTTCTCTCAGTTTTTGGGTCGACGAATTTCTGCGGCCAAATATTTTCGAACATGTACTATATTAAAAATAAATCAACAAACCGTCTGAACAATGCGATCTCTCAGCATGTTTAAAGATGAAAATTACGACGTACTCGCCTGATGTTGAGAGACTCTCTCAAGAAGTTCAACAGCAAAGTCACATTAATTTGTAAATTTGTTCCTAATTGGATGTTTGTTACGTTTTTTAAGTGTTAATAAATAATATTTCAGAATGCAGTATATATTTTTTTAATAAAACACCTTCCCACTCTTCCATTTGTTAAACTCTCCCCCTCCTCTCAGCTTGAGCTGAGGTGCGGCTCTTCGGATTCTCTCTCTTTTTTTTTTTTTTAATTAGATCAAAATTGGCTCTTTACTCAAAAAAGGTTGCCGACCCCTGCCATAGATCATTACGAGGAGCAGGGATTGTCAGGCCCTTAGTCCCTTCTCCTATTGCCTTCCTCGCAGTGATTGGAAGCTCTGACCTCTTCAGTATACGGTACCCGTCTCGGTTAGTGTTTATTCCCCCTCCCCCATTGCGCTGTTTAAAAATCGGAAAACGGGTTCCTGATTTTAAAACAGAGGCAAGGGGGAATAACACTTCTCCCCTTGATGCTGGATTAAATCGGTGTTTATCCCTCCCCCCCCCCCCCCGGCGCTGGATTAAAGTCCGGTAATCCAGCGGCAGGAGGAGAAAATCCGGAAGTGCAGCATCACGCCACGCCTCCCCAGCGATTGCTCGTAAATATTAACCAAATTTTCTACTTCTGCAAATTCTGTTACAGTGTTGAGTCGTGTCGTACCCACTTGAGCAAATTCTGCCTTCCCATACCTTGCACATGCGCCTGTGAGTTCTTAATCATAGGTATATGTGAGTAAAGATTTATAATTTATAAATCTTTACATAGAAATAGGCTCTGCTCCTACAGACATCTTCATAACCGGCTATTTTTAATTACAGATTTTTAAATTAGTCTGATTTGCAACAGTTACAGAAATTTTTTCGCGTCAAGGCTTTTTTAAGTATGGTCGCATTTTTAAAAAGACATTTCTTAATAGATGTACTATATTTATAATTTAAATGCAAAATAAGTTACTTCTATTTCAATATTTGAAGAAATATTGCCATGCAGTCTTCATCCGAGGGTTATTTGCAATTCAATTCAGTTATTTTTTATTATTATTTTTTTTTTTATCACTACTCTGATCAAGTTTAGACGTACCGTCTATTTAGAATGCCATATGAAAAATTACACTCTCTCAACCAGGACTTCGAATGGTTCCGGTTTCTTCTCAGTTTTACAGCTAGTATAATTATTTTTCAAACAACTATAATTAGTTAATAAAAGTCTTGTTATTGCCAAACATATTTTTATTTTACTGAGGAAGTTATTTTTATTTAAATTCCGTTTCAAAATAAAAAAAATCTAAATATTTCCTTTCTCTAAATTATACCAAAAATATTTTTTATATACAGTACTGTGTAGTGGAAAGTGACTCAATGGTGTCAACCTGCTCGCACATAACCGTAATAAAGAGAAAACGAAGCGGGACTAGTTATAAACTGAAATGTCGGTTTAACTATACGGGCGTCCACTTCCTTCGCTCTGCTGAGAACTGTGACGCGTCGAATGTGTTTTAATTGAACAATCCTCATAATAGGCTGCAATGACAGCCACCATATTTCGTCACAGATGTACGATTTCCTCGATCGACCATAGAGACCATGATGTCTCATACGTTAAGTATACAGTGACTGTGTAAGGGACAAAATCCCTAATTAATTATAGCAGACAGGTCCCGTAAGCGCATACCATGTGGTTTACATCAATATCTCTTCCCTCTCATCTGTTTTAGTTTGCTGACCTGTCAGTGCATGGTGAATGAAAATGTTGACGACACAAGCGCCAATCTTCCCCCCACCCCATCCCCACAACTTCTAATGATCTATTTTAAAGCTCACGTTTGCCTGGTGGCGTAGACAGAATCGATGCTCCCTAAATCCCCACAGAACTTCTCTGTAAGCCCACTTCTTGCGGTGACATTGGAGAAGCTGTAGCTGGCATTCCTGAACAGTAACAAGAAACAGGATCAGCGAAGCTTACTCTTCTTCCTTGCAAAGGTTGTTGTTATGAGCTTGGGGGAAGTTTGACACCAGCAACCTTTGAAGAACTTTTATATGCGTTGTTCCTGAAAAAATCTGAAACTGTCATTTATGACGTCGTCGGATAATTATGAAACCAGCTCATCAATTTCTGCTAATCCTCCTCCGAAGTCTCTTCTAATTGCAGAGGTTCAGATGTTCTGTAAACATCGGATTTTCTACTGGAAATTCCTTCTCTTTTTTTTTACAATGACAGAAATAAGAATACCTTCTTCCCCCGCCCAAGCGTTGGCACGTGTCTCACAACGCGAAAGCCTAATTTTTTTCATCTGTCTTCATGTCGCTTAAATTCCTTCCAGACTTGCGAACAGAAATTTACGGCTAACGTTTGTCTCTTCCCTGATAGCGTTCGTGTCTCGTAAATTTTGTGTAATTGCTCCCCGAAGACTAACTTCAAGCGAGCCACGGAATAATAAAATAGAAACTGATTTTTACGTCTGTCTTTTTCTACCGCTGTATTCCACTATTTTTAAAGAACTTAAAAAATAGTAATTTTAGAATTTCGAGAGAAAATACTTTTAACTCTATTTACAGATAAAGTCGATTTCAACTACAATCGGTGTAGCGTGTTAACAACAATGAAATATCGTTACTAATTTTAGACACGTGCGCTTGTCACAATGAACTGAAATATTAATTAGATGGAAAGAAAATGAACGAGAAGTGTCAGATAACTGAGACGGTGTGCTGTCTATTACTATTCTTTCTTTTATGTAAATTGTGTATTTGTAACTCTTGTTTATTCCGTGTCTTGAACTATTATTCAAAAGCGAATTCAAACACTGCATCACTTCCCCTGGAATTTTACAGCCGGAAGTACAGGAGATGGAATATTCGATCAAAAATAGTTTTTCCAAATGTGTACTGGGTTAACACTCAAATAGGGTAGACTGAATGCACGAGAGCGGCATTTGGCGTTCAACAAAGTGTATTGCAATTTTCGAAGTGCAGCGTACGGAAGTGTGTTTATTGTAAAGTTCCTCCACAAATCAATTTTAGGAGTTTTGAACTCATTCGCTTTCGCAGGTGTGTACAGAACACGAAAATGTGCCGTCTCTGTGATTTCCTGATGGAATCTAGCAACAAGAAATTGTGTATCACGCAGTCGGATGATTCCCACGACATTTTTTTGTCGTCATTTTGGCATGGATATTATTTATGTGGACGGAATCTGTCCTCGTGATTGATATCATGCACTTTAGCTGGTCTGCAGTCACGCACACCTGCGTGAGATTAGTGTTGGTGCTTGTTATTCTTCGGTAAGTACTATCTAAGGCAGGGCCTCGTGGAATCGGGGGAGTTGTTTTTCTCTATTTTGTGGAAAAGGTCTAGCTTCCATTACCATTGGGATGGGGGAACTTCCTCCCATACTGACCGAGTAAGTAGGTCTTGGGCGAGGACTGCCTCGTTTCCATCTCGAAAAACAAGAAAACCGACCTAGAATATATGGAGCAGTCTTATTAAAGAAAATATGGAGAAGTCTCCATCTGGTAACTGCAATCAGTAAACAATGAGGCTGTGCCGCCTGGTAAATGATTATGATAATAAATTCTTAATCTTGCGTTTGAAGTTGCAGAGTCCATATTGTTAACTAATTGCTGCTGCCTCCTCGTAAATATTTTGGAAGGGTTATAGGAATCCCCAAGTGGTTGGACTGCATCGAAAAGGTATGGTTGGGGTTCTTAGAATTTTACTAAGGTCACGGCATAAACATCTGTAAATTACATGTACCTATTTTAGGGTCAGATTTTCTGATTTTCCGGATGAAAAACCAGATTCCAGAGAGGGAAACCACAATCAGCACCCGAGACGGCCACGGTGTGAAAAAAAAAAGCCCATATAAGTTCCTCGCATCCTGACGGGATTCGAACCTAGATATTTTACACGCGGAGTGGGGAAACAGCGAAGCTATTCACTTCGCTGTCCATGAGGATACATTCAATAGATTAGACGGGAATAAATTGGATCAGTGTAGAGATTGAAGTCCGAGACGGCTGATTAAATTCAATTTCCTAGGTAATTTCTCCTAAAATAAGGAATTCAAATTTTGGCTATTGACTTCAGAAGGCAGGATCGCCGTCGTTGGACTCAACAGAAGCAGTGAAAAGTGCAGTTAAATAAAATGGAAGAAACTTATATGGCCTGAAATTAATAGAAGCAGTGGAATGGATCTTTAAATTGAGACCCTATCGGATCCTATAGTGCAAGACAGAAAAATAGTCGACGATATTGAATTGACAAGGAAAGTGTCTAATTATAAGAGAATCAAGAAATGATGTGCAAGGGGGTCTGCTTGAGCTTGGGGGATTTTGCATTAATGCCAGTTGAAGCGACAGCATTCCATTAGACTAAATTAACAATAAACCTAATTTAATAAAAAAAAAAAAAGTGCGCTCTGCGCCTGTATTTGTGTTATTGTTGATCGCTTTTTATGAAATTGTGTTTGCTAGATTGAGTATATGCAGTCGCTTTATATCTCCCCTCCCTCACTTTTAGGCCACGAAAAACGAAAAATTGGCTGCGTGCGTCTGTTTCTAGCGGTTCCCTCCATCCCCCCCCCCTTTTTTTTTACTGTGCAGTTTACTACCGGCAAAAACTATTTGTACTGTTCGTTTAGTTTGCAAAGCACGAGCAGCACAAATAGGCTAGTGTCTTCCTTAACTCCAGCTGTACGTTTCAGAAGTTCATTCTACTCAGGTTAGCTCGGCTTTCAAGATTATTAGGTCTTCAACGTTTACTTCAGCGAAATGAGAAACATAAAGACGGATAAGGGAACCAACCACGGATACGAGAATAATGGTATTAAGTGGTGGACGACGGACTGGGAAGTCGACCATATAGGGCAGTGGATCCCAACCTTTTGTCACTAGAATCACCCCTGGAGTTGACACTGTATTAATGGCACATTTAAATTTCTGCCATTGAACTCAATGGAGTAATTCCTAATCTCGTGGTACATGTGAAGAAATCGGGGTGCACTGCCTACATTGGTGTAGAGAAGAGGGCCAAATATGGGCTACCATTTTTATTGTGTATAAAATAATGCAAGAACCGTTTAATTTTAAAAGTAGTAGCGCATTCCACACATGTACACTCGGCGCCTCCGTAGCCAGGTGGGAAGGAGCAGCAGTGCGTAGCACACGCTTCTTGATTAGACCGGGGTTCGACCCCGTCACCACCAAATACGGAGGATGCGGAAAGGTTAAGGAATGACCGCCGCATATCCTGGAGCAATATGGCCTTAGTTGCTAATGCTCCTAAAAACCAAACAAAAACAACAACAACATGTACACTCTAAACAATATGATAGAAATCAGAGTTATTTTATTGTATAAAAAATATGCAATTTTTATTTTCCCCACAGTTTTGTTAATTTTCACTTATATTAAAAAAATCCTGTTACACTGGAAACATGGTGTGCTGCCTCATCAGGAAGCTAATGAATCCAGTATTGGTTTCTTATCCATTGTTGGGCTGTGTTAGATGACTTTTATGTAGTTATACTGGTAAAAACAGTAACCACACCATCATCCCTCCCCCCTTTTTTTTTGATTAATTACTTTTCGAACTAAAACCCCATCTCGATATTGCAGAATCATTCGATATCAAACGAGTTATCTCTCTTTGTTCCAACTCAACTACTGTGAACTGCCCAAGTGAACTTTAGAACTTATCTATTTGTGTGTGCGCAGTGCTGCTCTCTGTACATAACTTTCGTTTGTAAATTAATTAGAAAGAAGAAAGAGTTTTTTTTTAAAGTGCTCTGTCTTGAGAGATACGTTTCCACCGTAAGTGGGCGTGCATATCAGGTAGGGATTTTTTGACCCTTTTCGTTTTTTGTTCTCCACTTTTCTCTGGCCGTCCAGGTCATCTTCCTTAAACTTGGGTAATCTGTCTTCGTCATTTCGTCGCTCTTGGGCTCAAAAATTCGTAGTGTTTGGGACTAAACCAAGTGAGGTCGGCTATCTTTCGTGGTTACCATGGAAACATTCGCTAATCTTACAGGCGTGGCGTGGTTTATCGGAGATGGGTATGTTACGGGAAGTTGGCTCACTTTGCTCTCGTCTTTTTCCCGTTAATTGGTCGCCACTTGCCCGCGTTTGCAGCACTTTCACGGACACTGAACGGGAGAGGTCATCCTGGAATTGGCCTACTTCGCGAACAGGTATACCCTTTCAGACTGCTGCGGAAGGAGATGAGGCTGTCGGGTTTGAAAGTTAAAGCGGCGAAAATAAGGCAGAAGGAAGCGAAATACCCTTAGCCATCGTTTTTTCACTCATAATTTGTGTATCTGTCCTGAGAAACTTCACTGTTCTTTGCCATCTTTTAGTTGGATTCCGATGTATTATTGCTTTTCTTTTCAAGCCCAAAAGTTGAATTCTTTCAGAATATGTATCCTACAGTAGGATTTAGTCTCGAGCTGCTTTAACAAACGCAGATGCTTGTCTGTGGATATACTTTAAAAGAGGAGAGGAAAAGTCAGATTTCTTTCACTTTATATCGCTCGGGGTCATCCGATATTCCAACAAATAGAGGAATTTTAAATATGCGACGAAAGCAGAATCGCGTAGGCGAGTGCCTTCATCCGCCTTATACCACTTGTAAGAGTTGAAGGCATCAATACCTGCATAGCCCGTGGAGCTGTAAAGCAAACATGAAAATTGTAAAGAAAAAAAAAAAAGAAAATATTGACGTCGATCAGAACGCATTTTCACCATCCTGTCTTCATGTTTACACAACCGTGTCAAAAAAGTGCGGAGGAAAATGGAGGGGATGAGAAAGACAGATATTATCTGTATGCTTTCCAAGTCACTGGTGCTTTAGGCAAACCCTTGAAGGGGGATCAATAAAATAGAGCCACTTGGCGAATCTGTGGACAGATATGTTAGGATAGCAGAGATTTCGGCAGAGAGAGAGAGAGAGAAGCGCCGTTGTGCGTGAAGCGGAAATTGGTTTCGCTGTTGTGCTTGCTGCAGAGGGGCGAAATGGGATGAAGGAACAAAAAAAGAGGTAATCTGTGTTTACGAAATTGAACTGCTTTCTTCGGACCAATTTCGCAGTCTTTAGAGACGAGCCGATGTGTCGAAGCATTGGCGCTCCGCTCTTTTGTGGGTGGTCGTAACTAGCTGTCCACTTTGGTCGAAAGACAAACAACATTATTACACTCATGTACTGTTCCACGTAATTCCCTCTGGTCTTTCTCCAGGACGCACAGCAAAGCACGGAATGTTGCGTTGGCAGAACCCCAACAGCATCCGATGTTTTGGTCTGTAATTAAATACACAAACAAACCCATAAGCCTGGAGCACGTTGCAGTTTATCACATTTAAAGATAGTCGGTTAAAGAAATGAGCTTCTTTCTGAAAAGTTGGAGGTTAAATGGTCATAAAAAAACTCGATCTTAATTTAAAAATGAAAGTAACATAAATAATAAGATTAAATAAAAGACATTACAAAATCGGTTTACTCTTTTGTCTCATTCCAAAGATGGTTTTCTCCTCATTTCAACGTGCAGCTGCGATTCTGTTTGAGTTCATCTCACGTGCTTGCTCACAGTTTTAAACACACCAGAAGTTGACCTTCTCGCATAAATTTACTGGGAATAATTGCAATCCTGGGGTGGTATACCGAAGCACTGACACGTTTATTGGGAGTTCGAATCCGTGTGCCATCGCATAAAATGCACAGCCCCATATCGAACCGAGTTCCGTTACAATATATCGGCTGCCGCAACACACTGAGGTTTAAACTTACTCTTATCCCTAGGTGAGTGGAAGTTATACAAGCTTCGTGGTCTTAGTAGGTTAAATTAAAAAGTAGCAAAAATACAAAAAAGGGTAAGGTTTGTAAGAAGTTTAAAAACATTTATTGATCATTCATAAATACAAATTACAAGCATCTCGACTAATACTCTTTTCTTAGTAGTAAATAATTATGTACGTAAGTTTGAGTTCCATCATTGTATACTCCACCTGTTGTAAGACAACATTATTCTCAACTTGTGTGCATGAATATTTAACTGAGCATTAAGAGTTTAGAGATGCCAGTATTTTTCGAAAGTAATTCTACCACCCAAAAAGACGGATAGATCAATGACAAGTTCATGCTCATAAACGTGATTGCTCATCGAAAGACATTTACAGTACCGAAATTTTAAAAGCACCTCCAAGTTCAAAAAAAGTTGCTCTGCTTTTCACCAATTGGCCTTATTTCTATCGCTCATTCATTCATTCTCTGTAACCACCTAAAGGGCGTAGAGGCGACCCTAGGAGAGTGTTGGGTAGTTGCACCCCGCGCACTATGATCAGAAGGTCGTCAAGTATACTCAAAAAATGTATTTTTATTATTTTTTATACTTATTTTAGTCTTGTCGAGCATAGTCTCTTTCTGTACATAGCGCTGAGCAAGCTGAGTTTGCTGCTTGATGCGTCGATTTCATATTATGGAGGCACTCACCACAAGTTGCCTTGGTATTGCACTACTAAGGCAAATAAAAATGGGCAATGCAATATTTATTTATTTTGAATTATGCAATACTTAGATAACTTGTGACGAAGTGCTTTCGCAACATAAATTCGATGCACTAAGTATCAAATTCAGTTTGTTGAAAGGTATGCACGGAAAGAGGTTATGCTCGACATGTACACTGACTTTTTTATAGCTTGAGACTTTGCCCTAAACGTAACCAAATCTATTTTAGTCTTTTTTATGTTTGTTTAATTTACAATCTTATAATCACAGTAAAATTTTGTTTTTATGTTGTATTAATCCTGTATCCCACTCCCCCTGCTACTATTCCAGTAGAAATGGTATGGGATACTGCTTTATCTCGAGCCAGCGATGAAAGGAAAGTTATAAATTTATGTTGCTGATACCTACAGAAAGGTTGCAAAAAACTAAAGTATTGAATTTGTAACCACTCCAACTCATTGCACGTTTATTTCGGATGAAATACTTCTTGGGTGATGATTATTTTAAACTTTCTATGGGATTATGGTTACAAATCATTCTCCTACCGTTTCGAGTATTTATACTTAACACAGACTAGCCTGTTGCCATTATTATTATTTTTTGTTTTCTTATGGGGAAATATTATTCACTTTATGTTGAAGCATTGATATTGTAGACATTTGTTTGTAATCCTTAGTATTTTTCATCCAGGGATTCAATATCTTTAACTTCAGTACCACTGTTGAAAATATACAATTTCGATGCAAAACCATTCCGGTAAGCTGTCCATGTTAATGATAGTCAATAAGACCCAATATAAATAACTGAACCTTTTTTTTCTTCTGTGCTCTACTTTTATTTGTCGCTTAATGGTTTGAAATAGCCAAAATAAAAACAGAAATGCAGCTAAAGATTTAGAAGTGAAACTCATAGAGCAATCTGGATTGCACGTTTGCGGATCACTTCGATGCTGTTAGCATCACCGCCTACTTAGTTTCCTTAAAAGGTAATCCGCCAACGTCCCAATAGAGTAATAACTGCACTTTACTTGCTGGTGGTTCCAAATACTCCGGTGTGCGAGCGTCACTCTGGCCCCTTTCTTTGCTGATTGACTAGATATCTTGGAAGCTGTCCAAAAAGAATCAAATGGAATATCTGTGTTTTAGGGTCGAATATCTTTCTCATAATAAAGATTACGCCGACTTATACGGGAACAGTAATATACTGTAGGCACCCTTCGGAAATTGCATTGACAATTTGAGATGCTGCGCAGTATAGCCAGTGGATTAATCGACCCTCTTGTGCGCAAGTAGCTTTTGTTGAAATAATTTGGTTATATGCAAACGGATGTAACTCATGTCTTGTTGGCATATGATTGTGCTTTTGTTTTGTTTATTGCGGACAGCGGATCAAAACGGATCGGGATTTGAGGGTAGACGAGCGAGCTAGATTTTATGTTCGCAAATGAATTCAACAGAAAATATTCAAGTTGTGTAAGGAACAGCGGATTATAATGCCCAAAAGAGCAGAAGCAGGCGGCAAACAGTTTTAGCATCTAACATAAAGTATAGCAATGTTTACAAATTTACTTTGTTTCCAGACACATGTCACACCATGTAGATTTGTGTCCCTACCAGACTTGCCTTAATATAATACAAACATTTTAGACAATCTTAAATACCTTTCGAAATATCGAAAACAAATCATTCTTGTGAAATAAAACAAGAATTATCGTTTCCGTATTTCTCCCTGTTACCAATTACACCATAATCGTATTTAAAAAATGTGCCTACTGCATCAAGAGTTTACAGCTATTAATATTGATAATGATCACAATCATTGATCAGGTTTAACTGGAAATCTGAAATGATGAGCGCTTCAACTTGCGTGGAGTGTAATCTGCCTTTAATTTCTTAAAGAGTTGCAGATTATTCTCAGACGTTTCTTGATACTTTCTGTACCCCTTCTTCAGTGACGTAAAAGGCAGGTTACATTTCATGCAGGTTTAAGTGCTCATTATTTCACCAATTTTCAATTATTGATATATATGCGCACTATGCCGCTAAAAGAATATTTAATGACCGTGCTTAGCAGTCACTTGACTCGAACCACGGTCAACTCAAACGTGAATGCTACTGCACTCCACGCTGACCATTCGGCTCTTGTTATAAGTGTAGAGGGGAAAGCCAAGGAAAGCCTGGAAGTATTTGTTTTTTTTGGTATGTAAATGCTTTTATATCCTCGTAGCTCTATACGCGACCGAGTTAGTCAGTTTAAGGCGAGAGTTCCATAGTTTTATCTCCCATGGTTTTTCATCCAGCAAACAGATGATAGACTACTTTAGCCATAGTTTCTTTGGCGCGAAATCAAAGAACAGAACGTCGGTGTGAGATATGACCCATTTATTAGTCCATCTGGTTGGTTTACGAGTGCAATCCAGTAGGACTTACGAAGACAGACGTGTCTATCCAATCAGGACAGTTTTTATGGGGGATCTGCATCCAATGGTCTGTTTTAATAAGGCGAATGGGTATTGGGTCATAAAGAACGTTCATTCGTTGCTTTTTTATGTAAACGAAGATAGATAATTACGGAGGCGAATTCTTTCTTAAATCAAAACAAATTGCTATCGTCTCTTGATACAGAATCGGGGCTGACATTGGATAACAAGCGAAAAATAGCCAATTATCGCCCTCCTTGATGGTTCTGTGATGAAGGGAGTTCACTGATCATTCTTCTTCTTCTCAGTAATTGGAACCAATTGGAGTCGCGACCAAAAGTAATTTCTGGAATTAATGTTTTAATGACAATTTCTGCCTCACTCCAATAAAATAAATGAGTCTCTTGGTATTTCGCTACTGTGAAGCCTATTCCAGATGGCAGTGACATCTAGTTGAAAATAAAGGCTGCCATTGTGTGGTGATCGCTGTCTTCGCGGTTTTTTTTTTTTTTTTTTTTGTGAGAATTTACTCACTTTTTCTTGGTGAAAATTTGAATCAGATTTTTCATGTAATTTCTTCCAAACCCGTATCTTTCCGTCAGCTGCATCCGACCAACACGACGTTTCCACTGTGCACAACCCTGTCGCTATTCGTGATACTTTATAAAGTGGTATGTCTGTTCTTCTTAGACACGGCCACAGAATGCACGCAGTTTACAGTCAAGATGTAGAGAACTCTCGTGATCTTAGTTGCCTTGGCGCAAAATTTAAATCGGTCAACAATCCAAGCAACCACTACTGAGGTACTGACACCCATGCCTCATGTGGACTCATTGATATAGCATGATTGTTTTCATTGTGAAGCGTGATAAAATATTCTACCTATTGATAAATCTCTCCTTGCTTACAGGAAGAGAATTATCAGTAGGCAGAGATTAGATTTTATTTGTAGCTACTCTAGCATGACAATAGGTCAGAGCAGTTTACATTTCATCATTTTGGCAATAATAAATTAGGGGTAAGGTGGTCACGAGTGGTAGACTTGGCGTATTATAGCCTAAGCCGCAAATGCAACATAAAAACGAAACCAAGCCATGAGTGGTCAGGAGCGAAAGTGCAGCAGCACACGCTCTTTGAGTGCACCGTAGTTGAAGCTCGCATGACTACTAAATTCGGTTAACGTTTATATTCATGATTTATTGTAAACTTCTCTGACCTGGTGGCCATGCAGAAGTATAAACAAGAACATTTTTATTTAACAGTCACGTAGACTCGAGTTGCGTTAACTCAAACGCGTGTATTACTTCGCTCCGTCTGACCTCTAGGCTTCTATACATTATCAGTGATGGGCTGGTACCATTTAGATTGAACTGGAGCCATCCGCTTTTCATATTCATTTATTAACACACGACTGTATATACATTCTCAAGATACATATTAATCAATTTATATACATACTCTTATGCCCTTGTGTACATATGCATGTGTGTATCCTGTTATGAAGGGTGGCTCCTAGACATAAGTCCATCTCCACTTATTACTCCTGTGATAACTCAGAACCTCTGCAAAACGGTCCTGAAAAAATGTTGTGTCAGGCCATTTTGCCACCAGGGACCAACCAACACCTGGATCAATCGCATACTGCCATATACAATACATTTCTCTAATATTTTGTTAGGATAGTGTAGAAGCGAGCGGTGGTATTGTATGCAGTTAATGGCGCCAGTTGTACTACTACGAGAATCTTTTTCCTGCCACTTGCCGATATGGCATTGATTGATCCTCACCTCCAATGTTTTAGAATTTCGTCAGTATTTATTTATTTTATTTGATTTTTCTAGTCTTCCGATCGGAGCGGCATAAGGGATATCGCTGAGAACCTTGAGTGAAACATGTTTATGCGCTGTAATGAATGAGATTCGATTTTTATTTCGCCACATAAGGAACTCAATTTATGCCTCTGGAAGAAATATTCTGGCCCTACATAGAAATTCACTTTGGCCATCCTTTTACATAGAAATGCAAGCTTACGTTAGCTCTTCCGCGGCATTTTTCTGTGCCATTTTATTTCATCTTCTTTCTTCGTTTCCTAAATTGAATTTCCTTCGGGGTCCCCGCAATATTTCGCTCGATATCCATTGGCACCCTCGACCAGCACGCGCCGACGTTCAGAAAAAAAAAAAAAAAAAAGGAAACGAGGACGGATTCGGCACACGTGCAGCGAGGAGAAACTTTGTATTTTCATCTCGATATAGCGCTGACGGCGCGATATGGAAGTCCCAAGATAATATTGTGAAACTCGAAGCTGCAACTCCGCGAATACACTTTCAAAATTTTCGGAGATGTTCACAACAGCCTTGGCATGTTCCGCTGGAAAATGCCGTACAGAGAGAGAGAGAGATTGCGAGACGCAGTCTCTGTCACTTAAGGGAATTACACGAAGCTCGCGCTGTGGGATCTGAGACCACGTTTTCTGAAACCCGAGACGAACTAATTCAATGGGGAGCGACCTTCAGGTTATTGCCAAAGTTTAGACTGGAGTTACATTTATGCTAGTTTCGTGTGGTGGGGATGGGGGGGAAGTATCGAGAAAGTTCGAAGTTTTGAGAGAAATGCCGAAGAAATTGTTCGACAGAAAAGATTAGTAATCAAGGATGTGCGAAGTAAAGTAGAAGCCAGTTTGAACAAGAAAGTAAATGAGAAGATTCTCCAAGTTGTTACAGAACTTCGTGAGAATATTACCAAGTTGTATTTGTTTCCAGTAAATTCTTAATTTAATAATCCTCATACATTTCTACATCCAGTGAAAATAAACTCTGTACAGGAGTTTGGGATCTGAAAAGTCAAAAGCTGTAACAGAAAGCAACTCCAAAAGAACAGCGTGTCACAAAATAAGGTAATCTCGTAGTGTCTATTTGTGAACTTTTCTGATCTTATGTGGCCATTCTGGAGTATTTTCTCGTCTCCCAAGTTTTTGCTGGGATAATTCTGCACGCTGTCAATAGCTCCAGATACGTCGAGAAGCTGCACTGATCCTGCGAGGTCCTTGTTAAACAACTATTCCGGATACCCTCTTTTTAAATAATTTTAAGTGGCTTCTACAGTCCATCCCACCATGTGGTCGAGGAGATTGACCCCTAAAATTCCCTCCCACGCTACTGATAAATTTAGAATAACGAAATTCTTTGAAAGTTTGGCAACTCATATGTACGACTCGGTGGCAGTAACTGACTCGTGAGATATCGCTGAGATAGTACCAGAAAGAGATGCGCAGTGGTCGGATTTCGATCAGTGTACTTCTTGAACGATAAGTAGTTCCCCATGTTAAAGAATGATGCACCTTTCTTAAACATGCTGGAAGAGGATAGGTTGGCTCCAATCCGTGTACGCCAACTATTAGGAAAGAAGTTAAATGCGGACTCGTCGCTGAAGGTCACGTGATAAACATTTCTCACCTGAGGTTAAAGTTCGATGAACTAAAGAATTATTATTAACTCAATTTATTGCATATGCTTCACCCCTGAACAGCCTTCGGCTAAAGGGTGCGTATATACATTTGTACATTATAACCTAGACAATAAACATAGAAATCGTACATAGACATTTGGTTGTATAAAATATAACGAATAACAGCCAATACGAGCAAATAAAGCATATACAGGGTGTCCCAGGAGGAAAGGTCAATATTTCAAGAGGTGAAAGGATAGGTCATTTTAAGCAAAAAAGTTCTTATAAACATGTGCCCGATCCCGAGAGTTACTTTAATGTACAATTGTTTTGAAATTGGCGCGCAACATTTTCCTTCCCTCCATCAGACTGCGCCAGTTGATTGATGTGACTGTAGAAGTGAATCAGACTGCGAGTGAATCAGTTAGTTGTCAGTTCTAATTGTAGAAGTGTTTGCTAAAAATGCCGAATATGCAGATATGCTGTATGTTTATGGCTTCTGCGATAGTAGTGCCCCTGCTGCTGTTGAACAATGTCGTCTGCGCTTTCCTACGTCGAATTCCGGATCGTAGAATGTTTTCCAAAGTTTTCAACACATTGCGTGAAAGTGGTATGCTTCCCAGTGCTCATGTTTCATCTGAACGAGGACGTCAAGAAAATGTGCAGGAACGGGAACACATTCTGAACATGGTTTAGCGTAGTCCTACAATTAGCACGAAGTACAAGCATGACGAGAGCTTGTACTCATTTCACCCACAGCGTGTACAAAATCTTCAATAGGGGACTGTGCAAAATCTTAACTTGAATTTTGTCATTGGTTAAATGCCAATCGTGAATTGCTTCCATTAATACTATTTACTGATGAAGGAATGGAATCGGAATGGTCGCACGAGAATCGATGGTCGCACGAGAATCCACATGGTACAGTGGAAACAAATTTCCAAGTTTGTGTCTCAATGAATGTGTGGTGCGGTATGATCGATAACTTGTTGATAGGTGCCGTTATTTTAGAACATCGGATAACAGGACACAATTACTTTAAATTTTTGAAAAATACATTAGGTGAACAACTAGAGGAGGACGTTCCTTTGGCCACACGGTGTGCTATGTACTTTCAGCATGACCGGGCCCCTTCCCTTTCCACCAGACGTGTGAAGCAACAGCTGGATCGAATTTTCTCTAATCGGTGGATTTGGCGTGGTGGTGCCATTAACTGGCCACCAAGATCTCCAGACCTAACCCATTAGATTTTTGTTTATGAGGTTGGATGAAGAGTGAAGTGTGCAGAAGAAAGGTGGATACAAGAGTTGATCTGCTAGCTCGCATAATGGACGCTATTGCCCACATAAAGGAATGTGAAGATACACTTAGACAAGCAACACGCCATTTTCTCATGCGAGTAGAAAAGTGCATTGAAGTTGATGGTGGCATTTTTGAAAATTTATTATAAACTGTTCCAAATTTGTCACTTGAAAAATAAATATTAACTTTTTTGCTTAAAATGACCTATCCTTTCACCTCCTGGAATATTGACCAATCCTTCTGGGACACCCTCTATATATATATATATATATACACACACACAGGGTATTTCAAAATTGATGGTCAATAATTTAAAGGCGAAAAGTACAAACTAAAATAAGCAAAAAAGGTCCAGTGAACATCGGGCCGCAAATGAACCGTTTTCGAGATAATGCACATTTTCTGTTAAGATCCGCCACTGACTATGGAAGCACTAGTTTATCAAAAAGCTGTGAATCCTTTACTAAGGATGGTTTAATTAAACATAAGATAATACGTTTTTAATTTTTGGTTTCAACACCACAGGACTTGACAGCTGTTACATGATACAGAGTGTTATTTCTAACATCCTTTCCTCAACATCAGGTGTTATGCTTCTAGGCCTTCCTGCTCGTACTCCATGTGTGAAGCGCCCATGTTCTCTAAGGCCTTGATGTACCCTGATGAATGTGCGCCTGTTGGGCTGCCTTCGACGGGGAAATGCTTCTTGGTACAAACGTGCAGCCTCGAGTGCATTGCCGTTGGTGGATCCCAACTCTGTACAGTTCACCTTGTCAGTGGTGGATCTCAACTAGAAATGTGCAATATCTCGAAAACGATTCACTTAAGTACCTATGTTTACTAGGCTTTTTTTGCGTATTGTAGTCTGTACAGTTCACCTTTAAATTATTGACCAACACTTTTGAAACACCCTGTATATAATATAGTGACACAAGCAAAAGGTAGAAATCTATAAATACATACATATCGTAATATATGCGAGTAATATACATAATAATATATACAAACAAATAATAGCAGCAGAAGAACAAAGTAGGGTTGAACGGAGATTCCATCCTGAAGGGGATAATCAGGAAACTGCTACAGCTGTACGTGATGGTAAATGTCCTGTACCTTCTGAGGATCTGTACGCTTTCTCGTCGCGGAACTTATGCGGGTCAATCTTCAGGGTGTTTTACGTTTGGAGGGTGTTAGCCGAAAAAAAAAATCTTCTAAGCATGGTTAAATTCTGTAATGAGCTTCTTGGGGGAATCCACACGAGACAGCCTAGAGCCCGCAACAAGATTGTGGACATTTGGGACGTCAAGACGATTGGTGAGGGGATGACAGAGGTTGCGCAGATTTCCTGCTATGAGCAACTGATTCCAAGGAATGCAACCAAGGTTTTATACATTATTGATCTCGAGATGGCGAAAGGGTGGCCACTAACACGGTTCAACCACCTTAAAATCCAGTACTCGATACCCATGAAATTTTTTATGTTAGTTAGGGAAGCAGAGGACCAGATCGTGGAGGCATACATGGGATTCGGAACAAGGCGTATTTGTATATCCTGGGTAGCAAGTTTGTCGTTGTTTACTCCAGTATTTCCTGTCTTATCGCCCACATTACTGACAGAATTTTTGCCTTAGTTTTGGCGAAATGCTGTTGGAAAGTCAGGCTTTCATCCATCATAAGCCCTAGATCAGTGTGATGGGACCTTCTGGACCCTAGTACCGTTGATGAATATGGCTATGTTCTTCTTCATCAAGTTGGTGAAAGATATTTTAACTTTACTTGGTCTGGTTTGTGGATAGGCCAATATTTCAAGTTAAAGGTCAAGTTCTTTTATTAGGGCAGTGGCATGGGCGTTGATAGCTTCAGATTTATCACTGTGTTTGGAGGCGCCTCCGTAGCCAGGTGGGCAGAAGCAGCAGTGCGTGGCACACGCTACTTGATTAGACCGGAGTTCGAGCCCGTGACCACCAAATACGGAGGATGCGGAAAGGTCAGGGAATGACCACCGCATATCTCCGGAGCAATATGGCCTTAGTTGCTAATGCTCCTAAAAACCAAACAACAAACAATTGTGTTTAGAGGAGATGAAGGGTTTTGTATCATCTGTATAAGTGCTGCAATCAGGATGCCTAGAGAGAAAGGGATTCAAATCGGCAGCAAAAAATAGGTAGAAAGCACGCCACCTTGGGGACTGTAGATGATTTGGTTCGATTGGAAGGTACTGTGTTCAACCCTCAAATGCTTCTGTTTGAAGATGGAAACTAGGACTTTTAATTAACCTCCCTGTATTCTAAAATACCTTTCAAGTATTGTCTTCAAGGCAGTGATTGAGACATTGTAGAAAGCGGCTTTAATATCTAAAAAGATTACAGTAATCAGTCCTTTGGCGTTCATAGTCGTCTGGATCCGAAATAGGGTGTCCGTTAAATCTGTCACAGTCGATCTCCTTGGAATCACAGTGTGTAAATATGGAGGTCTATTCCGAAAACAATGTATGACAAGAATTGGCAGAAGAGTCTTCTCGAACAGTTTAAATAAATTGCAGCTTATAGAGATTTGACGAAAGACCTTGTCCTTTGGATGTTTGACTTTAGGCACTGGTTTTAGGATATAATGTTTCCATATTTCGGGGATAACTGCAGCGTGAAGGATTTCTCTAAAGATTTGAAGCAAGACCTCAATGATAAATGGGCTGCTTACTTTCAGTGATGAAGATGGGGAACATTTCAAGGCCAGAAGTGGATTTATTTTGGAGTCTATTTAATGGCTGAATTATATTTTCTTTGGTTATGGTGATTTCTGTTAGGAGAGGTCTGTCTAATATCAAGATTGGATCCGGATGGAGTTATGTTGTTCATGTAATTTACCACCTAACAGGTATTGTTTGCTGCGGGACAGTTAAACTTTAATTTGGGTTCTGTAGCGATTCCGAAGGTACTGTTCGGCCATTCCCTTAATAAGGTTTTGTCCATGGTGAAGTTGGTATTTTTGATTCTTTAAACTGTTTAAGCTTTTTGGAAATAGCTAAGTTGTACTCTTGGCGTTTGTGCTTTAAGAAACAGGCACGTTCTTTTTTGTAAGCGACATAGTCTTCAGTTTTTTTTTTTTTTTTGCCATTTTCGGTAAGCCATTTGTTTTCTGACAAACACTACCGTGATGTTTTTCTTAAACCACCGGTTAAACTGATGTGTGATCCGAATCTCCTTACACGCACCGGTACAGGCTATTTGAATTAATTCTTCAGCCAGGATGGAAGCGGCTTCAGGCCCTGACTTTTCTAGCAGACAGTTCCATTTATACATATTAAGATTTTGGAGGATTTTTTCCTGGTTTATAAATTTGGTTTAAAATACATTTCTTTTATGCAGAGGGCCACATCCTTCATCCGAGGAACTAGAGGGGTTAGAGTAATCATAAAGTTCACAGTGCAATGGTAGATGATCTGATGGAGAAGGTTGGTACGTTCTGCATGAGGGATGTGGAAAATGAGGTCGAGTGCTGATTTCCCCGAGTTGAAGGGGATGAAGGTCGACCATATATAGCATGTTTTTCCAGAGAAGACCGAGCTGTTGAGTAACTTAGCAGGGGCATGATGAAGTCCCCTATGAGAATAGTAGGGACGTTGGATTGAAGGTTGGTAGAAATCCAGGCTCCTGGTTTCGTTCTAACTTCTAGGGTGTGTTCTGGAGAGAGGTAGACAATGTAGACCTGTATTCTAATTTTATCGAGGTCAATAATTACAGAGATGGCTTCAAAGTTTTCAGAATTACTTGAGTTGATCCTATATCGAGAAAAGGAATTTTTATAGATGATTGCCTAGTTCAAAGGGAAGCAAAGGGTGTCAATAGATCTATTAGTGTTTAGCCAGGTTTCCCTTAAGTAATATCATACTCTGCTCAAGGAGAATAGACCCAAGTGTATGGAGTTTGCAACTTATGCCTCTTATGCTATGAATGTAGCATCTGATACTTGCTGATGTGGGTGGATGATTAATCGAAGACTTTTCATTCGGGACTGACTTAGTGAACTTTAGGTGGGAATTCAGTGATGATCCCCCCCCCCCCCATTTTATTTTCCCACGAACAGACAAACATTGAAACCCCGTAGGGTCTATATCGTTGCAGAAAGTCATACGTTGACATCGCTGCTTTATTTTAAATAAATAGCTGTATAAAAATCAATTTTCTGTTTATTCTTTAGGATAGGGATTATCAAATTCTGCAATGCAGTGCCCACCCCTCAAAAAAATCACCATGAATAAAACTAATTTCAATTGGTTTAGAAATAAATATATCACTTTGATAATTAAAATTTAATCTATACATTAAAAAAATGATAAAGACCTTACAACTTTATCGTTTAATTGTAATAGAAACAATCCAATTTTGAAACCTTGGGCAAATTTAAAATTTTGCGATCTTCTCTCTCATAACCGTTAAGGGGGTCGTCACTCACAGTTCAGGAATCCATTCTCAGGGAGAAAAAGATCCAGAAGAGTTGACAGCTAGCTGCAGCAGTAATATTACTAACAATGGGATACGCATTTTAGTGGTTTCTTGTTTAATCGAACATGATGTAATGATCTCTCTCTGCCATTACTTCACTACTCGACTGTGCATACGTAGCAAATTTAAATCCCTTCGATTGGAAAATATTTTCTAAACTATTGCATTATTACTTATTTTATGAGAAATATTCTTCAAACTGCACGAAAGTATTATATTAATGTAATAACATTAGAGATACACCGATGAGCCAAAATTTATGACCAGACCGGCGAGTCGTTATGCAAATCGAAGCAACTGCGGGTGAACTACGGCGCGTGCGCAGGTCGGGACACGGTATAAAAAACACCTGATACTGAGCTCCGTTAATCCAGTGTTACTCTTGTTCTTCAGATGGTAAAGGAAGCGGACTTAAGCGAGTTGGACAAAGGCAAACTCGCTTTTGTCCGCTGCCTTTTGGTTATGCTCTGATCCAGACGACTGGATCAGAGCATATCCGAAACGGCACGGCTGGTGGGATGCGCACTGTCAGCCGTGGTTAGTATCTACCGAAAGTGGTCCGAGGAGGGGAAACCCACAAATTGCCGGCGAGGTGTTGGACGACCGCGGCTCATCTATGCTCGTGGTGAGCGAAGGCTCTCCCGGATGGTGTGTGGCAACAGAAGGGCGACTGTGGCGTAACTCGTCGGTAATTGGAATGCTGGTGACGGGAGCAATGTGTCACGACACACACACAGTATATCAAATCCTGCTGAAAATGGGGCTGCATGGTTGCAGGCTGCTTTGAGTGCCCATGCTAACCACGGTTCACAGGCGACGGCGCCTACAATTGACACGCGAACATCGAAACTGGACCTTGAGTGATTGGAAGAAGGTCGTCTGGTCCGATGAATCACGTTTCCTGTTGCACCATATGGACGACTGGGTACGTGTGCATCGTTTACCTGGGAAAAGTGATGGTGCCTGGATGCACCGTGGGACGAAAACAAGCCGGCGGTAGCAGTGTCATGCTTTTGATGTTCTGCTGGGATACCATGGGTCCAGTCATCCATGTTCCGGTTCACCCTTTCATGGCTCCGCGGGCAGAGGATGGACTTCCACAACAGGGATGCCTCTCTGTTCATTTGACTTCCGATTTTATGGTGGAAGCCTTTCTGTCATCCACCTTCTTTATCTTCACCTTTTCTCCAAAACTCGAATTATCACCCTGCACTCCTTTTCTGATAAAAAAGCTTTTTTTTTGTTATTTTTAGGTACCCTTCCCTGGCAAGCTCAGGGTTTTTCCCAACCAGAGACTTGATCTACGTCTTACGCCAGGCCTACCTCCCCGAGGTGCGAAACGGGAAAAGGGGTCCTTGGTTAATTGCTGGAAGAACAACAGGCCAACACAACACTATACTACGCCGACTACACAATAAACTTACATTCTCTGGCCTTTAAAGAGTTTTGTAGTGCAACATAGAGAAGATGAGGTGAGGGGAAGTCATTTGGTACACAAGTACGCGATCTAGATAGTGGAAGTAAATAGTTACCGCCCTGCCCCTAGGTGACTCACCCTGCAAAGTCTGAGTTCTTGTGGCAGGAAGTCTTTTTTTTTTTTTTTTTTAAACAGTTTAACCAAGCAGGCAGTAAAGAAAGTGACCTCTTTGACACCGCACAACCTTAGTTGCCTCATCTTTTAAATTTTCCAATTGTTCACCGCTGTCTTACGTAAACGTGCGTTCGTTACGCCAATTACGTGGTGTCATCTCCGCGCAAATTTAAACCACTGCGCAGTTGCTACCATTATTCGATATGTACCCTGGGTTTTTGCGTTATTGCGATTATGGACCATAGTTAATTAAGCGCCATAATGTTAGATGTGCCTAAACAGGCCTGAATTACGGCGCCCTTTACAAAGACTTTCGAAATACCCCCCCCCCCCCCCCCCCCCGCCTTATCTCTTTAATACACACGTCGGTATAAAATAAACACGCGAAGATGGGATATGCTTAATGGAAGCCCGTTTCAATCGGCATCAGATAACGTGGTCGTGAATTCGGATATCCCGAAATAATACCGGACCCGAAGTTCGGCAAAGCTTAAATAATTTACCCGACGAACGGCGTGGATTATTAACCCCCTCGCTTACCACCGACGTAACCGAGCGCGTTCAAATTGCCGCGATGGAATAAAAACGAACGCGAGCAGATTATCTTGGAGGCCCAGCCGGTCTGGATAAATGGGAATGATTAATGATGAATGTGGCGTAGTCGATTTATCTTCCCCGCTGTACGTTCTGTACAGATCCCAAAGCACTTTTCGGGGATAAAAGCGCCAACTTGCTCAACCTGAAATCGACAATATAGCGGACAAATGCTCGCAATACGTGGCACGCCCTCCGCTGCTCCGCGCGGAGAATGTCGATTTCAAGTACACGTGATGCGCGCCTTCTCTTCTGCCGCTACTTATTGTTGGATAAAGTGTCACGAAGCGATTGGCTGTGACGCTTATTATGGTAGAAAATATTAGGTGGCGCAGCTCTCTGAAAGTGAAAATAGATGGGGGGAAAAAAGACAATTATTAATTTTTTTTTCGAGAAATCATGTACTGTATTAATGGGCAAAATTCTCTATTGCAGAGCAGCGTGTTATTGTTATTATGTACTTCAAACACAACGTGGTTTTGTTAAGGAGAAATCTTGTTTGATCAATTTGATTAGTTACTACGATGTGGTCACAAAGGAACTGAATGGTAAAAATAATTTTGATATCATACTTTTATTTCTCAGGAAAGCTTTTGATACGGTTGCACATAAAAGACAGCTATACCGATCGGAGCAGTGTGACATTAAGGGCCAGTTGCTACTATGGAAAAAGGGATGGTTGAGTTCGAGGAGTAGTAATCAATGGACATTGCTCTTCATGGGCTAATGTTAAAAGCCGAGTCCTCCCAGGGTTCGGCGTTAGGTCCATTGTTGCTTTCTATATTGATCAATGATATTGATGAAGGCATATCAGGCTTAGTGTCCACGTTTGAAGATAATACAAAGATTGGCAGGGTGGTTAATGACAGTATGGTCCTGCTATAAGATCTAGAAAAGTTAGGCAGATGAGCTGAGAAATGGCAACTGAACTCTAACATTGATAAATGCAAAGTACTGCCTATGGGTAGCAATAACCCGAGAGCAACGTATCAACTGTATGGTATTGCACTCAGGGTAGTGGAAGATGAAAAAGACCTGAAGGTAATTGTGCAGACAGATATGAAGTTCTCTCAATAATGCAGACAGGCTTCAAGGATAGCTCATGGGGTTTTGTCATTGATATACAGGGATTTTGTTAGCAGGGATAAAGAGGTGATTATCCCATTGTATACGGCAGTGGTGAAGCCACATCTTGAGTACTGCATACAAGTCTGGAGGCCCCATTTTAAGAAGGATATGGAGCTGCTGGAACGAGTACAGAGGAGTGCAACGAGATTAGTGAGCAGGACAAAGGGATGTTCTTCTGCAAATTGCAGCGTCTGGAGACTAGGCACCTGCATGTGATCTGATTGAGGTGTTTAAAGCTTTGAATGGATTAAGCAAGCTCAATGCTGATGGGATTCTTTCTTTTGCTCAGACCACACAAATGAGGGGGCACAAATTCAAATTGTGGAAGGCTGTTTCAGAATAGATGTGCGGAAGTGTGCGTTTAGCGAACGGGTGGTTTATCGCTGGAACAAAATTCCATGTTATTGTTTTGAAAGTTGATAGTTTGAATTAAATCGAAGGAAGAACTAGACAAACTATTGAAATGAATGAATAGGTGAAATGGGAGTCTCTCTCTCTCTCTTTTTTTTTTTTTTTTGATGATGCTGTTATAAGCTTCCTTTCTTGCATCGTTTGCTAATGATGCTAACCTTTTCTTCAAAAAAATTTGGAATTTATGCAAATTTTTTCGTAACTGCGTGCTGCTGTTGGTTAATATTGTGCAAAATTAAACCACAAATAGATGGATTATATAGATTATTGATTTTTGTAAATCTTATTTTGATTTATCTACAGGGTAAAGAGGAGGCAAGTCTCATATTTGTGCGCAGTAATGTTTGTATTTTGCCATGCTAAATAAATATTACGAAATATTTGTAGTAGTAGTATTGTATTTGTTGTGAATATTAATGATTAACCGAATTTCATACTCGAAATACAGGAGTTTATTACCCTCCCGAGTTCAAGAACGTCTTAATTTTTTAAAAATTATGATTGCGGTTAAGGAGTACAATAAAACTATATTTTTTGTGGCTTTCGCATAGTTAAAAAAAATTTAATCGTGAACGGGTTTTTTTTTTTTATGTAAAATCTGTACTCCAATCGATTTTCTTGGTTTGGAAATAACCTCCCAAGCGCGCACAAACCGGCCTCGCAACAAACACACTATCCTCCCATTACTACGAGTTTCCATTACTGGCATCTTGTTAGCGGCCAAAGCCTCCTAATATGCATGTCACGTGCACGAGCTTTTTAGGTGATAATGAAGTGGTGTATTGTACGGAAAAGGTGCCGCGAGCGCATGCCTACCCGGTATGCTGAGTGCAAGGCTGCGTCTTATTGCGCTAAAATAATCTCTCTGCGTAAAGTGGTCCAGGCAGCTGTGAAGTTCCATTTAAAACAAGGAAATGAGCCCACGGAATTTGTTTGTTTTTAATTCAATCTGAAAACAAATTAGTTTATTCAATTCTTTTGAGGAGTGGGTTGTTTTAAATCACATTACGTAATTACAGTGCGATTTTCAGTAACAGAATCGAGTGAGGGCATTGAAAAATATGTTTAATATTCGTTTGATCGGTACCTGACCTTCGTGAGGTGTACTGATCTGCTGTCGTCAGTACTCACACTAAAGTAGAGTGAACAGGCAGCTCAAGATCACACCCACTTGGCTCCCATTCCATTGGGAGCCAACACTAAAAGAGAAGACCTGGTTGAATGACCTTGAGCTGCCTGTTTTTTGTTTTGTCTCTGGGATATTGGTGGATTTAACGAGCTTTAACCAGTACGATGTCTTCTTAAAAAAGGGGCGTTTTTTCCTCCTACTGAAACGCTTTCCAGACGAAATAGCATAAATAACGAACGGTTGGAAGAAATTGCGGGCGTTTACCTGAAGCCATGCCGAGAATGTGCTAAAATGTAGTTCCCATGTACGGAACCAAACTCGCTTTGTGTTCTCTGGGAATAACGGGCGCTTCTTAGCAAGCTGCACCGACCATTGTTTATTGCACAAAGCAAAGGGACATGCGCATTAAACGATCCTTTTGCTGCCTCTCCTAAATGACTTTTCGCCATCTTTACGGTGCTGTTGATTCTGGGAATTTTAATGAGTTCGGGGTATTAAACGAGAACGCGAGTGGAGCGACAGGGAGGCGCTGAACGAGACCTTCCTTTTGAGACGAGAGAAGCCCTTTGTAATGTTACATAATTGCCGTAACTCTGGAGATCGGTTTCTCCATAATGGAAACACGTGACCGAGACGAATAAATAATTCCTCTACAGGTAGAAAGAGAAACTTCGACTCCAGATTCGTTTACGTTGCACTTGGCGGGATCAAAAGCTATTGTTCGACGTCTTTCTCGTCTAAAGGTACCTTTCAGATGGTACGAGAGGTCGACTTGTTGAGCTGTCATTTCGCCATTCCACCCTTTATGTCCGGAGTTTTCTTTTTCCAAACGACTTCTTCTCGCTTCATAAACAACATTCTTCAGTTTTATAGGCAGGAGAATAATAAAACGGGCCTTTATTTCATTACCGTTCAATTTGTTGTACTAACTCCGGCCGTCCTCCAGTCCTCGTGCAACTCTAATTACAACGGGAGGCTCTCTTTATGACTTTCGTACGCGGAATAAAACTGTGTCCGGTAAAGTGAAGCTCCGGCTGAGAGCATCGATACATCGTCCGTTGTAAAGTGAAGTTAGTAAGCTCCAGAGACCTTGAGGTGGATGGCGGAATAACACTCGCAATATAGTCGGCAACCGATATTAGTACCCGAAGCCAAAGGCGCAGTAACGACTTTATGATAGTTCCAGTAAAGAGGCTCCCGGGCAGCTCCTGACACGTTCTTGTAGTTGATTGGATGGAGCATATTGAAGGGGAAGTGGCAATATTAGTTGATGACCGAAGTAGCCCATGAGAGGAGGTGGGGGGGAGGCTGGCATAAGGAAGCACGAGTGAATGCTTTAGGGGAGACTGACGAAAGCCGTATTGTATCTGGGGGAAGGTGTCTGTTGCCGGGCTGGAAATTGAGTTAGGTACATTTGCGAACCAGAAGAGAGAAACAGATCGCTAGAACCACCATCTGCGAATGTCTAGTAAGTGCTAAAAGTGCTTCGGGCGATTTTTTCCATTTTGTGTCTTATCCGGTTTTGTTTTATGCATCCACATTATTCGAGGAAGAGTGCCGTGATTGTTCTCTGTAGCCTCTTCAGTATGAATAAGTACCGCTAGTAATTTTCCAAGATGTATTGATTAAACGAAAAAGATAAGCAACCCAAATGTACTTTATCTACGTTTCCTGGGTTTATTGGAGTAATCGTACAATAAAATGCGGCGTAATTCGTTTTTCTTTTTATAGATCAAAATTGTAGATACTTGGCTTTGATTTGCGTATATGACTGAAAGGATTTCAGTATAAATTTAATATTTCTGAGCTAGAAATGCGCGTTGCACTAACGCATACCATCTTAGCACATTCAGCCATTTGACATACAGTAAATAAAAACCGTGCTCAGCCTTGCTTCTCTCACGGCAAACTTCCCAAAGTAGAGGGAAGGGAGAATTACTATTTATAACTGCAGTCAGTGAGTGCTTGGTCTCGCGAGACAAAACGAAGGTGAATTACCGTTAGAGGTCGGAAGTGGGCCAAAAGAGGCACAAATTCTTACTGACAATGATTTGTCTTAGTGCACTTAGCTAAGATTAACCCCGGACAAGCACGAACTAGATTATGGAAAACTACACCTCTGTTGATTATTTTTGTAAAAATTAGTCGAATGTATTTGGACAAAGTGAAGGTATGAATGAAGATTATCCAACATCCAGTACGCGGATAACATTCTTCGTACGTTTCTCTTGGCACTGTTTCCAAGATGGCTCATTCTAAGGTAAAATTTCGTCTCCCAGTCCACTTCAGTATTGTTTTATACGATTAGTTTAATTCTAGTGATTTATATAATACATTGTAGAACAAATATTTACTGTTTTATTAGTATTTTTCTTTCTTCGATTAATTTGTAAGTAGAAATACTTCCGGATTAGCGATAAAATTAGAATCTTACGTTAGTCATTGTTTTAAGTCATTGCATTGGAGTGCGTGTATCAAATACATAGGTCTTTCGGATTGCAGAAAGATTACCAAAGGATAGAAAAACCAAAAGCTGATATGTCAACAATAGTACAATAAAACTGTGCAAATAATCGACAATGGCAAGAATAAATTGAACGCTGAAACAATGAGAATGGCCGTTGTAATAATGGTGACAAAAATAACTCCGCACAAGAATAGAGTTATCTTAATGGGGAAGAGCTGAAATCAGGCGAGCAAAGAGGATGCCACGGGAAACAAAGACAGTTGTTTCCACCAATGTCACCATCTCTAGAATAGCGAGCACATGACAAGTCTTTAAAGAGATACTTAGCAGCATTTTTTCTTTTTCGTTTATCACTTTTGATCATCGGTGGACTCGTGTTGTTTTAAGCACCTAATCCTGGTATTCCTAAAGATTTATCTGTGTCCTAACTGACATCGATATAAGTTTAGGAATCCCATCATTCCTTCCTGTTTTTCATGTTCGCAAAAAAAACAACTATTCGCCCTTTTGTCCACATCAATAGCATTAATTCTGCCATTGAAGCCGCTCTCTTTTGTTGGCTTGTCCTGTGCACTGGCAAAGAATAGGCTCGCTGTTTTTCGACATTCATAAAGCATGCGCACCATTAGTTTTATTGTCTGAATTCCAACAGAAGGTTAATGTCAAAGCGATGTTGATGACAACGACCTCTCTGGACACTTTTAAATCGCTGTCGACTCTTGTAGCGGCAAAAAAAAAAAAAATGAAAAACCGAATTTGGATTTTTCACGTGTCTAGCAGAATTACAATTGTGGTTGGGTCATAGTTCGCGTAGACAGTTTGGAACTCCTTATTTTGTTGCGGTAATTAGAGCGGTGGAAACTGATGAGCATTGACTAGTTACGTGCGAACATTATCACCTATTTGGATAGCCGACTCCTCCGTTCCCAGCTCGGTTCAGTTCGCGGATCATCACCACACAGATCAATGTTAATAAGGATCATTAGAGAGGGAGGCACTTCGTTATACCTCACTATTTAGATCCGGCAAGTCTGTCATCACCAAAGCAGGGAGGTGTGCTGTACTATTAGCGAGTTTTCAACCCATCGATCTTTCTTCTACACACACACGGGGGAGTGCTAAGAAGGCTGACATCAATCGGCGATGGGCCATTAGCTAACTGATGCGCCGAGGCGACCGACGGACTCGGCGAAAATTTAGCAGTAAAAATGGTAGCGTTGGGAGTTGATCTAAGAACTTGAGAAGTCCTGGAGGGAAATTTTCCAGCAGCATGGAATTGATTAAATGACATTAGCCTTTTTTTTTTTTTTATAATATACTACATATATTTCGTGGTTAATTTTACTAGCTTCTTCATGCTGCAAGTTTCCCTCTATTGTTCCTTGTCTTGGAACGTAAGATTAGTTCATTGTAAACGAAATAATAATAGACTTCATGATAATATTGTAAGTAGACTGCTAATGTACTTAACCGATAGAAATATAATTATCATGCGAAGATAATTTTTATTTATAAACATAGCCATTTCCAGAGAGAGAGAGAGAGAGAGAGGGAGAGAACAAGAATTAAAAGTAAAAGGGGATCACTAAGAAATAGAAGAATGATGATATCCAGCTCAGGACCGTGGGTGTGCCAAGCCCATACTCACCAGATGTGAACCCCTGGGGTTAATATTCTAAAGTCCTGCGTGGTTCCATTGTATTAAACTTGCAGTAACCGAATCCGACTCGCATTGTTTGTACCATAAAAAAATAAAATAATAACAATAAATAAAAAATGAAGGGACCTTTAAGAAAATTGTTCTTAAATTTCGTACACACCAGTAATGAGATTATTTTGATTTAAAATAAATCACTCAATAATATTATTTATATTGTATCTAACAATAAAAATAATAATTAAGTATTTTTAAAAATTAAAATATATACTAATTAGTTCCGGGTTCAGCTGTATTCTTACATGGATTAGAAATCCCAGCTGCAGTGAATCCCTTTTGCTAGCTCCTCTACTGGCAGGAATGATAGTAAGAATTAAATTTCCAAATAGATGAGGAGAATATACTTCGAAAAGGTCGAACGGAACTGTACACCCTAAAATGTTCTTAAAAAATAATTATAACAAACAGTAAAAAAATTAAAAGTGTATAAGATTTTGTATGTATAAATTTCAATTATACAGTAATTTTGAATTTCCCGAATGTTGACCTAAAATGTTAGTATACTTTTTTAAGCTTCAATTTTTGGGAAACTTTTAATGATGTTTCTTATTGAAACGTTTCATTTCAGTGTTGATTTAATTTCTAATTTTGTAGCGCTGATTCCTCGATAGTACTGCGCTATGCAATAACATCATAACCAGAGATAATTTAGAAATCGAAAAATTATGGACAATTTTATTACTTTTCATTTCTGGCAACGCGATATTGTGAGAGAGAGAGAGAGAGAGAGAGAGAATTGTTTTAATTCTAGAGAACTAAATCTAACATATGGGGACTGAAGAAGAATTGATAGGTCCCAGGAGCAAGAAAGGTTGCCGGTTGCGCCGTTAAAACTTTTATGGCTCTGAGGTGAAATCTCTGCTCGCGCACTGCATTCAACTAAATTAAAAAGCAGTGCACGTTTCTTATTCATTTTATATCTTTTTGTTTTGTTAATGACAGTATATTATGGATTAAATTATTTAATATTTAATCCATAACTATATTATGGATTAAATAAGTTCTCGTGGCTACTTTCAATAATTAGCCACTGTTTATTCGTTGTTTCTGTGTGAAAATATATTCAGAACATTGACTTAACGATGTTTTCAGACGGAACCCATTCGTAATTTGTAACACGTACAATGTCCGGGCTAAAATAAAATTTCTCAAGTAGTAGTGGCAAGAAAGCAAGCTTATTTAGCATCAGCCAAAAAGGGAAGGAAAAAAAAAAAAAAATTCATCCATCTATACCCTCCAAGAATTTGTCTAATTTTTCTTTGAATTTATTCAAACCCATCCACTTCCACAACAACAGATGAAAACATATTCCAACAATCAACTACTCGCTAGCTGAAGACAAACTTCCACACAAATATCCTTCACCATCCTTCCTCAACTTGAATTTATGTCCCGTCATGTGTGTTTAGTCTCAGCAAGTGGAAGAATACCATTAACATTCAGCTTACTCAATCCGTTCAAGGCTTTAAACACCTCAATGAGATCTCCCTGAAGGTGCCTGGTCTAGAGACGCTGCAATTTGCAGAACTGAAGTCTTTCTAGCTAAGAGCACCTTTTGTCTCCAAATCTGGTTGCCCTTCTCTCTACCCGTTCCGGTTGATACACATCCTTCCTAGAGTGAGCCCTTTAGACTTGCATGCGGTACTCAAGATGCAGTCTAACCATGGCCTTCTACAAAGGGATATCCCTGTTAGCAAAGTTTCTGTATATCATTGAAAAAACACGTGAGATGTCTTGGCAGCATGTCTGCACTGATCAGAGAATTTCATATCTGACTGCACAATTACCCCCAGATCTTTTTCATTTTCAAGTAATATAAGTTACTCTGAGATTACTGCTACCCATATGCAGTACCTTGCATTTATCAATGTTAAACTTCAACTGCTATTTCTAAGCCAATCGACCTAATTTTTCTAAATCTTGTTGCAGTAGCTCACCCTGATTACTGTCTTTAACCATTCTGCCAACCTTTTTATCATCTGCAAACTTTGACGTTAGTCAGGTGCCCATTGATAACTACTCTGTCTTCTTGAACTTAACCATCCCTTTATCCATAGCAGTAACTTGCCCATAATGCCACATTACTCCAGTTTGTACAGCAGTCTTTTATGTGCAACAGTACCAAATGCCTTCCTGAAATCCAAGTATTGTGATATCGCAATTATTTTTTACGTCTAGTTCCTTGGTCACTGCATCATAGTAACCTATCAGATTGGTTAGACAAGACCGCCCCTTACAAATCCATGCTGTGACGTAGCATAATTGCATTCCTGTCTATATGGTCCTGTGTTGCTTCTTTAAGCATACATGGAACAGGTTGTGTGTGTGTGGGCGGAGATCCTTATTCGAATTAACTTACTTGCGTAGGGTTTTTTCTTTGCCATTTAAAATGGGTTTCGTTATTACTGGTCGGCATCAATACTTGTTGCGAAGAATTAGATTTTACCGAAGCAATTGAAGCTGGAAAACATTACCACAGAGAGGACAGAATTGTTATGAATAAGAAACCTTTCTTTTTGGCATCTTCTTTCTCCACGCCCAATTCCCGTAGCGAATTAAGCAATCATCACATTCATTCGCACCGTCCTTCGGGACTTGCCAATCCACGATTCTTCTCCTTTGACAGTAATGCGTTCGCCTAATCGATTTGCACCGATTCCTCGTCATCAGCAGATCGACACATAACAGTTCACCATCCTGATTAATTAGCACATGCGTGTTACACCGTAGCCTCCCATTGAGGCTCCGGGACACTTTCCAATTAGTGGTGTATTTGCCCTGTGACTCATCTGCACGCGTCCGAACGTCACTGGGTTTGAAAGAGCACGTCATTAACCTCGACAATAAAGAGCCGTGTAATTATTCAACTGGCGAGAAAATGAAGATTTAAATAAGTTCTCTAACTTCGGGGATGATATTAAGCGATGAGTGTCTTTTCGCGCTACTAATTTATGTTTAGATGGAGAAACTTTTCTTACCACTTTATATAATGCTTTCCGGATTTTTCTTTAAGAAATGTATAAAAGGAATTGTCGCTTAAGGTGAAAATTAGTTGTCGACAACAATGGTACTGCAAGTTTCGTAGCGATTATTGTTGAAGCTGATGTTATTACGTCATTAGCAACAATGCCCAGCACATCGCATTCTGGAAAACAGTTTCCTGGAATGAGACACCATTCAAGAGTGGCGTTTGGAAACCCTTTGCATTCTGCTAATTCCACGGTTGTATTCGGGCGAATGCATTTGTTAAATCACTGGAAAGCGATCCGGTTCACTAGGCGCCACTGTTTGTCTATGCCATAAATTTCGTGTTGTAGTTGAGTTGCTAGGGCTAGTCCATTAGGGACTGTGTGTATGATTATTATACACATAACGAGGATTGGCGCAACACGAGAATTTGTGTTAACCAATTCATTCGGATCTGTGGTGTCCCTAATAAGTTACTCAGGTAATTGTAAACGCTGCAAATAAATCTGTGGGCGTGTTACTTAGAAAGCGGATGAAATTTGGGTAATATTTATAAGAGGCACAATAATTGCAAAATTGCGAGGGATGAGCAGGTGATCAGAGCGTATAGGATTTTGACTTGAGGAATTCAGGAAATAAAATAAATCGTCCCGATAAAGCGAAACAATAAACAGTGTTCTGTTGCTTCGCTCACGGTGCCCCTGTTTACGGGGAACTTTTGTGTCGTTCGTGACTGACTCGGACACACACCGAGGCCGAGTCAATTAGTCACGAACTAGCGTTATAGAGCTTTCTAATTTTCTGAAACGCGGGATTTTCATCCCGCGGAGCAGACCGATAATAGAATCTCAATATATAGACAGAATATATGCTAACGCCTCGTAGCCTTCGTTGCCTCTTCGGAAATACTATAAACAAACTTATTATATTATACGCAATTGCGTAAATAATTTCATTAGTAATCAAGATTTTCTGTGATTTTTTTTAGCATTAGCAGAGGCATATGATGAAAGAAAGCAAGCTTATGCAGCATCAGCCAAAAAAAAAAAAAAAAAAACACGCTTCCATTCCACCCCTCCGTTCGCTTCAAGTACCTGTCCAGCTCGGCCTGAAATTTATTTAGACTATCAACTTCCACATCAAAGGATGAAAGTCTGTTCCACCAATCAACCACCCGCTGGCTAAAGGCAAACTTCTGCACATCTATTCTACATATGTCTTTCCTCAACTTGAATTTATGCCCTCTCAAATGATTATTCTCAGCAAGAGGAAGAATTCCATCCGCATTCAGCATTCTCAAGCCATTCAAGGCTTTATACACCTCAATCAGATCACCTCGCACGTGCCTAGTCTCCAGACACTGTAATTTGCAAAATTTAAGCTCTTTCTTCATAAGAGCAACCCTTTGTTCCATTCACTAATCTTGTTGCCCTTCTCTGTACTCGTTCCAACAGCTCTACATCCTTCTTAAAATGAGGCCTCCAGACCTGTATACAGTACTCAAGGTGTGGCTTGACCATTGCCTTATACAAGGGAATAATCACCTCCTTATCCCTGCTAGAAAAATTCCTGTATATCATTGACAAGACACCATGAGCTACTCTTTCAGACCGTCTGCACTGCTCAGAAAACTTCATATCTGCCTGCACAATTACCCCCAGGTCCTTTTCGTTCTCTACCACTGTCAGTGTAGTACCACAGAGTCGATACGTCACTCTGTGGGTTGCTGCTTCCCATATGTAGTACTTTACATTTGTCAATGTTAAACTTCATTTTCCTCCTCGCAGCCCATCTGCTCAACTTTTCTGAATCCTGTTGCAGCAGCATACTGCCATTAGTGTCCTTAACAACCCTGCCAACCTTCGTATCGTCTGACAAATTTGGACATTAAGCTTGATATATCATCATCAATATCATTTATAAATACAGAAAACAACAATGGACCCAATACTGAACCCTGAGGGACTCCACTAATAACATTAGTCCACGATGAGCAATGTCCATTGATTACCACTCTGTCTTCTCCCACTCAACCATCCCTTTATCCATAGCAGTAATTTGCCTCCAATGCCACACTGTTCCAATTTGTGCAGCTTCCAGAGTCTTCCATGTGCAACAGTATCAAGAGCTTTTCTAAGATCCAAATATATGATATCAAAGTTATTCCCTGCATCCAGTTCCTTTGTGACCACATCATAGTATCCAATCAAATTGGTCAGGCAAGACTTTCCCTTAACAAAACAATGCTGTGTCCGAGCTATAACTGAAGTCTTGTCTAGATGATCCTGCAGTGCTTCTTTAACCAGTGCCTCCATTAATTTTCCTGGAACAGAAGTTAAACTAACAGGTCTATAATTACTTGTGTTGCCCTTTGATCCTCCTTTGTGAATTGGGGTCACATTTGCACATCTCCAGTCCATGGGTACCTCCCCCGAGTAAAGAAGCTTCATAATTATGGCTAAAGGGTTTGTTTGCTTACTTTCTTGCTGCCTCCTTTAATATAACTGGATAGATCCCATCCACCCCTGGTGCCTTTTTTATGTTTTATCTTCAACAATTTCTCCTCCACTTTCCTCTCAGTTATTACAAAATCATCCTGCTCACTACCAGAGTTTAATTCACCTCTAGCATTTCCCTCCCTGAATAACTCCTCATGGGTGAATGTGGATGCAAAATACCATTTAGTTTGTTACCCACACCTGAGCAGGATCATCAACAGTTGAACCATCAATATCCAGTGGACCAATCTGATTCATCCCTTTCTTTCTAGAGTTTACATAGGTAAAGAACTCTTTGTTGTTTTTCTTTGCATCCTTTGCCAAGGATTTCTCATAATCTGCCTTTGCCTGCCTAATCTCCTTTGTGACTTAGTTACAGACCATCTTATATCTATCATAGGCTTCCATGTCACCCCATTAATTTATGTATCCCATGCACTTTTCTTCTCTGCCACATGTCTCATTAGTTCATCTGACATCCATTTAGGCCTAAACCTTGAACAATATTTCTTAGTTGGTATGTAAAGCCTAGTAGCTTCCAAGATAAGTTCTTTGAATGCTTCCCATTTTGAATTTGCTGTTGGTAACATCATCAGTTGGTCCCACTGTATAGAATTTAAATACTGTCTCAGACCACCGTAGTCACCTTTACGAAAGCAAAAACCCTTCCCTCCCCTTTACCCCTGATGGTAGTTACCTCTTTGAGTAAATCCCACTTCAGCACACTGTGATCACTGCCACCTAGTGGTTCCTTTATCTGCAGATTCTTAATGCATCAAGAATCACTACTGATAATCAGATCAAGAGTATTACTCCCTCTAGTTGCCTCCCGAACATGCTGGTGTAGAAAACAATCATCCAATAAATCCACAAAAGCCTTGCTAGTGTGTGAGTGACCAACCCACAAATTCCAGTCAATATCTGGGAAATTAAAATCCCCCATTATAAGACTCTCTGATTTACTGGCCCACTCTATTTCCCTGTACAGTTCCTTATTATACTCATCAGAGTCATTAAGTCTATAACACACTCCTACTCTCAAGTTTGATCTCCCAATGCTTATGTCACACCAAACTGACTCGACACTGCACTGTCCAGCGATATCGACTGACTTCACTTCCTTGGATTTTATGTGTTTCTTAACTAATATTATAACCCCTCCTCTCTTCCTATCTTGTCTATCCTTCCTGTTCACATTGTACTTCCCAAATTCCAGTTCTGCATTCCTTATATCTGTGTGAGGCCACGTCTCTGATATCCCAACAATCTGCCTCTGATGTTCTGAGCAATACCTCAAGTTCATCAAATTTATTTACCAAACTCCTAGCATTGGTGTACATGCAAGTATACCTGCACCTGTTCCTATTCTTAGCTACCCTAACACAACCCATGTGGCCCCGGGTGCCAAGCGTTATAGTGATCAAGCGATTCTCAGTGATTTCTACAGCGTTTTTCTTGAAGCTGCAGTTTTTGTTCAGTTAAAAAAGTTTTCTTACGTTTTCATTAAATACTAGTAAACTTAGACTTACGATCTGTAAGTAAGTTTCAGAAAGGCAAATCACCTTTCTTTTTTTCATTTAAACTAATATACTAACTCTTATACCGCTTGGTCACTCTAGCGGCACTGCTCCTGCCTCCCCGTGGCGGGGCCGGTAACCTGGGAGAAGAAATCCACTCTCCCGGGGCTGAAAGGAGCAAAGATGGATAACAATTCGTTTCCACCTTTAGAGCCTCCGAGCTCAAAACTAGTGACTAAACACACCGATGATGACTTCTCCCAACCCAAGAGGTTGAAAACAAATCCTCAAGAGGAGATACCAGCATTTCTCATACTGCACTCTACATCAGACCAGCCTTTGAGTAAATTGTCCCCATTCCTTGTGCAAAAATGCTTAGAGGCTGTCGCAGGTTCACCAAAATCAGTAAGGCGACTCCAGTCTGGGGATCTTCTGGTAGAGACCATGAAATCCCAGCATTCTGCAAAGCTATTAAATCTGACAACTTTCGGCGGACATCCAATAAAAGTCACTCCCCATGCCACCTTAAATTCCTCCAAGGGAGTAATTGCAGAATGGGACTTATTAACCGTATCAGAGGAGGAAATAGTCAAAGAGCTACGAGAACAAAGAGTCATCCAAGCCAGGAGAATCATGACTCGTAAAGATGGTACTCTCATTCCAACAAGGAGCATAATCCTCACTTTTAGCTCTCCCATCTTACCAACATCTGTCAAAGCAGGCTATCTCCATTGCCGTGTCCGACCCTACATCCCAAACCCAATCAGGTGCTATAAGTGCCAAAAATATGGACACTCTCAGACTGCATGTAGAGGTGAGGCAATATGTCCTAATTGCGGATCGAAAGACCACAATCAATCCGATTGCAATGCTACCACTCCTAATTGCCCAAATTGTAAAGGGAATCATCCAGCTTTCTCTAAAATATGCGAACTATGGAAGCAAGGGAAAAAAATACAGAAATATAAAGTGGAAAACAAAGTCACTTATTCAGAGGCGAGAAGAGAAATAATCAAAATGGAGCCAAAGCGAACGTATGCCACAGCTGCCAAACAGGTGCAATCAGTAAGTATCCAAACGGACGTTACAGTTCCTCCTAATACATCTATCGCGAATTGGGCACGATCCATACTCACTTCTCCCAAACAGTGTCCTTCACAACAAACAACTGAACAAGCCAGCAATACTCCAATCTCCATTCCAGCCGATGCGTCAACAATGAAACCAAAAGCTACAGAAACCCCAATGGTGCATCCACGGATTTCAACGGAAATGGATATTGATCAGGAGAAAAATTCAGATGATGGAATTTTAGAACTCCACGCAACTGATGAGATAGACACAACACGTCCTTTCTTTCCTAAGAAAGACAAAGTAAAAATAGAGAGGTATAAACAAGCTACAACCAAAAAACTGTCAGAAGCAAAAACAACTAACAAGAACGCATAATGGAAAGAATTCTTCAGTGGAATTGTAGGGGCTTTCGTAATGCAAAAGATGACTTGCATGATCTCGTAAACCGCTATGAACCAGCATGTATATCCCTACAAGAAACCTATTTAAATCCACAAGTGTGTCCTACCATTAAAAATTATACCATGTTCAGAAGAGATAGGAGTATCGACTCGCCAGCTCGTGGAGGCGTGGCAGTTCTTGTTAGAAATAATATTCCATCTAAACCTGTTGCTCTTCAGACTCCTTTTGAGGTAGTGGCAATGCGCGCAGAAATTGGCATGACTATTACAATAGCATCTATATATATTCCCCCAAATTCCTCAATCTCCTCAGAAAATCTAGAAAATCTAATAGACCAGCTACCACCTCCTTTCTATTTACTCGGAGACTTCAATGCTCATCACTCGCTGTGGGGATCTCCAACAATCGACAAAAGAGGTAAACAAATAGAAAATCTTCTCGATGTGTGCCAACTTACCCTTTTGAATACCGGAGAGCCTACCTATATACATTTTTCAACAGGATCCATGAGTGCAATAGACCTTTCAATCTGCTCTCCCTCCATATGTACTAATACGGAGTGGTCAGTTCTTGAAAATCCACTAAATAGTGATCATCTACCAATTCTCTGCAAGCTGCAAACACGGGTAAACTCCCCTTTGCCGGGTCGCTCCAAATGGAAATTTCGTAGGGCACACTGGAATGAATATGCTTCAAATGTTCAGTTAGATGATGAAATAATTCAACTTCAACCCATAGATTATGTCACACAACATATAACTAATCAAATATTACAAGCTGCCAACTCTACAATACCAAAGTCCTTGCCTGGGAAACGCAAACACAATAATTACTGGTGGAATCCGGATTGTACATACGCTAAACAGCAAAAAAATAGGGCTTGGAATTTGTTCCGCAAATTCCCCACAACCAGTAACCTAATTAGTTTTAAAAGAATGAAAGCTAAGTTCCGCCAAATAAGAAGGAAAGCAAAAAGAGAAGCATGGATTAGCTTTTCCTCTAGTATAAACAAGGACACAGATATCAGACTCATCTGGAAGAAAATACGAACAATTGATGGCAAATATGTCCAGTCCCCATCCTCAATATTAAACTGGAAAGGAAAGGAGTTGTCCTCTCCGGCAGAAATTGCAAATGCCTTAGCCGAATCATTTGCCAGTATATCAGGTGTATCCACCTACGACCCAATCTTTCAGAAAATTAAAAAATCATCAGAGCAGCATAAGATCAATTTCTCCACCAGAGTTTCACACCCGTACAACCAGCCATTTACATTAACAGAACTTTTAGGGGCGCTCAATAAAACTTCCAGTAGTGCTGCTGGTCCAGATGGGATCTACTACATCATGATAAGCCAACTAAACAACAGAACAAAAAGGGTATTGTTAAAATATTACAATCGAATATTTCTAGAAAATATTTACCCAAACTCATGGCGTCACTCAATTATACTAGCCTTTCCAAAGCCAGGAAAGGATCGCAGCTTTCCACATAATTACAGGCCGATTTCATTGACCAGCTGCTTAGGCAAAGTCTTGGAAAAAATGGTTCACAGGCGGCTAACGTGGTTCCTGGAAACTAACAACTTGCAAAATAACAATCAGTACGGGTTTCGAAAGAACCGGTCCACGTTAGATGTAATGATAAAAGCAGAAGCAAACATCCGAAATGCCTTCATAAGGGGACAACATCTGGTCATGATCAATCTTGATATTGAGAAAGCCTTTGATAACACCTGGCGATACGGTGTACTTCAAGATCTTCATTCTTTTGGCTTGAGAGGTCATTTACCCCACTTTATACAAAACTTCCTATGCCACAGAACATTTCAGGTTAGATACATGAACAATTTATCTAAATCATTTGAACAAGAGGAGGGTGTTCCTCAGGGGTCCATTCTTAGTCCGACGTTATTTTCAATAAGAATTACAAACATGACACAGGATGTACCTAATACAGTAGAATCGTATATGTTCGCTGATGACCTCGTTGTTTCTTGTCAATCCCAATCCATGAACACCATTGAAAGGCAACTCCAAATTTCCATCGCTAAAATTGAATCATGGGCATTGCGGAATGGCTATTCCCTATCAGAAAAGAAATCTAGTGCAATTCATTTTTGTAAAAAACGCAAACTTCACCCAGATCCAGAAATATTTTTAAAAAACAACCTGATTCCTGTCACTAACAGTTTCCGACTGTTGGGGTTATATTTAGATAACAAACTTAATTTTGCTTCCCATATTGCTTTCCTTCGAACTACATGTCTAAAAAAACTGAGCATCCTGAGAGCAGTCTCTGCTAAGTCCTGGGGTGCTGACAGAAGCTCTCTCCTTCATCTGTATAGAGCTTTAATAAGATCACGATTAGACTATGGATCACCCGTCTATGACTCCGCTAGGAAAAGTTCACTATTACGTCTGAACACCATACAGCATAGTGCTCTTAGGATAGCTGTGGGAGCCTTCAGAACATCTCCGGTCCACAGCCTGTATATTGAGGCAAATGAACCCCCTTTGCATCTCAGGAGAAAATCCTTATTGTGTAAGTATGCAGCAAAAATTAAAAGCATGCCATTCCACCCTAGCTGGCAGTACCTGTTTGATCCTCAATATGCTGAATTATATCACAATAAGCCTAATGAAAACCGCCCTGCAGGGATTCGACTGCAAGAACTCACAATCAGTTGGGATCTTAAATTTCACAACATATTCAAAGACCTTGCTACTCCTGAAACTCCCTGGACTGAATTCTCACCTCTCTGCGACAATTTCTTTTCAAGATTGGGAAAATCCTCTCTGGCAAATATAAACTATCAACAGCTCCATAAAACTCATTTGTTGGAAAATTCAGATAAAGTACCTATCTATACTGATGGCTCCAAAACAGATGCAGCTGTTGGTGCTGCAGCAGTTTCTTCTACCTTTTCAGATGCTGTGTCTCTTCCAACGGAATGTACTATCTATACTGCAGAATTATTTGCTATTAAACTAGCTCTAGATAGAATACACAACAGCTGTATAAAGCAATCCCTGATATACACAGACTCCTTAAGCGCAATCACTGCCATTCAAACTACCATGTCGCCCTCACATCCGATTCTTAAAGAGATACGGTCCAAGTTATTTTACTGTCAAAAAGACAACCAGAAGGTTACCTTCTGCTGGATACCTGGTCATGCAGGCATTCCAGGTAATGAACAAGCGGACGCCGCCGCTAAACACCCTGACTCAAGCAATTCCAGGCAACAAACAGTGCCCTACACCGACTACAAATCCATCATTGAAACAGCATGTAGGAAGCAATGGTCTGACCTCTGGAAAGCTCAAATAAATAATAAACTGCTGCAGATAAAAAAAGAGCCAAAATTGTGGACATCTAGTATCAGGAAAAGCAGGCGACAAGAAGTAATTCTAGCAAGGCTCCGCATTGGACATTCACATCCAACTCATCTGTATTTGCTTATGGGAGAGAACCCTCCTCAGTGTTTGTTGTGCCAGTCGCAGTTGACAATATATCATATTCTCATTGAATGTCCCCAACTTTCAACTACCAGAAAATCAACCTTTACATCCCTATCCCATTTGAAGGAACCGATTACCTTATTGCAGATTCTTGGCAATGATGCAAATTTGGAGGAACTGTTTACTTATTTGAAACAGATAAATCTTTATAATAGCCTATGATCACAATAACATGAGAAATTAGTGATAAGCAAATATCGAACAGGCACAATATGGCCCAAGAGGCCCTTGTGCCAGAAAACCCAAATACAACAACAACAACAACCCATGTGTTTACTTGTACTGCAATGACTCCCAGCAGTCTGTGAAATCCCCTGCATCTTGTTTTCCAGGCTGCTGCTCATTCCAGTAGAAGCAGTGCAAGAATCTTTCACCTCTGCCAGCGGCTACTGTTAATCTATTAGTCTTTGTATCCCCCCCCCCCCAAGCTAGCAGTTTTCCGACCCACCTAAAACTGCCTCGATAGCATCAGCAAATATTCTTGCACCCTTTCTATTTAAGTGTATCCCATCCCTGTAGAAGCAGTCTCTCCTGTTAACAAGTACAGACCAGGCTGAAAAAAATTCTACCCCTTGAGCCTTGCAAAATCTTTCCAGGGCCGAATTGATCGACAAGGCTCTCATCATATACTCCCTCCTATGTTGTCTGGGCAGAATTGCAGACACTTTCAAATTCAACCCTATTTCACGGCTTTTTTTCAACAGTGACCTGTACTTGTTAAGTAATTCTGGCTGTCTCTTGCTCTTAATATCATTAATGCCAACGTGTACAACAATATAGAATAGAATAGAATAGAATCTTTAATTGCAGCAATGATAGACATACAATTAGTCCCATCACGGCATGGTGGTGCCAGGGGTTTACAAAACATATTTACAAAAGAGATACACATGAGAAAAAAAAATAAATCAGATTATTAACAAAGCACAGTTTTACATTTTCAGTTCGACGAGGATACCCTTCCTGTATGTTTTATTATTGACCACTTCTTGGAGGTCCCCGTCGATGGCTTGCAGTGAGGGCAGCATTTGCTTTGGCAGGAATCTGTCGGTTAGTACTAGCTGGTTACGGTTTGCTAGCAGCTGTGCTGAAGACCGGAGATAAGGGGGAGGAATGCGCCAAGAGCAGTGATCCCAGAAGTTCGGCTCTGTAATTTTACCGGTGGCCATCTTGATGGTGAACAGCAGCCTTCTCTCTCCGATGTAGGACCGGAGCCTGCGTAGTTGAAGAGCTTCTGCTAACTGCGTTTATCTGAGAGCTGGGGGAAGGTGGAGTTTGCTGTTGGCCCATTTTAGAAGCCAAAATTCGGCAGAGAATATTCTTTTAATGTTGGATTCGGCGGCCGATGCCCATATCTCTGAAGCATACAGTATTGTCGGGTAAAGGATTGATACGATGTATCTTTTTACCAGTTGTGGGTCGGTGGTGTGGAGCAGCTGTTGTTTGGCGACCCAGCGTAGTGAATTCAGCCTTTGTGCCCTTAAAAGATGATATCCGCTCTACAACGTCATCAACCTTTGCCCCTGGCATACATACCCTGATCCATCTATCCTTTTTACATAGCATGGTCCCCGTTTCCCTGACATCTTTTGGAGGATTTGATTTTGTTGTATAATCTGAGTGTCCAGAATTTACCAGGTAAACCGTTTACCTTTTCTACCTGTAACGGCGAGTCGAACATTGATGTGACCATTGTTTCATCGGCTTATGAGGGACGGATTCTTCACTGGGATGTGAGCCCAGGTTTGGTGAACAGTGATCATAATGCTATTTCCTTCTATATTGCGCCAGAACCTGTGCAGGAGAAGTCTAGTATTGGGAATTTGAGAAGATTCTCAATGGAAAAAATGAAGTGGGATAAGTTTGGCAATTATCTCAAATCAATATACAGTGACCGTAACACATCTACTTTGAATAATTTTAATGCACAGGAATTTGTGGCCCATGTAGAGTATCACTTATATCAAGCAATGATACAGAGTACTACACGGAAGCAACTTAAAGTGACTCCAGTTCCTTGGTGGTCTCGGGAGTTGTCGACAAGACGATCTCAGGTGTTTAAAGCTAGGAAAGAGTTGCAGCGTAATAGGCATTTGTCAGACCGGGATGTACAGCAATTTCAGGATAACTATAAATCACTGCGTCGTGAGTACCACAAGGAAATTGCTCGAGCAAAAATTGATTGCTGGCAGAGTATGGTTCGGGAGGTAGGCAATTCGGATCCTTGGGGACTGATCTACAAGATCTCCCGAAACAAGCTTATGCACGGAGACATTTATAATACTGTTGTGTCTGAGGGAGAGGAGACTGATAATTGGTATGATACTGTGGAACAAATAATTAAGAATCTTTTCCCCGAGGATCAGACTGAATTGGATACGCAGGAACAATCCAGAATACGTATGGATAATGTCATGTACGAGGGCCCAGCGGAGGCAAGTCTTTTTTCCTTGTTAGAGCTTGAAGCTGCTATTGCTAAGTTAAGTGTTAAAAAATGCCTGGGTTTGGATTTGATTGAAAATAAAATGATAATTAAGTTCTTTGATAATTGTCCACAAATATTATTACAAATGTACAATAAATGCTTTCTCGAGATGACCTTCCCGAGATCCTGGAAGATAGCACTGCTCAAGATCCTTCACAAGCCTGGGAAACCTAAGGCTGATCCTCGGGCATATAGACCCATCTCTTTGTTGGCAAATCTTGGGAAATTATTTGAAAGACTGTTGGTCCCTCGAATCGTTGGAGGCTTAACGGAGGGTCACATGGTGTCGGATTCTCAGTTTGGCTTCAAAAAGGGTCATTCAACAGAGGAAGCAATTCTAGTATTAATTAACTACATAAATTCTTCTCCTGAGAAGTATGTACTGGCTGTTTTTGTTGATTTTGAAGGTGCTTTTGACTCTGTTTGGTGGGAGAGTGTGCTGGTGTCTCTGAGGGATTCTGGTTGTGATAGATATATTTATGGAGTTATCCGTTCTTACTTCAGTGATCGGCTTGTGAGAGTTTGTGCAAAACACCTTATGTTTGATAAGTATGTTAACAGGGGATGTCCACAGGGTTCTGTCCTTGGGCCGATATTCTGGAACTCGGTTCTTGATCAATGGCTAAACAGATTGCAGGTTCCTCAGTGTTTGCAGGTGGCTTATGCGGATGACTTGGTTCTGGGAGTTGCTGGGGATTCTAGAGCCATATTGGAGCTGAAAATTCAGGAAATTTTGAACAATCTCTCAGAGTGGGCTGTGTTGAACAAATTAAAGATCTCATCTAAGAAAACCAGGATGATGGTATTTAAAAAGCACTTTGATTACAAGCGCCCGCCCAGAGTACTGTTGAATGGAAGGCAGGTTCCTTTTGTGTCTAGTATTAAGCATTTGGGTTTGATTTTGGATGACCGGCTGGGTTTTCATCTGCACGTGTCACATTTGAGGGATAAACTAAAGAAATTTACTTCTTTCGTGATGCGTATTTCCAGGAAAGAGTGGGGTCTTAATAAACGCACGATGCTATTATACTACAAGACCATTTTCTTGCCGATTGTCGCATATGCTGCGGGAGTTTGGATGAATGCTGTGATCAAGGTCAAAATTAAAAATCAACTTATGTCGCTGCAGAGATCTGTGTTGCTAGCATTGCTGTATGCTCCTCGGACTGTCTCGACGGTTGCACTGCAGGTGATCGCAGGTGCTCTTCCAGTTGATTTATATGTATTGTACCGTGGTATGTTATATGCACTAAGAAAAGGAATTTCGGCTCAGTGCCTGGGCATCTCTATTGACCTGACTGCCAACATTAAAGAGGAAAAAGTCAGAATTTGGAACTCCCTCATTGCCATGTGGAGGATTCGATGGAGCTCTTCTGCATTTGGCGAGACAACAAGAAGAATTATTCCAGCGGCGGATTTTGCTATGTCAAAGACAGTGTCTTCTTGGTTTTGTCCTACGATGTTTACAAGTTATATATTGACCGGACACGGATCTTTTCGTGACAAACTATTTTCAAAAGGATTGGAGCCTGATCCGTGGTGTTCTTGTGGTGATGCAGAAACTTGGACGCACGTGTTGTTTGTTTGTCCTTTTTATGGATCAGAGCGTCGTCGACTTTTCGACGAGGTTTCTCCCTTTACTGAGGATAACGTGGAGATCCTTTTACAAGATGCATCTAGCTTCCGGGCTCTGCAGAGATTTGCTGCCGCTGTGTTTGCCAGAAGAACAATCATAAGGAACTTTTCAGATCTAAAGTTGGCAGCATATGTGAATCATGCATGATTGCATCTGGGTTCGGGTGCTTCAGTCTGGGAAGCTATTTGTCCGGTCTGTGGCTCCTGAACATGTACCACTACGGTGGTTTTTTTTTTTTTTTTTTCCCTTGGTTCTCGGGTTTGGGCGGCCTGAGACCAGGGATGTTGGCACCCAACAGTATTGCACTTCCTCTGTTGGGTGCAGGTTAGTGCCTTGCACTTCAGTATACAATAGTAGAGACAGGTCCGGCTCCACGTGCCCAGGGTCGGGCATCAGCCTACAGCTGAAGATATCAGCTGTTTCCTGATGGCAGAGTGACCTGACATAAACAACATACTAAGTTCATAAACATTTCTTTAATACAAGTTTAACCTTTCCTATACAAAATTTGACTATTTTTCTTTAGATATAATTAGTGTAATTTATATCTAAAAATGCTCTTGTTTTGAATATTCAATTTCTTAGCTATGTTTCAGGCCCACTTTACAGTTATCTGTTTTATTTAAAGAATTAGGTGGAGATGGGCATATGCCTGGGAACCACCCCGACACAGTATACACACACACACATACCCTGATCCATCTATCCTTTTTACATAGCATGGTCCCCGTTTCCCTGACAATAGAGTCACCAACAACTGCTAGTTCCTGTTGGAACAGCGCATTCTGCCTGGTCCAACATGATCAGGTGCAAGCTCTGGCCTTGATGTGGGCACCTGAGAGTTTAATGGGCCCCTCAATTTAGATCCTTCGAGGGCATCCACCCTGTCCTTCAAGCTCTCATATAGGCCCATAACAACGCTGAGTTGTCGCCTCATTTCCTCACGCTCCTTACGTCGCGCGCACACAAAGACATCCCCCTTGGCAATATCATGTCTCGTACCTGATTTATTCACAAAATGAAACAAGCAGTGCATTTTAAAAGGCTGTGGTTCAGAGAGCAACTGCCCCCCTCAGTTCTCCCCTGAGCCACAGCAGTCCATTTAGCTTGAGCCTTTTGCTTTGCTGCTCTGGTTTGAGTCATGATTCCGATTCAATTTCAATGCAAAATTTGAACTCTAAACTTGTATCCCCACGCAGTTGTAACACTATATATCTGTATATATTTTTTAAGTGTCAAGTATTATTATCTTCGAGTTTCTTTATATAACTTCCGTATCAAGTTATGTATTAATTAATTTTGTTACGTTCGTAAAATCCAAGTCGTTATATGTATTTAATTAAAAGTACAATTTAATTGACAATGAAGTTCAACAAGATTAATAAATTTACCGATTAATTGATAATAATTATATACTATACTAAGCTAACGCTAATCTAGTTCAGGATATAACGTTGTATCGTATAACAATGGCGGCAAGTTACGAACGGTAAATCTACGGACACTTAAATATTAAGCTCGTCGAAATAAAGCATCTGCATTTTAGAAGTTGGCCTAACTGAGATAATTGGCTGTATAGGCCCGAGCCCTCCCTCCAATACGCGAACAATAATCCCTTATAGGCAACCTAAAAAGGCTGCTTATGGACATGTAAATCGCTGTTCGTTCAGTTAGTTCACAACACCCGATCGAGATAATATCGACTGAAGCTCTTTTTCTGAAAAGCTTCGCTAATGCAATTAGTGTATCTGCTTAACGACCTGTTTAATGAGTCCCTAATCTGCACTCAGTCGAACAGTCACCTGTGGCCATATCGCTATGCTGGCCACGTGCACTAATTGAGCGTGCAACGGAAGATAAGTTCATTAAGATTACTCTAAAGAACATAATTCGCTTTGTGAACTGTTGGCTAGTTATAGACTAGAAGAAACTAATAAGATGCCAATCTTTGAGCTGGGAATGGCACACCTAATGGTATTCATATTCAAAGTCGTAGTCCTTTTAGTTCTCTTACCAGTTTTTAATTTATTCCAGTGTTTATTTATATCTCGGATCGATAACCAAACATCTTTATCCACTTGTAAATAGCTCAGCGTAGACGTTGGCTGAAGTTCGTGGCACTCAAAAGGAGTCTCGTTGATAAAAACAAAATATTAAAGAAAAGGACGCGGTGGACGTGATCGAAGTCCCGACAGCTCTTTCTCTCTGTAAACACGGACCAATATCAGATAGCTTCAATCCTCTGTCAGGTCTAGCTGCCGGTCTGGCTTTACGTTTACCGAAGTGGCTAATGGGTATCGACACATTCCCGAACACTTGGGTCCGTACACAAAAGACGGAAGCTACTCCGAAATAGACATTTTCGGTCTGTTGGGTGTTTCGTCAACAATAGCGAAACGACAGCCGTTGTATCGTCTAATGTTCAAACGACAAGTTAATGGCAGTTTCTTTCCTCACACGCGCGCGCATTGTCTCGCACGCCAAACTCAGAAAATACCATTAAAACTACCTGCGCCTTTCAAAAGTGAACAAAATGATAAGTTCCTTTATTAGAATTTTTTCCTTTCTATTAACAACTATTTAATTGTTTTTTTTTTTTTTTTTACATCATAATCTGACACTGATTCTGTTTTATTGTTGGCTCTGGGGGATGAGCCCGAACTTCGATGTTGGCCCCGTCTCCCCAAGGCTATTATTGTCCACCATCCAATGTAAAACCCCTGGCATTGCTGCTGTGAAGGGTCTATTGTATATACCACGTTTGTATACAATAAAGATTATATATATAACGGAATAATAACAATGAGAATGTAGTGTATTCCGCGTGTGCGCAATACACTGCGCCTGCAGTACACGACGTAATTTCACAAATCGGATTCATTCCTGACACGTTTCTTGTACTGGACTCTTTTTTAGATCTGTTATGCTTTTAAAACAATCGAATTTCTTTGTGTGTACGTTCTACTACACGCATTAACAGATTACAGCCAAAACCATATTATACCTTAAAAAATAATAAAAATGGCACTCTGTTCCAAAATGCATTGGGCATAAAACACGTAATGGTCTCTTTTACTGGTAAAACATTGGGCAGCGGATTCAAAAGCACGAACGAACTCTAGCGCGCGCACACACACACATATAAATTTCAAAAATGGTACACAAGCGCTAGGGGGTTGCTCTGAAACGCTAACGCAGTTTACTGGAGAGTTTGATCGTTTCGGGAGAGTGATGATTGTCTAGAAGCTCGCAGGGAATGATGGACTCGAGAGCGAGAGGCTGAGAGTCAATACAGAGGTACTTATTTTATCGACTGACAATAAATCATCTTTTGAGAGATGTACGAAGGGAAAGAAAAACATCAATAAAGCTCCCCCGGGAGTACTTAAAGGCACACCTTGTTTTTGCTTAAGCGTAGTGCGCAATACTGGGAGAACTGACCTCGACGAAACGGGTGGGGGGGATCTCACTTTCGTGGAAGCACTGAGAGTGGTTAACTCAAGTGTCTGTCTATAAAGCACTCTGTTTATTTTTACTGTTATAAGCCCACAGAGTAATTCGAGAAATGTAATTCTCTGTATTAAGCACTTGTTCAAATTGGGAAGGGGATATTAACTGGGATTTGGGCTAAAGTTTTTGACTCTTTATAAAGTATATCTTTTCGGGATTGCTGCTAGGGGATTTTTATTTTGTATCAATAAATGTGTGCGTTCGTTTCTTTGACTTTTCAAAAGAGTGGTTATATTGGCGGATTTCTTTCATGCTTTCTCTTTTACCAGGCTGCGGGAAAAGCAAGCAAAATTGATTTTGAAATACTAATTGAAGAGATCAGTTCTTTTTCAAATGGGAGGGGGGGGGGGATTGATGCGAGACCGTTTATAAATTGAGTTTATAATTAGTGTACGCTGCTGTATTTAAAATTTTAGTGTAGGTAGCTTAAAAGAGTATTTCATTATTATAATTTGTATAAAAATATATAAGGGAATGTTAAATTTTTTATACACGGTTATATTTTGTTTTGTAATTTCTGTTTAATTTCATGTAGCACTAAATATGGTTTCCACTAGAAATGGCAAGCATAGCGTGACTCAGGATGTCGTGGCTCAGGGGAAAATTTCCAATTTAATTCAAAAAACCAAATTTATACTCCGGACGAATGTAGTGAGAGGAGTTCACAAGGTAAAGAAAATATAACGACCTCACCGTATTTAGTGATAACGTGGACTTTAATCACAGTCACTCACTGGCCTCTAATTATGTGCTTGACGACTCGTCTACTGAGTCCGTAAAAAAATGTTCTCCCTTATACTTTGGCATGACTAGTAGGTCAGAGGACCATACAATTTTGAGAGAGTGAATACAGTCGCTCACCCTATTTAGAAGTCACTCCGCCTTGAACCACGAGACACTCGACGCTATACACAATATTCAGGCGTATCGTAGCTATTGCGCAAATTCCACCTTTCAGTACCTTGCGCATGTACTGTTGAGTTTTTAATCTGATATCATTAATACACTCATCTAAAACATTCTGGCCACCCCCCTTTCTTCACGAATAGACGCATCTCACAGAACCTAGGAGTGACGTCACCAACCGGTGCAGCATATATAGTGAGGGGAAAGTAGTGCCTGTCAGTACGAGGCCCGTGTAATGGAAAAAAGAAAGGACCAGACGAAGTTTGAACGGGGAATGATTTGCGGCGCTAGGAATGGGGGGGGGGGGGAAGAAAGCATCTCGGCAACCGCAGACATTGTTGGCTGTTCGAAGGCCGCCATAGTGAAGGTGTGGCAAAATGGTCCGAAGAGGGACACACAGCCTGTGTCCCTCTTCGGACCATTGGTAGTCACCACGGGTTCCAGTCGAGGTGAACCGAAGTTGCCACATGCTGTGTGGGACAATGGACGGCTCACGATCCCTCGATTAACTGCGGACCAGGGAGCACAGAGAAACGTTTGATTACACCATCCAGCGGACGCTGTTTCCGATAGGACTACGGAGTAGGTGACCTGTTCATGTGCCTATGTTGACCGACCGTCTCTGACACGGGAGCAATCTCTTCCAGTCGTCCTGTACATTGAACGACTGGAAAAGTGTCGCTTGGTCTGATGAAGCAAGGTTCTAGCTCCATCGTGCCGATAGACGGCTGCGTATTTGACTACAAGCAGGTGAATAACTGCAACTGGACTATACGGTTGGACGAAAACAAGCTGGCTTCGGTGATATTATGGTTTAGGGGATTTTTTATGGACATCACTGGGTTCCCTCATCCCCATTGTACTCTCTTCCAGATCTTATCTTGGCATTATGTTGGACCAAGTTTTGTGCTACATGGTGACTGTGTATCCAGATGGCACTGGACTATCTCAACGCTACATCGATTACTAAATGATATGATATTGGCCTCACTAAACACAGTTGAATTGCCACTCATCTGGTGCTGAAAACCGTATTTTATAATCTCCGGTTTCTCTGCTACAACCTGCACTAGAAAAGGTAGTATGTAGTTGTATCATTGTGAAGATTAATAAGATCATCATTATACTCCGGGACGATCCCTCCACTGGACGGGATAAGTGCTAGCGTTTCCCCCAGTCCACAAAGGGGGAAAAAAAAAGATGATAATACAACTGTATAGTCTGGTGAGCATGACTTCCATGGTTCGGCGAGATCACGAAGTCTGTGGTTAAGGACGCGATGCAGTACCACCTCACTAAGAATGTACTCTTAAAGGGATTACAACAGGGGTCATTGAAAGGTCTTGTATAATTTAACTAGTTGGACGAGATCATTAAAAAACATATGTATGCAAAAAAAAGAAAAAACTTTGAAATTATTATATAATTTCAAATTTTTTTTTTTCTTTTACACGTATATATACACCGGAAAAATAACAAGTGAAGTTTAATGCTTTTAAATGACTACCTTAATGCTTACAGGTCTGGCACCTGGCTGACAGAAAGCCAGGAGTTACTTATAGGCAGGATGTGGGGCGTTAAAGATGATTCGAGATGGGGGGGAGGGTGGACTAATAGATTTCAGTGCAGTCAAACATGAAGTTTACTAGACAGGCGATCAGAAAAACATATGGTATCCTATAAATTATTTAATGGACCTTTGTAAATAGGAAGAAGAATAGCATTGGTCCCCTCTGTATAAGACGATGGTGAAACCACACTGGGATTGCTGTATTCAGGCCTGGAGGTATGGCAACGGGATTGATGAGGAGCCCCACCCTCGTTATCTTTGTGAGGAGCGACTCAGTAGGAGCAAATTGGAAATCTTAGTAAGTTGAAGTGGGCGAATATGAATGCCCTGAAGGTATTAGGTGTGTGGTATGTACGAAAGAGTTAAGGCGTCGGTACATTGTCTGCAATTTCGTGTATTCATCGTTCGGTGTGTCTGTTTGATGGACGGAAAACCTTGGTTTATGGGGAAACCCAGGTTTAAAATCGTAGTAACATAAGGCTGGTTCTTATGAAGTTTACCTTCGGGCAGCATGTTTCAGATCATTTGAATAATCTCCAACTATCTGCGTCAATAATCAGTATAGCTATCTCAATGATCAATTGGAATAATCTGCAAACTGTCCACCTCAGCGGATATCCTGGGATTTGCTATCCGAAGTTGGCTGAGATGGACAGTTTGGTAAAGTTCAAGGCGAAATTGGATGGTCAATTGTTGGCGTTAGTAAAAGTACGCGTGACTGGGATTTTTATTTTATTATTATTTTTTATTCCCATAAAGTCTCCTTGTATCATTCAACCATACTAATACTAATTTCGCAATGCTAATACTAACTTTCGTCATAATGCAAAATGACAATGAATCTATCGTTTCTTGGCAGTGCACTGTCAAGCTTTTAAAAAAAAAAAAAAATCTCCTTCCTTCATTCTAAATATGGCAAGGTTCTTCCACCCCAGAGAGTTTGATTGCTTCCAAATCAACGTCGCTCTGGCTATTGAGCCAGCTTTAAATTTCTTCAAGATCGTGGTATCAATGCAAATGGTATCTATCTTGTATTTTGGTGTTCTGCTTTTCTATTTTCGGAAATAGAGAGAAAAACACATAGGGCATTTTTTTTTTATGAACAATGATAGATCAATAGTTATGTCTGACCCTGTACGAACAATATTGATGTCGCTGCAAAGTTTTTATTTTGCTTACGTCTATCGATGACACTAAACTATGATGAGTCCTTTTCTCTGACTTAGAGAGAAACTGTTGTCAAGACTTGCATAATCGTCGGTTGATTTTGAACAAACGATATGTACCACATATGATACACAAACGATATAATCTTTATAAGTTTATAGAATTTTTTTAAAGTTTTATACAGATTCCATATGCATTTTATGCACAATAAAAACTGTTTTTATTCAGCTCTGAAGCGAAAGCTGTTAAGTGAAGGGATCCGTGCAACTTTTATGCAGAGCACTCGAGTCTTTACACGTATTTTTCAACCCGTATCAAATCGGAATGAACTGCCGAATAGCGCGCACCCTCTCTAGCGGATGTACATTTAAAATTCTGCTTCGAAATATAGATGCTGGGCAGGTTCAAGGGCCACCTCGTACAAGAACTTTGCTTGGGATGACGCACAAATGATAAGGATGGTCACGGCCCGACGACCTGTCCAATCTATCACGGCCACATGCTGCAGCGCACTTTGACAAATGATTTAGATAGCAACAAACTATTTAACTGTCTCTCGTGTCATTTTTAACGACAGCGAGTCCTCCCCTCCGGCGGTGGTAAGGATTATCCGTGACCCTGCCCACTCCACTGGACGTTAGAGACTACACCCATGAATCATTCCTCATAAAACTTGAATTCCATGGCAAGCGACGGGACTTCTTTTCTCATTACGGCCAGCAACTCGTAAATTGCATCCCTCGCAGTGCCGAATGCCATTCTAAGTAGGATGCGCAAAGAGGAGTGTCGAAATGGTGCGTGCTTAATCGAACCAGTCGCATATCTTTCTGTTTCACGTACGAAACATCAATCTTCGCTCACCCTTAAAAATTTACGACGCAAAAGACTGGAGGTCAAATACAGTGGTAGAGGTATAACAAGTCGCAACTCCGGGAAGCATCCCATCGAAATAGAAAACTGCATTTCATGTTCCAGTCGTGAGGAAATATCTTTCCCACTGCTAGTTATTTTAGTCTTTTGTGAACAAGGAGAGACAAAACAAATGCGTGTACACACACACACACACACACACACGATATATAGGAGATAATAACTCCTTATAAGCAAAGCATTTGAATTTTTCAGTTTAAACTGCTATACATCTTTGACTCTGATTAATTGGTATAAAAAATATATTTATTTTTTTGTCTTCTGTGATAGAATTGACTTGGAAAATAAGCATCTGACATTTGAGCGGGGTGGAGGAAAAATTCAAAGTGATTCTAGAAGTGTTCTTCCAACGTTCCTAGCATGGAACGCCAATACAGAAGTACTGACTTTATGACAATAACTGTTCTCAAGTTATAATGGGCACGGGAGTGTTAAAGATCAAGCGTTACGAAAAATCTTATTTAAAAGAAACAAAAGCCAGTGATGGTAGACGCAAAGGATTGTACTTGATAAAATATTTCTAAGTGATTCTTATAAAAACGAATTAATCGTTGCTCTAAAGTTTCCTAAAGATTTTCCAGAGCAGCTATATTGGGATTGAGGAAGGAGGACTATATTGGCTCTGGGGACTCAGGAGGAGAATCGCGTCATGTAATGAACCCTAAACAGAACGGCCCATTCCTGCGGTTGTCCCAGGATATGAAAACCACTGCTCAATGATGAAAAGAACCCCAAGAATACAATGTGACATATTTTAGTGTTAGTTGAGAAATTTATAGGCAGGTTGGACAGTTTGCCCCTTTTAGTACATGGTTTTTACCACGCTTTTCAACACGGTTCACGAACCGTTACGCCTCACGAACGAAACCAACGTCACCTCTCCGGCGAGTTGCAGAAGTCTTGCACTACTTTCCAGAAGAGAAGTAACGTACTTTGCTAATAATTTAAAAACTTCCTTTTCTGGAGTTGTTATTTATGTGAAAGTAGTTTAATTTTGAGGAAACTAATGAAAAAATGGAATTTTTTCCCCCAAAATTTGCAGGAAGAACTGTAAAAAAAAATAATAAAAAAAATCTGAATTGTTCGACTGTTCTAAAGCACAACGTTCTCATCCGTTTTTGGGAGGTGTCCACCTTAGATTAATTTAAGTGAAATTATTTTGAGTGACCCATAAGTAGAAAACATTAAGAATTGGCCGAAAATTTGAGTGTGCATCATATCTTATGGGCCTTGTACCATTTCAGATCGTCAGCGGATGACAAAAAGCTTGTTTGTAGCGCATGCTGTATACAAATCAGGTTGGAGGCCAGGTCTAATTTGTGGGATCGGAAAGGAGTAGGGTACACGTAGTGCAAAGTTAACATTTTGGCATTGCTCTATTGTTTATTGGGCTAAAAGAAGGAATCAGTGGTACTGTTCGATCGAGCCAGGGTCAAGGGCTAACGGAAGTCCCGGTGAAAAATGCATGACGGAGCTCCCCCTTGTGTATGCGTGTGCTTGTGTGCCACATGCAGATGTGAAGGTTAAAAAGCAACAAGTCAGTTATAACATATAATAAATCAATAAGATAAAAATATTAATAAAATAAAAAAACTTTTATTATTTAAGTTTGTAGAATTTCTTGCCGATTATTAAAAATGACATTAGTTACTGAAATTTAATATTAAGGTCTCGGCCACCTCCCCCCTCCTTTTGAAGGATTGTGGACCCGGGTACTGTATACTCCCTAATTCCCCCCTCTGGCCTGGATCGGGCTGCACAAACTTTGTCGGTTGGCTACCTTTTATGCATTTTGGTACACATAATAAACAACAACAGGCCTAAAACGGAATTCCGATGTGAACGAAAGGGATAGTTTGCCATTTACTATAGTTCTGTATTGTCGTTCGCATGCATACAGGACAGCCAGCGTTTCCCATTATTAATTAGAAGCTTTAGTACCAATCCTTAAATTTATATCCACTGAGAAACTTAATTTTAAATTTAGAGAACCGAGATCTCATTCTCATTTAATTCACCATTCTGATTTCTTCAGTGGATGTGATGTTATAGTTCAACTACGCACGAAGAATAGAAAAACGAAAGCGAACCTTAACGAAAGATCTGAGATTAAGAAGACTCATGCGAATTCTTTGACTGAAGGAAGAGAAACGCTAAAAGAGCGCTTTAAGTTGAATATCCTGCTAAAAGACAAGGGCGCGTGGAAAGAGGTAAACAATGTAGCAGTGGAAAAGAAAGCTGAAAAAACGTTTGAATCAGAAAAGTTCTAACGACAGATTGGATTTAAGCATCGGTAATTGGCCTCTAGCGCTCCTGCTGATCCAGGAGAGAATCCTGTAATATCTTGCTAGTGAAATCAGAAGATAGTTGTTTGTTACAGATTCTTCCATGAATAAATAAATAACTGCCGACAGTACCACATAAGTCCTGCGCTTTTCTGGAGCTTGCCTGAACAAACCGAGTGATGGATGCAGCTTAGCTCACATTAGATTTTGAACACACGCCTTCTTGTCCTGCAGCTTAGCGTATTATAAAGAAAAACATAAATCGTAAATCAGTTGTAAAGGAGGTTGACAATACTTAACCTTCTTTCTTTCATGTTGTAGACCTCTCTGGTCTGTTCTGATTTCTCACTAGCCCACTTCATAGTGTGCCTCTGTTTCCTTTGAGGAGGTTCATCCGTTTAGTTTATACTATATTATGAAAAGTATTGAGACCGCAAGAGACATTCACATAAAGTGACTAAAAAACGGTTTTAATATGGTATAGGACCAACTTTGGCCGACACGATACCATTCATTGTACCAGCTCCGAAAATCAGCGGTACAGCGCCATACAGTGAAAACATCCCCACATTATCACACTTCCACCACAGTACTTCGCTGTTAGGATAATACAATCTATATGGTAGCATTCTCTTTGTTTTCACTCAGATTCTTCAGTTCGATTGAAACAGCGTATCTCGTGGGTCACGAGTCACCAGAGAAACTTGATTCCTCCGGTGTCCAATTTCTGTGAGCATGGCACTAGTGTAACCGTCTCTGATAAATTACTTTTATGATCATGGGTTTGTGCACACACAGTCCACGAAAACTATTCCGTTATAATGGCCTGTGCATATGGTAATCATCCTGAATCTTTCTTGTATGTTCCTGAATCTCTTGAGCGATTTTGTTACAGCTATAATAGCGATTTTGCTTGCAACTCATTTGAACTTTCTGACTCTGTCAAAGTATAGGGGTGTCCGTTTCGCAATTCCAGTTTCGTATTTCGTCTTCAACTGCCACATGATGCTGCAACAGTGGTTTGCGGAATATCAGAACCTCCAAAATCCGCTTTAGTCCTACAATGTTGGAACCCAACTGCTCGACCGCTTTCGAACTCACGGAGTTCAGCTGCACATGACATTTCGCTTTAAACTGACTAATTGCTTTCTGCAGTTCAATTTATACCTACTCTTTGTAGTTTTTCTTTTTCCTGTAGTTAGTATTATTATACAGAATCAATTAAAGGCTAGTTGAGTGTACATAAACATCCATTTATGCACAACACACACACATACTAATAACAGTACATCGTACATGTACTTACTACAATATTAATCAAAATAGGAAGTCTCTCATTATTAACGTAGTCTTACTTTAAATTACATAACTATTTTAAAATGCATCCAAACGTAGCTTAACAAAATTCGTGGGTTCGTGTATACTTCCAACTTTGTCCATGTCTGAACAATTAATTCCAGCAATCACCCAAAAACAGCAGTCTCATCGATATCTATACTCTTGATCTCTCAACCTGCTCAGCCCTTACCTCCACGTCGCACGTGTTGCTATCCACTATCCTTTGACATCACATTTGAGTCCAATGCCAACGTCCAACATTTGCACCAACATTTATTAAGATTTCATTGGATGAGGTGATGAAAACAGCTTCGGATTCGTTTCCGTAGATTCTTTGCTTTCACAATATCGAGATACATAAATTTTCAACTTGTTGAACATCTCAGTGGTATTTGCTGGCAACATACTGCTAGAACCGAGGTCGAGAAATCACCTGACAAATGTGAGTCTATTTTCCTTGTAAGCAGGTAGGACATCAATAATTGTCCATTTCCACGGAATATTCCAAGCTTAGGGAAATTCCTCTTCAGATGGTAACTGGAGACCTGAGATATTCAGCCATCTAAATATGAATGAATAATCCGTTTGCTTAACATCATTGGTGTCACCCTCCCCCCTCCTGAGACAACGAGTAATACCTCAAGGAGGGCTGTAAAAAAAAAATTTAACATAATTTTTGATATAATATAGCAACTTTTCCACAAACATTTGCAGTGAACATCAATCAATAAAAGTGCTATTTTCTAGGTACTGTATACATTAAATTAACAAAAAAAAAAAAATAAAATAAAAATAAAATAACCAATTACCTGCATGTTTCAAAGAACTTTGATATTTTTAATAAAATATCGGCCACCTTTTTCAGTTGACCTTGAACCAAATTTTGAGAGCAAGGCGGTATTTTGGTCCATTCTTCCTTCAACAGATCTGTTTAGCTTGACGGTGGGTGTGTTGGCCTGGCCCGAAGCCAGTCAGTACAGTTTATGCCAAAGGTGTTTAGTGAGGTTAAATGTCGGAGCACTCTGGGTAGGCCGTTGAAGCTCTTGCACGGCCATATCTGCACACCAAGTCGCTGCAGACTACAGTATTATAGCACATGCTGAGTTATATGCACCATGTCATATTGTATAGTTTGTAGTAACTTGGTTTATACTGGAACAGGAAAGGACCCTCCCCATACTGCTGGCACATTGTAGGAAGAGTGTAATTGGCCAGAATGTCAATGCATCCCCGTGGCATGCATTGTTCCAGTAACGACGACCAATACTCTGGTAAACAACCTTCTTCGGACGTCAGATCGAAAATCCGTGTGTTGTAACTCATCAGTCCATAACACAGCTTCCAAAAAGAAAAAAAAAAAGGGCTTTTTTGATGTCTTTTAGATATAAGATGCCATTCTTTTCCTCCTTCCCTCAAAAGAGAGGGACAAACTTAGTTCCAGTTTAAATTAACTGGATTTTTTGCATGGGCTGTGCTATTTCCATATAATATGCAAATCTGCAGAGATAAAAAGTAATGTTAAACAATGTCGAAAAACAAGCCAAGAACTGTCTTTTGATTTATAGTTGGGAGGTGCACCAGTGACTCAGTCAACGAGGGCCACAGAAATAATTTGCACGGTCATATTACCTACTTTTGAAATATTTAGCTCATCATCGCTCAGTGTCACAAGTTATTGTACATAAGCCTCCCCCGTCTACTACTTTCCCCGAAGATGCTCTTCGCTTTGGGATGGGTAGGGTTGCCTTGCCGATTTACTTAGCGATAACACACAACAGCGATTCATGTCACTTGGATTCTGACAGGACGAGCTATTTTTGGCTACTTAAGAGAAGGTTAACGTTTCCTTGACTACATAACAACCCCACAGTTTGAAATCGTGACTTCTTTGTATATTCATCTTCTCCCCCCTTCCGTTACTGTGAATAGCTGTTCCAGTTTTAAATTCGACTCTGTGACGTCTCTTGAAGTCGTCCCAGTTGACAGTTTCTTCCCTTCATTCAGCCAGCTATACACTGAACAGTACGCAACGATGAAACTGAACGGCCTTCAAGCATCACGAAAAGTGAGTGCTAAAAACCACAAAATCGCATGAATATTTATAACTGCATAATCATTCTGGGCTTGCCGCATCCAATCTGCTTGTCGGAGTTAGTTACCACAACGGCTGGAATATATAAACACAGCTGAGATATTCAAACGTCAATCCTACGCCGATCTGGAATTCTTAAATTGCGCTTTCTTAAGCCATGTTTATTTTGTTCTGTTTTTCTAGCATTCCGCTGATTCAGAGACAAAGCACCCCTGCTTCTGAAACTGTTTATCTACGAAGTGACGTTCAGATTCGACTTCCTTCAACTACCCCACCTCTCTGTCATACTTGATGTCGCCCTGTCAACCTCTAATCTGTCGCTAGGGGTGTTCACCTCAGCCGTCGGAGGTTTTCGTAGCGCCGGTTACAGCAGGGCGCCTCCGACAAGCAGGCCGAGGGATGCCAAAAATAGCAGATACGACTTTGGCTGTCAGAGCGTTCGTAGAAAAAGATGGAGAGAGAGAGAGAGTTGTAACAGACGTCATCTGGCGGCCGCCTGACTTCCACGCGCGAAATGACCCATACTGTTGTAGGTTGTTGGTGAATGCTCGAGCACAGACCTTTTCAGTCCGTCGGAGGACCGGCGAACGGAGGAGAAAGGTGTAGATCCTTGCGTTGAACTTCTTACCCTCCTCGTATCCGATTCGAAAAGGTTGTGTGGAAATGAGGCATGCGAAATTGCATGCGGAAAGGAAAGTAATTCAGGATCACGCAGAATAGTGGTGGGGGAAGATGTCCGGAAATGAAAGAAATTGACACTGTCCCGTGTCGAAAACGTTTTGAGTTGACAAGTACTCTAACGCTTTGTTGTCTTCAGTTAACATATTTAAAGTATTGTGTTAAAATAACACTTTTTCGACGATGGACTGATTCCAGTTCCCTTCATTTAAGTATCTGTGTGGTACGATGATCATTTAAATAGCATATTATAGAGATGGGCTTGGACGTCTTATATTTTAGGCAGTAATCTCACCTACCGTACTAAATGGATAAAATTACATTCTGACATTAGTTTTGTTTTAATAAAATTGTGTAATTTTTTTCCACACAACTCTCCAATGTCGCAAATCTCAAAATCGTACGAGCTAATGGCAGATATCATAATTAATTGCTATTTACACTTTATCCATAAGTAACTTAAACCGATTTGTGTGTACCCATTAAACCGATTTGTGTGTACCCAGTACATGAAAAAGATCGCATCTAGTATGAGCTGACTTACAAGAACAAAAGTAGTCAATGAGCTGAGGAATTCACAATCAACTACCCAACTAATGGATATATTCAGGGCTTTCTCGCGGGTAGCCAGTGGTTGCAATCACTGTTCTTTAATCATGCACAAAGATCTTGTGTTCGAATTCTGTCTCGATGTGAGGAATTTTTATAGGCTTCTTTCACACCGTGACTGGGTTACTCTATGTTGGGGCGAAAGCTGTACGACTTTTTCGCTCCAAAATATTTGGGGTTTTCATCCAGAAAAGGAAAACTGCTCATAGATACTCAATTTAAGATGCAAAACGCAGATTCCTCACGCCCTTGACGTCACCAACTTTTCTCAGGCAATATTTTCCCAATCGGTTGACTTGTCAATGAGTTACAATTCATGGCCCCACGTTCAAGCCGTGTAATAGCCCTTTTATTTGTTATTGCAAGGTCATCCAAGAAAAGTTTTACCACGACAATCGCAGAACAGACAGAAAGCAAACCCATTCGTAAGAGAATTTTTTCTCAGCCGGATTTGCACGAATTGATTAATGAATGGTTAAAAATTCATGCATTTATATAAATTTGTTTTCATATAATAGAGAATTTATGTTTGAAAGATAAACGGATTCTTGTAATTCACATGAACATTCACATATTAGTGCTGTCAGTAATCCAAATACCATTTCTTTTTTGTCTTTTGCTCTTTTAGATATTTGTGATTAGAGTCCACTTTGGAAGTGGTTATCATTCGTTCGTAAAGGCTTAAAGTTTTGACTCGCTCATCGCATTGGCTTAGAGTCAAAATCGTTTTCGTCAATTTTCTCACTGCTTCCCTTTCCAATAAACTACTAGTCCTCTTGAATCTGTATCTCCAGGATACCCTTCGCATACTGTTTCATTCTGTGGATCGAGAGAAACTGACACCTAGCAGTCATTCGGTAGGTATCCTAATCCTATAATTAATTTTTTATAGTCATTACTACACTGCTCGTCAATTAATATCCGGACAGTACCTGCATATCTACAACTAGTCTTTATTTACAAGAAAACTATAATAACGTGTTCCGAAACCTCTAGATTTTATGACAGTCTCTAGGGAATACTCTCCATCTTTTTTTTTTTTGTAATCTTTCTATAAGTATTTTCGCCATTCGACCTTCAAAGCAGTGACTATTTCAGCTCTTTTTTTGGGCAGTCTCTCCTCACGCGCACTGACAATCCAATTCATCCCAGAGGATGAATTTGAATTGTTACTGCTGGCCAGTACAACTTTTCTTCGCTTATATCTTCAAACCAGTCCATCACAAGGCGAGCAGTATGACATGTAGGATAGAAGTATAGGCCCTCTCAGACCTACTGTCACAACGTAGGTAACGCATTATTGTCGAGGACGTATAAATAGACTTCAGCATTCATGGTTTTGTCCAAAACAACCAATGGTCATAGGCTAAACCATGAAAAATAGTCCCGGACCATTACGCTGCCTCCGCTAAACTTCATTTTGTTGGAATGAAACAGTCCTGCAGGTAGCTTTCGCCGCACTCAAGCACAACCCTCAGACTGGTACACCATGTGACCCGTCCTCTGTTGATTGACGGTCCAAGGACTATGAACCTTACAACAAGCTGGACGGCTGCACGACCGTGGTAACCCATATCATGCAGCGTCCTGTATCTCAGCCATTTTCAATCCACTGCAGGATGAAGGCCTCTCCAGCAACTTTTCAGTTCCTTCTGTTTGAGCACTGCCCATCCATTCACTACCCAAAAACTCATGAATTTCATCTATCCATCTCCGCCTTTGTCTTCCAGGTTTTCTTCTAGCTCCTCTTGGGTACCATTCTGTTATTTTCTTAGTCCATCTGTCATCATGTCTTCGAGCTATGTGTCCTGCCCAAGACCATTTTAGTCCTTTAGTTTTGATAAGAATGCTGCCTAATCCATGTGTTTCTCTTCTTATCTAACAGTCTGATTCCCAATATAATTCGTTCCATTCTTCGCTGTGTAGTTCTCAGCTTCTCTTCCATTCTTTTGTTGAGTGCCCAAGTTTCACTTCCATAAGTCATGGTGGGGAGTATACATTGGTTCATTATTTTACGTTTCAGACAAACTGGGATATTGCTCTTCAGTATGTGACTATATTTCCTGAATGCTATCCATCCAAAATTTATTCTTCTCTTGACTTCCAGCCATTTATCATTATTACAGCTAATAACTTGTCCCAGATAAGTATATGACTCCACCTTTTCAATTACTGCTCCTTCAATCATTATTTCCCTTTCTGTGGCATACTTGTTCATCATTACTTTTGTTTTAGCCATATTCATCTTTAGTCCAAAATCCTTACTAACTGTGCATAACTGATTAAGATTTTCCTCTAATTCTTTGGGATCGTGGCATATGATCACAATGTCATCTGCAAATCGTAAATGGTTTAGGTACTCTCCGTTCACATTGACTCCTTTCTGCGACCAGTCTAATCTTCTGAAAGCTTCCTCAAGGGCAGCAGTAAACAGCTTCGGAGATATTGTGTCTCCTTGTCGAACTCCTTTCTCGATTTTAAATTTGCTACTGTCTTTGTCTAGTCTAATAAAGGAGGTAGCACTCTCATATATTTTCTTCAAAATCATAATATATGGAGTATCTATGCCTTGTCTTTCTAGTGCCTGAACATTGCCTTATGCTGTATGGAGTAAAATGCCTTTTCATAATCCACAAATGCCAGAAATAATGGTGGTTTATATTCATTTGCTTTCTCCATTAGCGGTGATATTACGTGAAGGTGATCCATAGTTGAGAATCCTGTCCTAAAGCCAGCTTGCTCTTTCGGTTGATTCTCATCAAGTATTCTTTCTAATCTGATAGTAATGACCCTTGTGAACAACTTGTAGATGTGGGATAACAAGCTAATTGGTCTATAATTTCCAATTTCTGATTTATCTCCTTTCCTAGCGTCCTGTGCACTGTACTAATACTGACATGAATCCATATGTCTCACCAGGGGTACCTATCTTCTCCGACAACTTTGACCTGCGGACGACTTTGACTCTTTGCACGGCTTTCTTGTCACGTTCTGTCAGCTTCGAAGGTTTTCCAGGTAATTTCTTGAGGGTTTTAAGAACCATTCCGCTTGCATTTGTGGATCACATCACATCACTAATCGTCGACCTAGGGATCTTCGGTGTCGTTTAAATATCGCATATAGACTGATTGCTTATGTGGAACCCTATTACCATTCCACGCTGGAAGTCTGTTAACCCGCGTCAATCGCGACATCTTTCATTTACAATCGTACTACTGGTTGCTCGAAGGTCTATGAGCATATTTATAGTTGTGGCTGACATGTGGTGGGTAGTGACCAACTATCAATGGAAGTATGTTTGGATTATAATCTTAGGACATTGTAGTTTTATATGAATCAGTAGTAGCTCTGGAAAAAGAATTTTAGGTTATGGAAATTCCTTGCCCTGGTATTGAGTATCCGTGGCTATAAAATTGGGTGTGTTAGTCTGGATTTCAGTTACTGCTTCCAGGAAATGTTCAACTGAATGAAGACCATTCCTTTGGGCCTATGTGACACTGTGTGTGATATGAGGTATGATTGGGGTTGTATTTTTTTTTTTTTTTTTTTTTGCATCCTTGATACAGCGACTCGAGATACTGCTGCTACTGTCTTTGGAAGCCTCGGTTTTCTATCTTCTTCCAGTATGCTCCGACACTTTCTTGGAACTGAAATATCACGAATCTCCGCCTTCTGAATGCAAAAGTTCAGTTTTGGGAATAATAATTATTGACAGGGAACTAGATGTGAAGTATGAGGCCACCATGTTTCTTGGTTAGAAATTACCACGCATTCAGACTGGTAGGGCCGTTATTGTGACCATTCCGAAGCACGCTATTTTCAGTGACACATTTTTCAGTACCAGTTTTTGACTCGAGGAATATTTATGGGCTTTTTCCACAACGTGGCAGAGTTTAGTCGGTCTCAGGTGAGGGTTGCACGGTTTTCTCTCCCGGAAACTCTGGTTCTTCGCCAAGCAAACCGACCGAGAATACATGCGTTTATGGACACAATATACTGATGCCTTGTAGCAAACAGAAAAGAGCTCCACGTGATTTCTGTTTGTTCTTGAAACTGAAATTGCATTGAAAAGACGGAATTTCGTGACTTTTTCGGAGATACATGAAAAATCGCAGAACGCATTGAAGGGAGATCAAAAACTGCTTGCTCCAAAGTGTGCTACTTCCTCAGAATCAGTGCCGTCATCTGTTTACTGCATGACTCTAGAACAGAGGTTCCCAAACTTTTATAATTTTACCCCTCTTAAATTTCACCCCCCGAGTTTCAGAACAACTGCAAATAAACAGATTTGTCATAATATTTAGTATCGTTATTGCATTACATTTGTTTTTGTGAATTTCTTGATCTACAATTAAAATGCATCTAGTTACAGTGTAGTGCGAACTTAGCCGCCTCTTTAAGGATATAGCAGCTCATTCGAGTTATATTAATTGTTGCGACATTGCATACAAAATGGTCGAAATAATTTGTAAACCGATACTCCTCGGTGTTCTTTGAACAACCATTCGGTGGATATTCCATATTACTTTTACCCATTTTGAAGCAGATATCACTATGAATAGCGTAAATTTTCAATAAACAATCCTTCTCCCTTCATGACGAGCCTCAATATTCTGCGTCGGCATAGTTAGCCAGTGGTTATGGGGATGAAAAACTAGAATAGCTCATGGGTAGAAATCCTATTACAGCGCCGATTGGACGGGCCTTTAGCAGTTCCTCCAGTTTCCGAATCTAGATATCAAACACAGAAAAATAGATGTAATCGATTTATATATGTTCATCCACGATGTGCGGAGACCGCTAGGTGAAGGAAGTTTGCAAAGAACGGAATTTTGTGCTCAACTTATTTGCCTAAGTTAGTATGTATAGATTATGAGTCTTTAAGTAAGCATATTTAGTACTTGGATAAATTATAGTTCTAGCTGTAATCTATCCAAGTGGCAGTAGAAGACAGAACTAAGCAGGCAAACCGTATTTTTAAAGTTTAAAACAGCTTGTTACTTATTTGGACATAGTTTAAAAGCAACATGGCTGCTTACGAAGGGAACACACCTCAAGGCCATGCCTTTTGCTGATCCTCCCCTTAATAGATGCTTTTCGAGGAGCGAGGCTCAAAAGCTTTAGAGAGGATTGGGCCACCTATTAACTCTGTTTTTCCCTTGTAGCAGTTAATGATCTTAAAAGATAAAGGGACAAGTCTTCCTTTAAAAGAATGGATAAACCGGAATTGAAAATAACTGAACAGACATGTAGTCTATATCAAAAAAGAAACAAGTGCACTATTAAATGCATAGAGTGTATGGGAGATGTTGTTCGTCTGTGGACAGTTCTTGCCTGAACCGCAGTAGAAATTACAAATATATATATATATATATATATATTCCTGTGCTCCTTGTGTTTAGTAGAGAGAGAGCGAATGAAAGAAAAGACTAAGGAAGCCATCTAATTTTAGAGAAGACAAGTCTGGCGAAGACGTTTCTAGTGAACAGGATTTAACGGACTATCCCCAAAGTAATTGTTCTGGGGTACATGGGGAACGTACTAGCGATTCAGTAATGAATACTTGGGTGCGATGCATGCCCGGATAACTGCGAACATCAGAGACTCAATGCTGGAACCCAAGACAATACAGTAATGATAATATGAACTTTACAGGAAGTAAAGAGAATGATGGAGAAAGGGTGAAATGCATGGAGATGGAAAAACAAACGCTGCAGCTCGGAATCTGACATAAACATACATTAAAATCGCCAAACAGAACTACAGAGTAGAATAACGCATTAGGGGAACAGAATCTTAAAATTATTAGTAGTCAAAAGTTATTGGAAGAAAAGAAAATTAAATACGATCACACAATTACAATTAATTGACCGAAGAAAGCAAAGGCTCAACTCATTGTTAAATGAAATTAATCGAAAAAATATTAGAGAAAACAAGACGAAAACAGAAAATTAAATTAAAGATTGATATGAAGGAAAAATAAGAAAGAATAAGAATTATTTCAATCGAAACCATGAGGACGAATCACTTGAACGAACGAGAGTGTCACAATCTAAAATCTCCTGAGGAAAGCACTATTCCAGAGCTAAGGGGGAAAAAAACGAACCTCCTTCCCCTCAAACATTTATCCTGTCCCTACCAACTGACGGCAACATAGAGGACCGAACATGATTGTACCAGACAATCTGCTTTTGCCAGATGGTGGCCTTCCCCACAAAGTAAATAAATCCACATGGTAAATAAATCTGCCTCAAAGGAAAAAAAAAAAAAAAAAAAAAGCAGTGATAAACGCAAGGAAACAAAGAAAGTAGGGAAACATCCAACAATACAAGGTCAGAGAACTTGCAGAACGATTTAATATAACTTTCGCACAAACTAGAGGGTGAAAAAAAAATAGTCTCAGGATTAATCCATAGACAATATTACATATTATTAAAGAAATAATAATTGTTATTATTGTAACGGTCCTTGGGCTTGACCCATATCCGTATGCATATTGTGCCTGTAGAAGTGTGAGTTCAGGGGCAGATTTTCATGTGGTGCTGGCTGAAGAACACAAAATAACTCACGGGAAAACCCTATTCCCTCCGCCTGAGAACGGCTAACTACAACGATTGAAGAGGACTTTTGAAATAAGAAAAAGTTTTGAGAGAAGACATTAATGAACTGCCCAAGAATAAGAACTGAATAGCACACTTCTGGCGAAAGCAAGCCGATAACTCTCGGTTTGTTATCCCCCCACCATGCAGAAAATGTTCATGTTCCTCTCTTCTGATGTGAATAAAGCAATTTGCTTGTCTCTTTTAAATAATATGCCAACGTTTGAAAATCCGAACATAGCTCTTCAATCCAACGTACCTCGTATCCATGTACTGAGGTCATTACTCCTAGATATGTTGCCTTTGCGGATAGTGCATTCGATATAATCACCGTCCTCCACCCACTGGGTGAAAATGGTCTGAATTCGAATCTCGTCACTGATGCGAGCAATTTTTGTGATTTTTTTTTTTTTTTTTTCAGGGTGAATTAGTTGGTCTCGGGTGAGGGTTTCCTGGATTTTTCTCGGCCTATAACAACGACAGCAAGTTCCTATTGAAAATTGTTCTTGCAAATGGCGGAGGTAGCAAAAATTTCATCAGATGGCAGTGCATCGTTTTGAAGTATGAAATTTTTTGCGTTCAAGTTTTTAGTACTTCTTAGTGTTGTTAAAGATGATGCAACAGATGATTTGTAGCATCAGTTCTGTTAGTTTCAGTGTGAAAACCTACTAGACGCTATTACGAAAGAAGAAAGAATTGATGTACAGTGGTCCTTGGTTAAGGAACTGACAAGTTCAAAAGGAAGTTTGAAATATAACAAACTGTCCGAAGTCATATTTGGCATTTTAACAATTTCTCATAGTAATACTGAGTGTAAGAGAATATTCAGCCAATTTATAAAAGCAAAAACTGAGTCTGATCTCTTTCTGGTGAAGCTTTGAAAATTCTCTTGACAGCTAATTACAGCAGTGCCATTGTTATGAACAAAACTTTTATTCAACATTTCTGAAAGGACACATCTACAAGAGTATCTTTTTTGAAGCAATCAAAATCGATGTCTAATAGAAAATGCTATTCAAACTGAAACTCACAGACAGAAAAATATTAGTTAAGCTAACGTTTAAAAGCATAATATATTATTAAACAGTCATTTGACTGTATTTTAATATAAAATGTGTATTTTTCTAGTCTAATTTAATTTCTAGTGCAATGTGGATTGTAAAAATCCTCCTGCTTTTTCCGAAAAATCTCTTGTTCTCCTGTTTTTTGGGAAGCACACCTGTGTTTCCCTATTTATTTATTTTTTGACCCAATAACCACCTGTTTTCTGGCTGCTTATAAATGCCTGATATCCACCTTTTTCAAAGTTCAAATTTGGTGGTTGTGCAACTGTTAAAAACCTAATGGGAAACCTTATTACTAATCCAGCAAACTCTAAATAACAAGCAACAATTGGATAATATTTTGTTTTTTGAAGTGCATCCACATATGGCAATCGTATGCAGCTTCACATCCTCTGAGAGCAGGGATATGGCAGCCGCATATCTTCATCCCTGCTCTCACAGTTCATTTATTTATTTGTTTTATCAGGTAAAGAAAAGTTACATGTACCTCTAGATAGCAGTCACATGCTAGGAGGGTAAAGTAAAGTAAAAAGTAAAGTGCAGCCATTATCAACCCACTGCAGGATGGAAGCCTCCTCAACAATTCATGCTGAGGGAAATGGTGAGGGATATCTATATTGGGTAAAATAAAATATAGAGAGATCAAGTCAATAATTTAGTACAGAAGTTAAGACAGATTATGTTCAACATAATACTCTAAATACATTCAGCGACTGTCCAAGAAGAGTACGTGGATGCCAGCAAGATGCTGCAGGCTGTCCGGAACAGGAGAAGAAGCTCATATCATCCTCTAATACAGAAGCCACGTAAAGTGATGGTGAAATGAAAGATCTAAAATTGCAAGGTTTTGTAGGTATCAGCAAAAACTTTTGATCTGTAGGCTTTGTCCACGCAAATCGTCTCAGGGTTGATATTTAGGTTGTTGAGGAGTCCAATCGTGTTTGCTGGGAACATAATGTTGAGCAAGCTGATTTGGTTGGGGGCAGGTGTCATCATGTTTGCCGGTTAGTTATTCTGCTTTCTTCGTGAGCAGGATGATGAGGCTATCGATGTTAGGAGCATCCAGTCTACCCGAAATGAGCTTAGAGAGGGTAATTATGTTACGAGTGGTGATGATTTCCTCCAAGGGGTTATTCCATGCAGCGGCGAATGAGATACCCCCTAGAGATAGTAAGGGAATGCTCCGAAGTCCTATTCAGGGATCGAAGAAGCCAATACTCAATCCCCAAGAACTGCCGCATGTATGTTGGAGAAGCAGAGGACCAGATTTCCGATGCGTAGAGTGCCACAGGTACCACACAAGTTCGTATAGACTTGGTTATCAGCTTGCTATTGCCGTAACCCACAACTTTCTGTCGAGGCAACCAAAGGGCTGCGAAGAATTTGTTTCTTGCTTCCTTGAAGTGCTCCAGAAAAGACAGGTTCGAATCCCAGACCAAACCTAGGGCGGATTTTTTGGTATTTAGCTGAAGACCAATGTATTGAAGAAGGGTGCTTATCTGAGAGATTTGTTTTGTTGCAGCTCTTTGGACAGAGAGCGTTTGCTACGGTTCATTCGAATGAATGAAGAGCTTCAGATCGTCGGCCTATGGTATCATGTTTTGGAAATTTGCCAGCAGAGGTTACAAAGCCGCTGAAAACAGCGCTGGTGACAAAACACCACCCTGTGTAACCCATCTGAAGATAGTAAAGGATCGTGAGAGTCCATTGTGCTCAACAAGGAGCTGTCTTTCCCGCAATTTTTTTTTTTTAGTTCAGAGAAGAGGTTATCGGAGATCCTGAAGTAGTTCTTCAGGATGTTAAGTAATGATGGAAATTCTATCATATGCAGATTTAACGTCAAGAAAAATTGTCGAGCTGCGTTAGATAATTCAAAGCTTCCTGTATGTGAAAAAGCGTTTGAAGGAGATTGGTGGTGATGGATCTCCCAGGGACAGCGTTCCGTGGGATTACTTCCTAATTATGGGAAATCTAAGTGCTACGTATGGGATTAATTAAAGGAGTTCGATAAGGAGGGGTCTTGTCTGCCATGGCGCTGTTTGTATAGCACTAAACAATAAGCAATTCCTCAATATGCAGATGATAAGAAATTTTTTGTTACCCCCGGACGATCAGAAATCGGTTGACTATTGTAATGAATAGGGTAATACTGGGATAAAAGAACTTCAAAATACCGGGATTGTTTAGTGCTACACCTAAATGAAAATAAGACCGTGCTAATGGTTTTCACTATTAAAAGAAATAAAAATAATATAACTGTGAATGATATCCAGGTCCAGAAAGTTCAGTCATACGTGTACCTTGGACTCAAATGGGTACGAAGGGCTGAACTTCCTTCCGCACTTCGAGTACATTTGAAGGAAAACATGCGGCGCTCTGGACTACAAAAAAAAAATATATATATTAAACAGTATTGTTAGATGCGATATACCTATCCTTTATACTCATCACAAATCTAGTCATCATCTCAGGAAAGCAATATTAAGGTTTTCCTAAAATGGCTAAATCTTTTACCATTTCAAGAGCTATTCTGTACTCCAACCTAGAGGTCACAACGCTGGAGATAAGTGATAATCACACACACACACACACACACAAAAAAAAAAAAAAACCTTGGCTCTTAACTGGAAGACTGGATTCACCCAAAGTCTGAGATTGGTTACTTTGACCCGGAGAGAATCAAAGATGAGTCGCAGGGTAATTAAACATTTAAAGATGTTTAATTACCTTAATATCAACCCCGAAAAACTTTTCTCAAACAAATCACGGAGAAAAGGTTTTAGAAAATTCAGATCCAGATGTAAACTCCTATATTGGAACAACTGGAATGAAGACATTCTCCCTCTTACACTAGGAGAGTGAAGAGAGAAGACAAATTACTATATATTATAATATCTTATAAAATAAATAGAATTTCAAAAATAAAATTACGAGTTTTAATCGTGTGTAACATTAATGTTTTAAGTATGCTTATAGTTATCACTTCTAATGTTCAACGTAGTTTCATAGTGAAATCGTACTTCCCAGTTTTAAAATATACAGGCTGGAGATTTCTGACCTCACTTTGTAAAATCATCCCTTTGTCAATGGCTAAAATAAGATGGTATTAATGGTGATAATCGTTTTAAGAAGTCCTGGGTCCGATTGCCGTTAGCTATTCTCACCCAGGGCTTTTTGTAATTTTCACTTACCGTGGATACTACAGTTTAGGTATTTGGGTTTAAGGGATTTTTTTTTTTCCCCAAATAAACATAATTTTGGTTTTTCCTATCAAATCTGCTTTAAACTGCACTGTTCGTGGGTTCCTTTTATTATCCATAAGTAAACAAACCGATCGTATGAGTGCGAGGGAAGATAACGGAATCGGCTTCAATATGGACCCTTTGGTGGCTGTAATGTGCGCAATCTAATTTTAGAGGTCGTAGAAAATCGGGTATGTTCTTTTCAGAACAGATGTTCGCGAATCGAAGTTCGCTGAATGGATCTTCCCGTGTGCACACAACACAGAATAGGCGGCAAGTGGAATTAGGGCAGGTGTGCGAAGGCCACGCACGCCGAAGAAAAGAGTTTATTGCACAACCTGACGACCGACAACATTTGAACTCGTGACTCCGATAACGGCATCTAGCAAAGGGAGGCCCCGAATGAGCGAGCATTCAGCTACCGAGCGGCCAAATTTCGCATTTATGGGAAGGCGAGATGATTTACGGAGTGAATGATGCAGGGGATCGATACGGACCTGGTTTTTTTTTTTTTTCTTCTTCTTTTTCTTTCTTAGCTACCTCCATTCTCTCTTTATAGCCAGCATGCTGACGCTACACTACCACGGCTGACAAACGTGTCGGTAAGCAGCTCGCTCATTGTGTGTGTTGGTTGCTGTAGTTCCCATATCTGTTCATAGAAGCATTGGAAATCATTAGTCCATCGCGTAGCAACCCAACAACCTTCTCGCGGTATTGTTGTATTGGTACATTGTCATAGAGCTGATTGATTGAGTTATTGATCACTGATAAGAGCTCGTAGAGGCGCTGCACAAATGGAGATTGTGTGTAAGGGGAATGGCATCGAGCGCGCGACTGGCACTTACAGGAAACATCGATATCTTGCTGAAAAGGAAGCGCCGGGAAACACGTGTGGGGAGACCTGTAAGGGACGCCGTACGTTTAAATGGAGGGGAACACAGATGGGAGAACAGACAAGCTGCAGGTAACCCGATACAATTCGTAGTACGTGACATTGAACTTTTTATTCGGATTTTTACATTATTCTGAAGGTAACGTGGTTTTCTCGAAATATTGGAGTTACTTCACCCCCTGACTATTGTGCAATTATAACCGAATATAATACTGCATGTAAGCAGCGAATGGAATATATGTGTGATTTCTCTGTTATAGAGTACAAAGTACGGTATGCGCAATCCACTGCTATTTTGAGTTTACTTATTGAATTTTATTACTGCAGGAGTCTCAAAAAAAAAAAAAACCACCACGAAGTAAACTTGATACTTCCAATCTTTCTTATTAGCAGCCTATGAGATTACCATTAGTAATTATCAGCCTATGAGAGCAATCGGTAGGCGAAGCTAGCCCTGCCAATCAGTTCTCGTAGCAAAGATCCATGGGATTGCTCCCCATATTCTAAAGTTAACCGAACGGAGATTCCGTAATAATGGCAAATACAACAACCAGGTCGGCAACAGATATATCGAAAGATCAAACTCACAATGGAGGGAATCGAGGGCCCAGTGCAATTTATATCATAATATGCAAACAGTTAACATTTTATCGTAGACTGTCCAATTTTTCCAAAAGAAAAGACAAAGACCATGACCAAGGTCCAAAACACGGCTACCTTGAAACACATTTAAGGTGACAAAAATACTATAACAAAAGTTTTTTGGTTTTTTAAAATTGATAGGTAGTTGCTACAATCAAATATAACAAAGAGTATCCATCATTGCCAAAACCAAATAAATGACTTACATGGCTAATCATGTCTATGATTAGTCTGTAAAATGGCTGTGCTTGTATGAGACCAACCATAAGTGAACAAACCACAAAAGATGCATTACGGGCACAGCAGCTCAAACTGTGGAACTCGGGCCATAACGTAAATCCTATGAATGCTCAAGTAAATAAGATCCACCACTCTGAATAGCTTTTCCATAAGCACTATAATTGGAAAGTCAATAGGAACTGGAGTTTAGCCATATAAACCGCATAACGCTGTGCAAACAGAATTCACCAGGGATACAACGGCAATCTTACCACTAGTGCTATTCGCTACTTTCTTTAGACTAGTACCAGATGCGATGTTTTGAAGACTTGTTAAAACATTCGAAAATGTTTTAAATATTCTTAAAATTAGCCTCATTTTCCCCTTTTCAATGCATTACATAATATATGGTCCATAAATATTCACTTTGAAAACTAAATTCTGTAAATTGATGGTTCTCACGTTGTCGGTCTTAAAAGCACGAAAATTCCTTTAAACCTCTTCTTCAGTAACTTTTGTCGGCTTAATGGTAGGAGTCAGAAAGGAAATGAAACGCGAATTGCTTTTACTTTTCTTGTAAGGTGTAACCCAATCTTCCGGGGCCGAATTTTTTTTTCTCTTTGTTTGAAGGGAAATTAAATCGATTTAATTTCCCTCTAAACTTTGCAAATTCCCTAGGAACGCCAAGGCATAGCCGTGCATTAAATTTCGCGTACCCATTTCATTTTAGAATTATAAAGATGTCAGTTATAATTTTTTGCGGTGCAAGGGAGGATGATGTATGTTTTTCCGACTCCCACTTGCACCTGTTAGTGTTTTAAGTGCAGTTCCTCAAATTTGTTTTAAAAAGAAAAATTGGTATCTCTGTTTTTCGGTTAAGTAGTCGCTAGGGAGCGGATTTCGGGGACGATTTTTCCCTCTCTCCTAAACAGTTGGATTCTTTACTAAAAAAACTAAATCTGATCACAAAAGAGGAGATTAAAGTGTGTATTCAGCCATTTTAAATGACATCTTTCCTTTCTAGTGCGAGGATAGCATAATTATCCGTTGTAACACTGCAGCGGTGTCAGTCTCGCCTCGACATCGAACCTCGAGCCTGTTCCAGCGTTCACCTCTGTCCCAGGAACAATGCATCACCGTGTCAGACCAGGAAATAGGCAAGTGGGCGCGATTAAGTTGTTCGAGGAGAAATACGGTGACGCGAGTAAATTGTAGCTACGTAATTACATCCGAAAATTGGCTCTTGAAATGGCTTCACCAAGAAACGCCCGAGGCTTTGCTTTTTTTCTAAAAAGATTTTAACTGTAACTCATGGTCACGCATCTCTCAGTTCTCTCAATTAAAATGTCAGCTGCGTGGAACATTCCCAACACGTTTTTCTATCCCTAACTACTTATTACTCGGATTTAGAGAGCTAATTAATTGTTCGGTGAGGCACGAGAATTAGAAGAAAAATCGATGTTCTGCACACATCATCCTAGCCGCCACGGTTAATGAAAAAAGGCAGCTACAATAGGCAGCCAGCTGTCTGCTGATCGAATTCTATACTTTGGTCAACAATTGAACTACCACACTTTGCTAGAATGTCGTCTGCACATGAATGTCGTCTGCGCATGCATTCAGATAACGTTGCGATAGGCAACGGCCATTATCTACGTGTTTTTACTACGTGGCTTTTCACCTTCAGTGCAAAGACAGTCGGGAAACCTTTTCCGATCGAAATAATTGACAAAAATTGAGGTTTTGTAGTTTTAAAATATCTGCATACACAACATGCTAAAAGTTGCGAAAAACTCTTTTGAAGATTAGCAACTTTGCATTTTAAATCACTTGGCCCTGTGCTGTCTTATTTCTTTATTGATCCTCAAAGTCATTTCTCTTTTCCTTTTCAGTCCGTTGAACACAGTGGCCGGGTGCAATTGCACCATAAGATGATACGACACTGTTCTAAATGAAATACAGATAATCGCGCTATTTTAAGCAAGCGGGTGGTTATTCTGCCAAGAGGTAAGGTGTTTTGGGAAATGAACGCCCGTTGCATTTAGTGAGAAATATTATAAGCAGCATTAAGTTTTAAATGCCCCATATACACTGGTAGCAACATAATAAAAACTACGCCATGCAATCTAATTGAAGCCATGATGGAATTGATCACTGTTTTGACAGCCCACAAAAGCAACTACAAAGAGATAACAAAATTAATCTTCACACAACCTAAAAGAGTTAATGATACCGCCAAGGCAAGTGAGGTTGGCGCTAGTGCAGTGTTTTGGGGGGTCCTGCGCATTCCATCGAAATATACGGACGTAGGGCATACTCAATTGCATTGTTTATCTTCAGAATAAGTGTGGACTTCTGAAAAATTACTTAACGGAATTCTTAACACCCCCACCACTCCCCTATACCTTTCACACTGGGCTATTTTTCCTCCTCCTCAGATCCCGACAATCGAAACTGGCTGCTAATCGCTTTCTGTTTCGTAACAATGTCAAAAGCGAAACACCTGCAATCCGTCAACTGCGCGAGCAAGCATAGTAAATGAAATGAACACGTTCTATTAAGTGTGGCGACACCTCCGAGGTTCCTCTTACCGTTACACTTGTCACGACGAAGCGGGAGGGCGTTAACTGTACTTCGGAAAAGTAAATTTTTCCCGCAAAATAACCACCGTGTTTTGAAGTTGCCATTTATATTCTCCCCAAGTACCGCACTCAGTATTTAGGGAGAAGGAATAAGGAGAGAGAGAGAGTTTTGTGGGTGTCAAGTGCTTTTTTGCATAAAGAAATGACAATGATGTATGACTTGGAGACATTAACAAGGATATTCGTTCACTCTTTATTTTTCTCTCTCTCTTTTGCGTGCCTCTATTCCGAAGACGATCTCGCCGCTCCCATGGTAAGCATATCTTTTACTTCATTCCACACCAGAGGGCAGAATGTTTAATACATGAGTCCAGGAGTCATCTGGATGTGATGGTGGTTACTGGAGCACAAAATATTGGCCGCCATTCCGGGCCATCGTTTCTAATAATGCGCTCGCCTTGACGGCCATCGGTGCTTACCCTTATGGAAATAGGTTGACTTCATGAAATTCAAATCGCGCATAAAACCGACTTATTCTAATTGTGATGTCGGAGCTTTGCTGCTACCAAATGATAGACGACAGAAAGGTTTTGACGGGTATATCGTCCACAAACTTCGAGCACGGCATACTTGTAATATTTTAACCTGCATTCTCCACTTCCGAATACCCGCCGAGGTATTGCGTTACTGATGGATTCGCCTTTTCTCTGCCGCTTGATTATTTAAGGCGTTAGGAAACCGAAAAATGGGCATTTTGGAGATGAGATGGCTTCCATGGTCGTCGGAGGATTCTCATTTTATCCTCTGCCTTGTGTGTGACCGCGTTATCAAACACCAATATAAGCATTAAAACGGAAGTAATTAGCCAATTATTCAGCCAGCGTGGCCCGAGGAAAGTCGCCATGTTTTAATTGCCAAGTGTTCAATGTTAAACATCGGAAGTACTGAATTTAGTGATTCTGTTTCATTTTTCTTTAAGTTCACTAGTTGTAAAGACACACCTACAGAGTTTAATGTGTTATTAATTGTTGAGTGACTAACGATTGTCCGATGCCGTTAATTACATCTTCCAACTCTTTTGAAATGGATACCCGAACCAAGACTTTTCACTATTTATTGGCAAAACAGGAGTGGTGATTATAAGACTTAGTCCTTTAATTGCACCCCTTAATAATCCAATTCTCCCGCGCGCATACACAAAATAGTTTCTAGTTAGATCAAGGTCTTTTAAGAGGAGTTTCTAGTTAGATCAAGGTCTTTTTCAGTATTCGTTGTTCAGCAGATGTTCAGCGTTGTTTCAGCATAGGACATCTGTTGTTTAGCAGATGTCCTATGCTAAAAGTGACAGCATAGGACATCTGCAAATTAAGTTGTTCCTGTGTATTCTCTTTGTGTTCCAGTCTGTAAATCGCTTCACTTTGCAGGTGAGCTCATCCCGGTTGTCATCCGGTGTCATTTTTCTTGATGGAGCTGGGCTAATAATTAATAAGGACAGTTTTTCTAAGTAACCATTTCAAGAAGTTCAATATAAAGAAGAAATCGAATACTCGGACTTTCTTGTGGCTTTTTTTCGAAGATGGTTTAGAGGGATAAACGATACGACGAATAGACCGGATGGCAGTAATCGGATCCCGCTTTTAAGTCTCACTACGGGGAATGTAAAATCATCCAAACTAATAAGTGTGAGTACTGTTACTAATGATGATGACCACTTATTACTGGTAGCAGGAAACTGATTTAGTAAAACAAAGAAACGGTCTGAAAGTTGCGTACAGAGGTAATTGTGGACGTGTTGCCATCTGCGTTCTCATCATTAGTCTGACGCTGGGGCGAGCGCACCGTAGAAATCACTGCTTACCCTCTCATAAATTGTAGCCGTAACTGAAATCAATAACTTTGTGGAAATCAAAAATGTGTCCGCCTCTTACCTGTCTCGAAATACTTTTATGTGAGGGCACGCTCAGAAAGTAGTTCGGTTATTTTAACGTGTAATCGATCTTCAGCGAGCAACCAAAACGATGCAAAAGAAGTCCGGGAAATATGAAAGAACTTAATGTAGCTCGACGACTTTGACTTCATGGATGCGTTGTGAATCATAGAAATGTTTATACTTTGAGCAGTGATGGAAAGGCTACATTAATAACAAAATGTACTAATGTTTTCTTTTTAACCGTTTCGGTTCCATCCTAACTTAGTTCTTGACATAAACCTTCAGTGCCAAAGCGCAGTTGGACAAAACCTAGACCGAATAGAATCAGATATCAACTCTGATTCTGTCTTCCTTTGGAAGAATAAATCTAAACGTTTTACTTCAAAATGTGGATATTCTCAGGGCTGTTTTATATATTTATTTAGATAGAAATTTCTCATCGATAAGATACGCAAACCCTCAAAACTAAGTACAGTAAACTTCAAAATTCCGGCACTTTTGAATATTTCTCCAGGGTTAGTCCATCGGACAGAGAGGAAATAAGCTGGTAGTATTTTTTTTAAGCACTGCAGGTTCCATTAATGGTTTCCAAACACCAATTTTTTTTTCTCTTTTAACAGACTATCTGTATGTAATTGTTACTTTTGTATTTGCAACGTATAAAATCATTCATTTTGTGAGACATTCAATACTAGTTCACAGCACAGTGAACTAGTATGTATTTAGATTAAGGCGATTCCATTACTGGAAAAATATTGCACTACGTATACCTCACATTAATTGGAAATCTGACACCTGTAAACTTCAAAGTCGAGCAACCTTTTGCAAATGTTGTGATGATTTATGAGGTGGGTGAAGGGATGCACTGAGGACATTCTGTTCATTTGTTTGAGTCTGGAGAGGTTGGATTTGAATTATTGTTAGTTTCTTAAATTTTCTCTGTTGTGAGCATCAATTATCTTGGCTAGGTTTGGTGAATCACTTGCAGAAATAATTATCTTTGCAAGAAGCATGACTCCAGACTCGTTGATCATCTGTTGCAGAGGCTTTGTGTTCAAGTTTTCATAAAGTTGTTACCTGGACATTGTATGGGGAAAACGAAGTTTACTATTCAGCCATCTAAGAACCCAAATACACTAGAGCAAGGAATTTCTTGACAGTAACTTGAGGAGCATCACACCAGATTTCAGAGGCATAAGACAGAATGAACAAGATGCATCTCCAAACATGATTTATGACTGGTTTTTTTTTGTCTTGAATCGCTGCTGTTTCTTGTTTGATTAGCCATTTTGCTTTTTCAATTTTTTGAGCAACATATAAATATTAAGAATTAAAGGAAAGATTTTTGTCAAACACAACTCCTAGGTCTTTGTAAGCATAGACATTTGAAATTGAGACTTCTGCAGTTTTAATTTCTATGTGGTTTGGTTGTTTCTGTAAAGAATAAATTATTTGAGCACATTTGTTTTGCATTTGTAGTCAGATTGAGATTCTTCAGATATTCGATGATTCCCACATCTGTAAATCATGGCTAACTTTACGAATATCATCACAGGCTTTGGAAATAATAAACAACTTTAAATCAGCGGCATATGCCAACAGATTTGGATTTTCTTGTAGAAGTGGTTGTAGAGATGCTGAAAATGTAGCATTGGAGAGTACACCACCTTTAGGAATGCCTGTTGAGGTTGTGATGAGAATATTATCGGGGAAAATGAGAAGTCTGATTTAGGCTGTACTATAGTTAGGAAATAACCATTGTGTCAACGAGGGAATGATTTTCTAGTATTTCAACGGCTTTCTTGTGATCAATGTTGTCAAAGGCATCCTTGATGCCCAAGTAAAAGACATCGCATTGTACTTTTTCTTGAAACGCAGTTTGGTTGCGCACAATGGTGTCAGCCAGACTTGTTGCGGAGCGCCCTCTAGGCCAAAATGCATGTTGACAGGTGCATTAGCGAAGATTGCATCTCGAAGATATGGCAGCAAGTTATGAATAATTTTAGTGATTATTGACGAAACAGAAATTGGACGATAGCCTGACTGGTTATTACTACTAGCTTGTTTTGGAATCATCATAATCCTGAAAGTTTTCCATAGTCTTGGAAGGCATGCCTGGGAAATGCACTAAAGAATCAATGATGAATGCACTGGACATTTTAATAATAAAACTCGGGATGCCGTCAGGGCCTTCACTACTATCAAGGCGTAATTGGTTAATTACTTTCTGCACTGTATTCTTGTTCACAAGTTGGTTAATCAGCAGGGCTTGACTAGGAGGCATTTCATGTTGCAGGCTATCTGCTTGTTTATGAGAATTGCATTCCTTAAATCCATTTTGCATATCTTCAGTGCAGATGTCAAAATTGCGTGTTTCCTTATTGCATTTTATCCATTCTAAAACTTAATCATGCTGTAAGGTAGTTCTTTCTTTTGTAGAAAGTGTTCGTTTATTATGCTTGAGCCTGAACATTAAATAATTTCTGTACGGCTGAATTTTTTTGAGTCGGAACAGTGCTCTGCTCTTTTTATATTTATGTGTGCTGATGAAGTGCCATAATTTTTTCTCTGTGTGTGGCATTTTGCTTCTTTTAAAGTGTGGTTTTAGGTGGGATTTGAACCATGGTTTGGAATGAAAAGAAAGTCTTACAGGTTTGGATGCGAACTAAACATAGTAATTAAAGAAAAATGAACAGATTAATTTTTTAAATAGTAGTAGTTATGAAATGCTATGGTAAACAGAAAAGGATACCATGGTATAGTCTTATACAACCAAGGAAGAAAATCGAAAGCGATGACAGAGAGGTTCGTAATCACGTCAACGATGATGACACGATTGCAGAAAAACAAAGATGAAATAATATCGACTATTAAGGTTGAGAAAGAGTCGTTGGCAACCAAATTGAGCAAGTAATCAAAAATTGGAAGTAATAATTACTTTTAGAGGATGATAATAACTTTCACTCTTAGAGACAGGTGACAAACACTTGATCAGTCCCAGAAGCTTGAAGGCCCAAGAATGAGAATTGCTATGAAGTGAATGAAGGTCGAATCATCGAATGATAAATAATTAAGTCCTTAATAATATTTGCAGTCTCTGTTGAAGAACCTATGAAATCGAAATTGGAAAACGATGCTGTAGGCCAGCGATAGACAACCCGCGGACGCTGCTAAAAATAAATAGTTTATACCAGGGATTCTCAAACTTTGTGCTACCCCCCACCCCTTCCTCCATGATAAAACTAATGATTGCGTTAAGATTAAAATTGGGCAATAAATAAATATCCAATAACTTTGATAACTAATATTTTATTGGAAATAAACAAAAAATATCGAATTTGGCATGCTGTAGGAATAAATATAAATATGGTTACCTAATGAATAGACATCAAATAAAACTTCATTAACCTTAGGTTTTTTTTAATACGACCACACCTACCAATGTGATGATAAAAAATAGAAACAAACGATGGTTTTTACTATAAAAAGTGCTTTTTTATTTGAAGACAAATTCGGGTTTTTTTTTTGGGCTTTCAGTCTTTACCGTATTCAGATTACTAGAAATTTTAAATTTATTCATACTAGATGGGACGAGTTTAATAACTTGCACAACCTATGAAGAATAAACGGATTAAAAAAAAAAATGGCTAAACGATTAGCATTAACGAGAAATTTGGATCCACCACTTTACAGCATGCAGTGAAGTTGGGAAATTTAGCTCTTTGGGTACCCTCCTTTTCAGCATGTTTACACGTTTGTATATTTGCTGTATTTTTAATTTAAAAAATTAGGCGCTTTTGTTAAATACCGAATTTCTTGGTATTTCTCTTTATATTTGTAGGAAACCAGTTTGCATTTCTAAATAGCAGGTGTGATGCATACTGTCGAAGTCTTCCTCCATTTTTCTCTTCCTTTTCTTTTTAGTTTTCCTGTTGTCGGCATTGGTGTCTTTGAAGTCATCTGTCACGAAACTCTAACACTGTCTCTTCTGTTTGCAACCGGAGCACGTGCGCACGGGATGCATTCCGACAGTAATCTCCTTTTTCTCGAGAAACCTTTAGCGCCAACCGCGACAAGGAGTCTTGGAGGAGGTCAAGAGTTCGTGGTATTCCGCCTTTTTGAGATTACCGAAGTGAGGACACCCACAGTGCCCCTGTGTTCACTTGGACCGCTGATTGAAAGAGAAGGGTGTAGTGGATAGATACCTCTTGTACACAGATGAATTGCCCTCCCACAGCGCAAACGTAAATATTTTAATAACGCATAAATAAGAAATGAATCCACATGATGTTGCCATGGTAATACGAGCTTTTGATTTGTTCACACACATCATTCCAGACAAGCAAAGAAAAACATCGTCCCAGTCGGTTGCGAATAAACTGGTATAATCCCTAAAATCGCGATGTGGTCCAAATCAAAATATTGCCATTATATAAAAGTGATCGTGACATTTCTGGCTTTTACAATTTCTATAAGTATACTTTATAAATTAATTCAAAATCCTGTTTCAGCCACCTTCGCTATCTAGCTAAATGAAATACTAACTTTTTCACTGTTTCCTGTTAGCATTGTCTTTGGCATATCTGTTTTCTTCTTGATTTGGCTTTCTCTATCCATTGCTTCTTCCAGGATACAATAAGGCTGTGTTCGAGCACAGTCCAGCTGTATCCATGGCAACACATCACATGATAAACAAACTGATAATGTCCCCATTGATGATGACGTAAAGGACAGTGCTGACAGGAAGGAGGAGGAGATATGGACTGTATCCTGTTTCCCCCAACTCCCCACTTGGTTCGGTCTTTGGCTAAACTGGCACTTAATTGTAAGTGACATCGACGAATCTAGAGATAGTTTCACTTCCCCGTTAACGAAGGAAATGAAAGAAGGTCGTGAAATATTCTGCCGACGTCTACAAGGGACAAAGGTCACGTCTTTGTCTGTAGCTGATCTAAGAGCCGACAGAAAAAAAGGACTCGAGGGTTTATATTAGCTAATGTAAACTTGACTCTTCTTTCTGTTGTAAAGGGAACCAAAATATGGGGTGAAAAAATTACCCGGATGTGTGAATAGCCGTTTTTTTTATGCACCGTTATATTAAATTGGAAACTCTTGTTTTTAATGTAGCCGAGTCTCGTAGTCAAAATTCTTTGCATTCATCTAATTAACAGAAGGCGCGTGCGCGGTAAGTTGCTTCAGTTTTATTTCCAAAATATTCCTTTTACTCTTCGAACAAAAGTCAAAAAAAGCTTGTGATTCATACGCAGTCTGTTAGACTATTTTAGTACTGAAGACTGAGACCACTTATAAAGATTCAAGACAATGAGGACCCATAATTCAAAGTGGGGCCATTCTAGGGTGTATTGCCACCGTGGTACGAACTTTTTTGCCGCCCCTTTTTAATAAAATGAAAAGTTATGTAGATTTGAATGTGACATTTGAGTTTTATATTTTAATTATGACTCGTAAAAATGTTTTAGATCAATCATTGAGTGAGGATACTAAAAAAATACTCCTTGAATAATGTTTGATATTCTATTAAAGTAAAATTCGACGATTTCACTTTAGATTGAAATTAGAGCTAAATGACTGAGTCTGTCTTGTCACATTGAAGAAAGAATATAATTTTTTATTAATTTTAGTCTTGAACAGGAGCGTTCATCGCTAGCCACTGATACTAGAATTGTTAACATGATTCTTAGAACTGCTGAAATGTTTGAGAAAGAACTTTTTAAATTATTTTTTAATATGTATGCCAAAATTTCTTCTCTTAGATCTACAGCAATAATATCTTTGGGGCAGTGTTTGCTGCTGGCATCTGATAATTTTAATTCCAAAACCGAACAGTGTTTTAAAATTTATTTTAGGATTGTCCAACGTTTTGTACTGTTTTTGTATTAGTAAATATTAAACAGTTACAATATTATAAAATGTAATAAATATTTATACATAAAAATAATTGCATTGCCTCCTTTTGGATTTTTCAGTGCACCACAGGGTGGTCGACACGACCTTGATTCAAAAATCCTATTACAAGTATTAAGTCCATTGAGTACCATTTACTTCCATGAATTTTTATTTTATAAAAGGAGACATTAGCGCATTAAAACTATTAATTTCCATTTTAGGGCCAGAAACGATCTCATCAAATATTCACATACATATTTTGACTTTTATCAGATGTGCTCAACTTGGAAATCAGTGCAGAGTATTTGCAATGTTTATACGATAATGCGGAACCTGACTTGGTTAAGCATAGCTTCCCAATGCTTCAGCTTATAACATCAAGAGTAACGTAGCTTCTCAGCTATTGGGCAAACTGAGGATTACATAATGTCCTTTTTATGTGATTTGGTAACAGTGGATGTGAAGCCATTTCACTGAAATTATGCCTGTACCGTTTGGGCCCTCGCCGAGAAAGTACGTATGCAGAACTTTTCCAGCCAATTTTCCACTTATTCAAGCAGTTGATCCATTTAATGGACTAGTTATAGGATGTCGGAATGTTAGTTCTGTGAAGTGCACGTAATCGGGATCAAACATCTACATCTCTAGGGACAACCGGAAACGGGGCCCTTTGTCGTGCCAATATAACCGGAATCGCAATCATTAGAAATGACGAAGATAATGTGGTTATATGATGACTCATGAATCTGTAAAGGGGGTACGCTGAATTCCTTTAGGGGGACAGATGGACCTAGTTGGTCGATTATGAGATATTAATGTAGGGATAAATATATGTGCACTGAGTTCAAAGCGATTTTGCCATACTCATTACGGCGATGTAAATCACGGAATAAATGTTTAACTACACTGTCCGAGCTCTAGTTGAGCAAACCATCAGCTCTGATATATAAATACAGTAACTCACGATGCAATTATGATATTAATGGAAGTCGTATTCAACTTATTCAGGAAATTTCTTATTGGAAAATGCGCACGGAAATACTGGATTTAAAAAATAAAATGGACGAATTAGAATAAAATCTGTTCTTTGCAGCTGATTCAGCGAGTCCTTCGTATAATCCAATACCTGAACTCTCCCCCCCCGCCCCCCGCTTTCCCCCTGCTTCTCATCATCACATCTTTACACTCTAGCCCGTTGTTTCCATCCTGCTAGTAAAACATTTACAACTTCGAGGAAAGCTTTTTATCCAAGAGTAACTTGTAAGCAAGCTGTCGTAGACTTGTCAGGGATTAAGTTTAGTACGGAAACTTGATATAATCTGAGTATTAACGTTGCATCACTTCGCCAAATCCGCTTATGTTCCGTCATTCGTCTACGGTTTTATGGCTGCAGACGGCAAAATATTGCCGAAGGTTAAAGTCCCGCTGACGTCTGCTATTCGACGCTACCCTATTTTAGTTGTTTCCCCCCCTGCCTCCAAAAAACTCGATAGAGAAAAGTTTCCGAAGTCAATAAATGAAACGAAAGATAAAAAAAAAGTTGGAAAAAAATAACAGCGGAAGAGAATTTTTCACATCAGCTTGGGCGACAGGTTAATAAAGGAGGACTTGCAGTAAATTACTTGTGTTTTTCTACTGCCGATACAGTTAGTGATAGACAAAACTTATTAGTTTTTTCTTGCTGGTTTTCTTTCGCACACCACGACTCCATTAATATTGATCTATGGTTTCCTTTTGTTTTTATTTATCATAGAAACCAGTGGCAACGTCATTGCACCAGCAGAGCCATGACATTTCGCTTGAATCCTCGAGTCTCGAAATTAAATTTCATAGACCGCGCTAGCTGGCGAGGTTTCGTTGTTCAAGCAATGTTCACAAACGAGATAAAATGAAATAAAATGCATCGGGCAAAAATGCTTTAAAGGTTTAATTTCAGATCTTTCTTGTTTCCCTGTGTGATGAATAACTTATGAACTTTCATTTTCGCAAAGTAAGCTTTTGAGTCTTTTTTTGCCTCTCCTTCAACGTTCGTACTTGACTACTGATTCAATTCAAGTTCCTCCCAATCCCATGTCTTTAATTTCGTTTGAGCATGTGTAAAAAGGGGGAGAGGGACATTTTTGGCCTTCGAGTAATTACCTTTCTGATTTGTTCACTTCAGAAAGATTTACAAATATTTACAGAAAAGCATTTGTTTCATAGGTTAATAATTCGATTTATGGAGTTTGGCTGGAACCAAACGCTAGTTTGATTCTGTTGTGTTTGTTTACTGCGGTTAATGAAATGGATGAATGCATTGAAGAGTGTGAAGTTTCAGTGCACTGTTCGGCCGTACATCTTAGAGGATATTTTGACGAACCAATCGGGAAACGGACGGAGACATCAAAGAAAGCGTAACCTTCCTCCCCTCACACACGCTTCACGAATAATGTAACTACTGAACTTTAGAAAAGTTTCAAAACGAATCTTCGCCCTCGCAACAATAAAAATGGCAGTGGGCAAAATTAATACGCCCAGTTTTTGGCAAGTCTGTCATATATAGTGTACGTAGTGTTTGGGGAGGGGCGCCACCGGTGGTTTCCCACAACTGCGAAATAAGTACTCTTGTAAGGTACACAGTACTTTGCAAAAGCCAGACAAAAGTATTGTGTGTGGAAATGTGAAAAGTATTATGTTGGGTTCTGGCTTTTTGGCCGCACAGCCCCTAATGGGATCCCACGTTGCCCTTACACATTGCTAGGAGGTAAGCAGGCTGCTCATTATTATCTGTCCGGTCTCCGCCAGGGTCGCCTGAGCTTCCTGGGCGAAGACCAAGTTAAAAAAAAAAAGTTAAGAGTATGGGAAGGGAACCGTCAGAAATATTGGGAGTAGAGGGGAGCATCCCCACGGTAAGATAGAGATATCTCCATTAGGCGTGCGGGTTGTAGGAAAGGGGGAAGTAAAGTAAACTAAACAAGATTGCTCGGTCTTGACTGCCACTTTGCAGGTTCACTGTTGGCCGGTTATACCCCACGTTGTTGACCTAGGTCGGTATGAGATGTATGGCTAGAGGGCCTTGGTCGGTCTCAACCTTTCTGGTCTTAGTCAGGTGGATTGTCGTTGTTCCAGTAGTAGGGATCATCTTCTTGTGAAGAGCTCCTGGCAGTATTGCGAGAAGGCCTTGTATTCTCTCTCGCTGTCCAACAAGTAGTGCTTTTGGATTCAAGTTAATTCTAGTATTTAGGATGCAACGAAGGTCCTCGTTGCATCCTGAATACTAGAATACAAGGGACAGTCATATATGAGGTGACAGAGGGGGGTCATGAATAATTCGAAGAGTTGAGAGCTTTGGGCTCTGATGGACCCGTGTCCTGTAAGCATGAAAGTTGCGTGCAGGCCGGGGGAGAACCATGGAGAAGACTTTGATATACTTTGGTGATTTGTGGGATAAATTTCCTAGTGACGTCTCCTTAAATGGAGTTAGCCCATCTATCTTGTCAGGTCTGCTGTAGGTGGAGGTTAAGGCGCTTCTTTTCAGCCTTCAAGTTGTTGGTAGGATCAGTGGTATATTCCATGAAGGTTACCGATGTACCTTTTGATAGGTGGTAGAGGAGCCCGCATAGTATTCCGTCAATGGATAATCCCCCCGCACTCCTTAAGAGGCCTCCCTTTTCTATCTGTGGCATGGAGGCTCAGGAGAGCGGACAGGTTCCTGCCCATTGAATGCTCCAAAACTTCAGATGTAAATGCCGATTTCAAGACGTTTATTAAGAACAAATCCTATAGAAGACATGTAATTAGGGAAAAGGTCCCACCATAAGCTGTGTGGTTGCCAAAGTCGTACAAAGGGCAGTGATACTCCAATGATCGGGCGATCCAGCCGATACCAAACAAGCAAGCATGATTCTACGTAGAACCCGTTTCTGTAAATAATTATCTTCTTATGAATAATTATCATTTCTAATTATCTCTTCATTATAACCCCTAGCATTTTTGTTGTTATAGGTATTACACCAGTCCTGTATGTAACACCATTTCTATTTCCACGGATTTCAATAAAGGTGTCTTTAATATCTGCAAGATTCGCAGCGGATCCATGAAAGGATTTTCTCGCATTTGGATTTCGCTTCTAAAAATGTGTCAATTATGCGAGAAATGAAACGTTAATGATGGCGCCCTAGGATCGACTCTGTACTTGTAAACGAGACTTGACTTTTCCCCACTCGTACGTTGGTGTCAAATTATGAGCAAGGAGAAAGAATTTCATCTTTGAATGCATGCGAGCCTCATTTCTGGTAAGAAAATCTTCCCAAAATGTTAGTTCTCTTTCTTTGTACAAAAAAAAAAAAAAAAAAAAAACCGAAAAGGCACAAGCTAATCTTACTTAATCTTCCCAAAATGTTAGTTCCCTTCCTTTGGTGGATGCAAAAAAAAAAAAAAAAAACCAAACACACACACACAAGCTAATCTTACTTATCTTTACCGGATTAAGTAACAGAGACTTGGCTGTTCCTCTGCTTTTCCTCCTTGCTTAATGCAGATTGAAGCGGAAGGTTAAATGACTAGGGCCAAGACAGTCACATCTGGTTAAGTTTTTTTTCTTTTCTGTGCGATATCTTCCTAGACTACCTATTTTTCTATATATCGCATTGCCGTTTTTGTTGTAATGATGTTCATTGGCTTGGCTTGATATTAAAACTAACCTTGAAATTTAAACTCCCAACCTTTCTTCGTTGACATTTGACTTTTCTACTCACATTTGTTCCCTTGCAACGTTTCCCCGAGTTATTTACACATAGTTGATCGCGTCACCCACACTTAATCCCTAATTTTCATCTGAGCATGCGACAAGCGATGAATAATAAGCGAGATAATTCAGAAAGTTTTTTTTTCCCCCTTGAGGGGGGATGATATCCTTTGATAGGCGCTATCAAACGATCAGGATAGTCAAGACGGTGATGAATAGCAACAGCTGACAGAAGCGAACCACAGACGACACACTGGTACTGCTTCACTGTCCCTCGTGATGGGGACAAGAAAGGGGGACGTTGTTTCATTCGGCTACAGAACACCCCCGTGACGTTGGCTGTGATAAAAGTGGCAGTTTATTGTCACCGTTCTGACAAAATGATGATGGATTAGTGCCGACAGGAGGCGGCTCAACCACAGGGATCCTTTGTTGGGGTGGGCCGAAAGCCACCCGTTCAAAGAACACTTAGGTACCGTTTGCAAAAGGGAACAAAACAGATATCCTTTCTTTCCATATCTCTCATTCTATCTGTCTTCTTCCTCTGCGTTTTTTTTTTTTTTTCCTTTTTTTTTTCTGCATGCGCTATAACTAGTTCCTCATAGCTGGGGCGAAGAATGAACAACGTTAGCGTTTGAAATAGATACTGGGAGGGAGAGGGGGTTATTTGATAAGGAATATTTCAGATAATCCTGCATTCTCTAAACAACGCGTGGGCTTCTTCTAAATCTTAAAAAAAAATGAAATGAAATACTCCACCTACAATCTGGCTTCGAATGGAACGAAGATCTATTTTTATTCCAATATAAAAGTGATGTAGTTAAGGAAGGTTAGAATTTAAAAAAAATAAGCGGAAGAATTTCTACTTAGGTTTAGTTGTTTCATTCATTCTTTTTAAAAAGCTGAAGCGACATAAAGATGTCAGTGGCATGCATGATCACTCATTAATCGTGCATTGCCGATGATGAAGTGACAGACTGGAATGTCGAAAGTAACGTGCCTACATATATTAATGCTTGGGACAGGTATTTGTAAGACAGAGAACAAATTGAGATATGGGTGACTTGGACTTAATCATGAAGTATTTTTATATATACTGAGCTGGCTTGGTATTAGCAATATCTACCTAATACCTTGTGAGGCAACCTTTTGCCTGTAATACAGCTCGTACGCGTTTTGGTACGGACTCCACAAGATGGTGCAGGGAGTCCTGTGACAGTGCTACCCATGCGTTGCAATGTGTCCAGTAATGCACTCACATTGTCAGGTGAGTGCATTATGGATGGTCGTAGGCATCGAATATCATTTTCCAGTAGGTTCCAAACATGCTCAATTGGGATGAGATCGGCTGAGTTGGAGGCCTCCATCAAAATCGCAACAGAGGCTTCCCAGAGAACACTTACATAGAACTGCAGATCAGGACCGCAGAAGCCGCGATCCTGAACACTTGTGGGATAGTCAGAGCTCCTCTATCGACAGTAGTAATTAGACACAACTGCTCACCCCATGCATTTGTTACCAGTACCCGTCACGGGGTGGAAAAAGTCATAAAAATAAGACGAAACTACGAGATGAAAACCGAAAAAACAGATCGAAGCCATGAAGAAAACATCGAAGACAGAGGGAGATACCTAAAAGTACTTGCAGATAATGCAAGCTGAAAATCTAGAACACAAGGCGATTAAGGCCCGTCTGACCGAGAAATACCATCAGAGACTCAGCAGCCTGCTTAAAGCAAAACTAAAAGGGAGGCCTTCGGGATCCTAGAGTGGACTAACATCGAACTGTGGGAAATCATGAGAAGAACCAGGTAAAAGGTGACGAAGAGCCACCAACACTATTCGAAGGTTGCCGTCAAGAGACTGATCATAGCCCGGAAAGGAAGAGGAAGGGGTTTGACAGACCTCATCGAACAACAGAGTAAAGTGATTAAAACCCTGAAGGATTACTTCCAGAAAAATACAGCGCCAATCTACCAGGCCATAAGGAAGATAGACAAACGGCACACCTTGTTCAACCTCAACGATTTGACAATACTTCATGCCACCTATCAACGTCCCCTTTACCATTTTACCTGGCTGTACGCGTATAGAGCAACGCGCGTTAGCTAAATGTATTTTGATGAAATTTGGCCTTTGATAAACTTCGTTGACCAGGTTTAGTTTTCTTCCCAGTTATGGTCAGTGGTGCCTTTCTTTTGCACAGTTCGTTTTGCTATTCTTGCACACATTAAATTCCTGGCGTCAGTAACGATAATTGAACCCAGATCTTTTCAAACTGGTAGCAAGTGGCATAGTCAGTATATGCTACAGAGGGCGAAAAGCAGGCACATACCAAACCTTATATGACCCGCATTTCTTTATTCTGTTGGTTGTATTTGCCTGCCTTTAAATATAGGTATTAGAACAAGTTCGAGCCAACAGGGCTATAGTAAGCTTAAACCACAAGGAACTCCGCTGTTATAATTGTCTGTTGTATCCCTGTTTTTCAGTATACGGATGATGCAGGGGCGAGTTATTAGGGGACCTGTATTTTGCAATCGAGACGGAACTGAACCAAGGTATGTCCACTAGAGACAAAAACTAATAATTTTACTGAGTTTTTAAGCGAACTGAAGGGCATATAGTTATCCAACTAAATGACTTAAATGAAAAACGAATTGACGTGGTCAAGAAATATAACTTGAGGGACTCTGTAAGGATATTTCTCGGCTTGGCGTGGCCTAATTAATAGGAAAGGTTTATTTGTTAGAATGGAATTCATTGAACAGGACAACTGCAATGGTCTTTGCTGATAACGTAGACGAGTCCCTAAGGGTTCAGGGAACTGCTAAGTGGGGCGGGGGAATAGGGAGGTCTTGAGAATCGGATTAAGAATATCGGCTGAAATAACACTTGCATCCTCCTCAAGAGCACACTTTTTCTATACACGGAAACGCTTGATGAATTACAAACAACTTCCATGCCATGCTTCCTCACTTTCACGAAGACCAAGGTAAATAACTACAAAGAATGTATTAGGCGAGTTAAAAAAATACAATACTTCACCTGTATGTATAGTAATTCTAGGAGTGCTGTAAATAAAATGAGTGAACTTCTGTACCTGGTCAGATCAACTAACACTGATTTGTAAGAACAACTGAAACATGGTTCTATTTAGAGATATATTAGTTAGTAGTGGCAAATGATCAAGGAAGCAAGCTTGTACAACAGCAGCCAAAAAAAAAAAAAAAAAAACACAATAATAACTACTCATTATTTGTCCAACCCTTCATTCAATTTATTTGAACTGTCCACTTCCACAACACCAGATGGAAGTGTTTCAGCATTCGGTTATTATATTGAAAGCAAATTTTCGCACATCTGTCCTGCAACCATCCTTTTCAGTTTAAATTTGTCTCATTGTGTGTATCCGAGAAAGAGTCAGGATGCCATCAACATATTTGAATCCTTAAACACTTCAATCAGGTTACCTCACAGTTGTCTAGTTTGCAGAACGTTTCTTGGTAAGAGTTTTCTTGACTTACTTGTTGCTTTTGTTTCAACCTATTCCAACAGATCCACATCCTTCCTAAAATGAGGCCTCAAGACCTCATGTAATACTCAAGATGCAGCCTAACCGTTTTGTATTGTATTTTATTAAAAACTGAGAATGTGGTCAAACCATGATTAAGATCATCATCGTCATATTCAACATGCCACCTTAAACGTGCCCCCAGGGCGATAAGCCGATATGCACTAAAATTATCTCTAAAAATTAAATAAGAATTTTTCATTGATTTATATATTCAATAATATAACATAACAATATATATACCTTGACCTCACCATTACCTTATACAATGGATAATCACTTCCTTTTCTGCTAGCAAAGTTCCTGAATATCATCACAAAACCCAGATAGCTGTTTTAGCAGCCTATCTACACTGCTCATGGAACTTCATGTCCGTCTGTACAGTTACCCCCAAATCTGTCGTTTTCGTTCTCTCTCACCTTGAGTATGACACCACAAAAGTGGTATGTTATTCTGAGGTTACTGTTATCCAAGTGTAGTACTTTGCATTTGTCATTGTTAAACTTTAATTGCCACTGAGAAGTGGCAATTGAAGTTTATTTAAGAAATTCAGAAATTGAATTTCTTAAATAAATACGATAAATACGGAGAATTTAAGAAATTGAAGTATATTGAAGAAATTCTTCCCATCTGCTGAATTTCTTTAGGTCTTCTTGCAGTACCATCCTTAATTCCTGTCATTAATCACCCTACCAATCTTTGTATTATCAGCAAACTTCATATGCCTTCATCAATATCATTAATAAATATGAAAAAAAAAATGGCCCAACACTGAACCCTGAGGGACTCCACGAATAAACATTAGTCCAAGAAGAAGAGCAGCGCCCAGAACCAAGTTATTCTGCTCTGTTTCAAAAGTAGTTGGACCGACTGCAAGAATAGCCTGAAAAATGGCAACTAAAGTTTAATGTTGGCAATGCAAAGTTTTGCAGTTGGGGAGCATGAACACAGGAGTAGTTTATAGATTAGGGGAGAGGAATTGAAAGATGTATTGAATGAGAAAGACAATGGATTCCAAAAAGAAGATGAAATTCAACATCTTCTGTAGTATATGCAGTATAAGATGATTTCTCGGAATTTTGCAGGTGGGAAGGAGGAGAGAAGTTATTTCTCTATAAGACAATGGTGTGATCATACTTGGAATATCGCCTCAAGAAAAATATAGAATTTCTGGAAAAGGTGAAAAGAACTAAGCATTATCCTTATAAGGACCGGCCTGGAAGATGTGGCCTACGAGAGAGGTGGATTTGATTGAAATAGATAAAGCCTTCCTGGGGCGCAGAAGATTCTCACTGGTGAGTGAAACGAGAACCAGAAGACACTGCTATAAAATCTTATGGATTTGATCTTATGAAGTTTATCTTCGAGCAGCGTGTTGTTGCTTGCAAGGATGGCCGAGGTGGAGAGTTTAGCAAAATTAATGTTGGGTGGGCACTTTTTGGCGACAGGACTGGTATAAGAGGTTTTCAGCAGATGCAGAATAAGATCGCTTCCTTGCATCACATGCCACTTTAATAGTAAATCTAATACGATCGATGGTGGAGTTCACATTATTCATTAACTTCCCCCTTCACATATCTCACGCCTTCAAATTTAATTTGTCGTGTCCGAATTGACAACATTCATATTAGAGCAGCGATTCTCGACCGGGGTGCCACAAGATTACGAAATACAGTACTCCATTCAAACTGATGGGCGCAGTGTTTTCCACTCGAGGGATGCCTTGAGTTGCCGTCAGCAAGAATCAGAAGGTGGCCGATTGTTGTGCACAAAAGGGTGACAATGGCGCTAAATGGTCGCTTAAGTATTGTTAAAATTTCCTTGCTGGTCTGTCTTAAAGAGGGATGCGATGATTGATAGGCGGACACGATCTACACAACTAAAATGGTGTCTCCATCAAGTACTTCCAACGCTATCTCAGTGTGTTTTCTGACATCCTGCCGATCCATCAGGATGAAGGATAGCCGTAGGGGGTTAATAGAGTCATTTATATCCTAACTTCAATAACTTTGTGCCGAGTTAGCATCTGACATAAACATGCAGATTGGGGAGAACTCTTAACGTTCTCCGTATCTATCGGTGCCCGACAAGAAAAAGAAGTATTTTCTTTTATCTCCCCCTTATGACTTATGTAATTCTACTTCCCAAATGGCCTGTGGTAATCATTCCATTCATCCTTCTCACTGAAAGACGAGTGTCAGTCGCTCTATCAATTTCTTTTATTTTTTGTTCCCCTGCCTGAGATAATTAAACATCACGAGTGTGTCTGGCAGTCAAAATGACGTTATGAGGTTTGTTGCACGTCTGTGTAATTAGAAAACTGTCCACCATAGCTCACATCGACGGGGAAGAAGGAAGGAAGGAAGGAAAGAAAGAAAAAAACCCGCCTGGCCATCGTGGCACTGATGAATTACAAAGCGAAAAGGTGAAGACTGTTTCCACATCAGAAATTAATTCCTCGATATAACCTAGCGTCTGGTAAAGTGCTGCCACCTAGCAAACATTATTAGAAGCATTAATGATGTCCCCTTCCCCCTTTTACTTTCGTTCGAACCGCTGTTCGTTTATCTATGTAACCTTTTATCAACCCATTGTATTTTTCAACACTCTTTATCAAGTATATTTAATCGATTTTGTCTCCTCATCCCCATCCTCACATCTATGAAATTGAAAGAGGAATTCGTTTAAGCAGTTCATTTTTTCCTCATTCTGGCCAGTGCAATGCGAAGGTCTGCGTGAATTCCCTTATCGACCACACAATCGCTTTTGATGTTATTATCCGCTGTTTGACATTTAGGAACCATCTCTCTTTCTGTCACCGCAGCTGTTACTGTTAATATTTTAACAGAGAAATTTCGACATTTTCATATTTCTCATTTGAAAATGCGATATTCCATTAAGTCTTTCAAGTGGTGGGTTTCATTTTTCTCGTAATGCGCCCTAACTGGCAGATTCAGCGTTTCCATTGTTGGCCCAGAATGCATGAATGCGCCGGCACGAGACGCGTGACACGGAAGAGTAATTACAGCGTTCATTTCAAACGGCAGACATTCCATAACTCTTCATTGTTTACTTTTTTACCGCTCACTCATGTGTTGCCTGTTCTTGGAACAGTAAACCAGAAAGCCGGCCCTTTAGTTACACGTGTCGTGTGATTTGCTGTAACCAGCAGTGCATTCAGATATAAACAATGAAACGGAATTAATTACTCCATCTGTGTACAAACATTATTTGCGCCTGATCGGAAGCATAGTTTATTTTCTATACACACACCAACCTTTTATGCTACCTTCGCCGAGAACTTACTAAGAAATAGCAAAAGTCGACCTTACAGCGATCCTCGTAACCCACCCCATAAATCTAAACAATTAGAGAACTCCTTCCACCATCTTTCAACGATTTCTTTAAAACTTAGGAATTCCAAAAGACAACCAAAAAACAACAACAAAAAATCTGCTTATGACGCACGAGCAGACCATCGTTGCTTTCACAAAGCGTGGAACAAGTGAATTAATTTCGTGACAGGTCGCCAAGTATTTGGTAAAAATAGCGTTTGTGGCCGAGCTGTTAGTACCGTACGAGAGATGGATGCTTCAATTAAGACACCGAGGCCTCCCATCTCCTTGGTATTCCTTGCAGGTTAAATACCGACGGGATGGGAGGGGGAATGATTCATTAACAATCTAACTCGGCAATGAGGAATGTGGCAAGTGTCGTAGTGTTATTTTTTTCCCCCGCTTTCTTTTAAGGTCGACACAGACGACGAGTGCGGCCATGAATCTTTGAAAAGGAGAAACAATGGTAATTAGCTCCAATACACACGCAGTCACTTGGGTATGTCTTGCTACGTATTGGGAGTGGATAAAGCAGCCGACTAAAGGAAGAGTGGCGACCGTTACGACGACACATTTTGGCAGGAACCCCCTCTCCGAACTAAATAATGAATGGTTGAAGATAAAAGTGTTCTTTTAAATGCTGTAAAGAATTAGCTCCAGCTTCAAAATGTTTCCTTTACGAAGTAAATTACTTCCATTGCTGATTTTTGGACATTGGCAGTGGTGCGCATCTACGTTTTTGTTTCTGGTGGACAACTAAATGAGTATTGAATACTGGTAAGAGCGTTTACATTGTATTTCTTCCTACATAAGGTCTGTTTGTATATTGAATTCCCACTATGCATTTCGTACATCTTATAAACTGTTTATTTTCTTCATTTGTTTTTATTCTTCTAAATTTTGCACTATGAATGCTCGGTGGTAACAGCCATCTTATAATGTTGCCCTTTGGCCCCGTGTTATTAAAACAGTGAAGTCTGTCCAATGAACAGATCGTTAGAAACTAATGCGGCCATGAATCTTTGAAGAGGAGAAACAATGGTATAAGGCCGTGTTAATCATTAATATTCTTATTTATAATCGCTAAGAATATCAATTAATTTTTAATAATTAAGAAACTTTAAAGAGCTTGTGAATTTAGGGCAGTCATATAACCCGTTCGCTCATTTTTTGAAAACTGCTTTTCTCGAATTAATTGGCGCCCTGACAGCTGATGTAATTTTAAGTTTATTCAAGGATTTCATTAGTTGATTCCATGAAGTAGTAAAAAACACAGATTTAAGGAATTAATTTGATTTGCTGTTTAGCATATTTAAAGACTGGATGACTCTGCTTCCCGAGTTCATTCTCGTAGTTTACATGGTCTAATTGGTTTTTGTCTTGTCTCTTTTGCAAAACCCAAAAGACAGCATCATTTTAATCAGCAGCTAATGATTATAGTTTGTTTTGTTAGTTATTTATTTTTTTGTTTTGTAGTTAGCCGGATTTAAATAAGCGAATTACATCCATGTCGGTAGAGTTATTACTCTTCCTTCATAAAGTTTAAAAGACCACATGCCTTGGTAACAACATTTATATTCGTGTACGCCTTAAAACGAAAGCTTGGAAAATTGCTGCCTGGACATTTTCGGTGACTTGGGTGAACCACTATTGAAAGGACTCAAGCATTGCCACCTGTCTTAAGAACAGTTGTATTAATCGGTGTTTTCTTTTCTCTGATTATGCACCAATTTTTTCATTGACTTTTACAGCGAATTACTTCCTCTTCCCTGGAGCTGTGCCACGGAGCACGACATCACAAAGCATACCATAACACAGACAGCAAGATCGTCAGCGAAGATCTTGCTGTCTCATACCAATCTCAAAATATACGCCTAATAGAACCAGAGTACCATAAAAAAAAGGTTGGAAATTTGGATAAAAAAAATGGCTACCGATTCTCCAACAGCTGCAATTCATCTCTGTTTGATGCGATCATTACATCCAGGTCTTGAATTACGATTGGGTCTTCACAAAATCCCTTTCGGTCTTAAATCAAATTTCTAGGCTTCTTATTTGACAGGACGTTAACTTTCTCTGTCATATTATATACATCCGTAACGCTTGTTTAAAGAAATTAAATTAAAATAATTAAATGGTTAATGCTTGCCTTATATGGTATTTGTAAACAAACGATCTGCTTTCGAGGACAGTGTGGCTTTCGAAGAAACAGATTCACTTTGGATTATTTAATCAGACTCGAAACGTACATTCGTGATGCTTTTATTGATATCTAAAAAGCGTACCACACAGCCTGTCCATTTGGCATATTGCAAGAACTCCATAACTTTGGTATTAGGGATTTCAAGTTCTTATAGGATCCGCGCTCTCTCGAGTGTTTTGCTAAGAGGAGGGAATCCCGCAAGGATCCGTTCTGTGTCGCGTTTAGAACTTTGCCGTCAAAAGCAAAAAACAACTTCCACTAACGGTAAACAATGCTCTCTACGTTGATGATTTTACATTTTTTTTTTTTTTTTGTCATTCATGCAATTTAGTCATTGAAAAGCAACTGCAAAAAGTAGGTGATCACCTTACATCTTCGTCATTGGCTAATGGGTTTCAGATTTTCGTAACAGAAGACAGTTTATGTACACGTTTGTCGCAAACGTAATGTTCATCCTGACCCAGATTTAAGAGTTGGGCAAAACAACATCCCAGTGGTGGAGGAGTAGTCAAATTCTTAGGACTTATTTTTGACAAAAATGGTGACATTTCTACACCATATGTCAGCTAAGGACATGATGTGTCAAAAGGCTTAACATTCTTCCTGCCCTTTCTTCAACTTCGTGGGGGTGCAGATCGCCGTACCCTTATTTATCTATACCGACTTCTTGTCCATTTTAAACTCTATTATGATTCTCAGATTTATTCTTCTGCTAGAGATAGTGTACTTCGGTGATTAGATCCAGTCCACCACTAGGCCATCCGGACTGCCAGTGGAGCATTTCGTACATCTCCTGTCCAAAGTCCTTACGTTGACTCAAACGAACCGTCCCTTCGACGGAAACAGTTGTTTTTAAATTGAAAATTCCATTTAAGGACATTTTAAGTCCGCTTTTATACTGAAAAATTCTTGCCGGACAACACGTGGCATCAGTTTCTGATCCATGATGGAAAATTCTGTAAAACACCCGACCGACAGACTAATCCTTTGGTTGTTGTTTGTTGTTTGTTTGTTGTTTGGTTTTTAGGAGCATTAGCAACTAAGGCCATATTGCTCCGGGATATGCGGAGGTCATTCCCTGACCTTTCCGCATCCTTCATATTTGGTGGCGACGGGCTCGAACCCCGGTCTAATCAAGAAGCGTGTGCTATGCACTGCTGCTCCTTCCCACCTGGCTACGGAGGCGCCCTTTGGTTGTTAAAGGGTTGTTAAGTGAACTAAACATTACGGTAGACAACGTTGCGCAATCACCAAGCAGCTCCTTCCACCTGACATGCTCAGCTTGCATCCTGTAACCTCTCTCTGAAGATTTGAGGAAGGCTATTACGCCACCATCTGTCTACCAGCAACTCTTTTCATCACATCGAGCGCAGTATTCTGACTTGCTGTCAGTCTACACAGATGGCTCGAGGTCAGAATCATATGTGGGATCAGCTGTTGTCCTCCCACACAGGCGCCTCCGTAGCCAGGTGGGAAGGAGCAGCAGCGCGTAGCACATGCTTCTTGATTAGACCGGGGTTCGAGCCCGTCACCACCAAATATGGAGGATGCGGAAAGGTCAGGGAATGACCACCGCATATCCCGGAGCAATATGGCCTTAGTTGCTAATGCTCCTAAAAACCAAATAACAAACAAAAACCAAATAACTTCCCACACAATGGTATCCAACAAGAAACTACCATATATACTGCAGAGTTGCATGCAATAGTAATAGCCCTCGATCACATTAAAGACGGAGATTTCCAAAGCTATATGATACATATTTTTGGTGATCTCTATTTGTCAAGTGTGTTACAGGTTTTATTATCGATGAGGTAGAATCGTCATCCAGTCCTGTCATGGATTCGTAGGCGCTTCTCTCGTTGAATCAGAATTTGACATCTGTTTCTGCTGGATCCCAAGCCACATTTGGATCAGGGGAAATGAATTAGCTGATACGGCTGCCAAATCAACCATTCCTCTGCGTAACTGCCGCCTGCCCGTCCCCTGTACAGACTACAGGCAAATAATATGCACTAAATTATATTTCCAATGGCAAAATTCTTGGCACGGACAGATCACAAATAAACTACACAATGTTAAGCCTATAATCAAGAAATGGCAGTCCAGTCTCTGCGGGGTCCGAAGAGAGGAAGTTGTTCTTGCTCGGCCCCACATAGGTCACAATCATCTGACACACTCCTTTTTGCGGAAGATGGTTGGACCAACCTGTGTAAGAAGTGCGAAACAATTTAAACATTCATCACGTTTTTATGTATTTAGAGATGCACTTTTGTGTTTTATCGCTTTTAACAATGTGGCAAAACCGTTTACACTCATATAGAGCATAATGATTTCCAGACACACAGCTTTATCCCCCAATAATTGCTTTAACCCCCTTTATAAAAATCTTAGGACTGCCACTGTTCCCAATTGCAACAAAATGTTGGCTGCTCGCTCCTCAAAAGCAGAGGCAGATAGAGACGCGAGTAAAATTATGACGCTTTAGTCGTAGTTTCCCACTCACCAAACATCCGCACCAATCATATAAACTTGTCTTCATAGCTTTGAAGAATGGAAACATGATAGCCATGGGTTAAATTTAAACAAGGGAGGCACATTCCGGTCTAACGCGCTGGTTAGAGCGAAAAGTTTTATATTTTACACTTAATTGCCATTATATGTAATTTTGTAACATAAAATTACATTTAATGTCCGTTTATTTAACGTTATTAAACTAACGGTACATCTGCGCTCAACCTCTCAAACTCAACTTCTTTTTTCGTTATTTGTTTAACCTTTTGAGAGTTTTCGCCCAATCCACATATTGCATTGCAATAATTTTTCAAAATATGAATGTCGGGGAGCCATCAATTCTCTTTTCTCCCATTCCTATCCTGTCGGGATCAGAGTTCCATTTCCGTAGTGGGTCGATGGAATTCGCTGTAAAGTTTTATTTTTTTATAATTCAAGATTTTAGTTAACCGGTCTCAGGTGTAAGGTTCCTTCTCCAGTAAACTTGGGATTTTCCATGCAAATTAGCTTAGAATACGAGCGTTGCTCAGTAAAAATCCCTGTTCGCCTAGAAATAATATCTGTAGAAACGAGTTTTTTCCTCCGTTAGATTACACCTAATCTATCCAGCTTGTGGTTTTGTTATTGAGCGTACAGCAAAGGTTTCTGTGAATATAGATTTTTACTGAACCACCCTTGTACACGCAATGTACAAACACTAACTGACCTTTTGCTGTTAGTCGCCTCCCTGCTTCGACTAGTGATAGTCAACTGGTGGCTATGCATCCGTTGGAGAGGGGGCGCATGCCTTTTTGCGGAGATGAGGAAATACTAGAGTAGGTTGTTTTTCTCCCACAGCATTACAATTGACGTATCTTATTTTCTTTTACATTTATTTTATTAGTGATACCGTTATGCTTTGATGCTCTCTTACAAAAAAAAAAAAACTCTGAAAACGTCATCCACATTACGTTTATTATAAATATGATAAACGTTCATTTAATTTTTAATATAATAAAAATATGTACAGCTTATTTATTTTAATTTTAATATATACCAAGGTACAATGATCATCGAGATTTGTTTTAACAGATACTCTAACCAAAAAAAAAAAAAAAGGAGGGAGGGGGAAGCTGTCTGCATAAAACAATCTACTGAATTCTGTTCGCTGATTTGATGATCCACAGTGAGGAAGGAGATGGATCTCTCGGATTCCACACACTCTTTTACAATTCTGGATTTAAACCTTCATAAACTTCTTTCACTGATTTTATGATACCGTTTCTCAAGCCTTTTATGTTGTATAATTGGGATTTTCCATAATACTTGTCAGCCGATGGCGTCAGTTAGTACTTTTGCATATTTTCTGATCCTGTGGTCATAACGCAACATCACTGGTGTGCTTAGCAGAAGTGAGAATTCTAATAATTTAACACTTCATAGTCCCACTGTCATTCGTTTGAAGAGTTCCGGGTTGGAGGCCCGACGTAAACTGGAGGAATTTCTGAAGGTCTCTCCAATCGTAACCGAGTTAGCCGATCTCGGGAGATGAATACGGTTCTTCCCCAACAACCCCGTGAGCTATGTGGTGGTTAGGTTATTTTAACCTCCAATAACCACACGCAACATGCAAATTGATCCCTACGAACACAGACTGGAAGTGACAAAAATGAAATCACCAAATTAAGACCGCATAATTTTCCTAGAACACTGGGTGAATCGCGAAACCTGTGTAAAAGAACAAAGTCTACTAGCTGTTTCGACATCTCTAAGTTTCTTCCTGTTTCCTAACCCTGTCCGTGGTACGTTTTTTTTTAATATAGGACCACCATAAAAATAGAATTCGCATTAAAAAAAAATAATAAATAAAGCATGTGTACGCACGAAAGATATATTTTATGCGAAAATATCCTTGGCTTGGCAGAGGTTAGCGAAATCTGTTCTAGAATAGTATGATTGTGACGTTTTATGCTCACACCCGCTACTTACTCTACCGAATCAACGTTAGTGACTGAGTTAGCGTCATTTAGGATGTGACATGATTTTCGTCATTTCCGTCTCACATTTCTGTTACGCTTCCGTTACATTCCATCGTTAGGAACCGCTATAGATGTTTTCACATCAACAAATATAGATAGTGTGTTCAATCGAAAACATTAACAACCATTCCGCGATCGCTGAATTAACCATTTACAGCACGGCATGTTAAAAGTTTGCATTTTCGGTCTTTGTCATTTTCCGAATTCTTTCAAAGAGTGATATGAATTCAGAGAACAAAGGCCTTCTTCCTTATAAGTGACGCAGTAACTGTTATACTTTAATATTTTGTACGTTTCGTATTCGAGGACTTATTTTGTGAGAGAACTTCCTGAATTCCAGGCAGTGCGTGTCTCGGAATAAAAACACATGTAAATAGTACCAGTCCATACGAAGATATCTCTCTCAAATTTCAGTCTGGCTGTGAGTGAAATATCTTTTTCCGGCGCTTGAATCCAAACTCCAGATTCCTGTACGATGCACCGGAATAAAGAGCGCGCAGTGATCCTTCGTGTTAGTGCCTATCCACGCGAATATCCCCGCAGTGTGCGTGCTGCTGGGAATTACTGGCAGCTGACCATTTGATAGATTGTGTGAAATGCATAATCAACGTTGTTTTCCGTCGTAACACAGTGCGCGGTCACCAACAAACCACTCGAAGATTGTCTTAAACACATTATTTTCAGTTTTCGCAAAGCGAAATTGCTTTTCACTTCATAAAATGCTTCTTTTCATTTCGGTAGTTCGAGAAAAGCTTAAGAGTAATTACTAATAGCCACACAAAGAACGGGAAACAATTTTTTGATGCAGACTCCCACTCTCCGCTTTGCATCGCTTTGTGATTGATTCCGAGAAATTCTATTTGCAATAGAAAGGCTGTCGTTTGATACATTCCATGGACGACAATTACTTCTGTGACCCGAGCCATCTCGAGAAAATTTCGATAATAAAGGAGCACCGTAACGCGTTCCAAATCGCTGTCTTTTGTTGCTTGAAAAAGTGCGAAAGAGCGAAGAGGTATAATAACGTCTTTATATTCGCCACTCTTTCGCGATCAGGAAAATTGCTTTAAACACTGCTTTAATAACTACGATTTATATTATCCCAAAAGTTTAGACGCACGCCTCTGTTATATAAGCTGGAAATTCTCACTCCTTTTGTTGTTTATAATGATATTCTCGGGTGCCATCATTGCACACTAATCGAATTCACGCGATATGAATGTGTTTACCGCGCAATAAATTCATTACTTTGATATGTAGCCGGGTTTAAATTAACGCTCAAGAAAAAACCTTTTTAAGTACTGATCACCTTAAGTGGTACGAGAGCTTAAGTCCTTGCTCTTTGCTTTTAGAACCATTAACACAGTGCTGGAAGGTTCTTTGAAATCTTTAAAAATTCAACGAGTTGCTTTTAAGAATACTCTTCGTGTGGGCTCAAGCAGGTTCAAAGGTCTGCCGTTATCAGCTCGTGATCGCTACATTCATCTGCGCTCACTCTTGCGTTGGCTTCCGGATAGCACGTCAAGTTATGACATTTGTAGGATCCGGACCATGTAAACACAGATGGGCAAATACATCGCTCTGCTCGAGGAGACGAGGTTCTTGCCTCTCGTGCGACTTTCTTTATTCCAGATCGCAACTGATATAGCGACGCAGTATTTATTCACCCTGAGGGCGGTGTTACATACGTGCTTTTTCTTTTTAGACCACTTATATTTTAAGACATTTATTTTTCCCATTTACCCCCTTTCCCCACGATTGGAGAGAACATTTTCGAAACTTTACTCTTACAACACTTGGCCAATTCGTATTTAATATTTTATAATCCAATGAATATTTAGAAAAGAACTAGTATAGGGTCAGGGCCCTTGCTTAGAGCTGATAGCACTGGATACAAGCAACAGAAGGCCATCTCCACTAGTCCTGGAATTTAATCAGTAAAAACTGGCTAAGATCACCATTCAATAAGTTAGTTAATGTGCACAGTGCATTAAATTTCAAACGCCTTAAGGAAATAGTAATAATTACGATTTATAAGAAAAAACAAAACAAAAAGAGCACAAAGACCCTTCTACAGACCGCCATATTACACATTCATTCCTCCAATCAATGCATGGCAGCAAACAATAATCTAGTGCTTCAGCTACAATATACGGTGTATGAATAGCGTATGTGTGGAAATAATAATAATAATTGCTGGAAAAAGACCAATAGAAAATAATTCTATTGGTCTTTCTTTAATGAACTTTGGGATGGCTCAATAAACTTTGCTAAAAGAGCTAAATATAATTTTTTTAAAATTTTATATTTGGCTCCGCAGTGTAATAGCTGAACTCCCACTAGGAATTTAGTTATTACACTGGGGACGGGCATGGTAATGACAATAGGTTTACGCATATGTGCTAACGCCTGAAAATTAACTCAGAGCAGATGTTAAAGGTCACCAGTACTGAAAGTGAGATCCCATATTGATGTAGGCCTAACTGGGATGAGGGTCTCGCTTTCCAACAGCATTTCGCGCTGCCAAAAGCAAGGTCTTATGCAGCGATGTGGGCCATACATCAATATTTGGTAGGTATAAACAGAAATATCTATCCGCTACGTATAACAGTGCTTGCTCCATTACCCCTCCCCCGCCTTCCCACATTTGGTTGTCAGCGCTCGCTGCCTATATCAGCCACTTTCCTAGTGGTGGAATGATGGATGATGCGGTGGAAGAATAGGATCTCTGGTGACCCTTTTTCTAGAGTAATCCTATATTCAAATCTCACAACTACTCCAAGGAGATAATACGTTATTGTAAATAACGTCCTTCCACTCAGCTGATAACCGGCAAAATGAATGCACCCTATATAAACGATGTCCTATCCTTGCCCAAAAGTTGTAGGGAGAAACTAGACGAATCCATTTGTCTCCTTGAGATCCAAGACAACTAACTGGAAATTGATGCAGAGGAAACAGTGAGAACAAAAGCTGCAGCCTCTCTAACACTTATGCTTTCTTTGATTTTTAACCAACATGCCACTGACTTAGTCTAACAAATTGATTTGGCCATCTTATTGTCATCCATCGCATGGGCTAGATCTCCTTCCATCAAGAAAGCAATTCAAGAATGTGAACATCTCAGAACGACGATAATAATCCTAACAGTTGTCATAAGAGAAGCTTGTGTGATCCTGTGTCAAGCATCTCAGAGATAGCATTTTTAGTATATCATAGAACTGGTACACTAAATGTACTGGGATGAAAAATTATTAGCACTATTTAACACTTTCTCAGATTGTGTACAATATAACTGTTTATGTAACTTGTATATTTAATATATTTTTATATAGTTTCTTTTTGAAATACGAAGATTTCCTTTACTTGTGTTTTGTCACGTACGAAATTCTGGTCCTGTTCAAGGACGAATAATTTTCACTGTAAAATGAAATTTTAATTTTAAAAATAGTCTCGTGGTGCCATTAAAATAAAACTATTCTTTTAAAGCATAACGTTGTTTTAAAGCAAACAGTTGTGGAAAATATGCAGAGTTAATGAATATTTATTTTTATGTTTAGTTTTTTTTATATTATTCTCAGTTATCTTTTTTAAATTACAAATAAAGTTAACCACATGAGTTTTGTTTGTTTTTAAGGGTCTTTTCACCGCACGAAATGTTTCTTCACGTTTTCTGAAGTATTCTTGAATACAGTCGACTTTTAAAATACATTTTATTACCATATTAAAGATACGATTAATTTTTCTTGATATCATTAAAAGAATATGGACAATTTATTTTTAAAAACATATTAACAGTACCAACACATTTGGGTATAATGCCCGTATTTTAGTTTAATTCGATTATTACTTATAAAACTTCTTGGTAGACAATATTTTTATTGTAATTTCAGCTTATCGTGTTTTACCTTCAGCCAATACTTTGATACCATTTTTTGAAGTTAGGCTAGAATATGAAACAAAGTGACCGTGAGATACACCAGGTTGGATCGATAAACTGTAACTTGATCAAATAGCTAACTCTGTGATTTGGTGCATTAGCGTTGTAAATGCTGAATAAACTTAGTCCTCGCAAGCAGTGCGGTGGATAAGGCAGCTGCTATCCCAAGTGGGTCCAAGTGGCGGCTTGCTTTCGATTCCCGTTGCTGAACGTAGTTGAGGAATACCTCCCGCTGGGGATGGGAAGATGCCCTTTATGGACTATTTTCACTCTGTAGCAGGATTAGATTGGTCTGAGCCAAGGGGTATTCCTCTTCTCTCCCTTTCAGATCGCCAGTTTTTTTTTTTTTTTTTTTTTTTTTAACTACTGCTACGGTTACTTCTGGCAACAGGCAAATTAACCAAAGAATACACACTTACAGACAAATTTTAATATTCAGGGGTTAACAGTGGATTCAACTGAAAAGAGTTCTTCTTCCGCACTGGTCCATCGATCCGATGCATTCTAGCGAAAGACAGTAAATGAACATTACGGCAGGTGATGGTCATAGTAATGGTGGCATAAGTTAAAACTGATTTTTCCTTAGAAATAATTATGTAATAGGAAATTAAGTGTCTGATGACAGTCTAGTTATTCAACTTCTTATAGATACAAATACAAATGGCATATTTAATTACATGGTAGAGGGGGAGATGCATGTGATTGTTCATTATTATGTTAATGAATTGATACACTACACTATTATATCAAATGGTATATTAATAATTTATTATTGAAATTATACAATTTAAAGGAATTGAACCCCCCCCCCCCTCAATGCCAAACATTTAAACTACTTATGGCTACGTTTCGGGAACTCTCTTTCCCGTCTTCAAGCCTGTAGGGGATAGAACATTATTTCAGTGGTACTACAAATTTTTCAATCTTATAATGATATTTGATTATTTACAATACAGTGTATTCTAATTAACTTAATGTCGTAGTGGAGTCTCTTCGTCCGGTTGGGAAATTCCCCAATCGAACCAAGAGACTCTAAACTATCTTTATTAATTAATTAATTAAATAATGAGTTAATTAAATTCATAAGGAAAATTGTAATAATTATACTGTCCACAAATCCAACTATTTTCCTCCTCATTTCTTCCTTTGACTTCATTTTCTGGAACAGCCTCTCTTCACATTTATACACCAGTGAGCCAAAACATTATGACCACCTACCTAATATGATATTGGTCCTCCATCTGCAGCCAAAACAGCTCGTACCCGGCGCGGCATGGACGCTACAAGATTTCTAAATGTGTCTTGTGGTATCTGGTACCAACACGTAATCAGCAGATCCTTTAACTCCTGTAAGGCCCGTGGTTGAGACGCCGGAGATAGGAGTTGCTGTTCCAACACAAACCACAGATGCTCGATGGGATTGATGTCTGGGGAATTTGGAGACCAGGGCAATACCTGGAAGTCTTCGTCATGTTCCACGAACCAGTCTCGAACAATCCGGGCGGTTTGGCATGGCGCATTATCCTGCTGAAAGATGCCACCGCCAGAGGGGAAGACCGTTGCCATGAAAGGGTGTACCTGGTCAGCAATGATGTTTAAGTAGATGGTAGACGTCAGGGTGCTAGGCACATGGATGAGTGAGCCCAGGGTATCCCAGCAGAACATCGCCCAAACATGACACCACTGCTGCCGGCTTGTTTTTTTCCCACGGTGCATCCAGGCACCATCACTTCCTCCGGCAAACGGCGCACACGTATCCGGCCGTCCACATGGTGCAACAGGAAACGTGATTCATTGAACCAGACGACCTTCTCTCAATCACTCAAGGTCCAGTTTCGATGCTCGCGTGCCCATTATAGGCGCTGTCGCCGGTGAACCGTGGTTAGCATGGACACTCGGAGCGGCCTGCGGGTATGCAGCCCGATTTTCAGCATGGTTCGATGTACTGTGTTGCGCCACAGTCGCCCTTCTGTTGCCACGTACCATCCGGAAGAGCAGCATCGATGAGCCGTGGTCGTTCAACACCTCTCCCGCGGTTCGTAGGTTTTCCCTCCTCGGACCACTTTCGTTAGTTACTAACCACGGCTGACCGTGAGCATCCCACCAGCCGTGCCGTTTCGGACATGCCCTCACCCAGTCATCTGGCCATTACAATTTGGCCTTTGTGAAACTCGCTTAAGCCCGCTGCCTTTCCCATCTGAAGAACGAGAGTAACACCGATTAATGAAGCTCAGTATCAGGCCCGGTCACGCGCCGTAGTTCACCTGCAGTTGCTTCGATTTGAATAACGACTCGCTGGTCATAAAGTTTTGGCTCTTCGGTGTATACTGAAAATTTCAATATACAGAAATTCAAGTTTAATGTTAACACGTATCTTCTTTCATCTTTTCATCGTTCGACACCCATGCACGGTACTAAGTAAGTAAATTCTGATACCTTTTTGTGCTTGGGATTTTCATAAAAAAAAAAAAAAATACAAATAGCATATTTAATTGACTATCAGTCATACGTAAAGTATGTAATAGTGCTCACTATAACTAATGCAAGCAGTTATAATTATTTGGACAGTCCGCAATCACTAGGCCTTTTCTTCCGTAGCGTTAGTATTGAATGGTAAGACAATGGAAAGACCTTGAACCACCTATTGTTTTTCTCCTTAATTTATAAAAACATTATCACTTTTTCCCTTCACTTTTGTGTATATGTAACTCATTTCTTTACAACGTTCATTACTCGAGTATACTGACCTTTCCTTTAATGATGAAGTAAATGAAAAATGCTTCGAAATACAAAAAACGTTATACGCAGATGCGAAACACGACCACTGCGTGACTCGTGTTTCTTTATATGCAGAACGGGAAACGGAACTGCGTTGCATCGTGCGTAAAAATATTTTTAAAAATTCTTTTAAAATGATTTTCATACATACATTTTCAGTGTTGCATTTGCACTGTTCGATGAAATTCTGGAATAATAACGCGAGTGGCAGTTCACTAGTGACGTAAATGCGAATCGATGTAAATCGAATCGACGTAAGTCTAACCACCGGAAGTAGAGGCATGCATGTATATATTCCATAGATTGGAGGATAGCGGAATGGCAACGTCCAGTCATCCTTTACCATTTGGTACTACTTCAGATTATAGGCGGGGGTAAGCAACAAATAAGGTATCCAAATGCGTGGTGATTAATCGAAAGAGTGGACGTATAAAGGAAATTGCGATAGATTAGAGTGCTTTGCTTTTGCATTTTTATTTCCCTTAAATGCCGGGGATGCTTTAAAGTTATTTTTTGGCGAAATTGTCGATTAGATTGTGCTCGTTGTTGTTCGTGTTAACTATGTTCGCAAACCCGTCTTCGATAGTCTGATGTCTTAGATTTTTTCTTATTCCTCTGAGTATTGCTTTAATTAGAGATTATACCGTCTGCTTCTCGTATAAGTAACCTCTCTTCTTTTCTCACGGACAATTATTTCGAAATCCAGACATATTAAGTACCTCCTGCCTTGGTTATATCTCCTGGCTGATCTGTTTATTCTCTGCAATTAATTAGAAGAAAAATGAAATCTTTCTAGAAATTTTCTACAAATAGTGAGTGCGATTTGATTACATGTTTATGCAGGGGAAGTGCCTGATCAAAATATTGGTCCCGAGGTAATTGAGGTTCGTCCTCAATTAATACATTTAACGCGGGAACATCACAGGCATCAGTACCCGCAGCACCACACAAAGAACCCTACAAAGGATTCTTTGCTATGGAATATGGGCAGGAGCGGGAGTGCAGTAGCACACGCTCTTTGAGTAGACCGGGGTTCAAGCCCCTGACTGCTGAATACGGTCGATCTGCCAACCCGCGCTGGACCAGCGTGGCAGATTATGGTCCATTTCCCTCAGCATGAATCGTTGAGGAGGCTTCCATCCTGCAGTGGGTTGATAATGGCTGCACTTTACCTTTTTACCCTTTTTTTAATAGGTGTAATTTTTGTTAAAAGAGAAATGGATGGCGTAATTTCTCTTATGGATTATAGCCCGACGATGCACTAAGAAGGATCCTCTTGCTCCCTCTGACTGTATCCCAGATTCGGGTGTATTTTTAAGGTAAAAGACAAAGGCGCGTGCGAAGACAGGAGGATTTTCATGTGTTGTTGAGGCGGATCCCAGGGTTCCCCCATTAGCCGCCGTTGCACATCTCTTGTAAAAGCTTACGCCAAAACCGGCAATTTTTATGTAGTGTATTAGATGTGTAAGTGTAGTGATATTGTGTGCTGTTATGTTGTCGGCCAGTACCTAGCTCTTCGCAGATGGGAAGTATAAACACCTGGTCACCACGTCCCCCCCATCCCCGCCACGCGGAGGCGACCAGGGTCTACTATCACCTGCTAGACTAACCCAGGGCAAAAGACCCGAGAGAGCCCAAATAAGGATGAAATGAAAAGGCTATAGAAGGTAAAGTTTGGAAGCTGGAGAGGTAAGAAAGAATAGAAGAGCAGATGAACCCTCCAATAGTTAGACGGTAGAAGAAATAAAGCAAGACTAAAAGAAATAAAGGTGTAGAAGTGGACTGACTTCTCATGCCATGGAGGATCCCATCCTTGAAGCAAGATTTCTTGAGATATAATGAAGAAGACATAGAAAAACATTTCTTCCACGAAATGATCAGCCCAAATGAACGCAAAACCGGAAATTGAAATTAGCGGACCCTTAATATGGTGCAGCGGTTGGGAACATTTTAAGAGTTCATCAGAAATTCGCGCACGACCGTAATCTGAATTCTGCTCTGCGCAATTCTTTTTTTTTTTTTTTTTTGTCGCTTTCACTCTTGTAAAACTCAGTGTAACTGGTGAATCGAATTTATGGAATAGATAAGCAACGTTTCGACTTTTGTTTTACCGAATGTTGTCTCGATTAATTGTAAGCAAAGTAGTATCGAATAATCAGCGAGCTTGAATTTAACAACACGAATATACATGTAGGTTGTTAAGAGTGAGAGGAGATCGAATAATGAGTTAGTGTTAAGTAGTTGAGAAAGGAATATTAATCACTGTGACCGCAACGTATCTGGTTCGTGATAGTCGGTTCTCTGGTTCATTACCCACAATACTTCGACAGCTGTTGGTATTCACATTTCATTCTGCAGGTTCCTGAAGGCACGTCGAGTACTGTGGGATATACATTAAACGGTGAAGAACGCGGTGCCACTGTATACCGTTTCAGTTGAGCAAAATCTTCGCTAATTGCTAGTAATGTGCCACTCACTAATTCTAAATATTTCTGAAGTTTGGAAATGCACCAGTGTTGTAACTAATAAGAAGGCCATAACTCTTTTGGCTAAAATTAGGTTGGTCTGCCTTAAAACGAGAATCGCGTTTAATATAAATGCAATACATACTAGTATTGCAGTGCAGGCTTAGTCAAAGAATTCAAGTTACGTTTCCACACGATGCATTTCCTATCTTCATTAGTGAGGTGCTAGTTTGGAGTGGCAGCGTATAAGAAACAGGATTGCTTTCAGATAAGTGTCTTAGAGGCAAGCCAAGATCATGTACCGAGTGGTCAAGCACGAGGGTGCGTACGTACACGTGCTTTGAGTGAATACAAGACACAGCACCGTATTTAGCAGTCACTGGAGTGTCTTGTATTCTATCTTGTGAACTCTTCTGAGTGTGTTGTCGTCCCAGATTATAAACAGAATTTATTTTATTTATTTATCCATCAGACTAACTCAGAAGACCTTGAAAGTATTCCTACATCAAATTTAAATACGTGGAAACGTATCTCTGACATGATAAATCTCATATTCGTTCGCATCGATTTATAGTTTACCTCGTGCATTCCATTCATTATCATTTTCTGATTATCAGCTCTTTCTTTGTGTTACCACACAGTAATATTAATAGCAAGTATTTCACATTTTATCATATTATTTTATATTCATAGTTTGGTTGGTAGATTTTTTGCGCCAGGACAACTTAATACGAGTGTAAAAGGAACCTAACCATATCTAAATTAGGGAGGAACGCCACAGATGGCTCAAGGTACTTAATTTGGCTTTCCACTCCGTACTAATGGTATGGAAGATGTATAGGGAATAACCTTGAGCCGCCTGTTGTTTTTCTTCCTATTATAATTAATCATTAGTTTAAGTTTGTGCTAATACTAATAATAATGGCTTAGTTACTGCATTCCAATTTGGGTAACTGACCTAACGATAAAACTTCAACTCTTTTTGCACAAATTCATTTTAAAATCGCATCCGAGTCGGCAGTGTAAGGCTCTAACGCGGACCAGTGACTGAAAAGGAACGTTCTCAGCTTTCTAAAAATGCAACACACACACACGGGAGACCAAAATGTGATGAAACGCTTCTTTCTAGGAACAAGACACACGCACACACAATTAATTTCTCAGATCTGTTATTTTTTCTGGATATCTGCCAACCACGCGCTGGAGGACAACCTTATTGTTGGAGTGGGTTCGGAACTAGAGCGCTTGTTGACAGTACAAAGTGATTTAAACGCGCGTTTCTGACTATTTGGGAACAACACGAGATGTATAGACTGTGTTTCACCATGAATCGTCCAGAGAAAGGTGGGCGGGGATATCCTTAAAATTTATAACTGTCATTCAGCCGCGACACCGTTGTTAGCGCAGAAAAACATTTCCTTCAAACAAGCAAAGAAGATAAAGGCTGCAAAAGAAAGTATTTCTCCACCCATGAGAAGGGAGGGAACACGGGGACCCCTTTTTATGATCGCCATTAATGACTTTATTTTAAATTGCTTCGACATTGGCCAGTGAATCGTTTCGGGGCATTTTGCCAATACTTGCTCAGCACCCTGTAACGATGAGCATAATCCACGAGGCTCCTCCAAATTTTCTGCATCCATGGCTGAGCTCTCATCCAAAAGCATCAACAGTTTTTTTTTAAAGACGCATACTTTCCTCTTTAGCTAATCGAAAAGTCTATGGATTTCTTTATATATAAGAAGCCGTTTTGTAAGTATTCTTTTACTCTTAGCAATTTCCAGCATTCCACTGACAAACGGCTATGTCCTTATTGTTAATTTATTCCTGTGTGCGCGCGCGTGGATTCAAAGAAAAAGACACCGCTATACATTCTTAAGTACAATTTGTTTGTTTTCTTATCTTCATCCTTTGTTTTTAGGAGTCCCAAACACCTCATTAATCTTCGGTCCTTCCACTGCCAGGTTTATAAATGGGGGAGGGGTGGAGGCGAAAACAAATAGAAATTCCTCAGATTTTGCATATACATTGGGCTTTTTGTTTTCCACACAAATTGAAACCTGCACACATACACATTTATGTGGAATAATATTTTAATATTTTATACCAGAATAATTAATTTTTTTACTTTTCTAATTCAATAAATACATTACCGTTGGCTCCTTTTAATTTTGGAACCACGCAAAATCCTTATACATGAGTAATAAATATTCAGTTCCTTGGAGCGTAACTGCATCTGAAGAAAATTATACCGAAATAACTTTTCGTTAACTGAACTGGTTTCTTTTTAGCATTAGAACTGTTAAATTAGAACCTGAAGTTTTTCCCGTTTAAAGATATGAGTAGGAGGGAGAGGGCAAAAAAAAAACAGAAGTAGTAGTTCGAGGAACGGGGAGGTAATTTTAAATTTAAATCTTGAGGATACCTTTTTGAATTTGTAAACGGTTCCACTCATTTACACTTCGAGGTAAATTAGAACTGGCGCAAATGTATTCCATTACGCAGAAAAACATTTCGCTTGAACAGGAATTTCAAGGTGGCAGAACTAAGAGGAGCCATCTGGTAAGGTCTTCCGACTCAGCATAGTAGCCAAATACTACAGAACTGGTGATGATTGATGCGTCAAATTGGGGCGAACATTTCCGACATGTGATCAAAAGGCTGTGGGTGTTCTTAGACCGGGGTTTGACACGGTGAGAGTCACCTTTGCCAGTAGCTTTGTTCCTTCGGTATTCCAACAGTTTGTTGGCAAGCGCTCGTAGTGTTTTAATTCGGCGGTGGCTTGGACTCGCGTGCTTCAGAGTGTGATTCTCCATCTCGGATCGATACTCGTATTGGCAGGGTGCCAGAGAAGGAGAAACTTTCGTAGCCATCACGTGACGGTGACCCGGCTCCGTCACGTGTAGCGTGCGCAGGAGCAGTACGATGTGGGTGGGTAATTTGAGCTCTCCATCATGGCTGTTGATGGCGGGTCGCGGCCTGCGGTGTGTTCATCGTCACGTGACGCTTCGCTTTAAACCGTCGTAGCTGGCGCGAGGGTATGCGTGTGTGTAGCGCTATCGTGAAGGACGGCAGTGACCAGAGAGACTGATTTCTTGGCGACAGAGAAGCTTCGTCTTCGGTTCCTTCCACACCTATAGCGGAATCGAAGTTGAACAGTGAATATGCCCACCCCGCCGAACTGGTTTTGCACTGTGGGATGTCGGAGATGAACATCGATTAATTTAGGTGTCGGTTCAGTGTTTGCTCGAGGGACTCGGAGTACTCCACTAAGTATGTGGATGCACGTGCATTTCGATATCTAGAGGTGTTCTTTGATGCGGAGACATTTCGCCAGCTCGTATCCGTGGAATTCGCTGACAAGGTAAGCATAATTTTTATGCTGCAGCGCCCTCTGTGAGTTTATTAATGCAAAATCGATAAGCGGTGGAATAGATACTTTTTTGTTCCCACCCCCCTCTCTCTGGGGGAATCTGCGTAGACAAAGGAAAGTGTATGTTTAGGAGAAACAGTTGGCAGAATCCTGTTTTTTCTTTTCTGTTCTTCATGTCTATAGACGTTGATGTCACCGAAAAGAACTGTTTGTTGTACTGTAGTTCCCTTTCTCGTAACATACTCGTAGTGGTTTATTGTTTTGGCATTTTGCATGCCATTACTGGCATATGGAAGGGAGAGGGATGTCAGTATGCGCTGCTTCGTTAGGGTTTTAATTCTATCAAAGAACTAGCAAAAGCTTAATGCGCTAAAATCTGTTCCCATAAAACTAGTGAACAAACTTGCTTTTTAAAATACTGAAAATAACCAAGTGGTTAAACGTGAGGATGTAGTACAAGCGTTTGAATTGACCGTGGAAAGAGATACACCGCTCAATACGGTGTATCTCTTTCTGTTTTACATTTTCTCTCTTCGTCTTGTATTTTATTTTTATATCTTTCCTTCTTGTGGTAGCTTTCTATCTTGTAAACTCTTCTGATCCTGCCTGGCCATACCGGAGTATAAACAGAAAATTGATTTTATTTTTGTAAAGGAATCGTACAAACAGTTGCAATGACAAAACACCAGAGAACCATTCAGCTGGTGCCTCCTGTCCCAAAGTGTTCTGACAGAGGATACTTCCCTCCCTCCCACAAGACTCGAATTCACATCTTGACCAGTAAGATCTTACTGAATTCGAAGACGTCTGTGGTCCGTTTGTCAAGGCCCCCATAACAACTCCCGTCTCAAGGCCTTTTGCATTAATGAGATTATTGTTTAGAACTCAAGTAAATTTAGAGTAATAGTATCAGACTTTCCCGATTTGGTAAAAACTCCAATTATGTATATAGATCAAAATATCTACATACACAACTTTGATTATCTTTTTATTTACATATTAATTATATTTTGATTTATATATTGACTATCTTTTGGTTTAAATTTGTAAATCAACAGGTAATATTTTAAAATTCGCCTTTTTTAAAGCGGTTGCTTTATACCACGATGCATGGTACAGTCATTATTGTACTATTTTTTTTTTTTTTGTTTACTAAAAATTGCCTCATTTTTTTCCCCCGGTACCCTCTGGGTCCGTGTGTAAATATTTTTTATAGGATCCGCAGATTCATAAATGGCTCCCTGCAACTGTTCTTCGGTTCCCCTCTTGATCGAAATCGAATACTCATGAGTAAAGTGGTTTTTTCCAGATGATAACCGCATAGTAAAGTATAAAGGGCTTGAGAGACAGTAATTATATTGAATCAGAATACCGTACATCTCCAACTTTGTCATAAATCCATCCTCAGCTGGAGTGAATGCAAGGTTAAAAGTGGTAACCATCGAAAGATGTTTTAAATGTAAAAGTTTATGAAATTTTCAAACCTTTCAATTATTTGTAAATAATTGAAAGGTAATTTGCGATTAGAAGCAAACAAGAGAGCTATTCGCCACAAATAGGTATGAAATTGTACCGGGATGCTAAAACTCATGTGAACGAACAAAATAAATAACATTTAAAGATTGATTTCTGTGTTTCTATGTTAGGACCTGTTTTATCCTACTTTTCCCCTCTTACTCTAATCACTCATCCCAATTTCACTTCGTATTTTGCTCATTTTCCGATTGAACTTTGACCTTATAATTTTAGAGTCGTTATCATTTTGTTATTCTTTAAAAACGCCTTATTTATTTTCACCTACAAAACAGCAATCATACATGCCTCACAGTGAAAAGCAGCTACATAAAATAAAAACATAAATAAATTAATAAAGAGGGATAAAGTCACATTTTTCTTATTGCGAAACGATCTAGATATGGAATGGTTAATAATTGTTTAACCGTGTGTTCCTCAATTCTGTACAACAGTGGCGGATCCAGAAAAAAAGGACAGGAGGGGCACCATTTTGTGCACTACAATGGCGATCACATTAGCACACCGTAGTCAGTTGAAAATAGCTGAGCCACAATGCAAAAATAGCTAAAATTCTATGTTAACAATGAAAAAAAATTTTTTTTACCATTTAGGAGTAATGACCACAATGTTATAAAATGTGTAGTGTCCAAAAGATTTCTGTGGTCAACGGAAAACGGGAAGGCTGCAATTTCAAGAGAGAGGACTTCGGCGAATTGAAGTATTCCTTGGTGTTTGTTGACTATATCCAACAACTTACAGTTGTTGGATTCGGGATCATTATGGGAAATGTTTGAGAGATTTATTTTGGAAGCTACAAATGCATTTGTTCCAGTGGAGAAATTATGCAAAAGAAAGATTCTCAAGGAGATGATAAGAGAGAGTGTAATTGAGCAAAAGAAAAAATAATGGACAATTACATACTATCGCGAGACTGATTTTTTTAAGATACTCGTAAAAAAAAAAAAGTTTTTTTCCCTTTTACGTGAATTTAGATAAGAAACGAGTGAACCAGATAGATCCCTTATTTGATCGAAGTGGGAAAGTCATAAACCCCAGCAGAAGTGGCAGCCGAGTTGAATAGGTACTTCTCAACAATCTACAGTTGAAAGACCGTTCTAATCACCAAGGAACATTAACAAGAAGGCAGACTACTGTAAATTAAGTGTTATAACAATCTCGGACAAAAGTCTGTTCATATTGGTCTTGCGTGGCAGGTGGGTGTGTGTAGTTGCTTTTTTATTGGTCGGTTTAGTATTTACAGGACGAAAAACCAGTTTTCCGGAGGAGAAACCATGCGACCTTCGCCTGAAACCGAATAACTTAGCCATATTATCAAAAAAGCCCATAAAAATTTCTCGCGTAATTGATAGATTCGAACTCGGGCTATGTCCACTCAGTGTGGAAGGACGATGATTATAACCACTCTGCCGTACCCGATGGCAGGTGTTTGCTGGTAAACCTTCTGAAGCGGAACGAAATTAAGGTTTTAAAAATGGACGATATACATCTTGTTATATTAAAACAACGCATGTGAGTGCATCATCCTGCTGGGGATGTTAATGCGTTCGTCATTGGACTCTGAGACGGTTCCTGTGGAGTGGAGAAGCGCCGATGTCTCCCTAGTCCACAAAGTAGGCGCGAAAGACGCGATGGGCAATTGTAGACCAGTAAATTTGACTTCAGTGGTGGGAAAGATAATAGAATCTGTGATTAAGGATACAATATAAGACCATCTATGTAGGAATGGTATCCTTAATGGATCAATAAGGGTTCGTGAAGGGGAATTCTTGTTAATTTTCAATCTAGTTAATTATTATGACGAAATCTAAAAGTTTTATGCAAGAAAAAAAAATTTATATTATTTACCTTGATTCAGTAAAGCTTTTGATGTGGTTAGCCATGAAAAGCTATACACTGAATTGACCAACGTCTACCTAATACCTCGTAAGGCCACCTTTTGTCCGTAATATACCCCGTACACGCCTTGGCATGGACTTCATAAGGTATTGCAGGCTGTCCTGTTAAAGTGCTACCCATGAGGCGCCTCCGTAGCCAGGCGGGAAGGAGCAGCAGTGCGTAGCACATGCTTCTTGATTAGACCGGGGTTCGAGCCCGTCACCACCAAATACGGAGGATGCCGAAAGGTCAGGGAATGACCACCGCATATCCCGGAGCAATATGGCCTTAGTTGCTAATGCTCCTAAAAACCAAAATAACAACAGCTACCCATGTATTGCGCAGTGTATCCATTAATACCCTCACATTGTCAGTTTGATGTTCCTGGACATCGAATGCCCTTTTCCAATAGGTTGGTTGGTTGGTGTTGGGTTTTAGGAGCATCGGCAACTAAGGCCGTATTGCTCTATGTATACTGTTTGTATTTTGCGTGTAGTCCGAGGTAGATTTTCTGTTTGCTGGACGAAAAACCCCAGCTTCTGGGAGGAAAAAAACCATTCTACCCTCGCCTGAGACAGACACTCAGCTACGTTGTAAAAAGGCCCATAAAAAATTCCTCCTGGCATCGACGGGATTCGAACTGAGGTCTTTTCCACACGGTGTGGGAAGGTTTCCAGTAGGTTCCGAACATGCTAAATTCAGGTGAGTTGGGCGGCCATGAGAGGACGGCGACTTCACTGTCATGGTCCTGAAACTAGATAGCCAAGGCATCTGCCGTCTCTGCAGCATGGCACGTTGTCTTGTTGATAGACACCAGAGTTGTCTGGATACATTGTCAGCATGAAGGGGTGTACTTGGTCAGCGACGACAGAAAAATAGGCGTTCCCATCGAGCCGTTGATTAATGGTGATCAGAAGAGCCAGGACATGCCATGAAAACAGTCCCCAAATCATAACACTTCCGCCTCCAGCCTGCCGAACACCAACAGTGCATCCAGGTGCCAGGACCTTACTTTGCTTTCTCCAAATGTGGATGCCCCCATCAGCGTGATAGAATTGGAAACAGGCCAGGCCACAGATTTCGACATGTCGGTGGCCCGATGTTATTAGTGCTGATGTGCCTATACCAGGCGCGATTTCTTGTGTCTTGTAGTGTGCATAGTCCTAAATTGCAGAAATCTACACCATAATCCGTATTGCTGCGAGAAGGCAGATCAGAAACTTTTAGGTAGTGGGTAGTGTGCATCTCGTATATTCCTTTTATCCTTAAAGCGAATGTTGCGGTTGTCAAATTTGTTAGCACTTACTTGAAAAGATTACTCCAAAATCCTTGACTCGTAGCCGAGTGGTAAATCAGATACAAAAAGTACACGAACTTTAACTGACCGTGGTTTAACTCGCCTGACTACTAAATACGGTGATGTGCTTGTGTTTCTGTCTTATGAACTCTTCTGACCTTATGTGTAGTCCAGTAATATAAACTGAATATTTATTTATTTATTTATGGTCGATTTTTTGAAATAGTGATGATCTGATATATATAGTAGCCAAAGTTTAATTTAGTGTCGGTTCTGGATTCAGGGAAGGGGATGATGGCATTTACTTGGGTTGGGTGTGTGACCATAGGAAGAAGCCTAGTGAATTAGTTTATGGAGGGGGAATACGGTAAGATGGCCTGACGTAGCTGAGTGGTCAGGACGCGAGTGCAGTAGCACACGTTCTTCGAGTGGACCAGTGTTCAAGCCCGTGACTGCTAAATACAATTAACATTTGTATTGATTGATTTATTGTAAAACTCCACTGACCTGGTGATTGTGCCGGAGTATAAACAAGAACATATTAACTTGTAAAAGAGAAACGTAGCATCTTCAAACGAACATTCTAATATGGTGCGTTTTTTTTTTTTTTTTTTTTTTTATGAGAACCCCAAACACGAGAGGTATTATAACCTATAGTACTTAGTACCGTGCTTGGGTTGGAGGTTGAGAAGACGAAAGAAGATATTTGTTGATATTGGACTTGAACTTCTGTAGATTGTAATTTTCAGGAAATACGTATGAAGGAAGGTTGTTCCAGAAAACGGCAGTTGAATGAATAAATGAGGAAGATGAAAAGTTGGTTCTGTGGGTCTGAAGTTGGACAGTAAATGGATGTTGGCTGGTGGCGGCACGTGTTCGGACTGTTTTGAAAGAGAGAGCGGGAATTATAGAAGCCAATTCAGAAGAACAGTGCCCATGGAAGTATCTGTAGAAGAGGCATGCAGCAGAAACAGTGCGTCTATGAGACAGCGAGTGGAGAGACTCTGTTAGAGATGAATCATTAATTAACCTAACTGCCCTCTTCTGAATGGAATCAAGAAGCCTGAGAGAGGTTTTGGAGGCACCGCCCCAGATGTGGGAACAATATTCCATGGCAGGGCGGATTTGCGATTTATACAGAGTGAGCAGCTGTTTGGGAGAAAAGTAACGCCGAGAGCGAAAGAGAAAACCAAGTTTTTTAGATGCAGAGGAAGCAATATTTGTAATGTGCTTGTGCCAAGAGAGAGATTAGAAGTAAGGGTAATCCCCAAAAGAGATATATCATTTTGCCTAGAAATCGGAGTGTCACTAAACATAAGCATAGGAGCAGAAGAATCCTTTTTGCGAGATATAAGACAAGATTGAGTTTTAGAAGGGTTGAAATCAACTAAGTTGTCTTTGCCCCACTGGAGAATTACCTGAAGATCGGCATTTAAGGAATTGGCAGCAGATTTTCGAGAACTTGAAGCTGATTGAGCTGGACAACGTTTCTCAAAATGGAAAGTTGAATGCAATGTGCTATCATCGGCAAAACTATGGATAGGATTTCCAGTCAATGGAAGAAGGTCGTTGATATACAAGAGGAAAAGAGTGGGGGAAAGAACTGAACCTTGGGGGACACCGGCATTAGTGGAGAAGTTAGAAGACAGAGAGCCATCTACCATCACCCTCAGTGAGCGATCAGAGAGAAAACTGGATAACCAATTACTAAAAACAGTTGGCAAACCATAAGATGGAAGCTTGTTTAGAAGACCTTTATGCCAAACACGATCAAAAGCCTTTGAGATGTCAAGAGCAACTACTTGTGTTTCACCGAACCTTTCCATTGAATTAGTCCATAAATGGGTAACATAAGCCAGAATATCACCAGTGGATCGACACTCACGGAATCCATACTGGCGATCGTTGATAAGATGGAAGGTTTCTAGGTAGTTTAAGAGTTGGCGGTTAATTGATTTCTCCATTACTTTAGAAAGAGTAGAAGTAATTGCAATGGGACGATAATTGGATGGGAGGGATTTGTCACCCTTTTTAGGAACTGGCTGGATATGAGCAAATTTCCAAGCAGAAGGAAAAACACCTTTGGAATAAGAAAGTGAAAAAAGGCGGCAAAGAATAGGAGTAAGTTCAGGAGCACAGGTTTTGAGAACAAGTGGAGAAATACCGTCAGGACCTGGAGCTTTCTTAGCATCAAGATTCATCAAAATCCTTCTGATATCCTTTTGACGGAAGACCACAGGAGGCATTGAATGGAGCGTGTTAGGAATGGTGGGAGGTGTTTTACCAAGATCATTAATACATGAGTTGGAAGAAAAATGGGATGCTAGCAGGTCAGCTTTATCCTTGGCTGAAGTGACAACAGAACCATCTGGTTTGGACAGAGGTGGGAGCAGAGATGGGCAAAAGTTGCGGCCAATAGCTTTGGCAAGAGACCAGAATGCTCGGCTACCATTAGGGCAAGAAGCAAGTTTTCTACTCTTAGCCTGTTCAAACTCTAGTTTGGACTGATTAATAACTGCTTTACAATTGTTGCGAGCTTTGGTGTAGGCAGAAAATGAAACTGAAGAATTAGAAACAAGCCAATTACGATATGCAACGTTCTTCTCTTGGACAGCCTTAGCACATTTATTGGAAAACCAAGGTTTAGATAAAGGACGAGATTTTAAAGTGGAGTGTGGGATAAAGGATTCCATTCCTGCAAGAATAATTTCACTGACACGATCTGAACAAACGTTGACATCAGAAGTTTTGAAACAGTAATCAGACCAAGGAAAAGAAGAAAAGAAGTCTCGCAGGTCATCCCATTTTGCATTCTTGTAATGCCAAACAATACGAGGTTGGGAATAGCCATGAGATAAAGGTTCCATTGGAGAAGAAACAATCACCAAGTTGTGATCTGAAGTGCCTAAAGGACCTCTCACTTCAACCTTGTACTTAGAAGGGTTGTTTGTGAGAAAACGATCAAGCGTATTGGCTGTATGATAAGGATTGTCCGGTATTCTTGTAGGTAAATGAACAATCTGTGCTAGGTCATTAGTAATTGCAAAAGCCTCAGCATCTCGACCTGCTGGGTCGGTGTGACTAGAAAACGGAAGCCAGCTGGAGTTGTGAACGTTAAAATCACCAAGGAAAATTACCTCACTGTTAGGAAAGTTGGACTGGAGAAAGTCAAGTTGCAAAGAGAGGAAGTCAAAGAGCTCCAAGTGATTAGTGGAGTTGGGAGAACGGTAGAGACAACAGATGAATTTTACACAATGAGGTAGAGAGATTTTAAGCCAGAGAAGATCAAAGAGAGGAGATTCCAAATTGCCAAGTCTCTGACAGGGAATATCAGAACGGACATATGCACAAGTACCACCTTTGAGGCGAAAGGAATCATAGAGCAAATAATTTGGACATCTGAGATGAGCAGTAGTTGAATCAACTGATAACTGAGATTCAGTCAGAAAAAGTACATGAGGTTTGGAAGACTGCAAGTGGAAATGGACGCTGTTGAGATTAGAATTGAGACCACGTATATTTGTGGAATGAATTAGGAAGTCCTTGGGAGGTTTAGATCTTTTCGCAGATAAGCTTGCTCTATTATTTTGACAATTCATGGTGTATTCAATAGTAAGAAAGTGGGTGGGACATGCTGTATGAAGTAATGAAATTTTTGGATATGGCGTACATGTGGTAAGAATATACCCGGATCCTTGACATAACGTGGCCTCGACAATGCTCCCCGCATACACACTACTCGGACTCCCTCCAGTCACTATCTGGCAGAGTAGAGGTAGCAAGATTATACACTAGCTGATCCGGAAGCTTCCTAGAGAGTTACCAATAGGTTCAGTCCGGTGTACTAACTAGCGGCCGGCCTGCGAATACCGTTTTAGAGCTGTACCCTCGAAATGTAAGGAATATTGGATCTCGCCACGACATTCATCATAACCTCAAAAATCATCAATCATACTGCATGATGGAAGAGATAGGGAAGGGTTGGCCGGAACTTAGCTCTAGAGACTAAACATGGGTTCCACCACTTCAAGCCTCCAATAAGCAAAGTGGTGGTATTTCACCGGTTGATGAGTCATCTACCACCTAGTACTGCCTGGTAACATAGAGGGGCGGCGTTCCTCCATGTGGTGTGGGCGCCACACCTCGACCCCTGCTTACGTTGGTTCACACCTGGGTGGTCACCCACCATGTACTTGTGCATGAAGGTTATACCCAGGATTACTAACAGTCCCACCATCGTGAAGGTGCAAGCAGAGGATTTGGCTGTCATAGACCGTCCGGACTTCGCCGAAATTGGGTCCACTTTGACTTGAGTGTCACCCGAATATCAGTTCCATCAGCGTTTTAGACTCACAGGTAGCAAGAACAGCTTGTCTGGCATATCTGGAGCATTATCATTAACAACGAGGTTAAAGAGGTAGTGAACCAAAGGAGAAACCCTTGAAGGATGCCACTGCTAGACGAAGAGGGTTTAGAGTGAATATTTTCCATAATGGCAGTTATGTGATGAACAGTGGTAGACATCTCGTTTATATGGAGTAGAGATATTTTGGGGGCTCAAGTGTTTCAGACTTGAATAATTTCTAAGCGTCATGAATGGCGCTAGAATAATCCCCCCATCCCCCGCCAATTTATCTTTATTCTCAATTGAAGGTAAAGTTTGAATAAATTACAAAAATTCTGTTTACAACTGACTTTCACGCACTGTCAGAAGCGTTGGGTTGGATGCACAGTTACATACTGTAATATACTTCCAAGCTGCCCAGAAATGATATACTGTGTATGTTTAGTCACTACTTTGTTCGGAGCGAACAAATGTCATGAACGTCATGTAACCGATTTTAAAGTGGAATGATAGCAAAGTTCATAGATATACAATGGTAGTGTTAGCGTAAAAAGTAGCAAGGGTGTTCCAGGAATGCTCGTAACCAACCTTCAAAATGAAGCCAAACTTGAAAATTAGAAAAGGTCCTGTCACACACCATAATTCTTTTCTTTTAAAGATAGTAATGTGCAATGTGTCAAATATCGCCAGGACCGTAAAAAGGCTTGCTTGTTGTGACAATTTCTGATTCATCTAACGCCAGATAGCAGTACCAGGAGATGAAGAAAACGCCATCACAATAGGCTGATATTAATAAGCACTTCGATTATTTGGACCCTTCAATAATAGTAACAGGTTTTTGTTAGAACTATGGCACTTGTTCTTTTTTTTTAGCATGGTGAATATTGGAGCTTATTTTAATATGATGGATCAAATGAAAGACAATTCCATCAAGCTGCCCTAGGATTCTTTGCATGTACTAGAAATTTTGTTTGGATCGGAATGTAACAAACCTTATTGAGGGTCGGTACAGACACACAGGCATGGCTGTTTAATAAATCTGGTTTTTATTTTTGAGAAGTATTCTGAAAAATGACAATACAGATTTTCTGCAGAAGAAATTGGTTTGAGTTTCATCATTCTCAGTATAAAATGATCTGTGCACGATTTAAACTCGCTTCTCGAGTATGATTTCCTTGATTTGAAATGTTTTCATATAGGATTGGAACTCTTAGGCAGTCTGAAACTTAATTCCACTGTCAAGAATGCTCGGAGCACGAACCTCTCTAAGCGTTATTTGGAAAAACAAATGAGAGACTTTGGCATTCTGTATGAACTGATGGATGAGCAAATACAGCTCAAGTTGATGTATTTGCCGATTATCCTACTTTTTGCGGAGAAGTGGAGCAAGAATTCCCAGTATAGTTTGTCCTAGTTTCTCGGATCACTCGCTGTGGTGTTCAGTTATCCGCGACGCCATAATTATACACTGAGTGGCCAGTTTATTAGGGTACAACGCATCATCAAAGGTTAGGTGTGTTAAGCGCCAAAGTAACTTAGGTTATGAGTCGTCAGTATATTTTCATTTATTCTTTGTTTCGTTGATTGTTTTGCTTGATGAAAAACCCGAATTTTCCTGAGGATAAAACTTGTGCAGCTCTCGCTTGAAATAAATAACTCAGCCGCTTTGTGGGGGGGAAGCCCATAAAAATTCCTCGCGTTATTGATGGGATTTGAACTCGGACGTTTTCCATCCGATGTGAGAGGACCCTGATTTTTAACAACTGTGCTATCCGCGAGGGGCCATCATTGAAGGAACTGGCTTCTTTCAGACACCTCCATCGTATGCAGTGTGAGTACCGCCTTCTTTAAGCCTTCAAAATCCCGAAATCGCCAGGATGTAGACGTCACGTTGTGAAGTCCGGACCTCGATGTTTTGAGGGCTAAAGAAGGTTGTTCTCGCTATTAGGTCGGTGTAATAAATTAGACACTCGGTATTTACTTGTAAATTTTTTACTTAATTTCAAATCGCATGTAATTTTTAATTGTGTATATATATCATAAAATCGTATTTTAGGTGTATAAATACAGTATATAGAGTAATTGGGTTTTGTTGATGTTTATGTGGTTGGTTATTATTTGGCCTCTATGTCAACAAGCAGCGAACTGCATTCAATAAGATATTTCTAATTTACGTATAGTAGTATTCTAGCTTTCATACTTAGTATATTATTGCTTTTGTTTAATGCATTTCTGTAATGTTTAATTATTTAATTCACAGTTACTCTACTGCTGAGTACGTAGTTGGTGCAGTGATCCCCATCCCTTTTAATATATGATTTTTATTATCGCCGGGTGCATGAGCTTTCTGAATGGATGGCTATTAGACAGCTGGTTTTTACTGTAGAAACCTTCGTTCTCTCATCTCATTAATGATTACTCCACTTCGGATATAGAGATACGGCTAAGTCACAATTAGTGGGGAGACATTATTTGGGTTCGCTGTGGGTTCCTTCATCCTGAAAAAAACATGAAGTAATATCTCGTAGCTGAGACGCCTTTTTGTCCATCTAATACAAACACTACTCGGCGTAGGAGAAAATGGAAATGAAATGGAATATTTCACCCCCCTCAGTCTCTAGATTAGTGGCTCAGTCCTCTCTTGGCGTCGGAATGAACCACTAATTTCTTCAGAAAGTTTGTAATTCAGAGTAAGACTGTTTTCGATGAGAAAAACAAATTACGGATTGGCGTACCGTAGGGTTGTTTACGAGATGTATTCAAATGTTACTTAATTAGAAAGTCAAAGGAGCCAGAATAGCTTTTGTTGCAACTGTAGATATTGGTCATTGAACATGAGATCGATGAGTTTTCCTCTAGCCCGCTCCAGGCATTAATCAAGGAAATAGAAAACTAAAATACGCATTCGTAGTCTCTTTCCTTTCACCCTCACTCTCCACTGGTAAGAGAGATTTTGATTTACAGGAATAGCGATATTCAGCTTACAGCTGACTTATTGGAATAAGAAATAACCAGCGGTAGCCATGACAACCGCCAATGCCTAACAATGACAGTATTCCACTTTTGAATCGGACTTTAAAGTCGATTTATTTCTTTTCAGGGCGTATTGGACTGACAAACCAATGCCATGTATCACCTCTATACTTTTATTAAACCTATAAATTGCACTGGATCATTGACACACGACATAATACGAAACGAGGTAAGAGAAGACCGCACGAAGCACTAAGACTGTGTCCAGGGTTATTTTATTATTTGGTGAGTTGTATGTCCAACAGCGAATGTCCATGAAGATCTGTTTATCGCTGTTCGCACGACACTCGAGAAAGCAAAGACAAGTGCAAATACTCGTACACTGAAGAAAGTTTCTTTCGCGAAGCAGCTAAGAGGATTGAAACCTACCTGGGTATACTATTGGCTATGTGGATTATCTTCTTAATATCCTCTGTGTAATAATGCCCATCCACGAATGGTGGACGTGTTGATGGAGTAGGAAAAACCTCCTTTGATGTTTTCTCCAAGGAGACGCAACCTGAGAGAAGCGAAAATAAGTGTAACGTCTACTAATAATTTGGCTAACTTGAGTGCATGTCTGTCTGCTTCTTTTTTGGCATCCACGTATACGAGTTATATTTCCATCTAAATGTCACGACTTTAAATAATTTTCTTTGCATTAGTCAACTACTTTTTTGGAGTAAAAAAAATAGTTTTATTAAGAAAATGTTCAAATATTGCATTAAATACATGTCAAATGATCTAACAAGAATAAAGATTAAAAAAAAAATCTGTATCAGGTACATAATGTGTAGCGTATTTTACATTTAGGAGTCATCGGCAGGCGTTAAAAACGCTTTAATTTTCAGATATTAATAAAATTCATGGATAATAATATAACAATATTTTTATTTTATTAATAATAATACATATCGGTTACCGAAAGTATTGGTCTGTGATGACTAAAGTAGAATATATAATTTTTACAATGAAGAGTTCACGACTGAATACACCATCTATAGTTGTTCCATTAAGTGTAGTATTTATCGAAAGATCTGATGACATGTCCAAGTTAAAGAATGTTTTCATAAATGTTCACAACTCTTTTCCAGCCTCAGAGTTTAATTGTAAAGGGAAAAAAATTACATTCAATCTGAAAACACCAGATGCGTTTTCAAATTAACGCATTTCCTAGTTTCCTGAAGTTTTGTGTATCTTAAAACCGTAATATTTTCTGTTTCTAAATTCTTTAGCTTTCCAACGATATGCTATACGTCCACATTATCCGTTTATTACGTGAGAAAATTTCCTTGATCACATGTTCATATTTTTCACTGTCCTGGAAAAACTACTGCAATTTTCAGAGGTTTGAAAGTTTTCCCTCTAGTATAGAGCTAAGATGAAGCTCCGTGCAAAATTTCATTAAATTTTGTCCAGTATAAGATAAATTAAACTGGAATAAATTTTCGTAACGCTTTTCGCATGACGGTTTTTCGTTACAAAATTTTTGGAATAACGCCAGTAAAAACGTTTGACTTAAAATATTTTGACGTTAAGTCAAAAGAATAATTGTTTTATGCGTACAATTTCAGTTGAGTATTGATTACTCTGTGAACATAACGTGAAAATGTTTCACTTATTCGATGGGACAGCTATTCCTTCAATCTGAATTCTTCCATGTTTACGAAATGCGAAAGTGTTCATATCAGTGCATGTTCAGGTTAAACATAATTCTACCTCTTTAAAATCAAGATTAAAGTTACATCTGTAACCTTAATGTGCAGCAGAAGAACCTCTATAATGTTTATCCTCTTTGTAATCATAGAGACCACCAGTGTAGAAAAAATTGGTTAGTACGCAAAACGAAATATAAAATCCTAAGATTGAATTAGAGGAGCGTAATTGAGTATTAGAAAGACGTGCATTAATACCACTGTATTCACAGTTTATTACAGTGTATATTGTTACACAAAGATACATTGTTTTTCACAGTTTCCATGAACTCTTTCGTCCAAAGAAGAATTTGTTTAGAACGAAACCAATTCCTGGAATCTGTTGAGTTTTGTTTTCGAGGTTTTCAATTTCTCATACAAACTCGTTTCCATATTGAGGCATTGTCTACTTATAAACCAGATTTCAGTACAAAACTAAACAGCCAAAAAAGAACAGCTCGGCTAAGTTTTCAAAGCCTCATAAGTGCACATTAAAGCATCAATAAGGGCGATGTGATGTCATCACTTACACTCGGTAGTCTTGATTTCGTAGCTTTCTACATGACAGAGTACTGCATACGCCTACCGCTTTCTTTCTTTACAATTTACTGTGCAGTGTAATAAAATGCCGCAATGTAAACTTTTAAAAAGAAAGAGCAGAAATTGAATAAAAAAGTAGACAGTGGTTCTTAATACTGATTGTACACTAGTACACGTACAGGCAATATATGTTTAAGCACGAATTTTCAATGCAAAAACAGAGATCGATATATACGGTATGTGCGTCTCCTATAAGCAGGAAATTATTTACTCTGAGGCACGCCCTTTCTGCTGAAATGAAGTCGTTCGTTCTCATTAAAAGAATTTGTTTTTGTTATTTTAATATAGGTAAGTTGTTTATTCAGCTGAAATTACGATTTTGCAGTGCGTATTTTTATCCTTGTTTAAGAGCCACAGAGGCAGCCACTAGCAAATCATAAATATCTCTTTGGCGTCCTTTAATCAACAGCATCAAGCGTTAAAGAGATGGAGGGGAAGAGTTAAGTAGTTGACTAACTTTGCATTAGTCAACTACTTAACGACTGAATTACCAGGTGACTTACTGGTAATTCAGTCGTTTCTTTCTTTATAAAGAAGGGTTAGATTTTGAAAAGGGATAACACTGGAACTCTTAATAATATGCTAGAGATTTTCATTGAGTTACATTTGGTGTAAAGGTCGTGCCTCAACTTTATTCAGACTTTCAATTAGCATTAGTCCTCTGTTTTTGTAGTTTTAAATTACATACGGGGCCTCCCTTCGCTAAATGCGTTTATAAGCATCCCCCCCTTCAAAATCTTACCTTTGTCACCTGTTAACCAATCACGGATCTGTTAAGTGAAAGTATTTGGATAGTCTCATATACCTACATATATGAGACTATAGTTACATATACCTATGCACTGTACAATAAACATCATTTATTTAAAAACCATGGTGTTGCCCACTTCCTTTGACAACCATACCACATACTGTGCTCACATCTAACGATTACAAGTAACCTTTTTGTGACTAACTTGCCTATTTTACTAGCGTAATTCTCAGTGAAGACAGTTTTCATTTGGAGGTGGGGTGTAGTAACCCGGGTTCAGACAGAAATTTCGGGCTTTCTCTTTACTCTGGTTTTTCCTTCCATGTACATGTAAACAGATCTAGAACAGTGGCGAAACCACCATACTGCCACGTCCTTCACCATAGTGGGTGGGAGAGAGGAGCAGAGGCTGTCCCAAGATTTTCTGAAGCAATTTGAGGATGGGGGGGAGACTTAACCGTGTTCTGATGAATCTTTAAGCTTTAATTATTATGTAGTAGTTAAAACATCCACATTATTTTTATCATGGGGCTACAGAACCTTTATCCCGTACCTTGAATAGGACTCTCCGAGAATACACGCAATTTACTATATAAAATTACGCAGGGAGTCTATTGTTTTTGTACCTCTCTCTCGTAATAACTCATTTCCTCTTCAGTTTCTTTTTGTGTACTGTGTGCCCTCCTAAGAAGTGTGCGGATGTGCTGGGTAATAAAGAGATTAACAGTTAAGAAACTGTAGACAGAAGGCGGAAAATTGTTGCGTAGGCAGGAGGGTAAAATGACATTGGTGAAAAGTTCTATTGTCATCGTGGTTGTGCAAAGTGAATGCAAGATTTTTGCATCCTTTTCATATAGAATAAATCCTGAAGTTACACGTTACTTCTTTGTACATTTTTTTATAATAAAAAAAAATGTCTGTCTGAAAAGGAGCGAACAAATGAAAAAATACGGCTCTTGCCACTTTTTTTTTTGGCAGTATTTGACTTTTTACAACGCTTGAACGAGCCTCTTTAGCTTTCTTAATTTACATTCGACCCTATCGACTTCATATTTGGTTTCTTACAACGAGGTGGAGACAAGGCGTGGTTTGAAGGAAATATGCTAAATAATGAAGCGACTGCTAAGGAGTATTAGAGGGGTGGGGAAAAACAGCAGCAGTCACTTTCGTTGATTTATTTCGTACCTCAGCTGGGTTGTAGAACGCAAACTTCACCTGTAATCTATCGATTTTGTAATTAATTGCGAGTGTTAGAGAAATTACAATCCCCCCACTTCCTCGCCAATATCTGTTTATGCCGCGGGTGCCTAGTATGATATCGACTGCAGTGACACCTAACGATCGTTTGATGACAACTAATGTTGGAGCTGTGCAGGAATGGCAAGGGAAATCATTAGTATTAACCCCGAAACGACACCGATAATTATGTCCTTTCCCGAGAAACTTCCCTGAATTACGTAGTCAAAGGCATTTTTTATTATTATTTTTGTTTTTCAGTAAGAATTGAAAGACAGAACTGTCAGTTCCTTGCGTAATTCTCTTCCAGGAATGGCTTATGAAGGAATGGAATACTAACACCGTTAATCTTTCTATTTATTTTCTTTCTTCTCCATCCTTATTTCCTGTTTCTTTAGTTGTCTATTTTGGGTAGATCGCAATAATTTGTCAATAGTGTTCTACCCTAGAAATACTCGATGTTTTTCTATTATGCCAACGGGATTTGAAACAAGTACCAAGCAATCTGTGACCTCTGAGTTGATAGCAGCTGTGAAAGCCTGTTTTTAAATGAGCTAGTTTTAATTTTTGAACCTGTAAAAGCCAGATTTAGCTCGGTCTCAGTTGATTGGCTATCATAGTGTAATACGTTTCTGTAGTTGTCCTTACGACTTCTTCGAAGTATTCAACATGTGATACTGAAGGACTTGGAAGATCATTTTCTGGCTTCAAGTATCAAACACAGGTATCAGACACTTATCCTAAGATAAAAATTACCGGCGTTTCTAAAGTCACGGAATCCTTCAAGGCTCTGTTCTTTTCATTGTGGTATTCGCTTTCATGTCAAATCACTTACTCTAGAAATTCCATGAATAACTTAGACACGCTTGGGCAGAATTATTCTGTTTACGAGGAATGTTATACAGCTCTGATTCCCAACTGCACCCCATGCCACCTTTGCTTCGACTCCCACTTAAGAAAAAAAATTTCTGGGTACTCTATTTCAGAATATCAATTATTAAAATAAGTCTTATTTCATTAGGAAAAACATCAAAGGATGCTGGTACAGAGCTGTGTGCTTTTGGTGGTTATTTCAAACACGAAAGGTCGTTGACACCTGTGCTTCTCTCATGTCGTGGACTGATTGAACAGACGGAGTTCAGAAGAAACTTGTTAACGGTATATTCGAATTTCCGTAGGCTCGTAATTATTGGGCAATACATATTAAGGAATTAAAAATGCAAAGAATAGAGGAAACCAAGTACCGAAATATAAACTCGCTGAAATGAGCTTTCTTGGGTAGTGTGGTTATCCCATGTATATAAATAAATATATACAGTGGCGGACAAAAAAACAAAACAAAACAAAACTGCATCATCTTAAAAAAAACTAACATTTGTAATGAAACGTATGAGATATTGTTTGATTACAATCATTTTTTTTTTGTCGCAAAGCAAAGGTATTGCGTCAGATAACGCTTCTATTTCATTAAACAGTAATTGCAAGGTATTGCATCAGCCGTTTCTATAACTACGGCGTTGGAATGGTATACACGCACATTAGTATCCTGTTTTGCGGAGGTGTAAGCATGGCTCCATATGTTCAGTTGACACCAAGAAAAAAAAAGTGTAGCTGTTGCTCTGTTTCAGGAAGGGCTTTCTACGCGTGCTATCGCTGATAAAATAGGCTGTCACCAATCAACAGTATCCCGGGTGTTGAAATTAAAGCGTGAAACAGGTGATGAGAAGACCTGGATCAGTAAGAGAGTGACTACGCCTTCCCAAGATCAATATTTGAAACGCCTATGCCTTCGTAATCGCCATGCTAGTGCTCCTGAACTAAAAGTGGACTTTGAGATGGCCTGGTGTTGAAACAAGTGCACGAACCATCCAAAGACGACTTTCGGAATGTGGTCTGCATGCCTATCGGCCCAAGAAGAAGCCTTTGTTAACCTAACAAATGAGGAAGAAGCGACTTTCTTGGGCTAAAACGCACGTTTCATGGACAAAAGAGTAATGGGACACCGTTATCTTTTCTGAAGAATCGATATTCAACCTGCATGGCTCGGATGGGAAGCGATATGTCGCTTCGGATGGGAAGACGAAAATCGGAGGCATACCATCCTGACTGCATAACACCGACTGTAAAGTTCCTCGCCGGTCAGATAGTGTGGGGATGCGTAACAAGCAAACGGATGGGGCGAATTAAGATTATTAACGGAACGGTGAATGCAGAAACCTACACTTGCTATCTTGGAAGAGTGCCTGAAACCCGTTATTAGGGATCACTACACAGACGTCCAAAACTGCATTTTTCAACAGGACTTAGCACTTTTCCACACAGAAAAATTGGTAAGTTTTATGCTATTTAGATTTAATGATGAGTTTGTCTTCTTGTCTCACAAGGCTTAAAACATTACACCAATGTTTTCTCTCGTTTTTCTCCCTTAAGGTGCAGTCATACCTCAGAAATGTTGGCATTACAGTATTATTGGCGCCTCCGTAGCCAGGTGGGAAGGAGCAGCAGTGCGTAGCACACGCTTCTTGATTAGATCGGGGTTCGAACCCGTCACCACCAAATACGGAGGATGCGGAAAGGTCAGGGAATGACCACCGCATATCCCGGAGCAATATGGCCTTAGTTGCTAATGCTCCTAAATAACAAATAGCATTACAGTATTGGACTGGCCTGGCAACAGTTCAGATTTGAACCCTATTGAACATTGCTGGTACATAATGTCGTCTAAAATTGCTCAGAAGAAGCCAACAAGTAAGATTCAGCTGCAGGAGAGCATTGTAAGAGTGTGGTACCACTAAATTGGGCAACCGTATATCCATAAGTTGATTAACTCTATGCCAGATCGTTGCAAGGCTGTAATTGCAGCTCGAGGAGGAACAACAAAATATTGATGACTTATTTTGTTGATTTACAGTACATAACGTAATTAGTATCAACTTGTCATGATTTCTCATATTTGCATTAATTACGCATTTTACCCTTTGGGAAGATATTTATAGCAAATAGGTATATCAGTGGAGTCTTTTTATTGGATTTCATTCACAGAGATATATATCCCATCTAACAAATGCATTTCGAACATTTCTTCAACCCACAATGCAGCACAAAACATCTGCAAAATTCACAAGTGATGCAGTCTTTTTGTCCGCCTCTGTATATACCGGGACAAAAATTGGCATTAATATTAAGGATTCTTAAAAAAAAAAAAAAAAAAAAAAAACGAAGTGGAACAAGACCTACCTTCATTGCTCTCAAAATTGGACTAAATTAATTTAATTATATTGATTTTTTTTTTTTTTTTTTTCCTTAGGAAAATTTCATTAAATACCAGTATATTATTGAAAATGAAATTTGTTTGGTGTTTTGCTAATTTCCCAAAATAAAGACTATATTTCAATTTATTCCTCAACTAAATCTTCTGGGAAATCAATATTGTATTTAGTTCTGACTTTCTGTAATGCATTAATGTTATTTATTTATTTTTTTTTTTTTAATATACTTGTGTGGTGATCTAATGTTATCTGAATGAGGAAGTGCTACGACTTCAGTGTAGATATTTGGATTTTCAGTTACGTGCCTCTAGCCTTTGAGCTGTTCTGGGCAGGTCCAAGCCTCGGTTTATATGCCAAAATAATTGTATTATCTCATGAACGCTACACTGATGCACCAATAAACTGACTTTTATTATTACCGTTAAGTTTGCAGATGCTGAGCAGCGCTAGTATTCATCGTTGGAAAACTTCCCGAGGGGAATCCACAATCGACGTGTTCTGGAAGCGTTAGCTGCCGTCTCCCATGGAGGACTTTAGGGTGCAAGCCACCTCGTCATTCCTATAGAGTATTCTTAGAAATTTTAATATTTATTGCTTTACTGGGAGGCCCATTATATATCTTGGAGAAGTCCTCGTTTTGTGTGCTTAAGGCATAACCCGATGGGACAGAAAGCTTTCGAGATTTCAAGATAGAAGGACTTAACCGAATTACTATGGAATATTATTTACAAGTGGATGGTGCCCTTTAAACTTCTAAAACTACGTGACGTTTCAAAAGAGTTCAGTCAAATTAATTGATGACGTCTTTTACAAATTCTTTTCACTTTCTGTTGTACAGACGTTCAGTTTCGGTTGCGTGGCTTTTCCTACAGATATTTAGGATTAGGCAATGAACGGAATGGCTAAAGACGTTCGGACTGGTCAACATTTAGTGTTCAATTTCAATTATACTAAATTAAGTTAGTTTTTTTTTTCTCCATTTATTCCTTCCATTAGACAAAAGTCTAGTATTAAGGAGTGTTTTCTGTTTCCTTGCCCAAATGATCTTCCGTGTGGTGGATTACAATTAATAAATTAATTAAAAAATGAAGACTCAGACAAGATTATTCTGATCACCCATCAGCTCATTGTATGGACAAAACTGTTATAAGTATTATCTAGCCCTTTATAGAAGAAGAAGAAAAAAAAAAGGCGCTGTTCGATGTCGCTAAATTAGGTATATATTCAATCAAAAGTAATGGAACATAGTTCGAATGCTTTTATTAAGAAAATTAATACCGGGTTGGACTAGTTTTGGGCTTAAACTAGAGATGACTGCGTAACTACGTTATGGAAGGTTTCCCACCAATTTCTGCCAGAAAGCCTGTGGTGGGGCGGTACATTCTTCCTCCAAAGTGAAATTGAGTTCAGCAGTAGAGGGCCTTTTCCTAAGCACCTGAATCTAGAGTTCTAATTCATCACACAGGCGCTTTACAGGAGAGATCAGTGCTGTGGTGACAGCATTTATCCGATGCTGTTGTCCGCAAACCGTGAGTCCAGAAGTCGTGTTTTGCGACATAAGGAATTTGGACACCTGAGCTATCATCAGGCTTCCTTCCATTTTCACAACACATTGCTGACAGTCGATTTAGGGATGGTTAATTGCTGCTGAGCATGTAGTGACATTCGTTCATAGTGTTCTGTGGACAGCGCCACCGGTGGTTTCCCATATTTGCGCCAATATACTTTATGAAGAAGTAAAGAACCTCTGTAAAAGCCAGAAGTGTAATAATGGCTGGTTTGTGTCAGAGTAGTGTTTTGTTCTGTTCTTGTGTCTCTGGCTACTTGCCCATAGGGGCCTCTAGTGGGACCCTATGTTGCCCGTCACTACCACTGGGAGGTGGCGCCTCCGTAGCCAGGTGGGAAGGAGCAGCAGTGCGTAGCACACGCTTCTTGATTAGACCGGGGTTCGAGCCCGTCACCACCAAATACGGAGGATGCGGAAAGTTCAGGGAATGACCACCGCATATTCCCGGAGCAATATGGCCTTAGTTCTTATGCTCCTAAAAACCAAACAACGACCACCACTGGGAGGTGAGCCAGGCTGCCCATCATACTCTGGCTGTCCTCCGCCAGAGTCGCCCGAGCTTCCTGATGGAAATTAAGTAAAAAAAAAAAGTTTGAAAGGAGCGAGTAGGAAAATAGCGAAAAAAAGGGGAACAGCCCCAGAGAGAAAGTCATGGGGGGGGGGGAGCTCCATATGAGGCCCACATGGCAGTTATCAATCCTACCCCCAGAACGGGTTAGCAATTTAACCCATCCTGGAAGGCGTCAACAGCTGAAATTACCCTGGAAGGAGTTTCTCATTGGTCCCACCACAGAAGGGGAGATTTGGGTCATTTAACCCCGGAAGAGGAACAGTAGAGAGTTATCCCACACTCCAGCGGAGTGCTGGCGAGAATTATACATTAGCTGGGACTAGTGTAGATTCATGCTCCACGATGTTTATGGAACTGGTCAATTTGTTATTTGAAGAATCTCGCTTCGAGGAGCGTCTGCAGTCAAAGACTGCTTAGGCGAACTCCGTGAAGGCAGCATAATGTTGCTCTTCTAGAAGAAACAGAAGTTCATTGTGTCTCGGGAGTCCTTTTATTTTGGTGATAAGTCAATCTGTATTCCTCATATTTGGGACACTAATAAATGACGTGGTCCCAACTCTTATCGTAACCACAAGAACAAAGTGGGCTATTCTCAATTTCGGGCTGTAAGTTTTTGTTTAAACGGTCCGGAACCGTCAATTGGAATGTAGCATGTAACCTGGCGAATACGAGGAAGGAGGCTTTGAACTGGTAAAGGAAATAGATAGGAGAAATTTCTTTGTCATTGCTTCTTTAGTGGTATTTTCCCATGCAGTCTGCCAGATACCATTAAATTCTTCCATGATTTTCACTCTTTCCTGTTTAGGGTCGTTGGCAAGTCGAGAACGATGCCAGCAACTTCGGTGGGGATGTTCTTTTTCAATCGCTGGATTGAAAAAGAACACCTTGAAGTAGCCTCTCTTGGCCACTTCAAGGTATAAGGGCAGGAATCCCGCTAAAACTTGAAGGGCTGAGGTGCTCACTGTTCTGCACGCCCGTGATGGTGAGAAGCATAATCCGTCGAATGGAATTCAGTTTCGAGCGATTTTGAGCAAGAGAGAGACACTGGTGCACTACACCCAGACACCATAATAGAGAGAGAGAGAGAGATAATCTTTTATTACCCTTCACGGCCATAAAGCCAGGGGCTTACAGTTTCCCAAACTTGGGAAAATTGAACAATTATTTACAAAAAGTAATTTTACAAAGAAAACATATTATAATACAAAGGAGAGAACTCCTTACGAGAGTTAAATCTGCTTGAGCTGGCTTAATATCGAGATAAGAGCACCAGCTCAATCAGACAGGAACAGGTGCAAGGTATACATCAGTCATTGCTGATTAGTCGTACTCGTCATAATTTTTTTCCGGTAAGTCCGGTCAGCAGCGAATTTGTTCAGGTCGGCGTCCAGTGCCTGGGTTTGCTTGAGCATCTGTTGAGGAAGGAATCTGTCCGAGAGATGGAGTCGTGCTGAATGCGAGTAGAGCTCGGGATTGGCCCTAAGGGCAGCAGGGGGGATCCTCCAGCCACAGGTATCCCAGAATGAAGGTGTTGCCATTATGCCTGTTATCATCTTGACTGTTGCTAGGAGGCGTTGGTCATCGATTAAGGTGGGAAGCCGTGGAATTCCGAGAGCCTCATCGTGGAATACACGATGGGAACAAATATAGCTTGGTAAATGAGCACGAGCCTGCCCGCTCTACTTATCCTCATGATCATAGCTGTGTACTACTTGATTTTGTCCACTACATATGTGAAATGGGGTGGAAAGTAAGTTTCATATGTATGATTAGGCCTAGGTACTTGACCTGATGATAACGGGGTTATCATCAGGTCTAACTGTTGACTTGAAAACTTCGCCGCTGGGGAGCTTGTTTGTCGCAACGCGATAAATAACCCCCAGGAATCATTGTTCCTAGTGGTTGAAACAAGTTTCTTCCAGGAGTGTTTTTTTTTTATTATTTTTTTTCTCCTGATGTTTGTGGTGTTTGGCATCTCTCAGTCTTCGGACAGTTCCCTTGCCGCCTCAACCTCAGCAGGTGGGAGGGAAGCTCGCGCTCTCTGGTACATTCTTCGGGTTCTGCGAACTTCCTTTCTTTGGTTCTTCAATCACTCCACTACAGCGGAGCATTTCTATAGGGTCTCCTTTTTGGGATTGCAACAGCACAAGCATTCCGAATGATTATGGTGATAGAAGAAACGTGATCATCAGGTGTAATATGTTGACCAGACAAGGTATCTTGTTGCAGTTTCCTCGTAAATTCAGCCTGAAGGCGGGTCCAATTGGTTCTCTGGGCGCAGGCAAGGCGTGATCCACAGAGCGTCCAGTTGAAAAGGTAATCGCACTGTGGTCCGATGTTGTCCATGACTCGTTCACTCTCCATCTGGAGAACTTTCTTGAAATTGCTGTGGTTACCAGTGTGATGTTTATGGTACTTTTTCAAAGAGTACTGCTATATGTAGGGAGGTTTCCAGGTTTGGTTCCAAACATGCAGATTAGAAGCCATTATAAAGTTCTCTAACTCCTTGTCATTTTGTTTGTTTCAGCACGGTCAGATGTCGGGCTGTGCCTTAATCGCGAACGATAGTTTCCGTCTATGGCGGTAAGTAGTTTATCCCCTGGAAGAAGGTCAAGAGCAGTCTGGATGATGTTAAAAGACATATTTTTAAGGTCGTTATATAGTGATAAATCAAACTTGAGTAGAAAAATTCCAAACCTTTGACATAACACGGAACTCAAGCACAACAACTTAGGGTAGGATATACTGCTCACACTGTCCTAGGTGCGGGATTGCTGCCACCCCTCGGAGTGCGCGATTCGCAAAGCTCACACTAACCCATTATGGGTAGGATTTTCTGCTAGCACTCAGAGTGCGGGATCCGCAAAGTTCAGGCTAACCCAACAGGGTAGGATCACCCATGTTGGGTTAGCCTGAATCTGCTGGCACTCCTCGGAGTGTGTGATTTGCAAAGCCCAGGGCAATGACACTAACACAGGAGCATCTGCTGTGTCAACTGTTATGTGTCTATCCACCCACACTCTTCCCCCTTCAAAAAATCTTCTTCTGTACCCTATTTTTTTATTTTTATTTATTTATTTTAACTTGGTCTCAGTCAGGAAGCTCAGGCGACCCTGTCAGAGGCGAGCCAGAGTATGATGGGCAGCTTGGCTCACCTCCCAGTGGCGGCGGGAAACTATGGGCAGTGATAAAACATGAGCGTACCCAAGGCTGCGGAAATCTGGGCACAGACTTTAATCGAAGAGCAAAGTGGGATGATCTTGGTCACAGTGATATCCGTGTTTCTCACTGCTCTCGCAGCCTAGGGAGTGTCAGTTGTGCATTGAATAATTCTGTTGTGGTTGGGGCAGCCAGTAACGTTCCTCTTGTGGGAAAACGGCTCTTGAAGCAGCAGCAGAATATCTATCTATTCCTCTTGAGCTTTCCTTTTGATCTGGTCTACCAAAGTTCTTCCTGGTTACAGGAGCAATACAGGGTCCTCCTCAATACCCATCAGGGTCAGCTTCTGTTTCCGCGAATAAGATATGCAGCAGGGAGACAAAGAGAGAACCAAGAGGGAGCTTTGGAGAAAATTGTAGCTACCTGAGGAATAAATTTCTTTGTGATTGGTTGTTCCTTTGCTTGTGTCTTTCCATCTCTGCTGCCAAGTTTGTCAGTATAGAGAAGAGCGTTCGCTTTTCCGTACGAATCTTGTTTGTGAGATTGATCGTATGGTTAAGGATGGTGGCTGGAATTCTTCTTGATAGGCGGTAGTGTATTCCACTGCGGGTCTCCTCCAGATCTAAAGGCCGGACCCCACCCAAAACCTACAGATCATCAACGTTCACTTTGCGGCAGGCCCTTGTCATCGTTACTGACATGCACACTGGATGGTTAAGTTTCCGAATATTCTAACAGTGGTGACTGGTATACCATGCTCCGACTCTGTAAGTGATTATGGACAGGAATACAGAGAGAGAGAGACAGCGAGCATCTCTTTAGTCCCCAGTCGCTCCTACTCACACGTGCGAACATGGCCGTGTAGTTACCGATTTTTGTATGTAGATATACAAAGTGTAGATAAAAGGACAGTTTACTCTCTAACATAATTCCTAAGTATTCGAGTTCCGTGACCAGAGAGATTGTTCGTCCTACTAGCTTGATCTGTAGGGTTCCCTCGAGCAGAATCGATTTGGTTTTTGCAGGGGAGAGCTGTAACTTGTGGAGGGTGGCCCAATACTGGAGTATCCTTAGGGCATAGTTTGCCTTGGCTTTTAGGGATGTTCTGGAGTTTGCAGTTAGCATGATGAGAATAAGATCGTCCGCGAAAGCACAAGCAATGACGTCGCCTAAGTTCATCGTGAGGAATTCATCCAGGACGACCTGGATGACCAAGGGGCCCAAGACAGCCATGTGGACATCCCCTGTGAATAGGACGAGTGATGCTACTGTAGGTGGTGGTTATGCAGATATCCCTGTTGGTCAGGTACTCCTTAATGCAGTTGTACAATTTTCCGGTATTTAAGCACGGCGAAGGCGTCGGAGGATGCTCGACTGCCAGAGCATATCAAAGGCCCCAGCAAAGTCGACCGAAATTGTCAGGTAGTATTTGTCATTAGTAGTTGTGACTGCTATGGTGAATCTATGTAAGAAGTCTTTGGTGCACCGTCCAGGGCGGAATCTGAATTGATTGGTAGAGTGAAAGTTGGCATTTTTAGTGTTGTTTGATTCACACTAACAGGAGTCGCTCCAAGAGCTTACTAAAGGCTGTAAGTAGTACGATGGGGGTGATATGAGCTGGGTTATTCCGGAGGGTTCTTGATAATAATTTTCACATTTGCCTATCTGTTCTGTGGGAAAGGATCCTGTGCTAAGGCATTTATTAATCCAGGAAATTTGGGCGAATTTGTTTGTACAGCTTTTTTGACAATTTCAGTTTCCAGGAGATTCAGACCAGGACATTTTCTCTCCTTCAAGGGCCTGCTGCAGTACGTCAGCGGTAAAAGACTGCTCTTCTTGTGCGGTACTATATTTCTTATTCTGTTAGGTTATTGTAGTTTGGGATGAGGTCAGTGATTGGTTCACTTAAGGAAAGAGGGCGTCCAATAGATTGGTTCCATGTGGTTTTCTTAGTTCCTTGTGGGGTTATGGTAGAATTAATGACTTCTCCTGTGAGGAATTTATTTGTAGTGATCCGATATATCATTCCCTATGGGTAAGTGTTTCCTGCTGTAGTGAATAGATTCTCCGACATGACTTTTTCTTTTCCTAGACCAGATGAGGGCTGTATATCGGTTCCTTAACGTTCTGTAGAAATTTCTGAGGGCTACAATTCAGAAATGTCTACCCAAAGTAATGTGACACCCATCCGACCTGGGGCGAGCATACTCTTCCAAAATCCTACTTTTACTTTTGTTGGATGGACCAGTTTTTCAGCTCGACATGTGTCAGTTTTCTTTTTCGGCCTTTTTTCCCCACACCTTCCCGCTATTTTAATTCCTGACCTTTCTTTGACCCATGTATTGCAAACATTGCACCGTAAATGCGACATCTTGCTATTACTGTGACCTTCGCTGCGAATTTAAACTACAGAGGTATAGATCCGGCGATTTTATTATTTTTTTTCTTTTCTTCTTTCGTCTCTGCAATCAAGAGAGGGGATTTCGTGATGCGGCACAAATTGTGGTTTGTTGCGTACCTTCATGAACTCATGCAGGTTATTACCGGAGACATCCACCGAGGATAATATCGTACAAGTACCGTTCTGCGCTTGTTTGCCAAGTAGTAATGCTGTAAAATTATGCTTTGATCATTTGAAATGATGTTGGCCATAAAAGTCGTGTACCTTAAGAGTGCATAAATTGGTCGATGCATTAGGCGCACACGATCGGTAAATAATTGCGAGGGATTGGATGTGGGTTGGCAAATTGCAACAAATTCAGTAACTGAGTCGTTCTGGATGCAGGTGTTGGCGAGACAGCGCACTAATTCCGTAATAAATTTATTAACGTACGCATATAGGGGCTTAATTGTTTTACGGAGCAGAAAGATTATAAATTAATTGCGAATGTGGCGTAACAGACCACGTTAACTTTATTTTCCAGTAAAAGAATGAATAAAAGTAATTGTGTAGGTTTTCTTCGTGACTTCGCCCATTTCTTTTCGCGCGAAGATCATTCAGCCGAAGATTTAGAGTTGCGCAACTCTGTTAAAAATCCTGAGCAACGCTTTCTGTCAGCTAACTAAATAGAGCGCGTGCCCAATGAGCGCACCACATTTTATGACAAACGGTTTGTTAGAGGAGAGAAAGTATTCAAAAACAAGCGCACGCACACCTCGCGCTTTCAGATTCCTTAGGAAATGCTAAAAGGAATTTTAAACTTTGAAAGTAGGAATGTTTAGCGAAATATAATGAGAGAATTCCTAAGCGGGGAATTTCTTTCTTAGGCTCTTTCATTTCGGAAGTGTTTTAATTTATGGACGCACTTTATAAATGCTGGTGACAAGTGCGGGAGGCAACGAATACCCTTTTCGTTTCAAAAACGAGAAATGTTCTTCGCAAACCCAAATATTAATGCCATCTCTCATGAACGCTGTTGGGCTCATTCATGACTCATCCTAATACCGGATGAAATACGGGGTGATGCGAGAAACAGGAAGCGGAGTATGTCCAAAAGAGCAGGGGAGACGAGTGCGGGCTGCTTGGGGAGGTCATTATTCAAACTCTATATAGCCGACACTATTTACATTGATACCACTCTTCGTTAATCTCTGTCGGTACGAAGACATAACGCGGCATTAAAAAAAAAGGGAAAAAAAAAAGAGGTAAACAGTGAGAAGGATCCCTCCCTCTTCGCGTCTTGATTGCTTCTCCAGACGTGGCCACGATCAGTGTCGGAGCACGTACAACAGATGTGCGTACATACACACATGTACACACACGGGAGGTCGTTGAAATGCTCTCGTGCGTTGTAGACACGTTGTCACTTGTCACTGCTATCACCGGGATGGAACGCATTCATTTTGGATGCGCGACGGGACATCCTGAAGTTCCTTTCAGAAGGGGTGGGGGGGGGAGTTTTCCTGAGATTATGTACTCTTAGGTGAGAATCAGTGGCGCATTCGCGAATCACGCAGACATTCAGCCACTTTGCAAACGTCTTGGTTGCACTTTGGTTGTCATGCTAGTCCAATGGTTGTTTCAAAGTAAAAATTCATTTAAGCCTAATGGTGACTTTTACACTTCTCATTATTTAAAATTAAATCAAATTGACAATTTCTCTATCTCTCTCTCTCACCTTCTGGAAAAGCTCGGGATTTCCCTTCCAGATGCCTGTCAGCTCAGTTTGAACACACAGTTTACAGACCCGATTGAACTCCCCCTTTTGCTTCGTGGTCTTCTTTCTTCCACTCGCCACAACCTTTGCTTCCATTGCTGATATTTATGGCTCCCTTTTAACCTTTTCTTCTAGCAGGCAACCTGATTACTTTCTAGGTGCTTCTTTTCGTTCAGTTTTTCACAGAGTGGACCACTTATGGTGATGACTAACATTTCCCCAACAGAAACTGGGTGGGCTGAAATCGGAGCGAAACTACCATACCGCCAGGTCTGCCACCGCTGAGGAGAGTAAGAGGGCCCTACAGCTATTTGGCATACTTCTTAAAGATCACGTGGGGCCATTCTGCAATCTGGCGGGGAGGTGGATCGCGCAGTTTCGCTTTCGGCTGGAATATTTGCACTGTTGGATTGAAGAGAGGCTTATTCGATTCTCCCTACGGCAAGTTTTTCATTTTTTGATGGTGGTTTTATGGGATTTTGTTTTAACCCCTTACGATATTATTGTGTTTGGACAAAAAATACTAAGCCCCTAGTGTATAGAGTGAGTTATTTCTGTAGCTTTTATATTATCAATATTTGAAATTTTTGTTCCTTCTCCTTTACTTTAACATAATTAACCAATCTCCTATTTTGTGGGTCCACAAATTCTGATCAAAGAAACAAGCAACTTGATTTTCATAGGGTTACGAAAACGTTGGACTTTTGTCCTTCGTGGGGTGATATGGGTGCAGTGGATTGCCACGTGTTCGAATTGCTTTTATTACACTTCCATGTGCATTTGGGTGTGGGTGAAGTGTACAAGTCTCGTCTGATTTTGCTATTTTATTCTTTTCAGTAGTATTCATTACTGCATGAAGGCAACGAAGGCAGAATACAGTGTTCACTATCGATAACGTGCCTTTTCAGCCAGTGCAAACACACGAGAAAGAGATTGCGTGACAGAGCACATCACGAAGGCTGACTTGGAGAGATCTTCATTGTCCGTCCAAGTCATGGAGTCAATCGTTTGACTGCACATAACTGGATACGCCACTTGTTTTCTCATTGTAATTGTACAATCAACAGAAATCAAGATTTGGCTACTATCTGATCCTCGCGACTAGCACAGCAGCTGCGAGATCCGTTCTTTGATGTGTGTGTGTATGTGTAAAAGGTCTAGATTCGAATTCCATCTTGACGCGAGAAACTTTTATAGACTTTTAAGGTACATATATAATACCGAACCTTAAACAGCGTAAATTTAAATAAACTTTTCAATAATGATAATAATTATTATTATTACAAGACACAATTATTCAAGTTTTCCTTAACGGCAGAAAAGTAGATTAATAAAATAAATTTTCTGGGATTTGCTATGTTATATTAAAACAGCTCAGTGAAAAGTCACTTCGTGTTTTTCTCCTTCTGTAGAACCGGATTTTCACAGAAACTACTTTTCCGAATACTGTACTTGGCGCCATGCGCACGTCATTGCATTGTAAAACCTGGCGAACCCTAGTCTCTGTCGGCCTACTGTCCTCATCAACTGTATAGAGAAATTCTTGGAAATCTTGGAAAAAATGGTCACTGCTCGTTCCATGTGGTCATTGATCAAATATAATCATATCAACTCGTCAAAATGTGACTTTCATACCGGTAGATCCACATTATATTTCAGACAAAAACCCAGATTGGTAAAATGTCGTCAGAAAGGAGTTTCACTATGGTTTATCTAGATATTGAGAAAGCTTTTTATACAGCTTGTTCTAAGGAATTCTGCCTAACTACACACACTAGGCCTAAGGGGCAATCTTCTCAAGTGCATACAGAACTTCCTCAAATATCGAACCTTCCAGGTCCGTGTGAAGTCCTTCATTCTCGCACTTTTACTCAAGAAGAAGATGTACGGTAGGGTTTGGCCTTAAGTGCTGCGGTCTTCATTATAAAAATCATTTCAGTAACTCAGAAGGTTCACCTACTGGTTTTAATACAGTACTCACAAAATGCTCTCGTCGACATTAATAACACTCATAAAATATGAGTATAATTAAGCAGAAAGTTCAAGTCACTATCAACAGCATGGGTCGCAAAAATTTTTTTCGTATATCCATTCAAAAAGCATTTGCTGTTCATTTCTGTAGAAAGCGATATCTCCATCCAGACCCGATTCTAAAATGCAGTGATCATGTGATAGCTATTATACCTAATCTCTGAATTCTAGGTTTTACTTTATTCAGAAAATTAACTTTCCTTTACCATATTAAACAGCTTAGAATGGTCGATTTGAAGAAACTAAACTAAACTAACCATCCTGAGAGTATTATCAGCTATCACCTATGGGGCCTATCGTCAGTCTTTTCCATTTATACCATGCTGTATTAAGATCACGGTTATATTATGGATCTCCAGTTTACAGCTTTGCTAAGCTAAGCACCTTAAAGTGGATGTGACATACGCATCGCTCTTAGAGCTTACCTCACATCTACCTTTTTGCCCAAGTTCGCTAACCTCCGCTCCGCTTTCGACGGCATAGTTTATTATTAAAATCCAATCGACTCGCCCAGTTTGGAGTTAATTATCTGTCCATCTTTTGGGCATTATCTTCCACTATCTGTCTCTGTTGCAAGGTCTCTTGATCTGCATCATCTGGAAAGAGGTCATCCTGTATTCTGTCCACTGAATCTGACCACGTAAGGGTTTGATTTTCATTTGCGATTTGACCCGCACTAGAAGTGCGGGTCAAATCGCAAAGATTCTTCTTGTCAGTAATAATTTTGAATACAGAATTCCAGAGCTCTCGGGACCCTTGCTCCTCCACATAGTTCTGCTATGTCTCTTGTAACTTAAAATGTCTCTTGTCTCGTTTGTGTCAGTTCTGAAGTCTACCAGAACACTGGTTTATTCACATAAAACATTTTTCAATCTATTTTCAGTATATTATTCAAAAATATTTTTATTCTAAATTAGAATGAAATTTTTTATTCTAAATCCGTATGCTAAATTCTTATCTTACATCTGCCCTATTAGTCTAAAGGCTCACTTTGAATGCTTTTATTTTACTTCAATACACTTTATCAATTCTTTTGGCTTAGGGCTCTCTTGGAATGCTTTTATTGTACAATATTGCAATTTATACACTCTTATTCAATATCCTTATCTTACATACTGTTGTAATTATTTTAAAGGCTGATGTAATGTTTAATCAATAATTTGATGGCATTATGATCTGGGACACTTTTCCTACCTTTTCATTCAAGCATTTTACTTTTAATTATTATTTATTTCATAAAATATTTTATATATATATATATATATATATATATATATATATATATACGAACGTGCCTAAAAACTGCTGTTTCTCAGTTAAATAATCAGCAGCTTTACATATTACTGTCTGCTCAGTATTAGTCATACACGCAGATATACATAGTTCAGTCCAAATATGGCATGTCGGTGCTGCTGTTCTTACAACTTCCATAATCATCAGCCGATTGCCTCCAAAGTGCAAATGGCGTCTTTGGAATCAATCGAATCGCATCAGTTTTCCTATAGTATCATGTTCAATGAACCTCTTACTACCATATACAAAATAGCCATGCAACAAAGAAGAGAACACCAAAACCACCTATTAATCGTATTTAGACCATTGAGGAAACGCAGTTTGTCCAGTTTTATTGGATCTCTAGCCATGTTGGCATAGCTGGTAATGAGTGGGCTTATCTGATTGGTAAATTCACCATGGAGCCAATTTACACCTCTTTTAAAGTTCCTTTTATCAACTATAAAAACCTTATAATGACTAGCATTATTAATCATTGGCAGAACACCTGTCGAAATCAAGAAGGAAAAGGCACAATATGGCCTTAGCAGCCCTTGTGCCATTAAACAATATACCAACAACAAGGAAATAAACCCTCTCCGTGTGGATTGAAAGAAAGAAGTTAAGCTTGCAAGATTACGCAAAAGTCATACACACCTTGCTTACTTTTACCTCCTTACTGTCTTCACTGTCACACTTCAGCTCACATTCCTGTATACCATTGTCACTTTCCACATTTCATGTTAAAGCAAGCATCTCAATCCACTTCTGCCCTGAAACTGCTATTGGATGATAAATATGACTTAGACGCATTGCCACCTTCCTGTAAAGGATGCAGTGTTGTCAGAATATCTGAAATCTGTATCTGTTATCGATTAGAAATGTCATTTCCACATTTGATCGACATTATGGACTTTAGTTGCCCTTGCGCCTTAACGCCTCTAACAACAACAACAATAACTGCAAACACAGCAATTTTCCTTGAAAACCTTGGTGTATCACTCCCCTTCATCCCCACTTTTCCCCGGTGGTGCGTTTCATATTTTAAACGTAATTGCGTAAATTTTTACACGAAATCAGAGTTTCGTAGCAATGCATTATACAGTGTTATATATCATCAGCGTAATTTATTCTTTGTGTTTTTTAATATCATAGGGTAGGTATAATAATATCTGATTAAAATTACTTTTAACTACTTAACTCGCCTTCTTTATCATTTCATCAATAGATGCTAAATTAGATCAACACGTCAGATGTTATAAATTATTATTTTTAAAAGTTAACATGCAAAGCTCATCTTCAGTCTTAAAATACTATGATCTTCAGGCACCACAACAACATAGAGGCCGCCATAGCCGAGTGGTCAGGCGTGTGGGTGCATAAGTACACGTGCTAAATACGGTTCGTCCCGGAGTATAAACAGAAAATTTATTTATTATATAGAGTATTAAACTTTTTTTCCATATTTGTTTGTTTTTACCTTTTTTGTTTGTTATTTATGTAGATAAATAACAAACAAAAACAAACTTTTTTTTTTTTTTTTTTTTTTTTGTTTGTTATCTACAAACTTAATTTATTTCGTACGTTTGCTAACTCGATGGCATTTGCTTGGAACATGCGCTCCAACATTTTAATCCATTAATTTTTCTGATGATTTTTAGACACGTTTGCATATATTCATAAAGTGCCCGTTGTCTTCACCATAACCGTCCGTTCATCTGCGTTTAATAACTCGATACCTAGTGGTTGAACTAATAGACATCAGATTTTTTTTTTCGTATATATATTACATAAGCTATTCACATACCATATATTGTAGTAAAGCACTGGATATTACGTTTGTTACTGTGCGCTGGTTGGAGGAACGAATGGACAATGTGTCACATGCGCAGAAACGGGCTCGCTTTTTTTCCCGTTATAAACTACTATTTGCTAACGTGCATGAAATTTAACGTACTGCGTACATTCTCTAACTTGTTTTTATTCTGTTTCCAGGTTTCCTGGTACATGAATAATGTCACCAATATCAGAGCGTCGATATCGTCTATGATTAAGTTAGAAAGCCTGGTTAGTATCATATTCTGCAGTCTGCTTTTCCAGTTTTTTTTAAGTTTGTATGCAGAATTGCCCTGTAGACGGTATGTTGGTGGTGAGTAACTTTGTTTTACAATCGTAATGACAAACTGTACAGAAGACTTCGGGAAAGTGGGACACCATGCGAGCCGGCCGATGGTTTATGTCCCTCCTCCCCAATAGGAGAGTCCATCCCACTTGATGAGAGACAAAGCTGTCTCTCAAGCCGAGATCAATGGACCTGTTCCCCGAGATAGTTATAATGGTTTCCCCACAATTCTTTGTAGTGGTCGATGTTAGAATCCTGTCGTAGACCAGAAGAGTTCTATATTTCCTCTTGAATTATTCCTTCTTTCCCCCCCCTTAAATCTCACATTACTTGTAAATTGCCCCTTGAATACACTTGTATAAACATAATACACTGGTGCAAATATGGTCTTAGATACTGATGCACAGTAAACCATCCAATCGTTGGGCCGATGCCCTCTTTGACGATGAGTCTACATTCGGTTTTTATAATAATTCTCTGCGTGTTCTCACCTGGAGAGAACGTGAAACGGCGCCACCGTAGCACACGCTTCTTGATTAGACCGGGGTTCGAGTCCGTCACCATCAAATACGGAGGATGCGGAAAGGTCAGGGCATGACCACCGCATATCCCCGAAGCAATATGGCCTTAGTTGCTAATGCTCCTAAAAACCAAATAACAAACAAACAGAACGTGAAACGTGCTTCCATCCTTGTGGCATCAGAGAAAGGAACCACTATCGTGGCAATGGTTTTATGGTCTGTGAAGGCTTTGTGAAAACGACCGCAGCGATTTTCACATCTTTGAGGGAGGCACTTTGACTGCACAGAAGGTACTGAAATGAGATCCTATAGCCGAGCCGACTTTGCAAAGACCCTATAGGCTACGGCTACGAATCTATTTTCATTGATCATAATGCTCTTCTGCATAAGATTCGATTAGTCGCTGAATGTGTGTATTCTTCAAATGGAGTGTCCAACCAGATTTGCGGACATAATTCCATTGCGACAGTCTAGTCAGGGAGATGAACTGGGGCACCTCGTCCTCTTTCCCGAACCCTCCATGGGCTAAGATCTACTTTTGTAGAGGAGTCGGATTGTTTTACATTTTTTCAAAAGGTATTATCATCGGTTCTGTACATCTAAGAGATTTAGATATATAAAAGATATACGCCAGATTTTATGGTTGTACCTTAGCTTTTGGATACTGGTGTAATATACAATTGGTTAGCTGATTTCGCGTGGTCAGTTATGCTTAATATAACTGTTTTCGAATTTATCATTATTTTTAGGCGCTCATGGTCATATCGATTTTAGGTAAGTGTACGACTTTAAAAATTTCAGGACGGCCTGCTGATGGTTCTATTATTTTGTGACTTCTAGATGGAACATCCGTTAGTCTTATCGCCGCCCCTTGAAGGAAGTTAGGAGCCGCAGATTCCTAGCTTCATTTTCTTTTCTGCTTTTTTTATTTTCTTATTTTCCGTTTGTGACTAGGATTGGCTCCTCTCTCTCTCTCTCTAACCTTTGACAACATTTGCCACTTTTATTTTATTCAATTTAGGTTTGTCATTTATCATGCTAGCAAATGCTTCTTTGCTGGGTCAGTGAGAAGTCTTTTTTAATTTGTTTAACTGTCCATATAAGAGAGAGAGAGAGAGAGAGAGAGAGAGAGAGAGAGAGAGATCCTGTACATTCGTATTATGAAACAAAGGTCCTTGACTTCGCAGGAATGCAAGAAAGAGCTAAAAAGAGTTCGTTGAAGTACTTTAGCATGTGGTAAGGCCATGTGCTACTTATCACAGTATCATATGTGCAGGGGTTGCACGTTCGTGATCTCTGAGTGAGAGAAAGAAAAGGTAGCGGAGCAGATAAGATGAGAATAAGAGACGCAACTGACGCTTAAGCGGTCTGAGTGGCGTAGTAAGCTTGAATATGGGTACCCTTCTTGGAACAAAATTATTATTTTTTTAACGCCACCGGAGCGGTCACTTCTATTCGTAGGGGGGGTGTGTGTATTTTGATTATATGGGCGTCCATTAGTTAATCCCAGATTAACTCACGGAGAAAACCCGTAATCCCTCCGCCTGAGATCAACTTACTACAGCCTCGATTAAAAAGGACTCGAAATTCCTCCAGTCATCGATGGAAACTGACGTTTTGAAATAATCCGTTAAGTACATTATGTATATGTGTTGCAGATGTATCACAGTATAATAGTTTGTCACTCATTCAAAAAGAGTCTGGGTTCCAGTCCGGCAAACAGTTGGACTAATTTCATGAAGGCTTTATTCGGGATTGTAGGTTACCAGTTTTATTTATTTAATAGGTAGTACATTCAGGGTGCATTTAAAATATATACAGCTTGTGGGGGAAGTCGTTTATTATAATGTCTTTGATGGCACTAAGTATTTAGTTGACATTTCACTCGTCAGGTGATGTCCTTCAGAGATTCAGCAGCTGACAAGCGTTTTCAAGAGTTTACTTCTGTAAAACTTATCTCGCAGTATTTATCCAGTTGTATATACTTAAGTTATTAAAGATTTGAGTATTGGTTGAAAACATATCTCTCGGAGAATTGGGTTTTGTAACAGTAAGCTGAAAAGGGAGGCATGAGTCAGGACTATCTTTTAGTTGGACAATTCCCCGCGTTATTCTGATTTCCTAAGTTTTGTTTGATTTTGATACAGCAAGTCCATCACAGCACATGGCTAGGGGAGGAATATGATACAAAGGAAATAAAATAATCGAATACATAGCAGATTTCATATCAAAATTGACAAAGAATAGTAATTATACTTATAAATTGATAAATATTTTGAAGAACAGCACATTTGGATTTCAGTTACAGTTACTGGGTTGAAGGCAGGTTTTTGTGTTTTTATTTCTCTTCATTTTATAGAATATCTGACTACTGTAGGCTTCAGAGTTGAGTAACCTTTTGCAGTCAATGTTGTGATGATTTAGGAGATGAAGGAATGCATTGGGGAACATTCTGCCCATTTTTTTTGAGCCTGGAGAGGTTGGATTTGAGTTGTTGGTTTCTTGAATTTTCTCTGTTGGGAGCAGCTATTATATTGGCTAAGTTTGGTGAATCGCATGCAGAAGTAATTAATTTTGCAAGAGGCATGACTCCAGACTCGTTGATCATCTGTTGCAGAGGCTTTGTTTTTAAGTTTTAATAAAGCTGTTCCTGGGTATTATATGCGGAAAACGACGCTTACTATTGAGCTATCTAAGAACTCGGTATTCTAGGACAAGGAATTTCTTGACAGTTACTTGAGGAGCACCAGACCATATTTCGGAAGCATAGGACAGAATGGGAAATATGCATCTTTGAACATGCCCTAATGATTGTTTCTTGTGTGATTAACTATTTTGCTTTTTGAATTTTTTGAGCAACATATAAATAGTGGGCATTAAGGGGGAGAGATTTTATCAAAAACAACTCCAAGGTCTTTGTGAGCTTAGACATTTGGGATTGGAACATCTACAATTTTTATTTATATGTGGTTTGGTTGTTGGGTTGGGAATAAGTAATTTGAGCAGATTTGCTTGCATTTATAGTCAGATACTTGATGATTTCAAAACTCTGTAAATTCGCATCATGGATAACTTTGCGAATATCATCACTGGCTTTGGAGATTACAAATAACTTGAAATCATCGGCATATGCCAGTAGATTATGATTTTCTTGTAGAAGTAATTTAAGAGATGCTGAAAATATTGTACAGGAGAGAACACCTCCTTGAGGTTGTACAAAAATTCTCGTACAACCTGTTGAGGTTGTACGAGAATATTGTCTATACTAGCGGGGAAGAGGAGAAATCTGCGATTTAGGACTGTGCTGAAGATAGGAAATAATCATTGTGTCAAGGAGAAAATGATTTTTTTGTATTTCAAAAGCTTTTTTGAGATCTGTGTTGTCGAAAGCACCTTTGATGTCTAAGTAAAATACATCGCATTGTGCCTTATCTTGAAACGCAGTTTGGATGCGCACAATGGCGTCAGCAAGGCTAGTTGTGGAGCGTCCTCTAGGACCAAAATGCATGTTGATATTAGCGAAGATTGTATGTTGAAGATAATGGGAGCATGGTTTATTCCAATAATTTTAGTAATTATTGACGAAACAGCAATTGGTCGATAGCCGATATGGTTATTACTGCAAGCTTTTTTAGGAATCATCGTAATCCTGAAAGTTTTCAATTGTCTTGGAAGGAATGGCTGGGAAACGCACCTGGAAATGATATGCACTAACGAATCAACTATGTATGCGCTGCACAACCTAATAATACAACTAGGAATGCCGTCAGGGCCTTCACTGCTATTAATGGGTAATTGGTTAATTACATGCTGAACTGTATTCTTGTTCACAAGTTGGTTAATTAGCAGGGCTTGACCGAGAGACATATCATGTTGCACGCTATCTGCTTGTTCATAAGAATTGAATTCCTTAAATCTGTTTTGCATACCTTCATTGCAAATGCAGAATTGCTTGTTTCCATATTGCATCTTATCCATTCGAAAACTAGATCGTGTTGTAAGGTAGCTGTTGTTTTTGTAGAAAGTGCTCTTTTATTGTGCTTTAGCGTGGACATAACAATTTTTGTGCGACCGAGGTTTTTTTTTTAGTTGAAACAAAACTCTGATCTTTTTATATTTTATATGTGCTGATGGAGTGCCGTATTTCTTCCACTGTCTGTAGCATTTTTGCTTACTTTTAAGGTTTCAGGTGGGATTTGAACCAAGGCTTGGAGTGTAAAGATATTCTCACAAGTTTGGATGCCGACTCTGTTTGCAGTTGATTCAGTCATTTTATAATAAGAAAGGTAGCGTCCTGTATAGGAATATTTTTGAGATAGTCCCATGGGTAGTATTTTAAGAGCTGCAAAAACTTTTTGAATTTAATTGATGATATTCTTTTTGGTGATTTCCAGAGGAGGGCGAGGATTCCCGCAGCAAATTGTTGCTTGTAGTTCGTGCTGGGTGGAATTACTCTCTCTCTCTCTCTCTGATTTCTGATCTATTAATATTGCATTACCGATTTTCTACTTAAATTAGAGTGTGCGCAAAAAAGTTTCCTGTTGCTTTTAAGGCTACCACAGATCTTAACGGTTCGTTGCAATATCAAGCCATTGAAATTCGTTTAATGGCACTGATTGTAAAAATTGATTACAAAATACAGTTTTATATTACCAATTAATTATAAATTACCAATGAAAAAAAAATTAGGATAAACGGTACTAACAATGAATAATTTATGTAAGGATTGCTGATTTTTGAATTCAAATTTTGCCAGGCCTCCTAATGGACCGAAGCTCAATGGAAAGCGCCGGTACGGTAAATTACACGCATTAGTAATGTCATGTATACATACTTGATTATAAAAAATAAAATGTTTTATTAACAAGGGTTCCATTTTGTAAAATTTTCTATTTTAACCCCTGAATTTTATGAAAGAATTTTGTGATTACTCTTTGGTCTTATTAGCTTATTTAAATAACTTATATTCTCAATTCAGATTGCTTTATTTCAACATTGTTTTGTATTCCGCTCAGAATAATTTTATTGCTAATACTGTTTTTCACTTTGGCCGCACGATTATTTTGTGATTATATTATGTCTCTGGTGTACGAAACAGCATTTTAAAGCCTTTTGCGTATAATTTCATTTAATTATTTTACTTGTAAACGTCGTATTCGTTTTTGTGGTCTACTGTACATAAAGTTGCAGGTACTCCCATATACAGTATTTAAATTGTGCTTAGTTATTTGATTTCTTTGTAGGTAAAAAAAATACACACGCACACGAAATATTCTCCACGAGAATTCTAATTATAACATAATTCAATTATAATTGCGGTGCCTATCAATCAGCTATAGAAAAAATAGATCACGAATTTAAATTTGATGAAGGTTGAACGCTTATACTGCATGATTCAAAACACGCACAACAGGAATATCAGTAATTAAAATGCGTTAATTCTTTTACGATCAGATTATCTAATTAAAACAATTATGATAGTAATTAATGTTGTAAACATCCACCATCTTTTCATTTTATTCGATGATTCAAACATATGTAAAATTTTTTTTAAAACAAATGTTTGAATCAAGAATAAACTAGTTAAACATTTTCTGGTGGGAGCAAGGAACTGTCCTCTCCCGGGCGGGGGTAGCTCCCGTAGGAGAACCTTGAAAGTTCAATACCCCAAAAACGGGGCATCGAAATTTCAAGAAACGAGAAGTGTAATTGTGTAACCTCTTGTGTGTTCTTCGGTCGATTTTAGGTCTGTGAGGACTGTCTCAGACTCCAGAGTCTGAGATCGACTAACTCAGCACCGAGTGGAAGAAGGCAGGAGAACTTCCTGAATACCTTCTGCTGGATTCGAATCCAGGCCCTTCCACTCTGCGAACAAGCACGCTACATTTTTGCTAACGGGGACCACACGAATGGCGAGTTTGCACTCGCTATTCGTGTGGTCAAGTTATATGCTTTACAGTTTCCCCGTAATAGTGGGATCGTTATAGGTATATAACTCATCTTGCAATACTACAAGCAGTAGCATCATAAGATGAATCATCGCATCTACAAGCACAATTTAAAATTGCGAAACCCAAATATCATTAATTCTCTTACTTTTAGATTATGCAATTATAAAAAATTATAAACAACACTGAAAATGTCGAACTTCTTGAATACATGCATGAATCTTTTCATATTCGATAACATCTGAAATTGTTGATTTGTTTGGTTCTAGTGAATCTTGATATTTGCTCGATGTTCGCATTTTTATTTGTGCGATTTTGGATGAGTTTGTCTAACCTTACAACCACTTCTCGGCATGGGAGAGTGTTGCCAAAGATGTGGTTTTGTACGAATTGCGTATGATTATCAAAATGAGACAAACAGATTGTTCATGGATGTCCTTAGTACTTTTATATTAGATTGTTGCAGTATCACAGATTTCTGGAAGTTTTCACACCGGTCTTCAAATACCGTATACAAATTCAGCTGAAATATTTTCTTACATATTTCGGGGAGATAAAATAATCCTAAAACTGATTATGATTAAGTAATGGGGGGGGGGGAACAGACTGAAAATAAAATATTATCACAGAGCCCAGTTTGTAAGATCCTGTAGAACATATTTGGCTTTGGATTCATTCTCTTGAACTTCCGCTGATAATAATAATAGTAACATCTTCCATATGCAATGTGCGTTTGAAAAATTTCTAGTTAGCCAGTCGTTTAATACCAGATTCATTAGCATTAGTAGAGGCATTTGATGCAAGAAAGCAAACTTATGCAGCATCAGCCAAAAAAAAAAAAAAAAAAAAAAAACCACTTCCACTTCACCTCTCCGTTCGTTCAAAATACCTGTCCAGCTGAGCCTTAAACTTATTTAGGCTATCAACCTCCACCACAAGGGATGGAAGTCTGTTCCACCAACCAACCACCCGCTGGCTAAAGGCAAATTTCCGCACGTCTATCCTACATCTGTCTTTCCTCAATTTGAATTTATGCCCTCTCAGGTGATTTTTCTGAGCTAGAGGAAGAATCCCATCAGCATTGAGCATGCTTAAACCATTCAAGGCTTTATACACCTCTATCAGATCACCTCGCTGGTGCCTAGTCTCCAGACACTGTAATTTGCAAAACTTAAGCCTTTCTTCGTAAGAGCACCCCTTTGTTCCATTCACTAATCTTGTTGCCCTTCTCTGTACTCGTTCCAGCAGCTCTACATCCTTCTTGAAATGAGGCCTCCAGACCTGTATACTGTACTCTAGGTGTGGCCTGACCATTGCCTTATACAATGGAATAATCACCTCCTTATCCCTGCTGGAAAAATTCCTGTATATCATTGACAATACTCCATGAGCTACTCTTGCAGCCCGTCTGCACTGCTCAGAGAACTTCATATCTGCCTGCACAATCACCCCCAAGTCCCTTTCATTCTCTACCACTGTCAGTGTAGTACCACAGAGTTGATACGTTGCTCTGGGGTTGCTTTTTCCCATGTGTAGTACTTTACATTTGTCAATGTTAAACTTCATTTGCCACCTCTCAGCCCATCTGCTCAACCTTTCCAGATCCTGTTGCAGCAGCATAGTGTCAGTAGTGTCCTTGACAACCCTGCCAACCTTTGTATCATCTGCAAACTTGGACATTAAGCTTGATATACCATCATCAATATCATTTATAAATACAGAAAACAATAATGGACCCAACACTGAGCCCTGAGGGACTCCACTAATAACATTAGTCCACGATGAGCAGTGTCCATTGATTACCACTCTCTGTCTTCTCCCCCTCAACCACCCCTTTATCCATAGCAGCAATTTGCCTCCAATGTCACACTGCTCCAATTTGTGTAGCAGTCTTCCATGTGCAACAGTATCAAATGCCTTTCTAAGATCCAAGTATATAATATCAAAGTTATTCCCTGCATCCAGTTCTTTTGTGACTGCATCATAGTATCCAATCAAGTTGGTCAGGCAAGACTTCCCCTTAACAAAACCATGCTGTGTCTGAGCTATAACTGAAGTCTTGTCTAAATGATCCTGCAGTGCTTCTTTAACCAGTGCCTCCATTAATTTTCCTGGAACAGAAGTTAAGCTCACAGGTCTATAATTACTTGTGTCAGCCTTTGATCCTCTTTTGTGAATTGGGGTCACATTTGCACATTTCCAGTCTATGGGTACCTCCCCTGAGTCCAAGGAAGCTCTCATAATTATGGCTAAGGGTTTGCTTACTTCCTTTGCTGCCTCCTTTAATATAACTGGATAGATCCCATCCACCCCGGGTGCCTTTCTTGTGTTTATCTTCAACAGTTTCTCCTCCACTTTACTCCCAGTTATTTCAAGATTCTGTAGCTTACTGCTAGAGTTGAATACACCTCTGGCATTCCCCTTGCTGAATAACTCCTCATGTGTGAATGTCGATGCAAAATATTCATTTAGTTTGTTAGCTACCTGAGCAGGATCATCAACAGTTGACCCATCAATATCAAGTGGACCAATCTGATTCATCCCCTTTCTTCTAGAGTTTACATAAAGAACTCTTTGCTGTTTTTCTTTGCATCCCTTGCCAAGGATTTCTCGTAATCTGCCTTCGCCTGCCTAACCTCCTTTGTAACTTGGTTGCATATCAACTTGTATCTATCATAGGCTTCTGTGTCATGTGTTAATTTGTAAGTATCCCATGCATTTTTCTTCTCTGCCATATGCCTCATTAGTTCATCAGACATCCATTTTGGCCTAAACCTTGAACAATATTTCTTAGTTGGTATGTAAAGCCTAGTAGCTTCCAAGATAAGTTCTTTGAATGCTTCCCATTTTGAATTTGCTGTTGCTAACATCATCAGTTGGTCCCACTGTATAGAATTTAAATACTGTCTCAGTCCATCGTAGTCGCCTTTACGGAAGCAATAACCCTTCCCTTTACCCCTAATGGTAGTTACCTCTTTCAGTAAATCCCACTTCAGCACACTGTGATCACTGCCACCTAGTGGTTCATTTATCTGCAGATTCTTAATGCATGAAGAATCACTGCTGATAATCAACTCAAGAGTATTACTCCCTCTAGTTGCCTCCCGAACATGCTGATGTAGAAAACAATCATCCAATAAATCCACAAAAGCCCTGCTAGTGTGTGAGTAACCAGCCCCCAAATTCCAGTCAATATCTGGGAAATTAAAATCTCCCATTATAAGACTCTCTGATTTACTGGCCCACTCTATTTCCCTGTACAGTTCCTTATTATACTCATCAGAGTCATTAGGCCTATAGCACACTCCTACTCTCAATTTTGATCTCCCAATGCTTATGTCACACCAAACTGACTCAACACTGCACTGTCCAGCGATGTCGACTGGCTTCACTTCCTTGGTTTTTATGTGTTTCTTAACTAATAGCATAACCCCTCCCCCCCTTCCTATCCTGTCTATCCTTTCTGTAGACGTTGTACTCCCCAAATTGCATTTCTGCATCCCTTATATCTGTGTGACACCACGTCTCTGATATCCCAACAATATCTGCCTTTGATGTTTTGAGCAATACCTCAAATTCATCAAATTTATTTACTAAACTCCTAGCATTGGTGTACACGCAAGTATACCTGCACCTGTTTCTATTCTTAGCTACCCTAACACAACCCATGTGTTTACTTGTACCGCAATGGCTCCCAGCAGTCTCTGAAATACCATGCATCTTGTTTTTCAGGCTTCTGCTCATTCTGATAGAAGCAGTGCAAGAATCTCTTTCACCTCTGCCAGTGGCTACTGTCAATCTATTGGTCTTTGTCTCCCCCCAAGCTAGCAGTTTTCCGACCCACCTAACACTGCCTCGATAGCATCAGCAAATATTCTTGCACCCTTTCTATTTAAGTGTATCCCATCCCTGTAGAAGCAATCTCTCCTGTTAACAAGTACAGTCCAGGCTGAAAAAAATTCTACCCCTTGAGCCTTGCACAATCTTTCCAGGGCCAAATTGATCGACAAGGCTCTCATCATATACTCCCTCCTATCGTGTCTGTGCAGAATTGCAGACACTTTCAAATTCAACCCTAATTCTCGGCTTTTGTTCAACAGTGACCTGTACTTGTTAAGTAATTCTGCCGGTCTCCTACTCTTAATATCGTTAGTGCCAACGTGTACAACTATATCACCTGATTCCACATCAGAAGTCCTAAAATGGAACCCTGGGAGCACCCTCTTTAACAGCTCTAGTAATAAATTGATGCTTAGATTTTATTAGAACTTGTCTGTTCTGGAAATAGTTTCAAACTAAAGAGAAGAGTTGGTAGCTACAGTTTGCAGTTCTTAGTCGTTTGAGAGCGCTTTCCCACCAAAGGGAATCGAACGCGCCCTCGAAGTCAATAAAAATAGCCAGTTTGTATTTGGCTGTTGAGGAGTTGATATGTCTTCACAAGAGCGTCCCGGAGAAAATCCGCATTGTTTGTTTGGTAACAGCTGTTTGTCATAGAACAGTTTCTGGATTCTGAGAACTATTAATCGTTCAAGTAATTTTCCCATGTTGGCAAGTAATGCAATCGGTCCGTTCGCTTTTGGGTCAGAGAACGGTTTTTCAGTTTTGTGGATTATACGCGGCAAAGCTATTTTCCAAGCTACAGTGAAAATTCCCTCCGAGAAACATTTGTTAAGCATTTCTAGAATACTGTTAGAAAATATTTTTACAACTTGATGATGAAAATATTTTTAATGAGGTCACTGCCAGGACATTTAGAAACATTGACCTTTTTAAAGGCTGTTTGTAATTCTTCCAGTGACTACGGAGGTGGTCACTGGAACAATTAGTAGTGGCAAATGATGCAGGGAAGCAAGCTTACACTCATGAGCTAAAATATTATGACCACCTGCCTAAAAGTGTTAGGTCACCTTTCGTCGTGATAACCGCTTGCACCCGGCGTGGCAGGACTCCACGAGAACGCAGAAGGTGTTCTCAGCTGTCCTGGACCAGCTGGACAGAAGGGCGTCCCGAAGTTTGGCAACGTAACGAGGCACTGGCGAATGCTGCGTTCCACCGCATCCACAAATGTTCGATGGCGTTGATGTTGGGGGAATTTGGCGGCCAAGGGAGCACACAAAATGCTTGGACATGATCCTAGAACTATATTCCTGCACGTGCGGGCCTTGTGATACGTTGTCTTGTTTAAAGCGTCCAGTGCCATCTCGATACACGGTCACCACATAGGGCAAAACTTGATCCGAAACAATGAGGAGGTAGGTTCTGGAGGTGAGGGTGTGTTCAGCGATGTCCGTGATACCATCGCCGCCGGCCCAATGTGCAGTCTAGTTGCACAGTTGGATAATATTCAAGTATTATTATTAAAGAAAGCTGTTGAGTACATTTCAGAACAGTCTAGCGAGATAACATTCCTGTATGAAACTTAACTGTGAAACCCTGAAAGCTTAAACAGCGAAAAATATAAATAATATTAAATGAAATATAATTCTAAGAGAAATCTTCAGTAACTTTTACCAGTTTTCCTGCAAGGAACGGTTGACTCTTTATCATCAACTCCGACAACTACATGGTTAGAAACTTTTATATATATTCAGTGACTATTACTAATATAAAATAACACTAATAATACAATACTATAATATAATGCAATATAATACTAATACTAACACTAGGTGGCAGATGACTCTCATCACTATTTTGCTTATTGGAGGCTTGAAGTGGTGAAACCCATGTTTAGTCACCAGAGCAAAGTTTCCGGCATCCCCGTCTCCTTAAACCCATGAACGGTGCTATAAGTAGTATAGGTTTTGATACCTTTCGTGTTTTTGGTTTTCATTAAAAAAAAAAAAAAAAAAAGCCTTAGCTTTTCTAACTTCCTTGGTCACTTGATTGCAGACTATTTATATCTACGGTAGGCTTCTGTATCACTTGATAATTTATATGCATCCTATCCATTTTTTTTTTCGCTGACACAAGTCTCATCAGATATCCGCTTAGGTCTTAGTCTTAACAGTATCTCTTAATCGGTATAAAAAGCCCTAGGAGCTTCCAAGATTACTTTCTATTTAAAATGTGCTGTTGGTAACATCAGTTGGTCCCACTGTACAGAATTTAAAAACTGTGACCACTGTAGTGAACTTTACGAAAGCAAAAGCCCTTCCATTTGCCCTTGATGATAGTTACATCTTTAACTAAATCACATCAATACATTATGTTCACTGCCACCTAGTGGTTCTTTTATGTTCAGATTTTTAATGCACGAAGAGTCGCCGCTGATAATTAAATTAAGAGTATTACTCTCTCTGGTTGTCTCTCTCTCTCTAACATGCTGCTGTAGAAACCAGTCATCCAATAAATCCACAAAATTTTTACTAGTCTGTGAGTGATCAACCCACAAATTACAGTCAATATCTGGAAAATTAGAGTCCCCATTATAAGACATTCTGATTTGCTGCCCACTCTATTTCTCTGTACAGTTCGTTATACTTATCACAGTCATTAGGCGTATAACACACTCCTACTCTAATTTTTGCCTTCCACACCAAACTGACCCAGTGCTTATGTCACACCAAACTGACTCAGCATTGCACTGGCCACCCATGTTGACTGGATGCGCTCCCTTAGATTTTCTGTGATACTTAACTAAGGCATAATACCTCTCGTGTCCTGCCTGCCCTTTCCGTACATATTGTAGTCCCTATATTCAAATTCAGCATCGTTTATGTTTGAATGGCACCATGTGCCTAATATCCCTACAATACCAGCATTCGATAACTTAAACAGTACTTCAAATTCATCAAATTTATTTTTTTATTTCATCAAAATTTCATTTTTTCATTATTCATGAAATTTATTTACTATGCACCTAGCATAGTAAATAAGAGTTACACTTCTTAACGTAGAGCACAAACCCTTCCTGTTCTTTTTGTGCACATTGTACTCCCCTTATTCAAATTTTGCATCCCTTATGTCTGAGTGACATCATTTCTCTGATAAACCTGTGGCTGTAGACTACTGTTTTTATCTCTCCAAGTTTTCCTACCCACTTAACACTGCCTCGATAGCATCAGCAAATATTCTGGCACTCTTAATTAAGTATATCCTTTCTCTGCAAAAAACACATTAGTAAAAATTTTTCTCCATGAGCGTTAGTCTCTCCAGGTCCGGATTTATTGACAAGGCACACACCATGTACTCCCTCCTATCATGTCTGGCAAAATTGCAGACACTTTCAAATGTAATACAAACTCGCGACTTTTTCTGAACATTGCGATGTACTTGTTAATCGTCAGATATCATGCTTTGCCAATTTGTACAACAGTATTACCTTTTGTGCCCTTAAAAGATGATACTACCCTATGATGTCATCAACTTTTGCTCGTGGCAGACGTACCCTGGTCCTATTCCACCTATCCTTTTACACAATAGATTTTCTGTTTCCCTAACAATAGAGTCACCGACAATAACCACCTCCTGTGAGACCTATGCCTTTGGGATTGCTGCTGTGTTGTCTGATGTGTGAGTGTAAGCTTTGGCATAGAGGTGGGCAACTGAGTGAGCTTGATCGCCTCTGTTTTAATTCCTTCGAGAGCATAAACTCTGTTCTTCAAGCTCTGATAAACGCCCATCAGAACGCCGAGTTCTCGCTTAATTTCCTCACACTCTTTCTACCTAACATACACAAAACATCCCCTTTGCTGCATCATGTTCCATTCCAGATAGATCCGCAAACATGTAATAAGTAGCTTATTTTGTAAGGCCGTGATTTTGCCCATAAGCTGATTCTGACAAGCTGTAATGAAAGATGTCTAATTCTGAGACAGACTCACTTGATTCCATACTCCTTGGCGCCATTAATAGGATCATCCAGGACTCTGTTTTTGGGAAACTCTGAAAAGACTCCCAGCACTCCGAGGATTGCCATTAAGCATCGTACACGTGCCCAACCTTCACGTGTGGGCACTGATTCCCTGTTCCCTCTTCAAACTGTCACAGAGGAAACTTGCATCAATGATAATTCGAAACAAAACAAGCAAGATGAACTTGCCATCCGTGATGGCTCTCTCTCTCTCTCTCTCTCTCTCTCTCTCTCTCTCTCTCTCTCTCTCTCTCTCTCTCTCTCTCTCCCTCATGATGCAAAATCAAAAATGAACCGAGTTTGCCTCTCAGCAAACGAATCGAATTACTTCTGAGGCAAGAAGCAAAATTATAAACATTTGGACGAAAACGGAAACTTTTTTTTTTTTTTAACTTACATGTTGCTAATGAAGGATATAAGGCTCAGATAGACCTGCTTTTGAATGAGCGGAAAACAAATGAAATGCAACAGCGTCTCCCCCCCCCCCCTCATTTGCCAGACGCTGAGGACACTTAAAGCGGACCAGTCACCATTGCAACCCAGCAAATCAAGACCATCTCCCAACAGAGAGCAGAATCTTGTTGTCATCAGGCCCACGGATGTCGTCCCTATATGCGTATGTTTATAAATTTATTACGAAATTAGTGTGCTATCTCGCCGACACGTGTATCCAGAACGACTCAGTTACTGAATATGTTGCTATTTGCCAACCCACATCCATTCCTTCGCAATTATTTACCGATCGTGTGCGTCTAATGCAGCGATCAATTTATGCACTCTTAAGGTACATAGTTTTTATGGCCTACATCATTTCAAATACTCCCCATTTCAAATGATCAAAGCATACTTTTACAGCATTACTACTTAGCAAACAAGGGCAGAACGGTACTTGTACGGTGTTATCCTCGGTGGATGTCTCCGTAATAACCTGCATGCGTTCATGAGGGTACACACAAACAACAATTTGTGCTGCATCACGGAATCCCCTCTCTTTATCGCAGAGACGAAAGAAGAAAAGAAAAAAAAATCGTCGGATCTATTTCCCTGTTTAAATTCGTAGCGAAGATCACAGTAATAGCAAGATGTCGCATTTACAGACCTATGTTTGCAATTCACGGGTCAAAAAAGTAAGGAAAATCCTTCTGGCGGAAGGCCACAGAAGGCATTGAATGGAGCTTACTGGGAACGGTGGGAGATCGTTGACCAACACCATTAATACACGAGTCGGAAGAAAAATAGGATGCTAGCAGGTCAGCTTTATCTTTGGCTGAAGTGACAATAGAACCATCTGGTTTTGACAGAGGTGAGCAAACGTTGCGGCCTGTAGCTTTGGCAAGAGACCGAATGCTCGGCCACCATTTGGACAAGAAGCAAGTTTTCTACTCTTAGCCTGTTCAAAATCTAGTTTGGACTGATTAATAACTGCTTTATAATTGTTGCGAGCTTTTGTGTAGGCATAAAATGAAACTGAAGATTTGGAAACAAGCCAATTACGATATGCAACATTGTTATGTTGAATAGCCTTAGCACATTTATTGGAAAACCAAGGTTTATTAGATAAGGGATGAGATTTTAAGGTGGAGTATGAAATAAAGCATTCCATCCCTACAAGAATAATTTCACTGTTACGATCTGAGCAAATGTTGACATCAGAAGTTTTGAAACAGTAATCTAACCAAGGAAAATAAATCTCGCAGATCATCCCAGTTTGCATTCTTGTAATGCCAAATAACACGAGGTTGCGAATAGCCATGAGAGAAAGGCTCCATTTGAGAAGACACCATCACCAAGATGTGATCTGAGGTGCCCAGAGGACCATTCGCCTTGACCGTGACTTAGAAGGGGTGTTTGTGAGAAAAAGATCAAGTGTGTTGGCTGTGTGGTTAGGATTGTCTAGTATTCTGGTAGGTAAATGAGCAATCTGTGCGAGGTAATTAGTAATAGCAAAAGGCTCAGTATCTCAACCAGCTGGGTCCGCGTGACTAGAAGAAGGAAGCTAGCTGGAGTTGTGAACATTAAAATTTCCGAGGAAAATTACCTCACCGTTAGGAAATTCGGACTGGAGAAAGTCAAGTTTCAAAGAGTTCCAAGTGATTGGTATAGTTGGGAGAAATAGAGGCAACAGAGGAATTTGACCGAAGGCGGTAGAGAGATTTTAAGCCAGAGAAGATTCCAAATTACTAAGTCTCTGACAGCGAATATCAGAATGGACATATATACACAAGTGCCACCTTTGAAGCGAAAGGAATCATACAAAGAATAATTCGGACAACTGAGATTAGTAGTGGTTGAATCAACCGATGCCAGAGATTCTATCAGAAAAGGTACATTGGGTTTGGCAGACTGTAAGTGAAAATGGACATCATGGAGATTAGAACTGAGACCATGTATATTTGTGAAATGAACGAGGAAGTGTTTGGGAGGTTTAGATGATTTCGCAAATACGTTTGCTCTATTAGTTTGACAATTCATGGTGCATTCAGTAGTAAGAAAAGATTGGGCGGGGACATGCTGTATGAAGTAATAGAATTTTTGGATATGGCTTACACATGGCTAGAATATACCCAGCTCCTTGACATAACGTGGCTTCGACAATGCACTCTCCCGCATAGACACTACTCAGACTCCCTCCAGTCACTATCTGGCAGAGTAGAGAATTACCAATAGGTTCGGTCCGGTGTACTAACTAGCGACCGTCCTGCAAACACTGTTTTAGAGCTGTACCCTCGAAATGTAAGGAAGATTGCACGGTTTTCGTGGTTGTTCCCTCATCCTGCTGTACAAGGCGGTTTACTTGCTTATCATTTGTTATGGGGCTGGTGATTGGGCTTACAAGGCAAAACTTGTCAGGAATTCAAAGAAGCTACAATCTGCCCTCCAGTTCTTAGTGGGTTTCCTTCCCTTTGATCTGCAGGTAATCCGAAGTGGGCTATCCTATTGTCTTAAGAAAAGTATTCCAACCACTACCCTAACTTACAGTGTGAACCTGGCAATTGACCCAACAATTTAAAAAAGAAACGTCTAAAATCACGTTTATCACATCTGGCAAGCATGTTGGACTTTTATCACACCGGGCCACTCCTAAAGGTCTCGTCACAAAAAGATTCATTTCCCAAATTACCTCCACCAGCCCTAAGTCCCCCCCCCGGTCTCTTTACCTCCTTTATTCTCACTTGCCATGGCTTCCTAAACGCCAAAATTCCCGAACTTGGCGTCATTGATGATCCTCACTGCTCCTGTGGGCTCCCACGAAGCTGGGAGCTTATTTTATACCACTGCCTAAACTACCCCGACTCCAGATCAACTACATGTTACTACATCCATCAGGACAAGAACACGTTTTCCTCGGTGATCAGAACAGTTTCATTGCGACTCTTACAGTTCGCACAGGAAGCGGTCACCAAACGTAGGAACAACCTGAGAATTCAGGCGAACTTGATTCCAGTTCAATCTGAAGATTAATACCAAAACTCGACAATCTACATGGACTTAATTATATAATCATCTAACCCACACAGGATAGAGCTCCATCTGTATACCTTGTTATGGGCAGGTGGAACTGTCATCTTCGGATGAACCATACCATTATGGCACTCATTTTTGTTCGGCACCCTAGCCGTGCAATCTTTTATCCTTTCCCTGGGCTCCCCAACATCCAGGAACATCCAAACTCTTCGCCCCTCTGTACCTCACTCATCTGGAGGATATCTTATTTCTTCGTTCTCACTTCTCACCTACCTTTACTCCCTACTCTCAAATTATCTCCCACATTCACACTTTAATTTCCTCTTTTTAGGCACCCCTAGAAATTGGGGTTGCCTAGCCAGAGTTCTTTCCCTCTGTGCCTGACCTACCTCCACGGGATTAGTGATGGCAACGTGGGGTCCCATGGCGATTAGAATAACAACCCTACACTCGTACATATTCTGGCTTTTACAGAGAATTGTCTGTATCACAGACTACTATGCGGAGTTGGAGGAGACCCCTGGTACCATCAAACAATAAACACTGTTTGCTGCCGTCCTCAAAATTGCTGGGTGTATCCATCAACTCCAGGAGCCTTATTTGCCTCAAGGCCTCGAAAGTTTTTGAATAAGATGATTGAAAAAATGCGGGTTTTTAGGATGAAATTAAAAACACTTTATGGGCCCCCTCCCCCCGTGATCGTTTGGCCAGAGGGTAGAAGCTCGTAATGTACGATACCAGCTCTATTCCAGTGGAAGCTCGATGTGTTCGGCACAAATCCGTAGTATGGTTTAATTTAATCGTTTGGTATTGATGTACATAAGTCATTTTTCGTGGCAGTGAACAATCACTCCAAAAATTTGGTTCATTTATTGTGATGTAGATAGATACAGAACTCAGTTATTCTTTAGACATTGTAATCAGTGAGGAAGCGTTGCCTCCATTTGAGTGGACCTGTTAACAAACAATTACCGGTATTGAAGAGACAAGAATCCCATTGGGAAGAAGAAGATGCTCATTCCAAAACCGAACAGTGAGAACATACATTCATGGACAAACGATTATAGCGCCATACCTTTCTGATGAATCTGTTAATAGTGACTGGCATTTGACGAACATTGCAACAGAATGCAAAAGAAAATTAGTTTTCAGGTTGGTCTAAGCTCTGGCCAACCTTCTGCTCTTTGCGTTCTCTTTCTGAGCAAAACTGTTGTCATAACGAGTTTAGTTCCCTTCTTTGTAAGAGACTGTTTTGTATTTTTAGCACATGTGAGATTCATTTTTACGAAGAAGTAATGGCCACTAATTTCTTTATACGCTGACTTGTTATTTCTGTTTTCTTATTTAATTTAATGATGAAACGTAAGTTTACCTTCTTTCTCTAAGATTACTCGTGTAACTAATTGCTTATCGCAAGAATGCAAAAAAAAAAAACAACTTTATATTGTATGTTGAGTCTGTTCTGTTGTTTCAAACAAGATCAGTTGAACAATTTAGTTATGTAAATACGTTCCTGTCATGCAGTTCGCATGAGTGGTCAGCATGCGAAACAAAGTGCATTTGTTTAAAGCTAAAGAAGGCGGTTAGCCTCTCTAAAGTTCGGTGCCACCGCTGCTTTTGTTATGTGATCTTTGTAAAAGAAGTTCCTGTTCTTAAAGTCAATAGTGAATAATGAAGTATAAATTTACTTTGTTAAATGTCTTTCTTTCTTTTTCTTTTTTTTTTAATAAATGCAAATTTACTCATATCTTTTCTAAAGTGGGGTGCTATACATAACTGCTTAAGAGAAGAATACGAAAAAATAGCTCTTGTTTAATACGAGGCAAATGGACACATTTGAGACAATAAAGACAGATTTCATGTGAAAATATGCCTGGAGATGCTTTTAGACGACTTCATGTATTATTGAAAGATGACGAAGAAGCACTACATTAATGGCGATCACCGTGACTTTACATTTGCGATAACTGATAGATTTTGTTTCAGAATTTGGATGCAGACAACATGGCGTCTTGCAGTAACAACAGTTATAAGGCATGCTTTTCTCTTTCCGACAGAAGGAACGTTTTTAGGACTTTGATGTAGTAATGTTTTAGGAGCATCAGCTCCTAAAAGACTAAAACATTACTACTACATCAAACTGACTAAAAATTTCTCAAGTCATCGACTCGAACTCAGATCTTTTCCACCCGGTGTGGAGAGGAAGGTGATTCTACCAACTGTACTACCGACGAGGGCTTTTGGACCTTCTCATTTCAACTGCCGTTGGGAATCTCACCCAAGAAAGAGCAGTGACGCTGTCCACTGCGCTACTGGGGCGGCCAAGTAGGGAGTTGTAATATTTGAAGTAATATTGAAATAGCAGCTGTTTCCGTTAGTCTATCCGTAGTTAAAGAATCTTTTTATTAATTATGATGACTTGGAAAATTTCGTCTACACTGGTTATCTCAGTATTTTTCCTTCGTTTTTTATGATTATTTACTTAACGTACATTTAACTTCTTTTTTTTCTATCTACTTCCCCATTCCTAAATTATTTACCACCTTTTAAAATCTGTTCAATAATCCATGCCCTGTTATTGGAAGTGTAAATTGAAATTTAATAAAAATAGAGTGAAGAATAAAATGTCAAATTAGTCCTATTTGCCATTGCGAAATCCCTTTTTAACATCGTACACCGAGCAACATAATTGAATAAATTGACACAACAGTTCACCAGTAATAGAGTGGTCAAACTGCGAAGTATATAACATTAAGGCATATTAAATAGTTGTTTAGCAGTATCAAAAATTTGCATACTGCTAAACAACTTTGTATCAAAATAGGCAGTTTAGAAACTGCCTACGTTTTTAAGCAACTGGGAGAAGTAAAAACGTATACATTGTTATTTATGAGATCCAAATATCGTTCAGGTTCTTAAATTGAGGATTAATAAATCAGTGAATCGTAGCAATTCGTTCTTGGAATTTTCAAATTGATTTCCTCAACTAAAGGGCTTACTTTGATGGGGAAATTAATTATTTTAAAAAATAAATGAAAGTCTCTGGAGGTCTCTTCGACTTTTTAGAGGCAGCAGCAGCCATAAAGTTTGCAAAACATATTATTATTACTAAAATGTGTTCTCAAAATGAAACAGCCCTCAGCTAGAGGGCTAATTATATACTGAGGTATGAAGTAACAACAGTGTGCCCTTTGATTACATAATGCGCTTAATCTGAAAAACTATTTATAAATATAATGAAATTTCGAGGAAGCGGAGACAAAGCCATTAAAGATAAAGTTTTCAGGATATTCTACCAAAATTTATGCATCACTCTTAAATTACCTTATAATGTTCATCAAATAAGTTCTTGTGGTTTCTCATCTCCCGGGGCGATTTAAAACACAGGGACCACTTTGATGTTAGCTCGAATATTGGGGAGGGGACGGCCTGCTCTCCCCTTCTTCGCCTGGGGGCATGGGCATGCCTCACTGATCACCTGGGGTAGTCTTCCCTATCGTCCTCATACTTCTGTCTTTCCCCTCAGTCTTCAGCTTTCCCTCCCCTACTCTGTCTGTCCACTAAATGTACTTCTCCACACAATGATAAAAAATCAAACCGGTCCAAATTCTAAATTCCAAACGTTTATGCAAATTCCTCTCGGCTTAACTTACCTCAGCGATCACTGCTACGTGTTTTTTTTTTTTTTTTTTTTGGGGGGGGGGGGGTTCTAGCCACTGAAATCTCAGAAAACTAGGTGGCAGGGCCTGCCAGAGTATAAAGCTCAATCTACTGGGTACCTGGTCTGCTTCAGTGTAGGCAAGGTTGGACCTCAGCAGGGGTACAGCGGCTAAATGGCCAGAAGAACAACGATTGATGACACTACACTTACAAAATCGAAACGCTTTTCTGGTCTTTACAGTGAACTGGTACACGTACAATGAAAGCAACACGGAGATGGGGGAAACCCCTTGTGCCGTTTGACAGGAACACACTTCTCACAAGAACTTAATTTTTGTTACTTCTACTTTAATTAATGGGTTAATTAACTTTGGAATGCTTTGCAAGCGAATATATCAATGCCAAGAATGTTGGCTAATACTCGACTTTAAATAACTGCCCCGCAATTTTATTGATAAGATGGTTAGAGTTATTTGTTTTAAGAAAATAAAATATTTTACGAATATTTTAGAGAAAAAAAATTTTTTTTTTTTAATTGACGAACCTCTTCACACATCCACGATTATCTTTTACTAGTTTCGGGACCAGTACATTCTGAGAATGTAAGTGGTTTCTTATCCAACCTTTTGCCTAATTTCTCTACTGGATAAAATTTTGACAAAGCGTTTGTTGTTCTCTGCAATTACCTCGTTAAACCGTCTACAGACAATGCTTCAAGTCAGGGATCGACGTCATGTCTGTCTCGCCACCACAGAGAATGCGCCTAAGTGGTTCGTAAAAATCACGCGACCTGTCATAGTAATGGCTACCAGGAATTATGCAAGTTCGTTAATATTGACACCTGCCTCACTAAATCATTCACGAATCACGCTTTCCATATTAGCTTGTTGTTTGCAATGCTGAATCCGCCGATCTTCTTTAAAGTTTTTCATCTATACACATTCGGTGTACCAGTCCATCTTTGTATTTTCATTTCAAGAGTTATCAATAAAAAGTTATCAGAATAATAAATCATTCTAATAACTTTTTTTTTTTTGTGTGTAGGCACACTTGATTCTTGAATTACGAACAACTAACCCTTGTTCTTAATTTTTGGTTTTTAAGTCTAAACATTTTTTTTTTCTCACATGGTTTAGCAGTACAGTAGTTCAATACCTGACCTCACTAACAGAAACTATTTACCTTATAATGCACCGTGCATTTTAGCCTGTAAATAATACTAAAGATTATATCAGGCACAGTTAAAAATAATACATTATGTAGATAAAGTATAAAAAAATTAATTTCTTTATTATTATTATGAGGTCGTGTGATTCTTTTACTATTCAAGATGACTGAAGATTAGTGACTCATGGAACCAGTCTCATTGTTCCTGGAATTGTACAATTTGTCCTTGTGACGTGGCGTTATCTTTTGGACGAACTCATTCGCAGATGACTGTACTGCAGCCAAGCACCTAGTTGGAAACAATTTCCAGGTAACCTGTGGTATCCAAATGTTGCTCCGCTGTTATCAAGGGGGTTAATGTGCATCCCCTACGAAAACACTCCCCACACAACATCAGTCTGCTTTGTTGACACCTAGCAGAATGGATCGACGGACTCATGTTGTCTTCATATTCTGGCTCTCTCACGAGCGTGCAACATTTTTCCAGTTCTTCGGTGTTGGTGTTCCTGAGCCCACTGGAATGGTACGGTTTTTGAAGGAGTGAAACCCACCTCGATCGTAGGCTGCGATAGCCTATTCGTTACAAGGTACGACGAATTATACGTTTTGAAATGCCTCTTTGGTTATAACTGTTGTACTTGGGTTGTATTGGCTTACCATTGCCTTTCTGTTACTCTGCACTTGTCCTGTTTAGCCTCCGTTGGTCTCTTTCGCACCAACGAGCTATTTCCAATCGCAAGCTAGCCGTTGACTGGATGTTTGTTATTGGGTCAATCTCGATGCATTCGAGACATCAAAGTACCCGCGGAATTACATTTTCCGAAATATTTATACCGGGATGGCTGGCGCCGGCTGCTATGCCACATTCAAATTCACTTAAACCTTTCGCCTTGCCCTTTCTTGCATTGAATTGCGCGCATACAACAACCACTTGCTTCATGTCGCATGGCATGAATATGTGACGCTGTTACTGAAGGAGCGCTCCATTTCATGAAAAGGGTAAGTGTACTTAAGAAAGTGATCGTGTGGTATATAATTATGTGTGTACTTTAATTCTTACAGTAAATGCAAAAAATGTTGAGATTAAGACACGCTTGTGCATATATACGAGAGAAATACACGCGGTGTGGCAATAAAGTTCCAGACTTGTGCTCCTGAGATCATGTGTGTAGTGTGTTCGTGTCTAATAGCACCAGGGGTTCCCCCCATCTCTGCGTTGCTTTCATTGTGGGTGTAATAGTTCACTCTAAAGGCCAGAGATTTAAAAGTGTATGGATCTTGTATAGCGGCAATTTAGCCGCTATACCCCTGCTGGACCCCAACGTTGTCTACGCTATGCCTCGTGGAGGAAGACCAGGTACACCAGTATTTAGATATTTACTCTGGCAGGTCCTGCCACCTAATTTCCTGAGATTTCAGGGGCTAGGACCTATTTGTAAAAAAAAAAAAAAGGGATAAGACGTTAGGGTTGAGAGGCCGAGAGAGTTTGCACATTAATTTGGATGCTTTAAATTATGGTTGTGCGGGACATTCGCTGTTGACTTAGACAGAGTAGGGTAGGGAGGGAGACTGAAGACTGGGGGGTGAAAGTCAGAGTAGGAAGTCAATAGGGAAGGTAATCCCTGGGAAGATCAGCGGGGCAGGCCCAATCCCCACCAGGAGGAAGAAAATAGGGGGGAGAAGAAAGTCTGTTCCCTCCCCCTCAGGTGGTGGAAAGAAAGTACCATGTAGGCGCCTTGGCACCATAGCTGCAAGAGGAAGTAATATTAGGTAGTCAAGATTCTTCTAGTCCAATTGGTGGGTTGGAAGGTAGTCCAATCCAGTGAGTTGATTTTATTAGTCTAGTCCAGTGGTTTTCTTAACTGTACTGTTCTGGTGTCAAATTTGTGGCACCCAGGTCCAATCAGTGTACAGTCATGTCTCTGTTTATTAGTTTGTTGGTCACGTTTTGTGGTTTCAGTTCAGTGTCATGTTGAAGACAGGGCCCACTCCTTTGAGAGTCCTTGTTCTGTTAAGTTTGTTGGAGTCCATTGACAGTTCCAGCTTGCATGTCGACGTTCAGTGGTTGAGTTTGCAGTTAGTGAGTAACTGCAACCTGGTACGGGGGTCCAGGGACTGGCAATCAGGTGGAATGCTGCAGTTGTCTTGTATAGTTCTATTCATGAGTCATGGAATAGAGTATTCCAGGAGTTTTTTGAGTTTGGAATCCTTGGGCTTGCCACGCCATGGTTATCTGTTCCTGATATTGTCTTTGTAGGCTACTACTGTTGTCACACGGCCGTGCAATTCCATCGCAATTTAGTGTTGAGGTGTCGGCCAGAGTCGGGAAGTCACTAGTTATTACGGAGGTGGCAGGGATCTTTGTCGTGAAAAGAGGTCCTGAGCAAATTGGGTGAATGCCCTGTAGTATTCTTCTTCCTGTATTATTAGGTGTTCCTGGTTTCGGAGTAGGGAGTGGATCCTTGCGACCAGCTGGCATCGCAGGTCTTCATATATTTCCCAGTCGTGTATGAGGTGCTCCAACGATTCCTCTTGCCCGCAGGAGCATTGAGGTGTTTCCGAGATTCCAAAGTCAGAGTTTTTTCCCTGAAAGAGCCATGTCCAGTCAGGAGATACGTAGTGTGTAGTCCAGGTCGGAGGATGCGGATATACCAGATTAATCTCAGGGATGAATTTTTTGGTAACTGCCTTTTGTCGAGGCTGACCATCTGTTCTGCCAGGATTGTTTCAGGAATGTCATGAGACGTGCCTTTTCCAGGTTCTTGTTGCTTGTTGGGTTTGTAGTGAAGCTAATGCAAGTGGTTGTTCTCCCTTTTGACAGTTGAAAAAGCAGCCCACAGCGGACAATTTCCAGGTCCAGAGGAAGAATACCTGCGAGGACCTGGAGTGCGTGGGTGCTGACTGTATAACATGCTCTTGTGGTCGTTAACAGAATTGAGTGGGGAATTGTTTCCAGCTTGCGTCTATTCATTACTGTAGTTGCTTTTTTATACCATACACCAGCTGCATAGGCCAGTACCGGGACAAAGACTGCCTTGTAAAAGAGGGAGAGCGTTTTCCTTTGCAGGCCCAGTCCCTCCAGGTAACTCTAGCAATGAGTGCAGAAAATTTTCTTATCTTGGTTCGTAGATAGCAGAGGTACGGTGTGTAGGAGAGATTCTTGTCCAGAACCAAACCAAGATATTTGAGTTCAGTTTTGAGCTTTATGGTTGTCCCTCCGACCTTGATTTGTGGCGGGGGCGGGTTTCTTAGGTCTAGAGAGCCTTTTAGGAGAATTGAGCTTGTCTTTTCTGGCGAGATGTTGAGGAAATTTTGGCTGGCCCATTCTTGTAGGGTGAAAAAGGCTTGGTTTGCCATGGTTTCCATTTGGGCCCTGCTGTCAGATGCGAGCATCAGGACCAAATTATTTGCGTACGCCTGGGTTCTGATGCCCTGAAGTTAAGAAAATCATCCAGGACCAGGTTCCAGAGGAGAGGCCCAAGGACAGATCCCTGGGGACAACCCCTGTAGACTGGCTTGTAAAGACAGCAGTATGGGGAACTAACAGTGATTTCTCTGTCCTTAAGATAGGATTTCATGCATCAATAGAAGTTACCAGGTATATGAGCTCTCTGGAGCCTTCTCAGGACGCTGGGCCACCATAGGGAGTCAAAGGCTCCAGCGAAGTCGATAGATATAACTAGGAAATATTTGCGGTCACAGTTTTTGGCTGCTTCCGTGATATTTTCGAGTGCATCCACAGCGGAGTGCCTTTTTCGGAATCCATATTGGTTCGGTGATGGGAGTCCAGCTTCCTGATGGTGTGTTTCTATTTTGTGGTGAAGAAGTCGCTCGAGTAGTTTACTCAGCATTGACAGCAGGGCAATGGGCCAGTAGAGCCCTGGGAGGGCTGGAGGTTTGGTCGGATTTTTTGGTATGAGTCGGACATTGGCAGTGTTCCAATCAGAGGGGAAGGTGGTGCCCTCTGAGAGGCAGTGATTGAAAAGATCAAGGATTTTATGTAGTATAATTTCAACAGATTTTTTGACTAATTCGGGTTCGATTTGATCTTCACCCGGTGTTTTCTTGTTTCGCATTTTGGATGCTGCTGTGTTGAGGTCCTCCAGGGTAAATGGATCTTCTATGGTTGACGTATGGTAAGTTTCATTCTCTTCACAGAGTTTTAGCTGTTTTGGAGTGTGGGGGTCAACCGATGGAAGAAAGACAGTGTCCAGAATATTATTGATTGACTCTTTACATGTTCTAGGATACGATCCTTGTTGCAGTTTAGTGGCCGAGACCACTTCTCCCCTGGGGAGTTTGTTAGTGTTTTCTTCTGTAGAGACGAGAGTCTCCCAGGAGCGCCTTTTGCGCAGCTTGATTTTGGACGTGTACTCATTCCTGACCTCACAGTAGCGCTGTCTCAGGACATCAACTTCAGCCTGAGGCCAGGATCTTCGAGCACGCTGAAAACTTTTGCGACTGGTATTAACTTGGTGCCTTAGTGCTTACAGTTCAGATGACCACCAGGGGACAGCTTTATAAGCAGGCTTTTTCTTTTCAATAGCTGCATTTGCGGCTCACGTTATAATTTTTTCGGCGCCTCCGTAGCCAGATGGGCAGGAGCAGCAGTGCGTAGCACACGCTTCTTAATTAGACCGGGGTTCGAGCCCGTGACCACCAAATACGAAGGATGCGGAAGGTCAGGGAATGACCACCGTATATTCCGGGAGCAATATGGCCTTAGTTGCTAATGCTCCTAAAAACCAAATAACAACAACGACGTTATAATTTTCACTATCTTTTGTTGGTGTTGATCTGGGCTAAGGCCGTTGGAGTTGAAGTTGTCAGCTGATCTGGTCAGTACCTCTTTGAAGAGATTCCAGTCAGCCTTTTGGATGGCATATCTATGGGGCATGTGCCTTGCGATTGGTTGAATGACTAGGTAGCAGTGAAGCTGAAAGGTCAGAACCCTGTGGTCTGAAGTAGTCCAGTGGTCTTGAACTGTCCAAGAAGAGGTGTCCAGCGATGGAGCGGCTGACATCATTGGTTGACTCCCACATGGTATGGAGATGATTAGGTCTATATAAAATCACAAAGTTGTTACTGGAGATGTAGTCAAGTCGCTGGCCGTTTGAGTGCCTTCGCGATCTGGTGCGCCGCTGTGCCAGGCTGGGGACCTGCAGTTCGCATCAGCGCCGATGATCAGTCTGGCATTGGGGAGATAAAGCCGGATTTTCTGCAGGTACTTGATGGCAGTCTGCGTGTGTAGCACAGTGGTATCGTCACCGTCCTCCACACACCGGGTGGAAAAGGCCCTGGTTCAAATCCCGTCGATGACGCGAGGAACTTTAATGGGCTTTTTTCATTCCGTGGCTCAGTTAGTCGATCTCAAGCGTAGATAGCAAGGTTTCCTCCCAGAATCTGGGGTTTTTCTTCCAGAAAAACAGAAAAATCGACCATAGAACACACGCAATTAACAGACATATGACACAACACGGCAGATGAATTTAATTATTCGAGTTGCCTAAAAATAATAGTTTGGTTATTTTTTTTTTTAGGTACCTGATGGCTGGGAGGATGTCCTCACCCAGCCTGCAGTACAGAGAGATTGCATAGAATTCCCCCAGCGGTGAGATTATGTGCGCACACACACACACAGCCCAATTTGTGCAGAGGTCTGAAATCTTTGTCACTGTGAGGGCTGGGGGTATCCCCTGACTTCTCTGTTGTGGGTGTATGGTTCTTGTAAAAGGAGGAGTAGATCAAGATTTTTTTCATTTGCTTTCCTGACTAGTTGTGCTGCAACAGCTTTGGCTCTTTGCGCATTATGTTGCGCAAACTCTACTATTGTTGTGTTGAATTGTTTCCGGTTACTCTCCATAGTCGGTTTTTCGTTGTTGGGCGCTTTTGGCTTTGAGGTAGACCGGGCATTTGTTGTCCCGGATGGAGTGACCTGAGGGCAGCTTCAGAGCTTTGCAGTTTGCACATTTTAGAGGGTCAGCTTTAGTTGGGCAGGAATTAAAATCGTGCCCTGTATTTGCACAATGGCCACAAGTTGGTTGGGTTTGTTTACAGGTGTGTGTTGTATGGCCAAAGCGACAACACCTGTAGCATTTGGTTATGACCACATGTTCTTTATAACGGTGGCTGCCCCAGTTTATGTAGATTCTGGATTGTAGGCTTATTATTTTCCATGTGGTCGTAGACAGCTCAAAGACCCAGTTAATGGCGCTGCCTATTCTGGCTTTTGCTTTGTACTTCGTAGTAATGTGTCTGTCTGGTTCATCGTCTGGGAGTTCACTCTGGAGATTTTTGCGGTATATCTCATCCCGAAGCTCCTCAGGGGGAGGTGTCATATACCAGGATACACGGCCCTTTTTTTCCTGGGGGTTCAGCTAGGAGTCCCAGAGTCGGGATTTTTAGATTATTTTGTCAATCTCCTCCCTTTTTTTTATTATTCAATGATAACGCCGATATTACGCGTTTTCCTGATGGACTTAATTTTGGTATGTCTGAAGTCTTCTGTTAGTGAGTCGATTACTGACTTTTTGACCTCTTGAGTACCACTAGGTGTGGCTTTGGCAAGAGTGTTCTCCTCGGGAGTGATCTGGTCTTGTTGGTGTCGGCAGCCGCTTGTAGTTCCTGCCTGTGGGTCCTCAGCGTTTGGGCGTAAGTGGGGGCACGCTGTTGCATTTGATTTGCCCTACTCGCTAGGTAGGCTTCCAGTTTTGTCAGAGCCCTTTCTTTCTCCGTGTTTTTTTCAATTAGTATCGTCTAGTTTTGTCCACAAAGACACAATTTCTGCCCTGAGGACAGTAGTTACTCTGTTTGTTTGCTCTTTAAATAGGTTCTCGAGCTCTGTTTTTAGGATCAAAGATTGCTGGATGACGTTCCCTCAGGGAGCGTGGGGTACAGCAGGTCCTGTTGTTTCTCTTCCGTGTGATCGTTTTGAGATAATTCTTGGTCTTGTGACTCCTTTTGTGCTTACTTGTCGCCCTTTCCGACTTTGGAACCGCAAGTTTTTTGTTCTTTCTCTTTGTTTGGGGAAGGGATCCCATTGGGATTTCCTGTTTTCGTGGTGTTCTAGTAACACCGGATCGTCATTTTGTTGTTCAGATGGAGCTGTGGTGTCCTTTTCCAGTTTTCCCTCCAATCAAAATCCGGAAAATCAGTCCGATTTCGGATTAGCGGGAATCCGTTGTAATTGTCGTAGAGCCCTGTTTTAGGGAAGTTATTTGACACTTGCTACAAGTTTAATAGAGGGGATCTTCCTCTTTGGAGAGGCAAGTTTAGTTTTCCAATCCGCTGTCTGAGTCGCGAATTAACGATGTCCTTAATTTGCTCAGTTTTGCGGGCATATATAGCGCGAGTTCCGCCCACGTGGTGCATGGCATCGTTGAAAAAACATATTTAAGTGCACAAAGTGACACATTATTGTGCGATCATGCCTGATAAGTTTGAAAATAAATGGAAGCGGTATATTGTAGTTCAGACTTCCTCCAACAGATGGTGATACAAAGATTGTCCAGTACGCCGAGAGGGTTCATGTAACAACCAGTTTCGTTAGTAGCGTTAATGTTCCGTGTCACTATTTTGCAATGGAGCAATGAACGAACGAATATCAGACTTTGCTTTAAACTGGGAAAATCTACAATAGAAACGTGTGAAATGTTAAAAACTGCGTATGGTCGTGAAACGTTAAGTCGTACCAGTGTGTGTGTGAATGGTATTAGCTGTTTAAGGATGGACGTGTTCGCGATGACCGAAGAAGTGGACGTCCATCAACGTCTCAAAATGAGGACAGAATTGCAAAAGTTCGGGAAATTGTGGAAAGAGATTGTTGTTTAATGGCTGATGAGTTGGATATGAATAAGGAGATGATTCCTCAAATTATGCATAAAGATTTAGGGGAAAATGAAGGTCTGTGCAAAATTTGTGCTGCACAGCCTCACGGATGAGTAGAAGCAACGAAGAGTGTCATCATGTGAAGACTTCATTCAGACTTGTCAACACAATCCTAATTTCCTTTACTGTATTGTTATGTACGACCAGAGATGAAGCGGCAGAGCATGCAGTGGACTTTAAAGTCATCACTAAGGCCCAAAACATTTCGCTTACAGAAGTCCAGCATCAAGATGATGTGATCGTGTTTGTCGACAAACAGGATGTAATTCACAAGGAATGTGTACCTGAAGGGGAGAGAGAGAGAGAGAGAGAGAGAGAGAGAGAGTCAATGCTGTGTTTTACCTACAGGTGCTTCAAAGACTAGTATAGTATAGTTAGGGAAGGACGTTAGGTGGTTTTTTTTCCGTTAAGATTATTATGATATTAAAACCACTCATATACCACGTGAAAATTAACTATATAATTTATAAGGCTGTTCGCCTACATTACTGTACATTAATATAATAATGATGGGTATCGGTAAGATACCCGAAACATTATAGTAATGTAGGCTAACAGCCTAATAAACTATATTGTTAATTTTCACGTGGTATATGAGTGGTCTTAATAGTATCTTATAGGGCGGCACCTGAACGTCAGTTCAGGTGCTTCAAAGACTATTAAACGCATTTCCCGGGTGATGTCGCAATTTCGAGAGAAAGGCAGCTGATTCTTGTTGCACGACAATGCCCCTGCCCATTCCGAATTTGTTGTGAAGAAGAAAATAGAGTGGATGGGTGCATTGTACAGATCGCCCATCCACTCTATTTAGCACCAGTGGATTTCTTGCTCTTTCCCAAGGTGAAAACCGACCTCAAAGGTGAGGGCATGAAGAAAAACGTAGCTGCTGAACATCACCTCTTTGGAAGCCTTCGCTGACGCTTTGCACATACTTTTAGAACTGTGTAATAAGTGCATTCAATCAGGTGGTGATACTTTGAGTAAAAATAAAACCATTTTTTAGCTCCTTCACTTTGTGTTCTTTTTATTGCGCCAGTCCGCGAACTTTATTGCTACACCTCGTACACACAGACACACTGTGTGTGTGTGTGTGTTTTTTAATGTTTGCAAATGTTTAACGCATCAATTGTCATATCAGGCTGGCTTCTGCATTTAAAATTATATTCCAAACTGTATATAAACGAGGTTATTTATTTGCGTGCATGTTAATAATAATTACTGGCGTCTTTTAATTTTGCGATGTAATGTTATTTTGGTAAACTCAACTGCATTCAAAGATATTTCCGAATGTATGTATATTGATAAATGTTAAGTTTGCGCCGTGTTAGTCAGCAAATTTTCACTGATTCCTGCTGTTGGTTAATGGGGATATTGAAAAAATTATGCGCAGCTTAATAGTAAAATTTGCATTTATTTTGATTCCAATAATAATTTCTGATACAGAAAGAATCAGTTGCTTTTCTTTTGAGCTGTTTGACTGTGTAAACAAGTGTTTTCTTTGCTTGCAGATTGCTGACTATCAAGTGACATGGAGGTTCGGGTGCTGGCCGACCAAGACCATGAAGGTAATTTGATTTATATATATATATATATAAACTTCATTATTTATTTTATGTGCTATGAAGGAATAAACTATTAATATTCAGCTTGGTGCTGTATAATAGTAATCAATTAAACATTATACGCAAATGTGTTACTTAGAGCATGATTAAACTGACCAGATCTTTAGTATTCCAATGCGGGACATCACTTTTACAACCCCCTCCCTAAAAACAATTTTATTTATAAAAAATATTCACATACAAAATATAAAGTAAATACATATACAGTACTTCTTTGAACTAAACTTTTATAAAATAAAATATCACACTTCTTAAAAATAATTAAAGCGTCTGTACCCTGTACGTACGTAAGACGTTTTTTGTGAAAACATCCTTGGCTTGAAAGCGGTTAACGATATCTATTTGTAGAATAGTATGACGTCACAGTCATACTTCCTGCAGGAAGGATGATTGTGACGTCTATAGATGTTTTCACATTAAAAATAAATAAAAGTAAGTATAATACAACTAATTGCTCAATTTCAAGGCCCCACAAATCCGCCTATTGCTTTCACCACGCTTGCCTCCAGCTAGCATATAACAACTCAACTGTCAGGACGCATTTTCATGAAATTTATGTTTAGATCTTTTAGAAAGATTTGTTGAGCATTCCAAATATCATTAAAATCGGACTAATAGAAATGCTACAGTTATTATTTTTTGCCCCGTCCCTCTGCATGTAATAACTCGTCCCAGGGATTTTATATTTTACTCCGATTTGTCAACCCTTGCTATGTTTCATTAAAATCATACCAATAGAATTTGAGCAATTATTTTATTTTTTGAATATGCAGTATATCACGGGCTATCCATATACTGTAGCTGGAGTATTGGATATACACCACTGGATATTGCTGACATGCGCAGAAACGAAATTTTCTGTTTGCGCAATTTTTTTTTTTTTTTTTTTTTTGCTGTAAATCCTGAATTATTAACGTTTGCTAACGCGCTGAAATGAAATGCTCTGCGTACATTAACTACCTTTTTTATGAACTTATATTTTGCAGCAGGTGCGGAACAGCATAATTAATTATTCGCATTTTAATCGATAGATATTAATGCAGCTGAAATTAGTGCATGCAATGCATTCTTTCAAGGAGCAGAATATGTGTGATAAATAGACTGCCCCACAACAAGGTGGTGGCGCGGGTGCCCCACTAACCCCCTTCCCTCAAGAGTAAAGTTCGCAGCGAAAACGCTGCGAAGTTTAGTCTACACGCGTCCCTAACCTATCAAAGTTTCGTGTACCCCTCGTCGCGAAAGGCGGTTTGTCTGTTGTGAGGGGAAAACCGGAGTCAATCCCGGTGAAAAACCTCACGACCACGGCTCGAGACCGCCAAACTCAATACTGAATGCCCCTGAGAAAATTCCCATAAGGGTAGTGCTGGAATCGAACCCCGACCAGCTATTTAGCAAGCCAGCAACATTAGCACAAGGCTACCGTGGCCCCGTGTGCTATCGCTTTAATTTCAGTATTTCACTTCACATTTCTCACACAGTCTCGCGTGAGTAGTGTGACGTCATTTCTAAACTTTCGGTGCCATTAAAAAACAAATATAGCCTATATTTGTTTTTTTTTTTACTATTTCACAGAAATAATATCTTTCCGCGGAATGAATTTTTCTTAATTCTTCACAAAAATTAGCAGAATTGGACTTAACTTGCACAAACTATGAAACAAAAGATGTCGCAAGGATGCAGAATAAAAAAAAAAAAAAAAAAAAAAAAAATGCAAAATAGTGATTCATGACATAAGTATGGAGGATACATGTCCAATCCGGATCGTCTGGTCACTTTAGGCATCCTATTTATTTTTGGATGGAAATCATTAAGGCTTAATGGTGCTGACTAGCAGTAGCTGGTTCGCCTATATTTTTTAATAATGTTAAATACTAAATTTGGATTTGTATGATCGTAACTAAAGAACAATGTTGAAAACAAACACAGTATAATAAAAAATAAAAGAGCAACTTGAAAAGGAGGAAATGGCAAAATTATATTCATCCTCTTGGACATCTCTCTCTACTTCGTCAGGGACTTTGGACGGACAGATAGCCATACGACATGAATGTTTCATACATACCCGTTTCTGTAGTCCCAATGATAGTTTTACTATTATTAATTTTGGTAATATGTGACGAAAATTTAGATTTATTTTACGTTTGGTACTTACAGCAAACTGGGATTGGAATCCAAAGCCATCAGCATGTATGCAATTCAACATAAAATAGTACAGTACTTACCACCTGAAATCTCCGAAAAAAATTGGATGACCGCCGATAGGAGAAGAGACCATGTATCAGTCTATGGCTGAATTCATAGGTTGCTGTGGCCAATTTGCCGGCCTGTCAGCAAAAAAAAAAAAAAAAAAAAAAATTGGAAAAGCGTTTAATCCTTTAAAACATTCTTCAGGTTGGGTATCAAACCAGGCCGTCCACACCTGCTTTTAGCTCTTCAACTTTAAAATAATTTATTCAAAATATTGTGGACTTAATTTCAAAAGTGGGTTATCAGCTGTTATACAATCAAAGTATCTACCCACCCACGGATGAAAGGCCGTCTGAATGGGGGTATCTATTGAGAATAAATAACAATGTCTCTATTGGGGAAGCAGTACTTATTCAATGTATAACTGCAAAATTCCTTTTGAAGGCATTCACCATATGAGGTCATTAACGCTGATGTACAAAGACCATAGCATGAAGGATCGTTATTCTCCAATTTACTGAGACTCTAGGGAGGGGCGATGCTTCTATTGGATCTGTTGTACATGTAGCGTTGCTAAAAGCAATGGACAGTTAATGGCTAATTCCTGAACTATCCGTCCGTTATGGTTATCCGGATTTTGAGTACAGCTGCCCTTAGTAACAAGCTCCAATTGAAATAAAAATTTGACGGGTTTTACGATAATGTCACATGCTTAGAACGAAATCGGAACAATGGCGTCTGGGATAGTACAAAAAACAACACTAATTTCTGGCAGGTCTTTTATGACTCCATTAAACTTAGAGCAAGCTAAAAGGATCGAGAAGAAGCCAACAGCCGAAATGGTCATCGCATTAAAAATGAGTTATTTAGCAGACATGAGGGTTTCGTACTCCTCACACAGTGGTCGGCAGATGGTTAGAAATTCATTCTTAGTTCGACTTAGCCAGTAGCACATTTTAGTGTGGTCTGTTGTTGGAGCATTGGCAACTAAGGCCATGTTGCTCCTTGTATATTGTCTGTAAATTACGTGTGTTCGGAGGTCGATTTTCTGTTTGCTGGATGAAAAACCCGAGTTTCCGGGAAGTGAAACCATGCTACCCTTGCCTGAGAGCGACTAACTCAGCCACGTTGTGAAAAACATCCATAAAAATTCCTCCCGAAGAAAATTAAATTGAATATAAATAAATAAATATAGTTACATAATTAAAGGTAGATGTGGTTTTGGATCTCTTTTTTTCGGAAGAACAATCTTCAGCTTAGGGAAAAAAATAGGCACCAGCCACCATACAATAGATATCTTGTATAGCACGTTATAAATATTTACATCTCATCTTATCTTTTGTGAGAGTTTAGTAGCATTGCACAAGAAGAGAATGGAACCAGCTGGCCTTTATTTTGCACATCTCTGTGTTTTCCCCCTCACTGCCGAAGAAACCATAGACTTTAAAAGAAAGTTTTCTTATTAATTTCAGGCCGAACTAATTTATTCTCACGTGCTATTGACTGGTCCATTGTAATTATTGATGCAATTAGTCGAAGGAGAACATTAAATCCACCACTTTTTTGTGCACAGAGCGACGTTTTTTATATCTTTCATTAAAAAGACGGAACCGTAAGTAAAACCCTCTAAGAACCAGTAGAAAAGATGGGCAAATCTCTTGAGAGGTGTGCGCTTTTCTATCTTACAGAGAAGGGCTTCATAGTCGCCACGAACTTTTTTTTAACCAAGGCCTTTGATACAAAGAAAGCAGACACCGGCTTAACGTAGACTTCTTTATTCCCTGAATTTTTTGTAGTCAGCCGCGTCACGAAAAAAATGTTTTAGAATAAAGGCTGAATTTTCTTAATTTGTAAACATTTAAAGTACTGTGTGTAGTCTTTGCTCTAACTGCAAGATAGAAATAATTATTTGCGGTTTTTAGCTTATTAAATTTAATGGTCAGACATAAACTGTTGGTGGCGTTAATGATGGGCTCAGATGACGAAAGAGTGAGAATCTTACTTTAGGCCCGGGATTCAATTTTGATGCGGAAGAGTAAAAAAAATCCTCAACGGAAGATGAGCTGTTTTTACTGGAGTTAATCTCCGCAATGAATTTAGTTCAACTGCATAAATCGATTGATCAGCCCTTTGTAAAAGTGTGTCCTCTATAATGTTCTGCGTAATAACACGCATTTTCCAAACCGAATTTTCCTTTTAAGAGCCAAACACTTACTCTGACACTTCAAGTGCTTCTTTAATTGGACAAAGTGTCCTCTTCAAAGACATCCCGCAATTTCTTTAGCCCGAGCGAGGGTTAAGAACTCATTTAGTGCTACCTAATTGCGTTTTCTAACCGAATTACAGTCTCTCGCAATTTTTAAGGTAATGATCTTAAAAAGTACTTCCGAGCTATGGGGATGCAGAAATGGAAATTTTCATGTCTCTGCCGTAGGGGAGCGTTCTCCATCGCTTCAATTAGGCTGGAAAATTTAATTTTCCGAGCGTGGCCTTGACCCAGCTAATGCTCCTTCCAAAGGCAAATGGCGGTAATTAGATTCACAAATAGCCATCACTACCTCGGCAAATAGGTAGGTTCGCACTATTATTCTTCGTTACGCTCCAGAAAGATATAATCATTATAGAGGGCGCTAATATCCCACACGTATAATGTCGTCCATTGTTTGTAAAAGATCGGAGTAGAGACAATCATTTCCAGATAATGTTGATTATCTCGTTAGAGTCGGTCTTTATGTGCTGGGAATTGCCATGTTTGCTTTGGAAGGTGCTTCCAGTCGGCCCGAACATCAATAGGGAGGAAGAAATAACACTGGGGAGATGGACAAAGAAAATTTTGCTGAAAAGTACATTAAAAAGAAGGGACTTGAAAAATAGATGTGGCAAAGAGAAACAGGGAAGAGATGGAAATAAATAGTAGGTAAAAACAAACTCTGAAGAGAGAGAGAAGTAACCAACAGAGCAGAGAAAGATCAAACGTAAGGAAATAAAGTTCCTTCTTTACGTGGGTCTGATTGCTCATTGTGAGTACGTCCTTAATAAATACATTCTGATTAGATTGAGTGGTACTGAACTCGTATTCCTTCCCGTCTCCAGCAGAAACTTCCATTAGCTACTATCTTGAATTAAGAAAAACCTGATTGACGATCTTCTCTGATCTAAAGGTTGGAATTTTAAAATATGTATGCGCCTTCGCCTTATATTTCGAACATAATTTCGTCAAGTGGCTGCCGTTTGAAACTTGATTCCATGTTCTTGGCTGATCCCGGAACACTTCTTTCAGGTTCCGTGCGATGTGAAACACCTTCCCTTAAAGGTAGTCTGTTGATCACTCTTACGCATTCAATTGAGCCTGCTAATACTTTAGTACTAATTGGGAACCATACGTTAAAGAATGCGCAATAGTTACACTACTTGTTGGAATTGGCTGTCTTAAATAATCGCTACAGAGAAGTGCAAGATGGTTGTGTTATTATTATTTATTCATGTTTGAATACTGTAAGCTTCATGTGCCGTGAAGCAACTTACAAGCAGTACAAAGGTACAGGATTCTCCCTTTTGACAGCATAATACATTAGACGGGGGTGGGGATGGTGGATTATAAAATAATAAAATGCTCACACAGTTTTTATGACAATATAAAACTGCATTCGAAAGAATGTGATGTGCGAGACAGTTGTAACCAGCATTAGGTACAAAAAGTTAAGTTAGTAAATTCATTTGCAGATGAAGGTCCAGAGGTCACCTCTGCGGAAAATGGAAGGTTTGTCTTATTGTTTAATTGGCTCGACACATTTTTACTATTATTTAGTTGTTTTTTTTAAGAGCATTAGCAACTAAGGCCATATTGCTCCGGGGATATGCGGTGGTCATTCCATGACCTTTCCGCATCCTCCGTATTGGGTGGTCACGGGCTCGAACCCCGGTCTAATCAAGAAGCGTCTGCTACGCACTGCCGCTCCTCGCTACGGAGGCGCTTTTACTATTATGGGTTGGAGGCTGTTAGTATTGTTCCAATTGAAAGAGAGCAGTTCTATTAAAGCATAATTTGTCACATCATCTGTCATCGTTCCGCTATTCCACAGGTCGACGTATGAAGCCTCGCCACCATGCCTGTCCGTGTACTTCTCTCCAGTTTCTTCCTCTCTTAATGACATCGGTCTTTATAGGGAACAATCATGTCCTGCCATCTCATTCTTGGTCTCCCCCTTGGTCTTTTGGCCCTTAATTGTAAATCAAACATTCTTCTTGGAAAACGCCTGTCGTTCATCCTCTTGACATGTCCAAACCCATTTCAAACGAGACCTCAATCCTACTCTGCAGTTTTTCAACCTGAATTCTCTCCGTAATCACATCATTCCTGATTTTTTCGCGTCTTGTCTTTCCGGCTATGCGCCTCACAAATCTCATTTCTGCCCCCCCCCCCCTGAATTCTGCTTTCATCCTTTTTCCGCATACGTCAGAATTGGTACGTAATAGGCCTGATATATAGCCTTCTTACACTTACTCTGACACTTACACTTACTTAGTGGTCTGTTCCATATCAATCTCTTGTCTGCCTATAGAAATTCCCGCCCCCTTGTTTCCTACTTATTTCTTCCTTTATCACTCCAGTCTTTGTAATGGTGCTTCCTAGATACTTGAAGTTGTTAACCATTTTTAGTTCTTTCCCTTCCATTGTAATATATCAAGCTCGCCACTCTCTTTATAACCATTCCTTCACTCTTCTCCTGACTGAAAACCAGCCCAAATTCATTGGCCATACTAGCCCATATATCAACTTGTTGTTGCACTTGTTCCCTGCTCTCTCCCCATATGCAGAGGTCATCTGCGAAGAGCATGACTTTCACCTAGTATGTTTCGACAGCTATGAATAGTAGTGGTGACAGGATGCCTCCTTGCCTCAAACTTGATGTTATTTCGAACCTCTCCGTCAACCCCATCACTGTTCTTACATTGCTCACTGTATTGGTGCACATATTCTCAATTCTCTCCACAAGACGTTCCTCTATCCCCAAGTTTCTCAAAACTTCCCACACTTTCTCTTTCTTTATAGTCTTCATAACACTTTTCCATCAGCTGCTTGATGCAGAAAATTAGATCCACCGTCAATCTTCCAGGCCTAAAGCCATCCTATTTTCAATCGTTCCTCTTATCTTCCGTTCTAACACTCTTACACAGCTTACTCACATATGATGTCTCTATAATTGGAACACTTTTCCTTTCCCCTTCTTGAACAACGGGATGATCAAACCTTCTTTCCAGTCCTTCGGCATCTGTCTCTCATCCCAGATCTTACAGAGCAGTCTGTATGTCCACGCTATCGCTGCCTCGCCTGTAGCCTTCAGCATCTCATCCATACCAGCAGACTTACCTGTCTTGATGTATTTCCATGTCAAGTCTGTCTGCTCTCTCTCTCTCTCTCTCTCTCCGTATCTTCTCTTCTATTCCCTCTTCTATGATCAACCTGCCTTTGTCCCTTTCTGGCTGTGCTGCACGTTCAACAGATTTTAAAAATACTTCATCCTTGGTTATTAGGTTCTCATCCATTTGCTCTGTTCACCATACCATACAGCGTCTTTTTATTACCGTCGATATCTTGTCGTAGAGTTTCACTCCATTCTTCCGACCACAGTCTTCTCTCCTCGTTAACTATCCTCTTAGCCTCTCTTTATTCTCATCATTTCCGTCCTGAATGCATTATTCTTGATTTTCACAGCCTCTCTCGTCCTATCTATCATTCCACCATGGAGTTTCTTTCCCCTTCTTTCCAAAGTTCAAAGACTGTACAGTCTTTGAACGCTCTCCATTCTGATTCCACGCTGTTCATCACTGTCTTAGGTACAACCTTTCTGAACATCGCCTCTTTTTCCTCTTCCACACTCTTATTTTGATCCTTTTCAATTTAGGGAATCTTAAAACTCCAGCAACTAACCTGTGATCACTACCCAAGGAGGCACTAGGAATGATCTTGACGTCCACTAGTCTTCTGTGTCGCTTTTTATCCACGAGTATATAGTCAAGGAGGGATTCCTGTTGACCATCCCAACCGTATCTTGTCACTTTGACTCTTTCGCTTCTTGAACCAGGTGTTTCCTATGACCAAGCTGTTCCGTAAACAGAAATCCAACAGTCTGTCACCATCATCATTCCCAGGTCCCCAACCATGCGAACCCATAGCGTATTCTAGTCCTTGTCTCTCCACTCCGAGTTATGCGTTCAGGTCACCCATGATAACTATATCTCCACATGTGATGCTTGTCCTCAAACTCCAGCTTTTCCATTTCTTCGCAACGGTTTGCGATGCCTAATGTTTTGCTGTCATTAATGTGCAGTTAAATTGACATGAGTCTGTCACTGATATTTTTTTGTTCACCTCCAGTAGCCTTTCCTTAATCCTGTGGTCTATAATGATGGCTACACCCTTCCTCGCTACATCACCCCAGACCAATATAGGTAATAGCCTCCTCGTAACTCTCTACACCCGATTCACTCAATCCAAGTATGTTTATTTTTCTGTCCTTTAAGGTTTCCACATACTCCTCAATTTTAACTGAGTGTGGCTAGTTTAATATATGTCGTCATCAGCTGATCTTGTTGGTTGCAGATACCACCACGTCCGGGCTAATTAGCTTTGAGGCTTCTTTTTCTATCGAAGGCAATAAATCTAAACTGCTGATCTGCCAACAAACCTGTCGCAATCGGTTTTGGATCTTAGTTGTATTTGACAGAATACATTCTGTTTAAACTTTCCAAAGAAGTTAGGTCGGAGCGTAGTGGCGCTATTTGTAGACCTCCAGGATGGGATGCCCATCTCTGACTTCGTGGAAGTAAGACAATGGCAGAAATGACTAGCGCATTTCTAGATATCGGAGCAATATCGCCTTAGTTGCTAATGCTCCTAAAAACCAAATAACAAACAATTTCTAGATATCAGTAACTTGGTCAAGATATGTAATTTCTTCTAGTGACAAACTTCCAGGTTCGCGTATAAAATTCTTCTTGATATACGGAAGATCTCATTTAACCACCTAAGAAGCCAACGTTATGTGTTTCTGGAGTAGATGACGAAATCACCGCAGCGTGTGATACAATTGGGGCAACGCACCTAAGAATGTACTCCTTCACTAGATTAGCATCATGTACTCCAATGAGTTCTTTTCTAGAGCGCCAGATGGCTAAAGGTGAAGGATAGCTTGTCGTTTCGGTTTCCCCTCCAAGTCCTTATGATATTTCACTTTATGGATAGGCTAGCCATTTAAGAGTATGGTAATATCAAATATTTCCGCCTTCTGGAGAAAGAGATCTGGGCTGTTTTCAGAGGGTTTAAGACCAAGAAAGCCGACAGGGTTACTTGTAGGGTAACTTTATGTGCATCAGCATTATTTGATGGGAAGAACATTTTAAAGTCATCCTCATAGCAAAGGATATTATTATGGGTTGAGAGGAAAGGATCAAGGGCTTCAGCGAACCTCTCCTTGAGAGATTCCTTCATTTAATGTGTAACTAATGTTATAAATCTTCATGCTTCACACCTATTATTAGTTTAAGCAGTAGTGTGAGTAACTTTCCTGTAATACGACAGTGAGACTCCAGGAATATGACAACTATTTAGCTTTCCTGTTTAAGGTAGTTGGATCCTACGGAGTGTCTCTAAAAGATGTTATATTATTATTATTTTTTTATAGATAGAATGACCAAAGTATAGATTATTTATTTGCTCGATGGTTGATTTCTGAAAAAATTTTGTGGGTTACATCCAATGGAAATAGGTCCGTAGTCATTCCAGGTAATGATTTAGTGATAAGTTTTCCATGCTTCAGGGAGAGTAGCCGTCTCTATGATTCTGTTGAAAGTATGTGATAGTAAGTCCAGCAAGTAAGGACTATACATCTTCATAATGAACAGGGAGACTGTCTGAGTCAATGGTGTATTTATTAGGTACTTGTTCCTGGATAGAGATGGATAGCTTCTCCAAGAAGTCCGATTTTTGTTACTGGATTTAGGAATTGATTTGGACAAGATGGTATAACTCTGCAATCTCCGAAGATGTGATCCGCCCATTCTTTGAAGTTCTTTCAGCTCACATGGAAACGTTTTTCTGAGTTAGAAATTCTCCTTGATCTTGCAAGTTTCTCGTATGTAGATCATATTGTCATGGGCCTCTCTTCCATCACTGTTGAAAATAAGCTCTTCTTCATGTATGAGGTGTAGGATTTTTTTGGGTTTCTATTCTTCACCATCTTGATAGGCTTGCTGCCTGCCGTTGAAGTAGATTTTCCTTTGGCTGAAGTACCACAGTCTGATCCGCTTAGATTTTTTATCTTTTTTTTGCTACTCCTGTTCGAGCGACAGAGATGATCTGCAATACAGTCAATTGGCTGAGATGGCGTTCCAGTTAATTGATTTCAGCTTCTTAGGAATTCTTTCTGAATAAACTTAGTGCGGAAGAGGAGTTGTATGATTGATTTTTTCTTGTTTTTATCCTGGTTACTGCTCGTAACCAGGATAAAATCAAGACACTGATCGCAGGCTACATATATTCTATAGTAGCATAGCTTATATGCAGGTAGATAAGATTCAGTTTTTGACTGTCTGAGGATAGATAGCAAATGACGCAAGAAGGTTGTTTGTTTGTTATTTGGTTTTTAGGAGCATTAGCAACCAAGGCCATATTGCTCTGGGATATGTGGTGGTCATGGGCTTGAACCCCGGTCTAATCAAGAAGCGTGTGCTACGCACTGCTGCTCCTGCCCACCTAGCTACACGCAAGAAGGTTATCCAATTCTGCTTTGCCTCTGCATATCGTGAAAGGGGCATATTAAAGTCTCCTGTGATGATCGTGGAGAGGATTTGTTTTAAATGAAGCTCCAGCCACGAGAGCTTTTGTCCTTAACTGCTTCAAAAATTGTTACCGAAAGTGACGCCCACGCCTTCGAAGTTGGGAGACTCACTGCTGAGGATTTTTGTGCGAAAAGATAACCGCACCACCCTCTCGATTATGCTGGCAAAAGCGGGGGGGGGGATAAATTGTATAAGCTTTTGAAGCGATGTGGTAAGCATAGTTTCCACTGAGAGAGTTTAGTTTGTTGTCGCTGGTAAGCCAGGTTTCTGTAAGATAAATAACAGTGAATTCTTTGTGTAGCGTGTACAATGTATTGCCAGTGCTCCGAACATTTTGTATGAAGAGGATAAAGGGTTCAGCAGATCTGACTTGAGATGCGTTGCCTTATAAATCGGGTTTGAATGGGAGTTGTCAACAACTATCTTGACTTTCAACACCGAGAGGCCAGATTTTTGGGCAGGGAAGCTATTGAGGTCCCAATGAATACATGTTATCGGGATAGATACATAGGTACTGTGTTTGGTTCTCCTTTGACGAACGTCACCTCGGCGATTTAGTTTTCTTGGGGCTTATATGTAGTTTGGTTGGGAGTATCTGCTTTTTTTTTTTTTTTAGTAGGTCAAGAAGGAGCTTGTTGCATTAAACAATCGAGATTGCACCTTGCTCATTGTCAGTGTTGTTGATATGCATGTTTATTTCTTAGAGGAGCGGCACCTTTCACACGAAGGACGGCAAGTGATCGTTGACGACTGTTCCCCCGAAGCATGTTCCTGGAAGGTGCATTCACTAATGTGAAGCTTTACATGCGAAGTAAGGTTCTTTCTAAAACCTTTGAATACGGGATTGTTACTCCCTGCTTTAAAGAATTCCTTCAGTCCGAAACTCGAGGATCTCTCCAAACACGAAAACGCAATAAAAAAGATTTTTCTGTAGAATTTCTGGGCGGGAACTAAACTCCTACGTCCTACCATGGATTATATATGCATTTCTGATTTCAAAAAAAAAAAAAATTATATGAATTCACATATGTGGACTTGATGAACCAGTCGTCAGAGGTAACAGTTGCGGCTCGTGGTATTCGTACTTTACCATGTAGGAAAGGACTAATATTGCAGTTTCTCAATCCCTTACACACACAAAAAAAAGTATAATTTAAAAGAATGATTTTAATCGCTTACCCCTGACATTCACCTACGTTGCTTCCACTTCAGGTCCTTTAACGCCTCAAATACTCAAGTTAGTACAGGTGGCGTAATTATAGGTCTTTTAGTGTACTGAAGGTACACCAAAAGGCCATGCACTATGGCAAAGATCGATCAAGCCACTCTGGGGGAGGGGGGGAGATGTAGTGCTACAAGGCTATCCACAATGATTAGTACTGTCCTACGACTAGGATCTTTGTAAACAACTGCAATAAACATTATGGGTACACCCTATGAATAATTACAGGGGCAAATTCCTCGACCATTAGATACGCTATTACAGCTTAAATTTCCATCTTACACGTTTCTGCCAAAGCTTTAACTCACTGCTTTTTTTTTCTACTCAATTCTAAATAACTCTTTTTTGAAGTTGTTTGGCAAGAGAGACATGGAAAATTTTAAAAATTAGCACAGTTATTAGAAGATTAAGTACAGCATATATTTATTCACTGATAAGTCAAATTTTTCCGTGCAGGGTTCTTACCCATGGATCTTTGCGACAATGAGTGATAGGCAGGTCTAACTCTTGCCACTTCACAGTGATTGCCTGTTATTCACCACGATTTTGATTAGAGTGAATGCCGTTTTACTATTTATTTTGAGCAAAATTTCATTTCTAAATTTAAAACCAGCGGCAAAGGAAGACTTTCCAATCACTTCGAGGCAGTGGGCGGAGCTAGACCTGCCATCACTCATTGTCGCAATGATTCATGGGTAAGAACCCTAAACTGAATTTTAACCTTGCTTTTTTTTTTGACACTTTCTCCGTTACGCTTATTTATTAAAATGCATTGACATTAAAGAAGCGTTGAAGGGCGAGAAAACTAAAGCTTCTAAGAAAGGGAAAGTTAAATTGTGAAATAAATAAAAATGAGGTTGAATCTAAAAATTCCATTTTTATTACTAGAAAGCAGTGTGCAGTCTGTTCTTCTTGAAGGAGTTCAGTAAGCTGCAAAGATGATTACAACTTTCAACACGAAGCGCATAATTTTCGCACTTCATTTGCATTTCATTTAGAATTTGAATAAACTCCACGATTTTGTTGTTCACACATCGCAACAAATAGAACACATTAAATTTGTTTTAACTGGAAGTTATCAAAAATGTGCGAATTGTAAGCTTGCAATTCCAGATCTTTCTGTATTTATTTTTTTTTATTATTATTTACGCAAAATGGAATTTCTGAACACGTGTTATTTACCACACGCTCGAGGCAGCCTCGAGCCGCATTCCAACAATGGAAGTTGCCATTACTCACGATACACAAGCGCGTTCTAACAATGGCGTTTAATGTCAATTTCCGAACTGTCGCGTGCTGCTGCTGTTCATTTCATTTTCTAAAGTTTTAAAAATGAATAAAAATTTTGTTTGTATACATACTTTTTTTTTTGTTGTTGTTGTTTTGATTAAGCGCATGTCTGTTTTGCAGGAAGAAAATGAATACGAAAAGAATTGTATGTGTTTTTTTCTGCAATTTTTTAAGGAATTTTCGGTTTCTTTTAATATGCACGCAATTCTTTTAAGAAAGCAGTTGTTTATTGTGCACTAAAGCAAGCGCTTCTGTTAGGTGAAAACTGAGCGTAAAGTAAGTTGTCTAATTTGTTCTTGTCAAAGAAACGTTTAGAAGCATTGTTTTTTTTTTCCATTACGTTTGCTAAAAAATTTGGGGGCGGGGGAATTCAATTATCCTTTGTGCTTCCCCCCCTCCCCTTGAAACCAAAGCGTTATTCGGAAGGTAAATTTTGTCTCTGAAAACCGTAAAGTTTCTTCGATTAAGTCATTTTAGTTTATTTCCCCGTTTAATCACAGCTAAAAAATTAAATGACATAGTTTTTAAATTAGAAAAAGAAACAACTTTAAATTGAGCTTATAGATTTAAATAAAAATTTGCCATCGAAGTTGAATGCCAGGTAGTGTACGCGTTGCGTCACATTTCAGGCGCTTTGATTGTCAAATGATGTACTTCAGGGATTAAAATCTTCTTTTATTGTACTCATTATTTTAGATTTTCTAAAAACTTCATCACTTGATGGGTAGCCGTGAAGTAGAGGCACAGGGAAAATGGGTGAAATTGCGTACAAAGATCCTAATTAAGTCCTGATATTTTTAAAAGATCGGAGCTGCTGTTTTCAAATTCATAGGAGTATGGAATCTGAATTGATTTTAACTTTCTCAGACTAGCAAAACTTATAATTGAGTGATTAACAGCGCGTTATCTACTGTCTTTCTTCCGGGCTGATGCATGTCTCTTCTTTATATATATATATATATATATATATGAATATGCTGATCGTAAAGGTATACACTAGTGCATAAAGGATAAGAAACAACTATTAAATCTCCAGCACATATTTCAATAAAAAAAATTCCTAAAACACTGGTTATTATGCTTTCGGCCATGCACAGAAGCTAAAATTTCTCTGTTTATACACATAAATAATGTTGTTGTGTTGTTTTTTTTTCTGTCAATCATGAATTATTAACGTTTGCTAACGTGCCTCAAATCATATTTACTATGTTTTCCCCCCTTTTGTAATAAACTTAAATTTTTCAGCAGGTACAAACACCAGAAATTGATTTTTGCTGAACAGTTTAATCGATGGATTTTAGCTGCAGCTAAAATCCACTGTCTTAGTGCATGCAATGCGTTCTTTTAAGGAGCAGAACATGTCTGTTAAATGGGCTGCCCCACTAACCCCCTTCCCTCTAGAGTAAAGTTCGCAGCGAAAACGCTGCGAAGTTTAGTCTACGAACGTCCCTAACACTATCAAATTTTCGTATACCCCTCGTCGCGAAAGGTGGTTTGTCTGTTGTGAGGGGAAAACCGGAGTCAATCCCGGTGAAAAACCTCACGACCACGGTTCGAGACCGCCAAACTCAATACTGAATGCCCCTGAGAAAATTCCCATAAGGGTAGTGCTGGAATCGAACCTCGACCAGCTATTCAGCATGCCAGCAACGTTGCCACAAGGCTACCGTGGGCCCGTATGCTATCGCTTTAATTTCAGTATTTCACTTCACATTTGTCACCAGTCGCGTGGCTAGTGTCACGTGATTGCTAAACTTCCGTTACTTTTCATTGTTAGATGACGCTATAGATGTTTTCAATTCATAAAAGTCACAAGGTACAACCATTTCGTCCCTATAGTTAAAAGTACTTGCAATTCCTCTCTCAATGTCCAGCTCCCTACACTACATATCGTAGCTGTGAAGACCGCCTCCGTAGCCAGGTGGGCAGGAGCAGCAGTGCGTAGAACATGCTTCTTGATAGACCGGGGTTCGAGCCCGTGACTACCAAATACGGAGGATGCGGAAAGGTCAGGGAATGACCACCGCATATCCCGGGAGCAATATGGCCTTAGTTGCTAATGCACCTAAAAACCAAATAACAAACACAAACAGTTCCCTTCGCTAATTTTACTGAGTTGCTTTCGGGTCTCTCCTCTCTACAGGCGATGATGATAGGTTGATAATCGGATTTTGGTTTAATCTGAACTCATCAACGTCACATTGGATTCATTCGCGCTTAAAATCTTTAATCTATAATTTTATCCTTAATTGAATCTTTTGCGGTGCCCCCCCCCCCCCTCCCCAATCTGACAAGTCAAGTTCTGGAGGACACGTCACCACCCCTGTCCTGCAGAGGCTGATCTCTACTAGCGATCAGTAAACTCTTGTTTAATGGCAAACGTAAAAGCATTTAACTGGAAACGATTGTTTCTTGTTAGCAAACAACTAAAAATATTTGTATTTTTTTTCTCCTTCTTCCTTCCTTACAAACTGTAAACTTCCAACTCAATTGCTAATATAATTAACAATTCATCAGTGAAAATAGCTCTGATATAAATAAAATAACTTAAATGCAAATTAAACTCTTAAATAAGTCACTGCGGGTTTATGAGTCAGAGAGCCAATCTTAGAGAAAAATATTTCTCTCTCTCTGTACCTTTTACAATTTTCCAACACTTGATCTGTCTCTTCGATATGTCCACATACACACCTCGGATCATCTCCCAACCTTTTCTTCATTCCATGCCCAGTTACTATCATGGTAGCCATCAGACCCAAACCTGGCCATCCATCTATTTCTCTTACTATCTCCACTCCAGGAAGAAAGGCATATGTGACACGGTTCTTGCTGCAATCGTTTTTTCTCTCTTTAAATCCTGCTTCCCATGTATCTTATTTTCATCAATACAAGATTTAATCCCCAATATTTCTATCCTCTTATTTTTCTTGATTGCATACTCCATTACTCGTTTGATCGAAACTAAATTAATTGGTTCTTTTCCTGATATACTTGTAATGCATCATTTGAAACTGTTCTACACGACTGTGTCACAGGCAAAGGGCAAATTTCTGAGCAGAAATTAGGCTCCTTTTTACGTGACTATTAGTCACAAAGATACACTTAGAGGATATACAGGGATTTCCCTTTCACACCCCCCCCCCCATACTAATCTTCCTTATTTTAGAGTATATAACCCGCACTTTTCATTTCAACTTCTGCATTTCAGGCAAAAGGACATTTTCTCATCCACATGTTTGTTTGTTATTTGGTTTTTAAGAGCATTAGCAACTAAGGCCATATTGCTCCGTCATCCACATGTATTCCAAGGTATTTGACTAAATCCTACAGATGTTCCTAATATCTTCAAAGTAGGCCGCCTTCCTTCATTCAACCTTCTTCTGAGCAGCACCATTTTAGTCTTAATAGTAGATATCTCCATCTTTCTTTTACCTATCCTCTATTTTTCTCTCTCACCATTATTAACAGGTCGTCCACATAAGCCACCGGCTCTCATCCATCACCACATTCCAGCCAATAATTGGCTCCTCTATCCACTTTTTGTGAGATTTTACCATGTTTTATATGTTTATAATAATCAGTATTGGTGGCTCACACATTCCTACCCCAAGCAGCTAGCACGCATTTTCCTAACTCTCCGTTTGCTAGACGCTTTGAGACAGTAGTGGGAGTGTTTGCTTGCGTCTCTGCTGCGGGTGATTGAGTTAAAGGAAACGTCGGAAGGTAGGCCAGGTTTTATCAACTTTTTAGCGTTATTTGCTTCCTGTCAGTCGAATGTATAACCCTCTGGCACTTTAACGTTAGTGGGGGAAGGATTAGTTCTCAGTGGCAGTTGAAGTACACAAAATTGCATTTCAAATAAACTACGAGGGGATATCAGAAAGTTCGTACCCTGACCTAGGTAAAACATCAGTAGGAAGATGCCCGTTTTTCATATATGTTGTCTACATATTCAATAACATGCGAAATTTCATTCCCGTAAGTGATCGTACACCAGAGGAGGACGCTATGGTTGGTTGACAAAGTGGAGTAACGAGCAGTTGTCAAGTTCCTGCATTTGCAGGGCAGGAAATTACCGAAGAAATGAAAGCTCTGTATGGGCAGAATTGTTCATCCTAAAAAAGTGGAAACGAGAGTTCCAGTGCGGTCGTACAAGTGTCTTTGACGAGCTAAGAGAATGAAGGTTGGAAACGTTGAGCAGTTGTTGCTGAGTGAGAGACATGTGCCAATTCGTTTCATCACAAATGCAGTGGGAATTAGTTATGGATCTGCCCACAGCAATTTACATGACCATCTGCACATGTCTAAGGTCTCCGCACGATGGGTTCCAAGATTGCTGACGCCATGTCGAATGCAATGCTCTCGCCAACTGTTGGATTTGTGTAATGCGGATTTTGGGAACTTTTTTGATCGGTTGGTGACAAATGCTGGGTGTACCAGTATGATCCGGGGACTAAAGACATGTGTGGGCGCCGCTTTGATTCGTCTCAGGAATCAATGAAGTGGAATCGTGGTTTCAGGTAAAAAGTGCGGATTCTATGATCAAGGTATTAAACAACTGATCCATAGAAAAAGATTAAAGTGAAGTTTCACCTTTCTAGTTAAGGGTACGGACTTTTTGATACCCCTTCGTATCTATTATTTAAGTGAATAATGTTAAACATAGCAATTAGTGCAGAAGACTAATATATTATATTACTAAAAATTCTGTTTTTGGTAGAAGTTTTTTAATTTAGTGCAGACGCCAAATTTTAAATTCGGTCCTACATATAAACTTAACCGTGACTCTAGTCAACAGGTCGCGCTGCAGAAACAAATATTTAGTCTCGTAGCGGAAGTGAAAGGAGTCAGCGATCCATTAACACTTTGTGGCATCACTTTATCTTTCACCAGATCGTTGAGAAACTCAAAATTCTGGGTGGCGCAAATGAAAACGTTGGTGGTTCCAACAAAATATGGAGGAAACGGAGGGATATCAAATGCAATCACGTGTCAAGCGAGTTCGTTACATTTCACCTCTATTTCACTCAAGCGATGAAAAACAAACACGAAGTATAAATAGAATGCCTCTATACAACGACACCTAGCGGTTAAACTCACTGAGCAGAGTGTAAATTTAAAAATATTTTCAGTAGGAATGAGTTTTGCTAGTAAATTTGTTCTTAAAACGCACGTTTTAAGAATAAATTTGCCTGACAGTAAAGTAAAACTAAATTACAGCTAGTGTTTTTAAAATTAAATTAAAAAAAAATAAAGCGAAAGATGTTTTACGTGAAGACATTCTTGACTTGGAAGAGGTTAGCTTAATCCATTTGCAGAACAGTCATACTTCCTGCAATACAAATATTTCACCACAACATTCCATTTTTAGATGTTTTCACATCAAAAATAAATAAAAGTAAGCTTACGTACCTTAACACCGCAATTTGTAAAATATGGTCCCGTTTATAAGAAAGTTAGCGTAATATGCCTATTACCTTCACCACCCCAATTCTTAGAACGGATTTTCATGAAACGTATATTTGGACCTTTCAGAAAGATTTGTTGAATATTCAAAATTTCATTAAAATCGGACTAAAACCGGTGAAATACCACCACTTTGCTTATTGGAGGCTTGAAGTTGTGAAACCCATGTTTAGTTTCTAGAGCAAAGTTTCCGGCATCCCCCTCCCCTCACTCCTTCAACCCATGCACGGTACTAAGTACTATAGGTTTTGATACCTTTCGTGTTTGGGGTTCTCATGAAAAAAAAATAATAGAAATGCTACAATTACTATTTCTTTGTCCGTCCGTCTGCATGCAATAACTCTTTGCAGAGGATGGATTTTAAGTAAATAAAGATTTGTCGACCCTTCTTATGTTTCATTAAAATCACACCACGTATTATTATTTTTTTAAATTTATATCACATGGGCTATCCATATCCTGAAGCACTTGCTGACGTGCGCAGAAACAATATTTTACCTGTTCGCGCATAAATAGTGCTTTTTTGTTGCTGTTAATAATTAACGTTTACTAATGCGCCTGAAATGAAATGCTCTTCGTACATTTACACATTTTTTTTTTTTTTTCCGTAATGAACTTATATTTTACAGCGGGTGCAAAACCTAGCAATTGATTTTTGCTGAACAGCATAATTATTTGCACTTTAGTTGCAGCCGAAATCCACTGCCTTAGTGCATTCTTTTAAGAAGCAGAACATGTCTGGTAAATAGACTGCCCCACAACAAGGTGGTGGCGCGGGTGCCCCACTAACCCCCTTCCCTCAAGAGTAAAGTTCGCAGCGAAAACGCTGCGAAGTTTAGTCTACACGCGTCCCTAACCTATCAAATTTTCGTGTTCCCCTCGTCGCGAAGGGCGGTTTGCCTGTTGTGAGGGGAAAACCGGTGAAAAACCTCACGACCACGGTTCGAGACCGCCAAACTCAATACTGAATGCCCCTGAGAAAATTCCCATAAGGGTAGTGCTGGAATCGAACCTCGACCAGCTATTCAGCAAGCCAGCAACATTAGCACAAGGCTACCGTGGCCCCGTGTGCTATCGTTTTAATTTCAGTATTTCACTTCACATTTCTCACGTGGGTAGTGTGACGTCATTTCTAAACTTCCGTTACGGATGTTTTCACATCAATTAAAAAAAAAAAAAATTACGTTTCAGATGCATTCGATTATCAAATGTATTTCCTTAATGGTTAAAAATTTCAGACAGATAATCATGAGTAGCGGTTTGTTTTTTTAGGGTACAACAAGGGATATGGATCATCCTATAGACATGAAATTTGGTGTGGTTGCTTGATCCAAGCAAACTGGTAAGTACTGTTCGATTCGATTGTAAAACTAACAGATTTTAGACTAGCTGATGTTTCACCGTTTTGTTACGGACAAGTCGTTCCTGGTTGTTAAATTTGGTATTACTGATTCACTGAAATGGCAGATGTCATATAAAAGGTTTCTGCTAGAGTATTTTTGATTTCATCTTCGGTAGTAATCTAGGTCCATTTGCAAATCACGGTGTTTACTATTCAGTGACTGGATTTTCCTACAAATCATTTTCGTGTCTGTATTTCGATTTAAAGTAATCCAAGCACTTCTATGCCTTCCGCTGCACCACTAAGTGGTTGGAAATAATTCGTAGTTTATTTCAGGTGCGGTGCCCCCCCCCCCCCAATGTTGTGCGGTGGGAATTACACCATGTTACAGTGATTTTTGGCGCCTGTTAAATCTCATTGGTGATATACCACTTGCTTCATACTCTGAGTAAATTTATTCCAGTTTCCTAATCATTTGGTGCTTATTTGCGTCCTTATGGAGCTATAATCCAGTCAAAACGATAGTATGCTGAGGGAGAACGTAGAGATAAATCAATGGTTAAAGTGTACTTAGATTTATGTGGGTATGGGACCTGTTATTCATCTAACAATGCTTGATTAAACTTCCTCGTGCGGAGCCCACAGAGAGTAATCCATATTCATATATTCTAACAAATAATATGGGATGGAAGCTGCAGCACAAGACCATTCAGCTGAGACATTCTGTGGTACACAGATGGACGCTAAGGTGATTGTAATTCCTAAGGCTATGCGCACAGTTACTATTTCAAAATTGTTATACTTCCTCTTGAGGAATTACTATCTTTCATGTCCTTCCGATATTACATATGTAGAGTGGAATACCAAACTATAAATACACTACTCGACAAAATTAACAGAACACGTAGAAAAAGTGGTTTAACTCGTGCAGCGGGACCAAATTTGTCATTATTCCATGGTGGTGAGACAGGGACATTTATCGGGGTAGTACAATGATGAGCCAAAACATGACCACCTACCTAATATGATGTTGGTCCTCCACGAGCAGCCAAAACAGCTCGCAGCCGGCGAGGCATGGACGCTACAAGATTTCTAAATGTGTCTTGTATTATTTGGTACCGACACGTAACCAGCAGATCTTTTAACTCCTGTAAGATCCTTGGTTGAGACAGAGATCAGAGTTGCTGTTCCAACACAAACCACAGCAATACCTGCAAGTCTTCCTCATGTTTCGTGAACCAGTCTCGAACATTCCGGGCGGTGTGGCATGGCGCATTATCCTGTTGGAAGACCGTTGCCTTGAAAGGGTGTACCTGCTCAGTAACGATGTTTATATATGTATGGGCGGCTCCTAGAACATAAGTTCATCTACGCCTCGTTACGCTGTTCAGTTTTTACAGACTCTGTCAAGGTAAGGCCAGTATGTACTGCAATAATAATAAAATAAAATTTTCGGTATTGGTGGTATATAAACGTTCTTAATCTTAAAAAAAAAAAAAACACTCAAAACCCTCGTCGCCAAGTCCCCCTTTATGATGATACCTGGATACAATTTGGTATCCCATTAACCCCAAACCACTGTACAGCTCCTCGGAGCCCTGACAAATGGGATGCATTCCTATTTTAACCTACAAATAGATTCCAGATGCTATTTCATCTGGAGACGAGGAACGCGGTACCATCCCTCCAATATCAGAGAAACAACTTCACATTTGTGGTGGTGTTCTCACGTTTGGAGGAATAATGATCAGCGGTACCAAGAAGACATCCTTGAACCCTATGTGCAACCTTTTAGGAACGAGATTGGCCCAGCTTTTTTTTTTTTTCATGCACAACGCCATTCAAGTGGTGGAGGAATATCTTCAAACTGAAGTTTTCCAATGACTGCTGTGGAGAGCACGACCATCAAACTTAAATCCGATGGAACATGTGTGGGACGCCGTTGGGCGTCGTGTTTCGCACCAACACCTGAGTCATTTGTTTTGCTAAGGTCTGCGCTGGAGGAAGAATAGGATATGTTGTATATCGAAAATAGTTCACCGCTGTCAGGCCTGTTTAGCCCTACTTTTGAGCATCTTGTATCGACTTCTGTAATATGACCTTTATGGTGATTCTTATACACCAATGGGACAAAACATAACCAGCGAGTCATTATGCAAATCGAAGCAACTGCAGTTGAACTATGGGGCGGTGAGGACACGGTATAAAAAGCACCTGATACTGAGCTCCATTAATCAGTGTTACTTTTGTTCTTCAGATGGAAAAGGCAGCGATTTACAAAGGCCAAATTGTAATGGTCAGACCATATCTGGTGGGATGCTCATGGTCAGCAGTGGTCCGAGGAGGGGAACCCCACAAACTGGCAGCAAGGGGTTGGATGACCACGGCTCTCATCAATGCTCGAGCTGAGCGAAGGATTTCCCGGATGATACGTGGGCATCTTGCTGGTAATTGGATAACAGAAGGGTAGAATGCTGGTGACAGGAATAATGTGTTACAACACACACACAGTAAATCGAACCCTGCTGAAAATGTGGCTGCACTGAGTGCCCACAATGGGCACACGAGCATCGAAACTAGACCTTGAGTGATTGGAAGGTCGTATGGTCCGATGAATCATGTTTCCTGTTGCACCGTGGAAAAGAAGCCAGTGGTGGCAGTGTCCTGCTGGGATACCCTGGGTCCAATGATCCATGCTCCGGGCACTCTGACAGTACAGGTCAATCAAATAGATATCACTGCCTCCTCCTCCAAGTACCTGAGAAACCAGATTAGCAATTGGACTGTCATACCAAACTGGACCTTCAGTGACCACAGTCATCTGCCCTGCACTCCAGAATTTGTCAGGTTCTCAACCCAATCTGTGAAATGGGACACCTTTGACAATTATATAAATAGCCAATACAGTACCAGTGATCCTTTTAACCCCCCCCCCCCCCAGAACAATTGGTGGAACATATACAAAATACCATCCTGGTGGCAGCCTATCGTTCTGCAAGGAAGAAATGTACCCCCCCCCCCATGCTTGGTGGACAATGGAGCTAGATGCATTACGCCGAGGAGCTCACAAGGCGAGAAAAGACTACCAAAGACACAGAAACTGGTCTCAGGATGATTTAGCAAGATTGCACACAATATATCTAGCTAAAAAGAACCCGTTCACCAAAGCTGTTGCTATGCAGATGAAGAAATCGGGGGCCTCCTATACAAAATAACCAGGAACAAAACTTTTGAAAATGACGTCTTTGGTTCAGTGTCTTTCAACAGCCAAGATACCCTCACGTGGCAAGGCTCCATTAATGCCATCCTAGCTTCACTATTTCCATCAGATGACTTGGAGATAGATACAGCTAATATAGAAATTGGCATCAAAAAATAAAAAGCTCGCTGCTATAATGAGCTACTTAATCTCTGGGACATCGCTTTGGTGGGAGTCACCACTAGGTGCTTTCTCCAGAGGTCACATTCGTAACATCAAAAATAGCCAAGACATGGTTCTCACTCAACTTAGAAACTTCTTTCCTGATAACTAGGCATGGATCCTTAAACGAGACACTATACCAATTCGGGCTTGTGAACTCTGCTCCTGCAGGGAGTCTCCGTCTCCCTGCAGGAGCAGAGTACCGATTCAATAGTACCAATTCACAAGCCTGAATTGGAACTCTTCCATTGTGAACTGTACGGTGACTTAAGGCAGCAACTTAGCAGAACTAAAAAAGATTTTTCTCCGAATGCATTCAACCAAATGATTAAAACACCATTGAAATTGGCAGCAGTTCAAACTTCAGCAAGGGAAATCTTCAATAGAAGAAAACAACTTATGGCAGCAGCCAACAATTAGACCAGGAAGTCAGGTTATTCTGAGAGAGTTCCCTGGCACTAGCACCTAAAACACTATTCTACAATAACTATGTTCCCCTCTTTGGGGCGCCTCCGTAGCCAGGTGGGAAGGAGCAGCAGTGCGTAGCACACGCTTCTTGATTAGACTGGGGTTCGAGCCCGTCACCACCAAATACGGAGGATGCGGAAAGTCAGGGAATGACCACCGCATATCCCGGAGCAATATGGCCTTAGTTGTAATGCTCCTAAAAAACCAAATAACTAACTAACTCCCCCCCCCCCCTCTGGTATCAGACCTCTTTCCGATCCTGAAGTAGCAATAGTACTCTCCTCCTATGGGATAAAAAACTTTTTTTTTATTAATACTATTTATATATTTTATCGCGATCTGCTCTGGACTGGGGCTGCTCAGCCCAGGGTAGCCTATTCACTCCCTCTCTTGCATCTGTCCCGGATTGGGACATATTCTTTCCTCTGGGGCGAGGGCAAGCAGATAGTCGGAGAGGCCTCATCTTCCTGCGGCTAGGGACGAGTACCAGGAAGCGGTCCTCCAGGTAGTCAAAAGATAATAACACTACGATATATATATTTTTCCCTATCTTTCTCCCTTGTGGGATGAAAACTTTATTTTATTATTATTGTAGTACATATTGACCGTACCTTGATAGAGTCTGTAAAAACTGAATAGCGCAACGAGGCATAGATGAACTTATGTTCTAGGAGCCGCCCATACATATATAAACATCGTTACTGAGCAGGTACACCCTTTCAAGGCAACGGTCTTCCAACAGGATAATGCGCCATGCTACACCGCCCGGATTGTTCAAGACTGGTTCACGAAACATGAGGAAGACTTGCAGGTATTGCTGTGGTTTGTGTTGGAACAGCAACTCTGATCTCTATGTCTCAACCATGGATCTTACAGGAGTTAAAAGATCTGCTGGTTACGTGTCGTTACCAAATAATACAAGACACATTTAGAAATCTTGTAGCGTCCATGCCTCGCCGGCTGCGAGCTGTTTTGGCTGCTCGTGGAGGACCAACATCATATTAGGTAGGTGGTCATGTTTTGGCTCATCGGTGTACGACCCCGATAAATGTCCCTGTCTCACCACCATGGAATAATGACAAATTTGGTCCCGCTGCACGAGTTAAACCACTTTTTCTACATGTTCTGTTAATTTTGTAGAGCAGTGTATTTATAGTTCGGTATTCCATTCTACATATGTAATATCGAAAGGACATGAAAGATAGTAATTCCTCAAAAGGAAGTGTAACTGTGCGCATAGCCTTAGGAATTACAATCACCTTAGCGTCCATCTGTGTACCACAGAATGTCTCAGCTGAATGATCTTGTGCTGCAGCTTCCATCCCATATTATTTGTTAGAATATATGAATATGGATTACTCTCTGTGGGCTCCGCACGAGGAAGTTTAATCAAGCATTGTTAGATGAATAACAGGTCCCATACCCACATAAATCTAAGTACACTTTAACCATTGATTTATCTCTACGTTCTCCCTCAGCATACTATCGTTTTGACTGGATTATAGCTCCATAAGGACGCAAATAAGCACCAAATGATTAGGAAACTGGAATAAATTTACTCAGAGTATGAAGCAAGTGGTATATCACCAATGAGATTTAACAGGCGCCAAAAATCCCTGTAACATGGTGTAATTCCCACCGCACAACATTGGGGGGGGGCACCGCACCTGAAATAAACTTCGAATATTTCCAACCACTTAGTGGTGCAGCGGAAGGCATAGAAGTGCTTGGATTACTTTAAATCGAAATACAGACACGAAAATGATTTGTAGGAAAATCCAGTCACTGAATAGTAAATACCGTGATTTGCAAATGGACCTAGATTACTACCGAAGATGAAATCAAAAATACTCTAGCAGAAACCTTTTATATGACATCTGCCATTTCAGTGAATCAGTAATACCAAATTTAACAACCAGGAACGACTTGTCCATAACAAAACCATTTTAAGAAGATAAAGCGGTGAAACATCAGCTAGTCTTACAATCGAATCGAACAGTACTTACCAGTTTGCTTGGATCAAGCAACCACACCAAATTTCATGTCTATAGGATGATCCATATCCCTTGTTGTACCCTAAAAAAACAAACCGCTACTCATGATTATCTGTCTGAAATTTTTAACCATTAAGGAAATACATTTGATAATCGAATGCATCTGAAACGTAATTTTTTTTTTTTTTAATTGATGTGAAAACATCCGTAACGGAAGTTTAGAAATGACGTCACACTACCCACGTGAGAAATGTGAAGTGAAATACTGAAATTAAAACGATAGCACACGGGGCCACGGTAGCCTTGTGCTAATGTTGCTGGCTTGCTGAATAGCTGGTCGAGGTTCGATTCCAGCACTACCCTTATGGGAATTTTCTCAGGGGCATTCAGTATTGAGTTTGGCGGTCTCGAACCGTGGTCGTGAGGTTTTTCACCGGTTTTCCCCTCACAACAGGCAAACCGCCCTTCGCGACGAGGGGAACACGAAAATTTGATAGGTTAGGGACGCGTGTAGACTAAACTTCGCAGCGTTTTCGCTGCGAACTTTACTCTTGAGGGAAGGGGGTTAGTGGGGCACCCGCGCCACCACCTTGTTGTGGGGCAGTCTATTTACCAGACATGTTCTGCTTCTTAAAAGAATGCACTAAGGCAGTGGATTTCGGCTGCAACTAAAGTGCAAATAATTATGCTGTTCAGCAAAAATCAATTGCTAGGTTTTGCACCCGCTGTAAAATATAAGTTCATTACGGAAAAAAAAAAAAAAAATGTGTAAATGTACGAAGAGCATTTCATTTCAGGCGCATTAGTAAACGTTAATTATTAACAGCAACAAAAAAGCACTATTTATGCGCGAACAGGTAAAATATTGTTTCTGCGCACGTCAGCAAGTGCTTCAGGATATGGATAGCCCATGTGATATAAATTTAAAAAAATAATAATACGTGGTGTGATTTTAATGAAACATAAGAAGGGTCGACAAATCTTTATTTACTTAAAATCCATCCTCTGCAAAGAGTTATTGCATGCAGACGGACGGACAAAGAAATAGTAATTGTAGCATTTCTATTATTTTTTTTTCATGAGAACCCCAAACACGAAAGGTATCAAAACCTATAGTACTTAGTACCGTGCATGGGTTGAAGGAGTGAGGGGAGGGGGATGCCGGAAACTTTGCTCTAGAAACTAAACATGGGTTTCACAACTTCAAGCCTCCAATAAGCAAAGTGGTGGTATTTCACCGGTTTTAGTCCGATTTTAATGAAATTTTGAATATTCAACAAATCTTTCTGAAAGGTCCAAATATACGTTTCATGAAAATCCGTTCTAAGAATTGGGGTGGTGAAGGTAATAGGCATATTACGCTAACTTTCTTATAAACGGGACCATATTTTACAAATTGCGGTGTTAAGGTACGTAAGCTTACTTTTATTTATTTTTGATGTGAAAACATCTAAAAATGGAATGTTGTGGTGAAATATTTGTATTGCAGGAAGTATGACTGTTCTGCAAATGGATTAAGCTAACCTCTTCCAAGTCAAGAATGTCTTCACGTAAAACATCTTTCGCTTTATTTTTTTTTAATTTAATTTTAAAAACACTAGCTGTAATTTAGTTTTACTTTACTGTCAGGCAAATTTATTCTTAAAACGTGCGTTTTAAGAACAAATTTACTAGCAAAACTGAAAATATTTTTAAATTTACACTCTGCTCAGTGAGCTTAACCGCTAGGTGTCGTTGTATAGAGGCATTCTATTTATACTCCGTGTTTGTTTTTCATCGCTTGAGTGAAATGGAGGTTAAGGGTAACGAACTCGCTTGACACGTGATTGCATTTGATATCCCTCCGTTTCCTCCATATTTTGTTGGAATCACCGACGTTTAATTTGCGCCACCCAGAATTTTGAGTTTCTCAACGATCTGGTGAAAGATAAAGTGATGCCACAAACTGTTAATGGATCGCTGACTCCTTTCACTTCCGCTACGAGACTAAATATTTGTTTCTGCAGCGAGACCTGTTGACTAGAGTCACGGTTAAGCTTATATGTAGGACCGGATTTAAAATCTGGCGTCTGCACTAAATTAAAAAAACATCTACCAAAAACAGCATTTTTAGTAATATAATATATTACAGTGTTCTGCACTAATTCCTATGTTTAACATTATTCACTTAAATAATAGATACGAAGGGGTATCAAAAAGTCCGTACCCTTAACTAGAAAGGTGGAACTTTACTTTAATCTTTTTCTATGGATCAGTTGTTTAATGCCTTGATCATGAAATCCGCACTTTTTACCTGAAACCACGATTCCACTTCATTGATGATTCCTGAGGCGAATCAAAGCGGCGTCCATGCATGCCTTTAGTCCCCGGATCATACTGGTACACCCAGCATTCGTCACCAACCGATCAAAAAAGTTCTGAACATCCGCATTACACAAATCCAACAGTTGGCTTGAGCATTCGACATTGCTTCTGCAAAGGCGTCAGCAATCTTGTAACCCAACGTGCGGAGACCATAGACATGTGCAGATGGTCACGTAAAATGCTGTGGGCAGACCCATAATTAATTCCCACTACATTTGTGATGAAACGAATTGTCACTCAGCACCAACTGCTCAACGTTTCCAACCTTCATTCTCTTAGCTCGTCAAAGACACTTGTACGACCGCACTGGAACTCCCGTTTCCACTTTTTTAGGATGAACAATTCTGCCCATACAGAGCTTTCATTTCTTCGGTAATTTCCTGCCCTGCAAATGCAGGAACTTGACAACTGCTCGGTACTCCACTTTGTCAACCCTAGCGTCCTTCCTCAGATTCCGTGCTCCACCTCTGGTGTACGATCACCTATGGGAATGAAATTTCGCATGTTATTGAATATGTAGACAACTTATATTAAAAACGGGCATCTTCCTACTGATGTTTTACCTAGGTCAGGGTACGAACTTTCTGATATCCCCTCGTAGTTTATTTGAAATGCAATTTTGTGCACATCAACTGCCACTGAGAACTAATCCTTCCCCCACTAACGTTAAAGTGCCAGAGGGTTATACATTCGACTGACAGGAAGCAAATAACGCTAAAAAGTTCATAAAACCTGGCCTACCTTCCGACGTTTCCTTTAACTCAATCACCAGCAGCAGGGACGCAAGCAAACACTCCCACTACTGTCTCAAAGCGTCTAGCAAACGGAGAGTTAGGAAAATGCGTGTTAGCCGCTTGGGGTAGGAATGTGTGAGCCACCAATACCGATTATTAAATTACAGAACAAGGCTGCTCACGAAAGACAAGAATCACTTGACGTAATTGCTCGATAAACAAGACTTCTTCTCACTTAAAGAGGGAGAATGGAGCCCTCACGTTAATGTGCGGAGTAATAAAGTGGTGGGGAGGGGGGGGGTTAGCTCAGCTTTTCACTCAAGGGACGTATGCCGTTGGAGGGAAAACTTTCAAACTGCGGTAATTAGCCTCGCCACATCCCGTGAGACCGCAGATGTAGTCCGCCTATCTAAGCTATATTCCGTAGTGCCGTGACAGTTAATCATACAATCTTTGACTTCTTAATGTACGGCGCGACCACCTGTCACACCAGCATTTTGCCCTGTCTTTGAGAATCGTCTGGTCATTTGTAGCGTATTTATCTTTCTTGTCGAAGGAGGGAGCTATTCGGTGATAGCTCTTTGCTGCTGGGGGGTTGATCAAGTGTCCATGCAGCTGCAAAGATCTCCAAATATGTTTCATTATCGGTAGACAATCCAGGCGAACACGAGCCAACACTCGTCTGATGTCCGTTTATCTGTGCTGTGAATATATTTAGACGAACCTGCACGCGAATTTCCCATTTCCGCTAAAGCATGTGATAGTAACGAGGTGGCCTCGTGTTTCTCGAAGTTCTGCATACGGAATGTTAACTTTTCTGTTCGGTTTCTCTGCCACCCCTTCCCCTTTTGTTTTCTTCTACTTGGTTAACTGTCGCCCAACTCTTCTTAATCGTCTTCTGATTAGTTCCGTCCTGTTTTTACCGATAAGTGAACTTTTTCAGTCATTTTCTCGTCTGTTAATTCAGTAGGAGCGCCGTGTAGTGCGATGGTGTCTTCTTATTCCTTGTTTACTTACGTAAATAATGCAGTGCCCGATAACAAGGTGTTTTTCAATAAATAAATCGTTGTTTTAAACGTGGCTCGGTTATAATTAAAATCTTGGAACAGAAGGAAAACAAGATGGGGTGATGTTGGCAAATCAAAAGGAACACGATGGATTCCAGCATTGAGCGCAACGTGTGAAATTTTCGAATAAATAACCACGGAGTACTCGTTCACGATACGAACGAAGACTTACTGCGGAACAAATTCTTAAAATTGCTAAGGAAAATGCGGAGATTTCCAGAATAGCCGAAATTTCGTATAACGTCTGCATTTGGCCATTTCAGTTCATTATGGCCGCTCTTCTTCCGTATATGTCAGTCATTTCGTGTTACAGAAACCATTTCTCCGGCGTATTGCATTGTTCAATAAAGCAGCAAGTGCACGCTTTGCAAAGGCTTCATCTTTCTCTATTTTCTTTCCATATTCCGAAATAACTTCTTTGGCCGAACAGGAACTTGTAACTGGGTTTCAGAGGCCGTATTCCTTATCTTAAAATAACATCTGCAGAGGAAAGCGGACTATCGATATGCACCAGAAGAAAAAAACCTTTACAGGGGTAAATGGCGTACGTAAATAGTTCATATATCTTAGTGATGTCACGTCATACGGCAACGTGCCGATAAAAATCGAGGCTTTCGTGCGCTGCGGGGAACACACGTTTACAGGGGTAAGCGGAACATCGAGTTTCCTCCATTTCCAAAATTGATAAATTTTATTTACCTTCAGAACTGGTAAGTACAATGATGGCGTTTTATCTTCAACTATACCCAAATGCAACATCGCACTAGAAAACAGATGGCTAATTATAAAGCACCAGTCATGGATGCGCTTAATGGTTTAAAAAAAAAAAGAAGAAAAAGATAACCAACCAATCAGAGCAAAGCTGAACATTATGGGAACCACAAAGTGTTCCAGATGCGCAAGCAATAATTAGATAGACTGTCTCCAGCAGCTCCTAAGATATTTGTAGCCGGAGGGGTTTGAAGGAAAGACTGGCTGTTTATTATTAGTCCCAAGACGGGCAGAAAAAGAAAAGAAATAGCCGCGATCTGTATATTGCACGCACGTTTGTAATGACTCCAGTGGGGATTCGATGATTGCGTTTTGAACGTGCCTTTAACGAGAGCGTATTAAAAGTTATCTTTTCAGACGCGGTCTCCTAAGACGTCGTTCAGCTTCCCCGACAGATAGCCGAGGAGCGTTTTCATTAAAGGTTTTGTCACATTCATGGGCACACCTTTAATGGGGGTGTTTCGTGATAAAGAAAGGTCGTGCCGTAAACTAAAGCGGCAGAACCTGACGAGCCGAACCAGTCTTTGCATTAACGAGTCCGCTGGGGAAGATGCTTAATTTCTTCGGAACATCCAACTACAGGGTGCTTAATGTCCTCGAACACTTCTTAAAGACTTTATACACCAATTATTTCTTAGATAAACAGTAATGGAGATTAACCTTGCTCTCCAGAGCAAGTGATGAAGCGCTTTAACATTCAAAACAAGGCACCTCTTTAATCGGGTATGCCGAAACGGAAACCTTTCCAGTTGAGGTCACAGGAGCAGTTGTTCTTCGGGCCAGTGTCGTTAGTGCAGAATTAATCTGCCTTTCATTCCATACTATTCTGTCTGACCAAAAAAAAAAAAAAAAAAAAAAAAACCGTGGTCAGATCTTTCATTTCAATTGGTCGCTACAAGGCGCTCTCCGAATCTTTTCGTACTTGAGGACTACTCTGAATCGTGGAAGAACACAGGTTCTATTAAAGATTTGCAAAAACTACCATCAATGGAAAAGTTTCTACGTTATTGGCTATTTCCGTTTGAGCTAATTGCAGCCAGTAAACTTGTCACTGGCACCAGCAGTTCGTTCACTGTTTGTGGCAGGTGGGAGTGTTCGCCATTCCTCACCTAACGTTACCCATTGACCTAGTACATCCCCTTTAGCGAAGTTTGGAAAAAGCGTCTTTGTGTTGTTATTTATTGTATTATAAATGTCTAATTAATTTCAGTGACAGAAACTTTCCCACTTTGCTTGTAAAGGCTGGATAGAGTTCCATACGAATAAAATGTTTTTTAACTGGCAGTTATTACTATTTTTACGCTTTGCGTGCCTAATTTCCGAAATGCTTTCTCTTACAGTCTTGGGAGCCGAGTACTGTTCTGGTTACATGGACATTTTCGGGAAATGGAATACAGGTTTCTACTGCCCGACAATGGGCAACGGCGATCCTGTTTACTGTTGCGGTACACCCACGTACAAGTACTGCTGTACGAAGCGAGACGAAGAACAAAACGGTGGCCTTGAGTACGTATCTTTCCACCATGTTCAACAACTTTTGTGACACTAGTGTATGTTTATCATTGTAGCAGTTGTGGCTGCGCGCTAACCTTGGCTACCTTCATTTACAGCCAGATCGTGCTACTAGGTATGGCTTTGGGAGTGCTTCTGTTCGTGGTGGTCGTAACTCTGGTGTCTTGCTTGTTGTGTCGCCGGTGTATGGCATACCGCAGACAACATCCTTCGCTAAACGGAGGTAAGTATTTCTGGTGTATTCCGTCCGCCGCTGCGTGTTAATAACTTTTCCGAGTTTGCATATCTCCGCTCTAATGGCCTTTTTATTGCCGCTGCAGCGCTTATAATTGCCGCTTGACACGACTTCCTCGCGCCCATTGTTGCACTTTGCATGTGTCATTTGGAAGCCGGCGTTTATTACATTTCTTATTGGCTTAACCAGTCACACTCGCGTGCGCGCGTTGGCATCTGTTCAAAATTGTGCGGATCTCACGTGCGAGTGACGCGGAACAAAATAGTTCATTTCGCGAGTGAAGTGGCACACTATTAACTCGCTAAAATCTGTTTGCGAATGTTCTCGTCTCCCGGATGTAATAGGTTCGCGAAGGTTAAATTAATAACGCACCTTGAACTGGCAGTCGAGATTTCATTACTGACCTCGCCTGTACGCAATTTCATTTATCCACAACGCAAACGAAGTGGGCAAACATTTCGCGACCAAATGTCGCATTTTATTGGAAAACGCTATTTTTCTTAAATACCGCTCCTCCGGAGTTTGCGAGGTAACTTTCGCCGACCTTCAGTTTTATTGTGTCGTGACAAGGAGAAAGCGGTGTAGGAATAATTTATTTCTCTTTTCTCGCAGGTCCTCTCTACACGATGCATTGCAGCAGCACAGCCAGTGGGGTGGCCAACATGTATTCATTCTCTGGTCAGAACAGTGCTGCCACCACACCTATCGACACAGCTGAGCCGCACATACTTGTGGATCTCGACTGTCGACACGCTACCTCCGCATCCAGCAGTCTCCCTAATCAAGTGCCCGTGTACAGTCCTGCCACTACAGAGACCACACTACCTCACATACGAGGTAAGTAACTTCCCCTGCCTGGTGGCCACCATCGGTGAATTACTGCGTATGTGGTTAAGGTAGTCAAAATAAATTATTTTTCCTATTCCACCCCCCCCCCAACTCGATACTCTTATTATTATTAGCCATATGGTGCAAGGAAGCCTGAGACTTATGCAGCACCAGCCAAAAAAATTTCCAAGTTACCCTGAGAGAGAGAGAGAGAAGGGAATCACCAAGAAAGAGAAGAATGATGATATCCAGCTCAGGACCTGGGTGTGCCAAGCCCATACCCACCAAATGTGAGCCCGTGGGGTTAAATATTGTTTGGGGTTCGCAATGGATTTTAAAATCCATTGTGAAAACTAATTGTTCTACTCGTGATTTTTGATCACATTAGGGGAGATCCTGTGTGATTGGGAATCACTTGTTAAAGGTTCAAAGACGTGGCTGGATATAGCACCAACCGAATATTATAAAGTATAATCATCAACTTTCACGGAACTGAGGTCTCTGTTTTTTTTTTTAAGCCTGCGTCTGAAGATATTGTCGTGTTTTTATACATCGAAACCACATTTAACGTTTTTCTGTGGGGTAGGATTTAAGATATTAAATGGAAGCCAGGTAAAAATAAAATGATTGACTACCTTGTTATGTTAAGAAAGCATAACTGTTATTATCAAGTAATATAAAAGTACACAATAATATGAACTTTTTGTCACTGATGAAAGCCTCTTTCATATGTAACCAAAAGTTTTAACATGAGATGGAAGGAAATGGGTGTGCAGAATATATGGAGGTTTTTAAGACGAATTTAATGTCTGCCCGAGTTCTTCGTGTACTGAGCGGCTTAAGGCTGAATTGCTCTGAAATTATGGCATTAATGATGAGAAAGTGGATTTTGAAGCAGGATATCTGACAAAAGCTTTTTGTTGAAGTAACCCTCTTTTTATAAGGATTCCAAATGATTGTATCGAAGCCGACATTAGGATTGATAAATCCATGTGTGCGCACACAAGCCTTGTTAATTATGAGATGGATATATTTGAAGAAAGTAACACCAAGTTCATTAGATTTCTCTCTTTGGTACTGAAGGGAGTTGATTTGACACAGTCAGTTTGAGAAGGAAATGACTGGTACTTCTAGGATTCGATGGAAAGTCCATGCAGCTTTCTATCGGTACATTTGTAGTAGCGGCAGTAATAGAAAATGATGCAAGAAAGCAAGCTTATATAGCATCAGTTAAAAAAAACACACTTCACCCATCTGTACCCTCCAAGAATTTGTCTAGTTCTCCCATGAATTTATTCAACCCATCCACTTCCACAACAACACATGGAAGCCTGCTGAACGCAAACTTCCGCACATCTATTCTGCAACCATCCTTCCTCAACTTGAATTTATGTCCCCCTCACCAAGTGGAAGAATACCATAAACATTCAGCTTACTCAATCCATTCAAGGCATTTAAACATTTGAATCAGATTTCCCTGCAAGCGCCTGGTCTCGAGATGCTGCTGCAATTTGCAGAATTGAAGCCTTTCTATGTAAGAGCACCCTTTTGTTCTCTTCAACAATCTGGTTGCACTTCCAGCAGGTCTACATCTTTCCTAAAGTTGAGGTCGTTTATTTGTTTTTTAGGAGCATTAGCAACTAAGGCCATATTGCTCCTGGGATATGCGGTGGTCACGAGCTCGAATCCCGGTCTAATCAAGAAGCGTGTGCTACGCACTGCTGCTCCTGCCCACTGAAGCGCCCCTGAAGTGAGGCCTCCAGACCTGTATACAGTACTCGATACGGCCTAACCATGGTCTTATACAAAGGAATAACCACCTCCTTATCTCTGCATATCATTGTGTGCGTGCATGTATTATGAGAAGGAGCAGAGATGGCGACATTAATCTTGGTATCGTCAGCAGACATAGCTAATTGATAAATAAATAAATATTTATTTGTCCTACAAAATATAAATATAGTGATACATTAGTAAAGGTCAAATTTCCTTCATGGCAGTAAATGCCAGAGGATTGGCATACAATAAAAATATATCGTGAATCGATTAACACTATATTTCTGTCTAGAATCCTGGCAGTTGTTGTACAAACGGTTCAGTAGAACTACACAGCCACTGTATACATGATATACACTTTTTACATAAGCAAACACAAATGAGTGCACATAACTGTTCACACACACAACTGCTAGGCAACAGTAGCCTGGGCGAACCACACCGCGGTTTGTTTCCTAAAGTTCGGATCTTGTATCAGCCTTTGAGGGTCAATTCCACTGTGTTAAGCACTGAATTGACTCCAACGCCCTGGCTGGCATAAATCGGCCATCTTTAGTCTGTTGGTTTTCATCATCAGGCATTTCATGCCTCTTAAAGCAGATGGCGGGAAGTGCCACTCACAAAGATGCCAGAAGTATGGTGATATCACGCCAGTCATCATCTTTATTGTAGTTATTAAGCGTTTCCAGGCAATGATATCTGGTAAACGTAGTTTAAGCTGTTCTTACAGTCATGGCCCGAAGGTCATTGATGAAAGTATAGAGTAGCGGTTCCCAAGGCAGATCTCTGAGGATTTAGAGCATTTCTAATTAATGATGACTGAACAAACACATCTGATGCCAGTGGAAAAATACATCCTGGATACCTTATAACTGAGTTTTGTGATGAGGAGGCTATGCAGGATTTTGTCAACTGAGCTTAGATGTCTGTGTCGGTTGAACATTATTGATATTCTGTAACTGCAGTGTCAAGCAATAATATCAGATTCTTGCAAAGATGCACATTTCTTATAAACTTTAAGCTTCACATTTGCATCTATTAAAGTTTTATTTATCAGTCAAGACAAATGCAACAATTGTGGGAAGTTCACACGGAAAGAAAAAAAAAAAAAAAAAAAAAACATATATACACTGTGCTGCCACTTTATTAGGTACACCTACCTAGTAGCGTGTTGGGCCTCCTTTAGCCTTCAAAAACAGCCTGAATTGAACAAGATGCAGGAATGGAGTACCGTGCAGACATCACTGTGTCACGCAGTTGTAGGCCTGCAGCGAACAGCCCTTTCCAGCTCATCCCAAAGATGTTCAATAGGATTGAGATCCGTGGACTGGGCGGGCCACTGCAGCAAAGAAAAGTCATTGTCATGTTCCTGAAACCATTCCATAGTGATTCGGGCCTTGTGCACCGGCGCATTATCCTGCTGGAAGTAGCCATCTGATGAGGATAAACTGTCAACATGAACGGATGCACTTGGTCAGAAACGATGTTTAGGTACGATGTGGTATTCAGACGTGAATCTATGGGTATCAATGGACCCAACGTGTGCAAAGAAAATTCCCCACCATAACACTGCCCCCACCACCACCACAGTAGTCGTCAGACCAAGAAACTGTTTTCCAATCCTCGATAGTCCAGTGTTGGTGTGCCCACAGGAGGCCTGCTCTCTTGTTCTTCATTGATAACAAAGGTACGCGATGTGGCCGTCGGCTGTTGTAGCCCATTCGCGACAAAGTGCGATAGTGGTCCGTTGCGATATTTTGTTCTGCGCACCAAGGTTGTATTCTGACATGTGTGACCCGTCTGTTTGCTTGCACAATTATAGCCATCCTCCTCTGACCTCTCTCATCAATAAGCGATTTTCTTCCACAGGAGTGCCGTTGAGGGGATGTTTTCTGTTCGTTGCACCATTCTCATACACCCTTGAAACTGTGGTGCGTGAAAAGTTCAGGAGAACTGCCGTTTCAGAGACGCTTTGTCCAGCACGTCTTGCACCCACTACCATGCCACGTTCGAAGTCCGTTAGATCAGTCCTTTTCCCCATTGTTGCTACGGTTTGTACCCTTAACTGATACTAGAAAGGTTGTTCTGCTGCATTTATATCCACAACTGTGGTCATGTGACTTGCAACGTTGTGGGACCAACCATTTGTGTGTATAGCAGTGGTGTACCTAATAAAGCGGCAGCACAGTGTATATACAAATAGAAATCGACTTAGCTTATATATATATATATCACACGACAAGGAGGATATAACATATAAAGATCCATCTGAGCGAAATTGGATACAATGCGGAAAATATTTTCAATGAGATCCTGAAAACATTTACTCTATGTACTATGAACACCTGGACTAATGAAAGGGAGTTATCTTTTAAATCGAAAGTGTTCCCCCCCCAGACCACTTGTACCCAACATGATTTAAACAGTTACTCTGTATAGTTATGTATTAGAAAAATTGAAAAGTAAATAAATAAAAAAGTAAATCCTTTATTTACTTTGACCTTATTGATTCATACTTTGTACACAATAAAAGATAATCTACTGCGACCGCATAGTGTTACTCTGGTGACAGTCAATTTTTTTTCGTCTATTAAGTACTGTATTTGCAAAATTGAATGCTTCTTTTTGCTTTGTAGAGCGCACATGTACATTTTATATCTCATTATGCAGATAAATAACAAAAATTATTACTGTATACGTATATAATTTGATTATAAGCGAATGAACTAAATATATTACGTAGCTGGAGAATTTTTAAAATCTAAATATGAAGCTCCCATCTTTCAAGGCAGTATGAACTATGGAACTTGTACATTAGAAAACTTGAATCGAACATTGCAATATTTGGTTGAGGTTTTGTGGTGTACAAATGAAACCCGTGATTATGATTCGGGCACTCCCAATATTTGGTTGGTTTTGATCCAGATTTTAAATTTCCAGTTTTAATTGTTGCTTGCTCTTCATCAATTTTTGATTATCTTTTCCAAACTTGTGGGTGGTAGCCATTTCAATAATCTGATAAGAAATGGTCTCTGTGACCAAATGGATCCATCTCTCACCAGCCGCACACATCGTCAAGAAACCTGAGATATCCATGATTCTCTTTCAGGCTTTTTCACCTCACAAACCAGCCGTGCCTGAGCTGAGCCATTTGCATTAAAAATTATATCACGGCCTAATGTCAATGCGCAAGTAAAATTGTACATGCACTTGGATTTACTATGATTCGATTTTTTTAAGTTCTAATGAGTATGCAAAACAGTGGAAAAGATATGTCGAACCAAACTTTAAATATCAAGGAGAACTGGCGCCATCTAATCTTTACTCACAGGCAAGATTTTCGTATACACTTGGGATATAAGGGTAGAAAGGAGAAGGCGCACTTCTCTTCAGGTCGACAAACGACAACCAGTGAACCGCTCCAGTCGTTTCTTGCCTCAAACAACACTTTTGTGTGGGAAGTGAAGACTGTGTGCGCCGAACAGGTGTGTATATCCAAGATTGTTCCCAGTGATCGAAGTGAGCTGCTCCGACCTTCAAGTACTCCATAAATGTCTCTGGAACGCTGCAGTTTCCTCCTCTAGCCACCATATGCACAAGCTCAAAAGAGCAAAGAAAATGGAACGAAGCAAAAAAAGCGGACATTTCGTTATAAGAGACGCAATCAGTCCGTCGAATATTTTCTTTCCAGTGCCCGCCCGCATCTTTCCAGTTCGCAAACCTTTAACCTCCGAAAGCATTGGCCATGTGGTCCCGAAGGGAAATGCGGTATTTTACACGAACTAGTGCATGCGTAATCGAAGTACGAAGCTGCCGGCACTCCCAGCGTCGCTATCATCCATCATCGGAACGGGCGCGAGGAAGCTAACCCACCAGGAAATGAAAATGATTCGATGGCAGAGCTGGCCACACAAAGGCAGCTATGCACGGTAGCGCGATGAAGAGTAAGCCCTGCTATTCATCATGTCCAAGTTGTGCAAAACACTCTTCCACTTTATAACCCGACGCCATTACTATCCGGCGACCGGCGGACTTAAGGCTCATCATAAAAAGGCTAGAAATATAAAAATATCCTTAACAGCAGCGAGTGTGCCTTGTATTTGAACATTTAAGGCATAATTTACATTCAAGGACAAAACTCCAGCGGCAAAGATTAATCGTAACAGGATTTGATGGAAATTAAGCAAAGGCGGTAATGGATGGAAGCGCCCTCTTCCTGCGGTTTGATGAATAATTTTCTCCTTTCATCATGCAGTTACTGTGCACCTTGATTAACAAGCTATTTATATTAATAATTAATTATTCCACTACCTTAATAAGAAGTACCTTCACTCCTAGCCGCGCTGAGAGAAGGAAGAAGAAAGTGTTTCTGCATCTTTCAATAAATAATTAACTGCGTACGGGTAGTCAGGGTCGGCGTGACTGATGACTCCTTCAACGATCAGTAAAAGCACCTGTCAAAATGACAGGCTTTTAAAAATCGATCAAAGCTAATCGAATGTAGGTATATCACTTGTATTAAGTGGTTTGTATATCAAGTGTGATCAGCTAAATGGTGAAATGAGTGATATATCGTGGACCCTGGTGCAACATTGTGATTGAACTTCAAGGCCATTTTTCTTTTTGCGCCCTCCTTTGCTCAGAGCTCCGGTGCAGCTACATCACTTCCACCACAGAATGATATGCCACTAGGCAAAATAAATTTCAAAAACATCTGTAAAGTAGGGTTCCCCCCCCCACTCTGGCTGATTGAAGGAAATGCTTCCCAACTATCTCGAATAAATATGACGTTGTTAAGGTATTTACCAAAAATGTGATTAATAGAGAGAAAAAATTAATTTTCTACTCTATCAGACCAAATATAAAGCCCCGGTAATGTGTATCTTACAACTATGAGCACTACCTTATGAAAGAAAGAAAGTTTGTCGGAATTAAATTTAAGGATACAAACTTAAATTTCATCATGCACGGTTAACGTAAAGAATCCAAACTTTTATTATTCATTGGAATCTTTTTTTCCCTTCTCTTCGGACGGGATCATATACTATGGTACACAACAAGAAAGTTTTTCTAATTTCCATCTTTGTATGTTATATCCATGGGAATCAAAAACAATGCCACACTGACACAGAGATTCAAATAGACGCTTACAAGTTATAGGTTAAAGTCTATGTAAAAGAGAAAGGAAGTTGCTTATTCTTCCTCACTACAGCATTTTTTGTTGCTATGAGTATATTAGATACATTAATGCACAGTAGTTTCTTTCAGGATGCCATAACTCACCATTTTTTTCTTCTTTTTATTTTTTATAGGTAATCACCACCACATAGGGCGTCACGCGCCCTGCCGTAGCCACATACCTAACGAACCACCGCCGCCCTATCAGTCTGATAGTCCGGCTTCGTCAGTTATATTTAGTGAGCAAGAAACGCTTCACAACGTAGCTATTTCAAGTCCCTCCACCACCAGGTGAGAGTCGGGTAAGGTACGACTGCGTCCTTCTTTGTTTTATCTACACACACTCTAAGTACACCTCTCAACTCCTCTTTATTCCCCGTTCTTTCTGAATGCAGAATGACTGTTGAATGAATTCTGCTGTCTCCATATTCTTATCCTTTCCGACATCCATCTTCATTGACAGAATGAAGGAATAGCATAATGAAGACGGAGAATGTCTTCCTCTGTCTTTTTCCTCTTTTCTCCTTCTATTTAACTCCGCTTTCTCTCTCCCCCTCTCTTTTTAAATATCGGTACGTGAACAGCAAGTTAAATTCACTTTTCTGTATCAGATAAAAGGGCTCTTGAAAAGTGAGATGTGACAGATATTTTTGGAAGGAAACCGTCCGTCCCTCCCTCCCTCAATGATTAAAGGCACAGTAAAGTTCGTTCTCTTTTTTATTAGAGGACGCTATATACCTCTGTTGACATTCTGTGCTTACTTAAACGTTGGCCAAATTAAGAAGAGTAAGGGGTTAACCGATGGGATAGGTCCAAAGAAATTCATCGTTAACTGAGAGTTAGGTATGGTCCAGCAGTCATGTCCAAGAAACAAGTGTTTTAGTGCAGTAAATTCAAACAATACGCACATCGCTATCATTACACGATAGTGGTTCGCGACCCGGTACCGGTCCTCGGAAAAGATATGCAAATAATCAATCGTATAATCTATGATTTTCACGCAATATTCATGAACGCGGAAATTCGCGATATGTAAGTGCGAAACTAGTTTCTCTTCAACAATAAGTATAAAATTCGATTGAATGTTGAACCAGAGTTAAGCATAAAATTATCCCCTTTTGCTCCTGACATTAAACCATATTATCGTTCGCGTTGGTTCTCTTAATTATTTAAAAGTTGTAGTAAAGGATGAAAATTTATTCGGTTTTTCCCAGTTTTGATATGCGTTTATATTTTCGAGCCAAAAAAAAAAAAAAAAAAAAAAAATCTTAACTCAACTGAAAAAGCCGATCCTCAGATGTGTAAATTTTGGGTCTCCAGGGGTATAAGGTTTGGGAAACATCGGTCTATGGCGTTATGGATGAAAGGTGTTTGCTCATTCACTGTTTTGGGCTTTCTCTAATTTTCGTCTATTTGGGCCGATTAAAAAATAATAATAATAAAATAAACATCTGGCTGAGAACTGCTTCGTTCTGTTATCTTACTTTTCAAACAGCCCCCGTAATCCATTAAGATTTTCTAGTGTTGTTAGGAAAAGTGCAGTTTTATAATACATGCTTATACCCTTTTCAAGACCGAAATATTTTTTAATATATTTGGTTGTTTTTATTGCAATGTATATACGCAGGATAAAACAGTTCAGGTTAAAATCATTTTGATGATATTTCACTACTAAATAAAGAGAGAAGTTACACAGGGAGTTTATTTACAGATGTTCGAAATATGGAAATACTAAGCACCACTTTTCAGTATGCACTTAACTATGCAGGAGTATTCGTTCGTACAGATATCAACTGAAATTCAATTTTAAACTGCTTATAGGAGCAATACATTTGGTATATTTATATGATTTAAAAATATTTTGATATAATTATTCATATACAGAACATTTCTATTTGGTTATTCTAAACAGGGAAAAGAAAGCATCTAAAAGTAGATCTTTTTGGCTTTGCATTATCCGTCGTTATTTACTCGTGAATAAGTCTTGAACCAATTGATGTTTTCGTAGTTTCATTACGGATTGAACAGCCGACAATAAAGTAGCCAGATTAATTCGATTAAAAGAAATCATAAAGCCATTAGGAGGTGTGGTCACCTCGGTGTTTTCTGCTTTTAAGCCCCATGCGCACACTTCCCAGTGTCTCTTGTCATTCCTAGAGACACTGCTGTAAATTGTTTTCTATGAAGCATTTCAGTAGATAGTCTGAATGTCTTCAATGAATTCAAAATAAATATCTTTTCAACACAAGAAAACCACAAAGGAAAAGATCAGGAGACTTCTGTGGATGTTCCAACATCGGTATATTTATTTTATTTTTTCACGTCAAACGAACCAGTTTGATCTTTCACTTTATTCTCTCGTATGTTTGCTAACAGATTTCTAGACAAAATGCCGCTTGGATCTGATGTTTCATTCAATGAATGCCCTGAAGACAGGTGTCTTACTCCTCGGGTAAATATACAGTAGAGCAGTGGTTCCTAAACTTCTGACACGAGTCACACTTGCATCGAAAAGACTATTCGCAGCATGAAATGATTGCTATTGAACTCAGTGGGATTTCTTCTAATCTCGCCGCAGTAATATACTACCGTCACCATGATGTTGTCCAGTGTATTTTCAATACACGCATCCGTCACAATGCTGACACTGTACGGTAAAGAGGGAAGGGAGCATTCAGCTTGTAGACTATTATGCCATCTAACATCTGGGTGATGAAAGCATGGGCACTGAAGACTACATCCTTGTTTTAATTTTGGTATTTAAGTTCAGATCTATTGCCGATTTCAAGAGTTTTCTTATCATCAATGGATAAATAGCTTAATTAAATGACATTAAAAAAAATTCAATTTCTCTCCATAATGGGCTGTTAATTTAAGATGAATTTCTTTAAAATTGCGAAGCCATCGGTCTGTATTTTCCATTTCTTAATTAAATTTTCAGAAAAAGAGTGATGTGTCAAAGAAGGTCGGCAGTGGCAGCCAAAAAAAGATTATAGGCCTACTTCCAATCAGAATTCTTATTTGCATAGCTTTTCTCTTTAAAATCACAGGGCAGTCTCTACTCAGCTCAGAAATTATTGAATGGGAAGAAAGTATTGGGTCTCTGAAGGTGTTCGAACCTGTCGTCGGTTCCAGCACTTACAAGCGTACCGGAATTCTAGCTACATGATTGATAACTCCGACTTGAAACTCGGGCCTATCGTCTTCGATGGGCCAGAGTTACAAATAGTATTTGTCGGTAGATGCCTTCTAAAATAAAGGCAAACCTCTAATGAAATTTATTTGTAAGGTCATTCCACTTTTTTGTTGGCAACTGTTCTTTTTCGGATTATTATACCTTACAAAAGCCGCACAGATGTGATTTAGCCTATTTTGATTCATAACATAAACTGTCCTGATTTAATATATAAATGCAAAAAAAGTTAGAAGACTGATATTTAAAATGTAATAACAATGGTAATTACACATACAAAGCCTATTCTTACTATTTATTCTTAATATAATTAGTATAGGCCATAAGATGCAAGGAAACTAAGCTTTTGCTAGTTCACAAAAAAAAAACTATATTTTGTAATATTTCTCTCTTACTGCCAGAAAATACTTATTCAGCTTCTCTTAAACCTCAGACTGATACAGCATCCGCCCAGGAAGGCAGTTTAAGTGGTCAATGACACACTGACTAAACGAGGTCCAATCTGTTATATTGCCTAATAGTTTATATTTATTTCCATGGTTTTTATTCCATTTCAGTGTGAAAATTCCGTCTTTTATTCAATTTGCACCACCATGATGCCTTTTTCCTGCTTTTGTAGCCTCTCTTCCTTTGCTATTCGTATTAGACGAGTCTTTGGGTTCTATCAAGCTCATTATCTTTTCTCAAATGAGGTATCCATAACTGAATATAGTATTCTTACTACTGACTTATATAACGGAAGTATAACATCCTTTACCTTAGAAGCAAAGGTATGGTAAATGATACATAAAACACTGTGCGCTTTCGTAGCCGTCTACTTATACTGCATGCTAACCATCATGTGTAACTGTATCAAAACACTCAAATCTCTTTCTTCATTTACACCTTTCATCTCTATCCTAGTGTAAAAGTTACTTACTCGAGGATTACTATTTCTCAGATGAACCTTACAGAGGAATCTTACATCTGGCTGCACTAAAACATAATTGTCATATCTACGATCATCAACGAAGCCTGTCCAAATCATTCTGAGAAGCTCAGCCTGATTTCCATTGTTAATCACATCCCTGATCTTTATGTCAAATGCGGCAGAACTGAACCTTGAGGAACCCACTCGTAACCCTTGGTTCACTCTGAAGAGTGACAGTTAACTCTACCTCCTATCATTCGGTCATCTCTCAGTCTACCTCGGGATCTTTTCCGTGACTCCAGCTTGTACAGCAACCTCTCATGTGGAACTATATCAAATGCTTTGCTAAAGTTGATGTATATAATGTCAACACTATTTCTCGCATCCAACCCCACGTGACCATATTTAATTTATGAGGTTGGTCAAACAAGAATTTCCCCTTGGAAATTCGTGCTGTATAAGCTGGAGTCACGGAAAAGATCCCGCGGTGAACTAAGAGATGATAGGAGGTAGAGGCTATTAAACTCTCAAAATGACTTGTAATGCATTTTGATTCGTTCTTTTTAACATGGCGTGTAACAATTCTGGTTGAAAAACTCTCGGTATGTCAACCTAAATACCTTTGCACCTCTGTCTGACCCGGATAATTGTATAGTTAGTGAGGAGCTAAAATTATCCGGACTTGGAGAAATTTGCTGGTATGCTTTGTGAACCGAACCTTGAACCTTTTTCAAATGGCTGATGAGTAGCGAAGACACTACATTGTCGTCGAGGGCCGCTGTACAGAAACGCCCCACGAGAAAAAAAAAGGAACTTGCAACTGCACTTCTTTATTTAGAACCACGGTCCTTGCGGGTAGGCAGCACAGTGGTTATAATTAACGTCCTACCACACTGGATGGAAAAGGTATGAGCGTTTGAATCCCGTCACTTAAGCGAGGAATTTTCCAGCAAACCGACCGATGAATACATGACATTACAACACACTATAGTGATACCTCAGTCAAAGCATTATGCAGCTGCAGCTGCAGCAACATATGGCCACACTAGTATTTATTGTTTGTTTTTTTTATTCTACAATAAAGTAATATAAATTATTATAAACGAATTTATTTTACAAGCAAACCCAGTTGGTGGAGTTTACCAATTAAGTAGTTAAAGTTAAAATAATTGGAATTAATTTAGGAATCATTTTAAATTTTTAGTTTGAATCAGACTGCGCTTTAGCAGTATTTTTTCTATTTCCTTCCTCATCTTACTGGTTCCGTCTCCTCTTTGTGCCTGCAATTTTCTTTTTGTCTACTGTATATACTGAACATATAATCATGTTTGTTTAATTATACTGGTAATCTGTACTTAAAATGCCAAAGAATGGAGGCGGTCAAAGTTTTGGCCAACAACAAACCAAACTTCATACTGTCAAAAGGTCCTCCTACTCGAAAATTAACTTATAACGATGTTGAAACAACTGTGGAAACTGAAAATGCACGTCTAAAGCTTAACGAAAGTAAGGAGAAACAATCGAATAGCATAAACATCTTTAACACCACAGTGAAAGCATTAGACTTTATCGGTAAATGATAACACCATGATGAGGAAGATATGCACTGACTTATCAAAAAGACCATCTCGAATTATTCTAAAGAAATTGAAACTGAATTGCTCGGCTCAATCACCCAAGGCGGACATTGAGTATATTAGAAGAAATTTCTTTTGGCTCCTGCAGAAATACTAGAGCGAAGCAGTTGAAGTGGCATAAGCCGCTACAGCCGTCTTACATTCGAGGCATCAAGACTATTCAAAAAATTCTTCTGATGGAAGACCACAGGAGACACTGAATGGGGTATAGTGGGAATGATAGGAGGTAGTTTACCAATATAATCATTACATCAGTTAGAAGAAAAGTAGGATGCTAACAGGTCAGCTTTATCGTTGGTAAAGTGGCAATAATATCATCTGACTTCGATAGAGATGGGCAAAAGTTGCAACCAATAGCTATGGCAAGAGACCAGAATGCTCAATTACCATTTGGACAAGCACGTTTTATACTCTTAGCCTGTTCGAAATCTAGTTTGGACTGATTAATAACTGCTTTACAATTGTTACGACCTTTCGTGCAGGCAGAAAATGACTTTGTTGGGTTTGGATGCAAGCCAAGTGTGGGCGCCATGTCTCGACCCTCGCTTACGTTGGTTCGCACTTGGGTGGTCACTTCCAGTATATTATGCTGTATTTCAGGCCTTGCACATGGGGGTTACGAACAGTCCCACAATCGTGAAGGTGCAAGCAGAGGATATGGCTGTCACATAACATCCAGACTTCGCCGAAATTCGGTCTACTTCACGTGAGTGTCACCTGAATATCATTTCCATCAGCGTTTTTAGACACCCAGATAGCAAGCCCAGCTTGATATACCTAACAGAATGTCTGTGACAGTCTCGAGGACTAACGCATGAGTAAAATGCACAAGTTAAGATCAGAATATGATTTCATAAAAGTATGGTATTTATTGAGATCATGACCTAATTCTGAATCTATCATATTAAATCATATCATATATAATCTATCACATGATCTATCATATACATGACTGTATTCCTATTTTTGTCGACAGATGGCATCACTTGAAATTATGTCCTTCATTCAAAACGAAGCCTTAAAAACTTGTTTCTAATTAAGTATTTGTTGTATTCATTGAACTTCTATTTTTTTATTTGTTATCTATGTTTATTGTTGCTAATAGTATTTTGTTCTTTTTACAGCTTCACTCAGCCTCATCCTAGCCGGTTAGTTCATAGCAACCCAGATGTGGTTGCTACCCTGCGTTCATCTCACTCCCCAGTGATTAGTAGCCACATAATTAATGTGCCAACAGGAGAAGAAAATCTTTATTGGTCTACCAAATTCTAAAGAGGAGAAACAAAAACTTGTGACATCCCAGTAGCTATGATGAAGGGGGGGAAAAGTGCAATAAATGACTGCACCGAAGGGTACAAAGAGTGAATTGTTATGAATCAGAATCAAGAACAAACTGAACTGTGTCTAGTGATGTGCCAAGGACCATGGAAGTGGAAACAACGCCATATTGAATGGCGCTTTTATCTCCATTAAAGAAAAAAAAAAAAAAAAAGCCATATAAAATAAACGCAGCTGACAAGCAACATTGTTAAGGTGGATTACGTTACAAGCGACCTTAACCCTTTGGGATGAACATACCGAATCGATTATTTTGCTTAAGGGGTTGATCTGGTGGCATCGTTCAATTAATAATTTACTTCATAATTGACCTCAGTAATAGTTCTATCGGGGGGAAAAGACGGGCATCCTTTTCAATGTCACATCTCTCAATACAGTAGACGCGCGATTATTACGATATAAATTTTCCCCGATACTCCTCAAGATGAAAGAAAAACTGTAAATGCGTCGAATTTGTAAATTTATTCACATTCGTAGCTTATACCACAAGAAACTCCGGCAGACGCAATTAATCCTTATGTTTTTTTTTTTTTTTTTTTTTTAATAAGGATTATTCAGTAGAAGGAACGATACTTTTACGTTTTAACATGGAGGCAAATTAAAACGCCTCGGAGAGGAATTTTAAAATCAACCGTACAGTAATAAAACTAAAGGAATTGAAATATAACTAAGGTGACAGAGTAGACCTCAAGCAAAGATAGGACGAGGTTTCTGTCAATGATCTTGTCTACAGGAACTTTGCAAAATGTAAATAAACGTCTGTAACGGATTCCACGTATTTCTTCCTGTATTCAACTAAGACTTCCATGGACCGCAGAAACTCCGGTCAATCGCGAGTCTACTATATTCTTCTTTTCGTATGGACGAAGTTGATGGAACTTCCACTAAACGTTTATGACTTTGGCATCACCTCCAATTATATTCCGTTACTGTAGACTTTCTAGTGAAAATGTAAATGCACATTATTACTTGATTTTCACCCTAATGACGTCAGCTACCTCAGATGAGCAGTAAGAAAAGAATGTGCTCAACATCGTTTAATCCATTTTACTTCAATTATGAGTCCTTAAGTCTAGTAGTTAGGAATCATTTATATAAGGTGAATAATAGCAAAAGACTGCACTTACACCGCAAAAAACCGTAGTCAGATCAAAATATATATTTGCCTTATCTATTTTAAATTTCTTAATGAATCATATTCAATTTTTAAAGTTTTCCACATCTGGAAAATACGTTCTAACTCTTATATTATGCCTTCCATCTAGATGTACTCTTTCTATGAATTATGTTAATGAAGAGTATTAGTAAATATTTTATTACGGAAAAGTACTAATAATGCGCCGATGCAGCCTTAGCATTAGATTAGTCCTGTTATTCTCACAAATAGAACAGGTTGGAAGTTTTAGCAAGATATTAACCGTCACTCCGAGAAATCTTCTTATAGGACAACGAATTAAATTTCCTTTCACGCATACGATTTTATATCCGGGATCTTAATACTAACTACAATTTTCTTCAATAGCATAAATACTTTAGTGTAATTTTTAGGAAGGCAGCGCCAATTCAAACTACATGAGAAACTTCCTTATGGAAATGGGAGAAGCAAGGACTCGTACAGTTTAACATTTGATGTTGTAGCCAAAGGGTTAAGGTCAAGTTCGAATACATGAGCATATTGAAGAAAGTAAGAAAATACATCAGATTGGCCTTAAGTTGCGTACCGTAGAGACAGACTCGCTCTGATATTCATAACATCGGAAATGCTTCTGTTTCATATCATATGATCAGCATCCAGGCCTGAAGTGCTTGGATCCATGCCTGTTTACATAATGTATACATGTTTATAGATGTTTGCAATAAAGTATTTTCATGTCAGCTGGGTATAGTTTCCTTACAGCTCTAGTGAATCTGTTAAGTTCAATACTGCTCCTGGAATGAGTATTAAGTACTCGCACATAAGAAAGAAACACGATCTAAAATACTTCAAAATCGAATTTTGTTGCTTTAACAATGTCATAAAAAATAAAAGCATTATTCGGCGATGATATTACTGGAGAAGTCTATGAAATCTAGTCAACTATTACCAGAACAGAAGAACTTAGACAATTAACCAATTCCCTATTGCATCATCTTTTGCTTGAAAAATAAATAGAGAATCTGTTTTAAAACCCATTTCTTAGTTATTATTCAGGTATTCTCATCTTACATCAACACTAAATTTTAGCTAACACTTATATGGAAATAAAAGCAATACTGTTCCAGTTACAACTTATACATGGTGCGTAAATTAAAAGGCACCGGCCTATCTCACTTCTTTTAAGATTTAGGTTATTTATCGTCCTTCTTTTTTGCAATATTTGGGTTGAATTTTATTAAAATTGGACAAATTATTACCCTTTAGATTTGACGGTTAACATTTGTCGCCCTTGGTTTAGTCTAAAATCGTCATGTGGAAATTCAATCCACGAATCTGGATACCTGGAGTGGAATGGTTCAGAAATTTTGTCAGCCGATCATTATTGCCAGCAGAACAACTTTCCATTTTAAGTATTGCTACTCCTGGACATCCACACCATTATTAGCCTCCTTCCCCCTTCTAGTACGTCACTGCTGCTCCAACTCATGGTCTAAGAGGTGGAGGTTTGCTTTTTTTAATGTATATTATCTAATGAGAACCTTTTCCTAGGCTATCAGAACAGCACTCCAGGAGAGAGCCTTAAACGTTTTGGAAAAGATTCAACTTTTTGGATGAAGCACATACTAAATATGGTCTCGGAATGGAAAAACTGAGGCCAGAAATAGCCGCTGGTTTTTTGAGATTTAAAGACCAAAGGGGAGAAATCACTAATAATGTTCTAGACATGTGCATTCAACTGCAGCTTGAATTTCAAGCAATCGACATTCATGAACTACTTTCCTCTCATTCCAAGAATTCGCCAGTGAAGGTCTGGTCTTCTTAGAGCAGCAGAAGAAATTGGATGATCAAGACAATCTGTCAAAGGTGTCATGACAACCACGCAGACGAGCAAGGACTTTAATAAACATTAGAAGCTGCTATAGCAATTTTCGAGGAAATGGACCCTACTTGGGATGTAACAGCTACTGTCAAACATTGAATGCCTATGCTTGCTACAGAGCAATTTTAAGTGTGAAGAGGGCAGCTAAATACTTTTCTGAAAAAGGCATAAAGTGATCTTTATTCTCTCCAAAACAAGTTCAAAAAAGTCTCCCCAGAAATGATCTTTCAGATGCCATGATCATGAGAATGGTGGTCTCATTCTTCTCTAACTGTAAATGTAGTGTATGGTATTCAGTCAGAAATGGAGAAAAAAATTATCAAGAATTTTCTGAACATTATTATTGTACTTTATACATGATTGCAAATTGATTAAATACGCTCTTTGTATTCATATTTATTGAAAGTTGAATATCGCACCATTTGCAACTTTTATCATGCATAATATGAATCTGGACAAATATATTCAAGAATAACATCAATAATGTACACCTCTCGTTTGGTAAAAGCCCGAAATTCGGATTTTACCGTTCTGATATGGTAAATCCTGGGATTTATCAGTTCGTGTTGATAAAAACCCGAAACATCACAAAAAATTTTCTATTCATTTCTCTGATTTTTAAACAGAGCTAGGGATGTAAAAGGTTAACATATTAAGCTCTTGATGAAGCTTCTCCAAAATTCCCGTTTGTACGAATGCTCTTTCTACAATAAATTTCTCACTTTATTTTTAATAAAGTGTGGCTGTATGGGACTTTGCACCTATCCGAAGGAGCTATATCCTTTCCAGACTCACTTATCAGGCCAGACATGCATTGCCCTGACATTAATAGCAGGACACATGCATATGTGCAAATGATAACTAACAACGCATGCTAAACCTTTAGCCTTTACGACATCCTGCAGTCTCTGCGAAACACTCTCCACCAATTTTTTGTAAATGTTCTCCAATATTTTCGTTATTTTTTGGACAGTCTCTCCTCAAACCATGTGGACATGTGTTTTTGTAAGGGGCGGCTCCTAGAACGTTAGTTCAACTCCGCCTCGTATCACTGTGAAGATCAGTATCACTACAAATGGGCCAGATATGTGTGTGACGTCGGTTTGTGTGTATTATGTGTGTGTTCTGTTCTGGCCACTTGGCTACCCAGAAGCATCAGTCACCTGGACAGATGATTCTGTGTACTCGTCCACACCACGGGAAGGTGGGCCAGTCTCAGCTAAACACGTACTGTCTCAATACGAGACTCTGATCCACCTGATGTTGCCAAAAGGTTTCCTCTAGGGGCCCACTCCAGAGGAGAGAGAGAGAAAAAAAAAAAAAAAAAAAAATATATATATAGATTTTCCCGTGGTGCAAAAGAAAGAAAAAAAAAAATAAAATAAAATAAAAAAAAGATGTCACTGTAAAACACGAAACAAAAAAAAAAAAAAAAAAAAAGTGGCAGCAACCCTGAAGAACGCAAAAAAAAAAAACAACCATGTGACTGATTGTAGAACGCGAAGAGAGAAAAAAAAAAATAAATAAATAAATCAAACCAGTCCATCTGGTTTGATTTACCCACCTGGCAACCTAAAGGTCGCGGGTTCGAATCCCGCCTCGGGCTTCGATCACAGTAAAATGCAAAAACTTTGGTAGGTGCATTATGGCCACAGAAGCTGATGCGCCAACAACAAACAAAAAAAAAAAAAAAAAACACACACACGCCAGCAGTATAATATGGGACGTTGTCCTGCTGACACATATTGGTCTTCTCCGACGTGCTACAACAATGTAAAGCATTATTGTCTAGGTAGACCTCAGTATTTGATTCTGTCCAAAGTCACCAATGGTCAGAGGACAAAGCATGAAAAACGACCCCAGACCATTACGTTACCTCCGCCAAACTTCATTGTCGGAATATAGCCCAATAGGTAGCTTTCTCTGTGTATACGACACACCCAGGTGCAACCATCCGACTGATAAACCATGTACCCCGACTCATCGCTGAATTAACTGTACCCTGACAGTTAATTCCACAATATGAGAGATGCCAAATGGTTAAGATAATGATAATATTTTAAAGACTAAATGCACAAGGCATATGTTATGGGTTGAAATTAACTATATAATATCAGTGTAAATACTTCGCAACCGTGATGGCATGTCTGCATTATCAGGGTACCTACCCGCCCACAGATGACTGAGCCAAAAAGCTCCGAAACGCGTCTAGGTGGTGGTGCCCACTGGGTATTTATTTATTTATTTTTTTTTTTATAGTCTCCTCTACTAGAGAAGCGTTATTTATTCGAAGTAGTGAAATACCTGGTATCTCGTTGTGAAGATAGCCACAATATGAGATATAATAAAACGATGCCTTTACACTACTTATGTAGTTAAATTTATGGGTAAACTATTGTGTATTTACATCGATATTATATAGTTAATTTCGACCCATAACATATTATGCCCTGTGCATTTAGTCTTCAAAATATGTCATACTAGATATAACTGCAGCCTATATCAATCCACTGCAGGATGGAAGCCTGCCTCCAACGATTCATGTTGAATAAATGGACCATAATCTGCCACGCTGGCCCAGTTGGCAGATCGATCGTATTTAGCAGTCAGGGGTTTGAACTCCGGTCTACTCAAAGAGCGTGTGCTGCTGCACTTTCGACCACTCGGCTATGGAGGACTCTGATAATCGCACTCCGTGGCTGGGGGAAGATCACTTCCCGCCCAACGCATCCAAATCGACCGACGAACACACACAAATACAGACACAAAACACCCTCTATGCAATAATGATTTATCTAATTTTTAGCAAGAGCTTATAATTGCAGTACTCAACTAACTCCGTAAATTAAGGAAGTGAGCACCGCAATTATAAACTCTTGCTAAAAAATTTAATGAAACCTTAAAGCCTCAGTTAAACTAATACAATTGTGATTTATCTAATTAAATAGATTAAATTCCGAAAATTAAATTTTAGTATTACTGCAAGGATGTGAAAACATCGCTAACGTCATATAAATAATCAGCTTTTTTTTTTTTTTTTTTTATGAAAACCCCAAACACGAAAGGTATCAAAATCTATAGTACTTAGTACCGTGCATGAAGTTAAAGAAGATAGGAGGTGATGCCCGAAACTTTTCCCTGGTGACTAATAATGGGTTTCACCACGTCAAGCCTCCAATACCAGGTTGTCTGGAGCAGCAGTGCGTAGCACACGCTTCTTGATTAGACCGGTGTTCGAGTCCGTGACCACCAAATACGGAGGGTGCGGAAAGGTCAGGGAATGGCCACCGCATATCCCCGGAGCAATATGGCCTTAGTTGCTAATGCTCCTAAAAACCAAACAACAAACAAGCTTCCAAAAAGCAAAGTGGTAGTATTGCACCAGTAGATGAGAGTCATCTGCCACCTAGTGTTAGTAAGTCTTAGTATTGTATTATTCGTGATAATTTATATTAGTAATAGTCACTGAATATATATAAAATTTTCTAAACATTAGTTCTCGGCGTTCATGATAAAGCATCAACTATTCCTTGCAGGGAAAAAAAAAAAACTTAAAACTTACTGAAGTTTTCTTTTGGAATTATAAATATTTCATTTAATATTATTTATATCTTTCACTGTAAGTTTTCAGGGTTTCCCAGTTAAGTCTCATACAGGAATGTTATCTTGCAAGGCTGTTCTGAAATGTAGTCAACAGTTTTCTTTAATAATAACTTGAATATCATCCAAATGTGCAACCAGACTGCACAGTTGGCCGGCGGCGATGGTATCATGACGCTTGGGAGATGTTTTCATGGACATCACTGAACACACCCTCACCTTCAGATCTTACTGCCGTGTTTCGGCTAAGTTTTGCCCTACGTGGTGACTGTGTATCGAGATGGCACTGTACGCTTTAAACAAGACAACGTATCACAAGGCCCACATTGTGTAGGAAATAGTTCTACGATCATGTCCAAGCATTTTGTGTTTCCTTGGCCGCCAAATTTCCTCCAACATCAACCCAATTTGTGGGACGCAGTCTACGCCAGTGTCTCGCTTCGTTGCCGAACTTCGGGCATCCTGCCCAGCTGGTCCAGGATAGCTGAGAACACCTGCATTCTTAGTCATGCCAAGCCAGTGCAAGCTATTGTCACGGCGAAAGGTGGCCTAACACTTTTAGGCAGGTAGTCATATTTTGGCTCATGAGCATAAACCTGCTTCCCTGCATCATTTGCCACCACTAATACCACCCCGCAAAGGGAAGTAATAACACAAATATTTTTTAATTTTAGAAAATGTTTCACATTAACGATTCACCACTTTTCCGATTTTTAAACAAGGACATATTGGGAATACATCCCATACCCAACAAAAGGTGTGATGATATTTTTTTTCAGGTTGAGAAGTAATATTTTCTTTTCATTTTTTTTTAAAATTACTTATCATAATCAGTTTTAGGATTATCATTTCTCCCCGAAATAAGTAAGAACACATTTCAGCTGAACTTGTACAGGGTATTTGAAGTCCGGTGTGCAATCTTGCAGAAATCTGTGATAGTGCAACAATCTAATATAAAAGTACTAATTGTTCACATCCATGAACAATCTGTTTGTCTCATTTTGATAATCATACGCAATTCGTACAAAACCACATCTTTGGAAACACTCTGCCATGCCGAAAAGTGGTTGTAAGATTACAATTAGACAAACTCATCCAAAATCGCACAAATAAAAATGCGAACATCGAGCAAATATCAAGTTTCACTAGAACCAAACAAATTAATAATTTCATGATTATTAACCGTTTTCGTGAAATAGATTAGAGTTCGTAACACACACTAAAAAAAAAAAAAAAAAACATTATACAAAAATATCAACGAATATGATGAAAAGATTCCGTGCATGTACTCAAGAAGTTTGACATTTTCAGTATTTATTATATATTTTTATAATTACATAATCCAAAAGTAAAAGAATTAACACATTTTAACTAATGATATTTGAGTTTTCCATTTTTAAACTGCTTGTAGCATCGCAAGGTGACTGATTCGCTGTCCATGCGGTCCACGATAGTACAGTTGTAGCGCGCTTGTTCGCCGAGGGGAAAGAGCCTGGGTTCAAATCCAGCAGAAGGCATTTAAAAAGTTTTCCTGCCTTCTTCCACTCGGTGCTTATTATTATTATTACTAGCCATATAGTGCAAGGAAGCCTGAGGCTTATGTTGCACCAGCCAAAAAAAAAAAAAATTCCAAGTTACCCTGAGAGAGAGAGAGAGAGAGAGAGAGAGAGTAAAAGGGAATCAGCAAGAAAGAGAAGCACATGATGATGATATCCAGCTCAGGACCCTGGGTATGCTAAGCTCATACCATATTTGAGCCCCTAGGTTCAGTTAACCGATCTCAGGGTATAGAGTGAGGTCCCCCGTGTACTCCTGTTTCCCCTCACAGACCTAAAATCGACAGTAGAACACACACGAGTTACAGACAACTGCACTTCGCGTTTCTTGAAATTTCAATGCCCTGTTTTTGGGGTATTGAACTTTCAACATTCTCGGAATGTTGAAACGGAAGCTACCTGCGCTCTGGTGAGGGTAGTTGCTTGCTGCCCCCAGAATATGTTTAACTAATTTATTCTTGATAAAAAAAAAAAATTAAAACAAATTTCGATTCATCAAATACGATTAAAAGATGGTGGATGTTTACATTTATTATACTGCATTACATACTACAATAGTGAAAAAATTAACACGTTTTAATTATTAATATTTGGGTTGTGCGAATTTTGAATCAAGCAGTGTAAGCTTCAACCTTGATCAAATTTAAATTTGTATTTTGCAGATTTAAATTCTGTTTAATGATATAGACTGTAACATCATCCAAGAAAAAAGTTTTAGCATGACATCTGCAGAACAGCCAGAAAACAAACACATTCGTATTACACCAGCCAACACAACGATTACGCAATCATTAATTGAATTACACAATGCATTCTTTCTTGATAAGAAAATTAAAAAACAGCAAGTTAAATTTCTCTTCCATTGTAACGGAAGCAACAAAATAAGATGTATTAGAAGACTCCAAATGCCTCTGTAGTAGCTTTGTTCAAGCTTATGGTGCTAAGTATGAGAAACTGTTTCTTTATCACAGAGATCAATGAACTAATTATTTTGTTAATTGCACACAGAATTAAGTGTTTTTTAAATTATATATATATAATAATAAATAAATAAAAAAAAATATATATATATATTTAAGAACTCAACTCACGCTATGTCTTTTCCTCAGTGCACTACTTTCTTTATAAATACATGTATATATTAAAAAAAAAAGTTCAATTATCGTGTCAATTTTTTATTAACATGAAAAAAACAAACCTATACTATTTTATGGTACAACTTATTATATAATGTGCCATCTACTGATTAGTGAAAGCTGAGTTTCAAAATTATATCTAGTTTTCCTTAGCTGTACATTTTTCGGAAAAAGTGGCAAGTTTACAGATAAAGGAGAAACATTCTTCAAGTTTATGAATAAAACACGCAAAAATATAGTGTGCTGATGGGAGCACCCCCCCCCCCACCCAATCCAGGCCCATGGTGTAATACACTCATGCTCTCCAGAAAAATCCCAGTCAAGTTGGTATTCTCATTCCAATAGTACTAAAAGCGGTCTATAAAAGATCTTCACATAAATGCTCCTGTAATTGCTAACGTGGTGTCTAAAATTCAAAAATTTAAAAGTAATTACCAAGAAACTGTGTATGGAGACACTGAAATTATCATTAAACATCTTCAGTGATACATAAATTCCAAGCTTTCTTACGAAGCAGAAATTGGTCACATGCAAAAAATTTCTGTCCCGAGAATAGTGGGTCCTCAGGTGACCATAATGCAAATTGGGATTTCATTGAAATTGTACAGGGGGCAAATATACCAAAGCCTCCAATCCTTTCATCTACTGATGAATTAGAACACTGTACTACTCTCTAAACCAGTGGTTCCCAATATTTTGTCACACTAAGTTAAAAGACGAACATTAACCCACATTGAAATAGTGATTGCCGTCGAACTCAATAGAATTTTACCTTATCGCGTGGCATACTTGAAAAGGGTCATGGCACATCGGCTGGGAACCATTGCTCTAAACCAATGATTCTGAACTTTTGCAGTATCTGTCACACGCGAAGTTGAAAAGCTTTCATTGTTTCTTTTCTAATTAATTTTTAATTTATAATTTTTATTAGTTGTGATTTTCTAAATTTCGTTGTCAATAATTATAATTGTATTACTTTTGTTATTAATTATCATTATATGAATAAAAATACAATAAAATATATAAATATGTTTGAGGGGGGCACCAGATTCTCTAGGAATGCCCCTGCAGAGCTTGTTGCTAATATTTGTGGTGTGCTTTGTCTACAGAAATGTGGGCTAAAAAATCACTTGGGAAACCCTCTGCACTCTATCTGAGATTGGCTAAATAGAGTCTAAATTTAAGAGGACTTAGAAATTTCTCCAGTAATTAAACCTGAATCCTCTCCAAATGAGTGGCAGATGGCAATGTACCATGCCAACAAAGCTGCTAAGTACAGTGGAAGGATAGCAATCATAACAACTTTGCTACTCATGGGGGATACTACAGAAGGAAAATTTTATTTTTTGTGGATCGTGTGAAGTTGCCTCCTTCCAATCCTATCTGTATAGGATGCAATTTACAATAACACTAATTTTGCAATTTGCCTTGGACTTGAACATGTGGTTGTTATTGTTGTTATTTGGTTTTTAGGAGCATTAGCAACTAAGGCCATATTGCTCCGGGATATGCGGTGGTCATTCCCTGAATGACCTTTCCGCATCCTCCGTATTTGGTGGTGACGGGCTCGAACCCCGGTCTAATCAAGACGCGTGTGCTACGCACTGCTGCTCCTTCCCACCTGGCTACGGAGGCGCCTTTGAACATGTGGTCTATGCAATCCAGTGAATATCTCAATCTGGTGCCCCCCATGCAAAATTGCCCCCCCCCTGGGGGCAGTATGGTAGTTTAGCCACTGGTTTAATACTACGTGAGTTGAAAGCAACTTTCTTTTCCAGGCAAGCTGTTGGGCCATAACATCCATTATAAAATTATTAAACAATGTATATCAAAATCAATGCTCTGTTCTTCCATATAATAATTCTTTCTTAAAGAGCTGTTCTACATTCCTAGCACAAGGCCATCTTTACTAAGCCAGGAAATTAGAAAAAAAAATTCAAACTGTCATCCTATAAGTTCAACAAGCTGCTTATGAAAAATCCTGATAGAAATGGCCATAGCTTGTTTTTTATGGTATTCAGATTTTCTCTACCAGATAGTTACGAAATAACAGGTGTACACCAGATTATTTAATTCAACTATAAATGCTCATTTAAGATGCTTTCCATGAGCACCTAGTGTTGTTTTTCTTTTATATGAAAATGCATGAGAGCTTGGATATGCAGGATTTTAAATGATTTAACCTTGGTCTTGGAGGTCACCTCCCAATTTTTATTAAACTTAGCATGGCTCGTTTGTTTGCAGCAGGCATGGACAACTTTTTCAGCTGTGAACTAAATGAGATGTACTTTAAGCCAGGCCCCTAGTTACACAGCTTTACTAGGGAAGATGCATAAAATGTCCACATGCTTGCTTCACAGCCATTCTAATACCTTACCCTATCAAAAGTATCCAGACCATTCCAGATGTAGTGGATGGTATGGAAGAGATTAACAAAAAGCAGAAGCAGGATTAAAAATATGCAGACAATAGTTGATTTTAAAAAGAAGAATGAATCACAAAAAGGGGTTCAAAGATTAAGCCTCTGAAACACTGGATTTCATATCAGCAATTTGTCACTGTTTGTAACAGCCACAGCTTTGCAACTCTGTCATCTACAACTGATGTAGTGAAAAGATTAAAGAACTTGGGCACTACAGTGTGTACAAATGAATAGTTATAAATGTGTCAAGCAGGGAAAAAAAAAAAAAAAATTATAGGAACTGCTGATCCCTGAAAAAATTGATGAAAGCAAAGTGATGTCTCCTGAAAGCACATTGGAGCTGTATAGCATAGGTTAAGGATCATCACAAATCCATATCACATCAATGAATGACAGGTTTCATTAGCAGGGGTGCCAGGAACACTGTTCTTGTATTAGCATTAGCATTAGTAGAGGCATTTGATGCAAGAAAGCAAGCTTATGCAGCATCAGCCAAAAAAAAAAAAAAAAAAAAAAGTAAAATAAATAAATAAAAAATAACCACTTCCACTTCACCCCTCTGTTCGTTCAAAATACCTGTCCAGCTGAGCCTTAAACTTATTTAGGCTATCAACTTCCACGACAAGGGATGGAAGTCTGTTCCACCTACCAGCCACCCGCTGGCTAAAGGCAAATTTCTGCACATCTGTCTTTCCTCAATTTGAATTTATGCCCTCTCAGGTGATTATTCTGAGCAAGAGGAAGAATCCCATCAGCATTGAGCATGCTCAAACCATTCAAGGCTTTGTATACCTCTATCAGATCACCTCGCTGGTGCCTAGTCTCCAGACACTGTAATTCGCAAAACTTAAGCCTTTCTTCGTAAGAGCACCTCTTTGTTCCATTCACTAATCTTGTTGCCCTTCTCTGTACTCGTTCCAGCAGCTCTACATCCTTCTTGAAATGAGGCCTCCAGGCCTGTATACATTACTCTAGGTGTGGCCTGACCATTGCCTTATACAAGGGAATAATCACCTCCTTATCCCTGCTAGAAAAATTCCTATATATCATTGACAATACACCATGAGCTACTCTTGCAGCCCATCTGCACTGCTCAGAAAACTTCATATCTGCCTGCACAACCATCCCCAGGTCCCTTTCATTCTCTACCACTGTCAGTGTAGTACCACAGAGTTGATACGTTGCTCTGGGGTTGCTGTTTCCCAAATGTAGTACTTTACATTTGTCAATGTTAAACTTCATTTGCCACCTCTCAGCTCATCTGCTCAACCTTTCCAGATCCTGTTGCAGCAGCATAGTGTCAGTAGTGTCCTTGACAACCCTGCCAACCTTCGTATTGTCTGCAAACTTGGACATTAAGCTTGATATACCATCATCAATATCATTTATAAATACAGAAAACAATAAAGGACCCAATACTGAACCCTGAGGGACTCCACTAATAACATTAGTCCACGACGAGCAGTGTCCATTAATTACCACTCTCTGTCTTCTCCCCCTCAACCACCCCTTTATCCATAGCAGCAATTTGCCTCCAATGCCACACTGCTCCAATTTGTGCAGCAGTCTTCCATGTGCAACAGTATCAAAAGCCTTTCTAAGATCCAAGTATATAATATCAAAGTTATTCCCTGCATCCAGTTCTTTTGTGAATGCATCATAGTATCCAATCAAATTGGTCAGGCAAGACTTCCCCTTAACAAAACCATGCTGTGTCTGAACTATAACTGAAGTCTTGTCTAGATGATCCTGTAGTGCTTCTTTAACCAGTGCCTCCATTAATTTTCCAGGAACAGAAGTTAAACTCACAGGTCTATAATTATATGTGTCAGCCTTTGATCCTACCTTGTGAATTGGGGTCACATTTGCACATCTCCAGTCCATGGGTACCTCCCCTGAGTCCAAGGAAGCTCTCATAATTATGGCTAAGGGTTTGCTTACTTCCTTTGCTGCCTCCTTTAATATAACTGGATAGATCCCATCCACCCCAGGTGCCTTTCTTGTGTTTATCTTCAACAATTTCTCCTCCACTTTACTCTCAGTTATTACAAGATTCTTTAGCTTACTGCTAGAATTGAATACACCTCTGGCATTCCCCTCGCTGAATAACTCCTCATGTGTGAATGTCGATGCAAAATATTCATTTAGTTTGTTAGCTACCTGAGCAGGGTCATCAACAGTTGACCCATCGATATCAAGTGGACCAATCTGATTCATCCCCTTCCTTCTAGAGTTTACATAAGTAAAGAACTCTTTGCTGTTTTTCTTCGCATCCCTTGCCAAGGATCTCTCGTAATCTGCCTTCGCCTGCCTAACCTCCTTTGTAACTTGGTTACAGATCAACTTGTATCTATCATAGGCTTCTGTGTCACGTGTTAATTTGTATGTATTCCATGCATTTTTCTTCTCTGCCATATGCCTCATTAGTTCATCTGACATCCATTTAGGCCTAAACCTTGAACAATATTTCTTAGTTGGTATGTAAAGCCTAGTAGCTTCCAAGATAAGTTCTTTGAATGCTTCCCATTTTGAATTTGCTGTTGGTATCATCATCAGTTGATCCCACTGTATAGAATTTAAATAGTGTCTCGGTCCATCGTAGTCGCCTTTACGAAAGCAATACCCCTTCGCTTTACCCCTAATGGTAGTTACCTCTTTGAGTAACTCCCACTTCAGAACACTGTGATCACTGTCACCTAGTGGTTCATTTATCTGCAGATTCTTAATACATGAAGAATCACTACTGATAATCAAATCAAGAGTATTACCCCCTCTAGTTGCCTCCCGAACATGCTGATGTAGAAAACAATCATCCAATAAATCCACAAAACCCTTGCTAGTGTGTGAGTGACCAGCCCCCAAATTCCAGTCAATATCTGGGAAATTAAAATCCTCATTATAAGACTCTCTGATTTACTGGCCCACTCTTTTTCTCTGTACAGTTTCTTATTATACTCATCAGAGTCATTAGGCCTATAGCACACTCCTACTCTCAATTTTGATCTCCCAATGCTTATATCACACCAAACTGACTCGACACTGCGCTGTCCAGCGATGTCGAATGGCTTCACTTCCTTGGATTTTATGTGTTTCTTAACTAATAGCATAACCCCTCCTCCCTTCCTATCCTGTCTATCCTTTCTGTAGACATTGTACTCCCCAAATTCCAGTTCTGCATTCCTTATATCTGTGTGACACCACGTCTCTGAAATCCCAACAATATCTGCCTTTGATGTTTTGAGCAATACCTCAAATTCATCAAATTGATTTACTAAACTCCTAGCATTGGTGTACATGCAAGTTTACATGCACCTGCTCTTCCTCTTAGCCACCCTAACACAACCCATGTGTTCACTTGTACCCCCATGATTCCCAGCAGTCTCTGAAATATCTTGCATCTTATTTTCCAGGCTGCTGCTTATTCCAATAGAAGGAGTGCAAGAATCACTTTCTCCTCTGCCAGTGGCTACTGTTAATCTATTAGTCCTTGTATCCCCCCAATCTAGCAGTTTTCTGACCCACCTAACACTGCCTCGATAGCATCAGCAAACATTCTTGCACCCTTTCTATTTAAGTGTATCCCATCCCTGTAGAAGCAGTCTCTCCTGTTAACAAGTACAGACCAGGCTGAAAAAAATTCTACCCCTTGAGCCCTGCACAATCTTTCCAGGGCCGAATTGATTATGGATAAGTTGCATATCACAATCTTGATATTAGATACTACGGTGTGGCATGAATGATTCATGCCACAGTATATTACACACACAAAGAATTAGACGGTCATGGTGCGGGCTGCTTCTCATTTGGACCTGGACCATTGGTTGTAGTGCCAAAAATCATTGATGTTAAGTTACACTGACAGTTTGCATAATTGTGTTATACCAACATAATCAGGCAGCTTTATGGAAACGAGCCTCTCCATGTTCCAACAAAATAATGCTTCATCCCACACAGATGTAAACACTTATGCCTGGAAAACGAAGTCCAACCATTCATCTGGCTGGCTCAGAGTAGACATTTGAATCTGACTGGACACCTTTGAGATGAACTGGATGTTTCACAAGGCACTGGTTGTTTCAGAAGAGATTTATACTATCACTGCAGCCCAAAGATGGGCTTATATTTTATTATTTTGTTCATTAAAACCAGTATTTACCAAATGAGATGTCCATATACATTTGGTAAGGTGGTATATATATTTAATTTATTATATGTATTCTTTTCACTAGGATTTTTTCTATACAAAATCAAGATTACTTAATAGCAAAAGAAATAAAATACCGGATTAATGTGATTTGTGGAATTTGACATTTCTCACTAAAAGTGCCAATGTTTGGTGAAATGCTTGCCATTATATTCATAAGTTATTTTGTAGGATATGATCTATCAGCCTGAATTTTGTTTTTGATTTTAAGTATTCTAATTTGCCAAATGGTGCCAACATTTATAACTACTCATGATTAGGAGCATTTTAGAGTTTGCTGATAAGGAAGATTATGAGGGAGAATATAGTCCCACTCTCATATTCAGAGAAATGACAGAAAAAGCAAAACTAAAAAAAAAAAAAAAAAACCTTATTATTTCAAATAACTCACCACAGGCTACACAAAAAGGATCCAAAATCTCCATCACTGGTGTAAGACCTGCTCTCTCTCTCTTAGCCAATATACCAAGAGGAGAGCATTCCTGAAGGATTGGTTTCAAGTGTTAACCTTTTGCCATCATAGTGAATTCATTACTGAACCCTCTTCAACTAAAGTACCCTCATAATAACACAAGATGGTCGATGTTTAGCATTTTGTCCTGGTCAAGTAATGTGAGGAGAGACGAATGCTATTCCTCCTAGTTACAGAGTTGTTCTGATTGTCCATACTGATGTTATGGGGAGTTAAATCATCCACCTAGTTTAAAAAGCCACTGATATTTCCTGATCATAAAACTGCAACAAACCATCAACTATCTCAATTCCTGGACAGTGGGTAATTTTCAGTTTCTCATCCGACGAGACTGTTTTGCTTGTGACACTTCTGTCATGAACAAAACCTTCATCTTGAATCTGAATTTAGGCTTAAACAACTTTCAACCCAGTAGTATACTAGAAGCAAAATTCATGGGATTTGTATTTTGATAAGTTTACTTTTCTTTACCAGATTTGTCAATTGCAAAGTGTGCTAGAGGCTTGAACATCCTGTGTTCGTTCTACTTCATTGGATTCAGATGATGTGCTATACTTTGCCTCTATCATGCCTTTGTGAAATTTAAATTATAGTTAGCATTAGCATTAGCAGAGGCATATGATGCAAGAAAGCAAGCTTATTCAGCATCAGCCAAAAAAAAACAAAAAAAAAAAAAACACACCACTCCTATTTCACCCCTCCGTGTTATCAAGTTTTACTTGATAACTGTAATTTAATAACTGTTATACTTTCAACAGAAAATGTTATTTGAAGGCTGGATCTACTCTATCATTTAGTAATTATGCTGCTATTGGAAGCATTTCTGATATCTCTACAGAATCTGTGCCAAAGCAAATGAACCGTTTTTAGTGCTTTGACAAATTCCTGCCAGATTACACCAAGTAAACATCAGTTTTTGAGCCAACATGGCAAAACCAATATGAGACTGCCAACTGTTAATTTTCTATTTACATCCATGAGATATTAAAAGATAAACATAGTTCCCCAGTCACCAAGGCATGCAAATTTTTCCTTAAGAAAGGGAAGCCTGGTACTTCTGTCTGGCAATTCCATTCAGCACTTTTAAAAGTTTAGCCAGTTTATAAAGATGGCTCAAAATCAGAACTGTCTCTGAATGCTGTAAATACAAGTGCTAGAGCATATAGAGCTTGCCCTCACAGATAGCATAGGGTTATGATCACCATCTTTTTCTGAATTTGAACCCCATCAAAAACAGGAGGAATTTTTATGAGCTCTTTTCATAGCACTGCTCAGGTAGCTAGTCACAGGTGGAGGTAGCATTTCCCACTACTCCAGAAACATTGTCCTGGATTTTTTTGCAGTAAAACAGGCAAATTGACCAAAGAACACATGTTAATAGAGAGAAAATATATTGCATGTGCATGAATTTTGGCTTGGGGAACGAACCCCTAGTATGAAAATATTTATGCTATACAGCTAGCCTAGGATCATCCAGAAATTCACCAACACAAAAGGTGCATTACATATAGCAGTTCTTCAGACTCTCACAGCTAGTTGTTATCATTATTCTTCCACAACATGTGAGTGCAGGTCTAGGTCCAAATTCTATTTCAATAGTTCTTTTAAGGGCTATTTTTTTTAATGCCCTGGCCAAGTTGCCTGCTTTGGGGAGAAGAGTTGCATGGTTAGGCTAGGGCTGAGTAAATGACATTTTCAAGTTTTAGATACACATTGATTTAGGTGTCAATATGGCAGAATTGGGGAGAGGGGTTCCTTTTTGATGCACACTTGACAAAGTAATGAGCCAGTATTTGAGGAACTTCATTCTAAAAGATGTTTTCGAATGCACATAACAACACATCAATAATGTAGGCACTTACCTTTAAAATAAATCTTAGACTTGCTAGACAGTTTATACTAACATCATCAATAAAATTTTCTTTAGAGATAGTTAAACACTTGTTAATGTAATTTCTTAATAAACATTTTTTTATCTATTTGGAAAACACATTTTTTATGACGTTATTTTTTCAAAGAAAAATAAGATATAGAAATGAGACTTTAAGCTGAAGACATGGAAGAATACCTTCTGTGCCTTTGCTTTTATATAAACTTCAACCAAAATTTTTTCATAGAAGTTTCTTGAATTACCAAATTCAAATATTATTCAAAGTTAGTAATTCAAATCTTACATTTCAAAATTTAAGAACACCGAATCTTGCTTGGCTCAGTGATAAATAAATAAATAAATTTCCTGTTTATACTCCGGGATGACCAAATGGTCAGAGGAGTTCACAAGATAGATTGAATACAAGAAACAGCACCGTATTCAGCAGTCACGGGCTTAAACCCCGGTCACTCAAGGCACGTGTACTTATGCACCCACGTGCCTGACCACTAGGCTATGGCGGCATAGTCAAGCAATGTAGATATGCAAGATTCTTTTCAGGGAACATGCAAAATATAAACCATTTATGTCTATTTTCATAACTGAAAATATAATTTAACTTTTGAATCTATTACAAGTATAGAGGTGTCCAGAAATATTTTAAGAGGTTCACAAGTGTTTGAAGACTTTAAGAGAGACATGAATAAAAAATTGCTACAACTGCCTTAACTCTAATTTTCCACCTTTTGTAATGTATTGAATACTCTTAATCTTTAATATGGAGTCATTTGTAGAAAACATTATTTAATGCTATGAATTTTTCAAAGACTATTTACAAGAAATGCTTATACAGGGTGTCCCAAAAGTAATTATGCAGTGGATTTCAAAATAAAAATTAAATAGGTACACTTAGCAATAATACTTTTTCAAAAAATAAGGTTCAGAACATGTTGAAAACACACAATTTTTGTTATAAATGAAATTAAAAATGGAAGTCACTATCAAGTGGACACAGTGCAACATTACAGAAATTCATTACAGTTACTTTTGGGATTACTATACATCAACTTTTATAGTGTATGAAGATAAAAATTGAACTTACCTGAGGAGGAATTCATATACATTAGATATTTATTCTGGTTCACCTCAGCATGGAAATTCATCCAGGAAATAATATGCCACAATTTTTTTTTAGAGATCTTTTGTGTGCTAGCTACTGTTCACCTTCTCCAAAGAATAAAATCACATTAAGGCTCATTCTTAATTATCTTTTCAGAACAAGCTTTTTCCTGATTACACCTATATTATTACAAATCATCATATGAATTAGATTTTTACTACAGGATATTCTATAGAAAAGGGTAGTCTATAAGTAAGTAAACTATTTTGAATAACTGCCATTGTAAATATACATAAGTTATTTGAAAAGTAGTTTGCAATTTTTTGTTTCTAGAATAATTTGATCCTAGGAAAAGTACTGTGAGATGTACAATGAAGGAGATAATTCATATTTTAAAGTGACATGCAAAACATGAAAATGCTGCAGTTTGTTTGTTACTTGGTTTTTAGGAGCATTAGCAACTAAGGCCATATTGCTCCAGGGATATGTGGTGGTCATTCTCTGACCTTTCCGCATCCTTTGTATTTGGTGGGCACGGGCTCGAACCCCGGTCTAATCAAGAAGCATGTACTACGCACTGCTGCTCCTGCCCACCTGGCTACGGAGGCGCCGAAAAAAAATGCTGCATAAGTTGCATCCAGTTCAAGAAGTTTTTTGGGCACAAACCACTCACAACAAAGACCCTAAAGCAAATTGTGAAGAAGTGCACAATCTACCAAAACCTAGTAGACCCTGTATCTCAAAGACAGCAAAGTCTAAAACTTAAAACAAGCTTAAACAGAATCATAAAGGAACTTAAAATGCAAGGTTTATCATCCCATGTTTCTAAAAATTTTGAATGAGGATGACCCAGAGACAAAGTTGGACAACAGTTTTTAGCCACAAGTGGCACAAACCCAGTTATCATTAACAATGGTTTTTGGACTGAAGTCATATTTAAACTAAACAGAACAGTTAATCAAAAAAGCACATTTTGAATTTTTATATATTCTAAAAGTGCTTTGGCTACTTTGTTCTGGACCTTTCTGCACATATACTACTCCTCTAATTTTGCTCCATTATACATATTGGCTAGTGAAAATCTTTTTATTCTAGGATCTTTTATTACTTGGGTAAAGCAACTGCAAATTACAGTATTAGTATGTACAGAAGGGTTTTAATGCTGTTACTTTTATTAAAAAAAAAAAAAATATATATATATTACAACACACCGTTATACTACATGGATTCAAAAAAAAAAAGATGAGCTTTTATTGATATTTATATCACCAATTTGTTAGCTGATGATGTAAGTTAAGAAATGATAAAATTACAATTACTAACAATATATGTGACTTAAGCTCCTAAAAATTCTAGAATGTACACAATCTAATAGATAAAACAACGTTGGTAATTACATAATGGGTTAGCTGAGTACACCTTTCTTTCACATTAAGTAGCATTATCCCTTTACTATTTAGTTCTCATTAGTACGTATTTCTACAATTTAAATACCACTGTTGTTTTATCTATTAGATTTTGTACCTTATAAAATTTAAGTCTGTTGGTGTATTTTATTATAGCTTTATTGGCAATTTGTAAAATTACAAATTGCTAATAAAGCTATAATAATTGCACTTATTAGTTGTCATTTCGCAACTTCTTAAGGTCTTATGGCAGGATTTGGAAATCAAACTTCACCAGCTGACAATTTATGTTGGTGTTGTGGTCCTAAATGATATAGGCATCAATAAAAGCTAATTTGTTTTTCCAACCCACATGGTATAAAGAGTGTCGTATATTTTATCTTCACTATCTGGCTAACACCCTTGTGTATTGACACTTAAAAATAACAGTTAAAGAAGTAATCACTGAGGGATCACTTATGTGATTCTAATAGTTATTTAAATGCGTTTTTAATGATTTATAAATAAAGCAAAAATTTAAATAATATATAGAATCACATAAGCGTGAATTTTATATTTCTCCACACTATTCACTTTTGATCTCCGTCATTATTTTTTAACTGGAAAAGCTTAGCCATGTGTGGTGAAAAGGTTCAGTATGAGTAAATAATTCTTTATTGCACTTTGGATAGTAAAAAAAATTCATAGGCATTAAATATGTAGTTTTGGTGTGTTTTTTTTTTTTTTTTTTGGGGTGACAAGCTATTGTTTCTAAGGGCATTTTTGGCTCTTGTTATACACAATATAGTGTCAGTATCAAGAATAGATTTTTGAAGTTTTCTTATTTTAAACTACTTCCTGTCTTTTCTAAAAAAAAAAAAAAACTGATTTAAATAAAAGCATCACATACCTGCTGTTATTTTCACATCCGTGGTTAACGAATATTAACCATGTATCATTCCCTAACCATATTAATGTGCATATATGTCCATATTAAAAGCAATATTAACATATACCCACAAATGTGATCTACTAAAAAAAGTGAAAATAAATCATTTTTTTTCCAATTGTGGGGGAAACTTTTTTTATTTTTATTTTCTTTACACTGTGTTGCGAAGATGTTTCATAAAATAGTATCATTACTTCATATAGTTTTAATAGTGATAATTTTTTCTCACTATGCATTATATTCATGTCACACCATCGTAAGCTAAAAGAAATGAAACTTGCTTCCATTTTCTGTGTCAAAAATATAGAGGTACATATTTAAATAATATATCTTCCAGAACATAAACTGACTGAAGAACATTGACTGAAAAATTCATACTTAATCATATACTATATTTGCTATATAAGTTGACCCCTTTTATCATGGTCATCTTTTGTATCTCATGTAACAGTGTACTGCAGTAAAATCTGCATCAAGAATATACAGGGTGATTCACTACCAGTGCCACAAACTTGCAGGAGGTGTAGGGGGCACAAAGACGAATCAGAATCACATTGCATTGCAGGGTCCGAAATGCCTTCGTCATTCGGTAGAGGACGTTGAACGGTAGGTCGCATGAACAGCGATCCCGCTGGAAGTCAGCATTTGTGAACCGGTTCCCGAGGCAGTAGGATGGATGAGTATTCAAACATTGAACTGGGCGACATGCACCTCGCGTATGGAGCTGCGGACTGTAATGGGCGCGCCGCTCTGCGCTTGTACCAGGAACATTTTCCGCACAGGCGTGCCCCTCATCATACGATTTTAATCATATGATGAGAAGGTTACGTGAGACTGGTTGTTTCACGAGAAGTACCATGAATCGAGAGCGAATGACAAGGATGCCAGACAATGAGGAGAATGTCCTACGTCTTGCAGAAGGCAATCCGAGTACAAGTACTCGAGCGAAAATCAGGTATTTCCCAATCCACTGTATGGAGGATACTGTCAACAAACCAAATGAGTTCATACCATCTGCAAAGCGTCCAATCATTGGAGCCTGCGGATTATCCACTCCGGAGGACTTTTGCTACTTGGTTTCTTCAACAGAAACGGTTCACAAATGCTGACTTCCAGCGGGATCGCTGTTCATGCGACCTCCCATTCAATGTCCTCTACCGCATGATGAAGGCATTTCGGACCCTGCAATGCCATGTGATTCCGATTCATCTTTGTGCCCCCTACACCTCCTGCAAGTTTGTCGCGCTGGTAGTGAATCACCCTGTGTATATATATATATATATAATATTGATAGATAAAAATAATAGGCTATAATGACATCGCTGAAAAACTAAGCAAGCAAGAAAAAGTATTAAATTATTAAACTGGGTTATGGATCTGGGGCACTATTAGTTATAGCAGAAATACCGGGCAACCATAATGAAATATAGACAAATGTATATTATCAGTGTATTGGATAGGGGTGCTGACCTGTCAAGTGCAATTACCATGGAAAAAAATTTTTTAAATATCTAATGCAGTGGGTCCTAGGGATTTAACTACTTCAAGAAGTAGTTAATGTCCTAGGACCCACTGCATTAGGTACCATTTTTGTTATCATTATTATTTTTATGTTAATCTTAATTTCAGGTAATCTGCTTTTACCTTGCAGGTATTCTCAATTTTTTCCATGATAATTACACTTGACAGGTCAGCACCTCTACCCAATACACTGATAATATACAAACACATATATATATTTTATTATTTAAGATGTTAGTTATAGTGGCAAAGTCTAATGGTGTAGTTATAATCAAAATTTGCAGGTTATAGTGTATACTGAGAAACCAACCGGTACGATATAACAGCCCAAGAAACATAAAAACCTATGTAAACGCCTACGGCACCCTGAAAAAAAAAATATATGCAATATAACATATTGCATATATATATATATATATTTAAGATTTTAGTTACAGTGACTCTGACACTATAACTAACATCTTAAATAATAAAATAATATACAGACGGATGTAATGTTTAATCATATAAGATGGCATTAATCGGATGTGTTGGTGTGTATATATATATATATATATATATATATATGGGAAGCTGTAATTACAAAATTGAGTCATTCCTTATTGCTTGATTAGAAACAGAGAGAAGCCAATTTGCAATGAAGCAAACTGGCTTCTCTCTGTAAACAGTGTTTCAATATGGAAGTGCATTTGTTATTCAGAAACAGGAAATCTTGAAAGTTTACTTTGAGAACTCTCATTAGAGTTCTCAAAGTAAATATCTCTCCCAATGAATTCCATAAACTGTTTCATTTGATGAAGAGCAACAAGTGCTTGTCTTTTAAAAGATGTGCATCAGTGTATATTTGTGTGTAAGTAATTGGAAGTATTCCACAAAAAAGATTGAGGTAATCTTACTTTTTTAATATATTAAAAAATTGTGTAGGTTGAGCAATGTAGCTCTGAATTTTTTTACTAATTCTTATTTGAATATCTTTCCCCGTTGACTTTGTCCTTAATTCTGCTCTCTCTCCCCCAACAGTCTATCGACATAATACACACATAATTTAAGTTTGACTATGAGAGATTTTTTGTATATGGTGCAAAATTACATCAAATCGACACTCAAATATTCTGCACAAAAACATCAAGAAAGGGAAACAGCTGTGCATTTTGTTTAATTTGAGTATTCATCTAAATTGTAACTTTTAATTTTAATTGTGTTTTCAATCTTTTTAATTGTGATTTCAATTATTTATTATCGGAAGCAGTTTTAATTATTTATTCTGACACAATGTCTTCTCGCACTCATGGTTTTGCTGAGGTGGTTTGATGTGTTTTGGGGTCGTGTTGGGGCTGTTGGCTTTTGATTCCATTGCGCATTGGATTTGGTCACATCTCTATGAGTGAGGGAATTCATTAATTCGTTTTTTCTCATCTTTTATTCATCACATTTGGGAGAGAATTAACTGGAAGCATTCCACAAAAAAGATTGAGGTAATTTCTTACTTTTTTAATATTTGTGTGTAAATATACAAATTCATATCTTTGTAATCATCCCAAGAATGTGCCTTTAATTAAGCTTAAAAAATTTTATACTTAGTGTATAAGTCAACCATAAAATTTATTTATTTATTCAGTTGGAGATCATAACCTTACCCATGGATAGCTAAGTGCTAGTAGTTTACACTGTGACAAGTCAGTAATAACAATAATGATTACAAGACTCAAGAGATAAATGATTAGTGTATAACAGTAATAAAATAGGAGATTTATAGGAATAAAAATAAACGTATAACAAGAGTAAATTAGATCAAATTAATTCTATAAAAATGAACAGAAATTGATCAATGCAATCAGTAGAAGAACATCTGAGGTCCATTTTGAACTCCATCACAAAAAAGTGGCCATTGGCACATCCCAGGAAGAAAACGGCATTCTAAACTGACCCTGTCAGCAGACGACATGGGGTTTCTGGTTTATAGAGCTAATCAACCATGGAATTGCTCATGCTGTGTCAGAATTGAACCACAGGGAAGGTTTCAGCCAGGATTTGTTTTCTGTATTTCTTTTCAAAACACATTTTACTTAGGTCTATTTCAAGGATGTTGCAGAAATTGATGGTATTGGAGGGGAACATGTATGAAATACACGTTAGGCTTTGAAGTGCATTTCTGTAGATAGTAAAGTTGTAATTTTGGTCTCTCCTTCTCTTCCTGCTGCATATGATGTTGTCAATGTTGGGGGCATCCAAAGTGTATGTAAACAGCTGACTAAGGGTTTTAATATTCTGTTTAATGATCTTCCTAAGAATCTGATGATTCTGTACAGATTGCTGATAAACTTAATAAATATTTTGCATCTACATATGCATATGAAGTTTTTAGAGATAGGGTTAGCAAAGTCAAATGATTTTAAAATAACAGAAAGGTGGAAAAGAAATTGCTGCAGCTAAAAGTGAAAAATGTCTGAGGTTAATGGGATCTATTCAGTTATAATGAATGAAACTGAGAAGAGGTAGTTAAACTTTTACCTGCCATAATGAGAGTATCCTTAGATTCAGGAGACATTCTTGCAGGTTGGAGATGTGTAAATGTATCTCCTAATTCACAAAGAGTGAAGTGGGTAGCAATGGATCTGCAAGTTTAATTTACATGCTAGGAAAAATAATGGAATTAGTAAAGAAGTAATGTAAAATCATCTCAACCTGATTTTAGCCATAAGGCAATCATATGTATGGATTTGTCTAAGGAAAATTATATCTCACCAATCTGATTAGCTACTGCGAGGATTTTTATCAATACATGTGCTATGATTAGAAAATAACATTAAAATTCAGAGGTTATTAAATAAAAATTTATTGAAATAAAATATACATGAGCAGTACTGCCTCGTTTTTGATGGCTAATTTTGCAATCAAAGGAATCTTGTATTGGGCCAGTTTTTTAAGGTTCAGTTACCACTAAGCACATAACTCAAAATAAGTGTGGTAAGATAGTACATAACATCAGGACGAGCTATACTTAGATTTCAGCTATATAATATCGGTATAAATACACCATAGTTTACCCATAAGTTTAACTACATACATAGTGTAATGGCATTGTTTAGATTTTATCTCATATTGTGGCTACCTTCACAGACTCCGAAACACGTCTGGGTGGTGGTGCCCATCGAGAAGTGTTATTTATTTAAAATAGTGCAATACCTGGTATCTCGTTGTGAAGGTAGCCACAGTATGAGATAAAATCTAAACAATGCCATTACACTACGTATGTAGTTAAACTTATGGGTAAACTATGGTGTATTTACACTGATATTATATAGTTAATCTCAACGTATTATGGTTTGAGCATTTAGTCTTCAAAATATTATCATTATCTTTCACGATTTGGCATCTCTCATATTGTGGAATTTACTTCACAACCGTGATGGCATGTCTGCATTACCAGGGTACCTGCCCGCCCACTAACGAGTGAGCCAACAAGCTCCGAAACACATCTGGGTGGTGGTGCCTACTGAGAATAAATAACAGTAGTCTCCTCTACTAGAGAAGCGTTATTTATTTGAAGTAGTGCAAACCTGGTATCTCATGAAGGTAGCCACAATGAGATAAAATCTAAACGATGCCATTACATTACGTATGTAGTTAAACTTATGGGTAAACTGTGGTGTATTTACACCGATATTATATAGTTAATCTCAACGTATCATCGTTTGAGCATTTAGTCTTCAAAATATTATCATTATCTTCACCATTTGGCATCTCTCATATTGTGGAATTAACTTCGCAACTGTGATGGCATTACCAGGATACCTGCTTGCCCACTGACGAGTGAGTCAACAAGCTCTGAAATGCATCTGGGTGGTGGTGCCCACCGAGAATAAATAACAGTAGTCTCCTCTACTAGAGAAGCGTTATCTGGAGTAGTGCAATACCCGGAATCTCGTTGTGAAGGTAGCCACAATATGAGATAAAATTTAAACGATGCTGTTACACTACATATGTAGTTAAATTTATGGGTAAACTATGGTGTATTTACACCAATATTATATAGTTAATCTCAACCCATAACGTATTATGTCTTGAGTATTTAGTTTTCAAAATATTAGATTTCAGCAAAGCCTTTGATGCTGTTCCCCATTTATGATTGTTGTATAATTTAAGTAAGCAGTGTCATTATTGACAATGGCCATTGCTCTTCATGGACCAATATGAGTGGGTTTCCAAATGGGTCAGTGTTGGGTCTTTACTGTTATTAATATTAATGATATTGATAGATACAGGAACTCCCCGACTTACGTAAAGGTTGCGTACTGCGGAATGCTACGAAAGTAGGAATTTTCCTAAATAAGCATTTAGGGAAATTCCGCACTGGCAACTCTGTGCACTGAATTTGATAGAAGAAAAAATAAATGTTCGACGAACATCTAAATAGAATTATTCATGTTTTTTTATCTTATGCGCAGGAAAAATTACAAAGTGTACAAAATTACAAAAGTATAAAATTACAAAAAGAGAGAGGAGACAGGCATAATGTCAGCAAGTTTTACCTTTCAAGCATTGTTGCTAGAATTAACTGTCCAGCTGATAAACACGCTGCTGCGGAAGTTGAGGGCTGTGGAGATTTAGAAGGGGTTTTTTTCCAACACATCACAAAATTTCTCTGCAGCTGCAGAATCAGCACTGGCGACGTCACTGCATACTTTAACGTTTCCGAAACCAGTGTAATGCTTGAACTTATTAAACTACCGTTGCTTGCCACGAACTTGGCTTGGGGTTTGCCGTAGTTATCGTTATCTTCATAAATAAATACTTCTTGCTTGAATGGCCGTTAGATTCAGGGGCACTTGCTTCTGAAGCTGATTTTCCGTACATATTATTAATAGGTTTTCCATCTTCGATATAGCACCTGAATATTGTTTTGTGATCACTGCTGGGGCAGACTGGCCCCGGTGTGAAATATGATCCTTCAACATGTTCTTTTATTTGCGCACTGTCCCTTAAAATAGTATTCACTGTTGAAGCAGCGAGACCTAATTCTGTGCAATAGATGACAAACTTTGTCCTGCTTTGTACTTCTTAATCATCTTCATTTCTAAATAAATTTTGTTTTGTTTCATTTCCTAGCACAGCCAGCACTTGCGCTTTCCATTGGTTGCTTTCCCTTCATCATCGTAATAAGTAAATAGGAATGAAGAGAAGATTCTGAAAATTTATTTATGTTTTAATATGATTGAAGATTTCGGTGAAGGGGGAACACATTTCACCATAATAACGTAAAAGCCACACAATTCCAGTTATCGGGATTACTGCAAATGCAATAAGATTGAGTTTACTACCTGTTTATTAATATTATTATTAGCCATATGGTGCACTGCCCAAAAAAAAAATTTTAGTTACCCTGAGAGAGAGAGAGAGAGAGAGAGAGAGAGAGAGAGAGAGAGAGAGAGAGTTTGGGGGGGGGGGGAATCACCAGGAAAGAGAAGAATGATGATATCCAGCTCAGGACCCTGGGTGTGCCAAACCCATACTCACCCGATGTAAGCCCCTGGAGTTTATAATTACATGCACTAACAGAGAAGCCCAATAAACCTGAAAGCACAAATTGTTTTTGTTGTTTTATGATAGTGACCTCCAGAAATATGTTTTTGAAAAATATCACAAAGGCGTTCAAAATTGATTCTTATGACGGATTCATATGATAACAATGAAAGTGTAGTGCAATTTTCCAAAATGACCTTTTAGAGAGACATTATTTTTATAGCAAAAATTTCACCTTCCAAGGTCTTGGAACGAATTACCAAAAAGTGTTATTGGGTTCACATTATGATATTTTGACAATGCCTTCGGGATGCAAAATATGTTTCCACGATTTTTGCAGTTTGCAGCGGCCAGCAAAAACTTACGTAAAGTCAAATTTCCGTAAGTCGGGGAGTTCGTGTATTTAAATTTTGCTAATGATACTGGCAAGTACAGTGGTTAATGATAGTAATCATGGCATGCTACTTCACAAGAGGATCTAGATAACTTAAATGGGCTAGAAAATGGCAATTAAGGTTTAACAGTGCTAACTGCAACATGGCACATTGTATATTGGGTAGCAGTAATTCCAGAGCAACATACCATTTGGTTGATACAAAAATCAAAAGCAGTAGAGTATGAAAAAAATCTATAGTTATAAAATTCTCTGACCACCATCTGCTGGCTAAATGCAAATTTCAGCACATCTATTCTACAACTGTCTTTCCTCACTCAATTTGAATCTATGCCCCCTCAGATGCATAATCTGAGCAAGAGGAAGAATCCCAATAGCATTGAGCTTGCTCAAACCATTCAAGTCCTTATACACGTTAATCAGATCACCTTGCAAGGGGCCTAGTCTTCAGATGCCGCAATTTGCAAAACTTAAGCCTTTCTTGGTAATAGCAGCGCTTCGTTCCACTCAACAATCTCGTTGCCTTTCTCTGTACTCATTCCAGCAGCTCTACAGCTTTCCTAAAATCAGTCTCCAGACCTGTATGAAGTACTCAAAGGTGTGGAACTGACCTTTTCCTTATACAAGGGGATAATCACGTCCTTACCTCTTCTAGCAAAATTCCTGTAAATCACTGGCAAGACCCCATGGGCTACTCTTGCAGCCCATCTGCACTGTTCAGAAAACTACATATCTGACTGCACAATTACCCCAGGTCTTTTTCATTCTTCCTGAGTGTGTAGTACTGCACAGTTGGTATGTTACTCTAGAGCTACTGCTATCCCCATATGCAGTACTTTGTATTTGTCAAAGTTAAACTTCAGTTGTCACCTCTCAGCCCATCTGTTTGACTTTTATAGATCCTGTTGCAGTAGCATACTGTTATTCATAACCCTACCAACCTTTGTATCATCTGAAAACTTGAACATTATCCCTAATATACCTTCATCAATATCACTGATAAATATAAAAAACAACAATGGGCCCAACACAGCACCTTGGGGGACTCCACTAATAACATTTGTCCACGAATAGCAGTGTCCATTGATTACCACTCTGTCTTCTCCCACTCAACCATCCCTTAAGCCATAGCAGCAACTTGCCCTTATTGCCATACTGCTCCAATTTGTATAGCAGTCTTTTATGTGCAACACTATCAAAAGCTTTCCTGAAATCAAAGTATATAATATCAAAATTATTTTTCGCTTCCAGTTCCTTTGTGACCAACACCATAGTATCCAAACAAGACTTCCCCTTAACAAACCCATGCTGTGTCTGAACTATAACTGCAGCCTTGTCTAGAAACTAGTGACTCCATTCTTTTTTTCTGGAACAGAAGTTAAACTAACAGGTTTGTAATTACTGTATAGAATTTAAAATCTGTCTGAGACCACTCGTGTAATCTTTTTATTTTTGTAAATTGGGGATACATTTGCACATCTCCAGTCCATGGGGTTAACCTCCCATGAGTCCAAGGATGCTCTCATAATCATGGATAAGGATTTGCTTCCTTTGCTGCATCCTTCCACCCCAGGTGCCTTTCTTATGTTTAATTTTAACAATTTCTCTTCCACATTGCTCTCAGTTATTACAAAATCATTTGGCTCCCTGTTAGTTTGATAAGCTTTGTGGCTTCCACTCTCATACAGAATTCCTCATGTGTGGATGTAGATGCAAAATACTCATTCAGTTTGTCATCTCCCTGAGCAGAATCATCAACAATTGAACCATCAATAACAAATGGACCCTTCCTTCCTTCTGGAGTTTACATAAGTAAAGAAGTCTGTTTTTCTTTGCATCCTTTGCCAAAGATTTCTTTAATCTGCCTTCACTTGTCTAACCTCCTTTGTGACTTGATTATAGACTAGCTTATATCTACCATAGGCTTCTGTGTCTCCTGATAATTTATATGCATCCAACACATTTTTCTTCTCTGCCACAAGTCTCATTAGTTCATCTGACATCCATTTAGGTCTAAACCTTGAACAGTATTTCTTAATTGGAACAAAAAGCCTAGTAATTTCCATTACTTCCCATTTAGAATTTGCTATTGGTAACATCATCAGTTGGCCCCACTGTATAGAATTTAAAATCTGTCTGAGACAAGTGTAGTCACCTCTATGAAAGCAAAAACCTTTCCCTTTACCCCTGATGGTAGTTACAACTTTGAGTAAATCACACATCAGTACACTGTGATCACTGCCACCTAGTAGTTCCTTTATCTGCAGATTCTTAATGCATGAATAATCAATGGCTTGCTATGTCTGGAATATTACATACAGGTTTGGAAACCTCATTTTAGGAAGGAGATAGATCTGTTGGAAAGGATACAGGAAAAAGCAACAAGATTAGCTGGAGCACAAAAGGATATTCTTACCAAGAATGCCTGGGGATAAACTGCAGTCTCTTGGAACTAGGCCTCTGCATGGGAACCTGACAAAAATGTATAAGGCTTTACAAAGATATCAACATTAAGTAAACCAAATGCATTTGGTTTACTTAATGCCTAAATGTTTTGGCTGATGCTTCCTTACATTATATTGCCAGTACTAACTACAGTACAGTGAAACTCCCTTAATAAACACTTATTTTTAATCACCTGGACTGGTCATCAAGGGTAATTGACAAACACATGTTTTCATAACACTAAACAGACTCGCAATGCCCACTTCAATTGCTACTTTTAAGACCATATGCCTAATTCTTCCAGATCTTGTTGCAGTTGCATACCCTAATTATTATTATTAACCACCCGGCTAACCTTTATATCATTTACAAACTTAAGACATTAAGTCTGCATTAAGTTATAGTTTCATAAATATCATTAACAAATACTGAAAACAGCAATAAGTCTAGCATTGAACCTTGAGGAACTCCACCAATAACATTAGTCCAAGAGAAACAGTGACCATTGATAACCACTCTTGTCTTCTCCCGCTCAACCATCCCTCCCTTTATCTGTAGCAGTAACTTGCCCCTAATGCCACACTGCCCCAATCTACACAGCAATCTTATGTGGAACAGTATTAAAAGCTTTTCTGAAAATTAAATATATGATGTCAAAATTATTTCTTGCATTCCGTTCCTCTCTTACTGCATCACAGTATCCAGCCAGATTGGTCAGACAAGATTGTTCTTTAACAAATCCTTGCTGTAACTACAGTTTCTGTATTTCTCTCTAGATGGACCTACATTACTTCTTTAATCAATGAAGCCATTATTTTCCCACAAACAGAAATCAAGTTTGCAGGAATAGAATGTGGTTATGTATCTAAGACTACTGTACAAAAAAGCATTTAGGCTTTATTTTAAATTTATATGTATGGTACATCATATGTATTCAAAGCTGTTAAAAATGAAATGTATTTAAGATTATAATTTTCTTCATACAATATGGCAAAATTTATAATTTTCATGCTTTGATTTTTCATCAGGATTCAACTGCTGAAGTTGAGGTACTCGGGTGTTGTCTCATCACAGAATAATTCCTTCATCCAATAATGCATCTGTTGTAGATTAAGCTTAGGATGTTAATTCTCAAGATGCAATTTTTCAAAACTTTTTCTGATAAAGGCTTTGAAATTGGATTCAGCATATCTCCTGTACTAAATGATTAAAATTCTTGTTGAACATTTCTGTAATACTTTTATTATAAAAAAATGTTTTAATTCCTTATATTTGCTATACTGCTGTATGTTGGTTCATACTTTGGGGAAAATTCTTTGTGAACGTCAATATAGGTCTGTCTTCTCTTTTCGTAACTCCTAAACAAAGAAGGCATTGTAGTCATGAATATAGTTTATGTAAACAATGATTATTACTACCAGGCATATTAATCACTAGGGTACTACTTTATTCAGGTGCAATAAGGGTGCTTCTATAGGGAAAAACTAATGCAGCAATTAAGGTTGGCAAAATGTGATTCTTTTACCGAGGACCAAGATATAAGAATAATTAAAATAAACTGAAATCAAATAAAAAAAAAAAACTAAATGATACCAACCAAACCTGACTCCCACACCCAAGTGGGATCTACCCTCACAAAGCCAAAAGAAAGAGTATTATATCCAGAATAAATTAAAAGACAGGAAACCTATAACCACTCCTTTGACCCTAAGGATTCCAAAGGATCACATTTCAATCAGTGAATGTTACTACTAAAACAGCAACAGATGTCCCTATACAATCCAGATACAAGATGCAAAGAAACAAACATAAATAAAAAATAAAAATAATAAATAAAAAAAATGCACAATAAATCAATTTATACATAATAAAGGAAAAGGAAGCAAGCATGGTCACATTAACATACAAAATTAAGGTGGAGAGATAAAACAGGAGAATATGAGATGGACTGTGTTAACCTCTATCAAAAGTAACTGAATTACAAAGCTAGAATGTGGTACATTACTGTGCCAAACTGATATGGCACAGTAACGTATAATTAAGGTTATTCTGGGCAAGGTATGATTCTACTACTGAGTACTAAGATAACTTAACAATTAAAATAAACTCAAATCAGAAAATTAAACACTCAACTGACACAATGCAAATACCATCTCTCCACCCAAGGAAACACACCCTTGCACTAGTAAGAAGAATAGTAGCACATCCATAATAAATAAAGCTTTGCTGGGCACAGTCCTTTCAAATTCACAGATGATGATCTTCACTGAACTTCTGTCTTTAAAATCCATGCTTGATCATATATTCACTGTATAAGTTGACTCCCTCTTTTTAAGATCATCTTTCACATCTCAGTAGTGGTGTATTATAGTAAAACTAGCTCAAAAAGAACAGACTCCTAAAAGGATCAACAGCATGTGTTCCCATAGGAGAGGTCTTGCCTGACCAAAATTATGCTGTTATAACTATTACTATGCGTAACTAACTGTTTAGTTAGATGCAAAATTTAATAGAATTTAGTAAAGCTTCTCATACAATCCACCAAGAGAGGCTACTGCACTGTAGACAATTAGGATTACTGATAAAATTATTCATTAGATCCTAATGAATAATTTTTATCAGTAATCCTTTTTTTTTCCTTTGTCCTTCACTGGACAAAGGAAAAAAAAGAAGCAGAAGGTAGTCAAAAATGGGCATCCTTTACAGTAGGGTCCCTCAGGAATTATTACCATCCCCCTTTGTTTCTAATCTTCCTTAATGACACTAATTAGGAACTACAAGGGGAAGCTGTCAATTTGCTCATGATCTGGAATGGTTAACTATTGTAGAGTAAATTATAGATTAGGAGGGAGGGAATAAATATATCAATCTTGGGAGTTAACTTTTTACTTTTGGGCAGGGTGTTTTAGATCACTGGAATAAATTACCATCCAAGGTGACTGAAGTTGTGAGGTGGCAGTGTTCAAAACAGAAGTGGATATCACTTTTTTTTGGAAATAGGAAAAATAGTAGTAGTAGCTGGATTTTCTTTTTTTTTTTTTTGACAGATAAATAGAAGAGTTACCTAACACAGACTTTGAATGCCATATCAATAAACATAAATTTATCATGATGTCATTTGTCAAGTCTGTGTGTCAATGCACAGACTTTGCAAATATATAACACAAATATGCCTGAGATTTATAAAAACTGTCAAAAACAAACATATAAAATTGAAAATAAAGCACCCAGATCAGCACAAACTATATAAAATCAGGAGAAAAAGAAATACTTCCCAGAGACTTTAAATGTTATCCTTTCTCACAATTCAATTACCAACTTATATTCCTAACTTTTGAAGAGTGCGAATATAGGACAACACATGACAAGTAGCACTAAAAATGGTTATGGTTAAAATTAAATGAGTCGCAAAATTGACAAAAATTGAGAGAAAAATTACATTAATGCTACAGTTTAAAGCACTTGATTATAAAACAAAGTTTCAAGCTTGTATTTACATTATCACCATAAATTTCTCTATGTTTAACTTATTTAAGCTGATGTATATTAATAATGTTTTGATCAACTTCTTGTTACAGGATGGCTTCTAACTTTCATTATGTTGTTTTTTCCCCTTCCTATGATATAAAACTGTTATTCCTTGTAAAATGCAATGTTAGGCCGCATCCTAAATACTGGTGTGGAAACCTCATTTTAGCAAGGACATGGATCTGTGGAATGGGTGTAAAGAAGAGCAACAAGAATGGCGAGGAAAGCAAAAGGGGTCACTTACCAGCAAAGGCTTCAGTTTTTCAAATTGCAGTGTCCTGAGACTAGGCACCTTCAAGGAGCTTTGATTGAGATGTTTAAAGCCTTGAATGGAATCAGTAAGTTAAGTGCTGATGCTATCCTTTCTCTTGCTCAGGCTATGCACAAGGTCCATAAATGAGAACAGATGGTTGCAGGTTGGACATGTGGAAATTTGCCTTCAGCCAGGGGTGCTTGAGTGTTGGAACAAACTCCCATCTGATATTGTACAGGTGGGCAGTTTAAATACATTCAAGGATGAAATAAATCTATTAGATGGGATGGACAGGTTAAATGAGAAATGTTGGCTTCCCCCCCCCAGCTGATGCTGTATAAGCTTGCTTTCTTGCATCACTTTTGCACTTAGATTCAGCTATTAAAAAACATGCATATATATATACACACTAAAAAAATGCTGTACACAGAATTACCTTTTTTGATTATGGTTCTGCTAAAAATTAGCCAATGGGAAAAAAATTTCAAATTGCACCTGAGATTAATGCCACTACTATGTACAAGGTCAAAATAAAAACTCGCATAATAAAAAAGTTTTAAAACCATGATATAAATCAATGATCGAGTTGTAGAGTTTTTTTGTTTTTTTTTTTAAATCTAAGAAGCACTGTGAATAAATAAAATACACAAGTAGGCAGATATAACAAGTTTAATGTATTTACAAACCTTGAAGGTTTCTTTCAGTACAACAAACATTGGATCTGGTTAGCACAAATGATTGTCAACAAGAATTCACACCAGAAGTCACATTTTACTAAAATTATAAAACTCGGCTACTTAAACGTCTATGTACAGATACACTTTATTAACCATCAGATTTAGAGCCGAGATATACATAGTAATAAACAATCCCTTATTTGTACAAATTGCATTGTTTCTTAGTGACTAGAGGAAAAATCTGTGCAAAATATAACAAAATTGTAATTAAGTCAACTTTGGCCATCTACAGAAAGAGACAGCAAATAATCAGCTTTGTTTTGCATTTTTTTAAAGGCTGTTCTGCCATCCACCTTGTATGATAATTTCATAAAATGGTTGGTATCATAAAACTAAATAAACACATTGCAGAGAATGTTTTTAAATTAAATATTAAATAAATAAAAAGATATGTACAACTGGAGTTTGTGATTTCAAAAAACTTAGCCCGTCATCTTTTCTGATATAAAGCACAGAACTAAATTTAAAATGATCGGAATTTATATTCTAAACAAATAAACAAAAATCCTAGCAATGGCTACTGCATATAACAACAGCTTTTGTCTAATAATCATTTAATAATACGGTCAATATAAACATCATCTATTATATACATCTTCCATCTTTTCATAAATATAGTAATTAATGACTAACACAGAACAGTATTATAAAGGAATTGCATGTATATGTCATTTTGTAACTAAGTGACAAAACAATAGCTTCCTTTTAACTTGCTCTGCTATTGGCAGAGTTTTATAAAGGAATTTCAGAACTGCTTTTAAAAACAGAAAAAAAAAAAAACTTTTCTGCATAAATGAAATGTAGAAAAGTTTTAGTTATTAGGCAAGTGCAGGGTTTCTTATATCTGCAGTTTATCTTTAATGCATACCTAAATAATCCTGAAAAACAGTATATTTAAGAATGCAAAATCAATAAGGAAATAATTGTTCATTAGTGTAATCTGCACGACTATGATATGACTTGCATAAAAATATTAACCAAATCAAAAATGTTTAAATATTAAGCAATAGAAGAAAACATCAAATAGGAAAGGTTAACTAGAATATTATCTCTAGAAATGAGTATTTTGAATTCAGTTTGAATAGTAAAAAAAAGTTGTACACAAAACTTTTTCTTTCAAATCCTCAAACATATAAAACAAAGCAATATGGCAGAAAATGCAATTTGTGACATTATTATATTTAATATTTAAAAATGAAATGTCTCATTTAACACCACATTAAATTTATATTCTAATGAAATGCCAATAAATATTAGATTTGTTTAACCACAGAAATATAACACTATTATAAATTTTATAAGGTCATGTGATTCCATAAACGCATTTGCTATTGCAGGAACATGTCAAAGATTGATTCCCACTAGTTACAGCTAAATAATTAAATATTCCTTAAGTATTTTGACCAAAATGTAAACCAAACTAAAATCTGCTTTACAATAAGTGAATACACATAATTTGGAGATGTATTTTGATTCCAATTAAGGCAGAACTTTTTTTTTTTTTATTAATTTTTACTTTATAACATTTCTTAGTCAAGTCAACATTAACCTATCAGCAAGTGCACCAGATGTTTGCATTCAAGAATGGTCTAGAACTGCTTAATGCTCAAAAATGACAGGGTAATATAAAAACTTTTTTTTTTTAATGAAAAATTTTAATCTTTCATTTTTAAGTTGCACTTTTAGGAGAAACATTTCAAGTTAAAACGTGTCTGAAGTGTTTCCAATTTGCTGAAAACACTTCAGGACATGACCAGTTATGATCATAACTGGTCATCACCAAAATGGATTATCACCCAGGGAACGACACTGTAAATAACACATTTCATAGTTCAAATATTTAATTAATAACTGTACATTACAAAGCACCCATATGCATGGAACACTGCAGTTTCTCCATCTGTGGGAAATTAATAAAGGTATAAGATTATAAAATTACATACTAAGGTTGCATACATACATTAATTAAAAAAATTCTGGAAGAAATAATGTATAGTGTCATCCTATTTATCATTTCCACGGACACGACAAAGCCAAAAAAGAAAGAGCATAAGAAGTCTAGGTCAAATAGAAAGGTCAGATGATCAATGTACACAGTCATGACTGGACATGCAGCTTCTCTTTGCTACTAATTGTATTGAATGCACTATCATTAGTACTGGCAGAAATGAGTTCACTATCCCTGAGGTCTGGAATCTTTACAGGGCCAGAGGTTTGGAGGGTAGCTTGAGGGCTATGGTTATTCTGTGAGTTGTTGCAATGGCTATTGTTTTGTTGCCTGTTATTAGTTCTTGCTGACATTCCATTGAAGAGAGTTATCAGGATAGGGGGTAGAAATTCTACCAATGTTCCTATTCACAGTTTTTTTTTTTTTTTTTTTTTTGTAATCTTTTTGTACATGGAATGCCTCAAGGAAGCCTTTTTTGATGGCAAGCAATGTTAAGACCAAAGAGGAGGGACTATGTTATGAAGTACTACATTTTCTCATTTTGTGTGGTGTACTTGTTAATCAATCCTTGTTTTAGTTTTCTGAGTGTTTAGATTATAGTTTATATCTCTCATTAGGTGGGGAGACACAGAGTTGAGGATTTAAGGTTTTTAGTACCTTTAAATTTGACTTTAACATTGTGTTTTTTAGCAATGTCTATTAACGGTTTCCCCTAAACCAAGTTAGAAGGAAAATACAAAATGGGGCTTATGTGAAGGTAGTGTATTGGGGAAGAGGCATGGAAGTTCTCAATAGTTTTGATGGTTTTATTAATCATGGGTTTTGGTTGCAGATTAGTTTATATAATTAAGTTCTTGCTGTAGGTTGTCAGCTGAAAAGATTCTAAGAGCTTTCAGAGTCATACTTTTTATAATACAGATTTCTACTTACAGAGGGTGGTGCATATTAGTGGATTTATTATAAACAGAATTGATAAATTTATTGTTCTTTCTGAAAACATTTACATTTAAAAAACAGGGTGGGTTTTGTCTTTGCCTTTAATCATAATTAATGTTTTTGTTGAGAATGTTTGTGTTGGTGGAATGCTCTGAGCTTTTTAACTCCATGTTTCCATTAATGATTATACTGTCTACAAATATGAACCATAATTTTAGTGATGAGATGTAGGAGGAATCTATCCTTCATCCATCATGTTCAAGAACACCTTTGAACATGAGGGAGGAAGGATAGATTCGAATGTAAATTTCCATTGCCAAAAAGGAGTTGGGGAGATAGAAGTCTACGTAACTTGCTGAAAGATCTAAGCATTTTGAGAAACTCAAATCTGTTGTCTCTGAGGTCTAGAGTGACATGTTCTAAAAGATCTGATGAGAATTGTGAAGATATGCTTTTTCCATGTCATGGATAATCCTTGCTGAGTTCTAGTTTAGGATGTCTCTGAGCATAGGGCAAAAGGAATAACTTCACATGCCTGGAATTTTAAGAGGAATCTAAGTTGGAGTTTAATTCTGCATTGGCCAAATCAAAATCCTTCATATGTTTGTCTATATTATTATTCAAAATAAGACAGTTGAAGGACATAGCTATGTATGCAGGAATAACCAATTTGATTAAAATATACACTATGCATTCGATTTTCATATTTTAAATAACACAGTGATAGTATCGCATTGCCTGACAGACCCAGCAAGGAAAATATTTAATCCCAGTGGCTCACTAGTTGGAAATTAGCAGTTTTTACTTTTTGTCCTTTTGTAATAGTCTCTTTAGTCTTGTATATGGTACTTTCTTTTTTGACTGTTTATATCAGGCATGTCAAGCATGTGGCCCATGGGCCTCATGCGGCCCTCCAACAAAATGGTTGCAGCCCGCCGAGATTTCTTGAAAATCTTTTTTTTTTTTTTTTAATTAAAAGAAATGGAAAAAAATACTAATCAAGTTTTTCTATTTTCACTTCTTAATTTATTTTGAATTTTTCATTTAAGCAATTTTCAATCCAGATCTTGAAAGAGAGAAAAGATAGGACAATGTTTATTTTTAAGCCTCCGCCTGCAGCTTCGAGTACTACAAACTGTATATTTGTGAATTATATTTTTAATACAAATAAAACAATTTATTAATTTTGTGTTTTATTTGTATTAAATTAAAAAGATGCATAATAATAAGCATTATGTCAACCCCTAATAAGTATGAGTAAGAAAAGAACAATCGAAGAACACTAACTTCCAAGAGAAATGGGAGCTAGACTATTACTGCATCCAGAAAAAGAGTAAAATAGTATGCTTAATATGTAGTAAATCTATTTCAGTCTGCAAAGAATACAATATCAGGAGACATTATGATACACATCAAAAAGAAATCTACGATAAATACGTTGAGAAACATTGTGAAAGTAAGTTGTTAGAATTGAAATCAATTCTTAAACAACAGCAAAACTTGTTTACCAAACCTTCTGAGGAAAATACAGCAGCTGTAAAAGCTAGTTACTTGTTATCACTTTATTTACTTCCATATCTGTGCAAGCAAATCAAAACCTTGTACAAAAGTAGATTTTATTAGTGAGCGTTTAATTAAAGCAGCGGAAGTGTTGTGTCCAGAGAAAGTAAAAAAGCTTCAAAAGTGTAAGCTTAAGTAGAAACAAAGTAGCTAATAGGATTGATGAAATAGCCGAGAATTAAGACATCAGCTCAATATTCTAATGCAATTTACGAAAGTACAAACATTCCAGATATTGCTCAACTGGCCATTTTTATTCATGGGTGTGATGCGAACTTGAAAGTAAGTGAAGAGCTTTTAGAAATTATTCCTATGATACCACTGGAGCTGATATTTTTGGTGCACTCATGGAAATTCTGAATAAATATAAATTACCACTGAACAAGTTGGTTTGTCTTGCAACTGATAACGCACCTGCCATGACAGTTGTTACTAAGGGTGTCATTGCAAAACTAAAAGAGACATGCAAACAACATAGTAATAATCATTTTGAACATTTTCATTGCATTATTCACCAGCAAGTATTATGTTCCAAGGTTTTAAATATCAGACGTGCTAAAGAAAAGTCTCCAAAATTATAAATTTTATTTGAGCACGTGGACTTAATCATTGACAATTTGTATCATTTCTAGAAGACACAGAAAGTGAACACGCTGATCTACCCTATTATACAGAAGTTCGATGGATTTAGAGTCAGTCTTAAAACGATTCTTTGAGCTGCTGGATGAAATCGTAATGTTCTTGGAAACAAAGAATTATGAATATACTGAATTAAAAGATGTACAATGGATAAAGGATCTGGCCTTCTCAGTTGACATTACAAGTCATCATAACCAACGTATCTTAAACTTCAAGGGAAACATCACATTGTTACAATGTTATTTGATAATATTAATGTTTTCAAAGAAAAATTATTACTTTGGCACAAACAAATAGAAAAAGAAAACTTATCTCATTTTAAAAGTCGCCAGAATCTCTGTTGTTAAAATCACCTGACTTAAAATTTAAAGAATATAAACACCAAATTAAGTTGTTAGAAATGGAGTTCGATAGATTTTATGATTTCAAAAACTGAATTACATTTTAGTCTTTTTACTTCGCCTATGTCTAGTGATATTGATAATGGGAGCTTACAAATGGAATTAATTGATATCCAATGTGACTTTTTGCTATAGCAAAAATATATACTGAAGTTGGGATTCCAGACTTTTACACTTTTACCCGCAGATCGATTTCCAAAAATGTTATCTTTAGCTACGAATATACTGGCTATGTTCAGGAGCACATACTTATGTGAGCAACTGTTTTCATCGATGGAAAATAACAAAACTCCAGAAAGGTCAAGATTAACCAATCACCATCTATCATCAATCTTAAAGATTACATCAGCTCAAGACATTCAACCAAATTTTGATGATCTGCTTTGTGGAAAACAATGCCAAGTGTCCTCTAAAAAATAATATAATAATAAATTGTTTTATTTTTATTTTTTTATTAAATATTGTAAAGTATTTTTAATTTAAAAACTAATGTAAGATACAATACAGGTTATCTATATACTAAATACAGTAATTCTAAAAATTGCATTTTGTTTATTTTTTGAGTATTGAAGGAATGTGGCCCCCCCAGCCTAATGCAAAATTGTTTATATGGCCCGTGGTGCAAAACGAGTTTGACATGCCTGGTTTACATTGTTATCCATTTATGTTCACAGGCCCACTGAGCTTTCACTTTGTGAAAGCTCAGCAGGAGTGAGAAGTGACAATATCACTCATACTACTTTATTGTGTCTGGCCAAGTACAGTTTGTTATGTAAAGTGTGTTAGTTGTCAGACGGCACCAGGGGTTTTCCCCCATCTCTGCTTTCCAATGTTCATATTTAATATTTAATCAATCACCACTTGCCTATTTGGTATTATCAATTAAAATAAGAGTAATTCAATCAGTATTGCTTATGGCCACAAACACCAATTATAAGGCAGAAATCGAATCAGCTAACCTCAATGAAAGTCAATGATTTCATGTAAACATTTCATATTTATAAAATAAAAGAATTAGAATATTTCATATTTATTAATATTAGAATAGGCAGAGTTAATTGAAATTTATTTTAATTTATTTTTATTGAAATACATTAATTTAGATCTTTTCGTAAATATTGGCTTACTTTGTTCTGTTACAATAAGTCTAAAATTTCATGCAATTAATGCATCCATAAAATTAAACTTGGCACAGTTTGTTTCATGTTTCTAATTTATGTTATTTAACATTTTTCTTAAAATTTAATGTATAATTAATACAGTTTGTTTTTTCATCAAAACCAACGGGCATTTTAGTAGCATACATATTTTAGTAGTATATATATATATTAAAAAAATAAAGAAATAAAATTAATAAGCATTGTGATCTACTGGTAGAAGGTCAAGCAAAAGTTGACACTGAGCACAATTCAAAAAACAAAATACCGTTATCAAATATTAAAGTTAAAATCTGAAGCATATTGACCTGCCAACATCACTTGTTTTACAAAACAGGGTAATACTACTACTGCCAGGTTAATTAATCACTGTACATTACAAAGAACCTATACATTTCCGAACATCGTGGTTCTTCATCTGGGCTGAATTAATAAAGATATAAAATTATATAGTAAGACGACACATTTTTGGAAGAAATAATGTATACAGTCATCCCATCATTTCCATGTATATAATGAAGCCAAGAAGAAAGAGCATGAGAAGAGAAATGGTTTTGGACAAAAAGAGGTCAGGTAGTCAGTATGCAGAGTCATAACTGGATATGTGATATGCTGCTGGATGCACTGTAATTTTGGCTGGCAGAAATGTTGACTTGGCTGTCACTGATGTCTTGAATCTTTACAGGACTGGTTTGGGAGCTATGACGGTTGACTGTGATTTTGTTGCATTATTAGTTCTTGCTGATATTCTGAAGGGAGTTATCCAGGACGGAAGGATAAGATGGCAACTCTACAAAATGTTCCTGTTCTCAATTCTTTTGTGATCTTCCTGTATATGGAATGCCTCAAGGAGGTCCCTCCTTTTTGGTGGTGAGTGATGTTTAAGATCATAGAGTCAGTGATTTGGAAGGCAAGGTCTTCAGAATAGAGTGGTATACTATGTCACTTTGGGTTAAGTTACCACGCTTTGTGGTACAGTTGTTAGTTAATTCTTGTCTGTAGTTTTTTTTTTTTTAAGTGTTTGCTATATGTAATACTTGGCACAGCTGCAGTCAAGTCTATAGACAATATCTCTCATTAGTTAAAAGGGGGAACTTGAGTATTTGTTGAAATTTTTTATTACCTTTAAATCTAACTTTAACATCGTGTTTTCAAGCAAATTTATTAATGGTTTACCCTATACAAAAGTGAAATAATACCAACTGGATCTTGTCTGAGGAGACTGTGTCTTGGGGTGAGGTGAAATAGCTCTTCGATAGCTCCAGCTGATGGTTTTATTAATTGTATGTTCTGGGTGTATGAGTTTTTTATATTATTAAATTCTTCTGTAAGTTATCTGCTTAGCAAAATCTGAAAGTTCTTAGGTCTCATTCTGAGAACTATATAATGTAGGGCAAATGCTCAGGAAACTGCAAATAAGTGAGCTAACCTAGCCTAAAATGACATAGTATACCACCTCACTTCTGAAGACCATACCTCCCAAATTTCTGACCCTAAAGTCTTAAATGTCACTCGCCACCAAAAAAAAAAAAAAAAGGAGGAACTCCCTTGGAGCCCACCACATATAAAGATTAAAAAAAAAAAAAAAAAAAACCCCATGAAGAACATTTGCAGAGTTACTATCCCAACACCCCAGATAACTCATTTGAACAGGGTATCAGGAAAGAACTAATGAGGCAACAAAACAACAGATGTTGCAACAATTCACAGAATAACTGCAAACCTTAGAGACAGCCAAATCGATATTTCTGCCAGCAACAATGACAACACATTCAGCAGCATATCACATGATAAGTCTCTCCATCCTCTACAGCATTCAGTGCAACTAGTAGCAAAGGCCACATGCTGTCATGATCACCAACATTGATCTCTTTTCTCCCAGTCCTCCTCTCTCCTTATGCTATTCCTTCTTGGATTCATTGTGACCATATACATGATAATGAGATAGTTTTACACATTTCTTTCAGAATGTTCATCTTAGTATGTAATTTTACATCTTTATTAATTCCTACAGATGAAGGAACCACAGTGTTCTTAAATATACAGATTTTTATAATGTACAGTAACTAATTAAATATTTAAATTATGAAAAACCAACACAGCATAGTGTATATTTTAATCAAATTAACTATTCCTGTGCACACAGGTATGTCTTACGCCCATCTTATTTTGAAGAATTTTTATTGTAATAAGGCTTGATACGTAATATATTTGGAGAAAACAATATTCACAGAAAATAAATCTAGACCTGTATGCTCTGAATATATTTTTCAAAAGCAAATTCAAAATTAATCCTGAATTGCTTTTGAAAAAAAAAAAAAAAAAAGCAAACAAATGAATTGCAGAAAACATGGAAAAGCTGCTACCATCTAATAGACAATGAAATCATAGAATATACCAAGCTAAATTTACCAAGATAAATATCTTGGTAAATTACCAACACCATTCACTGCGATACATATATATGGCTCTGCTGCTCATTTTTAGCACAGAGATGAATATATACTTATATTGACAAATCCGGTAGGTCCTTCTTTGAAAAACAGCACAGATATAACTGAAATTGGGGGGAAATTTTAATTTTTGCAAAAACATAAAAGTTACAATTTACAGAGAACTTTCAGAAAAATCTGAGTTGGTGGGTATGGGATACTCAGTTTATTTCAATTCATCCCATAATGATTAACAGCTATTTAAAGCATAAAAGATGTTACTTCTGGACCTGATGAACTTACCACAAGCCTATTGAAAAAAAAAAAGTTGCCAAACCCTGGCTCCTACACTTTCCTCAATGTTTGTGTTTCTTTAAATACCTATCTCACAGACCAGTTCAAGTAAATGTGAATGATGCTATGGCTAGCTCTTTTCTTAGCCTGTCAAAGTGGATAAGGGGTGGGACCCTATTTACTCCTGCAAAGCTTCCTCAATACAAGTTGTAATTAGTTTGTATAAACCCACTTAACCTCAGTATTTCTAAGTGTACCATATGTAGATTTCCTTGTTCAACCTTTATTATTTAATCAAAAATTAGCACATTAAAACAATTACCAATTTAGGCATATCCACTAAATTCAATTAACATCTGAGTGCAAACTTGCAAAGTTCTCTTCCATGTTTCAAGGACCCTAAGCATGTTCAAATAATTCAGTAAAACTTTCCCATCTGAAGTTATTTTAACTCTTTACAAACAACTGCTTCTCCAAATACTTACCTATGGGGGATACAGTCTGGTCTTCCAACCAGAAATACCTTAGATGGGATTAGGCATGATTTGCAAGAATCAGCATACTGCATCTAAAGATCTCTGCAGAGTTTTATCTTAAATATTTCTCAATCAAAGCATATTTATTTACTTATTAACTTAAAATTAATTTAAAAATAAAGTTATTTCCAAACAATACAATTTAATATGCCTCAATATTTTAATACTCTTTTCAAATGATTTTCCTCATTACCAAATAATTAATTAGTGTTTATTACTGTTCTATAGATTTATAAATAAATAAATACATAAAAATATAGAAATAAAATCTTCCGTGAACATCTATGAGCCAGCGCAGGACCCTCCCATCAGAATACTGAGACAATTAAAATCAAAATTGTATAAGTTAATCAGTGATTGGTTCAAGTCCAGGAAGATTTCCAAGTCCACACGTTGGCAATTGCACGCCACAGGCAATGGCCTAATGAAAAGTGCACAAACCAGGTAATCCTCTAAGACCTATTGTCTCTTGCTGCAATTCTAAAACATATCAACTGTCAAAATATGTTTCCTGTTTACTAACAACCATAGTAGGTGATACCAGTCACACCGTCTCGAAAAGTGAGGAATTCCTAAGCCTCATCAAGCATCTCACACTTTCTGAAGACAAGATCATGGCATCTTTTGATGTTGTCTCTTTATTTACTTCCATACCTGTGCAGCAGGCCATTGTATAGTGACACCAGCTTACCGGACAGAACATCCCTATCCACAGAGGATACCTGTACCGCCCTTAATCTGTACTTGTCCAGCAGCATCGTCACATTTGGGGACTCCCTCTTCAGACAAATACACGGCACAGCTATGGGCTCCCCTGTCAGCTCTGTCATTGCTAACATCGTGATGGAGGAGTTAGAGGAACACTTATTCCTGAACCTGCAGGTCCCCCGTCACCCTCTGGTGCCAGTATGTCGATGATATCTTCACTATTATCCCCCGAAGTTCAAAAGTACAACTACTACATTTTAATTCCCTATCCCCCTTCATCCAGTTCACATTAGAATTAGAGTCAAACAACACCCTTTCCTTCCTGGATGTCTTAGTGAAGCGGGTGGGCTGACATCTGGAAACTTTGGTATACTGAAAGCCCATATGCTTTGGACAATATACAAACTACAGGTCAGCGCGTGCCACCTGTACAGTACTGCACACACACTACTCTCTCAAGCCTGGAGCCATTCCAGCTCCTCCATGGAAGCTAGGCACAGTGAAGTTTTTAAGATAAGAGCCGACCTACAAACCAGTGAGATTGCTGCACATCCGAGACTCACCCACATCTACCGCTTACATCCCATATCACCCAGGCACTTCAGATCGCATTACTAAGATCTTATGCAGGTACCATATAAAGTGCCTGCAACTTCCCAGTAGAGGTTTGCAATCTCGTCTTGAGGGTGAAGACACTTATGCCTCCCTCTTTTATGTAGCGGTGCTATATACCACATCACATGCCACTATTGTGGCAGCTGCTATGTAGGGGAACTGCCAGAAGGCTCCAGGACTGCCTCATGGACCATGAAAGGGTCATTCGGCTAGGTGACTCTACACACTCTGCAGTTGCAGAACATTTCTGGTCGATGCAAGAAGACCTCAATCTCAGTCGTGATACCGAAGTGGTTGACCAATCCCACCACTACTATCACCGTCTGTGGTTAGAGTCACTATACATATCTGGTTGTAGCAATGTTTTAAATCGCAATAGAAGTGTACAATCACACCCAATTTTGGAGTCTTTAGTGTTACAACATGACAAATGCTGGCAGTCAGCCCATATACACAGCCCCCACCAGCAACAATCACCTAATTCTACATAGTAAATGATTCAGCATTCGTGCATGCACTCTTTTTTACTTAACATTACCACGCTCTGCCATTCCATTCGTAACGTTTTATACTTATATGCTATATTTCATATATGTATGTACTCCTCCAGCTGAGGAAGAGATTAGTTATCTCAAAAGCTTCCGTTAACAATTTATTAAATATTTAGTTACTGCTCATACTGAATTATTTCTTAAAATCTTCCATTTTTTTCTGCCATTGATAGCTATTTAATCATTATTAGTTGAATAATCACTATGCTAGTAAAGCCTTATCTAAATTTTTAATATTTTTACCTGCGTCATGCACTAAATTACCATACACTTTTAAATTATAATTTAATATATGCTTATTACAGGATTATTCTTCCATTTGTACTTCAACAAGGGGGAATGGTTATAAAAAAGTTAGCTCACAACCAATTAGGTAACATCTTTTTAGAATAATTACCACCATAAGTATATACAGTAGGGTCTCAAAGTATGCAACCCTGCTCATAAATAACTGACTCCTTTAGTCATACCTATGTTTGTGACTCATAATTTTATCTTGTCAGTTTTATGATGGAAGTCGGTGATGCATGAAAGGGGAAGGTCGATAACATAGCATATGTGGAGTATCAGTTTTTGTGTGGACAAGTAAGAATTCTATACTTGAACTAGATGATACCTTATGCATTAAGAACTCTCTATGAGGATGGGCTCGTCCAGACTACTTTATTTAAGATTTATGTACATTCAATTTACACAAATAAAGTTTACTTATGTAAATTCGCACTTACATAGTGGTACCTAATCCTCACATACTCTGAGACCTTCCTCCTGTATTTTATTTTTCTAGTATAGAATTGATGGGAGGAGGGGGGATGGAGGAAGAGGACTCATTTGAGATTGCATTATTAAGCTAGCAGAAGGTAAAAATGTAAAGACACCCTCTATTACGAAGGGCCAAATATTTAGAATAAATTTTAAAAAATAAGCCCACAAATCCATTAAATTATTTATTATTTAATTTTATAAAATAATTAAATTAATTTAAAATAAATCATTATTATATTATTTTTACATTCAGAAAATAAGAGATTACCTCAATTCTGCTTTGTAGGATATCTTCAATACAATACTCTCCAAATATAACCGACTTAAACCTAACTAACACACTTAAAATAATTTTAATGTATTCCTCACTCACAGTCCACGAATGATCCGACACTCTGGGATCGCAGGTGAAGGCCCCAACCCGACCCCGAAACATATCAAACCCCCATGGAACCAGAGTGACAGAAGACATTATCTCAAATACATTATAGCATAAGAATAAATTTCAATAATAAAAGTAAATTCCGATGATAAAATTTCTATAAAACTGCGAGAATGAGATAAACTAATTTATGAATGGTTTCCTTCCATTTAGCAGACTAAGCTTTTCAATTCAACTATTGTTCTTGTTCACAGGTTGGAAAATGACGTGAAGTATGCGTGAACTAAGAACTTATAAGAGATTATTTGTCCTGGCATGTTGTGTGCAAACGACCACGAATTGGAAATGAGGAAAGGGCATCGGACGTTGATAGAATTTGCATGCAACTTAATTTCCAAGATTTCCGCAATTAATAGTTTAGTTGGATGCTTAAGATTTTTCCTTTGTTAAACAGGAATGTATGACATTCATTAAGTCGGTTATATTTGGAGAGTGTTGTATTGAAGACATCCTATGAAGCAGAATTGAGGTAATCTCTTATATTTTCTAAATATCAATATAATGTAGGATTTATTGAGCATTGTAACTATTTTTATGTATTATTTTTACAGTAATTTGATTTATCTTGACCAAATAAATAAAATAAAGAAATAAAAATAATAATAAAATAAAAAAAATTATTTCAACAAGAAATATTAATAAATCCCCTATAGTTAGGGCCTCATTCCCAGGCAACTACATGTTTCACAAAACACAGAATGCATTTGCTGACAAGTTAACTGCAAGAGTAAATTATTTAAATAATTAAGTGTAATGTTTAACTATAAAATACTATATGCTGTCTCCATTAAAAAAAAAAATTCAAATGGCTTATATATATCACAGTAAACTTTATTTAGGGATAAGTAAGAGGTGAGTAAAGTGAAATGCAGAGGTGGGGGCATAACATAATTGTCCAACTTATTTTACATTCATGGAAATAAAATGTTCTAGATATAATGTATTGAAAACTGCCCTTTTGTTTTCAGAGGGGTGATAGGGAAGTACAAAAACTATTGTAAGAGGATAAAATACAGGGTATTCTAAAAGTAAGTATGCAGTGAATTTTGAAATCAAGAAAAATGAATATGTACACTTAAAATAGTTTAATCCAAAAAAAAAAAAAAAAATCAAGTCAATAGCATGTGTTGAAATGTGAAGTAGGATTGAAGAATTAACTTCTGAACAAACTCTAGACTGCACTGCCATGAGAAAAAGTCAAGCTAAGTGGACACTCTGATATCACAGCAATTCACTGCATTGTGACACCAATGCAATGAATTAATTTGTATAGTACCACTTCCCTCAATTTACATTATTACATTATTTCCCCCTTATCTCTGAATATTAAAAACTTAATTCAGTATTCAGTAAGAATATTAATAACTTTAAATCAGGATAGAATCTATTTTGGGCATTTTATGGCACAAGAGCAACAGAGACTACATTGCATTGATATAAAATGAGAAACTACTTTATTATATATTTTTTTTTTTTTGTGCAAAATTTTACCGAATAACATTTCAGAATCCTCTCCATTTCTGTATCATATAAATTAAAACCTAGGGTGTTCAAAAGCACTGAAAGATTAGTTTTTATGAATATTTGCATATATATACAATGCCTATTGTCTTCGAAATGTCTGTCAACTTACATGAAACAACTTCCAGTGGAGAGATTTTCACAAAATTTTATATTTGGCTCTTTTAGAAAGACTTGTCAAGCCATCAGAAATATCATTAAAATTGGATAAACAGAAATATGGAAATTTTAATTTTCTTTTTTGCATGTATATCACACATAAACAGGTTACTGGCTTTTCAATATAACGTTGGCTTTAAATGAATGGGTAATGCGGTGGGTACATAAAAAAAAATTACTAATATTTACTAAATACATAAGTATACAAATAGTAATAAATTAAATGCTATTTGTTTATTCTGTTAATCACTGAGAATCCATGAAATAACATTATGTACACATTGGCCAAAAAAACACGAGCCTCTGTGTTAAGACAGTCACAGACAGATGAAATGATGACATGCTGCCTCAATGAGTATAAAGACTGCACAGACTGTTTGATTGCAGTAATCTGAAGCCAGAATGGGGAAATCATGTGATCTATCGACTTTGAAAAAAAATTTATCATGGGTGCTCATTTAGCAAGAGCCATGGTTCACGAAATGAAAGCAATAACTGGTTTCTCAAAAGCATCTATCTTGAAAGTTTTTAATGATTGGAAAGCAAGTAGTTCTTCCACATCTAAAGGGCATAAATTTGGCAGGAAAACAATATTTTAAGAATGAAATCATACTCTAAGGAGGACTATACAGGGAAAAATAGGACATTCAGTGTGGAGCAAATAACATCTGAATTTGAGCAAGCCCAGAACTATCCCATTTCAATCCAATACCGTGTGAAGGGAATTGAAGAAATTGGATATTGGCAGTTGTGCCTGCCTATTCAGAAGATATTTGTTTCAGAAAAACAGAAAAATCTGCTTACAGTGGTGCATTTTGATTGGACAGTGGAAGAAAGTCGTGCAGTCAGACGAATCATGATACACTTATGGTCAGTGTGTGTGTGTGTGTGTGTGTGTGTGTGTGTGTGTGTGTGTGTGTGTGTGTGGTGAGAAACTATGAATAATGGACCCTGCTTGCTTTGTTAAGTCAACCCAAGCATCTGGAGGTGGTATCATGGTATGGAGAATGTTTTGTTGACATGGACTGTGTCCACTGATGCTGGTGGAAGGTCCAATGTCATCTAGGGAGTATCTGAATTTTGTATCAGATCTATTGCACCCTGCAAACGTTGCAGTTTTATCTCAAAAATGATGGCCACTTTATGGATGACAGTGCAACATCACACTGTGCCAGAATTGTGAAAAATAGTTCGGAGAATATGACAGATTTTCACCAGCTTCCCCCATTCATTTGACCTTAATCCTATTGAGAATGAATATGCATGGGATATGAGGGAGAGACCTATTCGGTAATAGTCCTCTTCCTTCAACTCTGTTGCAGCTGTGTGATATTTTGCTGAAAGAATAGTTACAATTAGACCAAAGCATGCTAAAACACCTTACAGAATCCATTCCCACTTGCTGTTATTTGAAACAAATGCAGCCCAATTTGATACTGAATAAAAGTTCATTTTTTTTGGGCAGTGAATGTATTTCAAATTTTACTAAAATTCAGAGGAATTTTATTAAAATTTGTTATGTACTTTTCAGAGGAAAAGTACATAACAAAAATGTTAACTGAATATTGTGTTGTGAGGTTTGTTACATTTCAAATTTTTTTTATCAAGGTTCCAGAATAACATACAGGTTTGTGCTATAGCATCAAATTATGATTCTGGAATAAATATTACAAAATCTGAAAATATTATGTTGTGAGGTATGTGCAGTGAAATAAAAAAAATTACTTTTATATATTATAATTAGCAAAGTAATTAGCAATTGGTAAAAAATTAATTAGTTATTTAATCTTCAGTTCTATTAATCACAGAAAATGGAAAACTCAATTAAAAAGTGAACAACCTAATATGTAAGTCTTGTTTATTCATTTAATGGAGTTATGCATTAACTGTTGCTGAAATTGTTTTTCTCAATGTCTAATAGTGTACATGTTACGGTAAATTTGATTAATCCGGTGATTATGAATAATTACCGGTTAATATGTATAATCGCCAATAATATTGGAGAATTTAATAAATATATAGCAATTTATTAAATATACTGGTCATTTTACATATTCTCCAGTGCTCACTGGTGTATTTAATAAATAGGACAGAGAAATCATGAATGAAATGAAGGGAAGTGCTTCTGTGCACTGTCGAGCCGACTAGCCACTTCTAAAACCTATATATACCGCCATTTAGTTAGTGCAGCGCTGTTGGGCTGAACAAGAACGGTTGGTTGGTTGGTTCAGTTTTATTGGCGCATCAGCAACTTAGGCTATAATGCGCCAAAATCTTGTCAAAAAAATTAGTAAAAACTGAACAAGAACGCCCACTGTGTCTACATTTCTACCGTTTAGTGCAACATACAACAACACATCAGCATTTAGTTAGTGCAACGTTGTTGGGCTGAACTAGAACGACAACTGAGTCTGCATTCTTACCGTTTAATTCGACGTTATACTTATAGATAAAGTTAAACGTATTTAGTTTATGTCCATAGATATGTTTTCTTTGAAAAACAATTAGAAATTAACATGTAATGAAAATTTTTGTAGTTTGCCAAAGTGTAACGGCTATGGATACCATTGAAAGAAAGTTTTACTGCAAATTTAACGAAAGTAATAGAAACAAAATGCAGTAACAAAGGTTTTATAACGAAAGAAAAATATATACAGCTGATAAATGACATTTTTGCACTAAAATTGAAAACCACAGGGAAAACTCCAGCAGATTACCAAAGGCTCAAGCGCTATGATATAATTAAAGTAGGTGATTGTAATAAATTGATTTACCCTGTTCAAGAAAATAACCAAAGCATAAAATATTATGTCTGCACTGAGGAAATTTTTGATACAATACATAATATTCATATAGCTATTGGCCATGGGGGAGGAAATCAGATGATGAACGAAATTCAAAAAAAGTATAAAAATATAACCGCTGAGTCTGTAATGGTATATTTAAACTTATGTGAGCCTTGTCAGAAGAAAAGTAAAGTTCCTAAAAAAAGGCTTAGTGATTAAGCCAATGGTGTTTAATGAAATGAATAGTAGGTGTCAGGTAGACCTGATTAACATGCAAAGTCAGCAAGACAAGGGATACAAATTTATTCTTGTATATCAAGACCACCTAATAAAATTTGTACAATTGCATCCCTTAAAAAGCAAACATGCTGAAGAAGTTGCTTGTGTTTTATTTGATATATTTACTATTTTTGGAGCTCCTTCTATCCTTCAAAGCGATAACGGTCGTGAATTCGCAAATAAAGTTATCAAAGAATTATGTTCTTCTTGGGAAGAGCTCAAAATCATACAGGGTAAACCTCGGCACAGCCAGAGTCAAGGTTCTGTCGAATGTGCAAACCAGGACATAGAGAATATATTGTACGTGGCTAGAAACTAATGAAACACGCAACTGGAGTGAAGGATTATGATTTGATCAATTAATGAAAAATAGAGCATATCACCAAGGAATTAAATGCAGTCTCTATGAAGCTATGTTTGAAATTGGCCTCAAAACCTTATGGCTTCCCAAAGAAGTTGTTGTTAATTTAAAAGAGGAAGAACTAGAAACCATAATGAAGCAATTTAAAAATGATCATGTGATAGAGAAGGAATCAAATATTTATGATTCTGGAGAGATTGCAGGAGACACTAGCATAAAGAGTATTGAAAATGACAATATAATGGAGAACGTTGAAGAGAATATGGAGAACGTTGAGGAGAATATTAAAGAGAATAACAAGGACTTGGATAATATTGTTGCGAATAGGAAAGCACAAATATATAGAAAACATAAAATAGTAAAAGAAAATCTTAAAATACAAGCTAAAAAAATGATAAATGTGCCTAACAAAAAGTTTCCTACTGGAAAAGTAGGTGATACGGTACGTATAAGAATTCCTGATATTGACAGAGCCCAGAAGCGACCCAAGAAATTTCTTGGCAGTTAATTATGGATATTGACAATAGTGGACTATACAAATTGGGTACAAAGAAAGGGAAATTGGCCAACGTTTATACCAGAAATGAGTTTTCTATATGCCATGAAAAATTTATAAGTGTCGCAGAAGTTCTAGACTAAGAATTATCTTTGTGAGAGTGTGTTAAGAAGTTTTCCATATTTGGTGGTCAAGGTTACAAAAAATGTAATTGTAAAGGAAAATGCAACAGTAATAAATGTAGTTGTAGAAATAGTAACAAACTGTGCAATTCAAAATGTCATCATAGTTTATATCTTGTAATAATAAATAACATTAAACTTTGATTTTTTTTTTATGTTCTGTTGATATCTAATTTCAATTAATCAATATTACCAGTAAGCATTGGAGATTATTCATAATATCTGGTATGTTTGATAAATTAAGCATATTCTCCAATATTATTGGGAATTATACATAACAGCCGGTAATTATGTATACTTTCCGATTTATCATATTGCCTGTAACATATATATAAATGAACACAATTGAAGAAAGTGAAAGAGGGTTCTGAAATGTTTTGCCATGAAATTCTGTACATAAAACCATGATGCAGAAAAAGGCAGTTGCTTTTTTCAAATAAAATAAGCAGTATGAAAAGTGAAATAAGTGGTATAAAAGAAACAGTTACTTATTTAATACCACTGGCTTAAAGTGTTACTAGTGTATTTTGTTAATTTATTAGTGTGACACATGCAAATCTCACTGAAAGCTTAAGTTTCACAGATGCGATGAGGAAAAGAAAAAAACGATAAACTTCTAATAAAATACAATTCAGAGTTCCTCTGACAATCTTATATAGAGCTTAAGAGTATTACTGTATTAACAAATAACAATTTAATGTTTTAAAAAGATGTATATTCTAGACAATAACATAGGCAGTTAAGAGCTAAAAGCTGAAACTTCATCTGAAATTTGTAATTTCCATAATTATTTGTAACAGAAGAACAATTCTCTTGTAATGATATAACAAAAGTGACAATAGAATTTAAAATTTTCTTCCTTTTTCTACACAGTTTTGAAGACATACATTATTGTGCAACCTCATTACTGCTAATCCAAATCTTAAAGAATATAAGGTTGGCTTCTTCATTATAGCCAACTGCATATCTTTCACATATGAATATAAGCATTATATGAGAAACTCTAAACCTGTATCAAAAATTCAAAAACTAGACTGTAATTTCAATTGGAGTTGTACAGGCTACACACACTGTATACAATTTTACCACTTGCATAAAAAAGTAGGCAACTCACTGCATCTGATATTCAAAAGCACGGTATAATTTCAAATTTAAACAATGCTTGTTTGTACAAACATTTTATTTTTAAAAATATGTGTGAAAAATCGTCAGTGTATATTATTAGTTTCAGAAGTGAAAGAGGCACTGTTTCTCATTTCCCTTAAAAGGGAGGAGTAGGACTAACCGGTATGTTAAAAAGTACTTCTACTTCTTAGATATGTTTATACTCGCCTATAATGCTCAAAATATTGTTACAATACTTACATTTTGAAAATATGTAACAATACTTACATTTTGAAACATACAGGTCCATAAATCTGTGCAATAAGATGGATTAAAGAGAAATACCTACTCAAAATATTGAAGAATGTAAAGAAAAAATTATCAGAATAGACTATTTCATACAGCTGAAGAGGGTTTATTACATTGTTTATTCTATTGCTTTTAAAAATTAAATCTAGCATATATAGAAAGTTCATTAGGCAATTTAAAACTATATCAATTTAAACAAAATTTTGTCTGAGCTGTTTGCATTTTTAAGTTTTTCAGACTGCACAATTTTTTCTTTTACATTAATGAACTTACTTAAGAAAATGGCAAACAGTTTTTTTTAAATTAATTGAATTAGAATAGTATGCAGAAACTGACAACAAAGACCAACTTCAATCCACCTTCATAAGAAAAAAATTCCTTTAAGGTATTAATGAGTATTCTGCTGTTTCACATAACTCAATACATAGTATGTACAGTTTAATCTACTTAGTTTTTTTTTTTACATCTGGCTGTACAACTAACAGCACGCCATTTACAATAATATAGTAAAACACTTTAGAAAACACGATGTTACAAATATTGACCTCTTCAAAATTCAACTTTGTACAACACTGAATCCTTATACCAAATGTAAATTTCAAAGTTTATACATTCTATACCAGTAAAATCACCTGTACAACATCATGATGAAAGGTATGAGAAACATTGATAATCTAGAGGATGACTGGCATGTTACAAAAGAAATTTAATTAAAAAAAAAAAAAAAAAAGCTACAAAGGGAAGCACACGTTGATTTTCCAGTAATTTCTACACAGTAGAAAACAAGAAATCTATAAAGGATGGATGGAAGTCACAAACATTTAAGCAAACATGCTTCAAATTTCCCAAAAAGATGGCAACATGCTTACCAATTCCCCTGTTAATGGTAAAGCTTATGTGACAGTTCACTACCATCCTAAGTATTTGGATTTGTATTTCACTAACCACTTTGATTTTCCAAATATCAGGAGGTATGTTCTGGTGGCCTGCGTATTAGACTCTCCAGTTCTCGCTGCTTGAGTAACAAGCCCTATAGATGAAACAGAACCTTTTTAATATATTAATTCTAGTAGCATGTAAAAAACAAACTGAATTCTGAAATGAAACTGTTGAGAGTCAGAAACTTTTAAATATCATAAAATTTCAACTAATATTGAAATGGCAAGAACCTGTTTTATTTGCAATATCCACTGGCCAAAGAATTGCACATGTGTTTCACTCGTCATACAGGTACCGATCCAGCTAACCCATGAATTTCTCCATGCTATTAGCCTCAACTACCCATATGTAGGTAATATTCCACTAATTAACAACTCACTGGATAAAAGAAAACTACGATCCAGTCTATACCTCTACCATGTAATTTGGATTTATGGCCCTAATTCTATCATATAACTGTGAACATTCCACCTTCATTCATTTTACTACCTTCTCTCAGAGCCTTATAGACTTCGATAAGATTCCCCCCCCCCCCCCAAGGGGACTGGTTACCAAGTTTACTAATTCCACAAAGTCTTCTCATATGGGCACCTTTTTTGCCCACCTCACCAACTGCAGCACTGCCATCTTTGGACCTTTCCAAGTGTAGTCTTATACAGTGGGATGATTTATCAATTCTACACTAAAGTGTTTGGATAAATCATCAATAAGACAACATAGGCCCTCAATGTCACCTATCTATACTGTACAGTAAACCACGTGTGCCTGTATCCATAACCCCCAAATCCTTTTCTTCCTCTACCATTTTTAATTCAGCACCTCCAAGTGCATTAATTATTTTAGAGCTGTTATTGATGTGAAAACATCTTTGGTGACACATACTAAATTTCGGACTGAAGTAAAACAAATCGGTCATGAAAATGTGAAACGGAAATGGTGCAAATTACATCACTTCCTAAATGACGCTAATGCAGTCACTAATGTTGATTTGGTAGAATAAGCAGCAGGCATGAACATAAACATTACATCACTCATAATTTTGGTTCTAGCTTTTTGATTTTGAAATTGTTCTGATTTTTGTCAAAGATGTTTTCACATAAAGCATCTTTCGTCTGTCACATGCATCCCCCCCCCAAAGTGTAAGACTTGCATCTTGCAGCGTTAAAACATAGCTGCCACTTCTCTGATCATCTCTGAAACCTATCAAAGCCATCCAGGAATGGTACTTATCACTGACAATTAATCACGATCCTGATTCTGACGGCATCTGCAAATTTTGATATCAAGCCTTCAATTTCATTTGACAGTAGTGTCCTAGTACCAATCCCTGAAGAATTCCACTTCTAATGTCAGCCCAATATACAGAGAAACCATTAATCACAACCTTCTGTCTTGCAGTCAGCTTATGATCTTAGCTGTGGTACCCACATGGTCCAACTTAACACAGTAACTGCTCATGTGGGACTGAGTAAAATGCTTTAATAAAATCCAAGGATTTGGATTTAGCCAACCATATTAGTTAAACAAGATTTTCCCTTTACAAAACTGTGCTGTTTTCTTAAGCATACCATTTTCATAATTTTTCCTGTCACTGACTGGTCCAAGGTTACACACTTCTCTTAGAACTGCCTTTATGTACTGGTAATATGCTGACTTCTCCAATCGAAAGAAATTGCCCCTCAGTCAGTGACATCTTAAAATTAATTTTAATGGCTCAATACCTCTATTGCTGCCTCCTTCACAATTACTAGTCTTCTGTAACTGCAACATTGCTAATTCATATTGGTCAGTTTGACATTCACACAGTTTCTCCTTACCCTGTAAAGGGTCTACTATCTATAAATATTGTACCTGTTCAATTCGGAAATGTCAGCTGGGATATCTAAGACTTTCCATACCCATTATGCAAGAGTCCAATCAGATTCATACTTTTCTTCTTTGTATTCACACACAAGACTTCTTGTCCCATTCTTTGATCTTAGCCAGTGATTTCTCATAAGCAGCATTTTTCATTCTCTCCTGTGGTACTAACATAGATGAACTCACAGCCATTGCAGGTTTCAGTATTTTTCATTGTTGTAAGAGAGAAGAAAAAAGATGGCCTGTGCCATTTTTTTCTGCTCATTCAACCTGGCCAGATCATTGTTCATTCATCTTGACATCCTCTTTGTGCTATATTTTCTTAATGGATGCATGTGTGCACATGAATGCACTATTCAATAATTTTCCTATATTCACCATCACTGTGCAATTTGACCAGCCAAAGGCCATATACTTTTTTTTTTTTTTTTTTTAAAGTGTCATAACTATACCTTCACCTTTAATAACTGTGACTCTCTCTACTCCACATACAACATAAAACTCCATGACCACTCTTTGCCAAATTGGGGGGGGGGGGGGGGGTCCTGTACTGTCAGCCCTATAATGGTATCTAATTATTAGATAATAATCAAGTCTGCAATATTATTGGCCCTAATACTTTTCCTAACATGCTGATACAAATAACAATCAACTAGTCAATTTCAAAACTTTGTTCTCCATGGAAAATTTCCCTCTCCTTGCTCCAATGAATAAGTGGGAAAAAATCAACCATAAGAAGGCATTTACACTTACTCATCCATTGCAACTGCATGTAGAGGTTCTCATACTCTATTTAATTTAACCTTCGTTTCAACTACCTCACAGTAACCTCTCATGTGGGACTGAGTCAAATGCTTTACTAAAATCCTTATTTGGATTTTAGTAAAGCATTTGATTCAGAATTTAGCTGTGCAAATTCTAAATCTGGGAAAGCCTTTATCATGCTCAGGCTACTTTTGATAAGAAGCATAAATCTCCTTCTCCTCTTACCTTACTTATCTTTCCTAAATACATTATACATGCCATAGTTAAATTTCTGGGCGACACTAAGTTTCTATTAGCTCTATTATGTCAGGGTTAGCTGGCCTAACTAGGAGTTCAAATTCACTCATTTTATTGATAACACTCTCGACATCACTATAGACAGTCAGAAGTGTTCATGCACTGTTTTTATACCCAGACATATCCTAGAAATTATTCAGGCTGATTTTTCCTAGCATTACTTCCTTTTTATTTAAAATTTTGCTACACTCGGAAAAATCAAACAAATAAGACATGGCAATACAGTAATGCTGCTTCAACACAACTGCATGTGACCACACTATAAATCACTGACATAACATTTTCAATGTGATATAAAGTGCAGAATGTATTAATTAAAAACTTACCAAGCATTTTTAAAAGAGATGGAATGAAGAAAAATTTAAAAACCTTCAAATGGCTTTCATTCTTTGAAACAAAGCAACAAAAACTGCGAGACATTGGAATAGTTTAACTTTAAGTTTTGAAGGGTTGGAGTTAATTTCTTATAAGCTTGTAAGCATAGAATTTACAAGGTGGAATTCAATATTGTCAAGATGCACAATCTAGAAATTGCAACAGTAATGAGAGCATTAAGCAACTAGATATGATTACATTGAAACTTTCTAATAGATTTCTAATTGATTAATTGATATTTACAATTTATTACTTGAGTGCAAGTGCACAGTTCAAGGCAAACAGTGAAAAAGTTTCCGATATGTGGAGACTTTTTCACTGCTTACCTCACAAAGAATAATCTTCATCTGGTTATTATGCCTGGGAATAACCATATGAAGACTATTACAGTGACAATATACTTATTTCTTGTAATTTACTGATGCCATGTTGATTCCAAAATACAGAGTTCCTCATACAGTAAGAACCCTTGTTTTCAAATTACTAAAAATTATTATATTGAAACGTTCTAATAGTCAGGAATTCATCATTTCTAATTTATTAATTGATTGTATCAGTGAAAAGTTTGCAATATGTACTTATTCTGCCTGGGAATAATCAGATGAAAAACTAACAAAGATAATAAGCTCTTTTCATGTACAGGTAGTTCCCGACTTTACAAGTTCATGCGTTCCTAGAGTAGGGTAGTAAAGGGAAAACTCATAATGGTTACTTTTTTTTTCCCCATAAACAAAGTTAAAAACATGGGGTACGTTCTCAACAATGAAATTTAACTATAGTAGTGTTAAATAAAGGTCAACAAACAATAGTTTATGCTTAAACAATGATTTATTTATCCAAAGAAATGAGAACAAAGCCCTTAAAAATCAAGCAAATTATAATAATAAAGAAATTATTTATGTCATACAAATGACAAAGAATGTTTGTTCTTCATTATCATCATTGACTAAATGCACATTCATTGACGGTTCAACACTCACTGTTGGCTCGGCACTTGCTGGTTTGTTGGAAGCACAAGAGTCTTCTTCTTTGGAAGTGCTTCAAGAGTCATTTGTTTCCAAGACAGTCTTCGCTTTTCTTTATAAATTTTACAATAGCATGCATAAGCATTTTTTATTGTTATGTATTGTATAGCTATGCATGTTGTTTGAAATGCCTTATTTATTAACCCTTATTTATGGCACTTAATGTTCATATTTTCGATTTGGTTGATACTCCATACTTGAAAAAGAGAACTCTTAAACCCAGAAACTTGTAAAGCGGAAACTCATAAAGCAGAAACTGCCTGTAATTTATTGATGCAATGTTTGTGCCAATAAAGTTCCTCGTCCAATCAAAATACTTTGGTTTTCAAAGTAATACTTATGATTAAATACAGTTTGCTTATGTGGATGGGAATTTCAATTCCCCTTGCTGACATCCTGGCTTATGTTGAGGGCAGCATTCTTACACTTCCAAATATTAAATTATTTATTCAATATGTTTATGATATTCTAATTTCCTGGTAGACCTAATGACAATCCATTACTCAATAAATATTTTCCATTAGAGATTTAAATTTAACAGAAACAGAAAAAGATAACAGCATTAATTTTCTTAATTTTATCACTAGGAGCAATAATACATTAAAGATTAAAGTACAAGAGAGAACAGAAAAGTATTGTCTCTTAGTTCATAACCTTAGTGCAAGTTCCAGATAGGTTTTCCATGTAGCTAACAGTTTCTAGCTAATACAGTACATATGCAGTAGTGTTTCTGTGTGGATTTTTCATTTACATGTTAAACTCTTTTAAATGAAAGCATCTTTGATGCACACTGGTCAAAATCTAAACATCAGTGGCAAAGCAGTGATGATATATATATATAAATATACAGTAAACCCCCGCTATTCGCGGTATCTGTATTCGCAGTCGCTGATTTAATATAAAATGAAACCTGAAAAAATGTGAATTTTAAAGTGCCATGAACATTTTCCGCCATAAAAAAAAACATGGGCGTGGCTAAAATTATCTTTCCTGGTCAAAACAGCGCTCAGTGGGTGGGGGGGAGAGGGGTGACAAAATCGTGAGCGTGGATGTTTCTCACTAATCCTTGTTCAGCATGTGTTATGCGGCTTGTCATGGAAGGTTTCGTCATTTGCTTTTAATTTATATGCTTATAAATTGAATAAATTTATCAATTTATAAATTGATATGCTTACAAAAGTGATAAATCTACCATTCTGCCAGTGTAAAATAGACTTTTTCAAGTGTGTTAATGGAAGAAAGTGACTTTATTGTGGACAAGTTCTTTCTAACCCATACAAAAATATGGCTACGAATAACAAGGGAAATGTGAAAAGATCAAAGGTGATCAAAGGTGAAAATATCAAAGAAGCGAATAAAATTGAGTTATTAGACAAAATTTCTAATGGTGAAAGTGTCTCCTCAGTGGTAAAACATTATAAAATCAATGAGTCAACGGTACAATCAATCAAGAAATCGGAAGAAAAAAATCAGCCGTAGTGTCCGTGAAAACGCACTAATTGCTTCAAAAATTTGCTCTGTAACTGGTGATGTTAAATTATAAAAAATGGAAAAGGCTTTAAATCTGTGGATAGAAGACCGAACTCAAAATAAAATTCCGTTAAATTCACTCATCATTCATGAAAAGGCAAAACTCCTTTATCAACACTTTAGCGAAACTGGTGATAGTACTGGCGGGATAAGTTTTTTAGCTAGCAAAGATGCTGGTTTGAAAGATTTGTTTGAGATTTCTAATAAATATTATATTTAATATTAAATTGTTTCTTCTTTTCATTTCGATGCCATATGCTTGCATTTCACTATGTACATAGTCATATTATGAAGGTACATATAATACATACATAGACAAAATTTTAGACTAGTTTTTCTTATATATTTCATACTTTGGAACGGAACCCCTTTATTACTATGGGAGCCATAATTCAGTATTCGCGGCATTTCTCAGGAACGTAACCCCCACGAATAGCGGGGATTTACTGTATATATATATATATATATATATATATATATATATATATATATATATATCACACACACACGCACACACAGGTATTCAAATAAGTGCATCGCCTAGAAATTTCACATTTCTAATCCTTTTTGCAATGGTATGTTACAGTAATGACTAGCAATCACAAATAGAAATATAAACAAGAAATATTTATTAACAGTTAGGGTAAAGCTAATTAATATTTGACAAGTGCTCTCAAAATATTCAAAAATGAGCATTTGCAAACTTTATACAATAGTTTTGGAAAACATGACAATTATGGCTGAAATATTATCAGAAGCCCTCAATTTGCTTCAAGTTTATCATTTTAAATGGAAAACTAAATGAAAAGTTCACCAGGTGCAAACTAATATTTAGTTGAACTGCCTCTGGCCCTGATGACAGCAGCACACCATCAAGGTATTCACAAGATCAATTTCTGAAGATAATCAACTGATAGTTCGTGGTTCCAAACACAAATTATGGATTCCTGAAGTTCACAAAGCGTCTTTGGTTTCTTTCTGGCAACTGCAGATTCCACACAATGCCAACAGTTCTCTATAGGATTCAGGTCCGGGCTGTTTCCTGGCCAGCTAACGGTTGTAATGGACCATACCATTCTTCCAACCATTTTTTCACCTGTAACAAATGTAAACACATTACTGTCAAACCTCTAATGCAGAAATGAAGCTAAAGTAATAACAGAATTGCCTACTTAAACTTTTCACCCAATGACAAGGAGCAGAGTTGTCCTGAAAGACGCAGTTACTTGGCAGCAATTTGCTTTCCAATACAGCCAGGTATCCATTGGCATTTACGGAACCTTTTAAAAACTGCAGGTGACCTACTCTGCGTAATAAAATGCACCTCCATATCATTTGGATGGTAGGGAATTTCACTGTAGACACCACAGCCTGGTGGTATTTTTCACCACGTCTATGGTGAATCATTTGTCTTCTTCTTTTCTTCTCATCAGAGCCATGCAGGTTGAATTTTTTCTCATCCAAGAAAATAACTTACTTCCACTGTTCAGGTGTCCATTTGACATGATCCTTACACCAAATTAATCGGGCCTTTTTAATTTTTTGTGTGAGGAGGGGGCTTCTTCTTAGGACGACGGGCTACAAATCCATTTTTGAAGAGGCATCTTCTGGCCATTACTGCACTTACTGTCACTCCTGTTCTTCCCATTCTCTTTTCAGCTCAGATGAAGAAGCTTTATGGCTTTTAAGACATAAGAGCTTCAAAACGCGGTCCTGTTTTGGCATATAGATTCGTTTGCATCCGGTTCCTTTTTTCCTATCAGCATAACTAGTATTCTTGAGTTTGGAAAGAAATCTACTCACTGTTGACTGATTGCAAGACACTAAGTAATATGGCAGTAAGCACATCCTTCCTCACGTAAAGCAACAATAGCACTTTCTTCGTGGTGTCAACTGCACATAACTTGCCATCCTGATACATGCAAGGAATGGCTGCAACTCTTGCAGAGTGTGCTTATATAGCTGAAAGTAACACCTGATGCAATATTAACGTCATCACCTATGTGTGTCAATCTTATCTGATGCAATCTGTAAGAAATATTGCCATATATTTATGTTACTCTGATGACAATTACAATTTTAAGGACCAGCCGGGTAAAGTGCCTGCCTGGCAACCCAAAGGTCGCGGGTTCGTATCCCGCCTCGGGCTTGGATCAAAGCACTGCAAAAACCTTGGGAGGTGCATTATGGCCACAGAAGCCGATGCACCAACAACTACACAAAAAAAACAAAAAAAAAAAACAATTTTAAGGGGTGATGCACTTTCTTTGAACACTGTGTGTGTGTGTGTGTGTGTGTGTGTGTGTGTGTGTGTGTGTGTGTGTGTGTGTGTGTGTGTGTGTGTAAAAATGTAAATTAGAAAAAAAAAAAAATGCAGAAGAGTAAAAAAATAGATAACACAGACAAAAGAGAAAAATGAAGGTATGTGGTAGGGAAATAGGTATAAAAATTTTGAAATATTAGATACAGGGCAAATAAAGCCAAATCAATACACCAATAAATGTTAAATTTAGACTGGCACCCACTTGTTAACACCGAAGCCAAAACAATGTGAAAAAAACAATGTATCACGAAAGAGACAATGAACCTACAACTAAAGAAGACAGAGATAAGACGAACCAGAAGGAACAAATAAAAACTGTTATATCCATTCTCACCAGAGGGCCACTGGTCACAACGGCTGTGAATATTACTGCAACCAGTGTAAACTCAAATGCCAACCTGCCAGAGCAATCAAATGACATCACGGAGGCTTTAATGCAGCAACAGAAAAAACAGGAACGATTAAAGCACAGGTTGCATTTGAGTTTCTGCTAGCTGCGGTAATTTGCATTGCATTCTAAATGCAGTAATATTCACAGCCATTGTGTCCAATGGCCCTCTGAAGATAATGGATACAACAGTTGTTTTTATTTGTTTCTTCTGGTTCATCTTATGTCTATCTTCTTTAGTTGTAGGTTCATTGTCTCTTTTGTGATATTTCACATTGTTTTAGCCTCTGTGTTAACAAGTGGGTGCCAGTCTAAATTTAACATTTATTGGTGTATTAAAATTTGGCTTTATCTGCTGTATATCTAATAATTCAAAATTTTTATACATATTTTTATACCACATATCTTTTTCTCTTTTGTCTGTGTTTTTATCTGTTTTTTCGGTCTTCAGCTTTTTTTTTTTTTTTTACCTAATTTACATCTTTTATAGTTTACACGTGTTGTTGGATTTTGTTTTATGCTGTTGCTTACGTTTGTGGTTATCTGTTATTTTTATTTCTTTCTTATGCCATTTTTTTTTTTTTTGGTAGTTGTTGGCGCATCGGCTCCTGTGGCCATAATGCACCTCCCAAGGTTTTTGCAGTACTTTGATCCGAACCCGCGACCTTTGGGTTGCTAGGCAGGTACTTTACCCACCCGGCTAGCCCGGTCGGCTTCTTATGCCTAATTTGTATTATTATTATTATTATTATATATATATATTTGGGTTTTTTTTTGGTATCTACGAGTGTTATCCCACTGAAGTTTTGGAAAAGGGGACCATAACCAATTTAGCAAAGTACAGTGAAACAATATACAAATTTTTTTAAAAAATTAAAACAGTAAAATGAGGCAATAGAGCAATGTTGCTTCAACAGAGTACAATCTCATTGTGGCCATGCAATGGGGAAAAAAATTCAATGCTGAGATATGAATTCCAATATGAATTTATTTCTTCTCCATTTTCTCATCCAGTATGTAATGCTGCATTCTATGGGAGGAGACTGAGAAATGAACAAAAGGATTGCATTACATAAGGGATAGTGCCTCTCCCCACTATATATGCGTGATCCGCATAGCAGTCAATTGAACTGATTTCCCATGGCAAATGGGATGTGGGGCTATCTTGGAAGATTTTGTCCATACTTATAATTCATTGTATGATTAATCCTTTCAGCTGGATACCTGCTGGTTTGTATAGGTTTAAATTGTTACTATGCTTCCCATTTTGGATCATGTAGATATTGCCAAGACAGATGATTAGGAAGGCTTTGAATTTTTGCAGTGCAGTTCAAAACTTGTCTAGAAAGGCTAAGTGGAAGTTCGTATATCTCTGAGATATGTGAACATCTCAGCATAATGTACAAAGGAGCATGCAGATCTCTAGGATGAACAGGGCATAGCCAAGGCAAGATGTTTCCTAGCTGAGCAGTAGAGGAGAGAACCACTTCTAGATCTTATCATAGCACAATAAATGTGTAGAAGCAAATAACAATCTATTCCCCATATCATGGCAGACACTGCTCCAAGAATGTTTAATTTCTTTAAACAGATAGTAATGTGGTGTAGAAAATATTTCATGTGATATAGAAAATTTAGTTTGCTGTCCATGATTAATCCAAAAAGTCAGACTGCATTTGAATGAGATTTGTTGATGGTTTATCCTTAGTTCCAAATCAGGCTACATCTTTCATTTTCTGCAGAAATCCATTGCCACTATCTTTTGTATTTAGATCTGATATCCACTATTAATGTTCCACAACTATTTTATTTATAGCACTTTTCCACTGTTGCTGCATACATATTCTGCAAGTTCTAGATAAAAATGAAGAGGTTGTTGGTATACAAATATGTTTAAACAATTTCTGGAATAGCTTATGTGACAGGGTTTGATTTTGATTGCAACTGGGTTTTGCTGAGAACTGAGTCTTGAACTCCCTGTTCTTGATCATACTTTTGATCAAGAACACGAGAGAGAGAGAGAGAGAGAGAGAGAGAGAGAGAGAGAGAGAGAGAGAGAATGATGCCTCTTTGAAAGTTGCTGATGTTAGTATCATGAACTTATTTGCTGCCTTCATGAGATTACCTTTGTTTATTTAGATGCTATATGATCCTTGAAAACTTGTCCTATCTTAACTTTGATTAAAAATCAGCAACACCTTCAGATTTCAAGAAAAGAATCTTTTATTAAATAGCTTAAAAACTAGCTTCAAAATTAAAACATCCATATTTTTTAAAGATAGAGCTGCAATTAAATACTGCCTTCAGCTTTAATTCTTAATTCTTTTTTAGCATTTAAGCATAGTCCAGTATTTCAAAACAACTGCTTATCAACTTGTTTATTGTGATAAACAAGTTAAGCTTTTAGCTTCAAGAAATTCAAAAGGAATTTTTTGAAGCTAAATGAACCACCGATGTCATATCATCTGTTACATGATATTCAAGAATTACTTCATCTTCTTGATCTTTGTCATCAATCTCCATAACACTGGCAAAGACTCACCTTTTTTTTTACCCACAGCTTTGGTTGTTTTTGAATGGCTTATCATTGATGTTGCATCTGTTGAAATCCTGGAGTGTTTTTTTTTTTTTTTTTTTTAAATGGTTGAGAAAGTGTCTGAGCCAAATCCACTACTGAAATAACAGGGAGGGAACTGTGATGTCAGTTTGTGTTGCAGTTGCTTTTAATTTCTGTAATGCCATTGCTGCTGCAGCATATGTTCTCATTGTTGGGATAAAAGTAATTTCTTTATTTTTTAGCCTCTTAATATGTGACCTTATGTTCAATTTCATATTTCTGAATTTGTTTCTTTTTTTTCCAGCAGTCATTGGAAAAGTAGGGCAAGTCTTCTCTGCAGTTCAGGAATCATGGATATTTCACATTGCACTCTTTATTAGAATGTTCTTTTGTACCACAAGTTATGGCGCCTCTGTAGCCAGGTGGGCAGGAGCAGCAGTGCGTAGCACACGCTTCTTGATTAGACCGGGGTTCGAACCCGTGACCACCAAATACGGAGGATGCAGAAAGGTCAGGGAATGGCCACCGCATATCTCCGGAGCAATATGGCCTTAGTTGCTAATGCTCCTAAAAACCAAATAACAACAACAACATAACCACAAGTTACATAAAAAGCTATCCCTCAGCATGTTCAGAAATGGCCATCCCAATACTGAAAGTATCTCATAGGATTGAGAATGTATGGCTTTATTTGACAGTTCAGATATCTTGCTTTCACTGATGTAGGTATAGCTGGAGTGTTAAAAGCAAGTATTATAGTGCAAACTGGGATCATTAGCCCCTCCTTTTTAATAAAGGATTCTTTTGCCATGTGTGACATTTTTGTTCAATTTATTTTTCAGAGCTATTTAGAAGATTTCATTCCACAATTACCCCTTTTGGAGTATTTCAAGTGGCATATGAAGTGACTGTGAGGAATCCACCAAATTTTCCAGCTTTCAGAAGTGGTTCTAAATGTTGACAATTTGTTGCTTCTATGAGCAGTCACCTAACTTAAAATGGCAAACTGTTTTTGGTGGGCCAGCTATATGTCCTTGACATTTTTGCTTAGTAAACGAAAATCAGAAAGAGTGGAGAAGAGTTCTGGTTCATAAAAGAAAAACGTGAAGAAAGATGGTATTCAGTTTAATCCACAGATCCAGACGACACCTGGTTCGTTCTACAGCGGCAGACAAAAAAACTGCATCACTTGTGAATTTTGCAAATAATGTGTTTTGCGCTGCAATGTAGGTTGCAGAAATGTTCGAAATGCATTTGTTAGATGGGATATATATATATATATATTTGAGTTAAGTTAATGGTGGTAAGTTATAATGTATAACATGAAATGAAAGCTAGTAAGATAGCTTCTCAAGAAAAACCAAAAACCTATGCGGGTGCCCAACGTAACCTGGAAAAAAATATATATATGCCAAAAATAAAGCAAGGAAAATCTTGCATATCAATAACATAAAATAAGCAATACAGATGTACAATTAAAATGTTAATTATAGGCGATCAGATACACTGAAAGGGACTTTTTCAAGGGCTAACCCTTTCAATGTATCAAGCATAATTAACAAGCTATCCGTTTCTGTAGTCATCGTCCAGCATAACTTGTCCGAATGATGGTAAAAATAGCTATCTATTAAAATATTAAAATCTATTAAAATATTTATTAAAAATAAATTAGCTATCCTATTTGCTTTTTACATACTTGGATATATATGTGTGTGTGTGTGTGTGTGTGTGTGTGTGTGTGTGTGTGTGTGTGTGTGTGTGTGTGTGTGTGAATGAAATCCAATAAAGACTCCACCTGATATACCTAACTGCTATAAATATCTTCCCAAAGGGTAAAATGCATAATTAATGGAATTATGATAAATCATGCAAATGGCAATCATGACAACCAAACACATTTTACTGCATTTATGTGTATAAACTGAAATGACAAGTTAACATAATAGTATTATGTACTGTAAATTAGCAAAATAAGTCCTCAATATTCTGTTGTTCCTCCTTGAGCTGCAATTATAGCAATCACAGAGTTAATCAACTTCTGGATATACAGCTGCCCAATTTCATGGTACCACAGCCTTACAATGCTCTCCTGCAACTAAATATTACTTGTTGGCTTCTTATGAGTAATTTTAGACAACATTATGTTCCAACAATTTTCAATAGGGTTCAAAATCTGGACTGTTAAAATCTGGGCCAGTCCAACAATGTAATGACAGCATTTCTGAGGTATGACTGCACCTTAAGGGAGAAAACGAGGGAAAACATTAGGGTAAGTATGTTTTAAGCCTTGTGAGACAAGAAGACAAACTCATTATTAAATCTAAATAGCATAAAACTTTCCAATTTGGCTGTGTGGCAAGGTGCTGAGTCCTGTTTAAAAATGCAGTTTTGGATGTCTGTGTGGTGATCCCTAATAATGGGTTTCAGGCACTCCTCCAAGATAGCAGTGTAGGTTTCTGCATTCACCGTTCCATTAATAAACTTAATTCGCACCACCCCTTTGCTTGTTATGCATCCCCAGACCAACTGACCGTCAGGTAACTTTACAATCAGTGTTATGCAGTCAGGATGGTATGCCTCCAATTTTTGTCTTCTGACATATCGCTCCCCATCTGAGCCACGCAGGTTGAATTTCGATTCGTCAAGAAAGATGGCGGTGTCCCATTGCTCTTTTGTCCATGAAACATGCATTATGGCCCAAGCAAGTCACTTCCTCATTTGTTGAGCCAACAAAGGCTTCTTGAGCCGATAGGCATGTAGACCACATTCCGAAAGCCGTCTTTGGATAGTTCATGCACTTATTTCAACACCAGAGGCCTTCTCAAAGCCCAGATTTAGATCAGGAGCACTAGCATGGTGATTATGAAGGCATAGCCATTTCAAATATCAACCTTGGGAAGGCGTAGTCACTCTCTTACAGCCTGATCCAGGTCTTCACCAGTTTCGCAATTTAATTTCAGCACCTGGGATACTGTTGACAGCCTATTTTATCAGTAATAGCACATGTAGAAAGCCCTTCCTGGGATAGAGCAACAGCTACACTTTTTTTTTTTTTCTTGGTGTCAACTGAACATATGAAGCCATGCTTACACCCCCACAAAACAGGATGCTAATGAGCATGTATATCCTTCCAATGCCGTATTTATAGAAATGGCTGATGCAATAGCTTGCAATTACTGTCTGGTGCAATAGAAGCATTAGCTGATGCAATACCTTTGCTTTGCAACAAACAAAATGACTGTAATCAAACTGTCTTATACATTTCACTACAAATGTTACTTTTTTTTTTTTTTAGGTGATGCAGTTTTTTCTCGGTCACTGTATATATGTATATAGAACAAAAAAAGCTATAGACTGCTTATATAAATCACATTAGGACAACAAATATAGATCACTAATCACTAGATGCTTGACACTCACGGCCTGTTTCTCTGATTGTTATAGAACTAAGTAAATACTGCAAACTTTTCATACCACTACTAGAACATTTTAATATAATCATTCCTAATTACTTAATGCTTGCATTCCTTTTGAATTAAATTTAATTTTTCCCCACCACCAACCACTACTGTATATTTTAGGAGTATAAAGTTACAAGAAAGTAACCTTCATACCTGGTCTTCCACAATACAAGTTCACACTATTATTGTTCCTTTTTTCTTATGATATAGGATGAAGATGGCATAACTGAAAACTTAGTTATCAATGTTCTTCAGTTTTCACATTTACTCATTCAGTGAACCAGAGCCACATCAGTTCCTTTAGAGATTTTTTTTTTTTTTTTTTTTAAATTTCATCTCCTTTAAAATGCTTTCAAGCATTTTGATTTTTTAATTATTAATCATTTTAACTAATGACCGAAGTATTGTAAACAAAACAGATTCTTGCTATCACATTTTTAGCTATTTTGAAATGAATTAACTACTACATTTATCATATGGAAAATAGTTAGGTTTTGTCATTAAACATGAAAGGTAGAATTACTCATTCTTGAGCAGTAAATGGTTTCAGACCACTCATATAACACAGTATTTAAAACATATACTGTTCAAGATGAGGTAGTCAATCATGGTGAAACTTTCGGTGTCTTTCACCATGATGAAACTTTCACTGGATAATCTAATATTCTATCTCTAATTCCTAAGTGCTTAATATATCATCAATCCCCTTAACTAAAATGAATTACTGCACAAAAAGAACTCACAATTATGTTGAAACTTCCAGTATCTTTAAGAGAAAAAAAATTGTCTTCTGTTAGATATTTCAAAGTTCTACCTGTAGGGTATATTTATCAAAGCGTGTGTATGTGTGTGTGTGTGATTAGATTTTCATACCTCAGACATTGTATTAATAATCTTGTCAAGTCCTAATTAATTTATGGATTAAGAAATTAGTAAATCTTGGACAATGTTATCATAGCCATATAGCAATCAAAGAATTTGTGGGTAGTAACCATTCGGATGTACTTTGATTACAATGTTAATATTATTCATTTCATTTAACAGCACTTTTTGAAAATTATATCATTATGGCATCTTTCTTATATTTTCTGTTTGACTGGGATATAAGACAGAATTCTTGGGAATAAATTTTAGGTCTTTTTGGCCTCAAAAACCTTGGGAGGCTACTCACAGTTTCCAAATCTTGAAACAACATAACTATGCTACCATACAATCTTACTTGTATGGTGGCACAAAAAGTGTGTACTGCTATGTTGTCTTATTGGGGGGGGGACTGTTCTAGTCTGTTCCCAGCCTTGAAGCTCATTTCTATGATAAGAAAAAAAAAAAAAAAAAAAAAATAAAGTTCTGCAATAAATGAACGAACTATCCTGCACACTCCCTCTTACCATCTGAACCTTCTCCTTGAAAAAATATTGGAACTGACACTATACTGCAGCCTCTGGACTATGTAACAAAATTTCAGGCAGTTCTCCAGGATTTCTGTGAGACCAACGGAATGGTGAGAATATTTGAAGGAAAGTTAAGAGCACATTGAATTAAGAGAATATTCCATAAAAAAATCAGAGTGACTGATGAAAATTTGTCATGGAAAATTTTCAGCATATATTATAAAGCTGCATAACTAATCAGAGCACATTTAGCTGACTTAGTTAAACCCATTTATTTCCTTTACACATATAATCATAAAAGGTACTATGAGTGTTGTGCTTTCATGCATGCATGAGTTAAAAAGGCACCCAAGCACTGCACTGTAATGCAAATGAGTGGTTAATAAATGAGCCATAAAAATAAAGACATGTGAAATTAACAACTATATGCAGCAATGTTTGGTTTCTGTTTATAGACTTGACATACAGTTTTATATGTTCTTTGTTTGTGTCGATGTTAGTTTATGTATATGAATAAAATATCATTAAATTTTAAGATTTGTTTCTGATATGCAGTTCAGCACAAAAGTAAGTGTTCATACTTAGCAATGAATTCCAAATGTTTATTTTTCACTCATTATTTATGAATTTCTGGAATATTATTTCTCAGCGCTCTTCAAATTTTTTTTTTTTTTTTTTTTTTTTTACAAAGTTATGTCCATTTGTTCAATAGATATTGAAAACTAAGAACCGATATTTCACAATGCCACCTTATATGCAACAGTCACAAAAATTGAAGGTTTCTGAATTAAATTTTTCTGATTGTTAACATTGAAAATAAACTGCCACATTCACAGTTAGAGAGCTAATGTTTGAAGAAATAAAAAATGGCTTTTTAGTAACTGCCATCCCCACTTTTTGATGGGGGGGAAACCAAACCCCCAGCAAGACTTTTACAAAAATTTAAAATGGGGGGGGGGGATAATTTTATGTGTACTTCATCACTGAAAGCAACAGTGATGTAAATATTGTACTATAAAAAGCAAAAGCTCAATCCACAAAAAAAGGAAGAAAGTTAAAGGGTGGAGTGTAAATCTACCCAAAGAACTTAACTTTTTGATCATGGTTCTGTCTACAACTGTCAAACTTAAATGAGCATGGACTTTATTACAAATGACCCATCATTTTTTTCCTTGAAAGGAAATTCTAAACACACACACACACACGCACTTTTTTTACAATAATAATAATAATAACCAAAAAAAATAATCCTATTTGTTATTGATTGTTAGGAATGTGCTATTAATAATACGAGGCATTAATATAAATTATACAGGGTGTTTCAGTTAAACGTTTCAGAATTTCTAAGAGGGGTAGGGTACATCCTGACAACTCGAAATCATATAGCAATGTGGGGTCGGAAATGCTTTCCTGAAGCGGTGTTGTACACAGAAGCACCATAAAGAAAAGAGACCGTAAGTGAGAAATCGTTTTAATAATACATGAAAAGAAGCAAAAGGTACATGGATTAAAGTAAGTGTTTGAAGTTTCTTCCACGGGCTACAATGCACGCCTCACATCTCCGACGCATGGACATCCGAACATTCTGGAATACTCCAGGCGAATTTCTTCGGCAGCTACTGCGATTCTTGCAACCAGCTCCTCAGCATTGTCAACAGGGGTGTCATAAACTAGCGATTTCATATGACCCCAGAAATAAAAATCAAGACATGATAGGTCGGGTGACCGAGCAGGCCAACGCACGGGACCACCACGTCCGATCCACTGTTGACCAAATGTGACATCCAGGTAGTTACGAACATCTCCGCTATAATGGGCAGGGGCTTCATCGTGTTGGAACCACATTGTCTGTTGCGTCGATGCAGAAATCTGTTCATCTCTCAAAAGTTGTGGAATACTTGCTGCAGAAAGATCAAGTAGATAGGTCCGGTTAGACGACACGGTAACAGGTAAGGTCCGATGAGGTGATCTCCCATAATACTGGCCCATACATTGACCGAAAATCGAATCTGTGCTGCACGACGTCGTATTGCATGCGGGTTCTCGACCGCCCAGATATGGTCGTTATGCGTGTTGAAAATTCCTTCCCTTGTGAAGGAATTTTCACGGTCATATGAAATCGCTAGTTTATGACACCCCTGTTGACAATGCTGAGGAGCTGGTTGCAAGAATCGCAGTAGCTGCCGAAGAAATTCGAAATTCGCCTGGAGTATTACAGAATGTTCGGATGTCCATGCGTAGGAGATGTGAGGCGTGCATTGTAGCTCGTGGAAGAAACTTCGAACACTTACTTTAATCCATGTACCTTTTGCTTCTTTTCATGTATTATTAAAACGATTTCTCACTTACGGTCTCTTTTCTTTATGGTGCTTCTGTGTACAACACCGCTTCAGGAAAGCATTTCCGACCCCACATTGCTATATGATTTCGAGTTGTCAGGATGTACCCTACCCCTCTTAGAAGTTCTGAAACGTTTAACTGAAACACCCTGTATATTGGATCCCATACATATATAGGCAAGGTGTCGCAATAAAGTTCCCAGACTTGTAAAGGAGCTCAAAAATGGTTTTATTTTTCAGAGTAATCACCACCTGATTGAATGCACTTATTACACTGTTCTAAAAAGAGTAGGCAAAGGCATCCAAAGAGATGATGTTATGGGCAGAGACATGTCATTCATCCAACAAGAACCAGCTGCCTTTCTCCCAAAATTGTAGCTGCACACCAGAAATGCACTTCAATGGTCTTTGAAGCACCTGTACATAGAATCTAACTCTCTTTCCCCTTCAGGTATAAATTCCTTGTGAAACACACCCTGTTTGTCAAAAAACAATCAGCATTGTCCTGATCCCAAAAGGTTTTTGGATTTTTGTAAACAAAACCATTTGGGCCTTGGTGATAATTTTGAATTCCACTGCATGCTGTGACATTTTGCGTATGGCCCATACTGAAATACATACACTCACCTACAGTGATAAAACAGTCGAAGAAATTAAGATTGCCTTGAAAGCCCTGGATGAGGTTTTTGCATGATGACACCATTTGTTGCTTCTGCTTATCTGTGCTATGTGGCACAAATTTTGCAAAGACCTTCCTTTTCCCTAAATCTTCAGCCAGAATTTGATGAATCACCTACTTATTTATATCCAATTCATCAGCCATTATTTTGAGCATTAAATGACAATCTCTTGCCACTCTGTGCTCATTTCAAGTGGATGATGGTCACCCACCTTGGGTCATCGTGAACTTCTCCACATCCATCTATAAACCACTTATACCATTCAAACATACTGGTACAATTTAACACCTCATCCACAAACAGTTTTTAATATTTCGTACATTTCTTTTGCAAATTTTCCCAGTTTAAAGTAAAATTTGATGTTTGTTCATTGCTCTGTTGTAAAATTATGCTGCATTAAATTAGGACACGTAACATTAATGCTACTAACAAAATTGGTTATTACTAGCCTACTGGACAATCTGTGTACCACCACCTGTTGGAGCATGCCACTTTTGTTATTTTCAAACTCATCAAACATGGCTGCAACAGCACCAGTCCAGGAACTTCATTGCCGCACCTTGTATACATATATTTTGTCCTATTTGTGGTTTTCACCCCAAACACTGATAGTGGAAAGTTAATAACTCAATTATATTCTACCAACAGCAGTTTATTTGCTCATACCTGTCGCAAGGAGGAGAGCTGTTGAAGAATCTTGTCTTGTCTTGGGGTTGGACGACCTATTATAACTTCTGGATGAACCAATGGATCCTAGGAGAGAATTTATTAAATAAGAAATTAAGAATCCAGGTAATCATTATTTAGCATTTTCCTACTACACCTTTTTTTTGGAAGTTCAGTTCAGTAAATATTTGAATTAAAAGAACTCAAGAGAGTCAAGAATTATAAATTTTGAGACAATCAAGTTCAAATAACCTGAATTTTTTCTCCAGCAATATCTGCATTAAAAAACGTATTCTTGTTATGCAATTCTTATATATAAAAGCAAAGCATGATTGCATATAATCAAAGCATGCAGTTATACCTGCATTGCATTTCTAAGAAAATATATGTACATTCCTTAATTTATCTAAAAACGTAAGCTCCCACTTCACCCTATACTTGTAACTGTTACAAAATAAATTCAATATAACATGTACCAACTTCATTATGCAGCATTACTCTATAATATTTTCAAAGAAACATCACATTTTATTCTTCAGTAAAATTTTCAGAATGTTATTTTGAGTCAATAATTAGAAAATCAATTATTAAATTAATCAATTAATATGCAACTCACAAATTCTGGTTGTTTCAGCAAGTGAATGGAAAACTGCAGTCTCTCTGGGAAGGGTTTGTTTTGTTTATAAATCAGAATACAGTCTTCAAACAAACAAATAAACAAACAAACAAACGAAAAAAAAAAATTTCAAATTATTAGCACATTTAAGCAATTGTTGCTGTGACAAGCAAGGAATGATAAATTCAAACGATCTAGTATCAAAATTATAATAAACTTATGGTTTAAATTATAAGTTATATTAAAACCAGTTGTGCAAGTTAAATTGCATACAAATATAGAAGAAAGAGAAAAAAAAAACATAATAGACATAATTACTTAAGCTATAAATTCAAAGTACACAGCCCATATTCAAAAATTACATTTATAAATGTATAACCTGATCAGGACATAACAAATGATAACATATGAAGAGAAACTAATAACTGGATTAAATTAGTAACTTGCCTTTCAATGAAATTATTACAATTATTAGCTGAATAAATTTCCCCTGAAACAGTTATACATTTTGCAGTGAGTGTGCTGCATGTTGTTGTTATGTAGGTTTCATGACACAAGAGCAACTATGGCCAATATGTGTCTGTCAGAGTCACTATCTTAATTTTAATGATTTATGGATGTATCAAAGTATATTTATTATTCCAAGATGTTTAATATATATAGAGAGCTCATTTAGATTTGCTTTGTCACCAAGTATATGAAGGGGAGTCAGAGGTGCTATCAAGTTTGCTAATGATCGGAAGAAGATGGTGCGAACGGCTGAATAGGATGGACAATCAACCAGGATGTGCCTTACTGTAAGTTGCATCTGACATAGAGAGCAGAGCGGGGGATCTTCTCTTAGAAATAGATGTTTGTGTGAGAAAGGTATGCCCAATGCATAGCCTTGTCAGTATAACTTCTTCCCATCTATTTGTACGTGAACTAGAATGCAATACACTTGGATCTTTTTTATTCTGTGGAATTTATGCACAGTTAGTTCCTCCAAAGTTTTGTCTAATTGGAAGTATATTTGGTATGAAATGACATCCCTATAATCTGTAAAAGATACGAACTGAAAGTTATCATGTATATTAAGATCTGGATTTTTGGCAGCTTGGTCTGCATGATTATTTCTATGTGTGGGATTCCAACATGGTTGGAATCCCACACATAGAAACTTGCTTTCTTGCTTTATGAAAATCTCTGAGTTGTTTTTTTAAGATGTTGAATCAAGGGGTTTGAGGACTATTTCCCATTGTGTAGAGCGGCTATTGCACTAAAGGAGTCACTATAGATTAGAGCAGGAAGAAGCTGGTGCTCGTTAATATCATCCAGTGCTAGTTTGATAACAATAAATTCAGCTGTGAAAATACCGCAAACATGAGGCAAGGAGACAGATACAGTATATTCCAGTAAAACTACTGTAGCACCTACTGAGTCGTTTGATTTTGATCCATCAGTGTAAATCTTGTGACTGTTTCTATTTTAAAGTTGTGCAGTGTGTGGAGTTTCTGTATAACGATTGGAGATATTTTTTTTCCAGTTTGTAAGACGTGATACAGACAAAGGCACAGTCGGCAGCCAAGGAGGTTCTGAATTTATATCTATGGCAGAAATGCGCTGGAAGTGTATTTCCATTTGGCTTGCAATCAAAGTTACTCGTCCATAGTGGATCATGAATAACAGACTAATTTGGGTGTGATGGTTGACTATTTTTGCCGCATAAATGCATAGAAGATAATCTTGCCGATGGCGCAGTGGGGGTTCTGATGCATCTGTATACAAGCTGTAAATTGGTGAAGTTCTAAAAGCTCCTAGAGTTATGCAGAGAAAAATATGGTGAATTGTATCTAGGCGATGTAACATGCTCCATCTTGCTGAAGCATATAGAGGAGATCCACAATTCAATTGAGATCTAATCAAAGTTTTATATAATTTTAGTAATGTGTACCTGTTGGTTCCCCAGGCCATTGAAGATACTGTGTGCAAGATGTTAAGTTTAGAGAAGCAGCTAGTTCGAAGTTCTTAATATATGTTCATGAAAGTTTAGTTTCCTGTCTAATATTAAGCCTAAGAAGGAGAAATTTTGAGCAACAGGTAGAGGAAAATAATTTAAGTATAAAACCGGTTCAGAATGAAGACCACAGATTTAATCTGTGCTCTGCTGCTCTCGACTTCGTTAATATCTGGGAAATCATAGGCCGGAAAATCCCTGGTAAAGCCCTCAGAAACCGTCCAGTGTTCTGTTCTAACCTGCAGAAGCACTCGACATTTAACTGGCACTTTCTGAACAGCATCATCGGTGCACTGAACTCCGCAAACATTGATTTGGATGTGTGGTCCATAGATTCTGCCTACAGAGAAAAAAAAAAAGCACAAATCCATAGTCAAGTGCAGTCAGCATTCCTGCAATTGTCAGTGGAACTAGTCAACTCCCAGTGAAAGTTTCCAGACTGTCGCAATGTGTTGCAGCTTGTATATAATAACTATAAAATCTATATAATGAAATATAAGTTCTGTATAATCTATCATAATAACTATATAATGCAATATAAGCTGTGTATAATCTATTAGCACTTTCTGTGTACTCACAATTGTGAGATTCCTCTGGTTGCCTGTAACAGGAATCATGTCCTACATTTCTATGAATAAAGAATTTTATTATTATTATTATTTTACAGAAGTGTAAAACAGCTTATTTTTTCTCAGATATTCTATATCTATTCTTTTTTGTCCATGCTTCTATTTTGTTTATGGATAATGGGAGCTGTCGCTCAATTGTGTTCATGCTTTGTGATTCAAATGAAATAGAAAGAATATCTGCGTACATATAGATTTCAAGTGAAGGTGATATTCCTTTACAATATTGTTCACCCTAAGGGCAAACAGGATTGCAATTAATACTTAGCCCTGGGGGACTTCATCCTGTTGTATATGTATTGTAGATAGACAGCCTTTAATATCGTACCTGAAATTTTCCGTCAGTAAGGAATTTTTCTATAAATTGGAGAAACTGTCCTCTGTATCCTAACTGTAAAATATCTCATAGGATTCCAAATCTCCATGTTGTATCGAAAGCTTTTTCTAGATCTAGATTTACCATCACCATATGTTGTTTTCTTATAAATGTGTTTCTAATATTTGTTTCGACTTTGACATGTAGATCTAGTGCTGATCTATTTTTCCTGAATCCAAATTGGTGGGGGGATAAAACATTCTCTTTTTCTAGCAACCATGTAAGTCTGTTATGCACCATTCATTCAAGTATTTTCCCTAAGCATCTGGTCAATGAGACAGGGCAATAGTTATATGTATAGGAAGGATCTTTTCCGGGTTTGGGAAATGCAAGGACAATTGCATGCTGCCATATGGAGGGATACAAGTTGTTTAAAAAAATTCCATTATATAAAGTTAGTAGGATATCCAGAGAATCAGAGTTTAAGTGTTGTATCATAATATAATAAATGCTATCAGGACCTGGTGCGCCATGAGGCAAATTTGTAATAGTTGTAATTCCTCTTTTATGAATGGTAGATTATATGAATTAGATGTAGTGGTAGAGAAATTCAACTTACCCCATTCAGCTTGTTCTTAAAATTTTTGAAAATCAGTGCTGTATCTTTTTTTTTTTTTTTTTTTTGATTTGGTAGTTGTTGGCGCATCGGCTTCTGTGGCCATATTGCACCTCCCAAGGTTTTTGCAGTACTTTGATCCAAGCCCGAGGCGGGAATCGAACCCGCGACCTTTGGGTTGCCGGGCAGGTACTTTACCCACTCGGCTAGCCCGGTCGGCACTGTATCTTGTAACTGCTGATGTAGAAACAAAAGATTCAGCCAGAATTTCTGATATCTCCTCTGTTGAGGAAACGTCCTGCCTTTTCCAATGGAAAATTGGAGATTGTATGTTCTGATATCTTCCACTCAAAGTCCAAATTTTTTTCCACACCAAACCAGGACTCAAGTTCCTAGTAAGCGTGGAAGCAAACATGATCCAGTAATTTTTCTTGGCCTCTCTGAATTTGCCTTGCTTCAGCTTTGGCTCTTTTATATGTAATCAAATTCGCTGTAGTTGGATATTTCTGGAATTCACTCCCTGCACAATTTTGTTTTGATTTTGCCATCACACATTCAGCATTCCACCAAGAGTTGTATCATGCCTGCCTTGCCTTATTCATTTGAGATATTGTAGCTTTTGATACTTCTAACAGTTGGTTGTTGATATATATGATAGTATCATCTATTGGCAGTTTCTATTAATTGCATATACTTACTCCAATTAGCTTTTTTAAAATTCCATACCATTCTGATTTCTTCTGTTAGTCAATTGTGTCTGTATGGAACATACTATCAGAAAATGATCACTGTTGTAAGGATCAATTAATACAAACCATTCTATATTGGGATAAATTGATGGAGAACATATTGTTAAGTCTATTGCAGAAGTGATACCTGTAGCCAAACTGATATAAATATGAGATCAGTGTTCAGTAAATTCAGTTGCTGATCATCTAGGAAAGTTTTGATCAAGTTACCTCTACTTCCATGTGAGAAGATCCCCACAAATGATGATGGGCATTCATATCTTCTATAATGCAATAGGGAGGTTGTAGCTGCATAGTAAGACTAATTAATTCCAATCTAGAGAGAGGAAGATTTGGTGGCAGTTCTATTTTCATTTCTGTCTCTCCAGAATAGTGTATAGTTTTGAAATATGGATAAAGATTGAGGTGTTAGATGGGTCTCCTAAAGGCAAATGCAGACTGGTTTATATTGCTAAATAATCTTTTATTTCATCTAATTTTCCACATAAACCATGACAGTTCCATTGCATAATATTATGCTGCATTATTTAAGTTTCGAGACTGTTTGTTGAATCAAACTGCACTTTATTTTTAAGTATTTTTGTTTATCATATTTGGGTCTGTCTTTCTTCGGAAAAATAGGATGAGGTGGTCAATATCTTCTGCAGGGTGAAGTTCTAGTACGTTCTCTGCCTGCTCATCAGTATCCATTTCATCTATGTTTGTATGCTGTCTACACAGTTTACTAGATGCTGTTTCTTTTGCAGATGTTAATTCTGATTTTTGCTTTCCAGGCACAGAAATATCCTGCTCTTTGGCACGGGATTTTTCTTTTGAAGTTGTTTTTGTCATTAGCAGTACTTTACTCCAGTCTACCAGTCAATTTGATTTGGAGGTATTACCATTCAAACAGTAGGTATTACTTACCATTTGAGTGGCTATAGTTTGCTGTTGTTTCACTGCTGAAGCATAGGAGCATGAAGTTTTGGTTGCAAGTATCTGTTTTCTTGCTTCCAGATAAGACACTATTTTCTATTTTGTATTTGTTTTCCCAATATCTGCATTTTGCATGTCTTTGAAAATGTAGGGTGATTTATGTGACAGTTTGGACACAGTAGTGAAGTAGAGGTACAGTTTGCATGATTGTGTTCTTTTGATTCACAGAGCAGACAAATGGGATCACTCCAACATGTTGCCTGAGAGGGTCCATATTGCTGACAGCTGTAACACATTATTGGATTTGGTATATATGACTGGATTTTGCAATTTAAATATCCTGCTTTAACTGAATGGGGAAAAGGACTGTTAAAGGTGAGAATAACTGATTGGGTTGGAGTGAGAATCCACCTTTCTTCATCATTATCCTCCTAACATGTATCACTTGTTGCTCTTAGCTCACGTAGTAACTCTTCCTCTGAAACAGTCAAAAGTTTCCATTCAGTAATAACACCTTTCAATGTATTCAGGGAATTATGTGGGGTAATTTCAACTGGTAGTCCCACAAAGGAGTCTGTTTGTTTTCAGCAATTTCTCAGATCGGAAGATTTAGTGCAGTTTCTACTAAGAGATCACCTGATTGTGAGCGTTTTTATCATTTTTTGTGATCCAACCATGGACACTCAATAGTCTTCTGGACTAAGAATGGTGATAGTTTTCCAACAGGTTGTGTTGTTAAGGGATGTATAACCAAAAAGAAAGGCTGAGAGGCATTGATTTTCATTCTCTTAGCCTGAGACATGTTCAGTTGTGAGACATCAAATTTATTGGAGTTAACTTTCTCCAGTCTTGTGTTAGTTTGGTCCATTTTAAACTCTTTTAGTCCTGAGTGGTGTCTTTTCACCAAAGTCCGGCCCCACCATGGGGAGGCAGGAGTAGTGCCACCAAGTGAGTAAAATAGAAGGTTAGTAAATAGTAAAATTAAGAAAGGTTACTTTCCTTTCTGGAAACTTCTTCCTTATGCTTAAAGAAAGAAAACTCTTATTATATATTATAACAACGGAAGAAAAACATCTGAACTCAAAGAGAAAAGTTAGTTAGTTAGTTATTTGGTTTTTAGGAGCATTAGCAACTAAGGCCATATTGCTCCGGGATATGCGGTGGTCATTCCCTGACCTTTCCGCATCCTCCATATTTGGTGGTGACGGGCTCGAACCCCGTTCTAATCAAGAAGCGTGTGCTATGCACTGCTGCTCCTTCCCACATGGCTACGGAGGCGCCTCAAAGAGAAAAGCTTATCTCTCTAATGCAATTGCAGTAGAAATCACAGGGAATATCGCTTGGTCTCAAGATTTGCTTGGCACCCAGGGCCTGTGTTGCATGTGGATGGGTCCACCATGGTGAATTTTCAATAGAGGATAGTCCTGTGGATTGAGTTTTTTTTTATGAAATTTTAAATTGTACATAAATACTTCAAAATATTAATGACCTTATTATCTAACATATAAGTAAAATTGACAAAAATCATTCAGAATTTTTTTTTAAAAAATGCAAAAAAAAAAAAAAAAAAGTTGTAAAAAAAATTTCTAAATAAGAACTGTGCTTACTTTTTTGATTCAAAACTATCATTTATTTATTCAATCTGATTCAACTGGTTTTATCAAATTCTGGATCTGAATTCCACAAATTCTTTTCAGCCTTAATAAGCCCAAATCACACATTTGAGGTCAACAGGAACAATCTCCTCCTCCTTTCATTTTCAAAGCTATTTCCATGCTGCAGTCTATTATAAACTGTGCCTACAATTAGTTGGAATAACAGATAAGCAGCATCTAATGCAAAAGTTCAAGAGAATTTGCTACTTTACAGATATTGTTTTAAGGGACTTTCAAAATGCAGATCTAAGCACACCACCGAGAGCTCACAAAGAAAATATATAGATCTATTCTATGTAAGTACCACTGAGAAGTTTACCCAACGTTAAATTTCTACCTTATTCTTCCTAAGCCAGGAGGATTCTTCTATCATTTCTATCACTAGTGAAACGCCAAAACCAGCATTCAATTTGCACTGAACCGAACTTGCATTCAATGTAAATAAGTCTTTTAACCTCAGAAAGGGTTAAAAGTATTTTAACCTTTTCTGAGGTAAGTGACTTGACAAAAATCTTAGTGCCTGCACAACTGGCACATTTAAAAAAACTCTAAACATGCAAAATTACAGGAAAGATAAATTGGAAAAAGAGAATACTGGCAGGCCAAAAACTAAGATTTTCTTTTCTATTTTTTGTTAAAAAATCTGTGGTATTATAAAATTTCAAGATAATAATCATAAAGATTCAATTACTGGATCTCAAACTGCTGAATTATTATTTTCTTAAATTTACTTCTTCACAATCATTGAGGATGCTAAAAATCTATGTTACCATTATCAAATTATAATAGGTAAATATACTAAAAAATATTCAAAAATGTATACATCTGATGAAATTATTATTTATCACCTATACCTGTCTAGTAATTTTAGAAGTTTATATATCAACCAAAACTTTTAGTTTTATATAAATATTACTTACTGGTCCAGCATGTGTGTCATGTGGTGCAAGTTTCTTTGGTTTCTCTTCTTTGCTATCACCATCATTTCCATTTTCTTCTGAAGGTTCTCTGTGATGAGCTACAGCCCTTGTCATAGCCATGTTTTCAAGATCAAAACTTTCTTGATCACTCCACTTGCGACGGGGAACATGTGGTACACTAGGTTCACCTTCCATACCAAAAATCATAGAATGTTTATGTCCACCAGCTGAAAAGGGAGGAGGGTACTGCGATGGAAGCATAGAATGAGGTAAAAAGGTTTCCTGGCTGTGCCACTGTCGCCTCATTGGTGGGAGAATATTACTATGTGATAAACTACCTGGCAGTGACAGTCTGTCATGGGATCTTGCAAGATATTTATCATGTCCATTAACAATTGATGGTAAGTTATCTATACTTTGAGACAGCCGGTTTCTTAAAACTGCTGAAGAATTAATCTTCATAGACAGTCCTGGTTCTACACAATCCCTAAAAGTAACATCATCAATAGAGCCATGACAAGTGCGAAGTGCAGTCAGTCTTTTTTGAAGGGCAGGCACAGGTGGAGAATAACTTCGTGTTCTAGACACTGGTCTGAAAAATATAAATTTATTCCATCTGTATTTCAAACTAAGTTTCATAAATTCTTATCATATGATATTTGAAATATCTTTTAATCATCCAAAATATGGATAACTGCCAAATTTTAGAACCTGAAATGAGTAAAGCATTTTGCATGTGGAAATATAGATCTAGTTTTTTCTGCTAGGATGAGGTTCTGTAACCTTACTTCTAAATTACTATTAGTTAATTCATGCTGTTGTTGTTGTTTGGTTTTTAGGAGCATTAGCAACTAAGGCCATATTGCTCCGGGATATGCGGTGGTCATTCCCTGACCTTTCCGCATCCTCCGTATTTGGTGGTCACGGGCTCGAACCCCGGTCTAATCAAGAAGCGTGTGCTACGCACTGCTGCTCCTTCCCACCTGGCTATGGAGGTGCCTGTTAATTCATGCAAGTACAAGTAGAACTCTTTTTACAACAGGGTTAGGTTCTAGCAAAGCAGGGTCATAAAACAAGACCAAATTATAATGTAATTGAATGAGATAGGTTCCAAAATTCCCAAAATTTTCCCAAGTATGTACTAACATTTCTGTTCTTTATAATTAAATATAGGTAGTTCTTGACTTTATGAGTTAATTTGTTCCTAGCACATGCTCGTAAAGCGAAAACTTGTAAAGCGGGAATTTATTTCCCATAGACAATGTTAAAAATAGGGGTTAAGTTCTCAACAATTAAATTAGTTAGCTAATTAGTTTATGTTTAAACAATGATTGTTTTATGGAAAGAAATGAAAATGTAGCCTGTAAAATCGAGCAAATTATATCAAATCGAGCAAGTTAAAGAATGTTTGAAGAAACATTCTTTAACATTTGTAAGTCATATCATCATTGACTAATGCACACTGGTTGATCACTCATTATTGGCTCGGCACTCGTTGGTTTGTTGCACAAGGATTCATCTTCTTCAAAAATGATTCAAGAGGTGTTTGTTTCCAAGATAACCTTCTCTTTTCTTTATAAATTTCAATAGCATGCATAAGCATTTTTTAACGGAACACACAAATTGCAACTAACACAATTTGCGGAGTAACAAGTTTATGATGCTTTAAAAAAAAAAAAAAAAAAAAAAAAAAAAAGAGGAATGAAGAGTAGATTCTGAAAATTTGTTTTTTATACGATTGAAGATTTCGGAAAAGGGGAAACACATTTCACCATAACAACGTAAAAAAACCACACAATTCTAGCTATCGGGGGTATTTTCACAAATGCAACATCAAATTTACTACCTGTTTATAATTAGATAACACTAACAGAAAAGCCCAATAAACTGGAAAGTGCAAATTGTTTTCTGGTCGTGACCTCCAGAAATGTGCTTTAGAAAAATATCATAAAGCCATTCAAAATTGGTTCTTATAACAGAACATAAATTATAATAACGATGAAAGTGTAATGCATTTTAATGATTTGAATTTGTAACTAATACAATTTATGCTATAAAAAATGACCTTTTAGAGAGTTATATAGCGAAAATTTCAATTTCCGTGGTCGTGGAACGAATTACCACAAAATAATGTGTTACTGGTTCACGTTACAATATTTTCACGATACAATGGTGTCTCTGGAACGGATTAATATCATAAAGCGGGGTACACTATTGTATAGCTACGAGCGTGGTTTGAAATGCAGTATTTATGAATGTTTAACATTATTATTATTTTTTTTTTATTTTTGCAATTACAGCACTCTCTCGATTTACCGGGATCGGATTAACTAGGACACTTCAAGATTCCAAATTTAAAAAAAAAAAAAAAAAAATTCCAGAAATCAAAATTCAAGTAATAAATAGAATAGGTATAAACAGATGTTTTTCAAGTCGTAAATAAGCGACAAGCGGCATTATAAGTCGTCATTGGGATATTAGTGTACTCCGATTGTTTCGTTATTTGTGTCAGTGATAATGAAATTTTTTTTTTTTTTTTTTTTTGTTTAGAAATCGCAAAAATGATGGGAAAACACAACTCTTTTAGTTGCACTTTCAGTTAAACAAAATTTTGAAATTATTCAAACAAAAGTTTGAAAATGGTGCATCCATTAAATCTCTAATGAACCATTATAATGTTGGTGACCAAACCATATGCAACATCGTAAAAAAAATAGGAAAGCTATAGACTCAAAATTGACATCGAAAAAAATAAAGGGAAGCATCGTATTGGACACGCGAGTAGTACGTCGTAAGTTTTTTTTTTTATCTATTGCCATATTTTTTTTTACGTAGATTGCTGAACATTTTTCGATACAGTAAGTCCCCGACTTACGCAACTACGGATTTACATAAATTTTTTTTCACTCAAAATGGTTTTTTTTTTTTTTTTTTTTTTTTTAAGGATTGCAAAATTTACAACAAAAACAAAAATAAATAAAATAAGCAATCAATAACGACGATCACAGCACACACAAATTGCACAAGTGAGATACGGAGTAACAAGCAAAAAAATAGGATAGAAGAGAAGATTCTTACAATTTATTTATGGGGTTTTTTTTTATATGACTGAACATTTCAGTGAAGGGGCAACACATTACACCATAATAACGTAAACACACACAGAATTCCAGCTATCGGTATTATTGCAATACAATAAGATCGAGTTTACTACCCATTTATAATTAGATGCACGAACAGAAAAGTCCTATAACACGGAAAGTGCAAATTGCTTTTATTGCTTTATGGTAGTGACCTCCAGAAATGTGAGCTCTCACGGGTGACAGCGCTAAATCTACCAACAAAAGGAAAGCGATCGATTTGGATCAGAAAATTAAACTAATAAGAATGTATGAAAATGGTCAAACATTAACAAGTATCGTGCTGAATTCAGATTTGTCAATAATAATATAGAAGCAATATGTTACTAGTCATTCCCGAGTTACGTAAAACTCAACAAAGTAAGAAGTCCTGGAACATATCTCTTACGTATGTTGGGAACTTCTGTAGTTTTGGATTAACTGGGAAATCGATTATCCAGGATTTGTTTTTACCATCTATCCTGGAAAATCAAGAGTCTACTGTAATGTTCATATTTTCGATTTTGTTGATACTTAAAAAAAATCCCGTAAACTCGGGAACGCATAAAGCGAGAACTGCCTGTATTTTAAACATTTAATGCACATGTTTTGTTTATACTTATACATAAAACAATTAATAAAATAAAATTAACTTAATTTGGTCCTGTGGAGTCATCGCTTGAAGTACGTATTTACTCCACTGATATTTTATGTGACAAAGGCATATTGGGGTGACATTAATGGGAGGTTCCTGGTTAAGGGTCATTGGGTTCCTTTCCCTTTTGTCAAGACCTGTAGTATTGACGTCTGACATGACTTCCTACTTCTTTCTTCCAAGACGTTATAGTAGGGCTTCAGCATCATGTTGACACCTCTTTGGATGCCATGGCTACGTTCCCAATCAGGATCATTATCACAAAGTTCATCAAATGCACTACGAATTTTGGCAAGAGCACACTGAATATTTTTGTTTTTAATGTTCTGATTGGCTCCAACTCTTCCACTCCATCTAGTGTCTCAGCCTCATATTGTTGAAGTTGCACAGTCAGTTCCTCCAATTCCTCCCTCAAAAGTGGCTCAACACGACTCTCCAGCAACTGGTCAACATCATCTGGTTCAACATTGTCAATGCCAACATCCTTAGCCATGCGAGAAACATCTTTAGCCACTTCCGAAACTGGCTCAATCTTTACCAAATCAATCACCGCTTCAGTCCACAATTTACACCAGATGGCATTCATGTATGACTGTGACACTTACTCCCAGGCAGAATCAATGTTTGTGATAGCATTCAGGACGTTATACAACATCCAGTAGTCTCTCACAGTTATATCAGACTGCACAGCCTCAACAATCCCTTTGAAATTCGTATACAAATAATATGCCTCAAAGGTTGCAATTACACCCTGGTCCAACAGTTACAAAAGTGAAGTTGTGTAGAGAGGCAAATACATAACCTCAACTTCCAAATGGCCATTGTGGATTTCTTGGAGGTTGGCTGGGTGCCCTGGGGCATTGTCCACCACCAACATGACTTTGAGAGCCAAGCCATTTGCTGCCCAAAACTGAGCAACCTCTGTACAAAAGTACAAGGTGTACCATTTGCTAAAAATTGTCCAACTCACCCACACATTTTTTGTTAGAGTGCCAAAACACAGGAAGCCGTGTCTTCACCATGCCCTTCATTACACGAGGTGTCTCTGAATGGTAACATAGGTTTGAGTTTAAATGTTCCCAATGCATTGCCATCCGGAAGCAATGTCAACCGATCTTTTGCAACCTTGAAACAAGAGGAAGACCTCTCCTCACAGGCGATGTACATCCTACTTGGCAATTTTTTTAATAAAGCCCCATTTCATTCACATTAAAAACTAAATCAGGGTGGTAGTTGCCTTCTTTTATTAAGCATTCGGAAGGATACTCTTCCGCCACTGCAATTTCATCACTAGCAGCCTCACCAGACACTTTCACATTGTGAATTTTAGAACAGTTTTTAAACCGATGAACCCACCCTTTGCTGGCTGTAAATGTTTCAGTGCTACCAGACTCTTCACATATTTCACCAAATAACGACTTCATCTTGTCCAGAATTACCAGCTGTGTAACAGGAACGTTATTTTGGTTCATATCGTCAACCCACAACACTAACAATTTCTCCATTTTTTCCATTGTCTCAATGCATGAATAAGTTGTTCTGGAGGATGACATACTTGTTATCCGCGCGTGTGCGTGCACTTTATTATATCAACGCTGTTCATAATCGTTGATACAGTAGAAGGTGCTAAACTCAACACCTTACACACATCCGACTGATACTCACCAGACTCATGTGGTGAATCGCATCCATTTTCTCCTTAATTGTTAGTGTTTTACACTCTTTTTTGGCCCCTCCTGGTACAGATACTGCCCCACGCTTAGAGCTCATGGTTACACAAAAATCATTAGTATTATTATTATTAATGAGAAATAACACTGTGTAACCTGTTAACAATTGAGGGAAAATTCACAATGAAACCAACATGGCACACTGAACATAAACTCCTGGTGTCGCTATCATTCTACCCACAATGCACCACAAAAAACAAAAGAAACGCCTAGTGTGTGTGTGTGTGTTTGGACTCGCAGGCATTGCTGCGATGTGTTACTGAGTTGCGATTTTTTTCTTATTTTCAATTTTTTTCAGGTAATATTTTGAAACAGTCGTTAATGTGAAGTCATAAAAATGGACCATCATAAAACAGGACCTACTTGTAATATGATACAATGGATAAATTATGCATGTCATAATTTACTCATTTCATTAAATCCATAAATCATATTTTGAAGTAATTTGTTTCAATTACTGAAGTTGAAATCAAAATTATTTTAATTTATTTTATTTTCATTTTACTTTGTTTCTATTGGATACCATAAACCTTTTTTTTTTTTTCTTTCTTTTTTTTTTTTTGCATTTTAGGAGTTTTTTCATTACACACATGCACGCACACACAAAACTGTAAAAATAATATGAGTAAAAATAAAGAAATGGTTACGAACATAAGTGGCTGCATACACAACATCCAGCAACGTGTTACATAACATACAATATAATACATAATATAGAGGCAATATGGAAGAAGTGTGGGAAAAAAAGTGAAGAAACAAATAAATAAACAAAGACAGAAAAAGAAAAGGAAGGAGGTGTATCTAAAAAAAAAAATTTAAATATTAAATATAATCAAAGTTATAAGCCAATAAATAATAAATTTATACCACAGCCATGCAAAAGCCAAAAAAAAGCATGAAATATCACAAATATGACAATATAAACCAACCACAAAAGAAAAATAGAAACAGGACAAACAAAGCAAGGAAAATATAATAAATATCTAGGGACCCCTGATGAAATAGGATCCAATGGTTGTCTATTATTTCTTCCTTGCTTTTGTTCGTCCTATTTCTATTTCGTGGTTGATTTATCATATTATATTTTTGATATTTCACAATTTTCTGGCCTCAGCATGGTCAGGTGGTGCCAGTCTAAATTTAGCATTTATTGGCTTATAACTTTGACTATATTTGACTTATTTTTAATATCTTAGATACATATTCCTTCTGCTCTCTCCTTTTCTGCTTCTGTCTTTATTTATTTGTTTCTTCACTCTTTTTTCTGTACTACTTATTATATTTGAGAGAGAGAGAGAGAGAGAGAGAGAGAGAGAGAGAGAGAGAGAGAGAGAGAGAGAGAGAGAGAGAGAGAGAGAGAGAGAGAGAGAGAGTGTGTGTGTGTGTGTGTGTGTGTGCGCGCGCGTTCCAAAAATTATGCAAAGGTGCAAGAGCCAATTTATGCTGCAATAACTTTTGCGCAATTCTCATGGTTAGAAATTTTGACTGCCATGGGCTTTGTAAAGTGAGTTTATGGAGCCTTGAAAATAAGTGTAAATATAATTTGTTCTTATTTTAACTTAGCTGCACAAAATTACTGTCAAAAATCAAATCAGAATTAATAATAAAAAAAATCAAAAAAAAAATCTTTACTCTTCTTTTTCTTTGTGAAATAAAATTTTCTACATCTTTTTATGTGTATCACAATTCAATTTTATCAAGTTCTGGATCGTGGATCTGAATTCCAGAGAATTGACTTTTCTGAGCCAGAATAAGATAATGGCTGACATGTGCAATCTTGTTTTCCAATTTTAAAAACATTTTTGTGCTGAAATCTATTGTAAAATGTGTCCACAACTACTTGGAGAAAAAAGGAAAAAAAAAACCCATATAAAAATAGCAGCACTTACTTAAAGATTAAGACAATTTGTACACAAACAGATATATTACTTGAAATTACCATGACAATGTAAACATATACTGAAAAAGGTGACGGTTACAATGGCAAACTGCGGGATGCAAGTTATTACTTGAAAATAGAGGGAAGACAGCAGTACATGCATCCCTAAAAATTTAAAAATAACGTTTCATAGTTCTCTCCCGATATATGTTCATAAGTAATAATATAATAGCAACTGTAACCTCACTATTCACAAGTGCAAAAGCACAGATCAGTCAAATAATATCAACCAAGAATCTGCCTTACCATGGAACACTACTCTCAAAATTGGAGTGGTGCCTCCAGTGATGTGGGTTGAAAAACTGCTAGCTTTGGGAGATACACAGACTAACAGATTAACTAGAACCACAGTCAGATGTGAAAATTGATTCTTGCATTGCTTCTATAGGAACACGTAAATACAGGGTGTTCAGGTTAGAGGTATCCAAAAATAAAACACACATATCTCAGCATCTACAAAGTGTATTAAAATAATTTTTTTTTGTTATTATACAGAGTAACTTGCCAAGTTTATAGGAAGGTTAGTAAAGTTCAACGTGGGCACCTTTTGTAGCTTGAGAGATGTCAAAATGTTACTCGAGCTCTTGCCAAGTGTTTTCAGCATCTGAGGCATTATTAGAGCAACTGCTCTTTCAAATCGTCCAAATCCCAAACTTTTCTCTGGTACACACAGTCTTTAATAAAGCCCCATTCAAAAATGTCCAATGGAGTCATATTCGGAGATCTAGGCAGCCAGGCAGTTGGGACTCCTCTTCTGATCCAATGTCAAGGAAAAGTGTTGTTCAAAAATGTGATAACATCTCAATGGAAGTGTGGTGGAGCACCATCTTACTAAAACCTGGGGGAATCTGTGGAACAGCAAAGATCTGCAGCATGTTGAGGTGTGTCCCGTCACTGTGGGCACTGTGTGTGTGTGTGTGTGTGTGTGTGTGGGGAAAAAAAATGGACCGATGATGGCACTTCTGTGTACTCCTAACTAGACATTGCCTACTGGTGACGCACCTGCAATAGTGACCTTGACAGTGTGACGAAACAAATCTTGGAGAGATTTGCTATCGACTGTGCTTTTGTTTGAGAAAATATAATCAGTGGTACTCACATTATAAGCCGTTATTTTAGACACCTCTAGCCCTGTACATGGGCTGCATTAGGGTAACTAAGAGTAAGAACATGTCCATGTATACTTGCATGTACACTAATGCTAGGAGTATTGTAAATAAATTTGAAAAATATGAAGTATATGTTACCAGCAAAGTGTGAAAAGCAGGCATTCTATACAGTGCGTTACGTTTTTTAGATAAAGTATGAAATGTCTGTTTTATTTTAATATTTTACATACTTTCCCTAGTTGCTACAAGGTAGACTGGAATGGCATTTTGAATTGCACTTAATTGCCTTTTTCATACAAAAGCACTTCAAATTTCAGCACTTGGTCTTGCAAATACACCTCACGAACCCTTGGCCACTACCCGTGGACTGAGCGGAAGGGGCTGACCAGAGAGCTATTTCGTACGTCTGCAACTCTCAGGAAGTCCTTGGGACATAAAGTGAATTGTGATCTAGCATAGAGTTCATTTAAAATTCCTTCAGCAGTTCCAAGTCAGTAAAAACCATCATCTGTCACACTCATAACCGCCAGCAGATTGCGTGAGTCACCCCGTCCCTTGTCAACGTCTGGAATAGGAACTCGCACAGTGGCCCCCAAAGGTGCAGGAGGAAATTTTTTGTCGGAATCCATTTTCATTTTTTTGGCCTGTATTTCCAGATTCAATTTAGATCGCATTTTACCTTCGACAGCATTCTCAATATTGAAGCAAAGAGTACACAAAATATTAACATCATAACCTATTTTCTCACTTCCATTGTCCTTACTCTCATGTCCACAAGTGGCATGAACATTTCGGTGACAGTTTCCGCATGTATGGGCACCACTGGTTTCCTTCAAACAGATGCAGCAGGTAGCAGAACCGGAAGCTTCTTCAGTAGATATATCTATTCATCACCACTTTTGTTTCTTCCATCGTTGACTAGAGTCTCGTCCATGTTTTGTGCAATAGACTCTTTCTCTTGGATAGGGTGATCTGTTTTTTTCTTGTATTGTTTGGACATTTTCCATCATTTTTTCCAGTTGCTCCTCAGTCCGTATGTCTTGTAAAACATCTTAGGGTAAGGAAGATGTTGTGAGACCCACTTTAGCTTTGCAGTTCTCTTAGGTGTTCTCTTAATCCCAGAATGAAATGCCCTGTTCTTCATAAGTTGCACAAAACGTAGTCCCTCACTACATCGGTCAGTTTTTTCAATGCACAGCATATTTTCAATGTCCTGATTAGCTCTTTCGACACTTCCTTGGCTTTGTGAGTGGCGAGGCTTGCCATGGACGATCTTCAAAGTCAGCCAGTACTCCTTTAGGCTTCTCACCACATTATTAGAAAATTCTCTGCCATTGTCGGATTACAGAATCGATGGTGCTCCAAACAACGTAAATATGTCCACACGGTTATATGCCACTTCTTCCACTGCCTTTGATGTCAGAGCCTTGAGAACCACAAACTTAGTGAGATGATCTTGGTATATCATTATAAACTTGTATTCCCTGTCAGGATGTGAATGAAAATCGATGAGATCGACCTGACAACGGGAATTGAACTCAGAAAAAATCATAGGCTTCACTACAACACCCTTTTTAACACCTTTTTGTTTTTTCTGGCATGGCTCACAAAGGTGAATGTAAAGTATAAAATACTCCCGGCAGTGACGTTTTAATGTTGTGAGGTGAGTCACGCGACTTTCAATGCTCGCCTCAAACAGAGAGCCAGAGTACTTCCACCATTTGCACTGCTGGCTTTGTTCGGCAGTAAGAAAAATGCGATTTCAATTTGGCCCTGCTGCACAAAAAATGGCTGAGCAAGCTACATTGTCTGGGCAGGAATCACGGCATGTTGACATGCAACAACGATTCTACTAAGATCTACCTAAAGTTTGAGCCAATGCTGCCAAAAACTGCATTTTTTTTAACCGAAACTACCTAAAGTTAGTGAACGATGTGAAAAATGCTAATATGGCTACTAAGAAGAAACCACGTGACTTTTGGCTGCTGAATCGCTATGATGTGATGGTCGTAGAAAACAAAAGTGAGTTGATTTATCCTGTTAAAGAAGGCGTCAGTGAGATCCAGTTTTACGTCACAGATTCTGAGTTATTTAATGACTTCATGAAGCTCATTTGGCCATGGAGGACGTGACAGAATGTTGAAAGAAATCTCACACAAGTACAAGAACATTACTCATCATGACATTGAGCTGTACATTCACCTTTGTGAGCCGTGCCAGAAAAAACAATGGGTGTGGTCGTAGAACAGAGTGATTGTACAGTCTATTTCTGTGATTGGGTGATTATTGTAAAAGCATTTTCTTTCTGATTGTTTTGTGTAGTCGATGAAGGGGGCTGCTTGGCTTAGGTAGGGTGTTTATCCCCACATCCTGCTGTTTTAAAATCCTGCTGTTTTAAAATCGGAAAACGAGTTCCTGATTTAAAAACAATGGCAAGTGGGGGGAAAAACCCCCTGGGCATATCAACCTAGGAGGAGGGCAGTAGGTGGGGTAAGCAGTGAGTGGCACCTGCCAATCACTGCTCTGTTCCTGTCCGTTTGTCGAAATATGGACTAGTACCCAAGATCTGGAGTTTATCCAATCTTTTTTCACACATATTTCCTGAAAATTACAATCTATACAAATGTCTATACAAAGTAGATTAAATGTGATACCATTTTTGCTTCAATAAGTGTTTCAGTATAATAAATTATGGATTGTTACTTCCAGCACACTAAAAAGGTGATCATTGTTTCATTCACATATTTAACAGAAATTATTTAAGTTTCTATTGTGTTTTGCTAAGAATGCATGAAGCCAGCTGAAATTTTATTTAACCTATGGAAACTGATTTCCTTAGCCTGATGATAACTTTGTGTGTATAAATTGTTGCATGATCCTTATTATATTTCCCTTGTCCAATGTGTTGTTTAGATCTCTTTACTACATTGCATGAGTGTGTGTGTTATGGGTGTTTAATGGCACATAAGCTACACTGGATATAGTGTGCCTTACATTGCATGAACAAAAGGAAGAAATTAACCTGAACTGTTGTGTAAATAAGGGGAAATTCAAACTTTTTTTTTTAATAATGACACTAAGCAAACTAGTGTCAACTGCAGTGGGTGTTACTGACTGTACTAGAAAGAAACATCTACACTTGGTGTCCACATATTTTTATGTCTACAGAACACAATGTAATTGTCCTTTAAACAAAAATACAATTAATAATTTATCCTTTTGTTTAAAGTTACAGTAATTATTTTTGTTTCAACTAATTCCAATTGGCAATTCTGCAATGAAAAATTATTCCCCCTTGCCCATGCTGGAGGGTGGAAAATCATTAGGAAAAAAAAAATTAAAGTTAGCACATTCAATAACAGTCAACAAATGGAGTAGCACAGGAATTCTATCCTACCTACCTTCCTTCCGCTTCTGAGCTACTAAATCCAGTGCCATCAGAACTTGTAAGAGTACGATGGTAATTTAAACAGCTTCGACTTCTGCCTCCTTGCCGAGAAGACAAAGAGGAGCGTCGTGCCTCTGCTAAAGCTCGCTGAGTGGCCATTTCTCTCTCCCAATGTTGTTTACGCATTTCTTGCAATTTCTTTCTTCTGTTGAAATGTGGATCTCTTTCTGTCATTTTTATAAAAGATTTTTGTGGTTGATTTACTCCCCACTTAGGCCGTTCATGAGACCACTCACCATCACTCTGAAAACTTCTTCGGAATGCTTTAGTTGGTTTACTATGTTGAAGTCTATTTGCTTTCCTTCCTGGTGGACTGTGAGTAGAACTTGTTGTACTAAAGAAAAATAAAAATTGGTGATATATATACAGATACAACTATAAGAGTGAATTTAAAAATCTCTTTAAACATTTAAGTGATAAAAGGTATAATCATTTTATCCCTCTGGACACTTTTATTATGCTTTGCACAATACAGCATTCATCACACCAATTATGCTTACACTAAAAATTTAACACAGCAAATCAGAAGAGAAAAATGCTTAATTAAATCTGTAAACAGTTTAACTACAATACATATGCTGATATTTTGTACATAAAACTGCCTGACTAAAGTCCATATTTAAAATAAAACAATAATAATATTTTAGGGCAGAAAGTCTCAAAACTACATAGAATTCAAACTATGACATTAATTACTATGTAGCTGAATTTTTTATACAAATAAATTTGTATATTGGCATCATTAGTTTAACATCTCATTGTGAAATTCAACTAGGTTGCAACCCTTACATCTCTGAGTACCTACTCACTGATGAGAAGCAAAATAGCTTTTAAATAGTGCTATCAGTTTCCCTAAAAAATTCAACTATGTAGTAATGATGCAAATGCATAACTAATGTCATAATAAAAAATTAATAACATAAATGAAGTAAATTCAGTGAAGTAAGCTGTTTTAAGGCAAGGAAAAAAATTACAAAATTTTAAAACTGTTTTAAATTACAGTACATTTTTCTATGTCAGTCCTATTATTTATTTTTAAAATAGGAATAAAAAAAATTTTTAAAAAAGCTGTACCTGGAAAGGAAATATCTGTTAATCTATTTTTTTTCTCTAAAAAATGATATAAACCAGCACTTAGAGCTCAGCGATTCAAGAGGTAAAGGTCAAGAATACATGCTCAAAAATCAGAAATAAAAAGTAGGCAAAAAGTTTACAGAAATAAAAAGAGAATTTTTGGTATATCAGATTCCATGCCACTGTAATTATCACAACTTGTAGCCCACTACCACTGCCAGCTTAAGCTGTCATTCAGTTTTGTTCATACTTTTATTAGTCATCATTGGCATGATCAATTTTTAATTTGGTTATCAGATAAATCTTATCTGATAACCAAATTAATTTACACATTAATAATTCAAGTTATTCAGAGCTTTTTGTTCAGAGCAGGCCAATACCAGGGCAACTAATGGTGGAGTGCCCACAATATAAAGATCAATGCAAAATAGGCTATACATGACATGTATAATGACATTTTATAGCTCTTGTAGCTTGAGACTTTTTCCCCTAAATTCATGCATGTCTAATTTACTTACTGCACCATCTCTCATCTCACAAACTGTGGATATATCTTGTCACTGGGTTATTTAGGTCTTCACAGTGCTTACCTACCAAAACCAATGAGATTCAAAATAGGATCAAAAACCAGGTGAGAAGTGGCATACACTTTAATAAACAGCAATATACTGGAGCAGTGAATTTTATTTAGAGTACTGCAATACCAGGGTAACTTGTGGCAAAGTGCTTTCATAATTTGAGATTGATGTACTAAAAAGAAACCTAGTTTGCTTAATGCTGTGTACAGAAAAAGCCTACACCCAACATACAATGGCATTTTATAGCTCTCAAAACTTGAAAGCTATAAACTGGACATAAGCTCTCTTATGTCCAATTTACTTACTAACATCTCATATACCTCAGGAGCCACCCTGGGGCAGAAATTTTGACAGCAAACTAAGTACTAAAGAATATAGGAGTTCTGTTTGCACCAATATATATATATATATATATATATATATACAGTAAACCCCCACTATTCGCGGGAGTTACGTTCCTGAGAAATGCTGCGAATACCGAAAACGCGAATACTGAGTTATGGCTCCCATAGTAATAAAGGGGTTCCGTTCCAAAGTATGAAATATATAAGAAAAACTAGTCTAAAATTTTGTCTATGTACCTTCATAATATGACTATGTACATAGTGAAATGCAAGCATATGGCATCGAAATGAAAATAAGAAACACTTTAATATTAAATGTAATATTTATTAGAAATTTCAAACAAATCTTTCAAACCAGCGCCTTTGCTAACTAAAATAACTTATCCGCCAGTGCTATTACCAGTTTCGCTTAAGTGTTGATAAAGGAGTTTTGCCTTTTCATGAATAATGAGTGAACTTAACGGAATTTTATTTCGAGTTCGGTCTTCTATCCACAGATTTAAAGCTTTTCCTTTTTCTAATTTAACATCACGAGTTACAGAGAAAATTTTTGAAGCAATTAGCACGTTTTCACGGACACTATGGCGGATTTTTTCTTCCGATTTCTTGATTGATCGTACCGTTGAATCATTGATTTTATAATGTTTTGCCACTGAGAAGACACTTTCACCATTAGAAATTTTGTCTAATAACTCAATTTTATTCGCCAACCTTCTTTGATAATTTCACATTCACATTTCCCTTGTTATTCGTAGCCATATTTTTGTATGGGTTAGAAAGAACTTGTCCAAATAAAGTCACTTTCTTTCGTTCACACACTCGAAAAAGTCTGTTTTACACTGCAAAATGGTAGATTTATCAATTTTGTAAGCATATCAATTGATAAATTTATTCAATTTTAAAAGCATATAAATTAAAAACAAACGACGAAACCTTCCACACATACCGAACAAGGATTAGTGAGAAACATCCACGTTCGCGATTTTGTCATCCCCTCTCCCCCCCACCCACTGAGCGCTGTTTTGACCGGGAAAGATAATTTTAGCCATGCCCATGTTTTTTTATGGCGGAAAATGTTCACGGCGCTTTAAAATTCACATTTTTTAGGTTTCATTTTATGTTAAATCAGCGACCGCGAATATGCGAAACCGCAAATACAGATACCGCGAATAGCGGGGGTTTACTGTGTATATATATATATATATATATATATATATATACACATACATACATACATACATACACACACACACACACACATTCTTTGATTTTTGTTTGCCAGGCATGGCAAAAATAGCAGCCTTACCCCTTGTTATCTTGGATCAGCAGGCACGAGATTCCCTGTCATGCTAAATACTCAACTTATTGTGGGAGAGCATCAGATGGATATAGTTTTCCCATTCATAATTCTGGCCCCTGCTGGGCTGATTACTGATTTGACAGTCCTTGGGAACATGCGGCCGATTATTGCATGAATAGGGAAAGAAAATTTAGTGATGGCTCTGGAAAAAAAAAAGGGCCATTTTCAATTGCTGCAGATGGCAGTAATTAAACTGATTCCAAGGTATATCCCATTGTGGCAACTCTTTGTAATAAAAAAAAAAAAAGTTGCTTAAATAAAATGCTCTCAGTGCTAGAATTGGGGGATGTTGACTCAATAATATACAAAATTGGACATCTGAACAACCTGAAAGCATGTGGGATTCCTTCAAAAAACTGTCTGGCACTTAGTGTTGATAATACATTGTTATTGTAAGACTAAAAATGAATAGCATGGGTATTAAAAGGGAGATTAAGCATTTGATGGTAACAAAATCCTTGTCATTTTATTAATTTGTGTGCTGAAAAGGGTCAATTTGAGTAAAAACGGAGTCGTAAATACAGAGAGTTGGCAGCTATGGGATTGAATCAGCAAGCAAATGACAACATGCATTAATGTCACCCCCCCCATATGAATAAAACACCTTGACAAAATTTACAACATCAACCTGTTTTGACATTCAAAACAGGTCTCTGCATTTGACTATCACTGTGTTTTGTAACTGTGAATGAAGGAAACAGCCTTTACTAATGTATTGACATGGAAGGGGTTTTGGCTCATATTTCTAGACTACAGAAAAAACAAGTTAGGAGCTGAAAATAATCTTCAATTATACAGGGCGACCATCACTAATCTGGCCACCGGTAATCCAGTTCCACTGCTAATTCCGACATAATTTCCATGAATGTAATTTCAAATTTCCCGGGTCAGCGCACCGACCTGCCGCTACTGTTTTGGTGGCATTGGTTGCAGCATCAGCTGTTGGCGCGAACTCATAGCACTGGCAAGCCATTTCCACTTGTTTTTCTGCATTTATTATTATAACCTGCTCACATTTAGCCCCAGCCATGGTTCCAATGCATAAAGGAAGTGCCTCTCGTGGTGTAAAGCGCAAACACTGTACATTGTCCATAACAGATAAAGTTGAACTTTTGAAAAAACTCGACAGCAGTGTCTGTGAGAAGTTTAACTCTGCTTAATTGTAAATTCCAGCAATTTCTCTCAGTTCCTCTTATCTCAGTAATTTTCTTTTAGCCATTCCTTTTTAGATTTTTTTTTTTTTTTTTACAACACGATTATACAAACTTTCAGAAAAACACAACACAATATGATGGATAATACAGCACGCTAACAAACTTGTTTTCACAAAATCTAACGATACTGACAAACTTATTGCAATATTTAAGAGTTTATTTTATCGTAATTAGTTTTATTGCAGCGCTCGTTGCACGTGCAATAAACTAATCACAAACGACCTTCATGTGTATACCGTAATAGCGTCACACATATGTGGCTGACACGGCTTCTCGAGAAATAAAGTAACCAATATATGTGGCCAAGCAAAAAAATGACAAGACTGACGTTACAATATTTATTTTATAATTACTAATCAAATTATTTCCTAAATATTTTTTGGCCCATGGGGAATTTTTTCCTTAAACTAGCTTGGCAGTCAACGTGTTAAAGGTAGAAGGACATGGTTAGCTGTTGGGCAAAATGTATGGGCGAAAATAACCACCAGTGATCCGGCAAACTCACTAATCTGGCACCCCACAGGTCCCAACGCAGCTGGATTAGTGATGGTCGACCTGTATTAGTTTTTAATAAACTTAAGTTCTTTTACTAATCTTTATTACCTTCTATATTGAAAGAAGGTTATCTGCCCTGGGTCATATCATATGTGCTGCACTGGAAATTAAAACTGATGAAGTTTGAGTTTTTTATGACTAACTGCAAAATTACAGCAAAGCTATCCTAGCCATATTCATTAATGAAATTCAGCAAAAAATTCCCAGCTTTTTTTTTTTTTTTTTTTTTTTTTTTTAATTCCTATTTTAATGCAGTTTTACAAAAAAAAAAAAAAAAAAAAGTTGGTGGCGCATCGGCTTCTGTGGCCATAGTGCACCTCCCAAGGTTTTTGCAGTACTTTGATCCAAGCCCAAGGCGGGATTTGAACCCGCGACCTTTGGGTTGCCAGGCAGGCACTTTACCCACCTGGCTAGCCCGGTCAGCGCCAACTCTAGTATGGTCGTTGAGGTTGTCACAGACATTCTCTCTGATATGCCAGACAAGCTGTACTTGCTACCTCGGAGTCTAAAACGCTGATGGAACTGATATTCGGGTGACACTCAGGTCAAGTGGACCCAATTTCGGCGAAGTCCGAAATTGGGTCCACTTGACCGGATGGTCTGTGATAGCCAAATCCTCTGCTTACACCTTCATGATGGTGCGACTGTTAGTAATCCTGGGTATAACCTCCATGCACAAGTACATGGTGGGTGACCATCCAGGTGTGAACCAACGTAAGAAGAGGTCGAGGTGTGGCACCCACACCACATGGAGGAACACCGCCCTCTATGTTACCAGGCAGTACTAGGAGGTAGATGACTCTCATCAACCGGTGCAATACCACCACTTTGCATATTGGAAGCTTGAAGTGGTGGAACCCATGTTTAGTCTCTAGAGCTGGGTTCCGGTCAACCCTTCCCTATCGCTTCCATCATGCAGTATGATTGAGGACTTTTGAGGTTATGATGAACATCGTGGCGAGATCCAATATTCCTTACATTTCGAGGGTACAGCTCTAAAACGGTGTTCGCAGGCTGACCGCTAGTTAGTACACTGGACCGAACCTATTGGTAACTCTCTAGAAGGCTTCCGGATCAGCTAGTGTATAATATTGCTACCTCTACTTTGCCAGATAGTGACTGGAAGGAGTCCGAATAGTGTGTATGCGGGGAGCATTGTCGAGGCTATGTTATGTCAAGGATCTGGGTATATTCTTACCATGTGTTAGCCATATCTAAAAATTTCATTACTTCATACAGCATGTCTCCCCAACTTTTTCTTAATATTGAATACACCATGAATTGTCAAACTAATAGAGCAAGCTTATCTGCGAAAAGATCTAAACCTCCCAAGCACTTCCTAATTCATTTCATAAATATACGTGGTCTCAATTCTAATCTCAATGATGTTCATTTCCACTTTTAGTCTGCCAAACCCAATGTACTTTTTCTGACAATCTCAGTTATCGGTTTGATTCAACTACTGCTCATCTCAGATAACCAAATTATTTGCTGTATGATTCCTTTCGCCTCAAAGATGGTACTTGTGCATATGTCCGTTCTGATATTCCCTGTCAGAGACTTGGCAATTTGGAATCTCCTCTCTTTGATCTTCTCTGGCTTAAAATCTCTCTACCTCATTGGGTCAAATTCATCTGTTGGCTCTACCGTTCTCCCAACTACACTAATCACTTGGAGCTCTTTGACTTCCTCTCTTTGCAACTTGACTTTCTTCAGTCCAACTTTCCTAACAGTGAGGTAATTTTCCTTGGTGATTTTAATGTTCACAACTCCAGCTGGCTTCCATTTTCTAGTCACACCGACCCAGCTGGTCGAGATGCTGAGGCTTTTGCAATTACTAATGACCTTGCACAGATTGTTCATTTACCTACAAGAATACCAGACAATCCTAATCATACAGCCAATATGCTTGATGTTTTTCTCACAAACAACCCTTCTAAGTACACGGTCGAAGTGAGAGGTCCTTTAGGCACTTCAGATCACAACTTGGTGATTGTCTCTTCTCCAATGGAACCTTTATCTCATGGCTATTCCCAACCTCGTTTTGTTTGGCATTACAAGAACGCAAAATGGGATGACCTGCGAGACTTCTTTTCCTTGGTCAGATTACTGTTTCAAAACTTCTGATGTCAACTTTTGCTCAGATCTTGTCAGTGAAATTATTCTTGCAGGAATGGAATCCTTTATCCCAAACTCCACTTTAAAATCTCGTCCTTTATCTAAACCTTGGTTTTCCAATAAATGTGCTAAGACTGTTCAAGAGAAGAATGTTGCATATCGTAATTGGCTTGTTTCTAATTCTTCAGTTTAATTTTCTGCCTACACCAAAGCTCGCAACAATTGTAAAGCAGTTATTAATCAGTCCAAATTGGAGTTTGAACAGGCTAAGAGTAGAAAACTTGCTTCTTGCTCTAATGGTAGCAGAGCATTCTGGTCTCTTGCCAAAGCTATTGGCCGTAACTTTTGCCCATCTCTGTTCCCACCTCTGTCCAAACCAGATGGTTCTGTTGTCACTTCAGCCAAGGATAAAGCTGACCTGCTAGCATCCCATTTTTCTTCCAACTCATGTATTAATGATCTTGGTAAAACACCTCCCACCATTCCCAACATGCTGCATTCAAAGACTCCTGTGGTCTTCCGTCAAAAGGATATCAGAAGGATTTTGACGAATCGTGATGCTAAAAAGCTCCAGGTCCTGATGGTATTTCTCCACTTGTTCTCAAAACCTGTGCTCCTGAACTTACTCCCGTTCTTTGCCGCCTTTTTTCACTTTCTTATTACAAAGGTATTTTTCCTTCTGTTTGGAAATTTGCTCATATCCAGCCAGTTCCTAAAAAGGGTGACAAATCCCTCCCATCCAATTATCGTCCCATTGCAATTACTTCTACTCTTTCTAAAGTAATGGAGAAATCAATTAACCGCCGATTCTATAAAGAATTCAACACATGAATTCTTTATAGAAGGGGATGCCAGTAGTTTATCAAACTACTAAGAGCGAGCTAAATGATTTTGTGATAACTCAATATAAAAGTGGAAGAGAAATTGTTTAAGCTAAACATAAGAACAAGCACATGGGGGTTGTGGGATCCATCCAATTATATTATGAGAGGCAGCAAAGGAGGTATGCAAACCCTTAGCCATAGTTATGAGATCATCTTTGGATTCAGGAAGAGGTCCCTATACACTGGAGATGTGTGAATGAAGCCCCAAGTCACAAGGTGACATGAGTAATTACAGACCTGTTAGCTTAACTTCTATTCCAAGGAAAATAATGGACACTAGATAAAGAGGTAATGCAGGACCAAGAATGCAACTGTATTGCAAGGATTTGTTAAAGGGCATTCTTGTTTGACAAATCTGATTGGATACTATGATGCAGTAAAAAAAAAAAAAAAAAAAAAAAAAAAGTAACAAAGGAAAACTGGATGCAAAAAATAATTTTATATCATATACTTGAATTTCAGGAAAGCTTTTGATACTGTCGCACATAAAAGCCTGCTGTATAAATTGGAGCAGTGTGGCATTAAAGGAAAGTTACTGCTATGCAAAAAGGGATGGTTCAGTCAGAGAAGACAGAGTGGTTATTAATGGATACTACTCTTCCTGGACAAATGTTATTAGTGGAGTACCCCCAGGGTTCAGTGCTACACCCATTGTTGTTCTCTATATTTATTAATGATATTGATGAAGGTATATCAAGCTTAATGTCTAAGTTTGTATGATACAAAGTTTGACAGGATCGTTATTAACAGTAATCAAAGTATGCCAATGCAACAAGATCCAGAAAAATTAGGCAGATGGGATGAGAAATAGCAGATGAAGTTCAACATTGCCAAATTCAAGGTACTAACATATGGGTAGCAGTAATCCCAAATTAACAAAAAACTGTGAGGTACTACACTTGGGATAGAGTGAAATGAAAAAGACCTGGGGGTAATTTTGCAGGTCAGATATGAAGTTCTCAGAGGAATGCAGGCTGCTAGGATAGCACATGGAGGTTTTGTCAGTGATGCACTGGAACTTTGCTAGCAGGAATAAGGAGGTGATTACCCCTTTGTACAAGACAATGGTTAGGTTGCATCTTGAGTACTGTATACAATTCTGGAGGCCTCCATTTAGGAAGGATGTAGATCTGTTGGAATGGGTGCAGAGAAGGGCAATGAGATTGGTGAGGGGAACGAAAGAGTAGTCTTAAGAAGAAATGCTTCCGATCTGCAAAATGCAGCACCTGGAGCCTTAAACACCTCAATCAGGTTGCCGGTGAGGTGATCTGATTGAGGTGTTTAAGCTGATGGTATTCTTTTTCTTGTTTAGATTACAAACAAGGGCATGTAAATTCAAATTGAAAGGATGGTAAATTCACACTGAAAGGATATATATGCAGAAGTTTGCCTTCGGACAGTAGGTGGTTGATTGTTGGAACAAATTTCTATCTGTTTTCGTGGAAATGGGCAGTTTAAATGAATTCAAGGAAGAACTAGACAAATTATTGGAGAGGGTGGGTAGTTGACATGGAATTTTTTTTTTTTTTTTTTGCTGATGCTTTATACGCTTGATTTCTTGTATCATATTCCACTATTAATACTAACATAAGCACCACTTGAGATCAAATGTTGTTGTTATTTGGTTTTTAGGAGTATTAGCAACTAAGGCCATATTGCTCCGTAGATATGTGGCGGTCATTCCCTGACCTTTCTGCATCCTCCGTATTTGGTGGTCAGAGGCTCAAACCCCGGCAGTCTAATCAACAAGCATGTACTACGCACTGCTGCTCCTGCCCACCTGGCTATGGAGGCGCCCTTGAGATCAACTAATTACAAACCAGGGCCAAACCCAGAACTGTTGATTGTTAGTACTTTTGCTAATCCCTTTGCCCCTCCCACTTTTTTTAGCTAACTATAGCTCTGCCTGAAGAAATGTTTAAGAATTCCTTTAGTTTCCATCAAGATTCAAACCATGGTCTCTTCAAGTAAGTGACAACTAGTATACTTACTACACTGTCATGGTGGACACATTAGCAACAAGAATGGAACTATGACCATTTTAAGGCAGAAAGTAGAATTTTTAATTTTTTAATTTGAATTATCAATCCTTACTTACCCCAAAAATCTATAAGAAGAATCTTAGCTGATGCAAGCTGGATAAAATTTTTTTTGGTGTTGGATACTTGTTTTCATTGTGTAGATTGTCATTTCATCTCACTGGACATAAACCCACATAAAATCAACATGGACATAAAACTGCCATGATGAATACACTACTTAGGAAAAACTCTGGATCTGCGCTATGCTGTGTCTGCAGGATTTGACATATATCAATTAAGTCTGCATTTTCTGAGCATCTACTTAGTCTGGTTTTTCTCAACATCCAACTTCTGCAGAATCTGGTGCATGCATACCTTAGAATTCCCCAAGTCTTTGTGAATAATGTGGAAAGCTGCTCTGTGGGAAAGTTCAATCTTTGCACAGATGTCCAATTGTCAATTGCCTGTCAATTCACTCTCCCAACCATCAGTCTCACCCTAACCCTAACCATTACTCTAGATATTAAAAAAACAGTGCACTTCAGCATAAGATTTAAGCAACTTTACCTCACCATGGTGAATATGAGATCTGATTTGTATAAGTTACTTTCTACTCCTACTCGCAAAAATTTACATGGAATAAGCAGCACATCAGAACACTATGTCCCTTTATAAAAAGAAATAACCTCTTCATTTATTATCCTATCCTTTTGCGAAAAAAATAAAAAATAAATAATCAGTAAATACACAAACTAAATGGATAACTGAAACTGAACACTAATTTTCTTATAATACCTTTCTACAGAATCTGCATCATCAGCATTATCCCATCCAGATATATAACTAATATCAGTCTGGGTACCAAATTCCCTTCCTTTCCCTTCTCTAGCTTTAATCCTGAGTTTTGATGGTGTTAAAATCCTGTTTTCAATATAGCCTGAATGAGTAGTAACGGGTGTATAGGTCTGAACTGCAAAATCTCTACTGTACAAACAGTCACTTTCATGAAAAGTTCTATGAAATTGGTTGTAGTCACTAGTCTGAACAGGGCGAACAGTTGCTGTCTGCTGAGGAGCCTTGATACCTGAAAAAGAATTTTTGCATTTACTTCTACTGTGATAAACATTTAAGTGATTAATGGCAATTCAAAATTTTATTATGTACATATATATTTGCCTGAAATTAAGATAATCTGAATTTAAGATAAACCAGGAACTATTTGAATTTTAGAAAACACACAAACTCCTAAATGAAACCAAGCAAAAAAGGTTATTGAAAACTGCAATACACTGACTGTAAATTGATCAAAAGCCATAAGGAATTTGTTCACAATGGACTAACTACCCTAACTACTATATACAATACTCTCGATTTTCCGGGATAGACGGTAAAAATAAAATCCTGGATAATCGATTTCCTGGTTAATCCAAAAATATTGTAAAAACATTCAGCAATATTCCTAAAAAATATGGCGATAGATAAAAAATGAAAAAACTCGCCATGCTCTACTCGCATGTCCAATAAGATGGTTCCCTTTATTTTTTACTATGTCGATTTTAAATCTAATAGCTTCCCTTTATTTTTTTACGTGTTGCGTATGGTTTTGTCACCAATATTATAATGGTTCATTAAAAATTTAACAAAATTTCAAGTTTTCATTCAATTGAAAGCACAACACTTTTTTCGTTTACACATAATTTTTGTGATTTCTAAACAAAAAAAAAAAAAAAAATATATATATATATATATATATATATATTTACTATAAAAAAATTGACACTCCTGACATAAATAACGAAACAAAGTTTGTCTTTTTTCAGTGAGACTGAAAAACTGAAAAACCTGAACACAACAATCCACTTGACATACTAAAACAAACTAAACATCTGTTCTCTTTCTATTGTTTTTTTTGAGCAGTGGGGGTGAAGACCAGAGGTGGGTGGGTTGTGAAATAATAGATACATTCATCTCCCAATCACGACTTATAATGCAGCTTCTTGTCGCTTATTTACAACTTGCAAAATTTTATGATTTCCGATGGATATATATATTTTTACTTTGGAGTCTTGAATTGTCCCAGTTAATCCAATCCCAGTAAATCTAGAGTCTGCTGTACTACTATATAAGCAATTTATTAATATTAGCCATGTAAATCAAAATAAGCCACAGGCTTTGCCGCATCAGTTGAAAAAACAAATAATAAAATGAAAATAAATAAATATATATATATATATATAATTATATTTAAATAATGTTGGAAAAGAAATATTACTTAAAAAATAAAAAGGAGGGTACAGCACACATCAGAGGCAGCAAAAAGCATGGACTCCTCTACATGACGCTTGAAATATAGTCATACAAATTAGAATAAGATTTAAAATAATGCCAGCAGTACGGCAAGACAAGAGCGAAAAAACAAAATTAAACCTAGATTCAAATCTAACAGGGAGGGAAGAGAAAGGTAACGAAGAATAAAAATATTGCAACAGAAACTCTAAATTAATTTAGAAAATCAAATTATACGAATAATTCATTAAAATTTAAAGCCAAATAAATAGAAATTTAGCGGTGCCCCCTCTGATGGGCACCAGGTCCAAATTTATGTGAAATATCACCAAACAGAGATTTAAACCATTCACAATAAAACAAAACAAAACAAAAATAAAAAATAGACTGACCATTATGCCCCATCTCAACAGAGGACCACAAGGCCAATAATGGTCAGGGAATCGCTGCATTTCGAACACTGAACAAATCGCCGCAAAGGCGAAACGATCGCAAGATCAGTCCGCCACACCGATCCCCAGATCGAACCGCCAATGCAGGGAATTGAACAGCGGTGGTCCTGATGCAGCGAAAAATAAAAAATAGGACAGACAAGAGCACTCCAGTGCAAAGCCACACTACTGACAAAAATAAACTTAACCCGTTTATATAAACGAACAATAAACTATAGATGGCAGTACAGGCGCAGCGCTAGCAATTCGCCCAATACTATCATGTGACATAATTATATTTAAATAATGTTGGAAAAGAAATATTACTTAAAAAATAAAAAGGAGGGTACAGCACACATCAGAGGCAGCAAAAAGCATGGACTCCTCTACATGACGCTTGAAATATAGTCATACAAATTAGAATAAGATTTAAAATAATGCCAGCAGTACGGCAAGACAAGAGCGAAAAAACAAAATTAAACCTAGATTCAAATCTAACAGGGAGGGAAGAGAAAGGTAACGAAGAATAAAAATATTGCAACAGAAACTCTAAATTAATTTAGAAAATCAAATTATACGAATAATTCATTAAAATTTAAAGCCAAATAAATAGAAATTTAGCGGTGTCCAATAATTTGAAACAGTGGTTTTCAACTGGGGTGCTGCAACAACATTCCAGGGTTTAAGTTACTTAAACTTATTATTTGGGTTTAAGTTACTTAAACTTATTATTTTTTTAAATTTATATGTTTATTTCATTATAAAAAGGTATACAGTATCTTTTTAATTTTGTGGTGATCTATAATTGATGTTTGCTTAATACCTCTATATAAAGAATAAAATTATATACTATATATATAATTTGTATTATGAAATGTATTTTTTTAATTATATTATTGTAATAAATATCATATAACATATATTTTTTAATATCACACACACACACACACACACACACACACACACACACACACACACACACACACACACACACACACAGAATCGGATGTAACAGGCAGAAAATTGAGTAGGGGTGCCGCAAAATAAAATAAATTACTTTACGGGTGCTGTTATTAAAAAGAGGTTGAAAATCACTGATTTAAAACATGAAAATTTCTCCTTCATTCTTTTTAATATCCCCTTCCCAGAACCTTACAGACCACAATCAGGTCCTCTCTAAGGTTCCTGGTTACCAAGCATTTACAGATTTCATGAAATGGATTGTCATTTCCTATTGTTTGGCCATTTCAAGAAGGTTGATATCCTTTTCTAGGTGCAGTTTCCACTCATAGAGACAATATTCCAAATTAGTATTAGTATTAGTAACGGCCGCATGGTGCAAGAAAGCCTATGGCTTATGCTGCACCAGCCAAAAAAAAAAAAAAAAAAAATCCGAACAAAACAATGATAAAAACAAAAAAAAAAATAAATAAATAAAATAAATAACTAAATAATAATAATTAATAAATAAAAAAATAAATAAAAAGGAAATTAAACCTATCATCCTATGCGCTTCCCTTACCCGAAAGTACTATCCAGATGACCTTTGAATTTCCCCAAACTGTCTGCCTCTACCACCCATGAAGGCAACTTATTCCAGTAATTTATAACTCGCTGGCTAAAATAAAACTTCCTGCAGTCCAATCTAAACATTTCCCTCCGTAACTTGAATTTATGTCCCCTAGTTCTAGCATCATTTATAATCTTGAAAATTTTGTCCTCATTCATTTTACTGATGCCTCTCAGAGCCTTAAACACCTCAATCAAATCTCCTCTAAGGTGTCTAGTTTCCAAACTCTGCAACCCACATATTCGAAGTCTTTCTTCATAAGGACGCCCTTTTGCCGATCTCACCAGGCGAGTTACCCTTCTTTGCACCCTTTCAAGAAGCTCGATGTCTTTCTTTAGGTGCGGTCTCCATACTTGAACACAGTATTCCAAGTGTGGTCTAACATAAGCCTTATATAATGGGATTATCACGTCCCTATCTCTACTTGCAAAAGTTCGATAGATCATCGATAGGACACCATGGGCCTTCCTTGCAACCTGTTTACAATGCTCAGAGAATTTCGTGTCTGACCGTATCGTAACACCCAAGTCCCTTTCCTCCAGTACTGGCTTTAGTTGAACTCCACCAAGTGAATAAGTTTTTTTGGGATTACTGTTTCCCAGGTGTAATACCTTACACTTTGTTGGATTAAAGCACAGCTGCCATTTTTCTGACCATTCCTGAAGTCTATCTAGGTCTCTCTGAAGAAGCTCAGCTTGACAGTGATCATTAACTACTCTACCAAAAAATTTCTAGCATTGAAACTATAACCTCCCAATATCTGCAAGCAAATGTTCAATAAATTTATAAGACATCATGGACCTTCCTTGCCATCTATTTACACTGTTTGGAGAACTTCTTGTCCACTCTTATTGTAATTCCCAAATTTTCGGGCCAACCTCACAGCATATCCAAGTCATCTGAAAGGAGCACTTGCTTGTCATTGATCACTCTCCCAATCTTCACATCAGCAGTAATAATAGTGGTCCTGGAACTGATCCTTGGTGAACCACACTTTTATGTTAGACAAATGTGAACAGTAATGATTAATCACAGCCATCTACTTTCTGCTTTGCAATCCATCTTAGAATCTTATCCATGATCCCAATACATTTCAGCTTATAGGGTAAACCTTGTGAGAGACTGAGTCTAATGCTTTGCTAAACTCCAAATAAGCAATGTTGAAATTATTTCTCACATCAACTCATGAGGTAGTGTTACAATAGCTAAATAGATCAGTTAAACATGATTTTATCTTAAAGTTTAGGCTATGCTGTGCATTCTTCAAAATTCTGTTTCTATCTAAACGTCCCTGTATTGCACTATTTTATCATTGCTTCCATGATTTTCCCTACCACTGAAGTCAGACTAATGGTTTTTTCCCTTGCTTTCTTTTTTATTATTATTATTTTTTATATTATGTGCCATATTTTTCTAAATATAAGCTGCAATCTCTAAAACATGCACAATAACACAGTGCTGATAGAAAATGAACTCTGAAGAAATCTGCCAGTTACCTTTCTGCTAACATTGTTTTTTGTCAAAATGTAAGGCTGTTTCATCACAGATCTTCTGTACTACTTGATTTGAACTCACTGTGAGGTAAATCCAAATAGTTTGGTAATTTCTTGTGCCTTTAACTGAATCATTTCATGACTTTATTAGGTACATCGCCATTTCCCTTTTCTTGCAGAAAAGAAAGCATGTATTCATCGATTTCTAAATGCCTGAGCTGTTTAGATCCTCTGAAAGCCTTGCACACAGAAACTGCTACTACAGAGTATCTTTCATAAGCAACCAAGAGAAAAATTTGATTCACTAGCTTCAAACTTTCTATCAGCTTCCGTTACTGGTCATTGCAGTTCTAGTCTTTTGTTACACATAACAGTAACAATTTTGAAAAAGGCATTGTAAACATGCCACCGTTCTTTAGTTTTTACATCTGTTCCAGTGTAGTTGCCTATCTATTCCCAATTTGTACTGCAGCACTAACATATCTTTCATTTATGTACTTGTTAAAAACAAGTGAATTTGTCTAAGGTAATAAAAAAACATAATAGTAATAAAAAAAAATAATAATAATAAAAAAATAAATAAATAAAAAAAAGCAGGTGCAAAGCTAATCCCATTTCAATGTTGAACACACTGTGAAACCAGTAAATATAAAATACAGAATACTTGAAAAGTAATATAAATAAATTCAGAGAAAAGGAACTACAAATGCAATATGCTGAAACCACTGATTCTGGGAATGTCAAAATATGAATCTCTTGTGATACAGTATAGCCAAAATCAGTTGCATTAGAATACTAAGACGTCATTCAAAATTCTTGCAACACGATCAGAACAACTCAGAGTGAGCAAACTTTATTTTTCAACATTGTATACATTAATTTAAAAATGTTCATTTACTATTTTTTTTTTTTGATAAATGGGAAGTCTCTAATAATGTTAAAAATTAGGTAATTAATTTGAATCCGTGCTGCCATCTAACAGAGTCCTAATGAAAATGAAAATTAGGTATTTTCATTGGGACTCTGCTAGGTGGAAACTCTGATTCAAATTAAGCTTGTATTGATGTAACAATACAAGCTTAATTTGAAACAATAAATTGAAACTAATTCGTTGTCATGGCAGAGCATTACTGCTCAGTCATACCAACAAAAGGGGAAAAAAAGAAATTATTTCACTTCCATAAATAGAACAGTGGTATGCCCAATTAAAGAAACCTTTTATAAACACAGAATACAGAATTGTTTTAAACCTACGAGAAAGTTACATGCAGTTTTAAGCAAACAGTGTGATCATAATTCATTTCAAATAAACAATCTAGTTTACAATATTTTGTGCATGGATTGTTATTCTTCATATCAGGGTTCAACACTAATTTAGAACAAAAGTTTAAGAAGCGTTCTGCATCAATTCTAGTTTTACTCTCTGCAGTGTCTGAATTAGCATATCATGCAATTACTGAAGGGCACACCTTTTTTCTTAATGAAGCTAAACTCCTCAGTATTCAACACAATTATACAAAATTACTCACAGCCCTTGAGATGAAACTTCATGGAAACTCGATTAGCGTTTAGCGCAGTTTTCTCATTTCGGACTTTAGGTCGTTCATATGCAAGCTCAAGGGAAGTAGTTATTCTCTGCTTTTTTTTTTAAATATCGCACACATTATTGCTCCTATACTATTGTGAACATGACACTCGAGTCAAAAGAACTTTGTCAGCTGGAAGGATAGTGTATTTTATTCGCAATTTTATCTGCTCTTTATATTTTATGATGCCAATGTCTTTTTTTGCACACTCGTATTTTGGATGATTTATTGTAGTTCCGAGTGTTGGGATTGGAGTCTTCAATTGTTGATACTGTATATTTTGAACCATCTGCTTTCTTTCAAGTGCTGAAAAATTCATTTAAGTAATTTATAAAATTTTAGTTTTGACAATATAGTGAGTATTAGAATACAAGGGTTTCATAAGAAAATACTGAGGTAAGCTTCTTCATTCAGTTTAATAAAAAAAACCATGTACGGCAATAAAGTTCCCAGACTAGTACAATAAAAAACACAAAATTAAGGAGCCCAAAAATGGTTTTATTTTTATTCAAAGTACCACCAACTGATTGAATGCATTTATTATACTATTCTAGAAGTTTCTGAAAATAGTCAGCAAGGTATCCAAAGGGATGATGGTCAGTTCAGCAATTACATTTTTCTTTATGTCCTCAAAACAACCTGAAACCTCCTTCCCTTGAGGGCAGTTTTCACCTTAGGAAAGAAGTTTGCCAGTACTCAATTGGGAGAGTAGCGTGGGTAGTTGATATCTATGATGCCACATTTCGTCAGAAATGTCTTCAAAAGTTCGGAATGGACAGGAGCATTGTCGTGCAACAAGAACCAGCTGCCTTTCTCTCAAAATTGCAGCTCACCTAGGAAATGCACTTCAACACTCTTTGAGGCACCTGTATGTAGAATGCAGCACAGACTCGGTCCACTTCAGATACATATTGCTTGTGAGTCACAACCTGTTAAACAGGATGTGATTTGCAAGAAATTTTTGTTAGAGAAAGGGCCTTGGGCATTGGAATTAAACATACTAAAACATTACTGCCTCAACTGACAACTAATAAAATAAAATAAAAACCAAAAGTTTATTGAAACAAAAAAATATATAATTAAAAATTAGGATGTGTTAAAAATGTACCTAAAATGAATTAATTAAAAACATTAAAATAAAAAGTTGAATTAAAAACATAAAATTATGTAAAGGGGCAAGTAGCTTTTGAGATGAAGAACCCCTTTGTCGACTTACTGAAGCCTGCAACAGCAGGTCAGCAGATTTTTTCTAGTTTAAATCAAAATTTGACATTATTTGGTTGCTCCAACTGCAAAAACCTTAACACAGAACATTAAGGCTATTAATGAAACTTGTTATTACTTTCAACCTGTCAGCACACCAGACAATCTCTGTATCACCATATATTGAAGGAAGTATGAACTACAATATACCACTTCCATTTACTTTCAAACAAATAGGACACGACTGCAATAGCACCAGTAGGGTGAATTTGAGATTTGTACAAAGTGAGTAGGTATTTAGAAGAAAGTAACGCTGAGAGCGAAAGAGAAAATCCAGTTCTTTTTGATGCGGAGGAAGGGATATTATGATGCATATGCCAAGAGGGATTAGAAATCAGGGTAATCCCTAATAGAGATATGTGATCTTGTCTAGAAATCTGAGTGTCATTGTAGATAAACATAGGAGCAGAAGAATTCTTTTTGCAAGATATAAGACAGGACTAAGTGTAGAAGAACTGAAATTATCTAACTGATCTTTGTTCCACTGGAGAAATACCTGGAGATTGACATTTAATAGTGAATGAACATCTGAGAAGTTAAATATCTGGGAAGTAGTGAATATCTGAGAAATTAAAGATCTCTGAGCAGGGCAAGATTTCTCAAACTGGAAGATGGAATGCCATGTGCTATCATCAATAAAATTATGGATAGGATTTCCAGTCAATGGAAGACGGTCATTAATATAGAAGAGGAAATGAGTGGGAGAAAGAACTGCACCTCAGGGAACAACCACCTACCATCACCTGCAGTGAGGGTCACAGAGAAAACTGGATATGGAATTACAGAAACCAGTCTGCAATCCATAAGATGGAAGCTTATTTAGAAGACCTTTCTACCAAACATGATCAAAAGCCTTTGAAATGTCAAGAATTCTGAAATGCTTCAGTTCCTGCAAACTTTGAGTTTGTCCACAGACGGTTAACATAAGCTAGTATATTGCCAGTGGATTGTCAATAAAGGAATTCACATTGGCAATCATTGATGAGAAAGGTTTAAAGACAGTTCAGGAGTTAATGGCTTTCTCCATTACTTTAAAAAAGAGTAGAAGTACATGCAATGAGATAATAACTGGATGGAAGGGATTTATCACATTGTTTAGAAACTAGCTGGATGTGAGCAAATTTCCAAGCAGAAGGAAAAACACTAGTACAATAAGAAATTGCAAAAAGGCAACATAGAACAGGAGTAAGCTCAGGTGCACAGCTTTTGAGAACAAGTGGAGAAATACTATAAGGACCCAGATCTCTCTTAGCATGAAGATATTTCAAAATTCTTCTGACATCCTATTGACAAAAGAGTACAGGAGGCATTGAGAGGAGTATATGGGGAATGGTAGGAGGTAGTTTACCAAGTTCGTCAATATAAGAGTTAGAGAAGTATGATGCATGCAGTTCAGCTTTACCTTCAGTTGAGGTGGAAATGGAACCATCAAGTTTTAACATAAGTGGGAGCACGGATGGGGAAAAAGTTGTGGCTTACCAATAGCTTTGGCAAGAGATGAGAATGCTAGACTATTGTTGTTTTGGTGTACAAAGAAAGGACAAGATTTTAAGGTGGAGTGTAGAATAAAGGATTTATCCCTGCAAGAATAACTTCTTTGACAGAGAAAACATTTGACAGATTTAAAACTGTAATTCAACAAATGAAATGAAGAATAGATATCTTGCAGATCATCCCACTTCACATTCTAGTAATACAAGACAACATGAGGCTGAGAAGAGACACAGCCATGAGAGACAGGCTTCATTAGAGAGGAGACCACCGCCAAATCTGAGGTGCCTCGAGGAACACTCACCTTGTCCATATATTTGGAAGTTTGGATTGTTGGCTGTGGGGTTAGGATCGTCGGGTATTCTGGTTAAGTAAATGAGCAATCTGTGGGAGATCATTAGTAATTGCAAAAGCCTCAGCATCTTGATCAGCTGGATCTGTGTGACTAGAAAATGAAAGCCAACTGGAGTTTTTAACGTTAAAATCACCAAGGAAAATTACCTCACTGTTAGGAAAGTCGGAATGGAAAAAGGTCAAGTTTTAAAGAAAGGAAGTCAGAATTCCAAGTGATTAGTGGAGTTGGGAGAACAATAGAGGCAATAAATGAATTTGACTGAATGGGATAGAGAAAAATATTTTAAGCCAGAAAAGATCAAAAAGAGGAGATTCAAATTACTGTCTCTGACAGGGAACATCAGAGCAGACATATGCAAAACTACCATCTTTGAAGCAAAAGGAATTGTACAGCAAATAACTGAGATAAGCAGTGATTGAATCAACCAATAATCAGGATTCTGTCAGAAAAGTGGGGCTTGGCAGATTGTAAGCAGAAATGATATAACTGAGATTGGAACCGAGACCACATATTTGTGAAATAAACGAGGAAGTGTTTCAGAAGTTTAGATCTTTACACAGATAAGTTTATTCTATTAGTTTGACTATTCATGATGAATTCAACAGTAAGAAAAGGCAGAAAGGAGCTGTACCCTCAAAATGTAAGGAAGATTGGATCTAGTTATGATGCCCATCATAACCTGAAAAGACTTAAAACTTGGGTTTCACTTCACCACTTCAAGCTTCCAATAAGCAAAATGGTGGTAATGCACTGGTTGATGAGTTATCTACCACCTAGTATTGCCTAGTAACGCAGAGAAGCGGCATTCTGTGTGGTGTTGGTACCACACCTCGATCACTGCTTACATTGGTTCTCACATGGGTAGTTACCTACAAGTATAATAGGTGCCATATTTCAGGACTTGCACACGGGGATTATATCCAGGGTTACTAAAGCCTCTGCTTGCACCTTAACCATTGTTAAGGTGAAAGCAGAGGCAAGTTATTACACAAAAAGCAAAAATGTAGGATCAGGTATGAAATGCCAATAAGCTTTTTTCAATTATTCTTGAGAAAAAGAGTAAGCGCTGCTCTCATTAATCAAAGAGATATCACATTTGTTTGAGTTTCCCTGCTCCATATCCTAACCATAGTGAATCATGTTATCGGCCATGCACAGCAGGTGTTTCTGATTCATCAGTATAGTATCTGCATGCTCCTACATATTTATAATTGGAAATTTAAAAAAGTCACTTTTTTTTTATATTGCATCTATTAATTATTTTGTGTATTGCATCTGCTAACAAAAATTTAGCTATTGGAAGCCACAGTGGAAACTGTGGCTTCCAATTTTCTGTATTTATAAATGATAGTCATCCAGTTTTCTGTATTTATAAATGATACTGATGATGGTATATCAAGCTTGATGTCTAAGTTTGCAGATGATACGAAAATTGGCAGGGTTGTTAAGGACACTAATGACAGTACGCTGCTGCAACAGGATCTAGAAAAGTTGAGCAGATGGGCTGAGAGTTGGCAAATGAAGTTTAATATTGACAAAATGTAAAGTATGGGAAGCAGCAACCCCAGAGTGACATATCAACTCTGTGGTACTAAACTGACAGTGGTAGAGAACGAGAAGGACCTGGGGTAATTGTGCAGGCAGATATGAAGTTTTCTGAGCAGTGCAGATGGTCTGCAAGAGTAGCTCATAGTGTCTTTTCAATGATATACAGGAATTTTTCTAGCAGGGATAAGGAGGTGATTATCCCCTTATATAAAGCAATGGTCAGGCCACACCTTGAGTACTGTATACAGGTCTGGAGGCCTCATTTTAAGAAGGATGTAGAGCTGTTGGAATGAGCACAGAGAAGGGCAACAAGATTAGTGAATGGAACAAAGGGTTGCTCTTATGAAGAAAGGCTTAAATTTTGCAAATTACAGTGTCTGGAGACTAGGCACCTGCAAGGTGATCTGATTGAGGTGTACAAAGCCTTGAATGGTTTGAGCATGCTCAATGCTGATGGAATTCTTCCTCTTGCTAAGAATAATCATTTGAGAGGGCATAAATTCAAATTGAGGAACGATAGATGTGCAGAAGTTTGCCTTTAGCCAGCGGGTGGTTGGTTGTTGGAACAGACTGCCATCCTTTGTTGTGGAAGTTGATAGCCTAAATAAATTTAAGGGTGAGCTGGACAGGTACTTGGAATGAACGGAGGGGTGAAATGGGAGTTGTTTTTTTTTTTTTTTTTTTTTTTTTGGCTGATGCTGCATAAGCTTGCTTTCTTGCATCATATTATGCCTTTGCTAATGCTAAACTGGAAAAACTGGTGTCAAAGTGGCAACACCCCATTTACACTGGATAAAAAAGTTGGCATTTATTATAATTTTTTTTTTTTAAACAATACCAGTACACCACCTTTTTGGTGTTATAAACTTTCAAAAGCTTGTGTCAAACATACTTTGAAATACTACTAATAATGGACTGTTTTTTGAAATAAGTATTTAATATTTTCTTGATATGTATTTGACATTCTGAGCTCCAGACAAGGGTTAAATTATTTATTTTGTAATGTCATCCTTTAACATTATAATGGATACAACTATGATTAACATTTTTTTTTTTTTTTGCATTGCAAAATAATTTTTTAAACAAAAGTACCTTAGTACACACTGTGCCTGAGTGTGTGTAGCTCGTGTTGAGCATAACTCACTAGAAGTGCACAGAGCATTTTGCAAGCCTTGGAATAATGTAAAATTTACATATAAGAATAGAAACTATTTCTGTGCATTCTCATACATAAAATATTTCTTGGTATTTAGCATTTTTAACCTAAAATATTTCTTGGTAATTAGCATGGTAATTTTTTTATGCTCTGCATTAAAAATGCAAATTATTTAATGCATTAGGCTTGACAAGAAACAAGCAATATTAAAAACAGAATAAATACTAATAGAATAAATGAAACACTCAAGTGTATCAGATGTATTTCTGCTAGCTTCCTCAATGGACTAATAACTAGAGCATTTGCTGCTCGTACAAAAATATCAAAGAACAAAGATATTACAGAAAATCAGTTAATGGAGTATGCATCAATTCCCCCAATAGTTCATGGGACGGTAAAGCAGGATACTAAAACTAGGGATGACTGTCTCTTTCTGTTATATGGCTGAGACTTACAAAGGAGTGGCTTTTAATAGAAATTGACACCACTGAAAGTTTCACTGATGAGGGACAATTTCAGGGAATGAGGGGGATCCTTGAATTGGAAGTTTCCTGATGAGGTGATCTGTTGCTGTGAGTTGAGTTCTGGGGGGGGGGGGACAACTACCTAGGATGCATCCAAGTATGGAATTAGTGCCAAAAGATTTAGGGCTTGTTTACACCTTTGCCAAACAAGTAATCCAATCCAGTTTGGATTTTCAGTTGAGTAGAGTGTTTGCAATGTTCTATCTCTAGTCAGCCAGTGTTGAAAAAAATTCTGTATTGCAATGGCATTCATCTTAAAATTCCTATAGTACAGGCAGTTTTGAATATTTTTTAGAAAATATTATTAGTAACAATGAGGGTATTTTTATAGTTTTTGGTAGCTGCTCACTCTTAAAAATCATGACCTACCTTCTTCACTCTTTGTGCCAAAACTAAGACTGCCTTCTTCTGTACTGACCTGCTGAAAGGTAATTACTCCTTGTTCCTCATCTGGAAGATCTGGGGAATTACAGCCAAGTGGAGGCTTCCTAGACTGGATTTTATCAGGTGATACAGAATTTAGATTAAGCTTCTGGGCTTTACGTGCCTTCTTCTCGGCTTCTGCAGCTTCTTGAGCTTCTTTTACTGCAGCAATCAACACCTGTCGTTTCCTTTCTTCCAATTCCTATTTAAGAAATAGGAATAATAAATCATTAAAATGACAAAAGGCTTTAAAATAATTCTTCTTTAATTATGAAAATCTTAATTTGGCCAAATTCTGATAATCAGAATATAGTAGAAAGCTCAGTAAAATTAGAAAGTTTCCATTAGTCATTCTTTAAATAGGAATATTTCTGAGTTATTTATCGAAATATAGTAAATATCATTCAACTTAAATGTTTACATGATTAACATTAATAGTGCATACTATTATTTGGAACAACTGAAACTGGTACGTACAGTACATGCCACATATTGTGAGCAAGGATAACGTTATAATTTCATGAGGTCCCAATCAGACATATACTAATACACAGAATAATGCCCTTTATTGTAATCAGTGCTTCAGTTTATATTACTACTTTTTTTTCCTTATCACAGTTCACAAGTGTTCAATGGAAGTGATTACGCAATTCTCTGATTTGTTCTTGGGCTATGAAACATTGTGTGGCTAGTTACCGATATTGCTTTATACAGTATGGTTGTTGGTGTTGTTGCCCCATATAAAAGTACTGTATCTGTACTCCTACCAATCTGACTTTTACAGTAGAGCATTAACGCTTTTCCAATTTTTGATTTTAATATTTTCATCGTTTTTAATGGCTTGTATGGATTTACATAAACATTTTGACAGTTTCATTTTTATTGATGACTTTCTTGAAGAAATAGTATTTTTCATTCCCCCCAATTTATTAAGTACAGCAGCCCCCTAGCCAAAATATTCTAGCAAATCTGCCATATATACAGACATGGTACAGTATACAAATATTAACAATATCAATCAATTATTACTTCAATTCAATCATGACAAGTCAACTACTCTGTGCAATGGTCATCCCCTCAGTTACAGCACGAGCTAAACAAGCATGCTACAACAGAAACCGATGAAGAGACTGTCCACAGATGAGCATCACATCCTAGAGACTGATCATCACCAGTAATCTTCAAAAGATAAACAAGCAGTTCAAGGAGCAGCCATCCACCAGCAGTCAGAGAGCTCAACAGAAGTTACTCATATTAACCAGCAAAACTAAGATGGAAGAATTGTTATTGCAAGATCAAACCCATGAAAAACAACAACTAAGGCTTCTTGCCAACTGAGTTGGCAGGAACAGAAGTGGACACAATATCAATCAATGAAGGAAACAGAGTACCAACATCCTGTCCACCTCGGCAAAGAAATTTATCTGCTCCTATATAAAAAATAACATACTATTCCATGTAAATAAAAGTGTACAGTCCACCAATTCATCCATTATTCAATCTTAACTCTTCCAATTGCAAAAGAATATCCCTTCTCACAAAAACTGAATTTGAAAATTTTGAAAGGCAATAAAATTTTCCCTTGTTTTCATTAGCAATGGCTCAATTCCATCCACCAGACAAGTTACATTATCAACATTATTTAGCAAATCAAAATGCAAATCAGCATATACCAAACAATTAAAAACAACATGTTTCCAGATCACCACATGTACAGTTATATCTTTCTACAATTCCAAGAGACTATTAGTTTAGCAAAAAATGATTCGTGACCTGTTAATAAAAATGTACAACATAGATTAATATAATTTACGCCATTAACATAAGGGAAAAATTTGAATGCTATTCTACCTTTTTCAAAACACTTCCATCTGCTTTGCCATTTTTGTAAAAGGAGCTCCCAAATCCTCTTCTTTTTGTTTCTTAAGTCATTTAAAAGAGTTAATTTTGATGCCCAGCAACTCAAATTTTATACCTCTTCTCAAATAAAAGAACAAGCTTCTAAATACTAACTGTAAATCGAGTGGCATCTTGCCAGCTAACAGTTGCAAAACTTCTGTGGAAATAGTTCTGCAGGCCATAACCACTTTGAGTAATGTAACTATGTACAGAATAGAGCTTTCTGGTGTTGCTTGCTTTGATTGCATGGCCAACCCAGATTGATGCACCATACATAACAATCAGCAGAAAAATACAATCATAAATCAAATGGAATGCTTTCCCCTTTATCTCCCATTCCATCCACATTATTCTTGAGATCATTGCAATAAATCTCTTCACCTTCTCTGATATATAATTAATATGTAAGATAAAGTTCAAGCCACTAGAAATACATATTCCCAAGTATTTAATCATTAATATCTGCTGTAAGGAAATAACCATTCACTCTTACGAGAAGAGGTCTACTAAGAGCAAATTTATCCTTCAACATCGTTGTTGTTGTTATTTGGTTTTTAGGAGCATTAGCAACTAAGGCCATATTGCTCCGGGGATATGCGGTGGTCATTCCCTGGCCTTTCTGCATCCTCCGTATTTGGTGGCTCACAGGCTCAAACTCTGGTCTAATCAAGAAGCGTGTGCTACGCACTGCTGCTCCTGCCCACCTGGCTACGGATGCGCCCTTCAACATCGTGATTTTAGTTTTGGATGTAGAGATTGTCAGCCTAGGTAAATTACACCATTTGCATAATGCTTTCAATATGCAATCAGATCTCATTTCAAGCTCCTTTCTGGAGTTTCCATGAACCACAGGTATTACCATATCATCTGCATAAGCTATTGTGTGCAGGTGGTCAAATTCTCTTGAGCCAATCTTCCAAAATCAAGTTCCACATTAAAGGGCCAAAGACAAATCCCTGCGGGCAGCCTTAAGTCATACGACGCATAATTTATCCAAAATTCAACTTAACTGTTACTGTGCGATCCCTAAGGTAATCTTTAATTATAGAGAAAATATTAAAAGAATATTTAGCTATGCACAACATCATCAATACACTGTCCCAAATAATGGAATCAAAGCCACCAGCAAAGTCTACAAAAATTCTCAAGGTATATTTACAATTGGATTCCCAAACATTACGAACTAAAGGGTGAAGCACATCCTCAGTACCTACACCAGGAGTGAAACCATATTGTTTGTTAGAAAGGCCAATATTACTTCTCTGGTAGATAGTAATCAGCATGGCTAAAATCTTCTCATAAACTTTACCAAGACCAGGGAGCAATGCAATAGGACCATATGAAGCAGGTGAACTGGTTGGAGATTTTAAGATAATCTTGAGCAGTGCATGCTTCGAGAGAGACAGAATACACCATCTCTTAAACAGTTATTAAAAACTTGTAACAATTCATTCGAATAAAAATTAGAGAACTTTTTGATTACCTCTCCCTCCAGTAGTTCCATACCTGGACATTTGTTATTTTTAATGATTTAACAACGGTGAGAAGTTCATCATGGGTAAAGGATAATTCTTCAATGTCATTACCATACGACTCATTCAACGCATGCATATGACGATTTCTAGATTAATACATAGGTTATCAGCCACATTATCACTACCTATAAGGTGATCTAAGATTACACTTATGGAATCTTCCCAATTACACGTCTCAGTGCAGCCCTTGCCAATAGCATATATAACATCAGCAGCTGCTCTGAATTTGCCAGTACAAGCTTTAAAAACCAATCCCTAAGGGACATTATTTCCTGCTGTTTTCACCAATGTTTTCCAGCAGTCATATTTTTGTTTAGCAATAGCATGGACATACTTGTTACAAAGATTTTGATAGTCTTTCTTTAATCAAACAACTTCCAAGCCACTTTCCCTATGTTTGCTCTTCTGGAATTGCTTCCTAGCCTTATTAACCTGTTTTTTTTTTTCAATAGAGTAAGCTGAAGTGTCCACCACTGAACCAGTCTATGTTTTATGTTTCCATTTCATAGCAGCTACACAGGCATCATAGATGACTTTTTGCAAAAACTCCAGAGTTCTCACCTGTCCTGTTAGGTAACTCAGAGACCACGATCATGGCCCACTGAAGACTTTTCTCAAAGTTATCTCAGTATGCATACTTAATAGCAAAGCGTCGTAATTGAATAAAGCCAACTCTGCTTTCCCCATCTGTATTGATTTCATAAAATATCGTACATGATCAATCAATACCCAGTCAGATTTGACTTTTCATCCACAGACAAATCTAGTGCCAATGGAGTTAGTAAGAGTTAGGTCAATGTTTGATTCACCATTTACTCTCCAAAAGATGGACTCCTTCCCAGGTTGACTGTGAACCATAAGTTTATGCACTGCTGTCATATCATATCATCTAAAGCTTTCCCTCTATCATCAGTAGTGCCACTGAACCAAAGTGAACTCTTGGCATTAGAATCAATTGCAAACAATACAGGCAAATTTCCTAGCTTATCAAGAACACTACCAATATAAACTAAATATGGCCAAATGTCAGAGTTGTATTAAAATACATTGAAACAAATACAGACTGAATGTTAACACAAACCACATGACTACATAAGGATTCAATTTTGGTTACTACTGAATCGGAATTAAAAACAATTATTGTAGTTCTCACGTCTCGACAAGGATTATATATGACCCTACAGAAAGGGAGATAACCAACTATCTTATCATTCACATAAGGTTCTTGGATATAAGCAACATTGATATTTTCTTGTTGACATACAATTTTAATTTCATCTACAACAAGATTGAGAGAATGCTGCGCATTCGCATTCAGCTGCATTATTTTCAAACTTTTAAATGAACTTATATTGTACGTGTACTGATTTGAGTTACAGTAATTTGGACGAAAGGAATCAACTGTACACAGTTTAATTAGTTTAAACACTCTTTGATATTCTGGACACTTTGTCACAAAAGAATGTGTCTCCCACATGGTTTCTAGTAATACAGTTGGAATATACAGCCTCTTTGTTAGTGTCTTTGCAATTTTTATACATATGGACTTTCCCAGCACAATGGCTACATATAGGATCTTGTCGTCTAGGGTTTTGGCAGTATGCCCAAAACCCTAGCATACAGTCACAAGCTAGAAATCGTTTAACCTGTATGACATCAGTCCAACAAATAAACAAACAAACACTGCTGTTACATTACAAAAACATTCTAATTCTTTACCTCCAAAATCCGGTTATTACCAGCATCACTCCTGTTCCTACTTATGAAGCGAACAGTGACCTCGGAAACCACCTCCTCTTTCGTCAGTCCCAAATGCAAAAGATTTTTCTCATGAACGTCATGTAGAAGATCATCCTTCTGTATTTCCTTACTAACATCATACACAATTAACTTCATTCCAGGTCTTTTGGAAAATCCAAAAGCTAATCCAAGACATGTCAACTGTTCACATTTTTTTAAAATTTCTTCTGTCTTTTTTAGTTTGTGTCTCTAAAAAACAATGCTACAATCAAATACCTTTCTTACCTTCCGTATCCTGACCCCTCTCAACGAGTTTCTCATTTCCTTACCCACAGCAATTCGGACATCTTCACTACTTTTGAGTACAGAGTTGTCGTTAGCTTGAATTAATAAAACATGTTCATCATCATATGATCTAGCCATTTCATCACATGAGGAACTCCCTTTTAAGCCAGTATCCTTCATAGCAGAACCCACGTCACTCTTAACTACATCACTATAAAGTTTTAGATTTTGTCAGTTATCGATATCTTGCCCATAATTCTGAGAGAATTCATGCATACACTGTATCTGTTCCTTAAGAAGATCCCATCTAGACAGTATCACTGTGATTGAACTTTGATTGATACCACTCTCCTTGGCAAAAAGGAAATCTTCCAAATTTTTGTGTAATTTAAATGTTTATTTATATTTCTGCAAAGCTGTCAGTATTATCAACTCCAAAATCGCCATCTGTGTGAGACAGTTTCTCTCCCCAAAAGAAGTCACTTTTTTGGACAACAGGATTAAAATTCATGTTTTTCTTCCTAATTTCTTTTGAACACAACAATACTTGCTTCAGTGGCATTTCCTATCTCAATTTTAGTTGAAGAATTTTTATTTTCCTTGGCCAAATCCATATCACTCTGAATATTTCTCTTAACTTTACATAATTCTTTATCCCACTCATTCTTAGGCATATTGATCTTGACTTTCCTCCTATTATTTCATCTTAAAATGGGAGACCTACTGCACGATGAACACAGTGATCCAACTTAACTTTCTTCCCCACCATAGCATATCTGCCTTTGACGACATATTTTGATTGAATTCACGAGATCTACGTGGTGTCAAAAGTGCAATGTCCTTATCATACCTATTATCCTCAACTATCCAATTCTGCTAACATGATAACGTTATCCGAGAGAACCACCTCCCATTCTAACATCTCACCTACACCTCCAGAGATTGAAGACTCGGAAGATTCTTTGCTTTGACTCAGTGATAATTTACCTCAAGATATACTTGGATCTTGAAATTCCAACTAACATGAAGAATTCCAATTCTTCCTTAATTTATGTTTGAAATTTGCAGACTTAATGACCTCTGCCAACAGTGAGACTACACTCCTTAGCACCATTTTCAAGATTCATAGAACCTGCAACCTCTTTCAATTCAACACCACAATTTTTTTTTTTTTTTTTTCACTTTTTTTTTTTTTTTATTATTATTATGATATTATATCACCACAGGAATTTCCAAAAGAGGACACAGAATTAATATAGATGCTGCTACATAAACATATAGAGGACGTTAATAACTGTATAGAGGTACTACCAGCCTTCTTCCTTCATTAACAATGGCTGTACAGGCCTTTACTAAATAAAGTGCAAATTATTTAAAATTCTATATCTTTTCTGATAAGATATTTTGTCCCAAACTGAGATACAACTAATCAGCCAGATATACCCTTTCACCTAGTTAAAGTCCTCTTCCTCCATATGTTGCAGATTTTAAAAAGTAGCTCTTCAAATTCTGAAGTACTAGTGCTATGCTAAAGCATAGGCAGCTGGAACTGACAGTCAGAATAGAGAATGTTCTAACTGCCAAAATAGACTTATCGTAAATCTAGCTTTAATACCTTTCTCTGATTACAAACCTGATAGACCTTATCAGACTATACCTGTGTATCACATGTGGACATGGGTATATGTAATGGGTGGCACCTAGAAGTCTGTTCAATTCCGCCTCGTTTCTCTGTGAAGAACAGTATCATTAGAAATGGGCCAGATATGCGAGTGATGTAGGTTTGTGTGTATTATGTGTGTGTTCTGTTCTGGACTCTTGGCTACCCAGAAGCATCTGTCACCTGGACAGATGATTCTGAGTACTCGTCCACACCACGGGAAGGTGGGCCAGTCCCTTTGAGATCTACTGTCTCAAAGAGAGACTAATCCACCTAGAGTTGCCAGGATTCTCTGGAGGCCCATTCCAGAGGGAGGGGGGAAAGGGAAGGGAAAAACCACCCATGGTGCAGGTTATGAAGAGAGAAAAAAAACAAAAAAAAAAAAAAAACGAATAAATAAATAATAAAAAAAATAATGAACAAAAAAATAATAAAATAAATAAATAATAATAAAATAAAAATAATAATACAACAGTAGATAATAATAAAAAAGGGAAAAAAAGGAACTAGTACTGATAAAAAACAAAAGGATAATTAATAAAAATAGACAACTTTCAATAAGGCCATATCTAAATGGCAGATTATGCAGGGGGAAAAATTATTTTATTATTTAAATAAGTAGCAGTTTAACCTGCAGTGCTCAAGGAGTATCTCTAATGTGATCCTACTGCTTACAGGCTAAGAAAAAATATCAGTAATTCAAAGGGGTTGTCCTAGGACTCCACTGAATACCTATTGGAACACATTAGGGCCTTCCCATGCAATACTTTAATCCTCTCTCTCTAGTTGGCATCATGTAAAATTACACCTTTTATGTGGGGAAAATAAAAATAACTTATTATGTGGCATTACCAAACAGTATCAAGAGTTTAGAATTAGGGATATAGATTAAATATATCTGCTTCTTTTGTCAAATGGTAATTTTTTTTATACAAACAAAAACCAATGGCAGATTTCCACCCCATGAAGGAATAAGAGAAATACAAATAATCTGGGAACTCATGACAAAGCATATGATGAGTTCCCAGATTAAAAATTTGAATTTTTGTGCTTCATGTAGGAAATCTTGCCTTTAAATGTATGAATAAAATTAGAAATTAAGTGATCTAGCATTGTATACGCAGCCACTACAAGAAATAAATTAAAAAATTATAATCTCTATGGAAAATTACACTGCAGAATCCACAATCTGTCTCAATTGAAATGGAGATGACATAACCACAAACAAATAAGAAGTAACATCATTTAGCTGGAATATGGCACAATTTCCTTTTTGCAAAGTAAAATGGTAGCCAAAATGAAAATATTGCATTTTGTATAAAAGTTGTATTTTGTGGTCACAGGCAATGGTATAGCAGTTTTGCTAACAGGAGGCAAAATTAGGTAAGGAAATAAAATGGAAATATACATTCCTGCCCTTGTATACAATAATAGCCCAGAACTGCTCAAGCCATTACTAATACAGACAGAAGAGCATTTCCCATCTGTGCTAGTAATGACCCTGGACATTATAGATATGTACCAGTAAGAAGTTGCATGTATACAAAAATATTAATAATATTAATAATCTTAAAACATTAATAATATATATATATTTATATACAGCAGACTCTTGATTTACCAGGATCAGATTAACCGGGACACTTCAACGCTCCAAATAAAAAAAAAATAATAAAATAAACCAGAAATCATAAAATTCAAGTAATAACTAGAATAGGTATAAATAGATGTTTTGAGTTGTAAATAAGCCACAAGAAGTGGCATTATAATAGATTAACGTCTATTATCTTGCAAAGCCCACTGTCTTCACACTCACTGCTTAAAAAAGAGAGAGAGAGAGAGAGAGAGAGAGAGAGAGAGAGAGAGAGAGAGAGAGAGAGAGAGAGAGAGAGAGAGAGAGAGAGAGAGAGAGAACAAATGTTTAGTTTGTTTTAGCATGTCACGTCGATTGTTGGATTCCGTTGCACTGCAAAAAGAAAAATTTTGTTTCGTTATTTATGTCAGGGATTCAAATTTTTTTTTTTTTTTTTTATAAAAATCGCGAAAATGATGGGTAAAAACAAGAGTTGTGCTTTCAATTAAACAAAAACTTGAAATTATTCAAAAGTTTGAAAACAGTGCATCCATTAAATCTTTAAAGAACCATTATAGTGTTGGTGACCGAACCATACATGACATTGTAAAAAATAAAAGGAAGCTATTAGATTTAAAATCTAATAGCTTCCCTTTAAAATCTAATAGCTAAAGTGCATGTCCAATATGATGGACATGCACTTTAGCTATTATATGATGGACATGCACTACTCGCAAGTTTATTCGTTTTTTTATCTATCGGCATACTTTTTATGTAGGGTGCTGAACATTTTTTGATACAGTAAGTCCCCAACTTACGTTGTTGTTATTTGGTTTTTAGGAGCATTAGCAACTAAGATCATATTGCTCCGGGGATATGCGGTGGTCATTCCCTGACCTTTCCACATCCTCCGTATTTGGTGGTCACGGGCTCTAACCCCGGTCTAATCAAGAAGCATGTGCTGCGCACTGCTGCTCCTGCCCACCTGGCTACGGAGGCACCCCCAACTTACGTAACTTCAGACTTATGTTAACTTTTTTTCACTCAATTTTTTTTCTTTTTTAGGATTGTAAAATTTAAAACAGTAAAAAAAAAAAAATAATAATAAAAAAAAAAAATCAATAATGACGATCACAGTACGTACAAATTGCACAGGTAATATACAGAGCAACAAGCTTAAAAATAGGAACAAAGAAAAGAAATTCTAAAAATTTGGTTTTTCTTTTATACGATTGAAGATTTCAGTGAGGGGGACACAGATTTCACCATAACGTAAAAACTCACACAATTCCAGCTATTGGTATTATCACAAATGCAATAAGATTGCATTTACTACCCAATTGCATTTACAGAAGCCCAATAAACTGGAAACTGCAAATTGTTTTATGGCAGTGACCTCCATTTCTGGAGGTCACTACCAAAAAATTATCATTATTATTAGCTATATGGTGCAAGGAAGCTTGAAGCTTATGCTTCACCAGCCAAAAAAAAAAAAAAATTCTGAATTATCCTGAGAGAGAGAGAGAGAAGTAGACAGGAATCACCAAAAAAAGAGAAGAATGATGATATCCAGCTCAGGACCCTGGGTGTGCCAAGCACATACCAGATGTGAGCCCCTAGCAAGATATCTCTTCATAACACTGTTTAAAGCTGCAACACCCTAGATCAATGATGGCTGATGTCATCAACAAATGGAAATGTCGTACTACACACAGGAAATATTGAGGGGGTCAAAAAAATTAATAGAAAGAGATTGAAGGAAACTTGGTAGAATAGTATGCAGATCAGACCTCATCACATACTGTCAACTGGGAGTTCAGGAGCTGATATTAGTATGACAATATGTATGCAGCTGAATAGTATCAGATTTTATGGAAGAGCTGAAACAAAAAACCAAATGTTACAGCATACAATACACAGGGATAACTTTCCAGGTGCAGTCCATCATAACTAATGCCTGGGAAAGCTGTTGTGGAGTGATGAATCAAGGCACGTGGGTTTTCAATTTGATCTTTGGGCTACAATCTGTGTTTGAATCTAGGATATCCAGACAATGTTATTTAACATAGTGTCATCCCAAAACACAACCACCATCTGAGGTGGTTGTGTTTTGGGTTTGGGGCACTGGTTGCCATGCAATGTTCATTATTCCAGGCATTCACAATTCTGGACAATTCTGCTCTTCCCAAAGTGTGATAACAGTATGGGGGGGGGGAGGCCTCTGTTCGAACATGACAATGCACCACACTGTACTGCATAGCAGTACAATGTGGCATACTATCACTGTAGTAACTGTTTTAAAGACACTGGTATGCAAAAGTTTTGTTTGCCTGCCAAGCACATCAACCTTAGCTCCCACAGACCCCACTGGCATATCTGCTTTGGGTAATTTACATGCCCACAGGGCGCCTCCGTAGCCAGGTGGGAAGGAGCAGCAGTGCGTACCACACGCTTCTTGATTAGACAGGGGTTCGAGCCCGTCACCACCAAATACGAAGTATGCGGAAAGGTCAAGGAATGACCACCGCACCGGAGCAATATGGCCTTAGTTGCTAATGCTCCTAAAAACCAAATAACAATAACAATAACATGCCCACAGTCAGTAGAAAAATTAGATGACAATGCTGAAGAAGAAATGGACAAAAATACAGCATTCCTATAATAAAATATTAGTTTAGAGTCTACTGACAAGGATACAGTGTGTAAGTCAAGGTGGGCTGACACATTATTAAATATCATAGCACCAAAAGGTTTTTTTGAAACATGCAGATGTCTAGTTGCTTTTGACAATATGGCACGTGCACACAAAAAAACACATGCACAATTAGTTTTCACTTCCATTTTCAAGTTTAAAAAACCATAAAAGTGCAAATTTTCAAACAGCATCAAAGAGGTTTTGCACAGAAATTGTCATATACAAGGGCTTTTCATACATTATGGAATCTCATCAATTCTGCTTAAATTTACAAAATCAGTATCATTAGAATCTGAAAATTGTGCAGATTAATTAACTGTCCATCATGCATTACAACATCAATTATCTTATCAGTGTCTCAGTTTCTTTCCTTCAGTAATTACAATCAATGAAAGCTAATCACATTTCTTCCAATTCTCTTTTGTGACTTATTATATTCCTTTGGATATTATTTGTTGCCTTGCGCTGGTTGGAGGAATGAATGGACATAATGCAGGATAAAGAGGAAGAAATCCTTCATTGGTTAAAAAATTATTTTCCAGTTTTTATTTATTATTTTACATAGCCTTTTATTTAATTCCAAATCATCTGGATTGGATTACGTTGAAAATAACAAAGAGGAAGACAGTATATCCAGCTGATGACAGACTGCATCAATACAACACCAATAAACATGGATTTCATTTTATCTACCTTTAATAACCATTCTGCCTTTGCCAGATCAGGATTAAAAGCTTCTCCTTTGCATTCAACCAGCCTATAATAATAAACTTTCTATACATTAAAATAATTTTCCTCCTAATGATATTTAAAATTAAAAAAAAAAAAAATTTTAATTTTCTGTTTACACTCCCGCACAACAACAAAGTCAGTAGAGTTTACAGTAAATTGTCAATACAAATATTTATCGTATTTGGTAGTCACAGCCTTTAACCCCGGTCAACTCAAGAAACGCGTGCTATGCGCTCTCGCTCCTGACCACTCGGCTACATCAGGCCTAATCAGTCAATGGGAGAAGAGAGATGCTGGTTACATGGTAATACGTAACAAATAATAAAATATGTAACAGAACCTTGTTTTACTGTGGTAAAACAAGCTTCTGTTAAAGCATGGTCATGCGCTATGTTCATCTAACATGACCACATGGTACCATGCTTGATTCCCATATGTAACGCATTTATGTATTCATAACAGAAGAAGAAACACATGCAATGTCAAAAGCTTCTGTATTTTATTTTACTTTATCAAAAGAAGTGAGCACAGTGAGCAGGGGGCAAAGCCCCCTAGTAATTATTATTACTTTCTCCTTATAGGATTTTTTCCACCACGACAGGTACTTGTATCAAGTGCATGGGGAGGTTGGTTATGTCCAGTTCATATTATGTTCAACGCCATGTTCGTTGAACATGGAGTAGAGTTCCATGTAAGAGTTCTCTGGGAGACCTAATGCTGCCAGCTTCTAATGCAGGCTCTTTGGCACAATGACGGTGGTTGATAGGATGGTCACTACTACTTCCATGTGCCAAATTTCTTTGATTTCCTGATCTTTTCCTTGTAGGTTTTCTGGAGATTCCTAGTGTTTTGCGCCACTGTGTCAATCAGGTAGGCAAGCCTTTTCCTTCTTGTCAGTGGGGGTTATGTCTGGTCTGTTGTGTGGGGTTGTCTTGTCCATTATAATGCTACAGTCCCAGTATAGTTGGTGAGTAGGGGTCTCTGGAATGGCCTGGGGTTCGTACTTGTATGGCACACTTTCTTTGATCAACTGGTATTTTTGTACTAGTTTCTGATGTTTTGTTTCTGGGGCTAGGTGTCATTGTTGACACGTAATTTGTTCCTCCAGGATCTGTGATGTATTCACTGTTGTTCCCGGTGTTGATTACCTGGTTTTGGATAGTGAGAACAAATCCTTCAGCCTTGGGGAGGAGAATCCCACTTGTGAGCCATGTGTTGAAAGCCATCTTATCTAAGTGGTCTTTCCGTCTTGTCTTCGTTTCTTCTGTCTCTGTGAATGGGCTATCCTTGTTGAGGTCGAGTGCTGTTTGTCTGTCTTCCTTAAGGCTTGGTAGATTGGCTCTCTGTTTTCCTGGAGGTAATCCTCAGGTTCTAAATTGCCTTCTGTTGTTCAATGAAATCTGACAAACCCCCTCCCTCCTTTCCAAGCTGTGGTCAGTCACTTGATGGCACGTTGGGTGGTGTTGACAGCTCCTGATCATCATTATCCTGGTCGTTCTCATAATCTACACCAGCTCTGAGTTGGTCCAATCTATGATACCGAAGGAGTATGTTAGTACTGGAACTGCATAGTTGTTCATGGCCTTGACATGTTCTCACCATTCAGTTTTGTTTTTAGCAAGCTGCTCAGTATCTAATATTTCTCAGTCAGGTGGACCTTGATCTCCTTGTGTTCTAACTGTTGAGCCTGTATCATACCCAGATATTTGTATCTCCCTCTGTCATGGCTTCAATCTCTTCACCAGTGTTATTATTACTTTGTTTGGTCCAGGATGGTGTAGGAAGTCTCTTCTGTTCGGCAGAATGATAGGGCAAATTATCCAGTAATATCACGCTACAGGGATCGATTAAAAAATTTGGCACACCATATGTGAATGATGCATCTTTAACAATTATATAGACACGGGAGGAGATACAAAAAAATCAAAGGAATACCAATGGATGCAAGAACCGCTTCCACTATCACAAACTAATTCTTACACTACTTTGAATCACAGTTCCAAAAACAAAATGACATAAAATTAACCATGTTTCGATTCATTGACGACCTGGCTGTTTTCAACTGCAATTTAAACAAAATGCAAAAAGAAATCTATCCTGAAGATACTCACAGTAAAGAAAACTAGTGACAACACCGACATCAATCTTTCTAGCTTTAGATTACACAAGAAGATACAAATAAAAAAGTTGTGGTAAATAATCTATATGATAAAATATGCATTTAATTCTAAATTGCACACCTCTGTCAGTGGGATTATAATATTTTGCATAAAATCCACAGGAATATTATTTCAGCACAATGCATTAGATATGTAGGTAGAGGTAGCCCTTTATTTATGTCGGGTTTAGGTTCCTGGGGGAATAGGCACAAATGTAAAGAACCCTTTATATAATGGAGTCAATCGTAAATCACAGGGTTAGGCACCAAAAATTTTACCTACCACTTTGCATCAATTGTTTTATTTTATTAGCATTCTTCATAGTTGTAGTAATAGTTGATGGAGGCATATTCATAGCCCTACTACACACATTAGGGTGGCTTTCACCAGATCCATCCTCCAAATATTGCACTAGGATTCACTGAATTACTTTTACCAGACATGGCATCTCTTTATTCTATTAAATTAAAAACTTTATAACACAACTGGCATAAATTGCACACAGCTATCACTATTATTATTATTTAATTTATTAATAGCACAATTAACAAAAAATGTTAGCGTAATAAATTTCCAACACATGTAAATAGCGTAAACAACAACCAACTGAATGCTTCACCACATGGACCTTTACCACCCACATCCACAAGTGGCTACTTTGAGGGTGGGAATCTTTCTCATCTCTGATACAGATGTACTAATTGCTGATTGGCTCAGATTGTCCTAAATCACATGAACAGTGCATGATAATACATAGCACAGCATGATGCAGATAAATTTTGTCTGATGATTTTAAACTTTCAATTTTTAAAAAAATTGGGGGAAAAAAATTGCAAAAATAAATAAAAATGGCATTGTGGTTAGTGATCGGCACTATTATGAATGGCACAAATCGGACCAGTGCAAAACGAGGGCTACATGTATTTCTAATACAAAGCATTTAAAAAACTATATCGAAAATTAGTTAGAAACGATATTCCTCCAAATTTCAATTTAAATTTGTAAATTTAATCTAATTATTATTAGATTAAATTATTATTAACCTATGGCTAATTATTATTAACTGTAGTTAATCAACACAGTTTAGTCTCTTTTTATGCCTATACATGGACCATCTGGATACCATAAGTACATTATAGTATTTCAATGTGGTTTATAATAATAGTTTCTGTCACTACAATGCACCATTTACAAAGTATTGAAGCTACTGCCTTTCAGTTTAGATATACAAAATTTTAAATAGAAAAAGTTACCAAATTTAAATAAAATAATTTAGAGAAAAAAAAAAAATTTGCCAAACTTGCACTAAACTGTAATCAAAATACTAGAAGATAAATACTAATCAAAATACTTTATGCTGCCAGGAACCACGGTCATGATGTGACTTTCTTAACAAGATAATCTGTACCTTGGTTTATTAGCATTAGTAGAGGCATTGATGCAAAAAAAGCATGCTTATATAACATCAGATAAAAACAAAACACATTCCCATTTCACCCATCCATTCATTCAAATGCTGCTTTTTTTTTTTTTTTTTTTTTTTGGTCTGGTTCTACCTTGAACTTATTTAAGTTGTTGAACTCCACTATGACAGATGGAAGTGGCAAATTTCTGCACATCTATTCTACAATTGTCCTTCCTCAATTTGAATTTATGTCCCATCAGGTGAGTAATCTGAGCAAGCAGAAGAACCCCAAAAGCATTGCGCTTGCTCAAACCATTCAAGGCCTTATACACCTCAATCAAATCACTTCAAAGGTGCCTAGTCTCCAGAAGCTGCAATTTGCAGAACTTAAGCCTTTCTTGGTAACAGCAACCCTTTGTTTAATTCACCAATCTCGTTGCCCTTCTCTGTACTTGTTACAGCAGCTCTACATCCTTCCTAACATGAGGCCTCCAGACCATTGCCTTATACAAAGGGACAACACCTCCTTATCCCTGCTAGCAAAACTCCTGTATATCATTGACAAGACATCATGAGCTACTCTTGCAGCCTGTCTGCACTTGCAGAAACCTTCATATCTGACTGCAGAATTACCCCCAGGTTCTTTTCATTCTCAACTACCCTGAGTGTAGTACCACACAGTTGGTATGTTATTCAGGGGTTACTGCTACCCATATGCAGTACTTTACATTTGTCAATGTTAAACATCAGTTGGCATTTCTCAGCCCATCTGCTCAATTTTTCTAGATCCTGTTGCAGTAGTGCACTGTAATTACTGTCATTAACAGCCCTGCCAACCTTCATACCATCTGCAAACTTGAACATTAACCCTGATATACCTTCACCAATATCATTGATAAATACAGAAAACAACAAGGGACCCAATACCGAACCCTGGGGGGGGGGACTCTACTAATAATATTAGTCTATGAAGAGCAGTGTCCACTTATTACCCCTCTGTCTTCTCCCACTCAAACATCCCCTTATCCATAGCAGCAACTTGCGCTTAATGCCATACTGCTCTAATTTGCATAGTAGTCTGTGTGAAACAGTATCAAAAGATTTCCTAAAATCCAAGTATATGATACCAAAATTATTTTTTGCATCCAATTTCTTTGTGACCACATCATAGTATCCAATCAAATTTGTCAGACAAGACTTCCCCTTAACAAACCCATGCTGTGTCTGAATTATAACTACCGTCTTGTCTAGATGATCCTGCAATGATTCTTTAACAAGTGACTCCATTATTTACCCTGGAATAGAAGTTAAACTAAGAGGTCTGTAATTATTTTATTTTATTTATTTATTTTTTTTGGTAGTTGTTGGCGCATAGACTTCTGTGGCCATAATGCACCTCCCAAGGTTTTTGCAGTACTTTGATTCAAGCCCGAGGCGGGAATCGAACCCGCAACCTTTGGGTTGCCAGGCAGGCGCTTTACCCACCCGGCTAGCCCGGTCAGCAGTAATTATTTGTGTCGTCCTTTGATCTCCCTTTGTGAATTGGGGACTCATTTGCACATCTCCAGTCCATGGGAACCTCATTCTCCTAACTTTTCTACACTGTTAGTTGTAATTCATTAATCTCATATTATTACATTAATTTTTACTTAACTCGCTATGCATTATATAAAAAAAAAATGCTATTATTTTAAAAATGTTAATTTGCTATTCTCTAAAAGTGTATTTTATTTTATTACCCCCCCCCCACTCTAGGCCACAGCTGCTTAGCACTGGTCAGAGTGCAGGTCCTATATAGAAAGAAAGAATTCAATGTATTCACCATATTTTCATAACTGTTCCACACAATAGCCATACTTTTGTTTTCCCAGTAAAAAAAATTTTGTAGAAAGTCAGGAAAGCCCACGTAGCATTTAACCCACATTACCACATGGTTCTTTACATTGAGGCAGGTGCCCGAGTGTTTCACTGTACTAAAACCGTAAATATTCACCCTTCTGAACCCACAGATTCTAAAAATTCTAAAAAAATAAAAATAAAAAAATTCTTATTACTACAACAGCCAAACCAGTAATATATATATATATATATATATATATATATATATATATATATACACATACATACATACATACATACATATATATATATATATATATACAATCAGTCCTCTTATAACACGTGTTTACACTACATGAATTCGATCATACACGATTTATAAATTGAGGAATGATATCATATATAACACAAACCTAATTCACTTGTGCATGATTCTCCTTTGTGTTTACAAGAAATGGCAGTCAAACGCAGAATCACCCCAACTGAACGCAACATGAAAGGAATGAAGAGAAGATTCTGAAAATGTATTTGTTTTTTATATCAGTGAAGGGGGAAACTCATTTCACCAAAATAACGTAAAAACCAACACAATTCCAGCTATCAGTATTATTGCAAATGCAATTAGATCGAGTTTACTACCAGTTTATAAGATTCCACTTGCAGAAACACAACTGGAAGTTGTTTTTATTGTTTTATGGTAGTAACCCCGAGAAACGTGCTTTAGTAAAATGTGAGCTAGTGAGGTGTTAATAGTGTGTCTCTGCCTTTACGGTGTTGTTTATTCAGTTGCTACACGCGCGCACAGCTATGTTTATGTGTATCAAGCATGCCTCCTCATTTTGTAATTGTGCTTTATTCCCTAAAAATGAGTAAAATACTTATAAGGTGTGAAAAGGAAGCGTCCTGGTGAAGACGCTACAGATTCAGAGAGAAAAAGAAAAGCAATATCGATAGACAGAGGCAGACTGGGTCAAAAATTCTTACCCAGGAAAATTTGTAGCAGCCTCATACTAGCGTTTATTGCCAAAATCACATCAGCCTCCATTGTCTGGCCTCCAGCCAACTAGGGTTCCCCCAGTAAGGCTTATGGCCAGTCCGCCTCTGTCGATAGAGAAAAAATATGAAATTGTGAAATACTTTGAGCGAAATGAAAGACCATGTGATACTGCATGTGTTATAATTGGTAAATAAATTTGATGAATTTGAGGTATTGCTCAAAACATCAAAGGCAGATATTGTTGGGATATCAGAGACGTGGTGTCACACAGATATAAGGAATGCGGAACTGGAATTTGGGGAATACAATGTGTATAGAAAGGATAGACAGGACAGGAGGGGAGGGGAGGAGGGGTTATGCTATTAGTTAAGAAACACAAAGTCCAAGGAAGTGAAGCCAGTCGACATCGATGGACAGGGCAGTGTCGAGTCAGTTTGGTGTGACATAAGCATAGGGAAATCAAAATTGAGAGTAGGAGTGTGCTATAGGCCTAATGACTCTGATGAGTATAATAAGAAACTGTACAGAGAAAAAGAGTGGGCCAGTAAATCAGAGAGTCTTATAATGGGGGATTTTAATTTCCCAGATATTGACTGGAATTTGTGGGTTGGTCACTCGCACACTAGCAAGGCTTTTGTGGATTTATTGGATGATTGTTTTCTACATCAGCATGTTCGTGAGGCAACAAGAGGGAGCAATACTCTTGATCTGATTATCAGTAGTGATTCTTCATGCATTAAGAATCTGCAGATAAATGAACCACTAGGTGGCAGTGATCACAGTGTGTTGAAGTGGGATTTACTCAAGGAGGTAACTACCATCAGAGGTAAAGGGAAGGGTTTTTGTTTTCGTAAAGGCGACTATGATGGTCTGAGACAGTATTTAAATTCTATACAGTGGGACCAACTGATGACGTTACCAACAGCAAACTCAAAATGGGAAGCATTCAAGGAACTAATCTTGGAGGCTACCAGGCTTTACATACCAACTAAGAAATATGTTCAAGGTTTAGGCCTAAATGGTTGTCAGATGAACTAATGAGACATATGGCAGAGAAGAAAAATGCATGGGATACATACAAATTAATGGGTGACATGGAAGCCTATGATAGATATAAGTTGGTCTGTAACCAAGTCACAAAGGAGATTAGGCAGGCAAAGGCAGACTACGAAAAATCCTTGGCAAGGGATGCAAAGAAAAACAGAAAAGAGTTCTTTACATATTTAAACTCAAGAAGGAAAGGGATGAATCAGATTGGTCCACTGGATATTGATGGTTCAACAGTTGAGGATCCTGCTCAGGTGGCTAACAATCTAAACGAGTATTTTGCATCTACATTCACGCATGATGAGTTATTCAGGAAGGAGAATGATGTAGGTAAAGTAAACATTGGCAGTGAGCTGGATGATTTTGTAATAACTGAGAGGAAAGTGGAGGAGAGATTGTTGAGGATAAACATAAAAAAGGCACCTGGGGTGGATGGGATCTATCCAGTTATATTAAAGGAGGCAGCAAAGGAAGTAAGCAAACCCCTAGCCATAATTATGAGAGCTTCTTTGGACTCAGGGGAGGTACCCATAGACTGGAGATGTGCAAATGTAACCCCAATTCACAAAGGAGGATCAAAGGCTGACACAAGTAATTATAGACCTGTTAGTTTAACTTCTGTTCCAGGTAAATTAATGGAGGCACTGGTTAAAGAAGCACTGCAGGATCATCTAGACAAGAATTCAGTTATAGCTCAGACGCAGCATGGTTTTGTTAAGGGCAGGTCTTGCCTGACCAATTTGATTGGATACTATGATGTAGTCACAAAAGAACTGGATGCAGGGAATAACTTTGATATTATATATTTGGATCTTAGAAAGGCTTTTGATACTGTTGCCCATGGAAGACTGCTGCACAAATTGGAGCAGTGTGGCATTGGAGGCAAATTGCTGCTATGGATAAGGGGATGGTTGAATGGCAGAAGACAGAGTGGTAATCAATGGACACTGCTCAACGTGGACTAATGTTATTAGTGGAGTTCCTCAGGGTTCAGTGTTGGGTCCGTTGTTGTTTTCAGTGTTTATGAATGATATTGATGATGGGATATCAAGTTTAATGTCCAAGTTTGCAGATGATACAAAGGTTGGCAGGGTTGTTAAGGACACTACTGACACTATGCTGCTGCAACAGGATCTGGAAAGGTTGAACAGATGGGCTGAGAGGTGGCAAATGAAGTTTAACATTGACAAATGTAAAGTACTACATATGGGAAACAGTAACCCCAGAGCAAAGTATCAACTCTGCAGTACTACACTGACAGTGGTGGAGAATGAAAAGGACCTGGGGGTAATTGTGCAGGCAGATATGAAGTTCTCTGAGCAGTGCAGACGATCTGCAAGAGTAGCTCATGGTGTCTTGTCAATGATATACAGGAATTTTTCTAGCAGGGATAAGGAGGTGATTATTCCCTTGTATAAGGCAATGGTTAGGCCACATCTTGAGTACTGTATACAGGTCTGGAGGCCCCATTTCAAGAAGGATGTAGAGCTGCTGGAACGGGTACAGAGAAGGGCAACAAGATTAGTGAATGGAACAAAGGGTTGCTCTTACGAAGAAAGGCTTAAGTTTTGCAAATTACAGAGTCTGGAGACTAGGCACCGGCGAGGTGATCTGATAGAGGTGTATAAGGCTTTGAATGGTTTGAGCATGCTCAATGCCAATGGGATTCTTTATCTTGCTCAGAATAATCACCTCAGAGGGCATAAATTCAAATTGAGGAAGGACGGATGTCGGATAGATGTGCAGAAATTTCCCTTTGGCCAGCGGGTGGTTGGTTGGTGGAACCGACTTCCATCACTTGTTGTTGAAGTTGATAGCCTAAACAAATTTAAAGCTCAACTGGACAGGTATTTCGAACGAACGGAGGGGTGAAATGGGAGTGGTGTGTGTGTGTGTGTGTTTTTTTTTTTTTTGGCTGATGCTGAATAAGCTTGCTTTCTTGCATCATATGCCTCTACTAATGCTAATGTTACAAGCCTAAATGAGGCAACGCCGAGAATTAGAAATAATGCAGAGAAAATAAAACAACTTTCATAGTAGGAACAACTCAAAGCGTAACAAAATCCATTAGATCAAGACACAAAGAATCTGTTTGGATAGAAGATCAAACAAAGAACAAGTTTGCTTACGATAGAAGCAAAAGCATTAGCAATATTTTATTACGTAATAGTCACAATAAAATACGTAAATATTTTATTATGATTATTTATTGTGTTTGGCAATGTTTTGGTTACAAATGTGTGTTCAATCTTGGGTGGTCGGCACCTAACTCTTTTTCCCATAGGGCCTGTTACTTATATTGCACAAGGGTTTCTAGGAACACAACTGATGACTATACGAAGACTGACCGTATATTATTCTGATATATTGGTTGTCTCCAATATATTACACATTTACAGTATTTCTACACCTTGCATATGGTAGGATATACTCAGGATTACTAACAGTTCCACCTGCATGAATTTTAGGCAGGAGTAAAGTTTCATTTTCGAGGCATTCTGTGGAAGATTGGCTCATGAACACTGGTATAATATATATCAGGATGATGATACACGACGACGATGATGATAAATTGTTGGTTTATGTTGCAACACTTTGGGCCATATTGTGTTAGTCTAGTGCCTGTATATTTTTTGACTTTACACATGAAGGATATTCTCAGAGTTACTAATGATCCCACCAGAGTGAACTTCAAGATTTTCAATGCACACAATAAACTAGTCTATTTGTAGAGGTAAAAATTAAAAAAAAAAAACATAACATACCATAGGAATTGAATCAAAACTAGATGCAAGAAGAAAATTTGGTATGTAGAACCACCATATATTGCCTAAATTCTTTATTCTTGACTGAAACGTGACCTTAATGTCAGTTCTGTGAATGTTTTAAACTTCCAGGTGGCATCCTTAGCCAACCACTCATTGAAAAACATTTGCAACAAACTTACAGTAATTTAACATTGAAGATTATTCTTCTTCGAGGGTGACAAATCCATCCCATCCAATTATCGTCCCATTGCAATTACTTCTACTCTTTCTAAAGTAATGGAGAAATTAATTAACCGCCAACTCAAACTAACTAGAAACTTTCCGCCTGATCAACAATAGCCAGTATGGATTCCATCAGTGTCGATCCACTGGTGATATTCTGGCTTGTGTTACCCATTTATGGACAAATTCAATGGAAAAGTTTGGTGAAACACAAGCAGTTGCCCTTGACATCTCAAAGGCTTTCGATCATGTGTGGCATAAAGGTCTTCTAAACAAGCTTCCATCTTATGGTTTTCCAACTGTTTTTAGTAATTGGTTATCCAGTTTTCTCTCTGATCGCTCACTGAGGGTGATGGTAGATGGCTCTCTATCTTCCAACTTCTCCACTAATTCTGGTGTCCCCCAAGGTTCAGTTCTTTCCCCCACGCTTTTCCTCTTGCGTATTAATGACCTTCTTCCATTGACTATAAATCCTATCCATAGTTTTGCCGATGATAGCACATTGCATTCCATTTTCCATTTTGAGAAACCTTACCCTGCTCAATCAGCTTCAACTTCTTGAATATCCACTACCAATTCCATAAATGCTGATCTCCAGGTAATTCTCCAGTGGGGCAAAGACAACTTAGGTGATTTCAATTCTTCTAAAACTCAGTCTTGTTTTATACCACACAAAAAGGATTCTTCTGCTCCTATGCTTATCTTTGGTGACAATCCGATTTCCAGGCAAAATGATATATCTCTTTTGGAGATTACCCTGACTTCTAATCTCTCTTGGCACAAGCACATTACAGAGTCTGCTGACGAGGCTACTAGTGACGGTCGTGTTCCAAGCCGCTAAGTGGATTTTTCTTATTTATTGATTTGAAATTATTGTTTTTCTAAAACTTTTGATTTAAATTTAGTAGTATAACATTATTTTGTGATTTTTTGATTAATTTGGTGTATTTATTCTTTACTCGGCCTTGTAAAAGTATCGGTAAGGGTTCCACGTGTTCGTAACTACCGCTACCGTTATTAACTTTCCCGCCATTGTGATACCGTACTAGATATACCGTACTAGATAGCGTTAGTTGAACTTCGTTAGCAGTTAAATTGTACGTTTAAATAAATACATATAACGACTTAGATTACAAACGTAATATAATTAATAACATAACATAATTAATTAATTAATTAATAGAATCATGACTCAGACCAGAGCAGCAAAGCAAAAGGCTCAAGCTAATGGAAGTGCTGTGGCTCAGAGCAGAACTGAGGGGGGCAGTTGTCCTCTGACTCACAGCCTTATAAAATGCACTGTTTGCTTGATGTTTGCAGAGCAATCGGGTATGGGACATGATACTGCCAAGGGGGATGTCTTTGTGTGTGCGCGATGCAAGGAGTGTATCGATATCAGGCAACAACTCGGCGTTCTTTTGGGCCTATATGAGAGCTTGAAGGACAGGGTGGATGCCCTCGAAGAAACTAAATTGAGGGGCCCATCAAGCTCTCAGCTGCCCACATCAACGCCAGAGCTTGCACATCGCATCGCGTGACACAGAGACAACCCCCAAGGCAGAATGCGCTGGTCCCGAAGGAACTAGTAGTTGTTGGTGACTCTATTGTCAGGGAAACGGGGAACATGCTTTGTAAAAAAGATAGGTGGAACAGGACCAGGGTATGTCTGCCAGGGGCAAAGGTTGATGACGTTGTAGAGCGAATATCATCTTTTAAGGGCACAAAAGGTGATATAGTTGTACACGTTGGCACTAATAATATTAAGAGTAGGAGACCGGCAGAATTACTTAACAAGTACAGGTCACTGTTGAACAAAAGCCGAGAATTAGGGTTGAATTTGAAAGTGTCTGCAATTCTGCCCAGACACGATAGGAGGGAGTATATGATGAGAGCCTTATCGATCAATTCGGCCCTGGAAAGATTGTGCAAGGCTCAAGGGGTAGAATTTTTTTTAGCCTGGACTGTACTTGTTAACAGGAGAGATTGCTTCTACAGGGATGGGATACACTTAAATAGAAAGGGTGCAAGAATATTTGCTGATGCTATCGAGGCAGTGTTAGGTGGGTCAGAAAACTGCTAGCTTGGGGGGAGACAAAGACCAATAGATTGACAGTAGCCACTGGCAGAGGTGAAAGAGATTCTTGCACTGCTTCTATTAGAATGAGCAGAAGCCTGAAAAACAAGGTGCATGGTATTTCAGAGACTGCTGGGAGCCATTGTGGTACAAGTAAACACATGGGTTGTGTTAGGGTAGCTAAGAATAGAAACAGGTGCAGGTATACTTGCGTGTACACCAATGCTAGGAGTTTAGTAAATAAATTTGATGAATTTGAGGTATTGCTCAAAACATCGAAGGCAGATATTGTTGGGATATCAGAGACGTGGTGTCACACAGATATAAGGGATGCGGAACTGCAATTTGGGGAGTACAACGTCTACAGAAAGGATAGACAGGATAGGAAGGGGGGAGGTGTTATGCTATTAGTTAAGAAACACATAAAAACCAAGGAAGTGAAGCCAGTCGACATCGCTGGACAGTGCAGTGTGGAGTCAGTTGGGTGTGACATAAACATTGGGAGATCTAAATTGAGAGTAGGAGTGTGCTATAGGCCTAATGACTCTGATGAGTATAATAAGGAACTGTACAGGGAAATAGAATGGGCCAGTAAATCAGAGTGTCTTATAATGGGAGATTTTAATTTCCCAGATATTGACTGGAATTTGGGGGCTGGATACTCACACACTAGCAGGGCTTTTGTGGATTTATTGGATGATTGTTTTCTACATCAGCATGTTCGGGAGGCAACTAGAGGGAGCAATACTCTTGATTTGATTATCAGCAGTGATTCTTCATGCATTAAGAATCTGCAGATAAATGAACCACTAGGTGGCAGTGATCACAGTGTGCTGAAGTGGGATTTACTCAAAGAGGTAACTACCATTAGGGGTAAAGGGAAGGGTTATTGCTTCCGTAAAGGCGACTACGATGGACTGAGACAGTATTTAAATTCTATACAGTGGGACCAACTGATGATGTTACCAACAGCAAATTCAAAATGGGAAGCATTCAAAGAACTTATCTTGGAAGCTACTAGGCTTTACATACCAACTAAGAAATATTGTTCAAGGTTTAGGCCAAAATGGATGTCAGATGAACTAATGAGGCATATGGCAGAGAAGAAAAATGCATGGGATACTTACAAATTAACACATGACACAGAAGCCTATGATAGATACAAGTTGATATGCAACCAAGTTACAAAGGAGGTTAGGCAGGCGAAGGCAGATTACGAGAAATCCTTGGCAAGGGATGCAAAGAAAAACAGCAAAGAGTTCTTTACTTATGTAAACTCTAGAAGGAAAGGGATGAATCAGATTGGTCCTCTTGATATTGATGGGTCAAGTGTTGATGATCCTGCTCAGGTAGCTAACAAACTAAATGAATATTTTGCATCGACATTCACACATGAGGAGTTATTCAGCGAGGGGAATGCCAGAGGTGTATTCAACTCTAGCAGTAAGTTACAGAATCTTGAAATAACTGGGAGTAAAGTGGAGGAGAAACTGTTGAAGATAAACACAAGAAAGGCACCCGGGGTGGATGGGATCTATCCAGTTATATTAAAGGAGGCAGCAAAGGAAGTAAGCAAACCCTTAGCCATAATTATGAGAGCATCCTTGGACTCAGGGGAGGTACCCATAGACTGGAAATGTGCAAATGTGACCCCAATTCACAAAGGAGGATCAAAGGCTGACACAAGTAATTATAGACCTGTGAGCTTAACTTCTGTTCCAGGAAAATTAATGGAGGCACTGGTTAAAGAAGCACTGCAAGATCATTTAGACAAGACTTCAGTTATAGCTCAGACACAGCATGGTTTTGTTAAGGGGAAGTCTTGCCTGACCAACTTGATTGGATACTATGATGCAGTCACAAAAGAACTGGATGCAGGGAATAACTTTGATATTATATACTTGGATCTTAGAAAGGCTTTTGATACTGTTGCACATGGAAGACTGCTACACAAATTGGAGCAGTGTGACATTGGAGGCAAATTACTGCTATGGATAAAGGGGTGGTTGAGGGGGAGAAGACAGAGAGTGGTAATCAATGGACACTGCTCATCGTGGACTGATGTTATTAGTGGAGTCCCTCAGGGCTCAGTGTTGGGTCCATTATTGTTTTCTGTATTTATAAATGATATTGATGATGGTATATCGGGATTAATGTCCAAGTTTGCAGACGATACAAAGGTTGGCAGGGTTGTCAAGGACACTACTGACACTATGCTGCTGCAACAGGATCTGGAAAGGTTGAGCAGATGGGCTGAGAGGTGGCAAATGAAGTTTAACATTGACAAATGTAAAGTACTACACATGGGAAACAGCAACCCCAGAGCAACGTATCAACTCTGTGGTACAACACTGACAGTGGTAGAGAATGAAAGGGACTTGGGGGTGGTTGTGCAGGCAGATATGAAGTTCTCTGAGCAGTGCAGACGGGCTGCAAGAGTAGCTCATGGAGTATTGTCAATGATATACAGGAATTTTTCCAGCAGGGATAAGGAGGTGATTATTCCATTGTATAAGGCGATGGTCAGGCCACACCTAGAGTACTGTATACAGGTCTGGAGGCCTCATTTCAAGAAGGATGTAGAGCTGCTGGAACGAGTACAGAGAAGGGCAACAAGATTAGTGAATGGAACAAAGGGGTGCTCTTACGAAGAGTTATTTGGTTATTTGGTTTTTAGGAGCATTAGCAACTAAGGCCATATTGCTCTGGGATATGCGGTGGTCATTCCCTGACCTTTCCGTATCCTCCGTATTTGGTGGTGACGGGCTCGAACCCCGGTCTAATCAAGAAGCGTGTGCTACGCACTGCTGCTCCTTCCCACCTGGCTACGGAGGCGCCCTCTTACGAAGAACGGCTTAAGTTTTGCAAATTACAGTGTCTGGAGACTAGGCACCAGCGAGGTGATCTGATAGAGGTGTATAAAGCCTTGAATGGTTTAAGCATGCTCAATGCTGATGGGATTCTTCCTCTAGCTCAGAATAATCACCTAAGAGGGCATAAATTCAAATTGAGGAAAGACAGATGTAGGATAGACGTGCGGAAATTTGCCTTTAGCCAGCGGGTGGTTGGTTGGTGGAACAGACTTCCATCCCTTGTGGTGGAGGTTGATAGCCTAAATAAGTTTAAGGCTCAGCTGGACAGGTATTTTGAACGAACGGAGGGGTGAAGTGGAAGTGGTTTTTTTTTTTTTTTTTTTTGGCTGATGCTGCATAAGCTTGCTTTCTTGCATCAAATGCCTCTACTAATGCTAATGCTAAAAAAAATATTGCTTCCTCTGCATCTAAAAAACGTCCACTCTATACAAATCGCAAATCCGCCCTACCATGGAATATTGTTCCCACATCTGGGGTGGTGCCCCCAAAACCTCTCTCAGGCTTTTGGATTCCACTCAGAAGAGGGCAGTTAGGTTAATTAATGACTCTTCTCTAACAGAGTCTCTCCACTTGCTGTCTCATAGACGTACTGTTTTTGCTGCATGCCTTTTCTACAGATATTTCCATGGGCACTGTTCCTCTGAACTGGCTTCTATAATTCCCGCTCTCTCTTTCAAAACAGTCTGAACACGTGCCACCACCAGCCAACATCTATTTACTGTCCAACTTCAAACTCACAGAACCAACTTTTCATCTTCCTCGTTTATTCATTCAACTGCCGTTTTCTGGAACAGTCTTCCTTCATACATATTTCCTGAAAATTAGTCTACAGAAATTCAAGTCTAATGTCAACAAATATCTTCTTTAATCTTCTCAATCTCCAACCCAAGCACGGTACTAAGTACTATAGGTTCTAATATCTCTCGTGTTTGGGGTTTTCATTAAAAAAAACCAAAAAAAAAACAAGATATGTACAGTAACTGTGGGAAAGAAAAAGTAGCTAATAAAGTTTACCTCTTTCTGTTTTTGTCTTTGTTGTTCCTCTTCATACTGAGCTTGCAAGCGGGCTCGTTCTTCCTCCAACCTTTTTTCTTCTTCTTGTTCTTCCCTAGCTTTCCTTTCTCTTTCATCTTGAAGCCTCTGCTGTTTCTCTTCCATTTGCTTCTGGATTGCCCGTTGATATTCTTGTGCTTTTTGTCGCCGTTCTTCTGATCTGGCTACCACTTCTGGATCAAGAGCAAAGCCTTGGCCACGTGCATAGGTTCTAAAAATAAAGTAGCAATCATCATTTTGCAAAAATTATCAAATCATACTATTTCATAAATTTGAAAATCTCAAACTAACTAATATAAGTTTAGAAAGCAAACGTATACACCGTATCTTCTGAACTAATGTAATGAAGTTATAGAACATGATTTGGAAGTACTAGACTAGTAAACAAAGAAAACTATTACTTTGAAAGAAACTGTGATTGTTATCTATATGGGATTCATTCAAATTTGATTGTTTGATATTTTCAACAGTCCTCATTCACTTTGTATGCTTTTGATATCTCTTTATATTGTGAAGACAACAACAATACATTCAGTATTCTAAATTTAACATCTTTTTTAATACTATTTTTAAATATTTTCCTGCAATTTGTATACATCATACATTCAAAACACTGAAAATGTGCTTGTGACTCTATGATAATAGTTAAAAGGAGAAACCTCCCATAGGCAATTCCAATCTATAATATCCACATTACAAAAATGTTTTTTGTAATGTAGCTACAACTTTTCAAATCCAGACTCTTCATTGTAATTTCTAACCAAGCCTCTCCCACCACCAGAGTCATCCTACGTATGTGTGACTTTTACTAAGTTATTTTCTGTGCTGTGAGTACTTATTATGTTTATATCCATAATGTGTAAACTGGCTAGAACACTGGGAACTTGTGTTCTTTATACACAAGTGCTTAATATGCTGGCTAGTTGATTTTGTTTGAACACATGCATTATATTCTATGTTGTGTCTCAGCAGTTCTACTATTTTATAAGTAACCTTGGCTATAAATATTTTTATTACAGCCTCAGGTTGGGAGGGGTGAGGGCTTTGAATATTTATACACAAAATGTTTTTGAAAGCTTGTGCAATTTAAAAAATTGCCCTTAAAAAATCCTGCTTCACATTCAAGAATGGTAAGGCATCAACATCCTCTGAGACTCAGAGGTATATTTTAGGCAAATGGATTGCCTCAGAGGCAAATGAAACCTTGTTAATTTAAAATGGCAGGGAAGGGAAAACAAACTCAAAATCTAACAGGTTCAAGTTATCTGATATTTTTATTTGGGGGGGGGGTGAGATTCCTCATATTTCCTCTCTTATTTCCAATTTCATCTCTATAGAGTCTATTGCAAATGATGATGCATCCAAAAATATGACTTACCTTCCTTGCTGTATATCATATGCCCCACTGAAACTAGTGTATGGTTCATTAAAATACTGAGGGACAGTTGATACTGCATCTTCTCCATCGCCATTCATCCAATCTGCACTTCGAAGTCGAGATAAATGTATCTGTTCCTGGTCTAGTAAACGACGCTGTTTTTGCTCTTCACGCTGCCGTTCTGAAACAAATTTTGTATTTTATGTGATAATATAGATAAATGATAATGTATAACTATTAATCAATTAATGCTCTTGTTAAGATGGTTAATTGACTTATATAATGATCCCCGGCTCTGTTTAATACTAAAAAATTTTCAAACTGGGATTTCCGAACCATTCTTGCCACATTCAAAAAGTGTCAATCATACTGCATCAACAATCAAACAACAAATAAATGATGAAAAGAATTTCTAAAATGAGTTAAAATTTAAAGAATAAAGTTTATTAACTCCTAGGTAGCATGCAATAAGATACATATCATTTAAATAATATATATAGAAGAATGCCAAACCAACTTTTCTCTTGTCACAGGCTAGCCCAAAAGTTACTGCAACAGTGCTAACGTAAAATAAGGCATCTTTATCAGGTGACAAAATTTTTTTTTAATATAAGCCCAATGAAAAACATGAAATATTCCAATTTTTAACTGTTTGTCTTCCAAATCTCCTTTTCTTCAATTAGCTTACCTTCTCAATTTCATCCAAAGGATATTTAGTACCTGTGAACTTCTGTATGTACCTGTATATGTCATACCTTTAAACATTTGTGTGAATAAATGCTGTTTTCTTGGGAGAGACAGAGTGGTGCTTTTCGATTAAAAGAAAAATGCACATAGACAAAAAAAAACAAGACATTCCATGAAGAAGAAACAAAATTCTTATATTCAATGTGAAATAATCAGATAACCAAAGCACCATTTTTATTTTAAAAAAAACACACAGCTTCTTGTTAAAGACAGTTTTATATATTAAAATATAAAAAAGTAATTAGGTCAGTAGGTATAGAATAAAAAAACTCTGAACAACAAAGGTGGGTAACAACTTAGTTATAACTTTTACATTTCTTTCAATTGCAGAGATGATAGAGCATCTTGCAACTTATGATTATTTAGGTACACTATTTAGCTGATTAATGCTGATAATTCGTTCGGGAAAATCAGAGCGCTAAGTGAATCCGTGCTAAGCGTACAAAAGTCCAAGATCAAGATGCTGTTCATGTTTTTGACAATGTGATTTGACAGTGTGATTCCCATGGAATTTGTATGTGAAGGGAAGAGAGTCAGTATTTCAAAAACTACTGAAGTGCATTTCCCAAGTGAGGCTACAATTTCAATAGAAAGGAAGCTGGTTCTTGTTGCAGACAGTGCCTCTGCCCAAAGTGGGTATCCATCAGCCTCTCAAAATGAGGACAGAGTTGCAAAATGTGAAATGTGTCATCATATGAAGACTTCATCCAGACTTGTCAGGACAATCCTTATTTCCTTGACTTTATTGTTACTGTTGTTGTTATTTGGTTTTTAGGAGCATTAGCAACTAAGGCCATATTGCTCAGTGATATGGGGTGGTCATTCCCTGACCTTTCCGCATCCTCCGTATTTGGTGGTCACGGGCTCGAACCCCGGTCTAATCAAGAAGCGTATGCTACGCACTGCTGCTCCTGCCCACCTGGCTACGGAGGTGTCTCTATTGTTACTGAGGGAGAGTGTTAGGTGTTTCAGTATGAGCCAGAGGTGAAGCATCAGATTATGCAGTGACTTCAAAATCATCACTGAGGCCAAAAAAATAGTTTTGTTTACAAAAGTCCAGGATCAAGATGCTGATCATGTTTTTTGACAAACAGGGTGTGATTCACAAGGAATTTGTATGCGAAGGGAAGAGAGTCAGTATTTCAAAAACTACTGAAGCGCATTTCCCAAGTGAGGCTGCAATTTCATTAGAAAGGAAGCTGGTTCTTGTTGCAGACAGTGCCTCTGCCCATTCCACACTTGTTATGAAAACATTTCTGATGAAACATGGCATTATGCAGATCAACCAATAGTAATAAATTCAAATTAATAATTTTGAATTTATTACTATGATTTCATACAGAAACTAAGTTCAGTACAGGTGACCCCCGCTTAACCCTGATAATTTGTTCCGGAAGAACAAAGCGCTAAGTGAATCCGCACTAAGTGAGCGCCGCATTCCCATAAGGTAACATACGTATTTGTGAGTTGCAGCTGGTGCCATTGGATATTTCCTAATCAATAATAAACGGTAGTGAAAAGATACACAAATGTCAGTCAAGATATTTAATATTCATATGTTTGTACATATAAAATATTCTGCATTACATACATACATAATTATGTGGAACCACTTACGTATCAAAATTAAACTTAAAATTCCAATTAAAATCATGAATTTAATCATGAAAAATGTGTCGATTTTGGGTTGTACTTTTCGGTTGGGTTGTTGTTCCCCTCTTCCTGGGAAACTAAAAGGGGTTTTAATTTAAAATCCTCTGCAGCATTACCACCCAACAATAAAGTCAATCGATCCTTCACCACTTTGAAACCTGGCAAGTTTTTTTCCTTCTTTCAATATGAAATCCTCTTTTAACCGGATTTGTCCGGATTTTTTGTCTAAAATTTTTGTCCGGGTGGATTTTTATAAATTTGTCTAAATGTCCGGATTTTTATATTATACGCCATTTTTTTATGCAAGCTCGACAAAAACTATAGAGTTACGTTATACAGAATCTTTTTCGGAATAGGAGACGATTCTTCAATTCAAATTTCCGTGTTGACAATTAGGCGGAAGACCCCGACGACGCTCAGTTTAGTGCATTCAGGTTGTTACCAACCCATGGCTGCTTCAGAATTTACGCACATATAAATTTTATATAGTCTAGAAATACAATATTTTGCGAAAATTTTTTTTTTTATTTTGTTGCACAGAGCATTAAACTACAATACATAAATAAGCTTTCGGCTGGGTGGCAGCCTTCATCGGATTAAAATACTTGAATGGCAGTTGGAATAGAGATGCACTGCCAGGATGGTGCGTGAGGTGCGTGGTTAATTGTTTGTTGATGTTTGTGGCTGTGACGTATGGTGGTGACGTGGCCAGCGTTTGTCTATGGATAGAATTACTGACTCTGTGATGGGATTAACTTGACAACCACTGTTCCTGTTCAAGGAGGTATCCGAGCATTTTATATTTAACGATTCCAACCAGGTACGCCTTAGGTAATGGTGGGACCTGTTCACAACCACGACATCAAGGTGTGGGTCGATGTCGTGGTGGGTTGTCCAGACATGCTCGGCGATAGCTGAGTGTTCCACATCTGCCAAACGGATCGCCTTTTTATGTTCTGAGAGGCGTTTCTCGAGTCGACGTCCAGTCTCTCCAAAGTAGCAGCTCGTGCAGTCACGGCAAGAGATGCGATAGACCAAACTGCTCTGTAGAAGGGTGGGGACAGGTGCTTTTATGTTGGAAATGAGAGAACGCAGTTTCTTGCCTGGGAGTTGGATGCACTTTATCCCATGTGATTTTTGGATTCTACCGATCTGTTGTGACAGGTTGGGGTAGTATGGGATGAATGCCCTCGTGGATGACTCGACACTGTTGGCATTGCTGTTTGTCGTCACGTTGTCGCGTGCTTGTAGATCACACCTGTCAAGGACGTCGATAGGGTAGCCACACCTCGTAAGGTCTACTTTGACTCTGGTGACCTCTTTGCGTCTTTCATCTGCGGAGCTGGAGTGTGTCCAGGCGCGAGTTAGCAAGGTTCGGGCAGTGGAGAGGAGGTGGCCCCGTGCGTGTGCTGACCGGAAGTTGGTAAATTGGCCAGCACACATAGGCTTACGATAAACTGTCGTCTTCAAGCATGTGTCTTCGCGCCGGACAAGTGTATCTAGGTATGGTATAGAGTTGTTCGACTCCAGCTCAATCGTGAATTTTATGAAGGGCGATAGTGAGTTGAGGTGGGTTAGGAGTCGCTGACCTGAGTCTCTAGGGATGACTACGAACACATCGTCTACATAGCGACACCAAAAGGTGTGATCTACAAGCACGCGACAACGTGACGACAAACAGCAATGCCAACAGTGACGAGTCATCCACGAGGGCATTCATCCCATACTACCCCAACCTGTCACAACAGATCGGTAGAATCCAAAAATCACATGGGATAAAGTGCATCCAACTCCCAGGCAAGAAACTGCGTTCTCTCATTTCCAACATAAAAGCACCTGTCCCCACCCTTCTACAGAGCAGTTTGGTCTATCGCATCTCTTGCTGTGACTGCACGAGCTGCTACTTTGGAGAGACTGGACGTCGACTTGAGAAACGCCTCTCAGAACATAAAAGGGCGATCCGTTTGGCAGATGTGGAACACTCAGCTATCGCCGAGCATGTCTGGACAACCCACCACGACATCGACCCACACCGCGATGTCGTGGTTGTGGACAGGTCCCACCATTACCTAAGGCGTACCTGGTTGGAATCGTTAAATATAAAATGCTCGGATACCTCCTTGAACAGGAACAGTGGTTGTCAAGTTAATCCCATCACAGAGTCAGTAATTCTATCCATAGACAAACGCTGGCCACGTCACCACCATACGTCACAGCCACAAACATCAACAAACAATTAACCACGCGCCTCACGCACCATCCTGGCAGTTCATCTCTATTCCAACTGCCATTCAAGTATTTTAATCCGATGAAGGCTGCCACCCAGCCGAAAGCTTATTTATGTATTGTAGTTTAATGCTCTGTGCAACAAAATAAAAAAAATTTTTTCGCATTATGAATCCAGAGCACGTAGGCCTCTTTTATTATTACAATATTTTGGTTTAGAGAGTAGATAACGTGTGAAGATCAGATGGTGTGCTAGAAAAAGATATCTAAATTACATCAATTCCAGCATGTCAAATAAATATTGACAGTTAGAGGGACTGTTTTCTTTAGAAATTGATTGCAGCATATGAAAACGTGGATTTGAGCTGTGTGCACACCAAATTGATCAAAAGTTGGGTATTGTCGACTAAATTTGGTATACTTATCAACGATCCAATCAAGAGGCAGACATTAGTTTATTTAATACCAAAGTTTAACTTTTTTTAAAATACTGTTTTTTCACTTTAATTACAAAAATATTTATTATCCATCTTTATACTTGTAGGTACTTTTCTGCAATTATGTTAGTTTAGTTGTGAAGGTAAAACATAACCTAACCTTAACAAAATTTATGCTTCACTACTTACAATAAAAAATATTTATTATTATTTCAATTATAAAAATTAATATTATAAAGACTATACTTCCCCTAAAATGCCTAAAACAAAGTGCATGTTTACAGAAGAGATGAAAAACAAATTTCCATGTTTTGTATCTGGCCGGGAGGAATGGGAAGCTGAATGTAAAGTTTGCAGAATGGGGACATATGTTTCAGTAGCCAATAAAGGGATTGGTGATTTGAAGCATCACATTGAAACTGAAAAGCACGAGAAAGCAGTTCAAGGTGAGGCCTCTTCGGGAAAGGTTACAGGTTTTTTTTGTCAAAACTGTCTGTAAAATAGAATATGATCTGGCTGCTGCAGAGGGTATCTTTGCTTTTCACACTGTTAAACATCATAGTAGTTACAAATCAATGGATTGCACAACTATCATGTTAAAAAATGTATTTTTTGATTCTGAGATAACAAAAAGATTTTCCTGCGCTAGAACCAAGACAGAAGCCATTGTAAACTTTGTACTTGCAAATCATTCTCTTAATGTTACTGTAAAAACTTTAAAATTAAATAAAATTGCATAATGTGGGGTCTCAACTGATGGAAGTAATCATGGTTCTGAAAAATCTTTCCATTAATTCAGTATTTTGATATAAATGAAGGAGGGTTACAAACAAAATTAATTGAATTACAGAAGATGCCTAACAAGACTGCAGAAACCATTTCTACGTATGTTAAAGAAACTCTTGAAAAAAATAGTTTGTGTGAAAAATGTATTGCATTCACTTTGAACAATTGCAATACAATGTTTGGAGGACTGAGACGAAATGAAGAAGGGAATAATGTCTTTGCAAAATTAAAGAAATTGTTGCATAACAAGACTTTGGAGTGGGCTGCTCTGCACATATTTTAAACAATTGTCTTTAGAATGCCGCAGAACTTTGGGAAGTTGATGTAGAGAACATTGTTTTTAAAATTTACCAGTATTTTCATAATTATACAGTCCGGACTGAAGAGCTTAAGGAATACTGTGAGTTTGTTGAGATTGAATACAGACAGCTCCTTTCTCACAGCAAGACGAGATGGCTTTCATTATTTCCAAGCATCACAAGGCTCATAGATATGTTTCCAGCTTTATAGGCTTATTTTCTGTCCCAAGAAAAACCTCCCATTGTGATTAAGAGGTTCTTTGAAACTGGATTTAGTGAGATTCATCTTTGGTTCATGCAATCACTTAGGAGTGTATTCCATACACACATACAACGAATTGAAAGGGAAAGTAACTCAGCTGCAGAAGTGCTAGATGTCTTAGTCTCAGTGAAAGAAATTATCTCGAAATGGATGGATCACAACTTCATGCCATTAAGAGTAAAGGAAATGCTATACAAAAAACATGAAGGACTTGTACTTGAATGAGAAAAATTTTCTAGTGATACAAAAAATCTGTATAGAAATTGCATGGAATATTTAGATAAGTGGCTTCACTATATGGAATCCATTTCCTGTTTTATATGGATGAAAATGGATGCAGTACCATCCGGAACGATGTAGAATGTTCTATTTCCTACTTGATTGACAAAGGGGTAACAATTGATGATGTTAAGTGTTTTGACCAATTTAACAATTTGAAGAAATTTTGAGGGTCAAATGAATAATAAAGACTTTAAAAACATGCTTATACATGAAAAGTGGGTCAAATATTTTAGTAATTCAAAAAATATTGAATTCCATTCAGAATTGTTGAAAATTGCCCAGTTTTTCTTTGCAATTCCTCCTCACAATGCAAATGTAGAGAGAGTATTCTCTCTAATGCAAAGTCAGTGGACGAAAGAAAGGAATAGGTTAAATGTCAATCCTGTAAAAGGTATTTCGTTTTTGCAATACAATTTCAAACATATGTCATGTGTTGATTTTTACACATATTTGAGAGGCAATCCAGGGTTATTGAAAGAAATAATTTCTCAAAATAAATATGAATGTACTAATCCTAAACATCAGTAAATGTGGTTTACATTTTCTTTATTTTATTATTTGCATAATATATTTGTCCTCTTTTCTGTCCTCTTTTTTAATCCAAGATGAACTTTTTGTCCTCTTTTTATGAGTACATGGTAACCCTATTTTAGGCATTTGTTTCCAAAAAAGTCCTGCTTCATCTTTGTTAAAAACTTGTTGAGAAGTATAACGCATAATACCCCTCTTCAATAATTTTACCAAGTTCTTTTTTTAAAGTTTCGGCTCCTTGATCTGCACTTGCAAATTCTCCCTGGATTTTAAATCTATTCAACCAGCCCTTACTAGTTTTAAATGGTTCCACATTTTTTTAGGTGAGCTTTCTTCAGATCATCATATAGACTAATCTTTTTTTTTTTTTTTTTTTAATAATATTTAACTTAACTGAATTCTGCATTGGATATTATCTTCAATAAAATTAGTCAGTCTCTATTTTGATCCTAATAGCCGGCCTAGTCCTAGTCGCTTGCAGTGGAACAGCTGTCTTTCTGGCTGCTAAAATTAATTCTTTAAACCTGCCAGTCCTAAATTATTGCACACATCCGCTTGTCATTGACCGGAATCGATTCGCTTCAAAACGTCTAATTTAATTTTCAAATTCAGTCTTTTTCTTACATTTGTAGTCTTCACACTGCACCCAGACGTTGTTGGTTTTTCATTCTTATCTGCCATTATTAACTCTTCGAAAATGTAATTGCGTTGGTTGCATTAATCATGATACAAAGTTCAAGTAAACTGTCTGTTACGCACGATGTCTAATACTGTACTGAGTGATGACTAGACTTTGGATAAATGCATGTAACGCAAATATTACAAGCAATATACCTGATCATTTTTTAAAATGTTGATCTCAGAACTACGTAACAAGTCACTGTACTGCAATTAAATTAGCATGCAGAAAATTTCTCAAGTCGGTATGGGAAACGTTTTAATGCTGTTTTACTATTCATTGTCAAGGTATTGACTCCATCAGATGAAACATTTTCGTTAAATATGCCAAAAATGCATTCTGTACGCTGGTAAAAGAGTGTTATAGTGATTTGTGACAGCGTTATAATCAGATAAGGGTTATAATATAAGAACATTATAGAGAATCAACGTAAAGCGAACTGCGTTACAACGAGGGTCTGCTGTATATAGAATACATAACATTCAGAGTATACATAATTTTTAGAATCCCTAAATCAGATACATTTTCCTGAATTGATTACAATCATTAGTTTTTGAAAGCTAAATTAATTTACAACTAAGTAGAGAATGCTACAATAATATAGTGGAATACTAGGAGAAACTCCTGTTAGAGAAGTTGGCAGCATACTGTTTAAGAAGAACATTCAAATAGAACTGAAGTGTGTCTGTCTTTAGTACAAGATATTGCAAGTCAATTTAGGTCGTTAAAGGATAGAGAGGAAGCATTATTATTTGTGCTAGAACTATATCACAATAGAGACAAAATTGAATACTTGGTTGCAAGTTACAAGTCCCCTGCCACATTATAGTAGGCTCAGCATTCATTTTGAGATGAGTCAGAATCTCACAAGGCTAAAAGAAATTCTTTAATCAAGGCTGTACTGATGTAAACTTTGAATAGTGTGTGTGTGTGTGTGTGTGTGTGTGTGTGTGTGTGTGTGTGTGTGTGTGTGTGTGTGTGTGTGTGTGTGTGTGAGAGAGAGAGAGAGAGAGAGAGAGAGAGAGAGAGAGAGAGAGAGAGAGAGAGAGAGAGAGAGAGAGAGAGAGAGAGAGTACATGTAATATGAAGGGGGGGAGGGTATGCTTGCAATCTTGAAGCACACAGAAGACAAACGTGAGAAAGTCTCTGATCTGAGACTACTATAGAAAAGAGAACATCAAAATTAATACAACAATTAGTTTTATACCTGATAAGGTGGAATTCGTGGTATGGTGTAAATCAAATTAAAATAATAATATAAAATAAATCAAAGTGACACTCATACTCTATGATTCTAATTTTATTTTACTTTGACTGTGTAGGATATCTTGGTACTCATGTTTCAGAATCTTATCTTGTCAAGTATAATTCTAATTGTATTTATTTGCAGCACTAGTGTTTTGTAGTTTATTTAGCATTTTTCAACAGTAGTCTCTGAGACATAACTAGTCTGTCTTTGCAGTAAAGAAATATACATTTTGCCTTCTTTAGTAATTTTTTTTTTTTTTTTTAATTCACAAACTTTATAATAAAATGGAAAAAACTCAATTAAAGTAAAGAAAACAGAATATTTACATAAATGTTTATGCAGTTTTCTAGATTTCTTGAGATAAATTCCAGGTCATTTGGTCACAAAATGAAGATTTTATAGTTTTTCTTTTATGCATTAAGCCAGACATTTCCCCTTCTAAAGACCAGCAATAATCTGACATTACATTTCCCAGTGTTGTGATGGAATCGCTCAATCTGTTTCTCACTGACAGAACCAAGATTTTCTGGTGCAAGAAAAAAAAAAAAAAAAAAAAGGGCATGCAAGAAATAAATCTTCAAATTCATCATGTATCCCAATTTTTGAAACTTATTGCAGCATATTTTCGGCAATACTTTCATGGCCAATCTTGCTGATTTCTTAAGAAGTAATGAACATTTGTGAAGCAATCCACACTTCTTTTTTTTAACTGCAGTCATCACCCCTACAAACTGCTTGTGTGAAGTAAACTTTCTCATCTGTAGCCTAAAATACCTTAGTTGGGTTTTTCATCAGATAAACATGGAAAGTAATTGAAAAGATACTTAAAAATACTTTCCATTCTGGTCTGAAGCCTTTATAAACTGCTTCATTAAGTTAAAACTATTCATATTGAGACCAGTTAGTGCCAGCATAGACACATCTATGCATGATGGTGCTACGAGAGCAGATACAAAATGGTATTACCTGAATTGCACGGTACCAACCAAAACAGTGCAGAGGATGTCACTTCAAAGCAGCTTGCTATAACACTTATATACTAAAGCCATCTTGTGCCGTGCACACTCAACACTTCTAGAAGGTTCTCTCTCTCTTGTGAACACAGAAAAACCAGTACCCAGTAGTCACAAACCTTGTAATACTGTATTTCTTTGATTCTAAGACGCACTTTTTTCTCCTCTATAAACGTCTCTAAAAACAGGATGCGTCTTAGAATCGATGGCATCTTACAATCGCAAATTTTTGAATTTTCCCGTGCTTTGCACAGCACCACGCATTTTGTTTTTACATGGAAATCCCACCTCCAAGTTTGATCGTTATCGCATTCTCCAATTCCATTGGAAAATAAAGTGGCGTGGGTGATTTCACATGCTTTCAAAATGTGAAGCCACTGTTATTTCATTATAGTGGAGTTCACTCAGCAAAAACTAGGAAGTTTTGTTTATATCTTTGAAAGTACGTAAGAAGTGGAGTTACTGTATTTTGTTAATTTTGATCCCTTATTGCACATTAAAATGTCAAAAAGATTGCACTACGAAGCTGCATTGAAATGAAAAGTCATCATGTATGCAAAAGAACATGGAAATAGAGCTGTGGGTCGACATTTTGACTTTAGTGAAGTAAACATTCATCGTTGGAAAAATGATCGCAATTCCATATTTTCATGCAAAGCAACAACCAAGTGCTTTACAGGGCCTAAGAAAGAAAGATTTCCACAAGTCGATGAAGCTGTGATACGTTTTGTAACGGAGACACGCACAAAAGGATTACCCATCACTCAACAAGCCATGAAATTGAAAGCCGGGGAAATTGCCAAGTCCCTCGGAATTGAGAAAATAATTTTTAAAGACAGTCGCAGCTGGTGTGACAGACTCATGCGTTGTAGTGGATTATCATTAAGGCACCAAACATCTAGCTGTCAAAAAATTCCTGCAGACTTTCAACAGAAACTGATTAACTTTCAGCGACAGGTGATGAAATTAAGGGAAAAAAAGAAACTATGCATTTAGTCAAACTGGAAATTCTGATGAAACCCCAGTCTTCTTCGATATGCCTCGAAATTACACAGTCAATGCTAAAGAAATCAAGATTATAAGCATGGGCTACAAAAATCAGAGTATCACTGTGATGCTATGCATTACCTGATGGTCGAAAGTTGCCACCATATTTAATTTTAAATAAAAAAACCATACCAAAGAATGAAATTTTCCCCAAAAATGTTATTGTGCGTGCACAAAAAAATGGATGAATGTCGGCAGAGCTTATGAAAGACTGGCTAAATGTTGTGTGGAACAGATGTCCTGGAAGTCTCTGTAACCCACCTAGCATGCTAGTACTTGATGCATTTCATGGACATTTGTCCGAACGTGTCAAAAATAAAATCATGCAAAAATGTGATGACTTGGTTGTGATTACTGTTGGCATGACTAGCCAACTGCAGCCACTCGACGTTTCAGCAACAAACTATTTAAGGATTACTTGAGAAAAGAATATGAATCCTGGCTGTTGACCAACCACCTTCTGCTAACACCTTCCAGAAAAATTAAGAAAGTGCCGGCATCAAAATTGGCAGAATGGGTATCAACAGTTTGGAAGCTGATCCCAGAAAGAATAGTAAAGCGTGTCATTTAAAAAATGTTGCATCACCAATGCTCTTGATGGCTCAGAAGATGATATATTATGGAATAATGAAGATAACAACGGCTCAAAAGAATCTGACCCTGAATGTGAAGTAGACTCTGATACTGATTCAGATATTGGCAGCTCAGAAGACTCAAAAGGAAGTGATGAATAACATACCTACTGAAATACTGGTACTATTGTTGTTAGTAAATTGAATACTGGTACTATTGTTGTTAGTAAATTGAATTCTATTATAATAAAAATCTGTTAGATTTATTTTAGTGTTTTATTTTATTTATTTATTTTTTCTTAGAATCAAAGCTTTTTTTTTTGAAATTAAGACAAAAGTTATTTATGCACTCAGTATACATGAATTACTAAAGGACACAAACCTAATTTAGCCAGATTCCAAGCCACTCTGTCTGTTATTATTAAAACTTACCTAGTTCTTGAATCCAGTGCCTTTTTTTATCATCAATCTCATCAATGGGTAAGTCATGACTATTTCCCTATAGACAAAGAAAACAGATAAATTTATTTTTGTCATTTTATTAACCTTAATTAAAATAAATCTTACTAAAGCAGCACCTCATAACCTCACACTAGAGCAGCAATGCAAAGACCTCAAAGGGCAGTTGTAAAAAATCTGGTGTTGTAGAGGTGGGTAGTTTGAATAAATATACAAACCATTAGAGGGAATGAACAGGCGTGTGTGTGTGTGTGTGTGTGTGTGTGTGTGTGTGTGTGTGTGTGTGTGTGTGTGTGTGTGTGTGTGTGTGTGTGTGTGTGTGTGTGTGTGCACATGCATGCACGCTGCCATTGTATAAACTTGCATTCTTGTATCATTTTCCACTACTAATACTAAGGCACAAGTATAGGTTCAGTTAACATACAATATGAATACTATTCATGCACACAATAACTACTATCTTCATGTAAATAACAGTTAACTGTTATATAAAAATTTTTCCCAACAAATTGTGATATGATATGAATATCCAAGCATTTGAAAGTGATTGTGCTGAAAAGGTTATCTGGATGGGCAACTTTTTCAGGAGCCATTAAGCAGAACTTTCTTTATTGCTTAAAAAAAATTCCTAACTTTTGTTTAAAAATTAGTGTAGTAATTATTTGTGATTCTCTGATTAATTAGGTGCCTGTTCTTTAATTGGCCTTTGCAATTGGTTGAAAAAAACCACAGTCTACTTCTGCCGCCATTTTGCTGTACTGATAAGAACGTTTAAATTTTGCTACCATTGTAATAATATTGAAATGATTGAAAATTGGAAGTTTCTACATAGTTTTTTTTTTTATATCACTGTGATCAGTATCAGAAGAGGCCTATAAACTACAATTTATAACAATACACAAGTGTTTTAATAACTTGACTTTATCGTGTAATATGTGTCATTAACATTCATAGGGCTTTGTATCACTAATTTGGAGCGAATATAATAGCAATGTAGTGCACATGGTGGAACTGTAGGGTTTTAATTATGGTAAATAAGTAGCTCAGTTTCTAATCATGTAGATTAGCATATTTTTTCTGTTTAAGCTAAGAAATTATTTCTAGTAAGGCTATAACTAAATTAAAACTCTACAAACAGTATAGAATACATAAAATGGATAGCGTAATACAGTAAACCCCCTATTCGCAGTATCTGTATTCGCGGTCGCTGATTTAATATAAAATGAAACCTAAAAAAATGTGAATTTTAAAGCGCTGTGAACATTTTCCGCCATAAAAAAAAAACATGGGCGTAGCTAAAATTATCTTTCCCGGTCAAAACAGCACTCAGTGGGTGGGGGGGAGAGGGGTGACAAAATCGTGAGCGTGGATGTTTCTCGATAAACCTTGTTCAGTATGTGTTATGCACTTGTCATGGAAAGTTTCGTCGTTTGCTTTTATTTATATGCTTATAAATTGAATAAATTTTTCAATTTATAAATTGATATGTTTACAAAAGTGATAAATCTACCGTTTTGCAGTGTAAAACAGACTTTTTCGAGTGTGTTAATGGAAGAAAGTGACTTTATTGTGGACAAGTTCTTTCTAACCCATACAAAAATATGGCTACGAATAACAAGGGAAATGTGAAAAGATCAAAGAAGGTGATGACATTAGCGAATAAAATTGAGTTATTAGACAAAATTTCTAATGGTGAAAGTGTCTCCTCAGTGGCAAAACATTATTAGTATTAGTATTAGTAACGGCCGCATGGTGCAAGAAAGCCCACGGCTTATGCTGCACCAGCCAAAAAAAAAAAAAAAAAAAAAATCCGAACAAAACAATGATAAAAACAAAAAAAAAATAATAATAAATAAATAATTAAATAATAATAATTAATAAATAAAAAAATAAAATAAAAAGGAAATTAAACCTATCATCCTATGTGCTTCCCTTACCCGAAAGTACTATCCAGATGACCTTTGAATTTCCCCAAACTGTCGGCCTCTACCACCCATGAAGGCAACTTATTCCAGTAATTTATAACTCGCTGGCTAAAATAGAACTTCCTGCAATCCAATCTAAACATTTCCCCCCGTAACTTGAATTTATGTCCCCTAGTTCTAGCATCATTTATAATCTTGAAAATTTTGTCCTCATTCATTTTACTGATGCCTCTCAGAGCTTTAAACACCTCAATCAAATCTCCTCTAAGGTGTCTAGTTTCCAAACTCTGCAACCCACATATTCGAAGTCTTTCTTCATAAGGACGCCCTTTTGCCGATCTCACCAGGCGAGTTACCCTTCTTTGCACCCTTTCAAGAAGCTCGATGTCTTTCTTCAGGTGCGGTCTCCATACTTGAACACAGTATTCCAAGTGTGGTCTAACATAAGCCTTATATAATGGGATTATCACGTCCCTATCTCTACTTGCAAAAGTTCGATAGATCATCGATAGGACACCATGGGCCTTCCTTGCAACCTGTTTACAATGCTCAGAGAATTTCATGTCTGACCGTATCGTAACACCCAAGTCCCTTTCCTCCAGTACTGGCTTTAGTTGAACTCCACCAAGTGAATAAGTTTTTTTGGGATTACTGTTTCCCAGGTGTAATACCTTACACTTTGTTGGATTAAAGCACAGCTGCCATTTTTCTGACCATTCCTGAAGTCTATCTAGGTCTCTCTGAAGAAGCTCAGCTTGACAGTGATCATTAACTACTCTCCCAATTTTAACATCATCTGCAAATTTAGACATCACGCCCTCTATCCCTTCATCAATGTCGTTTATGAAAATTAAAAACAACAGTGGTCCTAATACTGATCCTTGGGGAACCCCACTTCTTACATCAACCCAATCTGAGGAATAGCCATTTATCACAACCCTCTGCCTCCTGCCCTGAAGCCATCCTTCTATCCATCTAAGGATTTTCCCAGTGATTCCAACCTGTTCCAGCTTATAAAGCAACCGCTCATGTGGGACTGAGTCAAAAGCTTTGCTGAAATCTAAATAAACAATGTCGAAATTATTCCCTAAATCCAGCTCGTGAGTGACCCTTTCGAAATAGCGAACCAGATTTGTTAAACATGATTTTCCCTTTACGAAACCATGCTGAGTATCCTTGAGAATTTCAATTCGATCCAAATGATCCTGAATTCCACCCTTGATCATTGCCTCCATGATTTTCCCAACTACTGAAGTCAGACTGACAGGTCGATAATTTCCAACTTCACTTTTAGAGCCACCCTTATGTATGGGAGATACATTTGCACTTTTCCAATCCAAGGGAATCTCCCCAGAGTCTAATGATGCTCGCATAATTAGCCTCAATGGTTCAATGCACTCGCTTGCTGCCCCTCTTAAGATTATAGGGTATATTCCATCAACTCCAGGAGCCTTACTGGTCTGTAGGCTCGAAAGTTTTTTCATTAAATAATCTTGCGAAATTTCAATATCATTAATTACATATTTTTTAACTTCGCTCCCACAATTTCCTTTTGCCACAAAAGGCTTTTCATTTGTAAATATTGATGCAAAATAACTGTTGAGTTCATCTGCAACGGCAGCTGGTGTATTTATTACTATCCCCTTTCCCTTACATAAAGGACCGATCTGGTTTGTCCTGCTCTTCTTGGCATTTATATATGTGAAGAATTCTTTATCCCCCCTCTTTGCTCTGTTTGCTAGTGATTTCTCATAAACTGCCTTTGCCTGTCGAACCTTTTCTGTGGCTCTATTACACATCACCTTGTAGCTGTTATAGGCTTCAGTACTTTTTATTGTTCTGTAACCTTTCCATGCCACCTTTTTCTGCTCAAGTAATGCGGCAACTTCACTAGTCATCCAACTTGGAACCCTCCTCGTGGAGTATTTTTTTAATGGTATATACGCATTCAAGGCATCTGTGATTAATGTTTTAAAAGCGTACCACAGTTCAATTGTATTCATTCTCTGCGCGATATCTACCCAGTTAATAGAGGCCATGTAGTACCTTAAGGCATCGTAATTTCCTTTTCTGAAATTAAAACCCATTCCTTTGCCTTTTACTTCTGCTACCTCTCTCGTCATCATCCACCGTAGAACTCCGTGATCACTTCCTGCTACTGGTTCCTCTACTGTCAGCCCTGTTATGTCATCTGATTCATGTGTGATGATGAGGTCTAGGATATTCTTTTCTCTAGTATTTTCCCTGACATGTTGATACAAATAACAGTCATCTAGTTGATTTAAAAATTTTGTTCCCCATGTCGAGTTTCCTTCCCATTTACTCCAATCAATTAGAGGCAAATTGAAATCACCCATAATAAGGCATTGACGCTTACTTGCCCATTCCATTTGCATGTAGAGGCTTTTGTCATAATCTTCACAATCACCTGGTCTGTAGATTACTCCTACTCGCATTATACCTTTGTTTCCAACTATCTCACACCATACAGACTCTATACTAGCATGTGAGACGTCTGAATCCGGGAAAGCTATCGTCGCACTCAGGCTGCTTCTGATAAGAAGCATTACCCCACCACCCCTTCTATCTAACCTATCCTTCCTAAATACATTATACAAGCCGTACTGAAACTCATCATCCCCAATTTCCGGGTGGCACCACGTCTCTGTAAGCCCTATTATGTCCGCGTTACTTGTTTTAACCAGCAGTTCGAATTCGCTCATTTTATTGACGACACTTCTAACGTTACTGTATAAACAATTAAGATTTACTGTTCTTGTATATTTAACAACCCTAACACAACCCTTGAAGTTTTTTAGGCTCTCTTCCCTGGCATTAGCTACCCGCCCACGTGAAACGTTTGTGCCCCCAGAACATCTAGATAATACGTCCAGTTGGGGTAACAGGTAAGAACTCTTGAGGTATGTGCAAGAGTTACTTTGACCAATATTATCAGATAAACGCGTGTCAGTATTACCCACATCCCCCCTAACTAGCAGTTTCCCTGAACCTTTAAGGTATCCTCAATAATACTGGCAAAAACTTTTGCACCACCTTTGTTTAAGTGTATCCCGTCTCTACAAAAATTCCTTCTACCTACAAGTGTGGGCCATGCTGATAGAAATTTACCCCCTAAAGCCTTGCAGATTCCTTCAAGTCTTGAGTTAATCCACAAGGCTCTTAACATATAATCCCTCCTATCGTGTCTGGGCAGAATTGCAGACACATAGACATTATGGCCTAGCTCGCGACATTTCCTCAGCATGGTCCTGTATTTTTCCAACAAATCGTCAGATCGTGTACGTTTAATATCGTTTGTCCCCACATGAATAATAATATTTTCTTTACCCCCTTTAAAATCTGACAGTCTGTTGGTGACATCATCAATAGTTGCTCCCGGCAGACATACCCTGGTTCTCCTCCACCTATCTTTATTACAAAAAATATTCCCCGTTTCCCTGACAATGGAGTCTCCTAATAATACAATGTCCTTTTTAACCAGAGTAGTTTGCACTTGGTTTTTCTGTTTTGAGGCTCGAATCGGGTGTGCATCACTTGGTAGATTGCTGGAGTTTTGAGTCCCTGACGAGCTCCCAGATGCATTATTTTCGAGGGCAAGCACTCGTTTTTTCAGGGACTCAAATTGTTCCCTCAGTGCACCAAATTGTAATTTAAGATCGGTGCACTCCTTACATCGATCACAAAGAAAAGAATCCCCAGGTGAGGTAGGATTAGTCACCAGGTCGACCTTGGAAAACATTCCACAGGTTCCACAACGGATTAAATCATGACTCACCCGTAAATCGCCATCTGCTATTTCCGTGTGAGTCACGATACCCTGTGACGTGTTTAAGGCAGATCTCGTAACAACCATTATAAAATTAAATAAATATCAATGAAAGTAACTTTAAAAAATTATATCTATAATATTATTAAAATCAAACAGTTACAGGAAAACCTATAACAAAATAATCCAACAATATCTAAATAAATCAAATATTTAAAAGCACTATCCAAAAGTAAACCACTTAACTGAGGAGCCCTGTCTAAGCGCGTCCGCTCACCTCGAATGCCAACCTCGAAAAAGATTATAAAATCAATGAGTCAACGGCACGATCAATCAAGAAATCGGAAGAAAAAATCCGCCATAGTGTCCATGAAAACGCGCTAATTGCTTCAAAAATTTGCTCTGTAACTCATGATGTTAAATTAGAAAAAAATGGAAAAGGCTTTAAATCTCTGGATAGAAGACCGAAATAAAATTCCGTTAAGTTCACTCATCATTTGTGAAAAGGCAAAACTCCTTTATCAACACTTTAGCGAAACTGGTGATAGCCCTGGCAGGATAAGTTTTTTAGCTAGCATAGGCACTGGTTTGAAAGATTTGTTTGAAATTTCTAATAAATATTACATTTAATATTAAATTGTTTCTTATTTTCATTTCAATGCCATATGCTTGCATTTCACTATGTACTGTCTATGTACATAGTCATATTATGAAGGTATATATAATACATACATAGAAAAAATTTTAAACTAGTTTTTCTTATATATTTCATACTTTGGAACGAAACCCCTTTATTACTATGGGAACCATAACTCAGTATTCGCGGCATTTCTCAGGAACATAACCCCCACGAATAGCAGGGGTTTACTGTACTCATTATTTCATTAAGATATCTATCAGTTTTTAATACATTATTCTCAATGTTAAAATGAAATTAAACGGAAATCATGCCTCAAACTAGAGCAATAAACATGAAGTAGCAGGAGTGCTGTAACTTAGGAGAGAACAGAAGGGGCAGTTCTCCTATGAATTACAGCCTAACAAAATGTGCTACTTGTGCGATGTTTGCGGATTATCTGTAATGGGACAAAGTTTTGAAACAAACACACATCACCAAAAGTGATGTCTCTCTGTTGGTCGGTGCCGAAAGTATGTGGAAATTAGTGTGAACCAATGTTCTGATGGGTGTTTATAAGAGCTTGAGGAACATGCTGGATGCCCTCGAAATCAACACAGCAGCAATCCCCAATATTGTCAGAGAAATGGGAAATAAACTGGGCAAAAAGGATAAGTGAAATAGGACAAGGGTATATTTGCCAGGGACAAAAGTAGATGAAGAGCGAACATCATCTTTTAAGGGCAAGGAAGGTGATAGCGTTGTACACATGTACTGATGATGTTAAAAGTAGATTTTAAGACTTACTTAACAAGTACAGGGCAATGTTAAGAAAAAGCTGCAAGTTAAAATTGCAATCCAGTCCAGGAACAACAGCAGGAAGTACATATTGAGAGCCTTGTCAATCAATTCAACCCTGGAGAGACTGTGCAAGGATTAGAAATTTTCTCAGTATGGTCTATTCTTGTTAAGAGGAGAGATTGCTTTTACAGGAATGGGATACACTTAATAGAAAGAGTGCAAGAATACTTGCTAATGCAATCGAGGTAGTGTAAGGTGGGTCAGAAAACTGATAGCTTAGAGAGGGGATTACAGAGACTAGAGCCACAGGCAGAGATGAAAGTGATTCTTGCACTGCTTCTATTGGAACATGCAGCAGACTGGAAAGCAAGGTGTCAGGTATTTCAAACGCTGCTGTATATCATCATAAAACAAGTAAATGCATTTTGTATCTACATTCACACATGAGGAATTCTTTAGAGGAGACGATGCCAGAAGTTTATCAAACTCCAATGGGGAGCTAAATGACTTTATAACTGAAAGGGAAGTGGAGGAGGAATTGTTGAAGTTGAACTTAAAAAAGCACTGGGTGGATGGAATCTATCCAATCATATTAAGGAGGTAGCAAAGGAAGAAAGCAAGCAAGCCTTTAGCTCATAATTATGAGCATCCTTGGATTCGGAGAGGCCCCTATGGACTGAATATGTGCAAATGTATCCACAATTCATAAAAGGAGATCAAAAGGTAACATAAGTAAAAGGACTGCAATCATAGAATGGATTTGTTAAGAGGCAGTCTTGTCTAAAAAGTCTGATAAGTTATTATGATGCAGTGATCAAGGAACTGGATGCAAAAAAATGATTTTGATATCATATACTTGGATTTCAGAAAGGCTTTTGATACTGTTGCACATAAAAGACTGCTGCAAAAAACTGGAGCAATATGGTATCAACAGCAAGTTACTGTATTGATAAAGGGATGAGTAAGTGGAAAAAGACAAGAGAGAGTGATTATCAATGGGCACTGCCCGTTGATAACCACTCTCCCCCAGGGCTCAGTGCTGGGTTCATTGTTGTTTTCATTATTTATCAATGATATTGACGAAGGTATATCAGGCTTAATGTCAAAGTTTGCAGACGAAGCAAAGGTTGGTAGGGTGGTTAACAACAGTAATTAGGGTGAAGTACTGCAACAAGATCTGCAAAAAAGTGGGTCAATGGGTTGAGAAATGACAGTTGAAGTTTACTGCATATGGGGAGCAGTAATCCCAGAGTAACTTATCAACTGGCTGACACTACACTCAAAGGTAGTGGAAAATGAAAAAAAGACCTGGCAGTAATTGCACAGTCAGAAATAAAATTCTCTGAGCAGTGCAGACATGCTGCCAGAAAAACTACTGGCAGGAACTTGGCAGGTTTTGTCAATGATATACAGAGACTTTTCTAGTAGGGCTATGGTAGACAGCATCTCGAGTATTGGTATACAGGTCTGGAGGCCTGTATACAATACTCAAGGAAGGAGATAGATCTGCTGGAATGGATGCAAAGAAGGACAACCAGATTAGTGAAGGAAACAAAAGGGCACTCTTTCAGTTGTGCAAGTTGCAGCATTTGGAGACAGGGCACCTGTGGGATGATCTGATTTAAGGTGTTTAAGGTCTTGAATGGATTGAGTAAGCTGAATATGAATGGCATTCTTCCTCTTGCTGAGACTACACACAAGTGGGCATAAATCTAAGTTGAGGAAGGATGGTTGCATGGAAGTTTGCCTTCAACGAGTGGGTGGTTGATTTTTGGAACAAGCTCCCATCTGTTGTTGTGGAAGTGAATGATAAGAATAAATTATAGGAAGAACTAGACTAATTCTTGGAGGGTATAAATAAGAGAACTAGTATAAATACTCTAGAAGGGTATAAATAAGTGTACTAGTGTTTTTTTTTTTTTTTTTTTTTTTTTGCTGATGCTATATAAGCTTGCTTTTTTGTATCATTTGCCACTACTCTTATTCACGCTAACACATGGGCTGGAAGGTAACTAGGAGTAAGAACAGTAATTCAAGTGCATGAATACTCGCACATTCACTAATGCTAGGAGCACAGCAAATAAATTTAATGAATATGAAGTACTTGTTATTTGGTTTTTTTTTTAGGAGCATTAGCAACTAAGGCCATATTGCTCCGGGGATATGCGGTGGTCATTCCCTGACCTTTCCGCATCCTCCGTATTTGGTGGTGACGGGCTCAAACCACAGTCTAATCAAGAAGCGTGTGCTACACACTGCTGCACCTTCCCACCTGGCTACGGAGGCGCATATGAAGTACTGATCAAGTTATCAAATGCAGACAATGTGGGGGTAACAGAAACATGGTGTCACTCAGACATAAGGGATGCAAAATTAGAACATGGGGGGAGTACAATATGTACAGAAAGGACAGACAGGATAGGAAGGGTTATGATGTTAGTTGGGAAACTCATAAAATTCAAGGCAGTGCATCCAGTTGGCATGGGTGGTGAGTGCAACGTTGAGTGAGTTTAGTGTGATATAAGCACCAAGGAAACAAAAGTTAAGAGTAGGAGCATGTCATAGGACTAAGGATTGTGATGAGTATAAAAACTACTATATAGAGAAAGAGTAGACCAGTAAATCAGAATGTCTTATAATTGGGGATTTTTTCTAGATATTGCCTCGACCATGTGGCTTGCTCACTCACACATTAGCAAGACTTTTGTGGATTTATTGGATGACTGTTTTCTACACCAGATGTTAGAGACAATGAGAAAATGCAATACTCTTAATCAGCAGCAATTTTTGATGAATCTTTGGATTCAGGGGAGGTACCTATGGACTGGAGGTAAAAGACCCCCCCCCCCAGGTGACAGTGATCACAGTGTGCTGATGTGGGATTTAACTGATAGACATAACTACTGTTAAGGGCAAATGGATGGGCTTTTGCTTTCGTAAGGATAACTACAATGGTTTTGGACAGTTTTTAAATTCTACATAGTGAAACCTAATAATGATGTTACCAACACTGTTCTAAATGGGAAGCATTGAGAATTAATCATAGAAACTACTAGGCTTTTCATACCAACTAAGAAATACCATTCCAGGCTGGTACCTAAATGGAAGTCAGATGAACTGATGAGACTTGTGGCAGAGAAGAAAAATGCATGGGATGCATATAAATTAACAGGCGATACAGAGGCCTAGGGAAGACAAACTAGGGTGTCATGTCACAAAGGCGGTTAGGCAAGTGAAGGCATGTAAGTCGCTGGCAAAGAATGGCAAAAAAAAAAAAAAAACACAGCAAACACTTATTTACTTATATTAACAGTAGAAGGAAAGAGTTGAATCATACTGGTCCGCTTTATGCTGATGGTTTTAACTGTTGATGGTCCTAGTCACATTGTTGACAAACTGAATAGGCATTTTTGCATTTAAATTCACATGAGTTCTTTAGGCAGGGGAATGATGGTTCATCAAATTCTAATAGCAAACTAGTATTTTATGATAACAGAGAAGAAATTGGAAAAGAAACTGTTGAAGCTTAACAAAAAGGCACCTGGAGTGGATAGAATCTATCCAATTATATTAAGGAATGCAGCAAATCAGGTAAGCAAACCATTAGCCATAATTATGAGAGCACTCTTGGATTCAGGGGAAGTCCCTATGGACTAGAGATGTGCGAATATATCTCCAATTCACAAAGGGGAGGATCAAAAGGTGACATGAGTAATTAGAGACCTGTTAGCTTAATATCTGTTCCCAAGAACATAATGGAGTTACTGGTTAAAGTAATGCAGGAACATCTAGATAGGAATGCAATTATACTGCAATCAGAGCATGGATTTGTTAAGCAGCATTCTTGTCTTACATTGCAGTAACCAAGGAACTGGATGCAAAAAATAAATTTTGATATGATATCATATACATGGATTTCAGGAAAGATTTTGATACATAAAAGACTCCTGAAAGACTGCATTCAAGGAAGAACTGGAGGCATGTGTCATTAAGGCTAAGTTACTGTTCTGGATAAAGGGATGGTTGAGTGGAAGAAGACAGAGTAATTATTAATGGGCACTGTTCTTCATGGACTAATTTTATTAATGGAGTCCTACAGGTTTCAGTGCTGGTCCCATTGTTCTTTCCTATATTTATTAATGATACTGATGAAGATGTAGCAGGCTTAATGTCTAAGTTTGCAAATGATACATAGATTGGCTGGGTGGTTCATGACTAAGCATGCTAAGGCACTGCAATGGGATCTAAAAAAATTAGGCAGAATGGCTCAGAAATGACAGTTGAAGCGTAACGTTGACGAATCCAAAAGGTACTGCATTTGAGTAATAGTATTTCCAGATTACTGTACCAACTGCGTGATATTACACTCAGTGTAGTGGAAACTGAATAAGATATGGGGGTAATTGTGCAGTCTGATATGAAGTTTTCTAAGCAATGACGGCAGGCTGCCAGGAGAACTCATGGAGTTTTATCCATGATACACAGGAACTTTTCTAGCAGGGATAAGGTGATTATCCAAATGGATACTACATTGTATAAGGCAATGGTTAAGCCACATTTTGAGTACCGCAGACAGGTCTGGAGTTCTCATTTTAGGAAGGATATAGACCTGCTGAAATGAGTCCAGAGAAGAGCAATGAGATTGGTGAATGGAACAAATGGACGGTTTTATCAAGAGACTAGGCACCTAAGGCGGTCTTGATTGAGCTGTTTAAGGCTTTGAGAGGTTTGAGCAAGATCAATGATGATGGCATTCTTCCTCTTGCTCAGACTGCACACATGACAAGATATATTCAAATCAAGGAAGGATGATTAAAGGACAGAGGCATGGAGGTTTGCTTTCAGCCAGCGGATAGTTGACTGTTGGAATAACCTTCTATCTCTTGTCGTGGAAGTGGTAGGTTGAATAAATTCAAGGAAGAATTTGCAAATTATAGGAAGGGATGGACAAATGACATGGGAGGATTCTTTTTTGGCTGATTTTTATAAACTTGCTTTCTTGTATCATATGCCATTACTAATAGTAATATTAATAACAGCCTACTATTCAAAAATCCACAGTGTATATCTGACTCATGTATTTGATACTTCTGAAAGGTTAGCAGTGAACACAAATAACAATGTGGATCTCATTAGTTCATAAATAACAAATTGATTATAGCCATTAATATATTGTGCAATTATATAAATGAACAATTAAACAACAGAAGTAGAAAAAGCTTCAGCATACAAATAGTGAATAGTATATAAATTCATATTTTTTATTGATTTAGATATTCTTTAATTATTAAATGTCAATTATGCATTACTTAATGGTTTTCAAGCTTAAGTAAAAGTTATTATACTATGCTATACTATAGTATTGCTATACTTTAGTCATATAGTTTATTGACTAGCGCTTCTATATTATTCCTATTATTTGTCATTTCAGTACAATAAGAGTATTTATCTGTAAAACTTCAGAAAAGAAAACTGTGTACAGCATACCCCAAGTGATCACTGAATTATGACCAAACTGAATGCGACCTATTGACCACGTGAGGTGTGAGAGTGCGGCGTTAGTCGACCTACGTAACATAGATAAGGCATCAGTTGTTCAGTAGGTAGTAAAATTCTGAACGTGATGGGTAAAATGAAGGATTTATCGGACTTTGATAAAGGACAAATTGTGGGTGTTCAACAAGCTGGTGCTTCGATTTCCCAAACGGCTGAACTGGTGGGGTGTTTGAAAATCACTGTAGTTAAATTGTACCAGGACTAGCATCAAAATGGTCAAACAACAACCCAACGGCAAAACTGCAAAGGTCAGCAAAAGGTTGATGTTAGAGATGAATGCCAGGTCCGACGACTTGTACAGGCGCAGCACTGTTGGAGAGTTGACTACCCAATACAACATGGGCCAACCCGGAACAATATCTGGCACGACGATTTGCCGCATGCTTGCACGTATGAGCTATACCAGCAGACGACCCCTACGGCATCCTCTCGTAACAAAGGTTCATCAGCGTAAAAGACTCAACTTGCAAATAGCATGCAAGTTGGATGTTAGAAGACTGGAAGAAGGTGTGCCGGTCAGATGAGTCACATTTACTCCACACCATGGATGGTCGTGTACTGATCTGCCATCAACAACATGAGGCTCTTGATCCATCATGCATAGTATCAAAAGTGCAGGCCAGTGGAGGCAGTTGTATGGTGTGGAGCATGTTTCACTGGAAGGAACTTGGACCCCTGGTGCATGTGGAACACCGTATCAGTGGTCTCCACTATCGTAAACTGCTTGCTGACTGTGTACACCCTGCTATGTTACACTTTTTCCCAAATGGCAATGGTGTCTTCCAAAGTGACAATGTGCCGAGCCATCGGGCATTTGTTGTGCAGGAATGGTTTGAGGAACACAGTTCTGACTTCCAGCATATCGATTGGCTTCCAAACTCCCCTGATATCAATCCCATAGAGCATTGTGGGACACTATGGAAAGGCATATCAGGCATCTGGATACACCAATCACCTCCATATCTGCATTGCGGACTGCATTACACACAACTTGTCTGGCCATACCTCCCGAACACTTTCGACATCTTGTTGAATCAATGCCACATCGGATAGCTGCTGTACTGAGGGCAAAAGGAAGACCTATGAAGTATTAGGTAGGTGGTCATAATTCAGTGATCACTCAGTGTATATCAACCATATGCACTTTGCATGAATATCACAAGAGATGTCAAAGACTGATAAGAGCTATAAGAGGTATAGCAATAAAGTTCCCAGACTAGTGCAATGAAAAGAATACAAAATGAAGCAGCTCAAAAATGGCTTAATTTTTTATTCACCATTAATTGAGTGCACTTATTACACCCTTCTAAAACTTTCTGAAAAGAGTCAGCAAAGGCATCCAAAGAGATGACATTCAATTCGGTAGTTAAATTTTTCTTTATATCCTCACAATCCTGAAATCTCTTTCCTTTAAGGGCAGCTTTCACCTTGGGAAAGAGGAAGAAGCCTGCTGGTGCTCAATCTGGAGAATAGGGTGCCTACTCTCCAGATTGGGCACCAGTGGTTCAGTATAGCAACTTTCACTATACAGCAGGCCCCCATTATAACGCGGTTTGCTCTACGCTGATTCGCTATAACGCTGTTCTTATATTATAACGCTGTTCTTATATTATAACCCTATCTGACTATAACACTGTCACAGATCACTATAACACTCTTTTACAGATTGCATTTTTGGCATATTTAACGAAATCGTTTCATTTGATGGAGTCGATAGCTTGAAAATGAATAGCAAAACAGCATTAAAACGTTTCCCATGCCGACTTGAGAAATTTTCCCATGCTCAGTGAAATTTTCTCGCACGCTAATTTAATTGCAGTACAGTGACTTGTTATGTAGTTCTGAGCTCAACATTTTAAAAAATGACCAAGTATATTGCTTGTAATATTTGCGTTATATGCATTTATCCGAAGTCTAGTCATCACTCAGTACCGTATTAGACATCATGCGAAACGGACAGTTTACTCGAACATTGTATCATAATTAATGCAACCAACGCAGTTACATTTTCGAAGAGTTAATAATGGCCAATAAGAATGAAAAAGCAACAACGTCTGGGCGAAGTACGAAGACTATAAATGTAAGAAAAAGACTGAATTTGAAAATTAAATTAGACGTTTTGAAGCAAATCGATTCCAGTCAACGACAAGCGGATGTGTGCCATAATTTAGGACTTGCAAGTTTAACTGTAAGAACAATTATAAAAAAATAAAGAATTCATTTTAGGAGCAGGAAAGATAGCTGTTCCACTGCAAGCAACTAGGGCTGGGCTGGCTATTAGGATTGAAATGGAAAGACTAACTAATTTTATTGAAGATAATATCTAATGCAGAATTCAGTTGTTAAATATTTAAAAAAGAGAGAGAGAGAGAGAGAGAGATTAGCCAATATGATGATCTGAAGAAAACTCACCTAAAAAAAAAAAAAAAAAAAGGAGCCGAAACTTTCAAAAAAGAAGTTAAAATTATTGAAGAGGGGTATTATGTGTTATACTTCTCAACAAGTTTTTAATATAGATGAAGCAGGACTTTTATGGAAAAACGAACACCTAAAAGAAGTTTCTATTGAAAGAAGAAAAAACATGCTAGGTTTCAAAGCGGCGAAGGATCGGTTGACTTTATTGTTAGGTGGTAACGCTGCTGGTGATTTAAAATAAATACCCCTTTTAGTTTATTTGGAAGACGGCCAAGGTTCAACCCCAAAATCGACACACTTTTTATGATTTTAATTGGAATTTTAAGTTTAATTTTGATATGTAAGTAGTTACCACATAATTATATATGTATGTAATGCAGAATATTTTATACGTGCAAATATTTGAATATTAAATATTTTGACCGACATTTGTGCATCTTTTCACTACCATTTATTATTGATTAGGAAATATCCTGTGGCACCGACCGCAACTCACAAATACATATGTTACCTTATGGGAATGCGGCGCTCGCTTAGCGCGGATTCACTTAGCGCTTTGTTTTTCCGGAACGAATTATCAGCGTTAAGCGGGGGTCACCTGTACTGAACTTAGTTTCTGTATGAAATCATAGTAATAAATTCAAAATTATTAATTTGAATTTACTACTATTGGTTGATCTGCATAATGCCATGTTTCATCAGAAATGTTTTCATAACAAGTGTGGAATGAGCAGAGGCACTGTCTGCAACAAGAACCAGCTTCCTTTCTATTGAAATTGCAGCCTCACTTGGGAAATGCGCTTCAATAGTTTTTGAAATACCGACTCTTCCCTTCATATACAAATTCCTTGTGAATCACACCCTGTTTGTCAAAAAACATGATCAGCATCTTGATCCTGGACTTTTGTAAACAAAATTTTTTTTTTTGGCCTCAGTGATGATTCACCTCTGGGTCATACTGAAACACCTAACACTCTCCCTCAGTAACAATAGAGGTACCTCCGTAGCCAGGTGGGCAGGAGCAGCATTGCCTAGCACACACTTCTTGATTAGACCGGGGTTCGAGCCCGTGACCACCAAATACGGAGGATGCGGAAAGGTCAGGGAATGACCACCGCATATTCCGGAGCAATATGGCCTTATGTGCTAATGCTCCTAAAAACCAAACAACAACAACAACAGTAACAATAAAGTCAAGGAAATAAGGATTGTCGTGACAAATCTGGATGAAGTCTTCATATGATGACACATTTCACATTTTGCAACTCTGTCCTCATTTTGAGAGGCTGATGGATACCCACTTTGGGCAGAGGCACTGTCTGCAACAAGAACCAGCTTCCTTTCTATTGAAATTGCAGCCTCACTTGGGAAATGCACTTCAATAGTTTTTGAAATACTGACTCTCTTCCCTTCACATACAAATTCCATGGGAATCACACCGTTTGTCAAAAACATGAACAGCATCTTGATCTTGGACTTTTGTAAACAAAACTTTTTTTTTGGCCTCAGTGATGATTCACCTCTGGGTCATACTGAAACACCTAACACTCTCCCTCAGTAACAATAGAGGTACCTCCGTAGCCAGGTGGGCAGGAGCAGCAGTGCCTAGCACACACTTCTTGATTAGACCGAGGTTCGAGCCCGTGACCACCAAATACGGAGGATGCGGAAAGGTCAGGGAATGACCACCGCATATTCCGGAGCAATATGGCCTTATGTGCTAATGCTCCTAAAAACCAAACAACAACAACAACAGTAACAATAAAGTCAAGGAAATAAGGATTGTCGTGACAAATCTGGATGAAGTCTTCATATGATGACACATTTCACATTTTGCAACTCTGTCCTCATTTTGAGAGGCTGATGGATACCCACTTTGGGCAGAGGCACTGTCTGCAACAAGAACCAGCTTCCTTTCTATTGAAATTGCAGCCTCACTTGGGAAATGCACTTCAATAGTTTTTGAAATACTGACTCTCTTCCCTTCACATACAAATTCCATGGGAATCACACCGTTTGTCAAAAACATGAACAGCATCTTGATCTTGGACTTTTGTAAACAAAACTTTTTTTTGGCCTCAGTGATGATTTTGAAGTCACTGCATGATCCGATGCTTCACCTCTGGGTCATACTGAAACACCTAACACTTCCCCCCCCCCCAGTAACAATAAAGTCAAGGAAAAAAGGATTGTCCTGACCTGTCATGTGAAGTCTTCATCCAGACAAGTCTGGATGAAGACTTCACATGACACTCTTTATTGCTTCTGCTCATCTGTGAGGTTGTACAGCACAAATTTTGCACAGCTCTTCCTTCCTTCCCCCTAAATCTTCATACAGAATTTGACGAATCATCTCGTTATTCATATCAAACTCATCAGCCATCATTCTGGGGTCAAACAGCAATCTCTTGCCACAATTTCACGAAATTTTGCAACTCTGTCCTCATTTTGAGAGGCTGATGGATACCCACTTTGGGTCACTGCAAACATCTTCATGTCCATCTTTGAACTGCTTTATACTATTCCAACACACTAGAACAACTTAAAATGTTTTATCAACATAAATAATTTTTAACATTTTATACATATGTTGCAGATTTTCCCAGATTAGAGAAAAATTTGATATTTGTTTGTTGTTCCATTGCAAAATAGTGATACAGAACAGGTAACACTACTAAAGAAACTGGCTGTTCCTTGCAACCTGCCAGCCTACAGGACAATCTCTGTACCACCATCTGTTGGAAGAAGTTTGAAATACTATATACCATTTATTTTCAAACTCACTGAATGTGACTGCAATAGCACCAGTCCAGGAACTTTATTGCCATATGTTCAGCAAATGGAGTGATCCAAAGTCCTAACCTTAGAACCAAGACCATCATTAGTTGGTTTATTAATAAGTATAAGGAAAATAAAGTCCAGTGACATATATGTCATACCCTAAATGGTTACCTGGATATTATTTGGCAATTGGACCAATGTTGATATGCCCAAAATACAGTAATATGCCCAAAATACATATGAAAACTCCAGTAGTATCGCAGTTTCGGAGAAAATTTGCACTCATATGGATGCCTCCATTAATGAAGTTGTTCCTGGAAAAGTCTAGTTTTGTATTTTGTGTGTGGGGTGTGTGGTATTGTTAACAATATCATTAACAATACATAGGGTACTAGGAAAGTTTTGCAATACAGCTTTGTTTATTTAATTTTTTCAAAGTAATTTCCTCTACATTCAATACACCTCTCCATCCTCCGAAACCAATCTTTAAACCAGTTCTGCCAAGTTTCCCTAGGGAGTAAAGCACACTCGTTGTCCCAAGCCCGTAGAAGGTCCTCATCACTGGAAAACCACCTCCCTTTTAGTTTCATTTTCACATGCGGGAACAGTGCAAAGTCGCAGGGAGCAAGGTCTGGACTGTAGGGAGGGTGCTCGAGAAGTTTCAGTCCTGTCGTGGTCAAATATTCGGTGCAGGCTTTGGCGCGGTTAGCTGGAGCATTATCGTGATGGAGGTACCAGGTGTCCATTCTTGACTTTGGCCGCAGGTTCTTCATAGATCCAATGACTTTAGGCAGGCATTGTTCAGTATACCACTTAGCTGTGACTGTCTTCTGCGTGTCCAAAACGACACGTTCCACAATTCCACTCGATTTGAAAAATACAGCTATCATTTTCTTCTTTACAGATCGGGATTTTCTGACAATTACGGGTGTGTCGTCATCATCAAAGACCCAAACTTTGTTTTGAGCCTTGGTCGGCAGATCGTAATAGTACAGCCAAGTCTCGTCACCTGTCACGATGTTGTTCACATACCGAGATTGTTCCTTATCAAACTTTTTTAACATCTCCCGGCACCAAGTCACACGTCGTGTCATCTGCTCTTCAGTCAGTTGATGCGGCACCCAGAGAGAACAAAGTTTCTTTACGTGCAAATGATCTTGCAGAATCGAACGAATTGCTGGTGCATTTAGGCCCAAAGTATCCTCTATCTGTTGGTAGGTCACTCGCCTGTTTTCGTCAAGCATTTTCCTCACAGCAGTAACGTTTTCCTCCGTAACTGACGTTCGTGGCCTTCCCGGCCTCTCAGAATCCTCCAGAGTGAAATTTCCCCTTTGGAATTCTCTATACCACCTGAATATCGTTGTACGATGTGGACAATCATCATCTAGTGCAAGAGTCATTTCTTCTAAGCACTGGTCTATGGTTAAACCACGCACAAAATTATACCGCAAAACTGTCCTTATCACATTTCGTGACCACGATGCCACCGCAAGCACTTTACACTCTCACTACTAATGAATAACTGAGCCCATCGACTTGGCGTGGTGGCTACTATGCACGTATGAACATGTCTCAACATGCAGCAACAAGCAGCTTCCTGTGATTCATTGTTGCGTCATATTGCAAAACTTTCCTAGTACCCTTTGTATAATGATATGGTTAATAGTAACAATATCATTATTAGTAAGTTTGTTTGATATTCTCTCAAAACATGATACACTCAAAATTTAGATCATGTTTTGAGAGAATTTCCTAAGCACTATAAATTTGACTTAAAGCTCCAGAAAAAAACTGATGTGAGGTTTCTTTCAGGAATATGCATCTGAACACTGTCATTTTCAACTCCAGTACATTCAATGTTCTCAATTTAATTAAATTCAACATCATTTAACTAGTTTTGCAATTCTGCTGCCTGCTTGGACATTATGGACTGTTTCAGGCCATACTTTCTTCATAAATTCATTCAGACAGTTAGTGAAAACTTCATCTCAACAATATACAATATATTCAATGCTCTTCATGTTTTTCAATGTTTTTCTTTAATGGCACACTTATCCATCAGTATTCAGGACCAATTGAGACACTGTTTTTCTTGTGATGATATGTCTTAAAAGTGATACTGACTGTCTGTTGGTTGAATAAGTGAGATTGCATTATGTGGTAAGAAAGCAATTTCTACTTTAAGTAAACACTGCAGGATGTCAAGGTTTTCAGATGGGACGAGGCAATATCAACCAGTAAAAACATGGTAAAAAAGATTTATTTTTCAGTTCCTTTAAGTTGGCAAAATATGCCAACACAATAGTAAAATAAAATTAGTAAAATAAAATAAATGTTGTTAAAAACCTACAATTAACATTAAAAGAAATGTTTGTATACATATTAAAATAATAATAAGAAATCTGAACTAAGTTTCAGTATAGTTAAGTTACTTTCACTATACTGAACTTAGTTTCTGTATGAAATAGTAATAAATTCAAAATTATTATTTTTGGACTGTATATTGAATATTTGCATATTAAGGTATTTCTGTACCAGAACAAACATATTATCATTAAGCAAAAAAAAAAAAAATGTTTCAAAGATTCAAAACAAGACTTTTTCACATGAAGTATTAAATTAGTTTATTGGACAATTATTATAACTAGATGCCAAACAATCTCAACAACTAAATAAAATTGGCTACATTTCAGATTTCAAAACTGAAATCTGTCTTCAGTCCTAGGATTTTGATAATGAAATCCAAAACACAGCCAATTTTATTTAGTTGTTAGGATTGTTTGGGACCAACTGTTGCATATGAATAAACTACAGTAGAACATCAGTTATCTGGAATAATTTGAAAGGCTGATCTTCCTTTCTTTCTTTCTTCTTCTTTTTTTTTATTATTAACGGTATTACAGTAAGCTCCGGTTATAGTGGTCACGTTTGCAAACTGAATTTCGATTCTAATAAGCAAAAGATCGAGTTTACTATCTTTATAACAGATTCTACAAACAAAAACCCAATACACTGCAAATTGTTTTATGGTTATGGCCTCTAGAATTCTGTGACCTTCAGAAATGTGCTTTAGAAAAATATCACAGAGATTCTTGGAAACCTTGAATGAATTTCGGATTAGTTTAGCTCCAGATTCGATAAGAACAATATCGGCCCGAAACTGTGCGATTTATTATTTTTCTCAATTTTTAACAGTAAAATGAGAACAAAAAGAAAACACGTAGTTTTAACACTGCAACGAAAAATGGAAATTATTAACAGAATTAGAAAAGGTGAAAATTTAGGAAGTTTCTCCAAAGTGTGGGGACTTCAACAATTTATGACATCAAGAAAAATTCCAATGCTATAACAGAATTTGTGTCGATTATGGATAATGGAGAAGGATCTAGCAGGAAAAAGACAATGTCAAAACTGAAAATGCTTTAGAGAGTGCACTTTATTTGTGGTTTCTTCAGAAGCGAAGTTTGGGTGAACCAGTGTCTGGCCCAATATTGGGTGAAAAAGCATTGGATTTTAATTGAAAATTAATAGGTAATGAAGATTTTAAGGCAAGCACAGGTCGGCTGAAAACTTTAAAATAAAACAAGGGTTTATGTGAACTAGATATTCAAGGAGAGAAACTTTCTGCAGATGAATTGGCAACGGTGTCCTTTGAGAAGTAAGTTTGCTTCAGTTGTGGCAAATTAAGAGAAAGAAAACGTTGATGAGACGGGCTTATTATAGAAATCATTACCGAGAAAAACCATAGCCACTAAAAGAGAAATGCCTGGACCAAGTTTTAAGATGAGAAAAGAGCGAGTTATAGTTGCTGTGTGTGCAAATGCCACTGGGACACACAGATTGTCTGTGCACATTAACGGCAAGTCGAAAAAAAAACCAAGAGCATTTAAAAAATTTTCTAGTTTTCCTGTTTTGTATAAAAATCATAAATATGCCTGGATGGATGTTTCTGTTTTCCAAGATATAATATTTTTTTATTTAATTAAGCTTAATTTAATCGCAAGGTAAGATTAAATTTATTTACATTAGATTTATTAGATTAAATTTATTTAATCTTACCGGAAAAATTTCTTGTTCGATTATCCGAAAAATTTGGCTATTCAGAAGATTAACTAAGGCTATTCAGAAGATTAACTGACGCCTACTGTAATTAAAATACTTCACATGGAAAAGCATCTTATTTTAAATCTTACTTACTTAGTATGCCACATTGTGTCCTTCTCAAGTTTAATTAATGGAATGTTTCATTATACAACTCATCAATCACGAACACTGCAATGCACAAGCATAAGATATAAATACAAATAGAAAATAGAAATACACTGAATTATCACCCCATCCATAATGAACTATGCCGCATAGCCAACAGTATAAAAAGCTGAACAGCTTCATATGCTGTTCAGTATAATCAAGATGCAGATTACCATCTGCATCTGATCACACAAGTTAAAGTGATAAAGCAGCAATTATGGGATGAAGTAAAGATATCATGGAGTTTCAAAAGGGCATGATTGGCGGAGCTCGTGCATTGGGTGCTTCCATATCAGAAACAGCCCGTCTTGTCAGTTGCTCATGGTCCAGTGTGGTTAAGGTGTACAAAGAATGGTATAAAACAGGTCAAACCACCTCCCACCAACAGAACTGTAAAGGGCCACACAAGATGAATGTTTGTGGCAAGCAAAGAGCATTGCACAGACTAAACGGAAGGTCACTGTATGACAGTTGACATCTCAATACAATATGAGGAATGCAAGAACACTATCCCAAAGGATAATTGTACCACACACTCAGATGTATGGCGTTCCATAGCAGATGATCCAAGAGACACCCTCTCCTCACCACCAATCATTGTTGACAGCAAATGCTGTGGCGTCAAGAACATGCTGGTTGGACACTGGAGGACTGAAAACAAGTGTGCTGGTTGGATGAGACCAAATACCTGGTACAACATGCTGATGGTGTCTTCGTGTGTGGTGCAAGCACACAAGTCTATGGACCAATCATGCATGGTGCCCATTATCCAGGCAGTTGGTGGTGGTTGTTTAATATGGGGAATGTTTTGCTGGCAAGAACTAGGATCCCTGGTGTGCTATGGACCAACGTTTCACTGATCAGGTCTACCAGCAGCTCTTAGGAAACCATGTGCACTCTGCCATATTGCATTTTATCCCAGACAGAAATGGGTTCTTCCAAGACAATAATGTGCATATTATCGGTCCCCCACTGTGCAGAGTAGTTCAGGAAATACAGTGAAGATATCACCCACCTTGAGTGGCCTCCAGACTCACCTGAATTAAACACTTGTGGAATGTTTTGGAATGGGAAGCAAGGACACATATTCCAACACTGTGGAAAGCCTTGCAGGCAGCATGGCTCCAGATCCCTATAGACATCCTCAGACTTCTAGTGGAGTCAATGCCTAGGCGAATAGCAGCTGTTATTTGTGTGAACAGTGGCCCAACACAGTATTATAGAGGTGGTCATAATTCAGTGATCACTTGATCACTCAGTGTATACTTCTGTCACTGAAACTGCCCCATACAGAAAGAGCAGATAGATTTATTTAAAAATTTGCATGCATAACTATTATATATATGGATGTAAATGATTAGCATGACAAGCTGACTAAAACTAATTAAAATACTTCACACAGAATTATAGAACACAGTAGAGTGCCCAATAATATGAATGTGATATTATACAAATAATATTTTACAGATTTTTTTTTCATCCTTTTATGAGATTCCTACACTAGGACATCTAAACGTGCATCTTATTGCAGGAATCTGGAGGCACTTTAAAAAAAATGCAGAATTTAAAAAATGCATACCCTGTATGCATGAAAAATGTTTTATTTTATGTGAAAACATCAATGGTGACATTAAGAGTAAAACCGTTTAAATTTTTGAATGGTTTGATCAAAACTCACTTACTTACTTACGCTACTTAGAAGGTTAATGTTGATCAAAATCTTGAAGTTTATTCTTGCATAATAATATCATGAAATCTAATCTCAATTGTAAAACCATTTAAATTTTTAAACCATTTGATCGAAACTTACTTATTCACGCAACTTAGAAGACTGATGTTGATCAAAATTTTGCATTTTATGCTTGTATAATATTACTACCCACTTTCTTGCATAATATTCTACTTTTATTTTTGCATAATATTATCACAATTGTAAAACCATTTAAATTTTTGAATGGTTTGATCAAAAATTACTTACACTACTTAGAAGGTCGATGTTGATCAAAATCTTGAGAAGCAGATTTTCTTAAAGTCTGCATTTTCTTCTTGCAAAACATTACTACCCGCTGCTTAGTCTACTCTATTAATCAACGTCAGAGTAAAATAGTTACCGATCGATTTTACTCTAGTGTCACCATAGAGGTTTTCACATCAAAAACTCTGTAAACTAGCAGGCAAACAAAACAGTGAGTGAAATGCTATCTAAGAGTGTGCAATGCATATAACATGTATAAGGCAATGTTATGCACCGATGATGAGGCTGTCAGTCAACACAGTAAACTGCCATTTGTGTGGGTTGTAATGGCTGAAAAGTTGGATGCAGGAAAGTTACATGCTACCACAGCTCTGCTGGCATCACAGAAACATCAGAAACACATGTCTTAGAATGGGCTTCAACATGTGTGGCAACCAGAGGTGATTGCTATTGTAACTTTCTGCCAAATTGAGGAAAAATGTGATTATAACGAATTTCCCCCAAATTTTTCGTATTGTCACATGCGATTTCATCTGCAAGTAGCACCAGGTGAACGCAAAACACGGCACCAAGTTGAACATAGCGACCTGCACAGCAATACATACAAGTTTACGAATCTTAAAAAATGTCAAATGTGTGAGAGCTATATTTCCCATTTACTGTAGTTGTATTGGTCAGAGACACACTGCTGTCATTCGCTCTATTTACAAGACAACACGTGATATTGTAAGCCGACTTATATTTTCAGCTCATGTTTTTGTTCGAACAGAAATTTTGTGAGGCAGGATAGAGTGAGCAGAGGAGCACATTTTTGGAGGTTACTACCATAAAACAATAAAAACAATTTGCAGTCCCGTTTATTGGGCTTTTCAGTTAGTGCAATTTAATTATAAAAGTGTAGTAAACTCTATCTTACTGCATTTGCGATAATACCGATAGCTGGAATTCTGTGGGTTTTTACGTTATTATGGTGAAATATGTTTCCCCTTCACTGAAATCTTCAATAAAAAACATCAATTTTCAGAATCTTCTCTTCATTCCTATTTTTTAAGCTTCATCACCTTGTCTCACTTGTGCATCATGTGTTCATAGTTATTGATTGCTTATCTTTTTTACTGTTTTAAATTTTACAATAAAAAAAAAGAAAATGTCAGTGAACAGAAATATCAATCAAGCAAATTTCATATCTGCTATATTTACTGTAATATTTACTTATTTATTAGAAATTTAAGATGTTTAACTTGTGTTAGCAATTTTATTGGGTTTCTAACTTTTTTTAGTGTTTTACTTAGCAGACTGAACATTTTTTTTTTTTTTTTTTTTTTTTGAGTGATTTTTTCCCCATACCTAATTTTTCCATAAGCCCTGTTGTTTTTAATATGCGAAATACCATAACTTGGAGATTTTTAGGAACATATGTACCTTGTTATAGCAGAACCGACTACGCTGTAACGCCATCTTTAAAAACAAAAATGATTTGTTGCTAAAGATAACACAATTTCACTCTTTACACCCGTCACTAGATCTTAAACAGTAATGTGATTTTTTTACTATAGATGTCCATTCTTGTCCCCCATGTCTCTCTTCCTGCACTATTGCAGATGCTGACAATGATGACATCAGAGGCAGGCAATGGACAGCAAGAATGTAGCCCTACTTCTTACAGTTGTCTGCTAATTATGCTCCCTGACAGTCATAGACAGCATTTATGATGTTGGAAATCTGGTAGAATGTGACTGATGTTTACTCTCTCTCTATTTGGTGAATACATCCCCTCCCTTTCTTATGAGAGGATTGATGTATGACCAAAAAATAAATTTGAAAACTGCTACCAGAGCTAGTGATATATCCAAGTACCTTCCTGTACACATTGCTGTCAACAGTATCCAACCATTTGAACATAGTGGTCCACATGAACAGCAATTTTCCATGTTAACCACCCAGCTTCTGATAACCCAATCAGTTGTATAACATTGCCTAATTTATGTTGCACATTCTTAGATGGTCATTAGCTCTTGCAGTTTTGCTTGCCTGCTGACATTTACACATGTTCTTATAGTGTATTCAGATTTCTGTGTCAGGATAGCAACATACACATTAATGGATGTTCTACTCAGTCAATCAGCTTGACATACTAATTTTTTATAACCATATTTGTTACAGTTATGTAAATTTCAGGTACAATCTGTTGACCCTGCCCTCCCCCACATTTTTTTCGCCTAAGGTAGGACAATTTCAACAACAAGTAAATTTTACAGAATAATGTTAAGCACACATATTTAAGAAATAGAATTCATTCATTCATTCATTAATTGCTGTGAGTACCCTCTGAAATTCACGTTGGTTTATTGAAACAAAATTACTTTTTTTTTTTTTTTTTTTTTTTGCATATATAGTTAATCTTGCTTAAAGCAGCAAAAATCAAAATAAACTATTAGATGAAATAAAAATGGATAGCTTACACCAAATGGAACAGAGCTTTTCATTGTGGGAGGTATAGGTTTCAGGAGATTTGGAGCGGAAGATCCATAATGTGATAAGATTTTTGATGGAGATGAAGTTGGACCAATACTGCCATTTATAGCAGAGTGATAAAGATTAGGAGACGGTAAACTGCTTGTTAAGATGCTCGGTACTGGATTTCCATATTGTAGAGAAGATGAAGTCTGAACAACTAAAACCTGCAATTTTAAATATTTTTTTAATAAAAGAAAGAAAGAAAACAAAAATTGTAAATCTAAAGCACATTACTTTTACAAGAACAATTTTAGTCAGCTGGATACAGTACAAAACTAGTGCATGAAAATGCTCTCAAGATGTACATAAAATGAAGCATCATGAAAGAAGTTATCTTATTTATATTATAAGTATACTGTAGTAAACAGTATAATTCATAATGCAAATATGACAAAAAACTTCAGAATTTATAGTTATATATTTTGTAATTTTAAATTTTATTTAAAATAGATTATGTATCAAAGACAAAAGTGATGGCATTTAAAGGAAGAGATCCAATAAGAAGCAAGATCGGCATTGACAATAATATTATCAAACAAGTTAATACTTTCGAATACAGTCAGTCCTCGTATAGCACAATAGTTGTGTTCCTAGAAACCCTCGTGCAATATAAACAACAGGCCCTATGGAGAAAATGGGGTTAGGTGCGTGCCGAACACCCAAGATTGAACACACATTTGTAACCAAAACATTACCAAGCACAATAAATAATCGTAATAAAATACTTACATATTTTTAATAAAATACTTACATAATAAGTCGTAATAAAATATTGCTAATGCTTTTGCTTCTATCATAAGCAAACTTGTTTTTTGCCTGATTTTCTATCCAAACAGATGACAGCGGTTCCATCTCTTCCAATTCTTTGTCTTAATCTAATGGATTTTAATTATACTTTGAGTTGTTCCTGCTATGAAAGTTTTTATTTTCTCTGCATTCTTTGTAATTCTTGGCATTGCCTCATTGAGGCCTGTAGCACGTGCAATATCACATGGTCTTTCATTTCGCTCAAAGTGTTTCACAATTTCATATTTTTTTCTCTATCGACAGAGGCTGACTGGCCATAAGCCTTACCAGGGAAACCACAGTGGGTTGGAGGCCAGTGTGATTTTGGCCATAAACACTAGTATGAGACCACTACAAATTTTCCCGGGTAAGAATTCTTGACTCAGTCTGCCTCTGTTTATCAGTATTGCTTTTCTTTTTCTCTCTGAATCTCTTAGTAAAATCTAAGTATTTTACTCATTTTTAGGGAATAAAGCACAATTACAAAATGAGGAGGCACACTTGATACACATAAACAAAGCTGTACGCGTATAGCAATTGAATAAACAACACTGTAAAGGCAGAGACAACTCTATTTACACATCACTAGCTCACATTTTACTAAAGTACATTTCTGGGGGTTACTACCATAAAACAATTTCCAGTTGCATTCCTGCTAGTGGAATCTGTTATAAACTGTTAGTAAACTCGATCTAATTGCATTTGTGATAATACCGATAGCTGGAATTTTACATTATTATGGTGAAATGTGTTTCCCCTTCACTGATATAAAAAACGAATACGTTTTCAGAATCTTCTCTTCATTCCTATCGTGTTCATTCCATTCAGTTGGGATTATTCTGCGTCTGACTGCCATTTCTTGTAAACACAAAGGCAAATCGTGCATAAGCGAATTCGGTTCGTGTTATATAAGATATCGTTCTCCTGTTTATAAATCATGTATGATCGAATTCGTGTAGTGTAAACACGTGTTATACGAGTACTGACTGTACCTAGGATACCACCTATCCTATGAAAACGATATTGAGTAAAAAATAAATAATTACATAGGAAAAACTAAAACTATAAATCATATTTTCAAATCTAACCTGGTGCATAAAAAAACAAGACGAACACCCTCGCCAGACCTATCCTAACCTATGGCTCTGAGGCATGGACAGTGAGCAAAGGGGATAGGAGGAGGTTGATTGGTGCAGAAATGTGCTTCATGTGCAGAACCACAGGCTATACCAGACTTGACATGAAAAGAAATAGACATCTTGTCAGAACCGGAAACAACTTCAGTACTGAATTGAGAGAATGGAAATGGACGCCATCTGAAAGAGATTCTAAACAAAAAAACCCCGGGGAAGGAGAGACAGACCCCTGCAAAGATGGAGAGAGACCGTAACAGGCCACTAGGCCTAATACTGGACAGGAAGAAGAAGATTGTGGATTCACCTAGAAAGTTAGTCACATGCCAAATGATTAAAGAACAATTAAAGAAAAATGCCAAATGATCATGATGAAATGTGCCTGATGGTGTAACTGCCAGTGGCAAGTCTCCCTTTTTTTTTTTTTTTTGGTAGTTGTTGGCACATGGCTTCTGTGGCCATAATACACCTCCCAAGGTTTTTGCAGTACTTTGATCCAAGCCCGAGGCGGGAATCGAACCTGCGACCTTTGGGTTGCCAGGCAGGCACTTTACCCACCCGGCTAGCCTGGTCGGCAAGTCTCCTGTGAGCTCCAGCCTTTTAGTTTATGCTCAGTAGTGTGTATGTATGCTGAGCTTTTGTTTGGATTTCAAGAAAGCTTTTGATACTGTTGAACATAAGGCTATTGTACAAAGTGGAGCATTAATGGGAAAAGGCAGGGATGGTTATCAGTGGATATTGCTCTTTGTGAACTAATGTTATTGGTGGAGTCCCCCAGGGTTCAAAGCAGTGGAATCCAGTGTTGTTTTTGATATTTATTAAAGCATATTGGGCTTAATGTCTAAGTTTGCAGTGATACAAAGGTTGTTAGAGTCGTTAATGACAGTAATCCCAGTATACTACTGCAACAAAATCTAGAAAAATTAGGTAGATGGGCTGAGGAATGGCAAATGAAGTTTAACAATGAATTGTTACCCATATGCAAAGTACAGCATATGGGTAACAATAATCGCAGATTAAATTTGTTCTTTGCTATATAAAATACTTAAGCTTGCAACCCTTGTACTGATATGTAACAAAATTTAGTAGTAGTAGTAGTGGCAATGATGCAAGGAAGCAAACTTATACAGCATCAGCCAAAATATATATAAACAGTACCTATCTCATCTGTTCATGCCCTCTAATAATGTCTAATTCTTCCTAAATTTGCTTAAACTACCAATTTTACACAATATATGGAAGTGCATAGTGTTAATTTTGCTTTCTTTCAACCAGAGAGTTACTGATTACTCAAACAAATTTGAATATATCATTTGTGCTAATTTGTGCATCACCATCATCATTAAATTTATTGCATCTGTTTAAAACCTTAAACACTTCAATGAAGTTTCCTTGCAAGTTCCTAATTTCCAAGACAATTTTCAGAACAGACGTTTTCTGTGGTTCTTACCTTTGTGATCTTCAATAATCTGGTTGCTCTTGTTTGTACCTGTTCCAAGAAATTCACATTTTTCTTAAAAAAAAAAAAAAAAAAAGCTTCCAGAGCTATATGTAACACTCATTATGCAGCCAAACCACTGCCTTATTTATACAATGGGAAAATCACAACCTTGTCCCTGTATATTACTGACAGAACCCCATAAGCTGTTCTAGTTGATGTCTGCACTTGTTCAGAGAACTTCATTATTTCTTAGATAGAAATAAATAAAAACACTAATTTTTTTTTTAAAAATTTGTACTCTACTATATTAGATAGTATGAATCAGAGTTGTAATGCTCAATACGTTGTACATTGATATTAATATTTGTAAAATAATAAGCGTAGAACACTTCCATATGATACTCTCCAGAAATTAAAACAAAAAACTTACATTAGAGTAAAAAATAATTAAAAATCAATTTAACACAATTAAAATCAATATAACGCAATTAAAAATATTAAAAAGAATCTAACGAAAATATTCAAAATGATTTTCCTTCCTGAAGCTGCCAACTCTTTTCGACCGTATGTCGTGACCACAGGAATAAAAATTACCGAATAGGGTTCAACATGAAACTTAAATAGTGATTATTTGTCTTTGCGCATGCAGGTCCACGCATCGGAGATCAAATAGGGCCGACAAACATTAACAGAATTCTCATGTAATTTAATTTCTACAGTTTCTGCAATTAATAGATGCATATAATTATGTTGGACATTAAATATTTTAGCCTCGTTAAATAAAAAAGTATGTATTTCGTTAATGGCATGAAAGGCTAATTCTGACGCTGCTGAACGAGAAGCATGAACTGAGGCTTCATGTTGATTTACACAAATATTCAGAGAAAAACAGGTCAAACCTTGGTAAGATAAGTCGCAATCACCGCAAGAGATGTATACCAGGTCATTAATTTGTGTTGCGAACGCGGAAAGAACTGAGCGATTGTTCAGTATAGTGTGTAATTTCCGTATTGGCCTAGCCACAATTTTAAATTCGGTATCTTTAAAGAATCTATAAAGCTGTTTGTGCCACTGTGTATGGGACAGAAATATGAAGTATTTTTTGATATTACTATTGTTGGTTGGTGTAGTATTTTGTTTCTTATCCTTAGCCTGTACCCTAATTCGGTTTATTGTGGTAAGGGGATAACCCCTGTTTCAGAACCTGCTAGTTAATATTTGTATTTCTGAGCACAAAGCAGATTCCGACGTTGAATATTTATAGACACTTAGAAATTGATTAAAGATAATCGATCTTTTGTAGGTGAACGGGTGATAGCTATTATAATGTAGAAGCATACCGGTGTTTGTAGGTTTTCGATAGATGCTAAATTGGATTTTATTCGAGATTCAAGTAAGTGTGAAATTTAGAAAGTTTAATGACTTTGTATCTGTATCCTCCCTTTCCAATGTAAATTTGAGTCTAGATTGAATATTATTAAACGAATGTAAAATGTCTTGGATAGTACTATTATCAGTAATAACTAGAACATCATCTAAATACCTCCCAGCAGTGTCAGAATTAGCCTTTCATGCCATTAACGAAAAACATACTTTTTTATTTAATGAGACCAAAATACTTAATGTCCAATATAATTATACGTGACTATTAATTGCAGAAACCGTAGAAATTAAATTACATGAGAATTCTGTTAATGTTCGTCGGCCATATTTGATCTCCGAAGCGTGGACTTTTTTACGCGCATGCACGAAGACAAATAATCACTATTTAAGTTTCGTGTTCAACCCTATTCGGTAATTTTCATTCCTGTGACCACGACATACGGCTGAAAAGCATTGTCAGCTTCAGGAAAGAAAATCATTTTGAATACTTTCGTTAGATTCTTTTTAATATTTTTAATTGCGTTAAAATTGATTTTTAATTATTTTTCACTCTAATGTAAGTTTTTTAATTTTTTCGATTTAATTTCTGGAGAGTATCATATGGAAGTGTTCTACGTACTATATTGAGGTAAACTCATAATTTTACAAATATTAATATCCACGTAGAACGTTTTGAGCATTATAGCTCTGATTCATACTATCTAATTCATTTTTTAAACTCTTATTGACTATTTCATTCACTTCTGTCTCTCCAGGGGTAACCTATCGATACATACAATTATGGGGGATTTTTTGAACAGCATGGTGAAAAATTCCATTAAATCAACACTAAGATACTCGGCCCAAAGTTACCATATTTCTTTTCTAAAATATTGCCTTCAAAACAACATCATTTCGAAGTTTGCCAGGGTGAATTTAAATCAAAACATTTCGGGCATAAAACAACTAGCACTTGCCACATCACGTAATATCGTTAAACTTACCTTAAAATCTCGATATACTAATAAACAAAAATACGTTTCCCAGGTTAGGAAGCTTTGCGATAAATTAAAAAAATTATCTACATCCGAACAATTAGTCTGTATTGAAGACCTCCATAAATTTGCGACGGGAAGCACAGGCCTCAGAAATAAAAAAACAGACACATAAATAAATTGCAAACATTATCGGAAAGGTCAAGACACGTTTATGCGAATTCTAACACATTGTCGCAGGTTTTAGACCAAGTATGTACGAGTTGGGTGACAAACCCTCCCCCCACAGACACACAACGTACTACCACAGAATATGTCAGCTAGTTCAAGAACACCCCCTCAACCCAGTATTCAACGAACCGACATATCAACAGGTTACAAATCTTTCCTCGTGTACGCTACTGCAGGACCAGATTTCACATTTATCCAAAGGATTAAATTATAATTTACCACCTCGAAAACCACCTAAAAAAACAATGCGTAATTGATATTGAATTTGGACTTCGTAATGTTCCACAAAAAGATTTATTTATTCAACATGTTAACCAAGTAGTGAATAACACAAAAGAAATGCGACTTTTTAAATTGAATACACGTGACAGTTCAGCTTTACGAGAACTTCGGGAAAATAAAGACATTATTATACAGAGGGCAGATAAAGGAGATAAAGTGGTAATACTAGATAAACCTGATTATATTAATAAGTTAGATTCAATTGTTTCAGATACCTCCACTTATCTTGAAGTAGACCCGGCACTGTTTACCAATTTGGTCAATCAATACAATAAAACATTAACCACATATCGAAAAAACGACTACATCACTATGGCTCAGTTCAAGGAACTGAAGGCCTGAACATACAATATTCCTGCACTTTTCGGTCAGGTAAAATTACACAAGACTGCATTTCCTATTCGACCTACTGTTTCCTACAGGAACTCGGCATTTTCATCCTTAGCCACACTTGTATGTAGCATTATAAAACCCTTTAAACAGGTAATACAATTTGGGATTAAGAACTATGATGCATTATTTAATAATCTTAAAGACTGTAGACTTGGCAACAATGACAATTTATTCTCACTAGATGTTACCTCGTTCGTTATATACGAATGTAAACGTTGAATACACATTAGATATTATTTGGGATATGTTAAATAATAACTCTATACCGATTAATTATATGAAGCTACCTATTGAGGAAATTTTTCACTTAATTAAACTGTTAGTTGAGGCCAACTATATCACCTTTAGAGACAAGGTGTACAAACAAATTTTTGGATTACCAATAGGTTTGAGTCTGAGCGGCTTAATGTCAGAGATCTATCTCTCAACAATTGAGCATATACATTTGACACCTTTTCGAACCCGTATCACATACTATGGGAGGTATTTAGACGATGTTCTAATTATTACTGATAATAGTACTATCCAAGACATTTTACATTCGTTTAATAATATTCATTCTAGACTCAAATTTACATTGGAAAGGGAGGATACGGATACAAAGTCATTAAACTTTCTAATTTTCATGATTACTCGGGACTTGAATAAAATCCAATTTAGCATCTATCGAAAACCTACAAACACCGGTATGCTTCTACATTATAATAGCTATCACCCATTCACCTATAAAAGATCGATTATCTTTAATCAATTTCTAAATGCCTATAAATATTCAACGACGGAATCTGCTTTGTGCTCAGAAATACAAATATTAAATAGCAGGTTCTTAAACAAGGGTTATCCCTTGCCATAATAAACCGAATTAGGGTACAGGCTAAGGATAGGATACAAAATACTACACCAACCAACAATAGTAATATCAAAAAATACTTTATATTTCTGTCCCATATGTTGAACAGTGGCACAAACAGCTTAAATAGATTCTTTAAAGATACCAAATTTAAAATTGTGGCTAGGCCAATACGGAAATTACACACTATACTGAACAATCGCTCAGTTCTTTCAGCGTTCGCAATGCAAATTAATGACTTGGTATACATTTCTTGCGGTGATTGTGACTTGTCTTACCAAGGTTTAACGCGTTTTTCTCTGAATATTCGTGTAAATCAACATGAAGCCTCAGTTCGTGCTTCTCGTTCAGCAGTGTCAGAATTAGCCTTTCGTGCAATTAATGAAAAACATACTTTTTTTATCTAACGAGGCCAAAATACTTAATTTCCAACATAATTATATGCAATTATTACTTGCAGAAACCGTAGAAATTAAATTACACGAGAATTCTGTTAATGTTCGTCGGCCATATTTGATCTCCGATGCGTGGACCTTTACGCGCATGCGCAAAGACAATCACTATTTAAGTTTCATGTTCAACCCTATTCGGTAATTTTCATTCCTGTGACCACGACATACGGTCGAAAAGTGTTGTCAGCTTCAGGAAGGAAAATCGTTTTGAATATTTTTGTTAGATTCTTTTTAATATTTTTAATTGCATTAAATTGATTTTTAATTATTTTTTACTATAATGGAAGTTTTTCGATTTTTTTCGTTTTAATTTCTGGAGAGTATCATACGGAAGTGTTCTACATACTATATTGAGGTAAACTCTTCTTATTATTTTACAAATACTCTACCGTATATATTGTATTGAATGCAAGCTGAGTATATGTTCAACAATTTTAAAAAAAAAATGGTACTTATTTATACTACATACTGTAGTATAAATACTGTAGTGTTCTACATATTATATTGAGGTAAACTCCTCTAATTATTTTACAAATACTGTACTGTATATACTGTATTGCATGCATGCTGAGTTAAACAATTTTTAAAAAATTGTACTTATTTATACTCTGTCACAAACACCAGGTCAGAAAAGTTTACAATAAATCATAAATCATATTTAGTAGTCATGCAGGCATGAACCACAACCCATTCAAAGAATGGGTGCTATTGCACTCTTACTGCTGACCACTCAGTTATGTCACGCCCAAAAGTACTTCATTCTCATTCATTTTAATTTCAAAAGATTGTATTGTAAGACAAAGTCTTACAAATATTTTTCTCTTAATAAGAATAGTGTGTGGAAGTAAAGCACTTAAGGAATAAAGAAACCATCATTATAGAAATATTTCCATTAGTGGGAATAGGCCTGGTGGCAGGGCACTTAAGGAATAGGGCAAACAACAGTATGGTCAGGTGTGGAAGTAGGCAAAAATTAAAAGCTTCAGAAAAATAGTTTAATCGCTCCATCACACAGCAACCTGAGTATGTGGCACCAAGTGCATTTTAGGGACGGGCATCAGTGTGGAGCAGTTCAAAAGTGTGTCATCAGGTGGTGATCTAGAAGTAAACGATGGAGGAGTTCCATTGTGTGGAAAAAACAGAATGTGAATTTCTTACATATCGGAAGAGTGAGTTTCAAGAATGACACCATGATTGCATTGGGTTTAAATTAGACAATCAGAGATAAGTAAATGCAAAGAAAATAAAGTTTTCACACCAAAAGTTGGGGGGTTGTCGTTGTTGTTCTAGGTCCAGTTCAGGGTCCAGTCCTCCCGGGAGAGTCCTGCTGTGTGGTGAAGAGTTTCTGCCATTTACCACAGAGGGTATTTTAGTAGTGTGGGGGGGGGGGGGTGAAGTCCAGTTTTAGGAGAGAAAGTATCAAAAAGAGTAAAGTAAAATGGTACCTGTCTTGTCCAGTTAGGGAAATTTTAGATTATCTGTCGTCAGTCATCTTCCTGTGCTAGAAGTTAATCCGGAAGCAAAGTAACAAGTCAGTCAGATAGTGCCTCTGGCTTCTACGACTGCTGTGTTAATTTCCTTTAGTATTAACAGAGAAGTGTTCCCAAAATAAGACAGTACCGGAAGTGCTATAGGGAAGACAACCTAGGAAGAGAGACTTCACTGCACTCCATGGAAGGAATCTGCACAAAGAAATCTCACTTTTTTTTTTTTTTTTTTGATTTGGTAGTTGTTGGCGCATCGGCTTCTGTGGCCATATTGCACCCCCCAAGGTTTTTTGCAGTACTTTGATCCAAGCTCGAGGCGGGAATCGAACCCGCGACCTTTGGGTTGCCGGGCAGGTACTTTACCCACTCGGCTAGCCCGGTCGGCCAAGAAATCTCACCATGAAAAAGAAGGACCATACTTTATCTAAGTACAACTATGTTGTACTTAGATAAAGTTGCAGATTATTTTAGAATAAGGTTAAAGCTGAAGAAATTATGATAAATACAGGGTGATTCACTACCAGTGCGACAAACTTGCAGGAGGTGTAAGGGGAACAAAGACGAATCGGAATCACATAGCATTGCAGGGGCTGAAATGCCATCGTCATGCGGTTGAGGACGGTGAACGGGAGGTCGCATGAACAGCGATCCCGCTGGAAGTCAGCATTTGAGAACAGTTTCTGTTGAAGAAACCAAGTAGCAAAAGTCCTCCAGAGTGGATAATCCACAGGCTCCAATGATTGGACGCGTTGCAGATGGTATGAACTCATTTGGTTTGTTGACAGTATCCTCCACACAGTGGATTGGGAAATACCCAATCGTTGGCCTATCACTCGAGTACTCGTACTCGGATTGCCTTCTGCAAGACTTAGGACATTCTCCTCATTGTCTGGTGTCCTCATCGTTCGCTCTCGATTCATGGTAACTCTCGTGAAACAACCAGTCTCACGTAACCTTCTGTGCACACGTGCGAAAATCGTATGATGAGGAGCACGCCTGAGCGGGAAACGTTCCTGGTACAAGCGCAGAGCGGTGCGCCCGTTACAGTCTGCAGCTCCATATGCAAGGTGCATGTAGACCAGTTCAACGTTTGAATACTCGTCCATCCTACTACCTCGGGAACCGGTTCGCAAATGCTGACTTCCAGCGGGACGCTGTTCATGCGACCACCCGTTCAACGTCCTCTACTGCATGAGGAAGGCATTTCGAACCCTGCAATGCTATGTGATTTCGATTCGTCTTTGTGCCCCCTACACCTCCTGCAAATTTGTCACACTGGTAGTGAATCACCCTGTATAACAGGATATGTTTAGTATTGAGTTAGTTCATTGATTGAAGTTGTAAAGAAAATCGATACTGCTAAATTAAGAGAGATATATGAAATTGTTAATATTAAGTTAGCTTGTGGATTGCTGTTGTGAAGAGATTTGATATTGCTGATTAAGAGAAATATGAGCAAGTGATTAAGAGAAATATGAGCAAGTGATTAAGAGAAATATGAGCAAGTGATTAAGAGAAATATCAGCAAGTGATTAAGATTGAATTAGTTTAGTTTAGTTTGTTGCTGTAGAGACAGTTGATATTGTTAATTGAGAGAAATTTTATAGGAATGATAGCAAGTATTAATAGATTAAATGAGAAAAATGAATAGATTATAAATGCAAATGCATACCAGTTTTGTATACAGGGTGATTCACTACCAGTGCGACAAACTTGCAGGTGTAGGGGACACAAAGACGAATCAGAATCACATAGCATTGCAGGGTCCGAAATGCCTTCGTCATGCAGTAGAGGACGTTGAATGGGAGGTCGCGTGAACAGCGATCCCACTGGAAGTCAGCATTTGCGAATCAGTTTCCGAGGCAGTGGGATGTACGAGTATTCAAACGTTGAACTGGCTGTCATGCACCACACGTGTGGAGCTGCAGACTGTAACGGGCGCGCCGCTCTGCGCTTGTACCAGAAACGTTTCCCGCACAGGCGTGCTCCTCATCATACGATTTTCGCAAGTGTGCACAGGTTACGTGAGACTGGTTGTTTCACGAGAGGTACCATGAATCGAGAGCGAACGATGAGGACGCCAGACAATGAGGAGAATGTCCTATGTCTTGCAGAAGGCAATCCGAGTATGAGTACTCGAGCGATAGGCCAATGATTGGGTATTTCCCAATCCACTGTATGGAGGATACTGTCAACAAACCAAATGAGTTCGTACCATCTGCAACGCGTCCAATCATTGGAGCCTGTGGATTATCCACTCTGGAGGACTTTTGCTACTTGGTTTCTTCAACAGAAACGGTTCGCAAATGCTTACTTCCAGCGGGATCGTGTTCACGCGACCTCCCGTTCAACGTCCTCTACCACATGACGAAGGCATTTCGGACCCTGCAATGCTATGTGATTCCGATTCGTCTTTGTACCCCCTACACCTCCTGCAAGTTTGTCGCACTGGTAGTGAATCACCCTGTATATACTTGCAAGTAGTTTTATATAATAAATGACTGTTTTATAATATTTGTGTCATTGCTCATGAGAAACTGACAGTATACATATATAATACAGGTAGTTCTCGACTTTACGAATTAATTTGTTCGTAGTGCGCGGTCGTAAAGTGAAAACTCTTAAAGGGGGAATTTATTTCACATGGATATAAGGTTAAAAATAGGGGTCACAATCTCAACAATGAAATTAGTTAGCTAATTAGTTTATGTTTAAACAATGATTGATTTATCGAAAGAAATGAAAACGTAGTCTGTAAAATCAAGCAAATTATAATAACAGAGAAATTATTTATGACTTACAAATGTTTAAGAATGTTTATTCTTCATCATCATCAACTAAATGCACACTCGTTGATCACTCATTATTGGCTCGGCACTCGCTGGTTTGTTGCACAATGAGTCTTCTTCAGAAATGTTTCAAGAGGCGTTTGTGTCCAAGATAATCTCATAATTATAAATTTCACGATTGCATGCATAAGAATTTTTTAATGGCACACGCAAATTGCAACTAACACGATTAGCATGGAGTAACAAGTTTACGAAGCTTATAAAAAAGTAATGAAAAGATTCTGAAAATTTGTTTTTTTATACGATTGAAGATTTCTGTAAAGGAGAAACACATTTCACGATAATAACGTAAAAACCACACAATTCCAGCTATCAGTATTTTCACAAATGCAAAAAGATCGAGTTTACTACCTGTTTATAATTGCTTGCAGTATCAGAAAAGCCCAATAAACCTGAAGTGCAAATTGTTTTATTGTTTTATGGTCGTGACCACCAGAAATGTACTTTAGAAAAATATCACAAAGGCGTTTAAAATTGATTCTTAAAACAGAACATATGATAACGATGAAAGTGTAGTGCATTTTAATGATTTGAATTGATAACTAATACAATTTACAAACCAAGCTCATGAACTTTTATATGGCCTTAATGTCGCACTCATGGACTTAAAAAAAAAAAAAAAAAAAAAAAAAAAGACATTTTAGAGAGATAAATAGCTTAGTTATACAGCAAAAATTAACTTCCGAGATCTTGAAAAGAATTAGCAAAAAACAATGTGTTATTGGATTCACATTACGATATATTAGCGATACGATGGTGTCTCTGGAACGGATTATTATTATTATTGCTCTTATATTATTTCTCACTGATTGGGGGATTCCACTCCGTGACGGGTACTGCTACCAAGGTGGTTGTAATGTCTGGTGTTATTGCTGGTCGAGGAAATCTCTGACTATCCTACAGGATTGCGACTTTCTCGAGTTCCTTGTAGGCGTTCTCTGGGAGACCTATTGCTGCTAGGCTGCTATGTAGAGTGTTTGGTACCATACCGGTGGTTGACACGATGATTGATACTTCTTGCATATGCCACATCTCCTTGACTTCATGTCTCAGGTTTGCGTACTTCCTAATTTTTTCCTCATGGATTTTCTGGACATTACTAGTGTTGGGCACCGCTATGTCAATCAGGTAGGTAGCATTTTCCAGCTTGTCCACAAGGATTATGTCCGGTCTGTTGTGCGGGATGGTCTTATCCATTGTTATGGCGCAGTCCCAGTACAGCTTATGGGTTCAGGTCTCTAGCATTGCTGGGGTTCGTACTTGTGGTATGGTACCCTTTCTTTGGTCAACTGGTATTTACTCGCTAGCTTCTGATGTATTATCCTGGCTACCTGGTTGTGTCTACAAGTGTACTCAGTCTGGGTGACACCTTGCAACCCGTGGTGATGTGTTGGATCGTTTCTGAGGCCAGGTGGCATCGTCGCCATGTGTCATCTAACATTCCGGGCTCCTTTGCGATGTATTTTTTTTAGTTTCTGGTGTTGATTACCTGGTCTTGGATGGCCAGCATAGATCCTTCAGTCTTGGGGAAGAGCATCCCACTTGTGAGCCATGCATTGGAAACAATGTTATCAATATGATCTTGATGGAGGTAATTGTAGTGTCTTCTTTGCCCATCTTTCTAACTTCATTTCTTGTGCCGTCTGGGTGGATGGGGGTTCCTCACTTAGGTTGAGTGGGGTATACCACTTATCTATCTTCCTTATGGCCTGTTGGAGTGGTGCTGTTGTTCCCTAAGTAATCCATCAGGTTAACTTTCGCCGTTTTCTGTTGCTCTATCAAGTCTATCAGACCCCTTCCACCCTCTTTTCGAGCTATTGTTAGTCTCTCCACTGCTGACTTCGGATGGTATTGGTGGTTCTTGGTCATCATTGTCCTTCGCATATCTTCTAGCTCGGTGTTAGTCCAATCTATGACCCTGAAGGTGTATGTTAGTACTGGAGCTGCATAGGTGTTTATGGCTTTAACTGTGTTCCCTCGGTTCAATTTTGCTTTCAGCAGGCTTCTGAGTCTCTGATGATATTTTTTGGTCAAGCACTTCTTGATTTCCTTGTGCTCTAACTGCTGAGCCTGCATCATCCCTAGGTATTTGTAGGTCTCTCCTTCTGCCATAGCTTCAATCTCTTTACCAGTCAGCAGCTGGTAGTTTCGGCCAATTAATTTCCCCTGGTGCAGTGTGTGGGTCTAGACCAAATTCCATCCTGATGTCCTTACTGAATTCTTTGGTGATCCGGAGTAGTTGCTGGAGTTGCCGCATAAAGCTTGATGTCATCCATGTACATCAGGTGGGTGAGGGTGTACAGTTCTTTCTTCCTTTGAGATTATATCCATACTTTCTGCTGTTAAGCAAGGTGGATAGCGGGTTGAGTGCTAGACAGAACCACAGTAGGCTCAGAGCATCACCCTGAAAAATTCCTCTTCTAATGGGGATTGGCCTGGTTGTGATGTTCTCGACCTTAACGGTGGTACTCCATTTCGCCATTGTTGCTCCTAGGAAGTTTGTCACTACTGGATTGACCTTGTAGATCTTCAGGGTTTCTATTAGTCAGCTATGAGGTACAGAGTCAAAGGCCTTGCGGTAATCGATGTAGGCTGTGTATAGGTTTGCGGTGCTTCTTGTAGGCTTGCTCCATAACTACGGCATCTATGGTTAATTGCTCCTTGCATCCTTTGCTCCTCTGCTTGTATCCTTTCTGCTCTTCGGCCATGATGTTCTGACTCTAAGTGGTCTGATATCTTCTTGGTTATGCAGCTGGTCAGGATCTTGTGCATCGTTGGGAGGCAGGTGATTGGCCTATATTTTGCCGGATTTCTTGTATCTTCATCTTTAGGCTTCAGATATGTGATTCCTTGAGTGAGAAACTTCATGATTGTCTCCGGGTGCCTTATCATTCAAGTGAACTGCTCTGCTAGGGGTTTCTGTGTGCAGGTGAGCTTCTTGCACCAGTAGTTGTGGATGTTATCAATTCCTGGGGTTTGCCAGTTGTGGGTGTTCCTGATCGATTGTTTTACTACTACTTCTTATCGAATCTCCCATTCTCTCATCTCTTGTATGTCCTTGGTTTTCTTCCGTTCTACTTCTATCTATGGTGCTCTGCTGTTATGTCTTACTTCACTGCTCCAGATATTTCCCCAGAACTCCTCAATCGTCTTATTCTCAGGTGGTCCGTTTCCTGATTTCTCATCTTCACCCAGTAGAAGGCTCTTTGGTCCTCATCGAAGATTTGGTTATTATTATAAGGCGTAAAGTGTAAGGAAGCCTGAGGCTTATGCTGCACCAGCCAAAAAACAAAAAAAAAAAAAAAAAAACCTTCTCGTGTTACCCTGAGAGAGAGAGAAAGTCAGAAGCAGAAGGGAATCACCAAGAAGAGAAGAACAATGATATCCAGCTCAGAACCCTGGGTTTGCCAAGCCCATACTCACCAGATGTGAGCCCCTAATATTGTAAAGCTGGGTACACTGTATTGAATAGCTACACACGTGGTTTGAAATGCAGTATTTATGAATGTAGTATTTTTTGCAATTAATCTTCATATTTTCGATTTTGTTGATACTTGGGGGGGGGGACTCATAAACCCGAGAACTCGTAAAGCGAAAACTGCCTGTATATGGGAAAATCCCTCGGCTCCTGGAAATTCTGATATTTTAATGTAGTTAGATACTTTGTGGGCCTTGGTGTTTGAGGGGAGTTGTGCTAAAATAATAACAACAATTGCCACTGACAGCAATACTAAGGTACAGGAGAAGTAAAATAAAAAAAAAATTTAAGAAGAGAGAAACCTCCTCCTCTTATGGAGTTGCTGAACTTGGAAAAAGTTCATAAATCAGAATTTCACATGGAGTATAGTGATATCATACCTGCTAACTTTTGACTTTCAAAAGGCTGGAGAGTGGATAAATGTAAGGAAGAGGAAAGCAGATTATTTAAAATCCGGACTTTGGACTTGAGTTAAATTTTGCTGACAACATATGTATTTTATATTAAAATAGAGCAAAGGGATTATTTACGAGTGCAGTATGCTTTCAAACATTAGCTTAACCAGGATTTTTTTGTCTGTAGATTTTTGTTTGAATTGTTTGTTTGTCATCAACTGGTTATGACTACTTCAAGAAAGATACTGTTGCAAATTCTGTTCTCTTCAAGAATGCTGAATCAAAGTTTTGTTTATAGCAATAGATGTGAAGCTTTTTTTTTTTTTTTTTTTTTTTTTTTGTCAAATCTGGCTGTAACGAACAGGTAAAATGCCAAGTGACTTGAAACAATATGTTATATTTCAAGCTTCCTTGTATACTTGTCACTTACCGCCCAACAAAGGACTATTGTATATATATTCCTAATTTAAGAATTTTTGCTTCTCCTCTCCCTCACCATGCCGTATTGTAAGGGGGAAAAACTCAATAACAGGACCTTGCTTATGACATTCCTGTCCATCCTGTTAATAACAATGAAGGCTTGAATTAAAACACGTCATTTTCAATCCAACAAATATGGCCTCTTTGTTGTGACTAAGGTATTTGTGATCAAGGTTTTTTTTATATAATTTAAGAATCATAATTATTTTTATTTTAATTCTTCAATACTGAACTTAATATTTTTTTAAAATGGTTTTAATTCACAAAATGAAAACTGTCACCTGAGATTCTGTTCTAGGAGCTACTGATGCTATCGGCTGATTTCTTCTACTAACAGGCGCACCACCCCCTGGCCGTCCCCAAGGATTCCAATCTTGCATTTCAGCTATATCAAAAGAAATTACCGATAACTTACTGCAGTATACTAATATATCAAAAGTAAAATACAACTGCACAAAACCCATTCATAAAAATCTGTATATCCTTACACTATCAAAATGAACTAGACATATCGCACATGTAATGCAGTAGGGCCACATGGCCAAAATTACATATTTTACACAGCAATGATTTGAATGTGATTGTTCTTGATAATAAATGATGTAATTAAGTTACAGTTCCACGTTTGGTGACTATATTTCATTGAAATCTAAGTTTTAAAACATGATTACTAAAATTATTGTAGATTATTTCTACTTTTGAAAAATTTGAGATAAGGCTGAACTGCACTGACTGTTTTATTTTGTGTATTCATCTATGGCCATAATGCCTTAAATTTAAGAATGATAAATTTAAGGAATTATGGCCATAGATATTATTTTATATATAACAGGGCACTTATCGTTACTGAATCTCCGTATCATTACCCTACACGTAACTCAGTTTTAATAAAAATTCGAGATGTGGCCTTACTGAATTACATGTGCGATATGTAACTTATTTATTAGATTAAATTATGTATCTATGAATAATGCATCATACAAAACTAAAATTTTGATTTTAGGGCAATGAATGGCATTGACTTAACTATAGTAGATTTAAGACTGGACTGTAAGACTGCTATATGAGAAACCAATCATCATCATTATTTTAACCCAACAATGCATCAGAAAGGTGCAGCTGCAAGTTAACAATCATGAGTAACACTTTAATTACTGATTAAAAATCTGAAATTTTTTAAAGATTCATAAGTACGGTTACCACAATATAGTCTATGAACTTTTTTTTTACAGTTTTTGAAGAGTAATTTACATGCATGCCTGCCAGATGCAGTACTGATTCACAACTGTCATTGTGAAGAATAACATGGGAGCTGATAAGCGCCACCATTGCTACCAAATTTTGAATTACGTTGTTCATAGTTCAAGATTACTTCCTTTTCCTTTCCCACTAGCTATATAAATATCAAGTCTCACATGAGTTGCGTTTGAAAGAATGATACATAAATTTCAATTTGGAAGTGAATAATAGTATATTTTATACATATTTATTTTTATTATTTATTTATTTTTAAAAATATTTCTATATATAATAAACAGAAATATATGTGGAAGCAAATCCTTCAAGTCTCATGTGCTAAGCAGAATCAGGTTTATTTTATATTTAACTTTTTTTTTAATTTCTGCAGAATTAATATTTTTTGATTGTTTGAAAATAAAATTATGTAAAAAACTTTTTTTTTTACATAATTTTAATTTAATTTTATTTAATTTTTTAAACATTTACATTTTTTTATTAAAAAATAAAGGAACATATAATATATAAGTACTGCAATCCATTCAGAAAAGATGAAATATTAGTATTATCTAAGCAGAATTAAAAAAAACAAAAAACTTCCTGGAATTAAAAATAAATTTTTGCACCTGTCAGGTGGAGCACCACTATGTTTGCTATACTTTTAGGTGTTAACCCTGTAGTAATGGTGGTGTCCCTAATCGTCACAAATATAGTGGCACTACAACTGATGCGTGTGAACTTTCTTTTTAATTTCGGGAAAAAGTTGAGATATTTTTCCTTAGGATTTTTTTCTGCTTGCGGTATATCAATATTTCATCTTTTCTTAATGGAATGAAATACTGTATGCATTTTTTTGGTTTAAATTAAAACCTTAAATATTTAAAATATGCTGTGTGTTTTACACCCTTTTTTTTTTTAAATTAATTCTGCTGAAAATAAAATAAAAAAATTTATGATGAAATTAAACTTTTCACCTCTTCCATTTTTCAGTTTAAAACTGTTTAACATGCAAAATTTTAAATATACACATGTGCATATATAACTTTTTTTATTATTATGTATAGATAATTTAATTTTTTTTTTAAAAAATACACATTAAGATGCTATTATTCACGTCCATGTTTTAATTTTTTTCAAAACTTATTTCAAATTTTATTTCCACAGCACACAACATTTAATATTTTACATATTTAGCTAACTATTGCTTTGTGTTTATTATTTAAAAATAAAAAGAATTTTTCAAAAATACAGTTCACAACTGTCAGCACCATTAATAATCATTAGATCCCATAGTATAGTTCAGGTTATATAAATAACCTGAACTTTTAATTCAGAACACACAACTCTAAGCTTCACAGAATCAGCAGCTGTCAGTTTCCCACAGCAGCATTACTATAGCACTAAGAAAAAAAAAAGATAAAAATTCAAAAGCCCTACAGCAGAATTTGCTGGTCCCGCATGAGGTATATTGTCAGGGAAATGGGGAAAAATATAGTGTGCAAAAAAAAAAAAGGACAACTGGAATAGGACCAGGATATGTCTGACAGGAGGCAAAAGATGAAGATTTTGTAAAACAGATATCTTTTAAGAGCACAAAAGGTGATAATGTTGTATACATTAACATTAAAAACATTAAGTGTATGATATCTATCGACTTACTTAACAAGTATAGGGCAATGTTGAGGAAAGGTCACGAGTTAGGGTTAATTTTGAAAGTGTCTGCAATTCTGCCTAAGCACGATATGACAGAGTATATGATAAGTCTTGTCAATCAAGTTGGACCTGGATAGACTGTGTAAGGCTCATGGGGTAAAATTTTTCTCAGCGTGGTCTGTGTTTGACAGTAGAGATTCCTTCTACAAGGATGGCATACATTTAAATAGAAAGAGTGCAAGAATATTTCTTGATGCCATTAAGGCAGTGTTGGGTGGATTAGAAAACCATTGGCTTAGGTAGATACAAAGACTAATAGATTAACATAAGCCATGGACAATGGCGAAAGTGATCCTTTCTCTGCTTCTACTGGAATGAGCAGGAGGCTTGGAAGCAAGGTGCTGGGGATTTCATGGATTGCTGAGAATAATCCTGAAACAAGTAAATACATGGGCTGTGTTAGGGTAACTAAGACAGGTGCATGTATACTTGCATGTGCACCAATGTTAGAAGTATAGTAAATAAATTTGATGAATCTGAACTGTTGCTCAAGTGATGAAATGCAGAACTGTGGGGATATCAGAGACAGGGTATCACTCAAATACAGTATAACAGGTGCAGAATGAGGAGTACAATATACAGTAATACCCCGACTTACACGAACTCGGAGTTACGCGGTTCTTGATTTTTTCGTTTGGCAACACTGCCGCCCACTATCTTCAAGGTCGTTTTTCATATGTTATCGATATACGGTGCAACGGCGGAGAGTGAGAGCGAAAGATGAACAAAATTCAACTTTGCTGCGCATGAGCTGCACACACATATACAAGAATTTTCCAACTGTCATATTTATATGTGTGCATCGAATTCGTGCTCAACATTTGTCGGAAATTACATTGTTTTCACGAGAGAAATGGATCGCGTCGGTCGAGCCGTATACAGTCAGTCCTCGTATAACAAGTGTTTACACTACATGAATTCGATCATACACTATTTATAAATACGGTAATGATATCTTATAATATAACACGAACCGAATTGGCTTATGCACGATTCGCCTTTGTGTTTACAAGAAATGGCAGTCGAATGTAGAATCACCCCAACCGAACGCAACACTATAGGAATGAAGAGAAGATTCTGAAAATGTATCTGTTTTAGGGGAAACACATTTCACCATAATAACGTAAAAACCAACACAATTCCAGCTATCGTTATGCAATTAGATCGAGTTTACTACCAGTTTATAACAGATTCCACTAGCAGAAACGCAACTGGGTTTTTATTGTTTTATGGTAGTAACCCCTAGAAATGTGAGGTGTTTATAGTGTATCTCTGCCTTTATGGTTTATTCAGTTGCTACATGCGCGCAGCTTTGTTTATGCGTATCAAGCGTGCCTCCTCGTTTTGTAATTATGCTTTATTCCCTAAAAATGAGTAAAATACTTAAAAGGTGTGAAAAGGAAGCGTACTGGTGAAGACACTGCAGATTCAGAGAGAAAAAGAAAAGCAATTATCGATAAACAGAGGCAGACTGGGTCAAAAATTTATAGTGGCCTCATACTATGGTTTATGGCCAAAATCACACAGGCCCACCGGGGTTTCCCCGGTAAGGCTTATGGCCAGTCGGCCTCTGTTGATAGAGAAAAAAATATGAAATTGTGAAACGCTTTGAGCGAAATGAAAGACCATGTGATATTGCACGTGCTACAGGCCTAAATGAGGCAAAGGCGAAAGGCACATGACAAATGCAAACTTGACAGAAGGTCTCAGCTCAATTGAAAAGGGCTTAAAAATTTTAGAAAACAGACTACAACGAAGAACGCGTTATAGCTACAAAGCAAGGAATAAAAAAATTATTAGCTTGCTACGAAGAAATTCTGAGTGAAAAAAAGAAGTCTCTGTGTCGCCAGACGAATTTGTTAGATTTTATGAAGCCATTGACATCGAAATAACTTTTTTACATAAGTCATTTATTTTTTTAATACATATTTTGTATTAATATGTATAAAGAACTGCAATTTTATTAATATTTTTCTTCTAAACTAGTGTTTTTGTTAGTCCTTGGTCCCAATTAAACAAAATTTATATGTATTTATATGCAAAGTTGTACCCCGACTTACGCAAATTCGACAAGCGATTTTCGTCGGACCCGCCTATCGCGTAACTTCGGGGTATTACTGTATTACAGAAAGGACACACAAGAGGAGAGAAAGGGTGATTCTTTTAGTTAAGAAGCTCAAAATCCAAGGTAATACATCCACTTGACATGGGTTGCCAGCACAATGTTGAGCCAGTTTGATGTGGCACTGGGATTTACTTAAAGATGTAACTACAATCAGGGGTAAAGGGAAGGGTTTTTGCTTTTATTGAAGGCAGCTACAGTGATCTCAGGCAATTTTTAAATTTTATATTGTAGAACCAACTGATGATGTTACCAACAGCAAATTCTAAATGGGAAACATTCGAGGAAATAATCATAGAAGCTGCTAGGCTTTACATGCCAACTAAGAAATACTGTTCTGGGTTTAGGCCTAAATAAATGCCACATAAAATATGCATAGGATGCATATAAATTAATGGGTGATACAAAAGCCTATGGTAGTTATAAACTAGTCTGCATCAATCCAAAAGGATGTTAGGCAAACTAAGGCAGAATATGAGATTTGGCAAAGGAAGCAAAGACTTCTTTTCTTATGTAAACACTAGAAGAAAGGTGATGAATCACATAGGTCAGTGGACCTATGTGACGAATCACATAGGTCCACTTGACAGTTCCGATGATTTTACTGTTAATGATCCTGCTCAGGTCACTGATAAGTTGAAAAAGTTTTTTGTATCTACATTCACACGCGAGGAATTCTTTAGGGAAGTGGATATCAGAAGTTTATCAAACTCTTAACAGAGAGCTAAATGATTTGCAATAACAGAGAGGGAAGTGGAATAGGAATTGCTGAAATTAACCATAAGAAAGGCACCTGGGGTGGTGGGATTTGCCCAATTATATTACGGGAGGCAGCAAAAGAGGTAACCAAACCATTATCCGTAATTATAAGAGCATCTCTGGATTCATGGGAAGCCCTCAAGGACTGGAGATGTGCAAATGTACATCACAAAGGAGGAGGATCAAAGAGTGACATGAGTAATTACAGAACTGTTAGCTTAACTTCTATTGCAGTGAAAATAATGGAGTCACTGGTCATCTAGACAGGAGTGTAGTTATACTTCAGTCACAACATGGGCATGCCAAGGGTCAACTTTGTCTGACCAATTTGATTGGATACTGTGATGCAAAAAATAACCTTGATATCATATACTTGGATTTTAGGTATGCTTGTGATACTCTTGCACATAATAAACTGCTGCACAAACTGGACCTGTGTGGCATTAAGGGAAAGTTACTGCTATGAATAAAGGGATGGTCAAGTGCAAGAAGAAAGAGTTATCAATGGACACTGCTCTTTGTGGACTAATTTTATTAGTTGAGTCCTTCACGATTCGGTGCTGGGCTTATTTTCATTTTATGTATTTATTAATGAAGATATTAGCATTAGCATTAGTAGAGGCATAGGATGCAAGAAGCAAGCTTATGCAGCATCAGTCAAAAAATTCAAAAAAAAAAAAAAAAAACCGTTCCCATTTATCCAAACATGCCACACATGTAGTCAACTATTTAAAATAAAACTTCTGACTGAATAAGGGATATATCTTCTAAACTGTTTGCTTGCTTTAGTTAAACAACTTACAACATATTATAAATTTTAAGAACTTTCAAAAACAGTTAAATAAACTGAATCCTGATTTCAAAATAATAAGAGCAATCAAACTTAAATTTAATTATAATCTACATACAACTATAAGTCAAACTATTTTGTTTATTTTTTTTTTTAATATAGTATATTCCCCAAGTAACTTTTCTTATAATGTATTAAAAGAATTTTGTTTCAAAATAAATATACTGTTGTTATGAATTCAACATTTCTGTATCCACAAAAAATATTAATTCTGAAAAATGGAACAGACGTTTATTATTGATAGACAAAATTTTATTATAATAGGTATCTTAAAATTATTTGCTGCCGTTATCAAAGCAACCTGATGACCTTTTTCTCATGTGGTTGGCAGCCCTGATCCCAGCAGGCATTGTGACAGTAGAGCATTGAAATGGTGACAGTGCAGGAGAAAGCAATGTGTGTATTGTTGTTGTGGGATACCAGTTCTCCACCTACAGAACAATCAGTGAGGTGATGGTGGAACTGGCAGTATGCTGCACCAGAAAGGAGCGGGTAGACTTAGTGCATCTGCAGATAAATTTTCAGAAATTAGCCGAAGTCCAACAAAATCTATCTGCCTGGCAAGGCTGCAACTGCAAATACTGTGAACAACATTGCACAATGTAGTTTGCAAAATATTGAAACTTTATGCTTTCAAAGTGCAAATTGTCCAGGAAATTAAGCTTCGTGACAAATCACAATGAGAGAAATTCGCTGTTCATGTACTCAACCATATAGATGAAGATGAGCACTTTCTGGAAAAATGTTGGTTTTAGTGATGAAGTAACATTCCACCTGTTTGGTAAAGTTAACAGAAAATTGTTGCATGTGGGATTCTGAAAACCCCACTCAGTCCATGAACACAAGTGTGATAGCCCAAGGTCTGGCATGCACTGTCCTTCAGCCAAGTGACTGGACATTGTTCTCCCATGAAAACACTGTGAACTCTGCAAATTACCCAGATATGTGTTCTATCAGAAAGATGGAGCACCACCACACTGGAGCTTTCATGTCTGCGATTTTCTCGAAATATTGCCTAACCAATGGATCAGCCGGGATGGTGCCATTCCATGGCCTCCTCATTCCCCAGATATCACACCTATGGATTTCTTTATAAAGGACAAGGTGTATTCAAAGAAAAGTTAACCATATCACAGAGTTTGGGGTTTTCATTTAAAAAAAAAATTGTACTTCCAAAAAAAAAAAAAAGTGACATCCATTTCTCAAGAGATGCTTCAAAACATCTCTTAAGAAATGGAATGAAATTGACTACTGTCAGGACATTCTATGTGCCCATGTGGAGGTTTACTGAAGAGCAATTGTGTAAAAAGAAATTCTTTGAGTTGCTTTATTAAGTGCAGCAAAGCATTTTACAATACCAACTACAATAAAATTTTAATCGAACTTTATAATCTATATAATAATTTGCTTATGCCCCTCCGTCCAGAATAGTCTTTGAACTTGAATAACTCAAAGGCTAAACAAGTTTTTGACCTGATTCCTTTTGCAACCGGTTTTAATTAGCAGTAAAATTTGGGGGGGGGGATAAATAAATAAATTTCCAAAAAATTTTTAAATCCCAAGATTTAGCTCCCAGTGAAACTAACTTGCCATTTACTTTGAAGAGAAGACAATTTCTCAGCTTTTGCCATCACAATGAACAAATCTCAGGGTCAGACTTTCAACAAAGTTGGCACTTTTGCTCATGGACAACTTTACATCACAGTTTCCAGATCAGGATAATTTTTGGGCAATAACTGCAATATTTTTAAAGGATGATATAGTCATACATGCAAAAAATCATCAAACTGCATTTTTACCTGAGTCAGTCCCACTGACACCTTAGCTAGCAATGAAGGGAGCTGAGGGAAAAGTTTTTGTAATTACTTCAATATTAATCTTCACTTCTTCTCTGAAACAGTTTTGGCAAAAATATTTGCCAAAGATATTCTAGTCAGGTGAATAATTAATAGTTTATATTATTATTATTAATAATATTAATATATTTTATAAAAATGAACATAACATTATAATCTTTTCTGAAAATATGGGTTAATAAAAATATTTAATATTTATTATTTTAAAAAATATACTGGCACACTAATAAGGGAATGTGTTTTAAATAAATAAAAACATTCTTACAGCCACAAACTGATCACATTTAAAATCTTGGAGAATGTAAAGTGAAGAAAACAGACTAATCAGAATTCAGTTAGCGTGCTGAAAAATAAACTGATGTTTTCTTGAGATTTAAATGCTTTTAGCAGAGATTCTTGTGGGTGTGCCAATTTTGCTACACGGGAAGAGTTAAAATTATTTCCTGGGGAATTGGTGCAGGACTGCTAAAATGATTGATTTTTTTTTTTTTGTAACATTTATTCAGCTACTCTGTACAAATTACCTCTGATAAGGGCCAACCACTTAAATTCAGAAAGTTGGAACCATCTCAGTATCTTGTATTACCATGCTTTTCAACTACTTTCTTTGTAATAAATTGGGTGGCACATATTTCAAAAGCATGACACAAACTTGACTGCACTCCAGAAGAAAAGTAAGCTTTCTGCAAAGTATAAAAGATGTTTTCTGGAAATCTTCAAGGAAAAGAAACTAAGCACTACCAGAAAAGGTGGAAGTGCTTACCTTCCAGATTTCTCTGGTTTTTCCCTAGGCAGCAATTAACAAATTTAATAGAAGTGCAATAAAAATGAAAATTATTATTTTATTATATGATGCAATAAAAAATAATTTACAAAATTATGCATGTCTCTCTTTTGTGTTGTTTCTTCTTAAGTGGGTGTTTGTATTCACCCATTAGGCTGCTGGTGTGGGGAAGGGGCCTTGTATGTTTTTGAGCAAAACATACAAGGTAGATATGCATGATATCCCCCAAAAAGTATGGCAGGAATTGCCATACTTTTTGGGGGATATCATGCCACTTTGAACTTGAATAACTATTTCTCTCTGTGAATGTTGGCCCTACTCTAGAATTTTTTAATTTATTTTTTTCATTAGGTATTTTGAATTTGATTTTTTAATTTTTTGCTTGTAAGTAGGTAAGCAGCAGTTAGCACCTACTTAATATTACTTGTTGCAGCTGTAACGTTTCTTTTACAGGGTACAGCATTGTTGAATTTTGCAAATCATTATTGGAAGAAAGTTCATTTATAAAACACTACTGTATAAACACCAAAAGATAAATATACATACTAATTGTAAAAGTTTATTTAAAGAATATGCTAGAAAATTCCTACAAACCTCTTTCTTTTTCCCATTGCATTCGCTTTTGTTCCAATTTGCTCAGAGTAGAGGGTCGGCCAGAAGGCATTTCTGGTTGAGAAGAAGACCGTCTGAATGGAGTATTAGCTTTAGATATTATGGATGGAGCAGTAGCATCTAATGAGCATGGATTAATGGATGTGGAATGAAAAGCAGATGAGAGCTCTCTGTAAAACAAAAAATAATTATGTCTTCCTTTGCATGAGAGAGAGAGAGAGAGAGAGAGAGAGAGAGAGCGAGAGAGCGAGAGAGAGATAACTGAACAATATGCCTTTAATACCTTTTAATATTAATTTCCACTCTGTCTTACCCAAAGCTAATATTAATTTTTACACTTATCTGGTGAAGCCATGAACAAATCATCAAATAAAATTCAAATATTACCCAACACATATACACTAACTCCTTCTGGTACATCACATGTATTTTTGTGGAACTGAAAGAAGATTTTTTGGACTGGGTGGGTAACAAGAGAAGAAATATACAATAAGGAGAAGTCCCTTCAACAGTAACTCATTCGTTCACTCGCTCACACACACAAAAGACATTTCATAACATGTAGGCTTTACTTTCAGGATTGAGTGAGAATGCGAAAATGAAATAAGTTCATGTAAACATTTTATTCTGAATGGTTGTGAATTATTTAGCATTAGCATGAGCACATGATGCAAGAAAGCAAGCTTATATAGCATCAGTCAAAAAAAAAAAAAAAAACACACCACCCCATTCTCATTTCACCATTCACTCGCTCCAAATGTTTGTTCAGTTCAGCCTTGAATCTGCTTAAGCTGTCAACTTCTACGACAGATGGAAGTTTGTTCCAGCAATCAACCAACCGCTGGCTAAAGGCAAAATTCCACACATCTATCCTACAACCGTCTTTCCTCAATTTGAATTTATGCCCTCTCAAATGATTATTCTGAGCAAGAGGAAGAATCCCAACAGCACTGAGTATGCTAAAACCATTGGCTTTATACACCTCAATCAGATCACTTTGTAGGTGCCTAGTCTCCAGACACTGTAATTTGCAAAACTTAAGCCTTTCTTTGTAAGAGCACCCCTTTGTTCCATTCACTAATCTTGTTGCACTTCTCTGTACTTGTTCCACCAGCTCTACATCCTTCTTAAAATGAGGCCTCCAGACCAGTATACAGTACTCAAGGTGTGGCCTGACCATTGCCTTATACAAGGGGATAGTCGCCTACTTATCCCTGGTAGAAAAATTCCTGTATATCATTGACAAAACACCATGAGCTACTCTTGCAGACCATCTGCACTGCTCAGAAAACTTCATATCTGCCTGCACAATTGATACATAACTCAGGGGTTACTGCTTCCCATATGCAGTACTTTACATTTGTTACTGTTAAACTTCAGTTGCCACCTCTCAGCCCATTTACTCAACTTTTCTTTTTTTTGGTAGTTGTTGGCGCATAGGCTTCTGTGGCCATAATGCACCTCCCAAAGTTTTTGCAGTACTTTGATCCAAGCCAGAGGCGGGAATCGAACCCGTGACCTTTGGGTTGCCAGGCAGGCACTTTATCCACCCGGCTTCAACTTTTCTAGATCCTGTTGCAGCAGCGTACTGTCATTAACAACCCAGTTGACGTTCGTATCATATGCAAACTTAGACATTAAGCGTGATACACCATCATCAATATCATTAATGCATACAGAAAACAACAATAGACCCAACACTGAAGGACTCCACTAATAACATTAGTCCATGAAGAGCAGCATCCACTTTCTGTCTTCTCCCACTCAACCATCCCTTTATCCACAGCACCAATTTGCCTCCAATGCCACACTGCTCCAATTTGCAGCAGTCTTCCGTGTGCAACAGTATCAAAAGCCTTTCTAAGATCCAAATATACAATAACAAAATTATTCTTTGCATCCAGTTCCTTTGTGACCACATCATAGTATCCAACAAATTGGTCAGACAAGACTTCCTCTTAACAAACCCATGCTGTGTCCGAGCTATAACTGAAGTCTTGTCTAGATAATCCTGCAATGCTTTTTAACCAGTGCCTCCATTAATTTCTCTGGAACAGAAGTTAAACTAACAGGTCTGTAATTACCCTCCTTTGTGTATTGGGGTCACATTTGCACATCTCCAGACCATGGGTACCTCTCCTGAGTCCAGGGAAGCTCTCATAATTATGGCTAAGGGTTTGCTTACTTCCTTTGTGCCTCCTTTAATATAACTGGATAGATTCCATCCATGTGTTAATCTTAAACAATTCTCCTCCACTTTACTCTCAGTTATTACAAGATTATCAAACTTACTGCCAGAGTTTAATACACCTCTGGCATTCCCTTCCCTGAATAACTCTCATGTGTGAATGTCAATGCAAAATATTCATTTAGTTTGTTAGCTACCTGAGCAGGATCATTAACAGTTGAACCATTGATATCAAGTGGACCAATCTGATTCATCCCCTTCCTTCTAGAGTTTACATAAGTAAAGAACTCTGTTGTTTTCCTTTGCATCCTTTGCCAAAGATTTCTCATTATCTGCCTTTGCCTGCCTAACCTCCTTTGTGATTTGGTTACAGACCAGCTTATATCTATCATAGGCTACTGTGTCACCTGTTATTTTATATGTATCCCATGCATTTTTCTTCTCTGCCACATGTCTAATTAGTTCATCTGACATCCATTTAGGCCTAATCTTGAACAATATTTCTTAGTTGGCATGAAAATTCTAGTAGCTTCCAAGATTATTTCTTTGAATGCTTCCCATTTTGAATTTGCTGTTGGTAACATCATCAGTTGGTCCCGCTGTATAGAATTTAAATACTGTCTCAGACCACCATATTTGACTGGCTTCAATGGCAAAAAATAAATAAAAATACGGAAAAGTGTACCTGGTATGAATAAACATGTCAGCTTATTCTTATTTATTATTTTAACTAATGAAACCCTCATAGCTGCATAACCACTCAGAATTGAATTCATGTTTATATAAACTTTTTTTTATTGTTTTCAGTTCTTGAATCAATCCTGAAAGTACAGCCCATATGTACCCCCTCTGTGACTGTCTGGAATTTCTATTGATTATAATTCCCGGGAAATACAAAAGTAACCCCAAAGAAAACACACAGAATGGATAAATGAGAAAAGGTTAGTTCTTAGAATCTGCAGTTCAACAATAAATGGATGTTCATTAGTTGAGGCACGTTTGGACTAATTTTGAAGAAAGAGGTGGAATTACAGATGGCAATTCAGAAGAACAGTATCTGTGAAAATATCTGTAGAAAAGACATGGACAATGTTCAAATAAACTGGCACTGACCAGTCTAACTGCCATCTTTTGGATAGAGTCTAGAAGCTTGAGAGGTTTTGGGGACACTATTCATATGCAGGAACAATACTCCATGGTGGAACAGATTGGAAATTCGTAAAGAATCAATAGCTGTTTAGAAGAAGAGTAATACCAGGGGCAGAGAGAAATTTTTTTGACTGATAGGAAGCAATATTTGTGATATTCTTTTGCCAAGAAAGGTTAAAAGTCAAGGTTTTATTCTCAGTAACGATATTTAATCTTCTAGGAATCATGATATTGATTCCTAGGTGAGATTTTCTCTGATAAACAAGCGAGCTTACTGCTATTTAATAACTTTTTCTATGCTTTTTATCTTTCTGCTGTCTAATTCTAAAGTTCTTCTCGTTCGTTAGTGTAATACTAATGAATGGGAAGTAACTATTAAGTGTAATACAAGGGTGATACGAACGTTCTTACTATCCCACTCCTATTGCTATTTTTCGTCTTTATTTATTTAAAATACTCCTTTCATAAACATTCAGACAAAAGCTTGACACCATCTTCAGTCAGAAATGCTGCATCTACTTTTGCATTTCTTTTCGTGTATTACATATTTCCCATATGCATATTTGCATGTCTGATTAGACAACATTTCCTCCCACTGCTAATTAACAATGACCTTCAGGTCATTGTTAATTAGCTTGGCACCACACAAAAAACATGGCAAATGCTACACATAAAACAGAGAATAAGACATGCTGTTTCACACATTCCACAGATTAGCACACCTCACACTGCCAATTCATTTAAAAACTAATGTTAGCCAATTTGTTAACAAAAAAGTAAAGAAAAATTTGCAATTTTAAAATTCTGAATTTAATGGCAATGCTATAGTTTCTTTTTGTCTTTTTTTTTTGTGTAAAAGGTTGAGAAAACAATGTTATGATGGTGAGATTAAGAAGAGGGTCAAAATATGTGAAAGAGAACCAACTTTTGGTTCTTTTGCACTCACTTATTCCAATATAAATCCGGAAACTTGACAAGTATTAAATACCACTAACAAATAAGTAACTAGATGTAAAACAAGTAAAAGCTTGAATTGTCTTTCTTACTGTCCATTTTCTTGTCCACTACAGCATTCAGTACGATCGCCACCAGCATCATTACTAGTTTCAGCATCAGCAGAACTTTGTAGCAGAACATGCTGTTCGGGTGCGTCTCCAGAGTTGAAAGCTATAAATATTTAAAGACATGCACTATAACAAAATGTGCAACACACACACACACACACACAAGAGAGAGAGAGAAATTAAGTATATTTGCACTTTCATTTATTGGTGTAATTTTCATACATTTCACCATTCAGTGCAACCCACTTAAGTAGCATATAAAACTTCACAGAGAAGGGAACTGGTGAATATATAGACATAGTGAAAAGAACTAAAGGTTGGTTCTCTTTCACATATTTTGACCCTCTTTTTCATCTCGCCATCATAACATTTTTTTTTTTGTAAAAAGACTGAGAAAAACAAACACATAATTTGGATGCTTAACTACAACTACCATTGGATATAATGTCAACTGATTATTTTTCCTTGGTTTCATTTACTACTATTTCCACAATAAATTCAAACCTGGTACTACCTGTGTATTTGTCTAGTTTTATATACATGGAATTATTTCCTGTTCTGCCATACAATAAATGTTTCCTTGGTATTGTTTCACATACATGGACTCACTTCATGTTCTTTTATAATCAGATCCTTAACTACGCCACCTTTGGATCTTAGGTCACCATGTTACTTATTTCTATGGATTTAAACCAGTTCTTTTTCCTTGGATGTACTTTAATGCAAATTTGGATAGATTATAATTTTTTAATAACATACACGTATAAGTTATAAATCCAGTTTAATGTAAGAATACAAATATATATATATATACACACACACACAAATATACAGTAAACCCCCGCTATTCGCAGTCGCTGATTTAATATAAAATGAAACCTAAAAAAATTCGAATTTTAAAGCGCCGTGAACATTTTCCGCCAAAAAAAAACCATGGGTGTGGCTAAAAATCATCTTTCCCGGTGAAAACAGCGCTCAGTGGGTGGGGGAGAGGGGTGACAAAATCGTGATCGTGAATGTTTCTCGCTAATTCTTGTTCAGTATGTGTTATGCGCTTGTCGTGGAAGATTTCGTCGTTTCCTTTTAATTTATATGCTTATAAATTGAATAAATTTATCAATTTATAAATTGATATGCTTACAAAAGTGATAAATCTACCGTTTTGCGGTGTAAAACACTTTTTCGAGTGTGTTAACGGAAGAAAGTGACTTTATTGTGGACAAGTTCTTTCTAACCCGTACAAAAATATGGCTACAAATAACAAGGGAATGTGAAATATGAAAATATCAAAGAAGGTGATGACATTAGCGAATAAAATTGAGTTATTAGACAAAATTTCTAATGGTGAAAGTGTCTCCTCAGTGGCAAAACATAAAATGAGTGAGTCAACCGTACGATCAATCAAAAAATCGGAAGAAAAAAATCCGCCGTAATGTCCGTGAAAACACGCTAATTGTTTCAAAAATTTGCTCTGTAACTCGTGATGTTAAATTAGAAAAAAATGGAAGAGGCTTTAAATCTGTGGATAGAAGACCGAACTCAAAATAAAATTCCGTTAAGTTCACTCATCATTCGTGAAAAGGCAAAACTCCTTCATCAACACTTTAGCGAAACTGGTGATAGCACTGGCGGGATAAGTTTTTTTAGCTAGCAAAGGCGCTGGTTTGAAAGATTTGCTTGAAATTTCTAATAAATATTACATTTAATATTAAATTGTTTCTTATTTTCATTTTGATCATATGCTTGCATTTCACTATGTACTATGTACATAGTCACGTTATGAAGGTACATATAATACAAACATAGACAAAATTTTAGACTAGTTTTTCTTATATATTTCATACTTTGGAATGGAACATCTTTATTACTATGGGAGCCATAACTCAGTATTCGTGTTTTCGGTATTCGCGGCATTTCTCAGGAACGTAACCCCCGTGAATAGCGGGGGTTTACTGTACATATAAATATATAAATCTTACATTAAACTGGATTTATAACTTATATGTGTATGTTATTAAAAAACCATGGACCCCAGTACACCAGGCCCATTCATTACTATTAGATTATAATTATTAATTTATTTATATCTCAAAATATTTGATGATTCTTGTTTACCGTATTCTGATACGTTTACAATTCAGCTTATTATAACGTAGCCCCCATCATTTTTTGGTCTAACATGTTTTATACGGTGGCAAAAACAAGTATGTTTTTGCCACCGTATAATTCTTTATATATTAACGGTAATGTTTAGTTTTGCATGACTTTATCACAGTAAAGCCATAATATTCCAACCGGGTTTCTTTTTCTTTTCCCAATGCTAATTATAAATTATCTCCATGCATTTGTATTCTAAATACGACTATAGAGGTCACTATTTTCCTGCTATTTTGAATTTCTTCGCAGCTTACTATCAAGTCTGCTTCGCTGATATAAACTGCTTTATCATGTAGATATATTACTCATTTGGTTGAAGCCTACATGAATTCATATACTCTACTGAGTTTGTGCACTTCATCTCCCCACCTTTATTTTTCCCGCCAGCTCATTTTCGTTTCGCATTTCTTGAAATACTTCAGGTATCGTACACTTTCACTGTCTTATACTTTCGGTTTTGTTTTAGATTCGTTTCGACATATTTTTCCTTTCAATACAAGTATTTGATATTAGCTCCCTTTCGTACTTACAAATGCCGCTTACAAACGTCAGAGCCCTTACTATAATCTATTTTTTAAAATGCATTGATTTCCTAACTATACAAAATTAAATCCTACACTAAATTCTGCATACAGTTGTACCTCCATATCCGCTGATTCAGTTACCCACGGTTAACCACAGGGGAAAAAAAAAAGAAAAAACTTAACACGTGCTACTTGCGTGTCCAATACAATGCTTCCTTTTATTTTTTACGATGTTGATTTTAAATCGAATAGCTTCCCTTTATTTTTTACAATATTGTGTATGGTTTGGTCACCAACATTAAAATGGTTCATTAAAGATTTAAGGGATGCACCGTTTTCAAACTTTTGAATAATTTCAAGTTTTTGTTTAATTTGAAAGCACAACTCTTGCATTTGCCCATCATTTTCACGATTTCTAAACAAAAAAAAAAAAAAATTCCAACATCCCTGACAAAACAAAACGAAACAAAATTTGGCAAAACAATCGACTGACATGACACATTAAACGAAACTATAACAGTTGGTCTCTTTTTTTGGAGCAGTAGGTTCGCAGCGGGGGGTAGTTGCAAGATAATAGGTACACCAATCTCCAAATGACGACTTATAATGCCGGTTCTTGATGCTTATTTACGACTTGCAAAATATCTGTTTATACGTATTCTAGTTATTACTTGAATTTTATGATTTCTGGCTGATTTTTTTTTATATTTTTTTTATTTGGAATCTTGAAGTGTCCCGGTTAATCCAATCCCTGTAAATCGAGTTAGCCGTACTTTATTATTACTGTATTTAATGTTAGTAATGTCTTATTGTGTGTTTAATTTATCAATTAAACTTTATTATATGTATGTGTGTACAAGAAAATCAAGTTATACAGGGTGATTCACTACCAGTGCGACAAACTTGCAGGAGGTGTAGGGGGCACAAAGACGAATCGGAATCACATAGCATTGCAGGGTCCAAAATGCCTTCATCATGCAGGAGGTCGCATGAACAAAGAAGAAAAGAAAAAGAACAGAAACAACAACTCATTAGTGTAACAGAAATCATTTTAATGACAAGTTTTACATTGGCAAAAAGCCATGCTACAGAAGGTGTTTGAAAGTTTGACCAGAAGCAGTCAACACAGGCTTCACAGCACTGCCGCATGGAATCCCTAACGTTCTGGAAGATTCCTGTCATGTCTCGAATCTCCCCAGCAGCTACAGAGATGCAAGTGACAAGGTCTTCAACTGAATCAAAGGGGGTCTCGTACACCAATGTCTTCATTTGACCCCAGCAGAAGAAGTCCAGGCATGATAGGTCTGGCGATCTAGCAGGCCAATGAACCAGACCACCACGACCTATCCAATACTGTCCAAATGTAACATTTAGGTGTTGGCGGACGTCATTGGTGTAATGTGGGGGAGCCCCATCATGCTGGAACCACATTGAGCGGCATAACAACTGAGGAACATGTGCTTCTTCAATAAGTTCAGGCAGGACTTGCTGTAGAAAGATCAAGTATGCCCTACCGTCCAGACGAGGGGGCAGAAGGTACGGTCCAATGAGGTGGTCTCCAACAATGCCAGCCCAAACATTGACAGAGAAACGGCGTTGAGTTGCACGTGTTTGCGTACCATGGGGGGTCTCCAAAGCCCACAAATGGGCGTTATGTTGACTGAAGGTTCCCTCTCTTGTGAAACTTGCCTCATCTGTGAACAATACGGACGCAGCAAATGTGCTGTCTGCCGCACTCTGTTGAAGAAACCAAGTAGCAAAAGTCTTCCAGAGTGGATAATCCGCAGGCTCCAATGATTGGACGTGTTGCAGATGGTATGAACTCATTTGGTTTGTTGACAGTATCCTCCATACAGTGGATTGGGAAATACCCAATTGTTGGCCTATCACTCGAGTACTCTTACTCGGATTGCCTTATGAAAGACGTAGGACATTCTCCTCATTGTCTGGCTTCCTCGTCGTTCGCTCTCGATTCATGGTACCTCTCATGAAACAACCAGTCTCACGTAACCTTCTGTGCACACGTGCGAAAAATGCAAAGACGAATCGTGTGCCGATTCGTCTTTGTGCCCCCTACACCTCCTGCAAATTTGTCACACTGGTAGTGAATCACCCTGTATATGGGGTCAGCAAGTGTTCACCTATATCTGCGGTTTCAGCCATCCTTGGAATGTATCCCCGTGGATAAGGGGGTCTTACTGTATTTATATTAAACATATTGATATTAGCCATTTTTATCCCAACTCGATACTTATTTTTACCTATATAAATTACACTGCGTTGGAACTACCTTGTCCATACTGTATTAGAAAGTGCTAATTTCATTTTTGTTGCTTTTTTGGCCCCTTTCATTTTTCTTCTACTACTATGAAAAAGTATAGAAATGCAGTTCCTGATACATGGTCAGGTGTAGTCCCCTGATGAAATACCTGATCATGTATCAATATTTATTTCAGCTGACATAAGATCAAGCATTTTTGCATTACCTATATTAGACCATTTACTAAAAATGTTCCCCCCCATATCTAATGACAGCTACACCATTTTATTTTTATTATATTTTGATATATTAATTTTACTTTACTTTACAGTTGCCCCACTTTACATTGGCTTGGTAATTCAGTACATAATTTTCTTAATTCATCATAAACCTCTAGGATATTAACGTTCTTTCACCTTTCATAAATCTACTACACTTCTTTTTCTACTTTCCTCACCCTTCTAGTTACTGGCACTTTGTGTATCTTTCACATCCATTTATGCATACTTAATTCAATATATTAATATAACTTATATATACTCTTGCATCCTTTAATGCTACTTTGTGCTTTTAGGTGCATTTGTCATAACTGATTTATTAATCTTGCATTCACTGAAACCATTTCATCAACTATATACCTCTTTTCATATGTAACTCTTTAAACATTACCTTTAAGGGGTTACACTGAATACCCATTTTTATATACATATACACACACACACACACACTCACTCACACTCACCAGTTCTCTTCTCTGTGAAGTTTTATATGCTACTTATAAAACTTCACTTATAAAATGTATGAAGGTTACACCAATAAACGAAAGTGCAAATATACTTAATTACTATATTAATTTTCAGAGATTAAGAAAATTTTAATAACATATGTATTATACTTTAACACAGTAACCTAAATTACAAAATTCTTTAAAGAAATGGCTCAAGTTTGGAAATACAAAGTTTATATACAGATGGTTAAAATTACAGCAGCACCAAACTTTCAAAACGATGAGAATTTTAATCAATCAGAAACTAATTTTCATAGCAATTGCTATAATATATATATATATATATATCCACAAAGAATGAGGTTACAAAAATGTAAATCAACAAAAATGTTAAAAAGGTTAAAAAGGGTTTCAGCTGCCAATTTTGACTTTCAAAAAAGCTGGAGATTAAAAAGGATAAAAACAGACTTGAGTATAATATGCCAAGCCTGACTTGGGATAATATGTTATATTTCAAGCTGTGTGTGTGTGTGTGTGTGTGTGTGTGTGTGTGTGTGTGTGTGTGTGTGTGTGTGTGTGTGTGTGTGTGTGTACACTTTTCAGCTCCCATCTTCACCCAAGGATCCCTATATCAAGTTTTACATTTTTCATAATAGCATCAGATAGGCTTTCACATTTAAACTGATGCAGCAAAACATCCATTGCTTCAACTATTTCTTTATCTTTAAAATGATAAATATTGGAAACTAGCCCACAATTTTTTGTTGGTAGGGCATCAATTACAATTTTTTTCAAATTTGTAATTGATGCACTGCCAACTGATCAAATCTGTGCTACCTCAGCATTTATAAGATAATTTTTTTTAATGGAAAATTGTGCACCAATATAGTCCCATGCAGTAATTCCTCACTGAACAAAAGAAGACTTCTCTTGTTTTAGATTCTCCACAAACCTTTGCAGAAGAGATACCAATGACTAAGTCAGAACTGTCCTTCTGGTTTAGTTTGCTATGGTAATCAAAATAGCATGTAAGATATGGAAACAGAAGATTTAAGAACTGTTGGAATAAAAAGAAAATTTGCACATAACATTCTTCAACATACCTAAGAGTAATGGCCCTAGTACATCAATATGAAATATATCAGACTGAAGAACTAAGTTGGGATTTTCAAATGCTGGCATAACATTTTTGCTTTCAGCAGAAGTTTGTAATTCAGAACTCTTTATCCCCCCCGAACTTGATTTAGTGCCTACTTCGTTCGGTGGCATACATCAGCTGAAGCTGTTTCCATCCATCCAAACACCCATCATCTTAGCACTTCTTCTGGATAGAAGAAAATTTCTACCAAATAATCATCCACTTTCACAGTAAAGCAAGTAGATCTCTATTTAGCTTACAAATTAATAAGATAATCTGTAGTGTGAACTCTGACCTTTTGTAGGCTTCTCAGAATATAACAGAAAATTTATTAAGATGGCAAAGCCAACTATTACTATCAAGTGCTCAATCTTCTCTTTTAATACCTGTGCTATTCCAGTTTTTAGGACAGCCATAACAGGTTCACTATCAACAACAAGTTTGATTTCTTCAAAAATATCTATTTTTTTTTTTTTTTTTTTTTTTTTGAAGAAATCCCAAATGCTTTTAGGCTGTTCAGATGAAGATGCCCAATTTTGTACCCCGTGGTACCTTCCAATGTTGGCACTGAGAGCAGGCTGATTTCAATTTCATGATATTTTAAATTTTTTATTATGAAAAGTCACTACAATCAGATATAGCTTGGAATCACTTTGATTACTGCTATCTGAAGCAACTGAAAATGCCCATTTTTCAGAGCCACCACTAACTCTTCTTTCTTTATCTGTGTAATTGTTCTACCATTGCCTGTTGTCTTTCTTCTTCCACAGCTTTATTTTTTTGCTATTGAAAAATTTTTCTAAACAACATGCCTGCATAATCAAGCACAGCTCAGAGAATGATTATGTTCTATGACAAAAGATGCAAATGTTTGCCATGTATGGCATAATCATCTCTATAAAATGCTACATCACATATTTTTGCATTTATTTCTACATACATGCTGTCCTTATGCTTATTTGTTTGCAAATGCCTAATTTTCAAGTGGCAGGAAATGCATCATCACATTTCCAACAGCAGCTAGCAGACAGACTTCTGTTAACCTCATCTTTATAAACTTCTTCCTATGTGAATTGTAGATGCAAAATATTTATTCAGTGGACCATTTTGTGTTTCATCCCTTCTAACATATATACAATAAATTTATTTTCTTTTTATTCTTAGCCAGACTCCTTAATATTTAGCCTGTTTAATGCCCTGGGTAACTTTATTACAGACTAATTTGTAATTAATGTTAAGACTCTTGACTCCTGACTATTTCTAATCATTCCAGGCATATTATTTCTCTGCCATTAAATTCATCAGTTCATCTTTCATATATTTTAGTCTCAACCTTGAACAATCTCTTATTTGGTATAAAATGCCCAGTAATTTCTATTATTACCTCTGAACAACTATTATTACCTCTCTTTTCTTTGGATGAGAGAGGTAATATTTCTATTATTACCTCTCTCTCATTCAAATTTTTATATAAATGCCAAATGGGAAGAACTTGAAAGAGTTTAAAAAATTGTATGCACCCATTACAATCACCTTAAAAAACAAAATCCCTTCTTTTTACACTTTATAACAGTTATTACTGTGAATAAATCCCACATGAAGATACTATGAACTTAGCTGTAAAAGGATGGATCCTGTTGTTAAAGTCAGCCTCTCACTGTCAATTCAGTTCTTTGTCACTCAAAAAAAAATGTTCCCCATGAAGGCATCTCTTCATAAATCCAAACAAAAACAATTCAGACAGAGCTATGTTCAGGCTATATGTAGGATGAGGCAAAACACTCCAACCTAGGTTTGAAATTTTCATCAGTGTCATAGAGGCAGTGTTGTGTGGCCTGGCATTATCACAGTGTAATGTAATTTGATAATATCTTTTCTTATTTATAGTCTGATCTTTTTCTAAAAGATCAATTGAAATTGGGCCTTCTCTGTCCCAAAACATTGCAGCCATCATTTTTCGGGATGATCTGGCAATTCGTGGTTTTTTCTTCGCTGGAGATGATGGATGTTTAAAAAAAAAAAAAAAAAAAAACCATTATGAAAATCCTAACGTCTCGAAACTTTATTAGATAACTTGTGTAGTCAAGACCTGCTAATTTAGAGGGTCTAAATTAGTGAGTCTCAACTACACAAGTTGTCTGTCCAGCATGGAGATGATGGATTTGACCATTCCAAAGATTGGCATTTAGAATAAGGGTCAAAATGGAAGATCCACAATCTCATTACCCATTATCAGGACTTCAAAAATTTCCTGCAATAGGACTTGGCAGATCTTCTGGCTGGAGAATATCTTTTCTTTTGTTAGCAGCTTGGGTACCCATTTAGAGCAAATTTTCCTATAATTTAACATGTCTAAAATGATTAATACACTTTTCTTTGAACATCCTGGTGCTTGTATCATCATATGCAGTTATTAACTTGTATTTTGAATCATTTCATCCAAAATCTTAGTGTTTTCTTCAATACACACAGACTTTGGTCTTCCACTTCTTGGCTAGTAACATATGCCAGTGACTCCTCCTTTAAAACATGCAAGCCAACTATGAATATGATTTATATCAAGGGTAGCTAGTTGATATACTTTCCTTAATTTTCCACAAATCCAGACAGATGAGTTTTCTCCTAACCTGAAAAGCAACTATATTAATGGTCATTGGCAGAACTGTCATAACTTCGTATCTATAATAGGCATAAACTTAACTTTCATTTTAGCATATTTATGTCTCAATATCTATACTAAGCTTTATATAGTAATATATAAAACTTTATGAGTCTAACTCATTTACAAAAAATTTTGTTGCCTAAGAGGCATTACTTATGGACTGGCCCTTGTACATCTTGCAGACCAATTTATGATAAATTTTCATATATTTTAAAGCATCAAATTAATTTGAGAGATGAAAGAAATGCCTTATTACACAAATAACTTTAACTTTAGATAAATTTGACTTCACTGCAAGTAAATGGCATAGTGTTAACTCTCCAGATTTACTATGGAGAATTAGCTTTCTCAGTTTGCCTCCTCCTCCTCTTTCTCCTTATAGCACAGCTTTTCTCCATCTTTTTTGCAATAACATCATTTTTCTCAGTCTTTTCTCCTCTATGCAAAAAAACAGTAAAACTATGGTAAATTCGCCTTAGCTTTACTATTTTTTCATGAAAAAAAAGAGATAAAATATTTTATTTTTATTGCAAAAGAAAAGATAGAGAGAAACTGTTATAATAACGAGATGGAAGGGATCAAATCGAGTCAAAAAGTTTGCAATGACGTAGTTTATCCAACGTTCAAGATATCTGTATGATAAATAATGCCTTTCTTCTCTTAACAAATTAATTTGATGCCTTATACGATATGAAGATTTATCATAAATTAGCCCACAAGATGTAATAAGCAAGACTTAAGGTGAATAATTTTCATGAGCTTTGAGATTTTTACACATTTGTGGACCCACCCCTCTCCCTCCTCAACACAGAAATGGAAAAATCTCATATTTGGATAGTTTCCTTCACTGGTTCCATTTGTTGCCTATGCCACATAGTAAATAACATTGTAGATTTACTTGTTTCATCGGATGTTCTTCATACCCTAAGTACCAAAAGAATATAATATGAAAGTAAAACAGATATAGTTTTATAAAATAATGTGGGTGTAATTAAAACTAGATTTACTTGTTCTTCAAATATTTATCCTTCATACTCTAAGTACCAAAGGAATTTCATATCATATGATATGAAAATAAGACTGTTCCAGTTTTATAAAATCATGGACCTATCAGTCAAATATCATTAAAATAATATCCAAATACACTAAATACCAGCTCTCACTGCAACATAAAAGGCCGTCGTAGCCTAGTGGTCAGGCGCATGGGTGCATAAGTACACGTGCCTTGAGTGACCGGGGTTCAAGCCCGTGACTACTGAATACGCTGCTGTTTCTTGTATTCTGTCTATCTTATGAACTCCTCTGACCGTTTGGTCGTCCCGGAGTATAAACAGAAAATTTATTTATTTATTTTTATGTACAGATTTAATATATATATAAGAACTAATTTTGCATATGTACTTTATCTGCTTTTCTTACCAAAGTTTTCTAACAAAAAGAACAAAAAATTTTGCTTGATTAAAAGGGAGGGGAGGGTGAAATCAATCTTTTTTTTAGAATGTTTTGGTTAGAAAACATTTTGCTCATCTTATATTTCTTGTAATTAAAAAAAAAAACTCTTGCTGATAATAGCAGAACATTTGATTTGCATATATGTTTACATTTCTTGATTTGCATATGTGCTAGAGAAGCAACAAAAGAAAGTAATGTTCTTGATATGGTTATCAACAGTGATTCATCATGTATTAAGAATTTCTGTAACGGAACCTTTAAGTTCATCGCATATTCACATGGGATTTATTCAAAGCACTATCAAAAGTTAAAGAGAAGGAATTTTAGTATTAGTAGTGGTAAATGATGCAAGAAAGTAAGTTTATACAGAATCAGCCAAAAAAAAAAAAAAAAAAAACTTCCTATTTCATCTATCCTTTCCCTCCAATAGTTTGCATAGTCCTGCCTTGAATTTATTTAAGCTATTCACTTCCACAACAACAACAACAGATGGATGTTTGTTCCAGCAATCAACTCCTCACTGGCTAAATGCAAGGTGATTAATAATGGGTGCAGACATTTTTTACACTCTTTTCTAAACAACTAACTTTTTAAACTTTTCGGTAGCACCAACTAATGTTAAAAAAGTGTAAATGCCAAATGGGAAGTGTTCAGAGAGGTAATCATTGAGATTACTATGCATTTAATACGAAATAAGAAAGATTGTTCAGATTAACTGATGAATTCAGTAGTAGAAAAGTAAAATGCATGGAATAGTTAAAAATGGTCAGGGATCAAAAAGTACAAATAGTCTGTAATCAAGTTACCCAGGGGGTTAAACAGGCTAAGGCAAATTGATAAGTTTTTGGCAAAGAATGAAAAGAAAAGTAGCAAAAAATTCATTGTGTATGTTAATGCCAGAAGGAAAGGAATGGATCATAATGGTCCACTGGATATGAATGGCATAACTATTGATCATCCTGTACAGATTGCCAATAAATAATAAATATTCTGCACCTATAATTCACATATGAAGTTTGCAGTGATAGGTAGCAAAAGTCTACCTAATACGGATTTGGTGTGAAATGATTTTATAATAACAAAAAGGAATGTGGAAAAGAACTGTAGCAGCTAAAAGTGAACAAAGCATCTGGGGGCTGATGGAATTTATCATCATATTAAAGAAGGTTCAAAACAGTAGTAATTAAACATTTAGCTATAATATGAGAGCATCCTTAATATTCAGGAGAAGTTCCTATACATTGAAGATGTTCAAATGTATCTCCTATTCACAAGGATGGTTCGTTCAAAAGGTGAATTGGGTAACTACAGACCTGCAGGTCTGATCTCTGTTTAAATGAATATAATGGAGTCAACAGTTAAAAGTAATAAATGAATACCTTAACATTAGTGAAACCATTAAGTCGGAATGGATCTGTTAAAAATAGATCATGCCTAACCAATATAACTACAATGAGGTCGTCACAAAGGGACTAAATGCAATGAATAACTCTGACAACATATACTTAGATTTCAGAAAAGCTTTCAATATGGTAATGTATGATTGTTACATAAATTGGAGCAATGTGACATTATAGGCAAGTTACTACTATAGATAAAGGGTACCACATGGGTTTAGTGTCAGGCCTCAATATGTTTAACATTTATTAATGATATTGATGTAGGTATTTCAAGCTTGTGTCTAAGTTTGCTGATGAGGTTGTCAAAAATTGCTGACTGCAGTTGCTCAAGAGTAAATGAAAATAGTCAGGGTCTAGATATGCTACTTAAAGAATATCTAGATAAACTAAGCAGATCAGCAGAAAAATAGTGATTGAGGTTTAACTTTATAAATGCAAGATATGGTTATTTGGTTAGTAATAATCCCAGAATAACAAATCATATGGGCAGTATTAAACTCAAAGTAATAAAGTATGAAAAAGACCTAATAGCACAGTCCAAAATGAAATTCAAAAGTGCAAACAGCCTGCTAGAAACACACATGGGATTCTGTCAATGACATAGAGCAATTCTGCCAGCAGGAACAAAAAGGTGATGATATTCCATTGTATAAGGCAATTGCTGGGACACATATGGAATACTGCACAGGTGTGGAAACCGCATGACAGGGTTTAGATCTGTTTGAAAGGGTGCAGAAAAGAGCAGCAAGATTAACTATGGCACGAAAGGATATTTTTACTAAGGAATCTGTTCTGCATGGTGACCTAACTGAAGTGTATATGGTTTTAAAAGCTATTAAATAAAACAAATGCTGATTGTATAATTACTCTTTCTCAAATAGCCCACGTGCATGCACACACAAATTGAAAGAAAGGAAAAAAAGATAGTTGCAGAACAATTGTGCAGAAATTTGCATTCAACCAAGGAGTAAAATTAATTGTTGGAAAAAAAAATTCACTACAAACTTCCATCTAATGTTGTAAAAGTAGGCACAGTATACTTTCAGAATAACAGCACCACCATTACTTCGATTTTTCTGTTATCTAGAAAGTTTTATTTTTAATATATTTAACGGTACATAAAAAACATAAATATGTTGATGATCCAATGTTATAATTTGCCATTAATATACTTCTACTTCCCCCCCATTCTATTTTCTTTATTATATAAAGTTTAGTCTGTGCAAGTAGCACAGTGTTGTATTGTCACCGTCCTCCCCACACCGGGTGGAAAAGGCCCAGGTTCGAATTCCATCAATGACACAAGGAAATTTTATGGACTTTTTCACTTCGTGGCTGAGTTAGTCAGACTCAGGCTTAAATAGCAAGGTTTCCCCCCCCCCCCCAGCAAAACAGGTAAATCGATCAGAGAACACATGCAATTTACAGACACAATACACATGGGTATATAAATTAACATTCTGAGTGATCCTAATGTAATAGTTTGGATTATATCAAGTTTGTCACTAAGATTTAATGTTGTTCTTTTCTTCTCTGTATGAGCTTTATTAACTTTAGGAGCCATAGTGAGGGGTTTTTAATTTAAAGTAAATGTAAAACAGTGGAATAATCCTTGATATCAGTACAGAATTCACTTTCAAAATGGCAAACATAAACAAATACAGTAATCACGTGACTTGCTGTTTTCCTTTTCTGGCACTGCAAGACATCTGTGCTGTATGTAAACATCCGATCTCAATGTGCCGTTTGCTCTAATGTTCTGTCATTTGGGGTGCCATTATTTCAACAGCCTACTGTAGTTTGAATACATTTAAAGAAGATTTGTACAAACTACTGGAAAGAAAGGTAAATTAATCTCTCTCTTTCTTTTTTTTTTTTTTTTTTTTTGTTCATCACGGAACATGTTGCCATAATACTAAAATGGATTGTTTACTGTCATCTTATTGGATGGTTGCATCTGTTTATGGCATGCTGTCATCAACTTCTAAAAACTGGTGTCAAATTGAAATGAAACAATTTTTAAAACTACTGCCTTCATGAATATGACATTTTAGTGTCAAACTAGATAGCATCATATACCAGAGAATCAAATGCAAATACTTTGTATTTTTTTTTAATTAAGGTTATATCAAGTGACTGTGGACATAACAACATAAGGAGAATGATGGATGGGTGTTAAACTTGAACTACTAAATGCAGTCTGCCTATATGCAGTAGTGTACACGTATTAATGAAAAAAGGGAAAAAAATTAATTCTCAATTAAAAAATTCTCCAGTGCTATAATAAAGTAATAATCTTACCTCCCACATGACCAATTGCTTCTAATATGGCTCTCAGCTGTGATTTTGTAAGTGTTACCATATCATTTCGGGAGCTAGTGGTTGGTTTTTTGTTCCACTCTTCCTGACTGGTTTCTGGAGGCACAGAAGAACCATCGGTACTCTCCTGTATTGTGCGTACCATGGACTACTGTTTTAAAATTATTTTCATCACCTGTTCTTTAACTTTAGTTGCAGTGCTGTCCAATTTTTGCAAGAAAGTTGAGCATTAGTATGTATCATTCTATGACAAAAAATCTTGGGTCATAACCTGCTGGAATAAAATATATGTGTTTGAATTCACAAAGACATACTCCACATTATATATAATATATTCCACATACTATTTTGATTGCATATATACATTAAAAGAAAATTTCTAACAGAATGAATTTTTTGGTACTTAAAACTGATGGACTGCTTCCAACAAAAACATACACCGGGTTGACTTTGCATTAGCAACACCTACCTAATAACTTATGGGGCCACCTTTTGCCTGTAATACATCCCATACATATCTTGGCATTGACTCCATATGGTGTAGTCGAGTATCTGTGGTAGTGCTATCCATTCATTGCACGTGTCTAGTAATGGATACGCAGTCAGGTGGATGGTTGTAGCATCAAAAATCCTTTTCTAGTAGGTCCCAAACGTGCTAAATTAGGTTAAGATGTCATGTTCCTGAAACCAGTTACCAAAGTGCTAGGACACAAGGCCCACCAATTTGCTATGTTGTCATGTTGATAGATGCCAGAGTTGTCTGGATACATGAAGGGGTGTACTTGGTTGGCAATGACAGAAAGATAGGTGTGCCCATCGAGCCACTGATTAATGACTCTCAGAGGACCCAGGGCATGCCATGAAAACAGTTTCTGAACTATGACACTACAGCTACCAGTCTGCTGAACACCAACAGTGCATCCTGGTGCCATGGCTAATGTTGCTTTCTCCAACTATGAATACAACCATCAGAATGGATAGAGTTGTAAATGGAATTCACCAGAACCGGTGAGAGATTTCCATATGGTGGTTTAGTGTTGGCACCAATGTGCCATGCAAGGTGCAGTTTCTTGTGTCTCACGGTGAGAATGGGTATTTGTGATGGCTGATAACTGTTATAGCCTATACAAGATATGTCTGGTGCACAGTCTGCAGAGATATTGGTCTTGTTTTTCCTACTGGGTGGTAAGGGATACTGTGCTGCACTGCTGTTGTGTTATGGGCCAAGACACACAATACTCGCCATGAATGTCGACCACATGTGGCTGTCCCATGTGTGACATTTGGCTGATTGTTCAACCACTGTTGAGTCAGTCACAGTAGACTTGTGACACCATAAAAAAGGAAAACTTAATCACGTTGGCTGTTGTCGAGAAACTGGTACCTGCACATCTTTTCCCCACAATCATTCCACGTCAAAGTTGAAAAGAACTCAATGACAACCCATTCTTCCTCGTAGACACTCAAAAACTGATCACCACGTGTGCAAACTACAATTTTATATGAGCCATTCCAACTTTGGGTCTTCACCAACTTCACAGACCAGTCCATTTTTACACAAGAGGGTGTTGTTAATTCAAAGCAACTCAATGTATATACACATACTTATATAGTATGCCACAGTATGAAGTACATACTGATATTACGAGCACAATACCTTAAGAGCACACATAATGCAAATCATGCATTTATGTCACTGAAAGAAGAGCTTACCAAATGGTGTTAGAATTCACTATACCGGTGTTGCACAACCACAGTTATGAAAAGAATTTTAAAAAGTTAATAATAAACAAAAAAAAATTACAAGTTTAATTTTTGATCAAGAAGCTAGTTATTTTCAATTGTCTCATATTTTTAGTAGTATCATTAAAAATGAAATTTTTGATACTGTTTTTAACTGCTGAAAAATATTTACATCAGCAGTAGAGGACAAAAATGCACAAACTTTTTCAGTCTGTTTAAAGCTCTGAGAGAAAAATTTCTTCATCAGGTGGCTCAACAACATTTTCATCATCTTCGTTCTCGAACCTCATGTAGTAGGCATTACACAAAGATGCTTATACAATAAACAAGTAATGCATTTTGACTTGCAATCAATAAACTGTCATTTGCTTCTATGTAATCTTTATAAGAACACAGGAGTCCCAAATTTTTCTTTTAATGTGCAGTCATTTTTCACTCTTTTTGTACATGTTAATAGTCACCAAATTAAAATATTAATTAAATCACTTTATAATCTGAAATAATTCTAATTACACAGAGTACAGGATACGGTACACTCGAGAAAAGAGGACCAAACAACTCTGCATATGGAGTAACTCTGAATGATGCGAATAAAATGGCAACAATACTGGAAATAGAGGAACTCTGCATAATGAAAAAAACATGACAATAATACTTGAAATTCTTTTCCCCACAATCTATGTCTTATTGTTTATTTATAATTTCAAAATGGATTATTGTGCTGAACTTCGGATGACACCTAAACATCATTCGGCAATACTGTTCAGCCCAAAACTAGATGAAGTAGGTACGGGTACCTACTTCTTCTACATCCGATTACATTTATCTTTGCTGTAGATAGGTACCCCATACCTATCTGCATTCCCCCCCCCATGCTAGTTTGTAAATTTAATTTTTATAATATTATAAATATAATTTTTTAAAAGTCACTTTCTGTGATATTTAGCAAATTTAACAATGGTTGTGACAAGAACCATTAAACACTTCATCAGAGGATATTGTGACCAATACAGAAATAGCAGATGGCAATTTCCGGGTGAATCATGATATTTAATTGTTTTCAGAGCCTGTGGCAAGGTCGACCTAGTGGATAATCATAGCTAACCAATTCTTTTTTCTTTGTCACCATTGTACAGAGAGTACCGATCTAAAGTTAAAATTTGGGTCACTGAAAAAATTGGGTGCTTGCCCTCGAGAATAATGTAACTGGAAGCTCGTCAGAGACTTTAGTAACCAACCAAGTGATGCACTCCCAATTCGGGCCCCAGAACAGAATAACCAAGTGCAAACTGCTGTGGTTCAAAAGGACTTAGTTCTACTAGGAGACTCCACTGTCAGAGAAACAGGAAATATTTTTTGTAATAAGGATAGGTGGACTAGACCAAGGGTATGTCTGCTGGGAGCAACAATTAATGATGTCACCGACAGATTGAGGGTGATTTAAGGGGGGTAAAGAGAATATTTTTTGTGTGGGGACTAATGATATTAAGCACATATGATCTGATGATTTGTTAGATAAATATAGGGCCATGGCTAAAGAAATGCTGCAAGTTAGGACAGAATGTCAGTGTCTGCAATTCTGACCAGACACGATAGGTAGGGATTATATGCTCAAAGTCTTGTGGATTATTATTATTACTAGCTATATGGTGCAAGGAAGCCAGAGGCTTATGCTGCACCAGCCCAAAAAAAAAAAAAAAAAAAAAAAAAAACATTCCCAAATTACCCTGAGAGAGAGTCAAAAGGGAATCACCAAGAAAGAAAAGAATGATGATATCCAACTCAGGACCCTGGGTCTGCCAAGCCCATATTCACCAGATGTGAGCCCCTGGGTTTAAATTAACTCAAGACTTGAAAGACTCTGCAAGGCTTTTGGGGGGGATTTTTAAGGGCTTGGCCTACACTTATAGGTAGAAGGAATCTGTTTTGTAGAGAGGGGATACATTTAAACAAAGGTGGTGCAAAGGTTTTTGCCTGTATCACTGAGGATACCTAAAAGGTTCAGGGAAACAGATACGCATTTATCTGATGATATTAGTCAAAGTAACGCTTGTATATGCCTCAAGAGTTCGTCTGTTTTCTTATACTGATAGAATCGCAATGAATTTCATTAGAGAACACTACATATTTTAGATACAATAGTATACATAATTGTACATATATTTCAAATTATTCATTCCACGTATAACAAATTGATGATAGAGTTATTATATATCTGTATAAAAGTAAGAATATAGTTGAATTGTTTCACACAAAACTTTGAATTTTCTTTTTGGAAAACCTAGTGTTCACACGCACGCACATGCACCCACACAAGGTGTCTCAAAAATACAAGGCATAACTTCAGGAATGAGTTCCTCATATGTAGACAATAAGAGTATTTCATACCAACATAGTTCCAGAAATGCTTGGAGGTCTGTCTATGACACTTAACTGTTCACATCACCTTATATTAATTGTTCAAAATGTCCACCTTCTGCCTAGACGTCTAGGCAGAAGGTGGGATGCCTCACAGACTCACGAATACGATGCCAAATTCCTGGCATGTTTCGTATTGTCTCACAACCTGCCACAATTTGATTGTGGAGTTTCCACATCAGCTACCGGAGTTGAATACACCAATGACTTTAAATGGCCCCCACAAGAAGAAATCTAGTGGGTTTAAATCAAGAGAGCGTGGAGGCCAGGCAGTTGGTCCACCTCTACCTATCCACCGACTAGGAAACCTTCGATTCAGGTAATTGCGGGCTAAGTGGCTGAAACGTGCAGGAGTGCCATTGTGCATGAAGTGTGCTTGTTGACGAATTGACCAGTGACGTGTCACCCAAGAAATCAGGCATGTTGTTTTCCAGAAAGTTTCTGTACGCCTGCCCTGTGAGATTGTTTGGAAGTACATGGAGCCCAAATAACTTATCACCAAAAACACCCATCCAGATGTCGAGGCTGAACCACTGTTGGTGATATGATGGAAGAATTGCATGTGGGTTTTCCTCAGCCCATACATGCTGATTGTGAAAGTTTTGGATTCCGTCTCGTGTGAACTGTGCTTCATCTATGAATATCACTAAGGCAGGAAATTGAGGAGCTGTACCACATTGCTGCAAGAACCACTGGCAGAACACTACTCGCACAGGGTAATCTGCTGGTGACAACGCCTGTACCTGTTGCAGATGGTAAGGATACAGTTGGTGTTCTTGCAACACTCTCCAAATAGTCGAACATTGAACAGCCATTGCATTGCTATTTTGCGTGTGCTGACTCCAGGAGTGGCATGCACAACATACAAATTCTCCTCCTCTAATTCAGGAGTTGTAGATCTTGGTCGTCAGCACGAGGTGTAAAGGTCCCATGTTCACAAAGGCGGCGATGGATACCTTCAAACGTTTTTCTGTCTGGACATCTTATTTCTGGGAAGCTTTTGTGGTACAAGCGACGAGCCTCCAGAGCATTGCCATCCGCCAAACCGTACATAAAGTGCATATCCGCTTGCTCCTGATTTGAGTACATGGTCGGAATGGAAAACCACCAGATTCTGTCAGTACCTTGTGATGAAGGAAATCACCTGCGGGAGATAAGACATTCCAGTTAATAACTCGGGAACCAAGCATTTCCGGAACTATGTTGATATAAAATATTTTTTATTGTCTACCTCATTCCTGAAGTTATGTCGTGTATTTTTGAGACACCCTGTATATATATGTATGAAATAAGTACATTGGGTTAAAAAGTGGCAACGGAGAGATAAAAATAAAGATATGACAAATGCAATTTTTCAAATACTTAAAGCTTTGGTTTCATTCTGCCATAAATTTATGTTTAATAACATCCAACTTAAGCACATCATACAGAATATTAGCCTTTACAGAATTGGTAGCATTACAACTCACTGTCTTAAATTTTGCTCCATCAAATTTACGCATATTTGGTCTGACAAAATATCCTGGTCTTCCCTGCTCAACAAACATAACCACTTACTACCTTCACACTGCTTATAAATACAAATATAATATATATATATCACTGCTTTTATTATGAATCGCCATTAGGTCTCAAAATTTGCAACTACAAGCAATTGGCCACTAACCTAGGAAATATTCAACTAGCAAATCTCCCCTGCCACTACAAGAATCCTTGTTTTCTACATCAGCATGTTAGGGAGGCAACTAGAGGGAGTAATACTCTTGATTTGATTATCAGCAGTGATTCTTCATGCATTAAGAATCTGCAGATAAATGAACCACTAGGTGGCAGTGATCACAGTGTGCTGAAGTGGGATTTACTCAAAGAGGTAACTACCATTAGGGGTAAAGGGAAGGGTTATTGCTTCCGTAAAGGCGACTACGATGGACTGAGACAGTATTTAAATTCTATACAGTCGGACCAACTGATGATGTTACCAACAGCAAATTCAAAATGGGAAGCATTCAAAGAACTTATCTTGGAAGCTACTAGGCTTTACATACCAACTAAGAAATATTGTTCAAGGTTTAGGCCAAAATGGATGTCAGATGAACTAATGAGGCATATGGCAGAGAAGAAAAATGCATGGGATACATACAAATTAACACATGACACAGAAGCCTATGATAGATACAAGTTGATATGCAACCAAGTTACAAAGGAGGTTAGGCAGGCGAAGGCAGATTACGAGAAATCCTTGGCAAGGGATGCAAAGAAAAACAGCAAAGAGTTCTTTACTTATGTAAACTCTAGAAGGAAGGGGATGAATCAGATTGGTCCACTTGATATTGATGGGTCAACTGTTGATGATCCTGCTCAGGTAGCTAACAAACTAAATGAATATTTTGCATCGACATTCACACATGAGGAGTTATTCAGCAAGGGGAATGCCAGAGGTGTATTCAACTCTAGCAGTAAGCTACAAAATCTTGAAATAACTGGGAGTAAAGTGGAGGAGAAACTGTTGAAGATAAACACAAGAAAGGCACCCGGGGTGGATGGGATCTATCCAGTTATATTAAAGGAGGCAGCAAAGGAAGTAAGCAAACCCTTAGCCATAATTATGAGAGCTTCCTTGGACTCAGGGGAGGTACCCATAGACTGGAAATGTGCAAATGTGACCCCAATTCACAAAGGAGGATCAAAGGCTGACACAAGTAATTATAGACCTGTGAGCTTAACTTCTGTTCCAGGAAAATTAATGGAGGCACTGGTTAAAGAAGCACTGCAGGATCATTTAGACAAGACTTCAGTTATAGCTCAGACACAGCATGGTTTTGTTAAGGGGAAGTCTTGCCTGACCAACTTGATTGGATACTATGATGCAGTCACAAAAGAACTGGATGCAGGGAATAACTTTGATATTATATACTTGGATCTTAGAAAGGCTTTTGATACTGTTGCACATGGAAGACTGCTACACAAATTGGAGCAGTGTGACATTGGAGGCAAATTGCTGCTATGGATAAAGGGGTGGTTGAGGGGGAGAAGACAGAGAGTGGTAATCAATGGACACTGCTCATCGTGGACTAATGTTATTAGTGGAGTCCCTCAGGGCTCAGTGTTGAGCCCATTATTGTTTTCTGTATTTATAAATGATATTGATGATGGTATATCAAGCTTAATGTCCAAGTTTGCAGACGATACAAAGGTTGGCAGGGTTGTCAAGGACACTACTGACACTATGCTGCTGCAACAGGATCTGGAAAGGTTGAGCAGATGGGCTGAGAGGTGGCAAATGAAGTTTAACATTGACAAATGTAAAGTACTACACATGGGAAACAGCAACCCCAGAGCAACGTATCAACTCTGTGGTACTACACTGACAGTGGTAGAGAATGAAAGGGACTTGGGGGTGGTTGTGCAGGCAGATATGAAGTTCTCTGAGCAGTGCAGACGGGCTGCAAGAGTAGCTCATGGAGTATTGTCAATGATATACAGGAATTTTTCCAGCAGGGATAAGGAGGTGATTATTCCATTGTATAAGGCAATGGTCAGGCCACACCTAGAGTACTGTATACAGGTCTGGAGGCCTCATTTCAAGAAGGATGTACAGCGGCTGGAACGAGTACAGAGAAGGGCAACAAGATTAGTGAATGGAACAAAGGGGTGCTCTTACGAAGAAAGGCTTAAGTTTTGCAAATTACAGTGTCTGGAGACTAGGCACCAGCGAGGTGATCTGATAGAGGTGTATAAAGCCTTGAATGGTTTAAGCATGCTCAATGCTGATGGGATTCTTCCTCTAGCTCAGAAAAATCACCTGAGAGGGCATAAATTCAAATTGAGGAAAGACAGATGTAGGATAGCAGGTGGTTGGTTGGTGGAACAGAGTTCCATCCCTTGTGGTGGAGGTTGATAGCCTAAATATGTTTAAGGCTCAGCTGGACAGGTATTTTGAACGAACAGAGGGGTGAAGTGGAAGTGGGTTTTTTTTTTTTTTTTTGGCTGATGCTGCATAAGCTTGCTTTCTTGCATCAAATGCCTCTACTAATGCTAATGCTAGCTATACATCATACGTTGACCAATATCACGGGCACATTGTAACAGGAAATCTTAATATCATTAAGAACAAAGCTCTTAAAATGGCTATGGACAAAGGATTCAAATTCAGTCCAATACATAAGGCTTGTTTAAACAGCATTAATAAAGACTTATATCTGAATCTCAGGCATTTTGCCAATAAACTTGCTTATAAATACACACTACCACATGAAGCATTCTAAAATTGGATTAATATTATCTACCATGACTTTTAAAACAGTCTCTGATGCCTACAAGCTATACAATAACCCTAACACACCATATTGCAACCTTAAAAAATACAAAGAATTACAGGATAATTTCACCATAAAAACAATAGACAAAGCTTCCAACAACTTTGCCATTTTTTGCAAACAATTTTACTACACTAAACTTAAAAATGAAATAGAAAATATTTACACCTTATAGTCCAATCCTACTTCCACTATCAAAAAAACTTATAGCTTTCCACAAAAAACTGCATATCAAATTAAAAACTCCACTCTACCCTTTATATATATATATATGATAGCCAAATTTCATAAACAACCAATTGGCTTTAGATTCATTACCAGTTCTAAAAACAGTGACTGCTACCTCCCAGGCAAACATTTCTTCAAATTACTCAATACTATTTTCAATAATCTTTCATCTACATGGATTATAAACAATGACCAAACTGTCATTAATGCCTTCAGATCTGATATCACCATACAGCATAGAAACATGATTTCACAAATCTTTTTACTTCAAAACCTTACAATTTACTTGTATTTGTGGTAAAACAGCTTTATCACAAACACAAAGATAAATTAAATAGCGAAAATATGTGGAACAATTATGTTAATCTCTGTTTACTTAATTTTATTTTTCATGGCAGACACACATATAAGCAGACCATTCGAGTAACTATGAGTTCTCAAAATTACAGTTTAGTTTATAATTTATTCTTACACTACTATGAAGATGTATATACTACAAGTAATCCTAATCATGACTTTCTGGCATTTTGATATGTAAATGACATCCTTGTTTTAAACACAAACTTTGAACCCATAGCTAAAACAATTTATCCCAATGAACTTATATTGAATAAAGAGAACACAGTTAATCATGCTGCCAATTTCCTTAATAATACCCTCAGCAATACTTCTCTTCCACATAGTATAAACTTGTGTGATAAATGAAATAAATTTAACTTTAATATCATTTACCTTACCAATTGAAATGCCAATATTTCTAGCAAAGTGCATAAAAATATTATATGAACTCAAATGATCAGACTTGCTAACATATGCAGTAACCATTTATTGTTCACCAATGCCCTACAAACACTTTACAATAAATTAATTAAAAACAGTATCCCTCTATTTTATCAACTACAGTTTCAATATTGTTGCTTATTTTATCAAACAAAAATTTTTATAATTTACTTTGATCAGGTCAGTTCTAATGAGTATTTGTACAGATATAATATTATATGGTATTTCCGCTACTTGGAGAGTAAGAACTTTATCACATGATTTCCTATGGAATGATCTCTCTGCTACTTTACTTATTAAGTTTCTCACTCTTTTTATATACATTTACTTTATATATTTAACAAAATCCTTCTTAAAATCACATACTTAATTATAATTTACTGTCCCTTTGAAGTCTTAATAATAATTCATATTAAGTTTTCAGGTGCTGATGCAGATACTGTTTGGTTAGTTACAATTTGTATCTATCTTGGACATACTACTCTAAAGTTACTACTGTCACCTTTTCAGCTTGAATCTACCTTATTTCCCCCTAATGCTTATAATCCTTTTGAATACCAGTCTACTCTTGCAAACATTGTTTCCTTAGAATTTCATAATGTTTGTGCCTGGTTATCACCCAATGTTTATGCATAAATCCAGTGGTCCACTCTGTCACCACTGGATTTATGTATTACTGCTGGAATTATCTACATCTGTTCACCTCCAATTAGGTGAATAGTTCCATCTTGAATCTTCAATATAATTTACATACTGTAACAAGGCTTCCCTTATACAGTCTTTATAACATTTGTTGCATTATAACTTTGGTGACCATATTTTCTTGGAGAAAATAAACGACAAACTGCAGAAAATGAAGGACAAAACTGAAAAAATAAAGGGCAAATCTGAAATAGGTTAATAAGGATAAAAAAATTTACAAAAAATAGTTTATTTTGATGTTAAAAACGTTTTTACAGGCGTTATCTGGAAAAAAGTGTTACGTTACCTAGAAATCATTACGCAATTGATGCACATGCATTGTACTTGCTGCAGTGACACAAAAAGTGCAGTGACGCAACAAGTTGCCATGACACAACAAGTACAATTGAGCAGTGACGTGCTGCGTTATACCGTTATATCAGCATAATGATTAATATGGCAGTCACTGTGCCAAAATCTACAGCCCAGTGTTCGAAGGAATATCATGAAAGAAAGAAAGGGAGGTTGGACAGAAATGTGAATCCAGATGAAATTCAACAAGTGTTTCATTATGCCTGGGAGTTCTCAAACTGCACCCAAAAAAACTCTAGCTGAAATAATGAAGGAATATCGTGAACGGAAGAAAAGGAAATTAGAAATTCAAACTATTCTGAATCATACTGAAATTCAACCACAGAGTTCTACTATGTCAACCTCACAAGTATATGCCTAATACTTGTCACCCATAGAGTTCTACTATGTCTAATACTCATAAGGAATCTAAAACTCCAGCAGAATTAATGAAGGAATATTGTGCAGGGAAAAAAAATCGAAATTAGATATGGCTAATAATAAGATTCCTGATTACATCCCTATAGTGTCTACACAAGCTGACAGTGAGTTTGAAAAACTAGTGTACAAAAACCCATTTGGATTTAGTTGTAATGTTTGCAATCGTTTATGGTTTCAATTAGATTTGAAACCATTTCCAGCAACTTCATATGAATCACTTTAAAATGAGTTTCATTTACAAGAAGTGAGTACTTTCATAATGTGTAATACAGGTCATACTTCATTAAAAGAGGGACGGATACCAACTATGGACACGTAAAATGGATTTATATATCCAACATATCCTACTCATTTGTCTCCAATGGATGTTGTAACTGAGCGTTTGATATCACCATGATTACCCTTTATGCAAATTCGTTGTTTACGCTATGAACATGGACAATATGGGATCATTGGAAAATAATAAATGTACCAGTTAACGTAAATATGATGGTTCATCAATTACCTAGAGAATTAGACGATGATTATGCCATTAATGTACATATAAAATGAAGACTCATACATAAATCATATCTACACGGATGTGTGCAGAAGAAAATAATGAAAATATGGTTATGGTATTTGATAAATTCACCTTTGTATAAATTCTATGGCATAAAAGTGAGTGATGATTTCTTGGGGACAAATGATGATAGTAAACAGGAACATTCAGATGAAATGGTGGAACCTGTCAACAATGATGATGACCTATTGATAATTCAATAACAAACATTATTATGGTCTGAAGATAAATATTTATGTATAGCACCGGGTCAGAAATCATCTCCAACAAGTTTCATATTTGATATACATGCAGAACTTTCTTTTCCAGCTATATATCTGGGACATGCATGAAAATTTAAAAATGGATCGAAAATCACTCCCTTTATGATGGCATCGAGTGAAATTCATAGATCTGATCATCATGGAGTAACTCCAACATTTGCTATATATGGCAATGAAAATTATGCAAATGCGTACTGCAGAAAATTTGCAGATTGCATTTAAATCAGTAGGAATAACAGCTAACATTACTCGTTCTATATTGGAATTGAAAGAATTTATAAACAAGTCATTAGAGTCTAACTTGGCATTTCTAAAATCAATTGACAATTAAGAATATTATTGGAGTCAACATAAACGAGATGTGTTTGCCATGATTCGTCAATTAGGAAAACCTACAATGTTCTTGGTGTTGAGTGCATATGAACCAACATGGCCCGTATTATTATACAAATGTTATACAAATTCAGATATAAATGAGAAATTACAACTAATCAAGTTATGGATCTACCTTATATAGAAAGATCTACATTAATAAATGAAGACCCCGTAACGTGTGCCAATATACTTTAATAAAATTGTTGAGAGTATACTTAAAATTTTAAAATCAAAAACCTATAGTCCTTTTGGGAAATATTATGTTACGAATTTCTTTAAACGCATTGAATTTCAACATCGAGGAAGTCCACATGCACATATATTATTATGGATGAACAATGCACCCTCTGCACCATTAGAAGAAAAAGGTGGGATGGAAGAAGATCATTTGGATTGTATTTAAATGCAATCCAAATGATAGATGCATTATGTTCTATAGAGAAAAACTTCAAAAATTCTTCAAATTTACAGCAACATAAACATACTTTTACCTGTTATAAAAATAATAATGCAAACAGACGCGAATGTAGATTTGAAGCACCTTTTTGGCCAATGTCGCAAACTCCTATATTGATACCTACCGATGGCTACAGATGACAATTGAAGATTAGGTTATCGCAAAAAATATCGTAAAATGCACAACTCATTACAATTGGATAATCATGTTAATTTCGAAGAATTCCTTAAATCAAATCAATGCCAATCAGAAGAAGAATATCTAAATATTTTGAGGTCTGGTATCAAATGACCACGTGTATTTCTTAAACACAAGATAGAAGAGAAATTTATGAATAATTAGCATTAGTAGAGGCATACGATGCAAGAAAACAAGCTTATGCAGCATCAGCCCAAAAAAAAAAAAACACTCCCCCATTTCACCCCTCCATTCGTTCCAAGTACCTGTCCAGCTCAGCCTTAAATTTATTTAGGCTATCAACTTCCACAACAAAGCAGGTGGTTGGTTGGTTCCACCAACCAACCAACCACCCGCTGGCTAAAGGCAAACTTCTGCACATCTATCTTTCCTCAATTTGAATTTATGCCCTCTAAAATGATTATTCTGAGCAAGAGGAAAAATTCCATCAGCATTGAGCATGCTCAAACCATTCAAGGCTTTATACACCTCAATCAGATCACCTCGCAGGTGCCTAGTCTCCAGACACTGTAATTTGCAAAATTTAAGCCTTTCTTTGTAAGAGCAAACCTTTGTTCCATTCTAATCTGTTGCGTTGGCCTTCTCTGTACTGGTTCCAACAGCTCTATATCCTTCTTAAAATGAGGCCCTCCAGACCAGTATACAGTACTCAAGGTGTGGCCTGACCATTGCCTTATATAAGGGGATAATCACCTCCTTATTCCTGCTAGAAAAATTCCTGTATATCATTGACAAGACACTATGAGCTACTCATGCAGACCATCGGCACTGCTCAGAAAACTTCATATCTGCCTGCACAATTACCCCCAGGTCCTTTTTGTTCTCTACCACTGTCAGTGTAGTATCACAGAGTTGATACGTCACTCTGGGGTTGCTGATTCCCATATGTAGTACTTTACATTTCTCAATGTTAAACTTCATTTGCCAACTCTCTGCCCATCTGCTCAACTTTTCTAGATCCTGTTGCAGCAGCGTACTGTCATTAGTGTTCTTAACAACCCTGCCAACCTTCGTATCGTCTGCAAACTTGGACATTAAGCTTGATATACCATCATCAATATCATTTATAAATACAGAAAACAACAATGGACCCAATACTGAATCCTGAGGGACTCCACTAATAACATTAGTCCACGATGAGCAGTGTCCATTGATTACCACTCTGTCTTCTCCCACTCAACCATCCCTTTATCCATAGCAGCAATTTGCCTCCAATGTCACACTGCTCCAATTTGTGCAGCAATCTTCCATGTGTAACAATATCAAAAGCCTTTCTAGGATCCAAATATGATATCAAAGTTATTTCCTGCATCCAGTTCCTTTGTGAGTGACCACATCATAGTATCCAATCAAATTGGTCAGGCAAGACTTTCCCTTAACAAAACCATGCTGGGTCCGAGCTATAACTGAAATCTTGTCTAGATGATCCTGCAGTGCTTCTTTAACCAGTGCCTCCATTAATTTTCCTGGAACAGAAGTTAAACTAACAGGTCTATAATTACTTGTGTTGCCCTTTGATCCTCCTTTGTGAATTGGGGTTTGTGATTTGATCCTTCTTTGTGAATTACAATCCTTGGATTTTAGGATGCTGAAGTTTAATTCAGATTTACAATTTATCATAGAAGAATATTCATGGCAGCATATGTAGTTGAATATGTGAATAAAACTAACAGAGGAATAAGCAACCTGCAAAGGAAAATTATAGAGCTACAAGAAGAATATCCTGATGTGGATATAATTGATCTAACATGAGCATTAAGTGTAGATGTATTGAATTCTGTGGAGATGAGTTCACAAGAGTCAACTTGGTATTTATTATGATACTCAATGTCTGTCTTCAAGAGCAATTGACTATGTGCCAACGGTATGGCCACATGAGTGTCAGAAATTATGTAAATCAAAAGATGAATTGGATAAACAACAAGTTCATAGTGAGTCTTTGGATATATGGAAAGATAGTATTTTTGATAAATATTAAAAAGGGGGCAAAACATTAAAAGATAACTCGTGCACAATTTACTGCTCATTATCGCAAAGGAAATGGGGGATGGATGAAAAGACAATTTCGTAAAATAATTCAGTATCGGAATTATAATACATCTTCATGAACATATATGTGAAATGGTAACTTTACACAATTTTAGTTTTATAATGAGTTCCTGCAGTAAAGAAGTTTTTAACAACTGCCGCTGTAACATTATCAGTCTCAGAGTAGAGGAGCAGCAACTCATTATGTACCTGGTACATAATTACATAATTTTTATTACTTTGTTTTGCAAAAGAAAGTTCGAGGGCAAAACTAAGAAAAACTTTACAAAAAAATTTAACAAAATGCATATTCTAATAAAAATATCTAACTTCAAATAATATATGTAAATTTATTTATAAAAGACAATTCAATTTTCATATTTTACGCATGAATGTATTTTTTTTTTAAATATCACGCTCATCTTTTAAAAGGTCATAAAACTCCATACAACTTATATCCAAATTGCATTTAGTATAAATGCATGCTTCCACTGTTTCAACTTTCAGTTGTGTTTTTTTGCAGGTCCACATTGTTTATTACTGAAAATATTCTCTCAGTAGGAGCATTTGATCCCAGGAGACATGGACAAAACTCAGATTTTTAAAAGATATTTGTTTATCAATGAAATATCTAAATATTTCAACCCATTTATGATGACAGGTCATTTCCTCATTTTGTCGGAAATCTGAGTTTTTCCTTAGTAACATAATTTTTAACGCAACAAACTTCATCGAATAACACCATCGTCAATACAGTATTCAGTTTTCTTTTATTTGAAAAAAAAGAAAAGCTCTCTGCAACCTTCGTCCACAATGGAATTTCTTGCAAAGGAGCCATTCAAATATTTCCATTTCTAGGAAGGCGCTGTCCCATTGATTCAAATAGTCAATACAGGTTTGGTAAAATGATTGAACTGATCCCTTAAATAATTTAACATCAATGTTGGTTTTGTGTTTCTTCAAATTCTAAAATGATTTTCTTAATATTCATTGGTAAAAATTCTTGATGTTTTCGTTCACTCAACATTAATTTCAATTCATTTAAACTGACAAAAGTTTCACACATAGAAATATCTTAAGATTCAATTCTTAGAATGTTTATAAAAAGCTGAAGCTTGACTGTGAACGAAAAATAACCATGATTCAGCTAACGGATCATTTAAAAAGTTTGAGAACTGTGGGACATCTTTCTTGTTCCAAAAAATACAATTTTAGCAGCTTAAAAATTTTCAAAATCCTTTCTAAAGCTGGTAGAAAAGTAAACCATCTACTTTTGCTGTAACCTAGTTGTTTTATATACTGAACATGTATATCATCACATATTTCCTTAAATTTTTATTTAAGGAAATGTGTAGATGTAAAAGTACGAATAAATTTTGTTAAGACTTTAGAACAGGGTTCCCTTCCAAAATGGTGGCAAGAAGAAGAGAGCAGTGATTGACATGTCTAGCCAGCTGTGGTTAGTGTTAGTGTTTTCCGTTCTCCTTCCTTTAGCACATGCTGCCTGTTCAACATAGAAAATATAAAAATGTTACTACAGTGGATGGAACTCTTGCTCTATTATTTGCTTTATGCTACTGTGCTATCTGTCGGGCTAATAGTCATCTCACCCGTTAACTACAAATCAAAATCTGCTTATTACCAGCATTAGGCCATGATATCATATCATTTCTAAACGACTTTACTTACCACTTTTCGGCTTATTATCAACTTTCGGCCTTCATTTCATAATACTGCTAAATTTCTTGATTTTGTATGGTATCACTTTATTACCATCATACCATCTTTCATATATATTCGAAACTAGTTTTACGGGTGGTTGACAACAGAAACAGATAGCTACGTTAATTATGGGCTGATATATTGAGAGGGTTAGCCCTAGATAAAGTCCCTTTCAATATATCTAATAACCCATAATTAACACATTTTATAATTTTGCTTTATTATGTTATTTTTATATTTTATTTTATATTTTTTGCTCTATCATATTTTGCTCTATCGCATTTCTATTTTTGTCACTACCGCTACTATCTTTTTCGCCTTTTGCTTTACCATTTTACTTTACGTTCTATCTCATTTGTTTTACTCTCACTTTACTTCTAGGTTTTTGCTACTGTGCCGACATCGGGACTTTGCACGTTACTTGGGCGTTTTTTACACACAGATTTTCCACAGACTGTACCTAATCTCACTTAACTTGCTACCTCATTGCCAATACGATAAATTTTTTATTTTTCTATCATATCTAGAACATATATATATGGAAGCAAATTTTTTTGAAGTGGTCTGCAAACTTGTTTTGATTTTTGAAAGGGTCCATAAATCTCAGTAGTTTGGGAACCACTGAACTAGATGATTGTTATTTGTATCAACATGTCAGGGAAAGTACTAAGGGAAAGAATATTCTAGACCTGATCGTAGACCTGATGAACCAGATGACATAATAGGGATGAGAGTACAGGAACCAGTAGCAGAAGTGATCATGGAGTTTTATGGTGGACAACGAAGAGAGAGAGAGGTAGCAGTAGTTAAAGGCAAAGGACTTGGTTACAATTTCAGGAAAGGAAATTACGATGACTTAAGGTGATATGGCCTCTATTAACTGGGTAGTATCTCACAAAGAGCAAATACAATTGAATTAGGGTATACCTTTAAAGCATTAATCAGATGCCTTGAATGCATATATACACCATTAAAAAAAAATACTCCATGAGGAGGATTCCAAGTTGGATGAATGAGGAAGTTTCCAGATTACTTGAGTAGAAAAAGACAGCATGGAAAAGGTACAGAGAAATAAAGTACTGAAGCCTATAACAGCTACAAATTGATCTGTAATAGTGCCACAGAAAAAGTTAGGCTGGAAAAGGCTGATTATGAGAAATCTCTGGCAAAGAGAACAAAGAGTGGGGATATGGAATTCTTCACATATATATATGTGAAGAGAAAGACAAATCAGATCGGACCCTTATGTAATGGACACGGGGTAGTATTAGATACGCCAGCTGATGTCGCAGATGAACTTGATGGTTATTTTGCATTGATATTTAGAAGAAAAACCTTTCATTCCAATGAGAAATTATGGAAATGAAGTTGAAAAATATGTGATTAATGATATTGAAATTTCATATGATTATTTAAATGAAAAAACTTTCTAGCCTACTGGCAAGTAAAGCTCCTGGTGTGTGTTTTTTTTTTTTTTTTTTATGAAACCCCCAAACACGAAAGGCATCAAAACAATGTACTTAGTACCGTGCATGGCTTGAAAGAGATGGAGATTGATGGCATATACCCTATAATTTTAAGGGAGGTGGGCAAGTGAGTGCATTAACCACGGTGCCTCCGTAGCCAGGTGGGAAGGAGTAACAGTGCGTAGCACACGCTTCTTGATTAGACCGAGGTTCGAGCCCGTGACCACCAAACAGGGAAGATGCAGAAAGGTCAGGAAAGGACCACTGCATATCCTGGGAGCAATACGGCCTTAGTTGCTAATGCTCCTAAAAACCAAATAACAAACAACAAAACAAACAAACAGCATTAACCATTACAACTAATTATGAGAGCATCGCTAGTCTAAAGAGAGATTTTATTGGATTGGAAAAGTGCCATGTATTGCCAATACATAAAGGCAGTTCTAAGACTGTGGTGAGAAATTACCAACCGGTCAGTTTAACTTCAGTAGTAGGAAAATCATGGTGGAATTCAGGATCATTTAGATATAAATGGAATTCTGAAGGATACAGACTATGGTTCTGTAAAGAGAAAATCGTGTTTAACACATCTGGTTAGCTATTTTGACAAGGTCACTCATGAGCTGGATTTAGGGAATAATTTCAACTTTGTTTATTTAGATTTTAGCAAAGCATTTGACTCAGTCCCACATGAGCAGTTACTTTATAAGCTAGGACAAATTAGAATCACAGGGAAAATCCTTAGATGAATAGCAGAATGACTTCGGGGAAGGAGGCAAAGGGGTGTGATAAATGGTTATTCCTCAGATTGGGTTGATGTAAGAAGTGGGGTTCCCCAAGAATCAGTATTGGAATCACTGTTGTTTTTGATTTTCTTAAATGACATCGATGAAGGGATAGAGGGTGTGATGTCTAAATTTGCATATGATGTAAAGATCTGTGGGGTAGTTAAAGGCCTGATGTAGCTGAGCAGTCAGGAGCGTGACTGCTAAATATAATTAACATTTGTATATCAATGAGTTATTGTAAACTCCACTGACCTGGTGGCCGTGCGGGAGTATAAAGAAGAATTTTTTTATATATATAATGATCACCACCAAGCTGAGCTTCTTCAGAGTGACCTAGGTAGACTTCACAGATGGTCAGAAAAGTGGCAGCTGTGCTTTAAGTCAGCACAATGCAAGGTCTTACACCTTGGGAACAGTAACCCCAAAATAACTTATACACTTGGGTGGAAGAAAGGTCCTTGGGAGTTACGATGCGGTCAGACGCAAAGTTCTCCGAGCATTGTAGACAGGTTGCAAGGAAGGCCCATAGTGTCCTATTGAACATTTGCCAGTAGAGATAACGAAGTCATAATCCCATTATATAATGGGATTATAATGATGTCATAATCTCATTATATAAGGCTATTGTTAGACCACACTTGGAATAATGTGTTCAAGTATGAAGGCTGCACTTAAAAAAAAAAAAAAAAAAAAATCAAGCTTCTTGAAAGGGTCCAAAGATAGGTAACTTGCCTGGTGAGGTCAGCAAAAGGGTGTTCATATGAAGACTTCAAATATGTGGATTGTACAGCTTGGAAACTAGGCACTTTAGAGGAGGCTGCATTGAAGTGTTTAAGACTCTGGGAGGCAAAGGTAAAATGAATGAGGCTGAAATTTTCACAGTTATAAATGATTCTAGAACTAGGGGCCAGAAATTCAAGTTATGGGGCGGGAGAAGAAGTTTAGACTGGATTGCAGAAAGTTTTATTTTAGCCAGTAAGTTATAAGTTACAGGAAAAAGTTACCTACAGGGGTGATTGAGGCCAACAGTTTGGAGAAATTCAAAGGTCAGCTGTATTACCTACAGGAGGAGGGAAATGCATAGGCTGTCTATTTCCTTTTCTTTTATTATTATTATTTTACTCTTTTTAAGGTCCACTGCAATATGAAGTTAAAGGACACATGGCACAGATAAAAATGCCTGCAGGCATTTCTGGTGAGCCCGAGTTTGTCATTTTTATAACCTGTGGCATTTATTCTAAGGTTGGTCTAGTTAAACAGGAACCATTGGCAGGTAGTGATCATGTAGTCATCAGTTGGAAGATGTTGCAGTAGTTAAAGATAAAGGTACTAGTTGTAATTTCAGAAGAGGGGGCTTTGACAGTTTAAGGCACTATACGGCATCTATTAATTGGACCGATTGCAGAATGAGGTGAATACACTTGAATTATGGAATACCTTTAAAGAAAAAAAAAAAAATCACAGAAGCCATGAAAGCATAACACCATTAAGAAAATATTGCAGGAGGAGGATGCCAAAATAAATGAATGTGGAGCTGGCTGGTAAAATAGAGCAAAAAAAGAGTTACAGAGCAACGAAGAGTATTGAAGCCTACAACAGCTACAAGTTGATTTGTAATAGTACCACAGATAAGGTTAGAGAGGCAACAAATTACACATTTTTTTGTTTTTTTTTTTTATGAAAACCCCAAACACGAGAGGTATTAGAACCTATAGCACTTAGTACCAATGCTTGGGTTGGAGGTTGAGAAGACAAAAGAAGATATTTGTTGACATTAGACTTGAACTTCTGGAGACTAATTTTCAGGAAATACGTACGAAGGAAGGTTGTTCCAGAAAACGGCAGGTGAATGAATAAACGAGGAAGATGACAAATTGGTTCTGTGAGTTTGAAGTTGGACAGTAAATGGATGTTGGCCGGTGGCAGCACATGTTCGGACTGTTTTGAAAGAGAGAGCGGGAATTATAGAAGCCAATTCAGAAGAACAGTGCCCGTGGAAGTATCTGTAGAAAAGGCATGCAGCAGAAACAGTACGTCTATGAGGCAGCGAGTGGACAGACTCTGTTAGAGAGGAGTCATTAATTAACCTAACTGCCCTCTTCTGAATGGAATCTAGAAGCCTGAGAGAGATTTTGGGGGCACCGCCCCAGATGTGGGAAAAATATTCCATGGTTGGGCAGATTTGTGATTTGTACAGAGACAACAGCTGTTTCAAAGAAAAGTAATGCCGAGAGCAAAAGAGAAGGTCAAGTTTTTTAGATGCAGAGGAAGCAATATTTGTAATGTACTTGTGCCAAGAGAGATTAGATATCAGGGTAATCCCCAAAAGAGATATCATTTTGCCTAGAAACTGGAGTGTCGTCAAAGATAAGCATAGGAGCAGAAGAATCCTTTTTGCAAGATATAAGACAAGACTGAGTTTTAGAAGGATTAAAATCAACTAAGTTGTCTTTGCCCCACTGGAGAATTACCTGGAGATCGGCATTTAAGGAATTGGTAGCAGATATTCGAGAAATTAAAGTTGATTGAGCAGGGCATGGTTTTTCAAAATGAAAAAAGTGGAATGAAACGTGCTATCATCGTCAAAACTATGGATAGGATTTCCAGTCAATGGAAGAAGGTCATTAATATAGAAGAGGAAAAGAGTAGCGGAAAGAACTGAATCTTGGGGGACATCAGCATTAGTGAAAAAGTTAGAAGACAGAGCCATCTACCATCACCCTCAGTGAGCAAACACAGAGAAAACTCGATAACCAATTACAAAAAACAGTTGGTAAACCATAAGATGGAAGCTGGTTTAGGAAACCTTTATGCCAAACATGATTGAAAGCCTTTGAGATGTGAAGAGCAACTGCTTGTGTTTCCCCGAACTTTTCCATTGAATTTGTCCTTAAATGGGTAACATAAGCCAGAATATCACCAGTGGATCAACACTGACAGAATCCATACTGGCGATCATTGATCAGACAGAAGGTTTCTAGGTAGTTTAAGGGTTGGTGGTTAATTGATTTCTCCATTACTTTAGAAAGAGTAGAAGTAATTGCAATGGGACGATAATTGGATGGGAGGGATTTGTCACCCTTTTTTAGGAACTGGCTAGATATGAGCAAATTTCCAAACAGAAGGAAAAATACCTTTGGAATAAGAAAATGAAAAAAGGCGGCAAAGAACGGGAGTAAGTTCAGGAGCACAGGTTTTGAGAACAAGTGGAGAAATACCATCAGGACCTGGAGCTTTTTAGCATCACGATTCGTCAAAATCCTTCTGATATCCTTTTGATGGAAGACCACAGGAGTCTTTGAATGCAGCATGTTGGGAATGGTGGGAGGTGTTTTACCAAGATCATGGATACAGGAGTTGGAAGAAAAATGGGATGCTAGCAGGTCAGCTTTGTCCTTGGCTGAAGTGACAACAGAACCATCTGGTTTTGACGGAGGTGGGAGCAGAGATGGGCAAAAGTTGCGGCCAATAGCTTTGGCAAAAGACCAGAATGCTCAGCTACCATTAGGGCAAGAAGCAAGTTTTCTACTCTTAGCCTGTTCAAAATCTAGTTTGGACTGATTACAATTGTTGCGAGCTTTGTTTTAGGCAGAAAATGAATCTGAAGATTTGGAAACAAGCCAATTACGATATGCAACGTTCTTCTCTTGAACAGCCTTAGCACATTTATTGGAAACCCAAGGTTTAGATAATGGACGAGATTTTAAAGTGGAGTGTGGAATAAAGGATTCCAATCCGACAAGAATAATTTCACTGACCCGATCTGAGCAAACGTTGACATCAGAAGTTTTGAAACAGTAATCCAACCAAGGAAAAGAAATCTTGCAGGTCATCCCATTTTGAATTTTTGTAATGCCAAACAATACGAGGTTGGGAATAGCCATGAGATAAAGGCTCCATTGGAGAAGAGACAATCACCAAGTTGTGATATGAGGTGCCTAAAGGACGACTCACTTCGACCACGTACTTAGAAGGGTTGTTTGTGAGAAAAAGATAAAAGCGTGTTGGCTGCATGGTTAGGATTGTCTGGTATTCTTGCAGGTAAATGAACAATCTGTGCAAAGTCATTAGTAATTGCAAAAGCCTCAGCATCTCAACCGGCTGGGTTGGTGTGACTAGAAAATGGAAGTCAGCTGGAGTTGTGAACATTAAAATCACCAAAGAAAATTACCTCACTGCTATGAAAGTTTGACTGGAGAAAGTCAAGTTGTAAAGAGAGGAAGTCAAAGAGCTCCAAGTGATTAGTGGAGTTGAAAGAATGGTAGAGACAATAGATGAATTTGACACAATGAGGTAGAGAAATTTTAAGCCAGAAAAGATCAAAACGAGGAGATTCCAAATTACCAAGTCCATTCGATATTCTGACAGGGAATATCGGAATGGACAGATGCACAAGTACTACCTTTGAGGCAAAAGGAATCGCACAGCAAATAATTTGGACAACTGAGATGAGCAGTGGTCGAATCAACCAATAACTGAGATTCTGTCAGAAAAAATACGTTGGGTTTGGCAGACTGCAAGTGGAAATGGACATCGTTGAGATTAGAATTGAGACCACGTATATTTGTGAATTAGGAAGTCTTTGGGAGGTTTAGATCTTTTCGCAGATAAGCTTACTCTATTAGTTTGACAATTCATCGTGTATTCAACAGTAAGAAAAGGTTGGGGAGACATGCTGTATGAAGTAATGAAATTTTTGGATATGGCGTACACATGATAAGAATATACCCAGATCCTTGACAAAGCATGGCCTCGACAATGACCCCCCCCCACGCCCTGCGTACACACTACTCGGATTCCCTCCAGTCACTATCTGGCAGAGTAGAGGTAGCAAGATTATACACTAGCTGATCCAGAAGCCTCCTAAAGAGTTACCAACAGGTTCTAACAGCGGGCGGCCTGCGAATACCGTTTTAGAGCTGTACCATCGAAATGTAAGGAAGATTGGATCTCGCCATGATGTTCATCATAATCTCAAAAGTATCAGTCATACTGCATGATGGAAGAGATGGGGAAGGGTTGACCGGAGCTTAGCTCTGGAGACTAAACATGGGTTCCACCACTTCGAGCCTCCAATAAGCAAAGTGGTGGTATTTCACCAGTTGATGAGAGTCATCTACGACCTAGTATTGCCTGGTAACACAGAGGGGTGGCATTCCTCCATGTGGCGTGGGTGCCACACCTCGACCCCTGCTTACATTGGTTCACACCTGGGTGGTCACCCACAGTGTGCATGTGCATGGAGGTTATACCCAGGGTTACTAAAAGTCCCACCATCGTGAGGATGCAAGCAGAGGATTTGGCTGTCACAGACCACTTGACTTCGGTGAAATTGGGTCCACTTGACTTGAATGTCACCCGAATATCAGTTCTATCAACATTTTAGACTCCCAGGTAGCAAGTACAGCTTGTCTGGCTTATCTGAGAGAATGTCTGTGACAACCTCAAGGACCTTGTATTCACATACGTGAATACAAGGAAGAAAATTGCAAATCACATCAGACCATTGTGCACTGGGTGTGGGAAAGTCTTAGACAACTCAGCTGATGTTGTAGATGAACTGGACAGGTACTTTGCATCTGCCTTTACTGAAGAAAGACCTTTCATACTGAGAAGAGGTTATGTCACATGAAATTAGTGATTTCGAAATTACAGATGACTGTTTATTAGAAAAACTTGAGCATAAAGGCAAATAAGGAGTTGATGGAATATACCAAGTAATTTTCAGGGGCCCCCAGGGAGTGTATTGAACCATTGAAGTTTATGAGGGCATCTCTGGACCCAGGAGATTTCTTTGAACTGGAGAAGTGCTAACATATCACCAATACATAAAGGCAGTTCTAAGTCCGGAGTTGGTTACTACAGACTGGTTAGCTTCACTTCGGTGGTAAGGAAAATCTTAGAGGCAATGATTAAGAGTGTGATCCAAGGACATGTACCTAAAACGAATTTAAGAGTATAATCAATTCTAACTGCTCCCAAGGCAGTTATCACATATAACCTAACTTAATTGGTAGGTGAAATATGGGCTAAGTAGCACCAAAAACTCCCATAACAATAAGGATGTGCAGATAGATATGGCATTCTGAATAGTACACAACATGGTTTTGCTAAGGGAAAATCACATTCAACTTAATTAGTAGGCTATTTTGACACAGTTACTCATGAGCTGGATGTACGGAACAATTTCAACATGGTTTATTTGGATTTCAGCAAGGCATTTGATTCAGTCCCTCGTGAGAGGTTACTGTATAACCTGGAACATGTTGATGATTACTGGAAAAATTGTAAGATGGATTGCTGGGTGGCTGCAGGGCAGAAGGCAGAGGACTGCGATTAATGTAAAGTGTCAGGTGGGATCCCCCTGTTCTTCAGGTTGGTGTAACGTCAGGAGTGGGGTCCCTCAAAGATTGGTTCTTGGACCACTACTGTTTCTGATTTTCAAAAACAACATCAATGATGGGTTAGATTGCATGACGTCAAAATTTGCAGACTATGTAAAGATTGGTAGGGTAGTTAATGATCAGTACTAAGCAGTGCTCCTTCAGGATGACTTGAGCAGGCTGCAAGAATGGTCAGAAAAGTAGAAGCTGTTTTAATGCAGCAAAATGCAAGATCTGACTTTAACTTAAAATAAATTGGGATTGAATCAAAAACAGTTGAGGCAGAAAGGGATCTTGGAGTTATAATATGGGGCAGATATGAAGTTTTCTGAGCAAACCAGAAACAGGCAGCCAAGGAAGCCCATGATGCTCTATTGATAATTTGCCAAACATTATCCTATATATAGAGATATGCAGGTCATAGTCTCAATGTATAAAGCAATTGTAAGAACACATTTGGCATACTGTGTTCAAGTATGGAAACCTCATCTGAAAAAAGACATTGAGACTCTTGAAAGAGTCCAAAGGCCGGCAACTGGCATGGTGAGATCAGCAAAAGGGCAACAATACAAAGAAAGTCTGATTAGGTGAGCTGTAGAGCTTGGCAACCAGGCACTTCAGAGGCAAACTAATTGAGATTTATGAGGGTCTGAGAGAGGTTAATAAAATGAAGGCTGAATTTTCTGTTATAGAGAATTCCAGAACTTGAGAGCATAAATTCAAATTACAGGAGAAGAGGTTTAGACAAGATTGCAGGAAGTTTACTTTTTTAGCCAGCAAGTCACTGATTGCTGGAACAGGTTGTCTTCACAGGAGTTCAGTAATGTGTGAATAAATTCAAAGGTCAACTGGATAGTTACCTATGTGAAGAGGAAAGAAAATAATTCATGTTTTCTTATTGACTCTTTTTTTAATTCCCTCTCCCTAGCCAGTGTGTAGTAAAAGCATGCGACTTCCTTGAACTATATGTGATGTAATTTAGTTTTCCGAAACTGATAACAGCATTTTTTCAGTACATAATTCTTAATTGTGGTCAGATGCAATAAATGAAGCTTTTCAGTATCCACTCTGTTGTTCTAACCACACCATCACCTCATTAGCGTTTTCAAGCACTGTTAATTTCTGATGCTTTTTCCTTACACAAGTCATCCAAATTATCTTCTGAGTCACTCCCTATATCACTGGCCTTCTGCCTTTTTGATTTGTCTTCCCACTGTTCACAGAGGCTGCAATTTCTTCCTCACTGAGGTAATGCACATTTGGACCCTCTGCATCCACCTCAATCTAAGCAGCAGGTTATTTGCTCCAAGACTGCCACCAAGTACATTACAGCCTTTGCCTCTTTGTTCTGAAGTGCTGCTAACTCAAGGTTATTATTAATGACCTAGTCCTTTCCAATACATTTTTCCAGAAGTTTTCAATTGTTGTTGAGCTCACTTTCTCCCACATTAATCTAATATTGTGTTAAAGTTTTTAGAAATTCTCTAACTTGAATTTCTGAGTTCACATCACTAGCAAGTAGCTCACCACAATAGCAGGCCTTGAAAGCTAGAATAATGCCCTGAACCATGGGCTGAATCAGCACAGGTTGTGATACTTGGCAGAAACTGACTCTGATCTTTCAATCTTTTTATTTCAAGACATCAGCCAAAGGATGATATGGGTAGTGATCCAACAATAACAGAGCATTTTCTTCAAATTGTTTGGAAAGCAAGTATCATCTCATTGATGGTACAAACTCACTTTCAAACTATGAAGCAAAAATATCTCATGTTGTCCAAGCACTGCAGTTATTTTTATAAATCACAGGTAGAGATTACATGCTGAAGTGTTTAAAACACCAGGGACTTTGACTTTTATCAATGCACAATAGCTTTAGCTTGTAATTTCCAGTCTTGTTTGCACACAGTAATACAGTCATTCTCTCTTTGTTAGTTTTCAGGCCTGCTTTGTTGGGTGCCCTTTTAATATCCAATGACTTGTCAGGGAGAAGTTTATAAAACAGCACTGTTTCATCACAGTTGTACAACTGTTAATCTGTGAATTCACCATTTGAATCACACTACGTCTGAAATTCAGGAAATGTTACTGCTGCTGTAATATCACAAAATGCAAATTTATCTACAAGACAAACCTGGGAAATGGAAGAGCCTTCCATTTCCAAAGCCACCCCTCAGAAGCTTTAAATGTCATCATCTCCACTGAGTAGCTTATGAAATTTAAGCACCTGTGCTATCAAAATGCCCCATTTATCAGTACTTCTTCACTATGCTTCTATATAAACTATTTGTATAAGTCTGTGGTTTTCAACCAGGATGCCACAACAACATTCCAGGGGTGCCATATAATTTGGGTTTAAGTTACTTACACTTTTTTTTTTTTTAATTTATATATTTATTTCATTATAAAAAGGTATATCCTTATCTTACCTATGTGAGTTAGGATTTTCTGTGCTTACCACTACAAAAAATAACAAAGGGGGAAAGACTACAAATGATTGAGGAAGGAAATGAGAGTATGTCTCTCCAATATTCTACCTAATATTAAAAAGATCATTGAAAAGTTACATAAACCAAGTGTTTAAATACCTTCCATTGTATGGTATCATTTTAATTTTGTGGTGATCTATAATTGATGTTTATTTACTACCTCTATATAAAGAATAAAATTATTTAAATACAGTATATAATTTGTATTATGAATTGCAATTTTGTTTATAATCATATCATTATAATAAAATAGCTATCATATAACTTTTTTTTTCAATATTATACATATATATAATATTGAAAAAAAAAAAAAAACCCCTTATAACATGGTACTTCTACAACACAGTTTCGCTCTAACACAATTGATAAATTGCAGCAATCCTCAACTAACAAGGTACTTATATAACACGGTTTCGCTCTAACACAGAGAACCTTGCATAAGAGGGTATTTTTGAGCTTTTGTGCGTTTACATCCACCATAATAGCAGGGGAAACCCTGCTATTATGGTGGATGTAATTTTTCAACGTTTACACTCTTTTTGAATCCCTACTGTTAACTCGCTAGTCAAAAAAAAAAAGAAGAGAAATCCCTGTATTTTATTTTGTTGGGAAATCCCCTTGTTACGTTCTGTGCTTTGAACTTGAACTTGTTGAAAAATCTAGATTTCAAAGTTTTATTACTATTGGATAGCACATCAGACCATCCAAAAAATTTAAGTCATCCAGATGTTGAAGTTATGTTCCGAGGCTTTACCTACTTATTGCCGTTTCCTCCTTTGATTTCAGTGGCTGGCCCAAGATGAAAGCACTGAGGTCACAGGATGAACAGCATTAAGTAATTCTTATTACTTCTTTTTATCTTAGCTCCCTTCTTTGTTCACCATGATGGCAATTTCTGTTCCCTTAGCCCTTTGTTCTCCATAACTTCAACGCACTGCCTTTCTCTATTACAAACTTATGAGCCATTATAGTTGTTGGGTACTTTCTGCATATAGCAGTGTTCCAGGTCCATAAACCATTATTAATAATATTTTAAACTGTTGCTTTCTTATAATATATACACACAGGTGACCCCCGCTTAATGCTGATAATTTGTTGCGGAGAAACAGAGCGCCACATTCCCATAAGGTAACACATGTATTTGTGAGTCTGGTCGGTGCCATTGGATATTTCCTAATAATAATAAACTGTAGTGAAAAGATGCACAAATATCAGTCAAAATATTTAATATTCAAATATTTGTACATATAAAATATTCTGCATTACATACGTATATAATTATGTGGTAACTACTTACGTATCAAAATTAAACTTCCAATTAAAATCATGAATTTAATTGATGAATTTAATCATGAAAAATGTGTCGATTTTGGGTTGTACTTTGGCCCTCTTCCTGGTAAACTAAAAGGGGTTTTAATTTTGAATCCCCCGCAGCATTACCACCCAACAATAAAGTCAACCGATCCTTCGCCACTTTGAAACATGGCATGTTTTTTCCTTCTTTCAATATGAAACTTCTTTTAGGCATTCTTTTCCAAAAAAGTCCTGCTTCATCTATATTAAAAACTTGTTGAGAAGTATAACACATAATACCCCTCTTCAATAATTTTAACACAAGTTTTTTTTGAAAGTTTCGGCTCCTTGATCTGCACTTGCAACTTCTCCCTGGATTTTAAATCTATTCAACCAGCCCTTACTAGTTTTAAATGGTTCCACATTTTTTTTTAGGTGAGTTTTCTTCAGATCATCATAATTTTATTAAAATTTTATGATGTTTATAAAGTGTTTATAAAATTTTCCAAATGGTAAAAGGACCAACATTAAGATACATACGTGTCAGGAATACCATCAATAAAATGGACAAAAAACACGTACTGCCAGCAAAATAGGTAAATTTGCAGAACTTTTAAAATCATGGGATGGTTCAGTAATAAATATTAAGCATATACGCGACAAGAATAGCATACTAAGAGCCTTTTTAAAAATAAGTAGTACTTATAATAATCAGCATTTAAATCATTTATTGATAGATAGGTAATTTAACAATAGTTTCGCATATGGAATTAAGAAAAATGTTGGCCTACGGATTCAAATTTAGACCATGTACAAAAAATTGTTTAAATCTAATTAAAAAGTAATTGAGAAATGACTTGATACAGTTTAGTTTAAAAATGGCTTACAAGTATAATACACCATTGGAGGCCTTCCAAATGTAGATTACACTTACTTACGAAGGTTTAGAAAAGAAAATATGCCATATGTACAGAAGGATTAAACCAGCCAGGATATTCGATTTAAGATTAATCAAGCAACAGCTACTAGACTTACAATCTAAATTTATAATTACCACCATTGGTAAAGCAGCCAATAACTATAGTATTATATGCAAAAAATTCTACACCTCCACCTTACTGAATGAACTTAACAATAGCACCACATATAATATTGAGAATTCTAAAAGCAGTATTATCAATAAGAAAATAATGGCCATGTGCAAAAAATTAAATAACCCAAATACTAAATTTCCTTATATACACTGGATACCAAAATTCCACAAAGCACTCATAGGATTTAGATTCATTACATTGTGCAGAAATAGTTATGCAAAGTTACCACACAAAAAACTGGAATCTCTACTCAATATCATCTATAGCAGGGGGTGGCCAACGAGTCAATCGCGATCTACCAATCAATTGCGGCTTTAATTTCGGTCGATCACAATGAATTTTAAATATACAGTCACCCCTCAATTTGCGCAGTCAGGTATACTACCAAAATTTTATATTGCGTAGCGGGTTTCGCTACCTGCGCGTTATTTTATTTTTATTTTTTTATGAAGCTTCAAAAATAGGAATGAAGAGCAGATTTTGAAAATTTATTTATTTTTTTTTTTTGCATGATTGACAATTTCATTGAAAGAGAAACACATTTCATATAATAACATAAAATACCACAGAATTCCAGCTGTCGATATTATTACAAATGCAGTAAGATTGAGTTTACTACCCATTTATAATTAGATTGTACTAACAGAAAAGCCCAATAAACCGGAAAATGCAAACTGTTTTTATTGTTTTATGGTCGTGACCTCCAGAAATAGCTTTAGAGAAATATCACAAAGGCATTCAAAACTGATTTTTATAAGGATATAACCAAACAGAGCAATAAACAGTGGTGTGTTTGTCTGGTTATTTTGGAAACAACTTCCTCATTCGAGAATCCTCTTCATCAATTATCCTACATTAGCTGTTCAGACAGAATATTTTTTCAGTTCGCGCAACTTAAGGTGTTTTAATCAGTAAGCATTGCTTTTGCTGATTTAATAACGGGACAGTACTTATATGTTGAGGGCACTGTGTCGTCCAGTATGGCTCATGTGTAGTGAACATGCTCCTGCTTTTTGAGATATTTAATGTGTTCATTGACAACCCCCTTATGTGTAAATATGTGTTCCTAGAAGTTAAAGTTGTGGTGAGTTCATAGGTGATTTTTTGGTTGTTGGGACCATGGGGTTGTGGAATTATTTGCATGAGATTATATTACAAACTGAGTAATTGATTTCATAGTCGTACATTGCACTGCATAGTGCTTATATATATACCACTGAAATCTCCCATAGAGATACCATTATCCCATAGACTTTGTATAGGTGATAATGGCGACTTGAAATATTCCATTTTTGGAAGTTAGTCATGGAGACGGAAAACATTTACTAGCACCATTGCAGTATTTTGACTTAATACCATACGTTCAGTAGTTTACTTAAGCTTCTTGTTGGATAACATTGTGGAATTGTTTGGGCTATCATTTTTCAATCTTAAAGTTGATATTTCTCCTCATCTATTGGTCCTAGGGATCCCAAAATACTTAATTTCAAGAATTTTTCTTGAAATTAAGTATTTTGGGGTCGAAGATTTCTGAACTTCCCTTCCACTTTCCATCCAGCTGGAAAAGTATAAATACATACTAAACATAGACATATTGACATAACTCTGTCTTTAGGGTACTAGTGAGTATCCTATTAAGGTTGAGAAGAAAAGTTTAGAACAAGAGGATAGACAATAGTTGCGTTTTTTTTTTTTTTTTTTACCTACACTTATCGGACATGGATACTGACATGGACCATGACCAAGTTAGGATACTGACACAAGATATTGACATCGAGAATTCTTCTGGATCAGAGTCTACAGATCCATCTAAGAAAAAAAGGGGGTGCAGGGGGAAGAAAACTCCCAAAACTAGAATTACTCAAGCTCGAGGAGATAAAAACCTTGTGGTGGAGGAGAGTCCCTCTGTTTCATTGGCTTCTGAGCCTCCGATGGTCATTGTCGAAAGTAACTCGGTTCCAACAGAATCATCTGAAGATCTTTCTCTAACAGAGGGACTGGACCTGGGTGGGTCTTTGAATGCTTCAATTGTATATGCCACAGTTGCCAAAATCAGGAAAGCTCCGGGAGAGTTTTTATAAAAGGATTCTAGCAAGATAACTAAGTCTGCCTCTAACTGCATTCATAGTCAAGAGGCAGTTACCAATGCAATCTTAACTGATAATGAACAACTTAGGACCAAAGCATCTGAATTGGAAATTAGAGCAGGTCTTTTGGACAAGATGACACAGATACGTGATCTACATCCTCATAAGACTTTTGAGGAAGCTGTTCGTGGTAGTTCAAAGCGAAATAGACTGACTCCTGAAATAACAGATTCCACTGTGGACTTCTTCAGTGGAGGTGGCGGCTTTTTCGGGTAGATCAATTGCTGGTGAAGATAGGATGGATTCTGGAAGTGGGGTCTCTGATTCCGAAAACATACTGATACTTAGGCCCTCAGCAGCAGAATCGTCCCTGGCGTCTAGTCAGGATGTCAGTTACTGAAGTGATTAAAAAAGATCACAAGGACATGAAAATCAAGGGTGTACGTCTTTTGAGAAACAAGAGTGTGTCGTTAGAGACAACAAATCCTGATGATGCCAAGAAGATCTCAAGTGCTTCTGCATTAAAAGAAGCAGGATTGTCAATGGAAAAACCCAGATTGTCCGATCCTACAGTTTTGATCTAGTGTCCCGAAGGACTACTCAAAGAAGGATATTTTGGAGGATTTAATTAATAAAAATTTAAAAGACTTTGGTTTTAGCCAGGAGGAAGTTAAGAATGAGATTACATTCAGATTTAACTCTGGCACCGGAACCAGAGTGACCAACTGGGTTATTGGTTTCAGCCTGCGCCTTATGGGATACGTGATTCAGAGTGACAATTTATCAAGGTTTTATGTCACATAGATTTCGTAAGTTTACATTTGTAAGTAAATGCTTCAAATGTCTGGGATATGGTCACAATGTCTGGGATATGGTCACAGTACTGTTCAAATGTTTTTGCTGACTGTATCCATAAGGAGGAACCACGTTAATTGTAAACGTAGAGGATTGTAATCACTCGGTTAGGGATAATAAATGTCCTGAGTATCTTAAAGCTGTTGAATTGACAGACCGAAGAACCAGACATGAATAATACAATGTTAATTGATTCAACAAGTGTTAACCTGCAATACGGCGAAATAAAAAATTCTTCAAATTAATGGGCAGAGATCTCGTGCCATGGCAGACGAGATTAGGAAAGCTGCTGATGATCTGGGGTTTGATATTGTGTGCTTGCAAGAACCGTATTAATCTTCTCAGGTAGGGGGTTCAGCATATAAAGTTATAGGATATCCAATTTCAGCAAGGATTATTACCTCAAGTGACGATCGACACAAGGCCGCCATAATTATCTTTAACAGTGAACTAGTAATAACAACTATCTCAAGTGAATGTTCTGCTACCACAGTTTGTATCCTGGTTTCCTCCAGGGACCAGTCGTTTTATCTGGTTTCCCAGTATTTTCCTCCCTCGGAAGATATTCGGCCAGCCTTACACAGACTTGACAGGGTATGTAGCAGATTTTCAGCTAACAACTTACTAATTACAGCTGATCTCAACGCTAAGCCTACACTTTGGAACAGCAGCTTTTCTGATGCTAGAGGCGAGCAGTTGGTTGATCTGATCTTGGATCATAATCTCTGTATAAAGAACTTACCTTTTACATTCTCGACGACAAGTGGTGAATCTAATATAGATGCTACTTTAACCTCCATTAATCTGGTGGATAGGGCGCAAGATTGGGATGTCAATCCGTATCTAATTAATAGTGACCATTAAGCAATCACCTTCACGGTTTTACCGGAGGATAGACAAGTAGATACAACAATAAGGGATTTAAGGTGTTTTCAGATGTACAGGGTGAACTGGACCAAGTTTCGTGAATATCTGAATACAATTTTTAATGGAGATGACAAAGTAATCATTAACACCTTAATCGTATTCTTATCTCCTCCGTATTATTATCTCCTCGGGTTTATGTTTTTCTGGTTCAATATCATTTATATCAGGCGATTGCCTACTCGACAAAAAGAAAACAGACAAGAAGAACTTCTGTCCCATGGTGGTCTTCAGCACTAGCTGTTTGTTTGTTATTTGGTTTTTAGGAGCATTAGCAACTAAGGCCATATTGCTCCAGGATATGCGGTGGTCATTCCCTGACCTTTCCGCATCTTCCGTATTTGGTGGTGACGGGCTCGAACCCCGGTCTAATCAAGAAGCGTGTGCTATGCACTGCTGCTCCTTACCACCTGGCTACGGAAGCGCCCGGCACTAGCTGAATTGAGACAACAAACTCAACCAGCATGAAAAGCATACCAAAGGAATAGGCATCTATTGGAAGAAGACACTCAGGCTTTGAAAAATGATTATAGAGACTGGAGAAAGAGGTACCATAAAGCAAATGCTGATAGCAGGCAAAATTGCTGGCAACGTCTGGTGAAGAAAACAGGAAATGCTGACCCTTGGGGTATAATCTATAAGCTTTCAAGAAATAAATGTGTGTGTGGTGAAATTTACAATACGGTAATTAGAGAGAATCAAGAAACTTCAGACTGGGAATCTACAGTTGAAGCGATAGTGAGTAGCCTCTTGCCGGAAAGAGGACAGCCCTGACCAAGCGGAAATTAGACACATTAATCGGTAATATAAGAGAACAACTGAAATTGCCATTTTTAACATGCTTGAGCTAGCAGCTGAAGTAGCTAAATTGAACCATAAAAAAATGTCCTGGCATTGACCTCATTGAGAATCAAGTGATTGAAAAATTTTATGAATTCTTCCCAGAGACTTTATTAAACTTATTTAATAAATGCTTGCTAGAAGGGCTTTTCCCTCTTGAATGGACACTTGCGCTCCTAAAAATCTTGCATAAACCGGGAAAGCCAAAAACAAACCCCAGAGCATACAGGCCAATCTCAGCAAATTATTTGAAAGGATGATTGCCCCAAGGATTTTAAAATTATTTACAGAACAAACTCTCCTCTGATTGCCAGTTTGGATTCAAAAAAGGACGATCCACTGAGGATGCAATCTCAACCTTGCTGACTTACATTCAGGAGGCAAACAGCAAATATGTTCTAGCTGTTTTTATTGACTTTGAGGGCGCTTTCGATTCCCTCTGGTGGGAGAGTGCTCTCAGGTCACTGCAACTGGCAAAGTGTGATGACTACCTGTTCAAAGTCCTTAAATCTGACTTTAAGGACCGACAAATTAGAGTATGTGCAAAGCATTTATCATACATGACTACCATTTCAAGATGCCCTCAGGGTTCAGTCTTGGGACCTCTCTTCTGGAATGCAGTGCTAGACCAGTGGCTCACGAAGGATAGCGATGAGTTCATCAAAGTTACATATGCAGATGACCTGGTGGTGGCAGTGCAGTGAGGATCAAGACAAATTCTAGAACAAAAAATTCAGTCAGTTTTGAATAATTTAGTGGCATGGGCGGGTTTAAATAAACTAAAGATTTCTGTCACCAAGACCAATTTCGTGGTGTTTAAACACCACTTTGATTATGGAAGGCTGCCAAAGGTAACCCTATGTGGTACTCAAATTCCATATGTACAGAACACCAAGTATTTGGGTTTAACTTTAGATGATCGTCTCAGGTTCCATGTACATGTCACTAAAATCAATGAAAAAAATTAAAAAGTTCATAGCTGCAGTTGTTAGAATTTCCCGCAAGGAATGGGGTTTATCCAAAAAAAAACTCTGGTATTGTACTACAAGATGATATTTCTTCCCACTGTAGTTTATGGTGCTGGTATTTGGTTTGCAGCTGCTACCAATACAACTAAAGCCAAGCTTCTAACGTACAATGCTACTTACAGTTATAGGCACTCCCAGGATAGTGTCGACAAATGCCTTACAGGTTATTGCAGGTACCATCCCCTTGGATTTACACATTTTCCAAGGTATTGTATATAACTTAAAGAAGGTAAAGTCAATTTAGAAGGTGATACTGAATATCACCTCTAATCCAAATAACAACATAAAGGAGGAAAAATGTAGAATTTGGGGTGAGCTTGTGAATTGCTGGCAGCAATGTTGGGATTTCAGTGAGTATGGAACAATTACAAGAGGGTTCATTCCGGCCGTAAGCTTTGCAATGGACAGGAGAGTCTTCTTGGTTTGCTCCCACCATGACCACGAGTTACTTAATCACTGTACATGGCTTAAGGGCCAAACTATTTGAAAGAGGATTAGAACCTGACCCCTACTGTTCGTGCAGTGAGGTTGAATCTTGGAGACGTCATCCTTGAATGCGGACTGTATACTTCAGATAGGGGAATTACTAAATAGGTTACCAAACCTCACAGAGAATAATTTACCTCTCTTGGTTCAGAGATTAGCATTAGAATTAGTAGAGGCATTTGATGCAAGAAAGCAAGCTTATGCAGCATCAGCCAAAAAAAAAAAAAAAAAAATCACTTCCACTTCACCCCTCTGTTCGTTCAAAATACCTGTCCAGCTGAGCCTTAAACTTATTTAGGCTATCAACTTCCACAACAAGGGATGGAAGTCTGTTCCACCAACCAACCACCCTCTGGGTAAAGGCAAATTTCCGCACGTCTACCCTACATCTGTCTTTCCTCAATTTGAATTTATGCCCTCTCAGGTGATTATTCTGAGCTAGAGGAAGAATCCCATCAGCACTGAGCATGTTCAAACCATTCAAGGCTTTATACACCTCTATCAGATCACCTTGCTGGTGCCTAGTCTCCAGACACTGTAATTTGCAAAACTTAAGCCTTTCTTCATAAGAGCACCCCCTTTGTTCCATTCACTAATCTTGTTGCCCTTTTCTGTACTCGTTCCAGCAGCTCTACATCCTTCTTGAAATGAGGCCTCCAGACCTGTATATAGTACTCTAGGTGTGGCCTTATACAAGGGAATAATCACCTCCTTATCCCTGCTAGAAAAATTCCTATATATCATTGACAATACACCATGAGCTACTCTTGCAGCCCGTCTGCACTGCTCATAGAACTTCATATCTGCCTGCACAACCACCCCCAGGTCCCTTTCATTCTCTACCACTGTCAGTGTAGTACCACAGAGTTGATACATTGCTCTGGGGTTGCTGTTTCCCATGTGTAGTACTTTACATTTGTCAATGTTAAACTTCATTTGCCACCTCTCAGCCCATCTGCTCAACCTTTCCAGATCCTGTTGCAGCAGCATAGTGTCAGTAGTGTCTTTGACAACCCTGCCAACCTTTGTATCGTCTGCAAACTTCGACATTAAGCTTGATATACCCTCATCAATATCATTTATGAATACAGAAAACAATAATGGACCCAACACTGAGCCCTGAGGGACTCCACTAATAACATTAGTCCACGACGAGCAGTGTCCATTGATTACCACTCTGTCTTCTCCCCCTCAGCCACCCCTTTATCCACAGCAGCAATTTGCCTCCAATGCCACACTGCTCCAATTTGTGCAGCAGTCTTCCATGTGCAACAGTATCAAAAGCCTTTCTAAGATCCAAGTATATAATATCAAAGTTATTCCCTGCATCCAGTTCCTTTGTGGCTGCATCATAGTATCCAATCAAATTGGTCAGGCATGACTTCCCCTTAACAAAACCATGCTGTGTCCGAGCTATAGCTGAAGTCTTGTCTAAATGATCCTGCAGTGCTTCTTTAACTAGTGCCTCCATTAATTTTCCTGGAACAGAAGTTAAACTCACAGGTCTATAATTACTTGTGTCAGCCTTTGATCCTCCTTTGTGAATTGAGGTCACATTTGCACATCTCCAGTCTGTGGGTACCTCCCCTGAGTCCAAGGAAGCTCTCATAATTATGGCTAAGGGTTTGCTTACTTCCTTTGCTGCCTCCTTTAATATAACTGGATAGATCCCATCCACCCCGGGTGCCTTTCTTGTGTTTATTTTTAACAATTTCTCCTTCACTTTACTCTCAGTTATTACAAGATTCTCTAGATTATTGCCAGAGTTGAATACACCTCTGGCTTTCCCCTCGCTAAATAACTCCTCATGTGTGAATGTCGATGCAAAATATTTATTTAGTTTGTTAGCTACCTGAGCAGGATCATCAACAGTTGACCCATCGATATCAAATGGACCAATCTGATTAATCCCCTTCCTTCTAGAGTTTACATAAGTAAAGAACTCTTTGCTGTTTTTCTTTGCATCCCTTGCCAAAGATATCTCGTAATCTGCCTTTGCCTACCTAACCTCCTTTGTAACTTGGTTACAGATCACCTTGTATCTATCATAGGCTTCTGTGTCATGTGTTAATTTGTATGTATCCCATGTATGTTTCTTCTCTGCCATATGCCTCATCAGTTCATCTGACATCCATTTAGGCCTAAACCTTGAATAATATTTCTTAGTTGGTATGTAAAGCCTAGTAGCTTCCAAGATAAGTTCTTTGAATGCTTCCCAGATGGGACATCTTTGCTTCAGCGGCCCAAGTTTTTAAAAGAAGACAGGAGTTAAGAAATCTATTGCAGGATACCAATTAGAGGAAGTGCTGCACATTTGATGACAGAATGCTTCGTGTACTGTCATCTTTATAGGATGTTCCTGGTTTACAGTGCGAGTTGATCTTCCGCTCCTGGATACGCAAATGCAGGCTTGCCTTTGTGGATGGACTCTAAGTAGAGATAATGTTAATCTAAGTGTTAATGTTTTCTAAGTGTTATTGTTAAGTTAATGGCATTCTAAGTGTATGTATATATGTATTGCTATTTACATGTAAATAATTGTATAATGCTTTTGTTTCAACAAATATACATTGTTCCTCGTTGGAATATTTTTTTTTTTCGCTGGCCTCCAAGTTTGGGCAGCCTTTGGGACGGGATTGCTGGCACCTACCAGTAATGCACAAATCCCGCACCTACCAGGTGCGGGATTTGTGCATTACAGCACACACAGAGAATGGTTGATCCAGGTGTTGGTTAGTCCCTGGTGGCGAAATGGCCTGACAACACTTTTTTCAGGCCTGTTTTGCAGAAGTTCTGAGCTTTTACAGAAGTAATAAGTAGAGATGGGCTTATGTCTATGAGCCAACCTTCATATCAGGACACGCACAAGCAAATGTACAGAAAGACTACAGCATATATAAGAGTATGTATATAAATTCTGTATATAAATCTTGTATATAAATTGATTAATATGTATCTTGAGAATGTATATACAGTTGTGTGTTAATAAATAAAAAAAAATAAAAAATAAAGTACTTATATGTTAATTTAATACCTTTTGATTTAAAATGAATACTACGAAAAAAGACTAAAACGTATCATTTTCATCAAGAATAGGAACTAGAATACTTTTTTGTAATGGTGAAAGAAAAATGTTGCTGTTTGATTTGCAATGCTTCCATGGCTATACCGAAAAAAGTAAATTTAGAAAGGCACTTCACCGCACTCCATGGTAAATACCAATCGGATTTTCCGCTGAATAGTGACCTTAGAAAAATAAATTAGAACTTAAATCCAGATTATTTGCGCAACAAAATTTCTTCATGACACCTAATTTACAATCTAAAGCAGTAACTGTAGCATCATTTAAAGTGGTCATCTTCTTGCAGAAAAATGCAAATAATTTTCTGATGGTCAATTCATCAAAGGTGCATTTTTAGAAATAACAGATTCTCTTTTCGAAAATTTTAAGAACAAAAATGAAATTAAAAGTGCTCTTCAAGATCTGCAATTATCTCTAAATACTGTGATGCAACGCATCGAAAAAATGAGTAAAAATGTGAGCGAACAATTGCGTGCCCATATTACTAATTATGTGTACTTTTCTTTATAACTGGATGAATCTACAGATGTCATTGATACAGCTCAGTTGCTTGTTTTTATTCATATGGTTTTCGATGATTCTGCCACTAGAGAAGAACTGCTGGGTATGGTTTCATTAACAGAAAGAACTAGAGGTCTTGATATATTTAACACAATTAAACATTTTATTGAAAAAAATTAAATTACCACTATTTAAGCTTGTATCAATAACAACAGATGGAGCTAAAGCAATGATGAGGCACCTTAACGGATTTATTGCATTGTGCCAAAAGGATGATGAATTCCCAGATTTTTTGAGTTACCACTGTATCATCCACCAACAAGTGTTAGCCAGCAAGAAAGATTAAATACTAAAAGTGTTATGGACATCGTTTTCAAAATCGTAAATTCCATCAGAGGACAATCTCTTCAAAGGAGACTTTTCAAAATGCAACTCTATGAAAATGAACCAGATCTGATATTACACACAGATGTGAGGTGGCTGAGTCGGAGTAAGTTTCTGAAGAGATTTCGAAATTTGCTGAATGAAATTAAAAAGTTTGTTGATCAAAGGGGAGATGATTATCAGCGGTTACAAAATACGGAGTGGTTGTGTGATCTGGCTTTTTTGGCAGATTTTACCAGTAAATTAAGTGATCTGAATTTGGAATTACAAGGAAAAAATAAAAATGTGGGTGACATGATTAGTGGTATTTCTGAATTTAAATATCAATTTTTGGCAATGGCTAAGGATCTGAAATAAAAAAAAAAAAAAATTTTTTTTAAATTATCAATTTGCAAATATGCAAGGTCAATTGCAAAAATATCCTGTTTTTGTTAATAGTGAGAAATATGTTTCTGAAATTGAGAAAGTTGTGGATGACTTTGAAACCAAATTCAGTGATTTTAAAACAATTGAAGACATTGTTCAATTTATTTCTTATCCATTTAATGTCGACTTAGATACAAAAATTGCAAACAAAATCGCTGAGAATTTTCACATGGAGAAAACATTACTTGAAAATGAAATTATACATTGCGAAACAATATCTTCCTAAAAGCCAGGTCATCAGAAAAAGACTTTTGGAAATAGGTTTGCCGAGAAAAGTACCCAAATGTAAAAAAAAAAAAAAAAAAATTTTTAATTCTTGTTTTGGTTCACCATATCTATGTGAATCAGCCTTTTCGTATTTGAAACAAACAAAGAATCGCTCTACTCTTACGGACTTGTACACAGAAGGTTCTTTACAGTTGGCCTTATCACAGCATATCTGCGATTTTGAAAGCTTGGCAGATAACATTAAGACACAAACTTCTCATAAATTAAAATATGTATGAATTTAAAATAATTCTGAATTGTATTGAATTTTAAAATTTATAAACAACATTTTTCAATATGTGTTGATTACTTTTTTAACCTTGTGCAATGAAATTTTTGAGATGGTAGATCGCGGCACATTTTGAAGGAAAAAAGTAGATCGCATCACAAATTAAGTTGGCCACTGCTGATGTATAGTAACATAGGAGAATCAAAAATTATTATGAACAACGCACTAGTAATAGATTATTTAAATGATAACACCCAAAGCATCAAACATATAAGCACATTTGACTTAAAAAACTATTTACAAGTATATCTCATAATAACTTGAAATGTCTTTAACTGCTGTTATAATGAATTTCATAACATATTACCTTGTGACCAGTACTAGTGAGACTGTACAGTCAGTCCTCGTATAGCACGATAGTTGTGTTCCTAGAAACCCTCGTGTAATACAAACAACAGGCCCTATGGGAAAAATAGGGTTAGGTGCCGACCACCCAAGATTGAACACACATTTGTAATCAAAACATTACCAAACACAATAAATAATCGTAATAAAATACTTACGTATTTTATTACGACTATTATGTAATAAAATATTGCTAATGCTTTTGCTTCTATCGTAAGCAAACTTGTTTTTTGTTTGGTTTTCTATCCAAACAGATAACAGCCATTTCATCTCTTCCAATTCTTTGTGTCAATGGATTTTAATTACACTTTGAGTTGTTCCTGCTATGAAAGTTGTTTTTATTTTCTCTTAATTCTTTGTAATTCTCAGCGTTGCCTCATTTAGGTCTGTAGCACGTGAAATATCACATGGTCTTTCATTTCGCTCAAAGCGTTTCACAATTTCATATTTTTTCTCTATCGACAGAGGCGGATTGGCCATAAGCCTTACCAGGGAAACCCCGGTGGGCCGGAGGTTGGTGTGATTTTGGCCTTAAACCATAGTATGAGGCCACTACAAATTTTCCCGGCTAAGAATTTTTGATCCAGTCCGCCTCTGTTTATCGATATTGCTTTTCCTTTTCTCTCTGAATCTGCAGTGTCTTCACCAGGACCCTTCCTTTTCACACGTTTAAGTATTTTACTCATTTTTAGGGAATAAAGCACAATTACAAAACGAGGAGGCACGCTTGATACACATAAACAAAGCTGCGCGCGTATAGCAACTGAATAAAGAACACCGTAAAGGCAGAGATTAACACCTCACATTTTACTAAAGCACATTTCCAGGGGTTACTACCATAAAACAATAAAAACAATTTCCAGTTGCATTTCTGCTAGTGGAATCTATTATAAACTGGTAGTAAACTCGATCTAATTGCATTTGCGATAATACTAATAGCTGGAATTGTGTGGGTTTTTACGTTATTATGGTGAAATGTGTTTCCCCTTCATTGATATAAAACACAAATACATTTTCAGAATCTTCTCTTCATTCCTGCGTGTTGCGTTCGGTTGGGGTGATTCTGCGTTCGACTGCCATTTTTTGTTCAATTCAGTTGTGTAAACACAAAGGCGAATCGTGCATACGCGAATTCGGTTCGTGTTATATAAGATATCATTCCCCCATTTATAAATCGTGTATGATCGAATTCGTGTAGTGTAAACACATGTTATACGAGGACTGACTGTACCATAAATTTATGTCTATTTAACTGCTACATCTTTAATGGTAGTAACATATATAAGCAGCATATAGGAATAGCTGTGGGGCATGCAGTTCTTATACAGTAGCAAATCTTTACGTACACTATTATGAAAGGAATATAAATAAAAGCATAATACTATATCGTTATATTGACGATCTTATTGTAATAAATGAACCCCACTTTCAGAAAGATCGCACCGCAGTATCCTCAGGAGTTACAACTGGAAAGTACTAATAAAAATAGCACTTCGGCTGCAACATATCTAGATACAGACGTATATAAAGTTGATAATTGGTATACCACAGTATATGACAAATGTAAAGACTAACTTTGAAGCTATTAGTTTAACACATTGGCATTCCAATATTGCAAAAAGGATTCAAAGTAATATTATCATTTCACAGAGTTTTAGATTAATAAAAATAGGTAATAACAGCAATAGTATAATAGAATCACTAAAAGAATTAAAAGCCAAACTGATTAGGAATGAATTCCCAGAAAAATTCATAGAAAAATATTTTAACAGGGCTATAAATATAGCAATTAATAAATGGCACAAAAATATTAACCCAAAATTAGTTATAGCTGAATTACATAATTAAAATATAATTAAATCTCGCTAAGGGTATTCTGAGATCTTGTACATATGTATATATTAGGCACTTCCCTTGGAGCATATTCCATATAGAAAGGTTGTACCTATATTTGTTCTAGGGGCAGTAATTAATTTTTGAAATATATAGCTTTATTCACTCATCAGGGTACCAGCTAATTTCTTTTTAAAGTGAGTTAAAAAAAAAAATATATATATATATATATATATATATCAGTTATTTGCAATTGTTTACAGTAATAGATACAATTCTTCATTCCACATCTGTTATATACTTTTGCTGTTATTTTCTGCTAGTATTTTCCAACATTTTCATTTGGTACAAACTCCAGCATTTTTCTATGATTATCTTCCATGGAAATAAGTTTAATTATTTATTCAAGTTGGTATTAAGGTAACCAATAATAAGAGGGTGCTGCTATCTTTCTTGGCCTTATTCTACATTTTCTTATACAGGGTGTCTCAAAAATATTGGTACAAACGTTTAGGGGAGGTAGGTAACATCTAAAGGAATGTGTTTGTTAGTTATTTGGTTTTTAGGAGCATTAGCAACTAAGGCCATATTGCTCCGGGAATATGCGATGGTCATTCCCTGACCTTTCCGCATCCTCCGTATTTCGTGGTGACGGGATCGAACCCCGGTCTAATCAAGAAGCGTGTATTACGCACTGCTGCTCCTTCCCACCTGGTACGGAGCGCCTCTAAAGGAATGTGAATCGCATAGGAACCCATAACCGGAAACATCACGGGAAAGTAGTAGCAGAGGCACAAGAAACAGAAATGACACAAGACAGTAATTAGTGGCAAACATTTATTTGACATAATATTAACAATGGAGTACAAGATGGATACATTTTGTGATGTTACAACAGATGCTCGAAGGTTCCACCATGAGACGCAATGCATGTCTGACACCGACGCAGCATGGATTGGCGGACATGGTCGAACAAACCTAGAGTTTCTTTGACAGTAGCAGCAGCACAGCCGAGTCTCGCCACGAGATCCATTTCCGTCTCCACAGGCGATTCATACACGATAGATTTGAATCGCCTTGTACAAGCATTGTACTGATTGAATAAGCCTTCCCGAGTGAAATAAGCCTCATCCATGAACAAAATAGGCTGGAAAATTCAAGTCTTGAACACTTTCTTGGAGAAATCACTGTACAAAAGCCAAACGTGCAGGACGATCTTGGGGGAGCAGTAACTGAACCCTTTGGAGATGAAAGGGGTGTAAGGAATCATCGTGCCAGACATGCTGTACACTGCAACAAGACACTCCTAGGGCAGAGGCAACGGCACGTGTGCTGGTAGTAGGATTATTCTGGATGGCATTCAACACACTTTCTTCCATAGCAGGAGTTCGCATCGAACGTGGTCTGCCCGCACTACTCCTGTTACCTCTAAATGACACATAATCGCACAAATTTTGATGCACACGCACAAACAAACAGTGGTCCAGTACATGTCTGTCTGGGAAGTGTTCTCCATAAATTCGTTGAGCAGCTCGTCCATTGCCCTCTGCTAATCCATACACTAGGTGCATGTCTGCCAGCTCACAATTCATATATCGATGCATGCTCTTCGTGTGGCGACTACTTCTTGAATTAGTAAACCAGAAATTTTCCCTCTTGCGAACTGATGAACAGTGGCGTCTACTGACTTACAGTGACGTTTCCAGTTATGGGTTCCTATGCGATTCACATTCCTCTTTAGATGTTACCTACCTTCCCAAAATGTTTGTACCAATATTTTTGAGACACCCTGTATTTACAAAATTTCTAATACTTATTTAGGTTTACAATTTTTAATTTCTAATATACTATTTTCTGCATTATTCAAACATCTCATGAAGTTCAATTAATAATTTCATTTTCATTTTCCCAAAATTCAGTTATCAAATTAATCGTTCACATAATAACAAAAAGTGAGAGGGCGCTGCTGTCTTTCTTCATCATATATAAGGGCAGAAACTTGGAATATAAATCCTTTTAGCTTTGTAGTCCACTACAAGAATGTATAGTTCATTTTCTATTTATTTAATTTTTGTTTTTACAGAAAACTAGTTTTGATTAACTAATTGAATTGCTATTTAAGTAAATGCAGATTTATTCTTATAATTTCCCATGCAGCTTTTATATTTTTATCTTATATTTTCCAATATATCAGGTATTTTCTATTTGACTTGATTTTATATCTTATTCAAAAAAAATTTCTAATCATTATTGGATTGATGATACATTCGGTATTCTAAAATTGCTTCTAATTACATCAAATATCACTACATACTATAATACCAGGATCCTTACTAAAAGGCCGGGCAGTTACGCTCCCGGTAAATCCCAAGTATCTATATAAAATGCTGTTTCTATGCTTTTGCTTGCTAACTCTAATTTTTTATACCTCAAAATCTATTAGAGCAATTCAAGGGAGATTGAGGTCTATTACTGTCCTTATTCCTCTTCATATTCGCCTTAATTTTAGGCCTAAGCCTTCCTTTTCACTACATAAATAAATAGTTGGTACTCACATATATTATTCATTTCCATTATTATTAATTTTCACTGCTATCTGTCGGGCTAGCAGTTATTCTGCTAAATTTAAGGTATATTAAAAGTAATTAAGCCAATTTGATTATATATTCACAGTAAATTCTCAGTATATTTGAACATAGAAAAACTGGCAAATGCCAAACAGAAACAGATAGCCTTAGCAAATTATTGATGGGATATATTGAGAGTGGAACTAGCCCTTGTTAACGTTCCATTCAATATATCTATAATTAGCTATATTATCATTTTAATTTTACTATTTAATTTTATTTTTATTTTATGTGTTTATTTATAGGGTACAACAATAAAGTCCAACTTGGGTTACCTAAATACTTGGCCCTTTGAGCTAATGAGTATAGTTTTCACCCCTAATCAGGGAGTTAAAAAAAAAAAAAAAAAGACAGAAAAAAAGAAAAAAAAAAAAAGAAAGAAAAAAAGAAAAAAATCACTTAAGGATACCAAATGGCTGGCAAGGATACCAAATTTTAAATTTGGTATCCTTGCCAGTAGTGTCAACCATTCTGAAAAATCATGTTTTGATTCTCAACCTATCAGTTAATTACTTTATATTTTTTAATTTTTTATTTTTATGGGTTTTTTTTTTTTTTGGCTAATGCTACATGCTTCAGGGGCTCACGTCTGGTAAGTATGGGCTTGGACACACCCAGAGTCCTGAGCTGGATATTATCATTCTTCTCTTTCTTGGTGATTCCCTTCTACTCCTGACTGACTTTCTCTCTCCCTCTCAGGGTAACTCGAAATTTTTTTTTTAGCTGGTGCAGCATAAGCCTCAGGCTTCCTTGCACTATATGGCTAGTAATAATAATAATAAATAAAATAACCTGTTTATGGAAACGGGACCCAGTCATAATGTGCAAAATTATGCCTGTATGAAGATATAGATGAAGCCATTTTTAAGTGGGTGAAGTTGATTCAAGACCAAAACATGCAGATATCAGAGCCATTAATAAAAGGAAATGCTATGGGGTACATATCTTTACTAGGGCATAAAGCCAGTTCTAGTTGGCTGGACAAATTTAAAATGTGCAATGGCTTACACAAAAAAGTTAATTCTGGTGAAAGTGGAGCTGTAATTGAAAAAGATGTACCCATTGGAAAGAAACAGTTTTGAAAAAAATTATGGAGGACTACGAGCCCAAAGACATATTCAGCATTGATGAAACAGATCTATTTTTTTAAAATGTTTGTGAAATAAGACACTGACTTTTGAAGGTGATAAATGTTTAGGTGGTAAAAATAGTAAGGAGACAATTACAGTTTTGGTAGGTGTAAATATGGCTGCTAATGAAAGAAACTTTTGGTAATAGGCAAAAGTAAACAACCCCAATGTTTCAAAGGAGTAAAGCTGTTAGAGTTGCACTACAGCTAACAAAAAATCTTGAATGACAAGTGAAATTTTTAAACAATGGATTTTAAATTAATTTAAATTAAAATTTATTAATTTTAATTTAAATAAATATTTTATTAAAATTTAAATTAAATTTTAGATTAAAAATGCATTGATTGTCAACAACTGACCTGCCCACCTTCACTCAATAATTTCAAAACTTACAAGTGTGAAGCTTGTTTTCATCCCTCCAAATGCTTTGTCTAAACTGCAGCAAAATGGACCAGGGTACTATCAAGAATTGGAAAATGCATTACTGAAGGCACATACTAAAAAAAAAAAAAAAAAAAAAAAATATGCTGAGAATAGAAACCAACCTATAGATTCTGTTATAGATTTGCGTATCAGAGTTGGCAAAAGTGTGCAGCCAAGATGTGACGGAAACAAGAATTAAGAATTCTTTCACAAAAACACCAATTAACAGTGGAGGAGAGGGATGAACTATAAGTGGGAAGAACTCCATGCAAGATTTTTGATCAGTTGAGAAACTGTTCTTCACAAATTTTTAAGAGCAGATGACGATATCATAGCAGCTGAATATCTGAGTGACTCCAACATTTTGGAGAGTAATCAAAGACCTAGTGACAATATCAACAATGAGTTGGATGAAAATGAAGGCAATATTAAACCTTCCAAACATGAAATGTTGGCAGCATTTCAAACTTTGCAATGAGGCCTTCAGTGTGAAGAAAATGTGCCAGAAAATATATTTGAGTATTTAAACAAGTGCAAACATTTTTATGAACGATGTATAGTAAAATCCAGTGTACAACAAAAAAAAACCAAATATTTCATAAAATAATTCTTAAAAGTGTATTAATATATTGTGCGCATCATTTCTAAATATGTATCTATTAATAAATTGTTTTAAAATGTTAGAAAATTTATTCGTTCCCACTTATTTCTGATTTATTATCCATCTTTTTTCTATACTTCTGAATGTTGAATTACTATTTTTTATTGTTGAAAATGTCATATTTCTTTATAATGAAATTTCTGTTTAATGAATTTTTTCAAGCAAACGATTGATTTCATTATACAGAGGTCTTTCTATACTTTCTTTCTGCTGCACAAATGAAGGTTCCAAACTTATATACAATAGTCAAGATATGGCCTTCATACATATTCTTTATATAATAATACTTGATAACAATTCTTTATATAAAAGAACAATTATATTCCAAATAGCCATATACGGCTACAGGAGTTTACAATTATAGTGATTAACAGTTGCCAAAAAGTTGACACCTCTGCAATAGATAACAACACTGGCACTATAGAGGTTCAAATGTAGCTGTACAGAATACTCTACCTACACATTATTAATTGGACCACAACCTCCAGTGTATTAGGCATGTCGGTACAGAAGCAACATGTATGTCCCTTTCTGAAAGTTAATACCATAAAACATCAGTTTTCATATGGCTACAAAACCTTAGAAGAAATATTTCAGTGCCTTTAAATTTGTTTCCAAACAGGAATATTCTGTCATTAAAATTAAGAGTTCAAATTCAGTGACATGCACAATATGAGTCCAAATATGTAAAGAATTAGTCCTGAAAAAGATAAATTGCAATCCAATTAAAAACACTGAATGATTTATTCATTCTAAATCAATTTTTTTTTTATTATAAATGCAAGGAATGTGCACTTCACAAATCCAAATGTGTATTTCATTCTACAATATAGCATGATCTTAAAATGCATTTCACATAAAATTGAAATTCTTTAAATTGACATTAGCATAAGAATTTAAATAGATGTTGGAAACTCAATCATTACTAATCAAGGTAATATTCGCAAACTAAGAGGTACTGTACTGATACACTTATTATTTAAATACAATAGGATGAATTCTGGTTAGGTCTTCTATTAGCATGTGAGGTAATTTAACAAAAGGACACACGCATGCTTGTGTTTGCACCCACACACATATGAAAGCTATATTGTGACCTACTTCTTTTGGGGCATTTTCAGTTATCACGCTGAAAGTTTAAAACAAACACACACACAATATATATATATATATATATATAAAAAAAATCAAATCGTCAACACAAGACAATTTACAGTGAATACTTCTAAGAACAAATATCAGAGGTATATGAGAACTTTGAAAATCGCATAAGAAAAGAAGCAATGGAAGGTGAGAGCTATTGATTTTTTGGAGTTTTACTCCTACCTGACCTACTTTTCTTCATCTCATATTCTACTGGTATGCCTTAACTTTCTACAGGAAAGTAGTTAGAAAGTTCCAATTGTAAGACAAAAATAGCAAGCAACATACTTTGCATTATCTTTTGAAGTAACTATAGGAATTCAAAACCCATTTAAACATTACCCACCAATCAGTTTTTTTTTTAAGTATAATCATATATTAATAAAAAGTTAAGAGCAACAGATTCTACAATGGGGAGGAAAAAATGGTAATTTTAAGAGACTCATCACTAGAAAAACAAATATCGGGTAGTGCCAGTATTTTTATAGGCCTATTTATACACCTATTTATAGTTACTATAGCAAATTTTTACATTAATTTTTTCCCCTACTATTAAATAAAAAGAAACTTAAGATTATTACGTGAAGTCATAATCCAGCCAAAACCAAATTAGGATAAAGCAAACAATTTTAAGTGTTCACAAAATATTGCTTAGATCTTTGAATAACATGTTATCTTTTGCTAAACATTACAAGTTCAGCATTCCAGCAATCATGCACTTGGCAAATTACCTAAATTTCGCTTACAGTGAACTGCATAATATGATATCTTCTTTGTAATTCTACAACCATATCACTTACAGTAATTAACTGGCATGCACTCTTTGTAATGAGATAAAACACTGCTGGGTTTAATTTGTATGCTGCTCACACTTACCTGATGAGTCATACCTTTCAGTAGAAATCAATTAAGCAGAGCAAAGTGTATGATGAAAAGACTTGTTGGCTATAACACCTTTTTTGGAACTACTTTTTTACCCAAAAGGTTCTCACTGTATGAAACATGCACCACACATGCTGTTAAAAAGCACACAGTACATCCAAAGAATCATGTGACCTTTACATTCAAAATAAGAATGGAATATTGTTTCTAGGAAAAAGGTGCTAGAATGTAGATCAGTAGGTCAACAATGCCAATTATAGAAATGTAAAATGCTCTTTTAGTAGAAATATCTAATGGCAAGGCCTGCAGTTAAGAGAAATTTCATTTTAATATCACATTTTAAATATCATACTTCTTGTAAAGCAGCAAATTTTGTAAGATTTTTTCAACTAAGTAACTGCTTTCAGGCTATCTCCTGTTATACAGAATACATTTTAATAGCCTTATTAATATTATTCCAGTTATGTAAATTTAAGACTTTCAGAATAATCCTTTTTCTAAGTACCTTATAAGGAGTGCTACATATAATTACTTATTTTAACTGCAATCACTCCTGATATCACTCACTTATCTAGGTTAAGTGTCTAAGTTAAGTTCCTTGCTGTTTTCTGATATTAATGACACTGATGAAGGCTTCACTGATTATTCAATGATTGCAAATGATGTAGGTGGGCAGAACAGTTAACAATAACCACAGTATGATGCTCCAACGAGATATATTTATGAGATTTTTTTCAGGAGGTTTGAAAAACAAGGGATTACAGTATAAGGGTTTTTTTTTTTTTTTTTTTTTTTTTTTGGTAGTTGTTGGCGCATCAGCTTCTGTGGCCATAATGCACCTCCCAAGGTTTTTGCAGTGCTTTGATCCAAGCCCGAGGCAGGATTCGAACCCGCGACCTTTGGGTTGCCAGGCAGGCACTTTACCCACCCAGCTAGCCCGCACAGCATATGTGATAAATGTAAATTAATCATTGGCAAAACATTAACATCAGGTTAACTTATCCCTAAAGTAACAAACTCGGGGTGATTAAAGATATTAAGAGGTGAGAAAAAGTGATGTGGTTATTTTATCATAAGTGCAACAGCTTATGTACATGCAGTTATGGGAACTGCTTTTCAGGAATAAAGTGTCCCAGTTGGAAAAGGTAGAACATGGAAAAGCAACAAATGCAGGGGCAGTCTCTTAATATACTCTATAGGCTCTGGCAACTTATATCCACCAAATGACCTCCCACTAAATAATGGGAGAGGCAGCCAGCAGATTACAATTTAATCTATGTCTAGAGGTGAATAAGATATGTTTTAACAAGTAGAGGTTTCTTATAAATAAATACAGATAAATGTGTAAAGATTCTCATTCCATTGTAAATCAAACTGAAAAAGCAACTGAAGGCCACCGTATTTCACACTGCATGTTTAAAAGATCTCTATCACCCGAATGGTACTATTACAGATTATGGATTAATTGTTCAGCCGTTATTGTTACAAGAGGGACTTGACAGTTACTAGTATAAATTCTTTATGCAAGACATGCTATATGTTAACACTGTTTCTGAAGTTCATTTTGATGTCACCCTAGTTCTGATATTAGTTTATATATTCCATACTTAGAAAAGGTTTTATTTACTTTAAAAAAGTTTAATTCAACTATTTTCATGGATTGAAATGCTAAACCTGTGCTTTGACAGTATGAAAATGGGCTTAATTTTATTGCTACCTCACATCTGCAAGTCATTAATATTCCTACTTTTTTTTTTTTTTTTTTTATATCAGCAGTATAAATGGTAAATCCAATATTGATATTACTTTGTGTTTGACATTTGGGGGTAAAGAATTGATGGCTGCAATGTTGAGGATGCAAGATATCTTTATTACAATCAGTGAAAATTTTTCATGTATGCTTGATGCAATGCCCATAAAAGTGACAATGCTAGGATCAACTAGTGACCACAGATGTATTTACATTTCAAGTAAGTGACTTTACTGACAATAGAGGTTTGTAACCCTGTTACTGTTTGATAAGTCTGAAACAAAAACAGCAAGATTTTTTTTTTTTTTTTTTTTTTCTTTTTTACCAGAATACTTGTGTTTATTTTCTAAAATGGGTTAGAATATCAACAAATGAATCTTATGGAGTTAGTTATGAAGGTTCAAATGTCTATACAATAAACCCCTACTTTAACAGACTTGGGAAACAACAGACAGCATACATAGAATCAGACTTTTCACCAGTATGGCATGTGGTAACAACTGCTTCGGTCTGATGGTATTTACCATCAATTAAAATATTTTTGCAATAAAGCAAAATACCAGGATCTTCCACGGTTCATCTTCTTAGCCTACCAAGCATGTCAGACATCAGTTAAAGTCATCTGAAAGGATACTGGAGGCCTCTTCAGGGCCTGAATAAGCTTTAGTTGGTTTCAACTGCTGCTATATGACAGCAAAATTTAATGCTCTTCTTTTCCACAAAGTGAAGTAAAATAAAAAATATTATAGCATTTAATGTTGTTTTTTTTTTTATTTCACAGAACAGCACTTCAATAATAATTCTAGCAACTCTGGAAACTATACATACTGCTTTCAAGTTTAACAGACAATCAGACTAAACAGACAGGCCTTAACACCCATCCTTACAGCCTGCTAAAGTGCAATTATACTTAAATATAATGTATATACAACAGCAAGTTGATGCTCAATGGCAGTTAAAACGAGAATATTCTACAGCATTCTGTGGTAGTCTTCTGTTTGTTTGTTTGTTTTTTATTTGGTTTTAGGAGCATTAGCAACTAAGGCCATATTGCTCCGGGGATATGCGGTGGTCATTCCCTGATCTTTCTGCATCCTCCATATTTCGTGGTCACGGGCTCGAACCCCGGTCTAATCAAGAAGCGTGTGCTACGCACTGCTGCTCCTTCCCACCTGGTTACGGAAGCGCCAAGCAACAAGTGTCACACCTCAAAAAAGCAAGTGAGCCTCAGGGGATTGCACCTCACACTTTGGAAACCTCTGCCTTATCCCTATTCTTAACTATTTTTGCTCATACTTTCTCATAATCAGCTTTTGCCTGTCTAATCTAACCAATGACTTTCTTACGTATTCTCTTATAATGTCCATACAAATCAGAATCATGTAATTGTTTCTTGCCAACCGGGCTAGCCGGGTGGGTAAAGTGCCTGCCTGGAAACCCAAAGGTCGCGAGTTCGAATCCCGCCTCGGGCTTGGATCACAGTACTGCAAAAACCTTGGGAGGTGCATTATGGCCACAGAAGCCGATGCCCCAACAAGTACCAAAAAAAAAAATTGTTTCTTTTGCTCAATTAAATTCTTGACCTCATCTTTCATCCATTTTAGCATCTTATATTTATCAACTTTGAACACTGATATGAATGCATTTGCGGATTCAGGGATAAATCCCTCGAACATTCCCCTCACCACGTGGCGCACACACACAACTATAAATATATTCATAGGCCTTCAAAGAGACAGTACAAATGAGAGCAAGATGTTGTGATCAGCACAGTCAGACTTCCAGAGCAAAATAATAACTGGCAATTGGTCTGTACATGGCATTTCAACAGTGTTCAGGACCCCCAAGGTTGATTATTCGATCTGCAAATGTAATAGTGCTGAAACTGTCCCAAAATAACCTGGAAAGCCTCTGAAGCTGACAGAGGCCTGTAAAGAATTCATCCCTTTAGAATGCAGGTTGATGTTGTCATAGCACACATAGGCCCTCAGTGTAGATGGCTGCACAATGGTGGGTTACCACCATTCTGCAGCCACAAGCCACTAAGGCCTGCCCATTCTTGGACCATAGATCAATGGAAAGCTGTGCTTTCCAGAGGTTTATGGTCAAGTACCATGATGAATCATAGTATACGATCTACCAGTATGATGGTCGTGGCACACTATAACTTTGCTGTTTTTGTGCCACAAAAATCAATCTGATGGTCGTGCATGAGTATGACAGAAAGAATGCTACCTGCCAGACTATATCATCCCAACAGTGAATTTTAGCATAGATAGCATGATGGTCTGAGACTTTTTCATGGTTTGGCCTTGGCTGAGTGGTTGTGTTGGACAAAACCATGAATGCTAAAGTCTATCTAAACATCAAGGACAATAATGCATTGCAAAAAAACAGTTGAATGGTTTCAAACTTGAATGGTGGTAAATATTACAGAAAATTCATGAAAAACTGAAGGAGGATGTTCCACAGGAACTAGAGGCTGTCATTAATGCTAGAGGTAGTAGTAGTGGCATGTGATGCAAGAAAGCAAGTGTATGAGCTTATGCAGAATCAGCCAAAAAAAAAAAAAAAATCACACCATTCCCTCCAAATGCCTGTGCAGTTTCTCCTTAAATTTATTCAACCTAACAACTTCCACAACGACAGATGGAAGTTTGTTCCAGCAACTAACCACCTGCTGGCTAAAGGCAAATTTCCGCACATCTATTCTACATCTGTCTTTTCTTAATTTGAATTTATGCCCTCTTAGGTTCGTAATCTGAACAAGTGGAAGGAACCCATCACAATTCAGTGTGCTCAACCCATTCAAGGCCTTATATACCTCAATCAGATCACCGCGCAGGTGCCTAGTCTCCAGCCACTGCAATTTGCAGAACTTAAGCCTCTCTTGGTAAGAGGATCCCTTCATTCCCCTCACCAATCTTGTTGCCCTTCTCTGTACACGCTCAAGTAAATCTACATCCTTCCTAAAATGAGGCCTCCAGACCTGTACACAGTACTCAAGGCATGGCCTGACCATTGCCTTATACAAAGGGATAATCACCTTTTCCCTGTTAGCAAAATTCCTATATATCATTGACAAAAACCCATGACCTGCCCTGGCAGCCTGTCTGCATTGCTCAGAAAACTTCATATCTGCTTGCACAATTACTCCCAGGTCTTTTTCATTTTCTACCACCTTAAGTGTTACCAGAGAAACGTACCACACAGTTGGTACGTTTCTCTGGGATTACTTCTACCCATATGCAGTACTTTGCATTTGTCAAGGTTAAACTTCAGTTGCCACTTCTTAGCCCATCTGCCCAAATTATCTAGATCCTGTTGCAGTATCACACTGCCATTACTGTCATTAACAACCCTGCCAACTTTTGTATCATCTGCAAACTTCGACATTAAGCCCGACATACCTTCATCAATATCATTGATAAATATACAAAACAACAGTGGACCTAACACCGAACCCTGTGGGATTCCACTAATAACATTAGTCCAAGAAGAGCAGCACCCATTGATTACCACCCTGTCTTCTCCCACTCAACCATCCTTTTATCCATTGTAGCAACTTACCCTTAATACCATTCTGCTCCAATTTGTATAATAGTCTTCCATGCGCAACAGTGTCAAAAGCTTTCCTGAAATCCAAATATATGATATCAAAATTATTTTTTGCATCCAGTTCCTTAGTAACCACATCATAATATCCTATCAAATTTGTCAGACAAGACTTTCCCTTAACAAACCCATGCTGTGTCTGAATTATTGCTGCAGTCTTGTCTAGATGATCCTGCAATGCATCTTTAACCAGTGACTCCATTATTTTACCCGGAACAGATGTTAAACTAACTGGTCTGTAATTACTCATGTCACCCTTCGATCCCCCCTTTGTGAATTGGGGATACATTTGCACATCTCCAGTCCGTGGGAACCTCCCCTGAGTCCAAGGACGCTCTCATAATTATGGCTAAGGGTTTGCTTAGTTGCTTTGCCGCCTCCTTTAATATAACTGGGTAGATCCCATCCACCCCAGGTGCTTTTCTAATGTTTAACTTCAACAATTTCTCCTCCACTTTGCTTTCAGTTATTCCAAAATCATTAAGTATCCTGCTACAATTTGATAACCTTCTGCCATTTTCAAACCTTAATAATTCCTCATGTGTGAATGTAGATGCAAAATACTCATTCAGTTTGTTTGCTATCTGAGCAGGATCATCAACAGTCGAACCATCGATGTCAAGTGGACCAATCAGATTCATCCCCTTCCTTTTAGAGTTTATATAAGTAAAGAAACCTTGCTGTTTTTCTTAGCATCTTTTGCCAAGGATTTCTCGTAATCTGCCTTCGCCTGCCTAACCTCCTTTATCACCTGATTACAGACTAGCTTATATCTGCCATAGGCTTCTGAGTCGTTTGATAATTTATATGTATCCCATGCATTTTTCTTCTCTATTACGAGTCTCATTAGTTCATTAGATAACCATTTAGGCCTAAACCTTGAACAATATTTCTTAATAGGTATGAAATTTTCAGTAGCTTCCACGATTAATTCCTTGAATGCTTCCCACTTAGAATTTACTGTTGGTAACATCGTCAGTTCATCCCACTGTACAAAATTTAAAAACTGTAGGAGACCACTGTACTCACCTTTATGGAAGCAAAAACCTTTTCCTTTACTCCTGATCGTAATTAAATCTTTAAGTAAATCCCACATCAGTACACTGTGATCACTGCCACCTAGTGGTTCTTTCATCTGCAAATTCTTAATACAAGAATGATCACTGCTGATAACCAGATCAAGAGTTACTTTCTCTGGTTGCCTCTTGAACATGCTGTTGCAGAAAAAAATCATCCAATAAATCCACAAAAGTCTGACTAGTGTATGAGTGACCAACCCACAAGTTCCAGTCTGGGAAGTTAAAATCCCCCATTATAAGACATTCCGATTTACTAGCCCACTATTTCTCTGTACAACTGTTCATTGTACTCATTCAAGTCATTAGGCCTATAACACACTCCTACTCTTATTTTTGCTTTCGCAGTGCTTATGTCACACCAAACTGACTCAACAGTGCACTGTTCATCTATATCAACTGGATGCACTTCTTTTGATTTTATGTTTTTCTTAATTAACAGCATAACACCTCCTCCCTTTCTATCCTGTCCATCCTTTCTAGGTTTCTATCCTTTCATAGGTTTCAGCATATGTTATGTTTTCCTGTAAATAAAGGTTATTTGTAGATTATGCAGATGTCTGGATATTAATGGTAGGGCAGTATATATCTAACACCATATAGTAGTCACTTCCAGTTAACTGAGCCCAAGAACCTGTTACCTTATACCCCCCCCTGCATACAATATACAGGGGGGAGGGGTCCTTGTTATCTGAGGATAATTGGTTCCAGAAAATCACTTAAAACGGGGACCAAATTTTCGTAATGTATATTATATACTTTTACATAGTAAAAAATGGATTGAAGCAACTGAAAAATGAGAATTATTTTATTATTTTTTTTTTATTTAGTATATTTAACAATATAAGGTTAAGTAAAGTTTATTCAAGTTACGCTATTTTTTAGTTTTACTAATAAGGAATGAATCCAGAGTTTTTTTTTTTTTTTTTTTTTTGCCATATTTTTTTCAGATAAAATTGTCATAGCATTTAGTTGTGTCTAACATTGTGCTTAACTTTTGCTGCATGATCATGAAGAGGGTCATTCTCACAAAAATATTCAAGTACTTGGTAAATTTTCACAAGGGCTTCCTCTAATTCTTTAATTTCAAATCCTCGTAACTCTGTGGGGACTTGGATTGTGAATACTCGGATACCAGGGACCCTGTAATACTATATTGTATATACCTGTAAAATGTGGGTTGTATCATGCAGCTGCCAGTTCACATATGAGATGTCAGTAAATCAGGTAACTCTAATGGTCAAGTACTATGAAAAAACCATAAATCAGGTCACGTTAATAAGATGAAAAGGGCTACAGTTTATCAACTTTATCTTTCAGAAACTCTGAATCGCCGACCGGGCTAGCCGAGTGGGTAAAGTACCTGCCCGGCAACCCAAAGGTCGCGGGTTCAATTCCCGCCTCGGGCTTGGATCAAAGTACTGTAAAAAACCTTGGGAGGTGCAATATGGCCACAGAAGCCGATGCGCCAACAACTACCAAATCAAAAAAAAAAAAAAAAAACCTCTGAATTTAAAAAAAACATTATTTATGCAGATAAAATCAAATTTAGCATTTCTGAATCAGGTAGCTGCTGTTGTTATTTGGTTTTTAGGAGCATTAGCAACTAAGCCATATTGCTACGGGGATATGCGGTGGTCATTCTTGACCTTTCTGCATCCTCCGTATTTGGTGGTCACAGGCTCGAACCCCAGTCTAATCAAGAAGCATGTGCTACGCACTGCTGCTTCTGCCCACCTGGCTACGGAGGTGCCGGATCAGGTAGCAAAACACCGGTATGAAGAAATCCAAACCAAGACTTACAGAAAATATCACAGCTCAACTGAAAAATATGGGCTAGGTTTTGTTATGGTTTAGGGGGCTCTACACCAAACAAATGATGTGCGATATTATATTTTACTGAAACAACAAAAGATAAGTATGTATATCTTAACATTTTTAAATGCTATGAAAATTGGAATTTCAAATTACTTTATATTTTATCAGGATAATTATCCCAAACAAATACTGTACATTGCATGGAATGGCTTTTTTGTAATTGTTGTAAAGTACTGGATACTGCTCCACAATCAGTACTGATTCCATTGAAATTCTGTGACACCACATCCACTAAATGCAATACTGTATTATAAACCAAAATGAACTAAATAGGACACTGAAGGAAGAATGGGATAAACATAGAGGCTAAATTTTTTCTAAGCCAAACCTACTTCAATATGTAATTAGACAAAAATAAATATATATATATATTGTATTCAACTAAATATACTAGTTACGTTATTTTATTTTAAGTTTTACTTGTTTTATATGGCAAAAAATAAACATAAGAGCTGATTTTTGTGCATTATTAATCTAAGGGCATGCATAATTTATTTGCAATATGTTTTACGTTTCTTTTTTCTTTAATCATTGTCATTTTAGCATTAAAAAATGCTATTAGCATTAATTAGCATTAAAAAATGCTAATAAAAAATAAAATGTCACGGGAGGGTACTTTCTAGTTGTTTCATGTTAAGATTTATATTAAGATAAAACCAAAATGTTTTTAAAAATCCCATAATAAATCGACAATTATTCAAAGAATTTGTCAGTGCGATTTATCTAAATGGTTTTCAGATAATTCGATATTCCTGTGGACTATTAAGGTATACTGTATTATATTAAATTTCATCGGACAAAGTCGATATTTCAGCTTATTTTATAATAAGACTAATTTAACTCTATTTAATGAAGACCTCATTGAGCTGATCAAAATTACTTTTAAAATTGGAGAGAAATATGAATGTTGCCAATCGCATATGAATATATCAATGTTTCAAAACTGATGATCCAAAAATAAGTTCTGGGATTTCAGGTTTGGAACAGGAGTAAAGTACATACAAAATTTAATTAAGTTTACGGAAATAAGAAAAAATATTTACAAACATATATAAAAAAAAGACGACCAATCATTACTGGTTTATCACTATAACTTGATAGAATTGATAAATTATCAGAGTAGTATACCTACATTCGGATATGACCAGTTAGTGCTACAGTAAGGTCTGAAGCACATCAGTGCCCATCAACCTTTTGAATTTGACAACCATGACGTTTGATTTCACCCGGATCATTAGTACGTGAACCAAAATTATGACACAAAAATATTGTAACCGATAACTCTGTAACAGCTTATATATACATATAATAATTTCATGCAATGCAAAATAATCAACAATTCAAGAAAGTGCGCAAATTTCACCAAGCAACTGAATGGACACGGTTGCTCTAAGCACTAGAACGATCTCAAACGAACTAGTCATATGAACGAACTGAAAATATTACAATTGAAACCAAGCCGCTCACCCAAGTCGATGAACTTCACAATAAACTTTCTTAGAGTATCCTACAGACAGACATAAAAACTATAACAAACAGCATGACAACTTTATAAATCGATTGGTGGCAATGAACTTCTTCCACAACCAATACTCACACGACAAACATAACATTAGAACTGGGAGGAGACTTTCTGCGCTAGAATCGAAGCTGAGCTATACGCCTCAGTGTTTATTCGATAAGCCTGCCCTCTTCTGGCAATAGAACGCAATAAGTAATATTTTGTCTTAACAAGCATATTTTTAAAGTTTAGAGATGGAAGACATTTTCAGATAATAAGATAAAAATCGAATATATATTTTTTTAAAATGAGCGTCAAGATGAAGAAAATCTGAAGATCTTCACCATCTGCCTCTGACTAAGATATAAACTGCGTCAATTGTATAAGTTCTATATCCTTCATGGCAACTTACGTAGTCACTGTCGGTCACTCGTTTCGAGAGGTCTGTGTTCGATGATTACCAACCACTGCAGAAATTTGTAATCTTCTTAAATTACATTTTACAGACTTTCATATTTCAATCGCAGTATTATTCCTGGTTTTTCAATTCACAAAAATACTAATTGGTCAGTTAAAACATACACACTTGACACTTCTACGGATAAAAAAAAATTTGCGGTTATAAGCGAAGAGCTTGGAAGCCGTTAAAATATTACTTTTTGAAATTTAAATTTCTTTAAATTGTATACTACGAATTTGCGACCAGGAAAAGCTTACTATGGGATAAAAATTCCTAGTGTGCGGGAGAAATATTGTAAGCCGGCTTGCATCGGTTTTCTATGGAACTAGTTGGTAAGATGATGAAGCTTATTATATGATGGCGACCCATCCTATAAAACAGCACTGAATTGGTAAATAAAAAGTGGGGAATGCAAGGTTTGTTTGTTTTAAATTTCTGTGTTTAATAGTCTGATTATTAAAGTAAGTTTATGAATCCATTTACGAGAATATTTTTAAATTTTTCACTGTATTGTATTAGTTTCTTGAGGAAAAGTTAAATTTTCTAGAAAAGTTGCGTGAAAAATAAACTAAGTGAATACGGTCCCCAAGGCAACAATATTTATATGCATATATCAGCAAAATGCATAAACTAAAGCTTAGTATCCACGGTCACATCTAGCACCGACGGCAGTTTATGCTGCTTTACACATTAGGTAAACACGCTACAGCTTAGGGCCTCACATTACAAGGGCCCTCCCTCCGTCCTAAAAAATCCTTTTTTTTAATATTGTCACAGGTAGGAGAGAGAGAGAGAGAGAGAGAGAGAGAGAGAGAGAGAGAGAGAGAGAGAGAGAGAGAGAGAGAGAGAGAGAGAGAGAAGGGCCTCATGCATGTTATAGCTTAGGGCCATAAGTTTAAATCCGGTCCTTCTGAAATGCCTGAGTACATTTATCCTTAATCCTGTTGCTATTTAATAAGATCCTTTATAATTTTTTTTCTTCCTATGTGGTAAGCCCGCCACCTAAAATTCGTTGTTTCCCAATCCAGTCACCCTTTCCTTCTGTATCAAACTTATTAAAATTCATTGAGAAATCTCTTTTGAGAACAGTAGCCACCCAAATAATGCCACAACAGCTACAAACTAAAAAAAAACCAAACTATTATATTTAGGCCACCCGAATAATTACATTCATCTGCCGTGCTGCTGTATCTTATGTCTGCTAATTGCGTGTGTTCTATGGTCGATTTGTCTGTTTGCTGGACGAAAAACCCCAGTTTCTGAGGAAAAAAACCTTGCTATCTACGCCTAAGACTGACTAACTCAGCCACGGAGTGAAAAACCCACAACAGCTACAGCAGATTCACTATGTTATTCAATCAAGATAGACAAAACCAAATCTCGTTACCAGCAACACCATGATCCTTGATGATTTTCAGCACCGCTGTGAAGTCATAGTTGCGATTGACGACTTCCGCAATGCATTTGATGCCGTATCGATTTACGTATTGGCAAGTCTACTACTTGAGTGGAGACGAGCTATGGTTTATTCAGACAATGCTTGACAACAAGACTATTATTGTTCAGGAAGGTAATAATAATAGTCCAGTTTCCAAGCGTTGTCTGAATAGGACTATTATTGTTCAGAATGGTAATCAGGGGTACTTTTTTATTATTTATTGGCATAGCCAAACTACGGCAACTCCGCATTTAGTATGTGTAGATACCGTACAGATAAAGGCCAATCAATGTAGTGGTGTATATATCCAGTGCCTCCTTCCTTGCTATTCAAACACGGGTTGACACCGATCTCAAAGCAGACAGAAAGAGCATTTGGGATGAACTTGTTTCCATCTAGCAGACTCATTGGTCAACTGGGGATGAGGGTCGTATTACCAGGACCTTCCCTCCCTTGGTTTCTTCCATTGATAAGAAGTGCCTTCAGTTGTTTACACCAAACCTAGAGACATCATATCTCTTAACTGGTCCATCAAGAAAAAGCTGCATGAATTGGGTCTTTCTGAAACTGATCAATGTTTCTGTGAAGAAACTGAAGACTGGGAATGCTTAATCTTTTCTTGTGCCATTTATCTTGACCTCCGGAAACGACTATTCACAGATCTTAAGCTGACTACTATGCAACCTGTTAGTGGACTAATCAATTCGAAACATGCTTTCACAGCTTTTTCCACATTTGCTACTTCTCTCTTCAAGTGAAGACGCCTTATCCTGTCATCAATTCCTCCACAAACCATTGAACCACCAGCTCTCAGAGTCACCTATAATGTTTCAGCCTGCTTCTCTAAGTTATTATTCGATATGTTCCCATTCTCTTCTCTTCTTGTTGACGTAGATACATCCTCCTCATCCAGGTGGAATTTAAGTGCAACCTTGGCACAATACAATCTCGAGCCGTCTCTTCCGAGTAGGATCTACTGACGATGAACATTCCGTCGTGGGATTTATATGCTGTCATGCTAAACCCTTCTGGGATCAGGATTGATATCTGCCATGTGGCCTTCAAATGGCACTCCCATGGGAGCATCTGTCACCCATGACTTTCTCCCCTGGGGCCAAGTCGTTTCCTCACTCCTCCCTGTTTCCATCTGTAGCAAGCCCCGTTCGCCATGGTCTGCTCTTATTTAACTACCTTCTGACCCACCTTTCTTCACTGTTTCCTTGCTCACTCCTTCCAAACTTTTTTTGGCCTCTGTCAGGAAGCTCAGGCAACCCTAGCAGAGGCCAGCCAGAGTATAATGGCAGTCTGCCCCACCTCCCAGAAGTGGTGGCAGGCAATGCAATGTTTTGTGGAAAGCCAAGTAGCTTTCTACAAAACACTTAGCCATTATGTATATGTATCGTAGTGTGGTGTCGAGTTCTTTACTGGGCTTTTTTTCACTCCGTGGCTGAGTTAGTCGGTCTCAGGCATAGATAGCAGGGTTTTTTTCTCTAGAAAACAGGCAAATCAACCAGAGAACACACGCAATTTACAAACAAAATAAATATGAATAGATGTAATCATTTACCGGGGATCCTAATATCATAATTTGGGTTTTTTTTTGTTTTTTTTTTTGGTGTTGGATTATGTTGTTCGGGTTGCATGACTGACCATTTCACTATAGGACTAATAGGATAGTATCTGTGAGGGCAAACTATCTTAGATATGAAACAGAAATATATCGAGGGTGTCCACAGGGATCTGTATTAGGTCCCCTGTGTTGGAATATAGTATTGGATTAATGGCTCTCTCAGAGTCATGAACATTGTCATACAGGGACATGCTGATGACTTCACTATATGTGTTTCCCGTTCTTCAAGATTGATCTTGGAGACTAGAATTAAACAAATTTTTGATAATTTAAATATATGGACTTCAACAAATAAATTGAAAATTTCTATTCTGAAGACTAAAATAAAAGATGTTGGCTGCTCCCTAGTGGCAAAGAGGTCAACACACATTTACACTTACACAAACATACACAAATCACATGTCAAAGACGTTTTACAGAGTGCGTATATCAGCACAAAGTCAATAGGTTGAGATAGCTGTTTTATCTAGGAGCCACCACAGACAGGGAATACACACAGTGTGTGTGTATATTCCCTGTCTGTGGTGGTGAAGTGGCCAGTGTGTGACACACTGGCCACTTCGCCTAGTCAACTAGTTACAGACTAGTTATTACCATCCTTGGTATGCAGAGCCAGGCCAGGGATCTACTATCTAGCATCCATAGTTTCAACTCTTCAGCCACATACAATATATATGTACACTTCAGTAATGTAAAGTGTTGAAAAGCATAAATAAGAAGCAGTAGTGTAGCTACTCTTTTCGGGCCCGGAGGCAAAGAACATGTTCGGGTCCCTACTTATTATTATTATTATTATTATTATTATTATTATTATTATTATTATTATTATTATTATTAGCAATATGGTACAAGGAAGCCTGAGGCTTATGCTGCACCAGCCAAAAAAAAAAAAAAAAAAATTCCCGAGTTACCCCCTGTGTGTGTGTGTGTGTGTGTGTGTGTGTGTGTGTGTGTGTGTGTGTGTGTGTGTGTGTGTGTGTGTGTGTGTGTGTGTGTGTGTGTGTGTGTGTGTGTGTGTGTGTGTGTGTGTGTGTGTGTGTGTGTGTGTGTGTGAGAGAGAGAGAGAGAGAGAGAGAGAGAGAGAGAGAGAGAGAAAGAGAAAGGCATCACCAAAAAAGAGAAGAATGATGATATCCAGCTCAGGACCCTGGGTTTGCCAAGCCCATACTCACCAGATGTGAGCCCCCGGGGTTATTATAATGAAAATTGAAAAAAGAGGAGACAGCCAAAGACGCAGGGCCTCTAAAGGGCCCGGAAGCAATTGCCTTGCCTGCCTACATGGTAGCTACGCCACTGAGAAAAGCATGCAAGCTAGAACAGGAAAGAAATAGAATAAAGAATAAAGTAGAAGAGAAGAAACGGAAGAAATTAAAGGCATTAAAGCAATTTTATTTTAAAATCACAATGTCATTGAAAATCAGTTTAAGTTCCATTTTGTCAAATTTCTACCAATCACAACAAAAATAATCCAGCAAATCCTTTGCTCACATTTCCTCACACAGACAAAAGAAAGCAGTCCAGAATATTACTAACTGGTATCGATCCACCAATCAGCTGTAACCTCTCCATAATCACAAAATACCATCACTCACCTCCATATGTGAGTATGGGCTTGGCACACCCAGGGTCCTTAGCAGGATATCATCATTCTTCTCTTTCTTGGTGATTCCCTTCTACTTTTCTCTCTCTCTCTCTCTCTCTCTCTCTCTCTCTCTCTCTCTCTCTCTCTCTCTCTCTCTCTCTCTCTCTCTCTCTCTCTCTCTCTCTCTCTCCGGGTAACTGGGGAATAAGCCTCAGGCTTCCTTGCACCATATAGCTAATAAATAATAATAATAATAATATCCAGAACTCCACATATTTTCCGTCTACATGGTGGCCTAATCTTCCACAGCAGCCCTATATACTTCTTTCATATCAAACCGCTTGTAGAACAGACCCAACAGAGTCTATAAGTTGCATCAAACTTATTAAAGCTGTTTGGGAAATTTCATCTGAGAATGTTAACCATCTAAATAATGCCACAACAGGTTCACTATGTTATTCAATCATGATCGACCAAAGCAAGTCTCATTACCACCATTACCATGATCCTTGAGCCCTTTGAACATGGCTCTGAAGTCATAGTTAAGTATGCCGACTTTCACACTCCATTTCATGCCGTATCCATTCACGTATTATCAAGTCTACTACTTCTCCTGTATTGTCACTTATTGACCAGTCCACAACTGGATCCAGTTGTGGACTGGTCAATAATCCAGTTCGAGTCCCATCGACGGGACTTGAACTCAGTTCTTTTCCGGCCAGTTTGGAGAAGGACGGCAATCCTACCAACTGTAATACCCACGAAGCATGTTATGTAGCATCTGCTTAAAAAACATGTGATTCATAACCCACATCGTCCTCATTAATCTATTTATTCTAAAAAGGTTGTCCAGTCTCTCTTTAATTTAGAAAATTACTCACCTTCAAAAGACTAAGCACTAGTTTATTCTAACGGCCAAATACTCCTTGGAAAAAGCCACTTTTCTCAAATTATTATACGATCATCCATTTCGAATTTCAATTTTTACTCACTTGTGTAACTCATCCGAAAAAGAGTAAAGATGGATGCCCTCACGCTTTAGTTTATTTTTTCTCCCTCGACCAAGTTACCAAACAGGTATCTAGTTTCCAAATATCAGATCTCTTGTACCCAAACTACACTTGTTGTTCTTCTGTATACTTTTTTTTTTTTTTTAGAAAATCCCTGTTTCCTCCGAATACGAGGTTTCCAAATCCAGACTTTCGGAATCAGCAACTTATAGCTTTTGTTCGGAATGATCAGGACCGGAAAAAAAAAAAAAAAAAATCGTAAACCCCAGCCCCCAATTGTCCAACAAAAATTCTGTATACTGTATTTATTTCACGTTTGTGTGTAAGGAAGAAAATGAAAATTACATTTTATTACATATACTAAAAATGCATACACTTAAATTATTATTGATTAAATGATTTCAAAATGAACATTGTATAAGTATTATAATATATGTATTACTAACAATAAAAAAATATAATACAATAAAATTAACAAAACACAAAATTTTACAAAAATTACACTTTCCTGGTTTTTTGCAGAAGCAACATTCTTATTATTTTATCTATTCAATTTCATTTTTGTGCGCGCCAGATCTAGACGTCCGCAGCAGCTGCTGCTAACGTCTAGGTCTGTCACGTCCCTATCATGCTCGGTGCCCGCGTGCACCTTGGACCTGCCCTGAGAATGATAACACGCTGACAGAAAGTGGACCGAATCAAAATTTCGAAGTACTTTTTTCTGCTTCATTACCTATATGTACTACTTAACTAAACTTTAAAATGTCTTAAAATGAATATATAAAATTTGGACTTGGATATATGAGCGTACAGTTTATACGTAATTGACATAGGAACACACAGTACATACGCAATTGATATAGGACTGGACTCGAACTCAAGTCTTTTCCAACAGAGTGTGGGGAAGGACGGCGATCCTACCTATTTCGCTTATCAAACATTTATTACAGTGTTTGTTCATCAATATGAATTGATGCCCTACTTCACTTATGTGGAGTCCTTCTTGATTGTCCCCTATGGTTTCTCCACTTGTTACTCATTTAGAGACATCTGGGTTCGATTCCCATCTATGACTGGACTAAATTCTAAAGTCCTTTTCAGTCAATGTAGTCATCCGACCACAGGTAGGATCGCAGAGGGTGTTGCATACCCCCAGTGGGTTATTCCTAGTTTTTTTTTTACGTAACGAATAATGTGTAAGTAACCGATGCGATAAAGCCCTCCAACAACACTTATGTAGATTAGAAATTTTCTACACTGGATGTAGTTAAAGGTAGGAAATTTCGAATTCAGTTAAATATTAATAATAACAATCTAAACAGTTGAATAACAAGGTAAAGCATACTCACAATCTTTCTTGCTGTCAAACGAGCAAAGCATTTCACAAATCACGTAATGTATTTTTTTTTTAAGTTTTTGAACATCCCCTCTCTACTTGTAAGATGTTATGACGTGGGGTCACCCGAGAACAGCCTCTTCCATCGAGGAATGAATAGGCAACATGGCGGATGAGCAAATAAGAAATATTCTCGGTTCGCACATAGAAGTCCTTGGTTTTTGCTTGCTATTTTATTTTATATTAATTATTATTATTATTTATTTTATTATTATTTTTTTTTTCATATCGCAGAGGCTGTCCGTGTACCATAGTGAAATATTGGATATTATTTTTTTCCATGATTACAGGAATGAATTACAGCAGTGTTTCCCAACCTTTTTCGAGTCGCGATCCTCTTTTATAACAGCGAAATAAACTGCGACCCACACCACATTTGCAAAAAAAAGGCATTTTTAATAGGGTACAGAAAACACATTAAAAATAGATTTTTCAGAATATAATTCTAACCTAATATTTAATGCGATGGTTGTTTTGCATCTGGGCAACCAGCTTCAAAATTCGCGGCTGAGTGTTTGTTAAAGCCAACCTCATGTCATCCTCAACATTCAGTCTGTTTCTTGCCTTTGTTTTGATATGAAGAAGCGTTGAAAATCCACTACCGCAGAGATATTTAGAGGCAAATGAAAGTAAAACTCGAAAGGCAAGCATGGTGACATTTGGATATGACTGATACATAGCACACCAGAACTGAGTCAGCAATTTTTCATAAAACAAATTACGTGCCGAGAAATCGTTCCGCAGATCCAAGAATTCATTCTGTACTTCATCGGGAATGCTGGCTACATTCAGAGAAGCAGAAAATGGGTTTCGTACCAGTGCAGCTTCTTCTTCTGTAAACTCAGGGAAGTACCGCTGAAATTCCTTTTCAAGGGATTCAAGGTGCCCAGTAATCTCCTCCTTCAGATTCTCATCCAGTTCACCTTCAGATTTCTCTACCACACTGCAGAGTTTTTCAAACATGCCAATGTTTCCAAGCTTTACTTTCCGACGCCAGTTTTGCATTTGGATACAAATGCCTGAAGATTGTCTTGAAATTGGAAAATGTGTGTTTCCTTTCCCTGAAGTTTCAGGTTCAGCTTATTTAGCTGGTCTAAAATGCCTGCTAAGTAAGCAACTCTTTTCTTCAAAGCTTCATCATTAAAGTAAGCCACAAGGTCGTGTTTCCCTTGCACTTACAGGAACAACTTGATTTCATCTTTCAACTCAAAGACAAAATTGTCATTTCCTTTCGACAACCAGCATACAGCAGTGTAGAAAAGAAGAACCTCGTGATCAGAATTCATGTCTTTACAGAGTTCTTTAAACAGACGGGTGTTGAGGGCTCCAGATTTGATGTAATTCACAATTTTGATCAGAGAATCAAGTACCTGGAAGAGTCTTACTGGCAAGAGCATATCGGTGAATCATGCAGTGAATGCCCTTTGCTTGGGGAGCAAGTTCTTTCACTTTTGTCGGAAAGCCCAACTTGGACCCTAGCATAGCTGCTGCTCCATCTGTACAAGCCCCACAGACGTTTTTCCACTGTAGTCCTCCAGTTTCAAAAAAGGTATTAATCTTCTCCATAATATCTTCACCTTTTGTAGTAGTTTCAAGTGCACTACAAAACAGGAACTCTTCTTTGATGTCATCTGAATGAATATATTTCACGAAGACAAGCAACTGAGAACATGAACTTACGTCCGTTGATTCATCAACTTGAAAAGAAAACAAGGGAGAAACTGATTTCATTCAAAACCTACGGACATATTAATTATTGTATGTAACTTTCATTGATGTATTACATAAATGAGAGTTACATAAGCTCAATTTTTCCTACGTTCTATTAATATTTTAGAAATAAACAAGGAGTTACCTTTTATTCAGTCAGTAAGATTTCTTCTTTACCAATTCTACTTATGCAAATAAATTACGAAATGATACATTAAAACCAGATTATATAATTAAAAATAATTTAAAACTCATAATGTGTTCCTCACTATTGATTCACGGGAAGTCCAATACTCTAGGATCACAGTGGTGAACCCCAACCCGACCCCACATATATCAAAACCTTTAGAGAAGGAAGACATTTTGTCATAAACGCGAATTTGAAATACGAAATAAATACTATTAAAATGAGATAAGTACCACAGAAGAATGAATTTAAAATGCACTAAAAATTCATATCCTATGTATGTATGTATGTGTTTTATGTAAGGGTGGCTCCTAGAACAAAGTTCATCTCCGCCTCGTTCCACTACTTAATTTTTACAGACTCTGTTAAGGTTAGGCCAAATGTGTGTGTAATGGAAAAAAATAAATAAATAAATAGAGGAGGAGAAAGGGGAAAAAATAGAGGGGGGGGGAAGATTTTTCATCCTAACTCAGGAGAAAGTGATAGGATAGAAAAAAATTTTATTAGTGAGCTTATGTGTGTGTTCTGTAATGTAATGTTGTGTTTTGGCCTTTTGGCTACCTGGAAGTGCAATCACCAGGACAGCTGCTTTCAGGTACTCGTCCCTAGCCACAGGAAAGCAAGGCCTCCTCTACAACTAGCTCGCCCCCCCCGAGGGAAGAATTCCCCAGGGAGGAATTACTTACTGGATAAAAGGGGGTAGGATGAGAGAGGAGGGGAACTCTCAGCCCAGAGGGGTCCCGCACCAGGGTGTAGTGTGAGGGTAAAAAAAAGAGAGAGAGAGAGAGAAAAAGAATGAGAATGTGGCTGTCCAGAACTAGGGAGCCCCAGTTCGTGGCAGAGTGCAAAAAAAAAATAAAAGTGTTTACTATGGCAAGAGGGCTATAACAGTGATATATTCTGCTGCGACTACTTCTGCTTCAGGGATTGGTGTCTTTTTGGTTACTGATATTCGCTACGAGGTAGAGCGTTTTTCTTTTCGTGAAGCAAACATCTTTAGCAAACGTCTGGAATGCTTTAAGGGTTTGTGGAGCTAGAAGTAGTTGTCCAAGTGTGTCTGGGGTCAGATTGGGAAACTCTCTAAATAGCCGTTCTCTATGATCACAATATTCTGGGCATGTGAAGATTATATGCTGCCAGTCCTCGCGACCCCCGCAGAAACGTTGATCCGTGTTAAGTAAACCAAGTTGATGAAGTTTTGCGTTTATTGATCCGTGTCCTGTAACTGAAAATGAGGCTTCAAGGGATAGTGAAAAACCAAGAGTTCACTGTTCTGGTTGTTGCGAATTTCACATCAGGGAGGAACCTTCGCGTCACAACTCCTGTCGTTGACGCATCCCATCGCACTTGCCACCTTTTGAGCTCTGCGTAGCCTCGCTGGCTTTCCCAAGAATTATCTTCGCCGTCTTCAACGTGCAGGATTTGATGACCGTTTCTCCAATCGTGTAAGGTTTTTTTTTTTTTTTTTTTTGTTTGTTTGGCAATTTCCAATGCGACTTCATCTGATGCTTGCACTGCTGCTGTGCTCTGTTGCTGAAAACTTCCTGTAGGATTAAGTATCTGACGTCTGAGACCAGTTTTATGGCGTCAAAAGAACTCCAAATCCTTTTTAGTATGTTCTGAATGCTTTGTCTCTAAGTGATGTTTCTGTTTTGAAGGTTTCATAGATTCAGCACTGAGAACGACATTGCACAAAACGCATTGTGGCTTCTCCATGCCATTGCTGATCAAAGTGGAAGCCAAATTTTAGATAGTCGTCTGAATATTTGCGTTTTTTCTCCACGGGTAGGGATTTAACACGGACTGATGCCGACCTAATGACGCTCTTTAGATTTTAGAAAGTGCAAGCAGTAGCTAACCTGTGTTCGACAGCGAGTGGCTGGTTTCTATCATGGTGCCAACTAAAGGTGGTTGACTATTGGCTAACTAAGTTCGCACCAGTCTGCATTAGACGGCCCATCGCGGACATTATTGAATTACATCATTGCAAACATGGCGGCGTCAGCAAAACATACGGGTGATCTTCAACTGCATTAAGAGTCTGTTATTCACACATCGAGACACCGATTAAAAATGAATTTTGATATTGAATTTTGCATCATAGTAAATATTTTTTTCAGTTTACTATTTGTAACATAGAATTTTATTCTAATGATAACATTTATCAAAAATCAGTGTTACAACCACTAGTAGTATAAGAATACCGCAGTGTAGCCATATGCCATATTGAAATAAATAAGTGTTGAAAACCTTCGTGGTGAAATTTCCTATAAAAATAATTGCAACTAAAAATAACCGACCCCCCAGAAAACACTCTGCTACTCCCTTGGGGTCGCGACACACACAGGTTCGGAACCCAGGAATTAGAGAAATTAGAAGAATGAATTCACTGATTAGGGGAATGAATGGACTATATGGCGATTGCGCTGAAATGTTCTCTGTTTGAGCATAAAAGTCGTTGTTTTATGCTTGTCTTTTCGTTATAAATCATGAATTATTACTATTTATTAATGCGCTTGAAACGTAATGCTGTGTGCGTGAATTAACTTGTTTGTTTTTAGTTTAATATACTTAGTTTACTAAATCATGTAGGGAAAAATAAATACCAAATTATTTTGTTAATAATTAATTAACTAATAATATATAAAAGTAATTGTTTTCACAGCATTGTACAAACCTCACAACGTAATATTCACTCAAATTTTTGTATTTGACTAATTTCCTCCTAGATTTTAATAGCAATTGAAAGATAATACAAAATTAATTTCTGCTGTTATTAATATAATAAACAAATAGTGATAATTCATGAATTATATATTTAGTAAGTGGATAACAAAAAAAAAAAAAAAAAAAAAAAGCTCATCAGCAAGACAACTTCACATGCGCGAACCAAGAACTAAGAACACATCTTTTCTGATAATTTGTGTGATAGTTATTAGAAAAAGGAATATTAATTGGCCGAATTTCTCTTGATTCGATAAAATTTGGGATAGCTCGACAAATCTTTCTAAAAATATATACAGTATATGAAAATACATCCACTGGACAGATGGACGGACATTGTGAAAACAATAGACGCTAAACGCATATTCAGTAGAGCTTAGATAATATGAAACTGAAGAGTCATGAAAATTACTTCAAATTATCCAATCAGCTCCCCCTCTCTCTCTCTCACCCTCCTTTTTACTAAGCATGCCAATTAGCCTAAACTATTCACATGAATCTTGCGAATATGATCCCTACTGGAAAATTTACAAAACGATGCTAATTTTTGTTGTAAGCCGTCGTCGTCTGTAAGCCTTGAAAATGGCATTTTTTTTATATTCATAAATTTTTCCCACCGCCTCGAGTATAATACGTTAAAAATATTATTATTATTAGTAGTAGTAATATTAGCCATATGGTGCAAGGAAGCCTGAGGCTTATACTGCACCAGCCAAAAAAAAAAAAAAAAAAAAAAATTGCTGATTTACCCCGAGAGAGAGAGACAGAGAGAGAGAGAGAGAGAGAGAGAGAGAGAGAGAGAGAGAGAGAGAGAGAGAGAGAGAAGTAGAAGGGAATCACCAAGAAAGAAAAGAATGGTGATATCCAGCTCAAGACCCTGGGTGTGTCAAGTCTATGCTCACCAGATGTGAGCCCCTGGGGATTATATCTGTTTATATCGTAGAGTTACCAAACGAGTACTTCAAGTGCTTCGCGTTTGGTCTGAAACTGCGCCCAACCGACAAAAATTGGCCGATAATCCTTAGCCAATGTGAGACTATTTTATCTTTTCTTGTTGAGTTTACTTTATATTTTCCGAGCTTGTGGGAATATTTCAGCTTTGATTACTTTGCGATAAATGTGTAGTAATACATCAGTCAAAAATTATCAGTTAAAAACTTAACTTTCATTTTAAAAAACCGTAACAGTGGGGTCAGAACTGGCTCAAATAGGTGTGGCAACCTGCGCCACAGTTGGCCCAGGTTGTCATTCATATAAGTAACTCAAATACCCATTCATATAAGCTGAAAAAGGTTTTTCAGTTCAAAATTAAAAAATAAATTTTTTTGATAATTTTATTATTTATTTCATTCAGTTGTTTTATTAATATCTTAAAAATGTAATTTATTAATTTAACTTTAATAGACAAGATAACATAACCAGATAAACAAAAATTTAATAAATAATAAACAACTATTTAATTAATTTTTCGGCCTTAAAAACTGGAAATCTTGGATCATTTCATTCAAATCGAAATTTCATCCTTGGCGAAGGCATGTTCAATTGATAAGGCTGCCAATCCACTCAACCGAACTTGCGTCATCGTGGAACGGATGTAGGGTTTAATTAACTTCATCTTTGAAAAAGCCACCTTCAGCACTTTCCACTGTTTATTCACTGGCAAAGTTACAAGAATTCTGGTCGCCACAAAAAAGATTTGCTAATGACGCCGTCAAATCTGTTCTGTTCTGTAAGGTCTGCAAATTGCAGCTTCTAGAGACTAGGCACCTGCAAGACGATCTGATTGAGGTGTATAAGGCCTTGAATGGATTGAGCAGGCTCAATGCTGATGGGATCCTTCCTCTTGCTCAGATTACAAACCTGAGGGGGGGGGAGCATAGATTCAAACTGATGAAAGACAGTTGTAGAACAGATGTGCGGAAATTTGCCTTTAGCCAGCGGGTAGTTGATTGCTGGAACCAGGGGCTTTCCTAGGGTATGTGGCTCCCGGGTGCAGTGAATCGATTACACCCTCGGGATGGCCCGCCCCTGGCAGAAACAAACTTCCATCTGTTGTTGTGGAATTTGATCGCTTAAATAAATTCAAGGCAGAACTAGACAAACATTTGGAACGAATGGATCAGTGAAATAGGAAGGGGTTTATTTATTTATTTATTTTTATTTTATTTTATTTATTTTTTTTTTTTTGGCTGATTATGTATAAGCTTGCTTTCTTGCATCAGTATGCCTCTACTAATGATAATGCTAATGCTAAATCGAGCACATGAATTGCGATATTTTCAGTGAGAATAACTGCATTCGAAATGATTTTGAAAATATTTTAATTCTTCGATTAAATCGATAAGGAGATGACTTCCTGATCTTCATCTGTACGCAGCATTTTGCATCCACATTGTATATTCATATTGCAACTGATCGTTTTGCTTTCCGATTAACTCAAACCTATCTTTGGATGACTGGATTGCGTGGTTTAAAATGTTGGAAAAATGGATCCTAAAATTTTCCTTCTCTATCGTTCGAACTTCGTCTTGGTGTTCATTATCAGAGATTCTTTTTCGGCGGCGAATTCTTGTTTGCTCAAATTCACGTCCAATTTCCGGTTCAATTGCCAACTTCTTTGTATCGTCTAGAAAGCATTTAAATTTATAATGTATTCTTCAGTCTGTGCATGTAGCACAGTGGCATCGTCATCGTCCTTCGCACACCGCGTAGAAATGACCCGCGTTCGAATCCCGTCGATGATGCAAGGAACTTTAATGGACATTTTTCATTCCATGGCTGAGTTAGTCGGTCTCAGGCGTAGATAGCAAGGTTTTCCCCCCAGAAACTGGGGGTTTTCATCCAGCAAAACAGGGAACACACGCAATTCACGAACATAATATGCAATGGGCAGATGAATGTATATTCCGGGCGACCCTAGCATGACATTTTTAATCATTTGGTCTGCAATTTTTAAGGTTTTATTCGATTAACTCTGAAAGCAGGGAAACAGCTTGTGACATATTAGAATTGACCTTGGCGCCTCAGTAGCCAGGTGGGAAGGAGCAGCAGTGCATAGCACACGCTTCTTGATTAGACCGGGGTTCGAGCCCGTCACCACCAAATACGGAGGATGCGGAAAGGTCAGGAAATGACCACCGCATTTCCCCGGAGCAACATGGCCTTAGTTGCTAATGCTCCTAAAAACCAAATAACAAACAAACAAGAATTGACCTATTTGAAGGCTTTTACTATGATGTCTATTTGGATCAAAATGCTGTAAAAAACAATTAGGTGGCATATAAATTTAATAGTTTTTTCAAAGATCAAAATTCAGATCTCAATTTATTATATAGAATTCAGTTTTTAAAAGTGATTTTTTTCTGTTACTCTTTCGATTTTCGGCGTCTCCTAAATTTCAGCGCCCTGAACCAATGCCACTAGCTCCTTGAGTGTTGATAAAAATATTTTCAATACCTTCGATTGCTCATACGGAAAGTATTTTTGCTATTTTATTCATATTTTTTCACCTTTACTGTGTTTTTTCTATCATTCTTTTCCTCCACCTCTGTATAAATATATTACACATTGTATATATTTAGCTACCGAGAACTGTAGATCAGCTGGTCGACTAACTGTGTAGGATCGCCTTGGCACAGGTTGCTGACCACTAGTGTTAAGTACCCAAGTTTCAGAATTTCCAAGGCCTGACATCCATTTTTTTTTTAATCAATTATAATTTTCGACATTACTGTGATCTACTAAGGCAAATTATTTTGAATATTTGCTGTCTACCCTATATAGATCATGAAATGTAGCACACCGTGGTTAAATTGAGCGTCATATAACAGTACAAAAGCGACCTATTACCCTATACCTAGTAGCCAGCATTTATCACAGTGGAGGATTACAGTAGTTAAGATGTAGTAGCGTCCGGTTAAAAAGTGTCAGCACGCAAGCATAGAGGTCTGCGCTTCCTCTGTTCTAAGAAAAATGGGCGTTATTCGAACTAACTTACTAACAGTATTTTCCAAGGCTGTTCATCGTCAGCCAAAGGCACTCACGCACACGATGCAAAAAAAGAATTACCTCAAGGAAAATAAAAATGACAGAAAGAGAGCGAGAGAGAGAGAGAGAGAGAGAGAGAGAGAGAGAGAGAGAGACTCGCTATTCTACTGCATTTTAATGTTAAAATGTAGCCAGAAAGCTCATTCTAATGCTATCTAGATTTGAATCATTTGAGTGAATGGAATATGAATTTTGATACAGAAAGGTATGCAACTCAAGGTTAAAAGTTAAACGTGACATGGTGCACGAGATGAGCGAGTGTCTTGTTAAATGGATATGCTAAATAATTGTAGTGGTTTTGCAGGCACGTTCTCATAAGCAATGTGGAATATAAAGAAAATGTACGTGGTGGCTAAAACAATGCATTAACCCTACAAAAAAAAAATTTATATTTTTAATAAATTGTATTAGAGGAAAATTTTTCCTTTTTTAAGTGAGAAAACATAAAACACACGAAAACAATCAGAATTTTATGTTTCTTTGAATAATACGAACATTATTCATAAATTACTTTTGGGGGGCGAGCGTTGTATTTTATTCATTTACAACAAAATGGACAGTCAATTTTTCAAAATGCTTAATCTTCAAGATAACAGTGATTTTTTTTATCCAGTTTCTTATTTCGACATCAGAAATCAATCAGAAAAGAAGTATCGACATACGCGTGTGATATCAATTACATTTAATCTGTAAGCAAGTTAAACTGAGTCACCTTGCGTGCAAACTTATGTTCACTTCCAATCAGCGGTTTAAATACATGTATACATTTTTTATGAAATGCGGCTTGATAACAAGAAAATACTTCATACTATAATGTTTCATTGAGAACGAAAGTGCTGAAAAATTTATAAACACGCTCTACCTTAGACATTATCATTTATATTATTTATTAAACTTGGCCTTTAAAAGATGTATAATGGCTAAGGCTAAGGTAATAAATCTTTTCAACCTGTATAGAAGAATTATCTACACTTCCAGAGAGGTAAACAAAGAGGTGAATGAGTTAAATAAAAAGTTAGTTAATATACGCAGTGCATTAACTAACTTCTATATATATATATATATATATATAGTATTATTGCGTAACTTTTATATTACATTATATAATTAGTGGCAGTAGTGGGTTGATATGCTAAATAAGCAGCGCCTGTGCCGCCATCTATTCTTTTCTTTCTATTATATAAGCTGGTTAAGCTCACATTATGTCAGTGGTGTGGCTCTGATCTAGAGTGCTGTTTGTTCTATAGATTATTTCCCGCTGCATAAGGACCACCGCCATGCAAATCCTCTGCATTGGTTGATCTATCGGAGAATGGTAGGGTGGTTTGGTTCTTCGATATTTCCGCCTTTGCGATGATTTGTATGACGATTGAAATGCAGCGATTCCATGACCATTATTGGCCTCGTGGTCCTCTGTCGATATGGGGCATGATGGTCAGTCTATCATTTGGATATTTTAATTTTTTGTAGTTTCTTTAACCCCCTTTTTGGTGATATTTCACGTCTTTTGGAACTGGTACCTTCTGGGGAGGAACCGCTAAATTATTTATAATTGGCACTATTTTAAAATTACATCGTTTTTATTAATTGGGTTTAATGACTAAATTATGCAGGGGATTATCGACTACTTTTTTGTCTTATTACCCTTACTTTCCCTTCCCTGTTTGTTTATTTTATATTATTTTACGTTTTGTTTCGCTCTACCTTTTTGCCGTACTACTGGCTGATGTTTTTATTTTATTTAAAATATCAGATTTATTTTAATTATCAGATATAATTAGGCTTCATGTGGAGGATTTGCATTTGCTGCCTCTAATGATAGCTTTATATTTATTTATTTATTTTTATTACCTTTGCCTAACTTTTATATTACATTATATATATAGTAGAAATCGTTTAACATAAAACCATGAGGACAGAAATATTTTTTCGTGTTTAAAGAAGTAAACAAAAACAAAACTCACCAATGGTTTTGATATCATAATAATCAGAGTTAAGATAAAAAGTTTAAACAAGTTAACATTTTATGCACTATATAACACTAAGGGGCATTTTACAAACACGTTTTATTAACGCTTAACACGTTCATTGACTTCATCAGATTTAAAAAAAACACATACAATATGTAAAAATTTTTTAAAAAATGTTAATTATTTTTTGTAAAAAAACCTGATATCTTTTTTTGCACAGTGTATTTATCATCTTATTATCTACAAATTGTTCAATATCGTCCATCATTTGGTTCATTTCACCACTCGAACGTACATCTAAATATCTGGATACTTTTTATCAATTTTCGCATTTCTGATGTAGTAGTAAACAGGAACTAACAAATCTGTCATTGTCTACATTATCATCACTATCTTCACCCACGGGATCCACTTCCATAGGCCATACGACGTCCAAAATATCACTATCTGTTAAAATCGGAGCTGTACACAAATTAGTATCATCAACTGCGACAAATTCATCCAAAGATACCGAACTTTCTAAAAGAGTGAAACACGCCCAATCATTTCACTGAATGTCGGCTCAGCTTCTTGATTGTCTTGAGACTCTTGAGTAGGTATTAAATCCGTCATTTTGGAAAATCCCTCATGATGAAAATAATTTTCGATAGTCTTTGGTGTTACAAGGTTCCAAACAGTGCGCAACATAAGCAATGCATCCAATAAGTTGACAGAGAAATCTTCTTTTGCTTCAATTGCGGCCAAATATTTTCTTAGCAATTGTTTTCGGTAATAAAATTTTAAATTCTGTATTATGCCTTGATCACAAATCTGTAAAATGCTCGTAGTGTTTGGAGGCAAAAATATAAGCTTTTAATCTCACTTCAGAGTGAACTGGACAATTATCAACAATCAAGGCAACATTTCGCTTTTCGCGTAAAAAACGCTTATCTAAATTCAAAAGCCAATCAGTAAATGTTGTCGTGGTCATCCACGCCTTCTTGTTTGCCGTGCACTCAACCGGTATTTTTTTTTTTTTTTTACATTTTTAAAACAGCGCGGATTCATGCTCTTCCCGATACCAAATAAGGGCAGCTTTTCAGATTCGCCCGAATTGCAAGCCACAATTACCGTTATCCTCTCTTTACCAAAAGTTTTTGCCGCCAGAACACTGCTGTCCCACGATAAAGTTTTATCGGGTAAGCAGCGATAGAACAACCCCGTTTCGTCGGCGTTAAAGTCATCTCTCGCGCTATAATCTTCAAGCACTGTGGGCAATGTAAACTCACATTTTTAAAAAGATGCCATTTCTTTTCTTGAAACGTTCCAACCAGCCTGGATTCAGTGAATTCAATCCTCTTTGAATTGCAAACATATCCGCATTTTCCATTAATAGAGGTACTAATATTGGAGCATTTTGAGACCTAGCTTGTTTGAACCAAAAGAAGAATAAATTAGTCAAAAATACTTTTCGTAATTACTCGAAGACGACAAATGAAGGGCAAGACAAACACTGACAAGGACAATATTGAGTATACTAAGTTATGTAAAGCCATTAGAAAGAGACTCAGGGAGAACATAAGGAGATTTAACACAAGAAAAGTAAAACAAGCATTAAAGCAAAACAAAGGACTTAAATGAGCAACCATGAGCAGTAATACAGAAAGACAAATGATACTGAATCTGAATAACAGTCAGTGATGGTGTACTTATAAATAGCAGAGAGGGCATAATTCAAATAGCAGAAGACTACTATAAAGTATTATATGTGGTGCAAAGGAATGATGCCAACAGTGGGGAAGACGGATCACAAATTAGCAACACGTATGACATACCCGAGATCCTTCCTGAACATGCATTGAAGAGAATGAAGAACAAAAAAGCCCCAGGCGAAGATGAAATTGCTGTACAGTTGTTGAAATTGGGAGGAAGAAACACGACACAGAAACCGGCAAGACTCTTCACAAAATACATTAAGATATGCATGACGCCTAAGAAGCGGAATAATGCAATGATAATTTTGCTGCTTAAGAAAAGAGATAAATGAGAAATTGGAAATAATAGACCAATTAGCTTGTTGTCCCACATCTACATGTTGTTCACAAGGGTCATTACTAACAGATTAGAAAGAATACTTGACGAGAATCAACCGAAAGAGCAAGCTGGCTTTAGGATAGGATTCTCAACTATGGATCGCCTTCACGTAATATCACAGCTAATGGAGAAAGCAAATGAATATAAAACCCTATGCCTGGCATTTGTGGATTATAAAAAGGCATTTGACTCCATACAGCACGAGGCAATGTTTCTGGCACGAGAAAGACAAGGCATGGACATCCCATACATTATGATTTTGAAGAAAATATATGAGAACGCTACCTCCTTTATTAAACTAGACAGAGACAGTAGCAAATTTAAAATTGAAAAGGGATTTCGACAAGGGGACACAATATCTCCGAAGTTGTTTCCTGCTGCCCTTGAGGAAGCTTTAAAAAGATTGGACTGGTCGCAGAAAGGAGTCAGTGTGAATGGAGAATACCTAAACCATTTACGATTTACAGATGACATTGTGATCATAAGCCACGATCCCGTGGTTTATGATCACAATGTCCTGTGCATAACTGATTAAGATTTTCCTCCATAGAGCAAAATCTTAATCAGTTATGCAGAGTTAAGGATTTCGGACAAAAGATAAATGTGGCTGAAACAAAAGTAATGATGAAGAAGTATGTCACAGAAAGGGATATAATCATTGGAGGATCAGAAATTGAAAAGGTGGATTCATGTACTTATCTGGGACAAGTCATTAGCTGTAATAATAATAAATGGCTCGACGTCAAGAGAAGAATAAATTTTGGATGGATAGCATTCAGGAAATATATAGTCACATACTGAGGAGCAATATCCCAATTTGTCTGAAACGTAAAAGAATGAACCAATGTATACTTCCCACCATGACTTGTGGAAGTAAAACTTGGGCACTCACCAAAAGAATGGAAGAGAAGCTGAGAACTACACAGCGAAGAATGGAACGAATTATATTAGGAATCAGACTGCTAGATAAGAAGAGAAACGCATGGATTAGGCAGGCAGCAAACTCAAGTAAAGGACATTCTTATCAAAACTCAAGAATTAAATGTCTTGGGCAGGACACAGTTCGAACACATGATGACAGATAGGCTAAGAAAATAACAGAATAGTACCCAAGAGGAGCTAGAAGAAAACCTGGAAGATAAAGACGAAGATGGACAGATGAAATTCGACAGTTTATGGGTAGTAAATGGATGGCCATTGCAAAAAACAGAAGGAACTGGAAAGTTGCTGGAGAGACCTTCATCCTGCAGTGGATTGAAAATGGCTGATGATGATGATGACCGCATCACAAAGCATACTTCGCGGTTTGTAGGGAGGACCCCCCCCCCAGTGCTGCTAGACAAGAAACACTATGCGCTATAAACTATATACATCGATGCCTCGTGGCCATAGTTACTTTGGCGAAAATTCCAGTACAACCAATCAACCTTATTAGAATTTTAGGTTTCTTGCACATTGTAATAGAAATCATCCAAGATAAAAATATAATATGAAATATAAAACATAAAATCTTTATGACTCTAATATGAGTAAAACAACTATTACGAATAATTAAAAAAAAAAACTTTCAGGCAAACACACCCCATATGTCCACATGCTAAGACAAAAGAATATTAATTAGTGGTGAAGGCAGTGTTCCTCCGCCCCCGTGTAGCAGAGCGGTCATCATTTTAATGGAGCTTGCTGGAAGGAGACAATATAGTAAGCAAACCTTCCTATGAAATTAATTGATTAATGAACTGTCTAGACAATTATGTGTTGCGCACTCACCCTCCACGCATTAATCCTGTTTTGTAGTATTATCATCTATTGAAATAAAGTCAGAACCAAAAGAGCCTGAAAAAATGCTAAAATAAGGCCGAAAGTATTGATGGCCTACCCATGGCCTACTAAATTCCTACTTACGAAGACAGCCATCTGTTTCGCCACTGATAGTGATGCTTTCACACAGTATTAAACTTCTGCCTACACAATCGTATCTTTCTCTTTTACGATGTTATCTGGGTTATGATGTGTTACGAAGACTATATAATTAATATCTGGGTTATACAAGTATAACTCTATATAGCCTACTTTTGCCCGGAGAGGGCGGTACCTAGCCCTCTCCAGAGACTGCTGTTCTTCCGTACCATATTGGAAATACCTGGATTCAGTTTCAGTCAGAACAGTTTGAACTTTACTGGAATATTTTGAATAAAAAGTCATATTAAAAATTCGTGGTAATTTACTCTACATTACGAGATGCTTCATGCTTTTGTGACATGTACCTTGTACAGGGCGTCCTGAACGTTAATTCAACCCTAGTTTGCTTCTTCTTTTTTTTTTTTTTCCGAACCATCAGCACTACTTGCATGTAACAGTTACAACTCACCTAGGTGAGCAGTCGAATGTCTAGACTAAGGTAAGCATTAAAAATCCAATTCCAGCAGCATCAGCTACTCTGAACTCCTAACACATCAGGAGCGCAACCAGAAATTCATAATAATGGGAGATGTAGTGTGTATGTATATCTGACAAACTAATTTATTTATTAAGCATAAAAATCAACTTCGAATTTAACGTATAAAGCTAAGTCTTGTTTATTTTTTGATAATATCTCATAGTGGATAGTAATACAACTAAAAGTAGTACGTTTCTAATAATTTAAACTGATAATAGTAAAATACAGTATATGAATTTCTTGGGGAGAGTTGAAAATGCACCTTTGCTTCTTCCCTAGTTGCCCTATTGTAACACCGAGACAAAAAGGATTAATGTAAATTTAAAGCTTGAAATATGAATGATCAATAACAAGGTTCACCTTGTTCTTGATCATTCATATCCGGTATAGGGGTCTCTACGAAAACTCTAGTGACCAAAAAAATGGCAAGATTTGTCGCGCTTATATCTCGTAAATTATAAATGATAATCTAATGATTTAAATTTTGTTGGATAGAGGGTTTATGTCCGTATCTAAAATGGTGGGTAGTGGTGGTGTGCAGCGGTGGGGGAGGAGGGGGGGGGTAGCGCTTGCGCGTGAACACTGAAAATGGCGAATCCGCGCGGCTTTTGGTCAGTGTAACTTTGGATTGAGAAGAGATAGGACGTTGAAATTGGTGTCGATTTGTAGAGAATAACAGGATCTACAATATTATTTAGCAATAATAACCGATAAAATACAATTTGTAAAGTTATAAGCCGATAAGTGTGCTGAGTTGAAGAAAATTTTCATAATGTCGAAAAAATTGCAAAGGAAATATGAACAGAAATGTAAGAAACGTATATCATTGGAAAGAAAAATTCAAAAGTTCAACGTGAGTTCAACTTTAAGTACATTTCTACATTTCCCACTACTCTAGGCAACACTTGTATAGCTTTAACCTTTGTAAGAAACATCGATGTAAATACTATGCCATATGTATCTTACTTCTCCTATCATCGGCCTTTGATAAATAAAATTATACTTCACTTATAACCACCAAGACTTTATTCATTTACATCTTACCCTTCCTCTAATAACACAAAGACGGATTCACGCCTTAAACGATTGCGGTTGTGTCCCCGTACTCAACCCACCCCCCAAGCCGACCGGGCTAGCCGGGTGGGTAAAGTGCCTGCCTGGTAACCCAAAGGTCGCGGGTTCGCTTCCCGCCTCGGGCTTGGATCAAAGTACTGCAAAAACCTTGGGAGGTGCATTATGGCCACAGAAGCCTATGCGCCAACAACTACCAAAAAAAAAAAAAAAAATCAACCCACCCCAATTTTTAGTTTTTAGTAGTTGAATTGGCAAACATTGGTGCCCTCATGAGTAGCACAGTTGGTAGGATTGCTGCCCTGCTCACACCGGCTGGAAAAAGCCTGAGTTCGAATCCCCTAGGGGAGGAACGGAAGGAATTTTTATGGGTCTTTTTCACAACGTGGCTGAGTTAGTCGGTCTCAGGTGAAAGTAGCATGGTTTTTTTTCTCTCCCGGAAACTCGGATTTTTCGTCCAGACAACAGAAAATCGACTTCAGAATACACGCAATTTACAGACAATAAAGGCGGAGTAATATGGCCTTAGTTGCCGATGCTCCTAAAATCCCAGCAAACATTGGTAAAATTAAAAAAAAAAAAAAATATAGAATACTTGAGTCAGGCAAGGTCCATGAATCACATAAAAAGATTAAGCTGAATCAAAGGATTAATGAGATTTCATTCTCCATCAAAAAAAAAAAAAAAACCAGTATGTACTGTTTATATTCCAAGCTGACCACTATGTGGGAGGAGTTCACAATTTGTCACTTTGACAATGAATACAATCGTTAATCGTGTTTATCAGTTACGTGGGATTTTAAACACCATCCACTCAAACGCATGTGCTTCTGTACTCCAGCGATAGACCACTTGACTACATACGTAGTTCAGAAGAAATTAAATTTTTGTAAATTAAGCAGTAACGAAGTCCAAACAATAAAACACCAATAAAACTCAGTTTATTTAAGTTTATATGATATAAAAAACATTAAAAAAAATGTTACTATGTTACTATGGTCATATGTGTACAATGAAAACATGCAATAATATTCAAATACAATAATAATTATAAATATTCAAAATAGTTCTTTGTTAATTAAGAACTGACAAATAAACAAACGCAGGTAAATAAGTGTATTTATTATCAGAGTAGCCGACCTTTATTCACTTGGGGCTTGATTTTAATTTTAATTTGAGGCAATTGATAATTTTTCCCCTCCACAATATTTTGACCCTACCCATTAAAAATTATATTTTTTCTTAAACATTTTATATTTTAATAAAATATATTTTGAAATTAACCATTAAGGAAAATGTAATATGATTACTAAAGTAATAATAAGTAATAAGTAAAGTGACAGGTAAATACGATTAACAATTGTATTCATGATTTACTGTAAACTCCTCTGACCCGGTGGTCGTGCAGGAGTATAACCAAGAATATAATTTATTAGTTAGAAAGCTGACAATGCAAATCACCAACTATTTTTAAACAGGGTCATAATTACCCACAGCTAAACGGAGATAGTTGTCCAGGTGATTATCGGTCAAACGTGTTCGGTGTTTAGAGTTCTACAGACATAATTAAACACAATTAAGCAAAGCAAACGACCAGCGGTAGTCTGCTAAAGCAAACATGCCAGCGTTTGCAGGACACCTGTCGGCAAAACCGTAAGCTTTCACATAGTCCAGTGTATGGTATGTTCGACTATTATTATTATTATTATTATAATTATTAGCTATATGGTGCACCAGCCAAGAAAAAATTCCCGAATTACCCTGAGAGAGAGAGAGAGAGAGAGAGAGAGAGAGAGAGAGAGAGAGAGAGAGAGTCAAAAGTAAAAGGGAATCACCAGGAAAGAGAAGAATGATGATATATCCAGCTCAGAACCTGGGTGTGCCAAGCCCATACTCACCAGATGTGAGCCCTTGGGTATCTGCACAATTCCGAACATTTTATTTCCTTTTCGAAAAATTTTATTGGTCACTTTTATGATCCCCCCACCACACACCGAAATATATAGAGAAAAAATGACTGTTTGAGCATGAAGTTAAAAATTTTGAATTAAGAATTGAGCTGTATAAGGCACTGAAGGGATTGAATAAAATAAATGAGGAAGGTCTGTTTTCCCTCAGTAAAACACGAGTGAGACACACATATACAGTATCTCAAGGAATAATAGAAGTTTAGATCTCATGAAATGTAAATTCATGTAAATTCCGATAACAAAAAAGTGTAAAACTTTTTTACATGAATTACAAAATTCATGTAAAAATCCGATTACAAAAAAGTTACAGTATGCTTCGAAACAGTTCCTTTAATTTTAGCGGCAAGTTCCAAACAACTGAGTTGAATTCTAGTATCTTGAACGCCTGCAGTTATGGTAATACATCAATCATATTGTAACAAAGTAACTCTAAGACAGCTTTGGACAGATCTTCGTGATACTGTTTTTTTTTTGGTTCTGGGAATCGTTTCTATAATCTGTTTTCTACGCTACGATCGACATCTAACAATACCTTCACTTGGGTTTGGCCTGCTTCCATTCTCTCCATTGTCCTTCACCTCACAGAATTACAGAAACTATGCAGCCTTGACATTTTCAGAAAAGTTTATATGAAAATGCTGAGAGTGCGAATTCCAATGATGAAAATAAGAAGATTGATTTCGATACATGTTTTCGCTGCCTAATTTAAAAGAATTTTTACGCATATTATGGATTTATTTTAACTCATTGTATGGTTCTTGATGAATTTGATTTGTCGCTTAACCTTTGAACATTACAGAAATGCATCCTACCGAGGTGAAAATGCAATTGAAAACGAGTTGTAACTAACAATAAAATAAGTAGCTTTAAATAAGTGTTTTGAAGTTGACGGAACTACGCCTATTGTAATTTATGAATCAATGCTTCCAGTGAGCGTATCCAGAACTGGGCAAAGGTTCATTTTTTAAAGTTTTCTGTAAAAAAAAAAAAAAAATCTTGGTCAATGGAAAGCAAGGTTGGTTACTATGGAATTGTTTAAACACGTTTCTTTTTGAAACGTGTTTTGAAAAACAAAATTTGAGTTTGTGGAGAAATGAAGAAACACAAAGTTTGGAGTTTGATGCAAATTATTAAAACAATACGAAAAAATAATACAATTCTTGTTAAATGCATAGAAAAAATGTAGTCAGCAAAATCATTTTATGTATTAAAATCGTCTTATGAAAAATTAATAACAAGAGCATAAAAGCGACATCGGTGGATGGGAGCTTCAAAGAATTATTGAGAGTCGAAGCTAAAGATAAAAAGGAAATACAGAAAAAGAACAAATGAGAATAATTTATTGAGATCACGAAATAAAAAAAAAGGTAGACAAGTATCAAGGAACATAAATTTATCCCACTTTTCTGTGTTTATTCCAGAAATGGAAGTTGTCTGTCATGTCTATAGAAGCACGCGTTGATATGAATCATTTCCAGACATAACTAGACATAATACATGACTTCGGTTTTTGAGGTACAAGCAAGGAGTATAGCATGACGAAATAAGGGGCTATGTTGAATATTTACAGCAATATCATATTTGTTTATACGCTCATGTTCTTTCTGCGCCTCACTAGCCAGATCCAACTTGAAACACCGGCATACGGTATATATAAGTTTAATTAATGTATTTGGAAGCATATTTTATTTTTCACTTAATAGTTGAAGTAAAAAATTATATAAGCACTAGAACATAATAGAATAAGAACAGCAGCAAACAATACTTAAAATTAAGCAATTTACTACAGCTGACGTTTTAAGAGTTGTTGCAGATTCTCTGATGCCTAAAATTCTTTGATGGGTGTATTTGCATTTGATGATTTTGTATTTAAACTCAGGAATCTTCAAATACAAATTTTCAGGTGGGAGCATAGAATTATTCTCAAGACGTCAGCTGTATTAAATAATTTAATTTTATTTATGCAGTCTACTGTTATCCTCATTCCATCAAATTTGAAGGAAGTTGGAAACTAAAACACAAGTGGTTGGGAGAATTATCTGGAAAGAGTTCATTTTTAAGAGTCGACCAAAGAAAAAAGCATACACTAGAAAGAACTATCGATCCGTCCTGTTAACAAAATGTTAATTTTCTGATAACTGAATTGTATCGTTGTTATTAGGAGGAGACCGTGACCTATTGTTAGAGTGCAAACCAAACCAGTAATGGAATTATCGCAGATTCGTGCTAGCATTTACGCAGTTAAGTTATGAGGGACCTAAATGCTAATGGACCTATTATCTTTGAGAGAGAGCTAGCATACTTCAACATGAAATGGAAGGCTTTGTTAGCTTTAATCCGACCTTGGTACCACAACTCAAAATTTACAGAACGCCCTTTCTGTCTCTCAGACTGACAAACAAACGAACCTCATTTAATTCTTTACTAAAATGTCCATTAAAAAGCACGAAAAGACGAATTTGATCGTCGGTTGAATTTGGCAACTAGCGAGAAATGTAATCCAGCATTAATTTTAACGAATGCGTTCAGAGCTGTCGTTAGCAGCGAAAGTAATCGCACTAGACCTCTTATGAATGAACCTCTCCTTTACTGCTATGAAACTGGGTTTATATTTCAATAATGTCAATAATAATAAAGCTACTTGACCTTCTCTAACGGAATATGCATTTTTAAACAAATTATAATTCCATTCAGTCCAAAAACACGTCATATTTTGCTAATTTAAAATATGGTGATTCTTCGAAATATCATACATCTGACATTCTGAAACTATTGCGGTTGATATTATTTTCATGATATAAAACGTACTATATTAAGTGAGTTGTTACTGCAAAAGCCACAGCAGATATATGACACTCACTCGACTCAACCCAGTTTTGTTTCTAATTACTCCAATACTCGCAAAACAACGATATCTCTATCAGAAAAGACATTCAGCAGATATTCATACTTTAAAAAGTATTTTTAGTATCAAACAAAATAAACTGCTCACACTTCAGAATTTTAAAGTTACGAATACACCACAGTACCAACTGATCTAATAATTTTTTTCCATAATTTAAAATTTAACCGAAGGTTACATTAGAGTTAAATTCATTTAAATTAAGAAATCTATTGATAACTCTCTAAAATTACTTAATTAAAATTATCTTGCTTGTACTACGGTATGACCACCAGGTCAGTGGAGTTCACAAAAAAATCATCAATTGTATTTAGTTGTCACGAGCTTGAATCCCGTCCACTCACAGAGCGTGTGCTATTTGCATATCGCTCCTGACCACTCGGCTACGTCAGGCCTCGTAAAAGTTAATATAAAACTATGAAATTCTAGCGAAATATAATCTCTTTGTTATTTTAAAAAGCATGAAAATGTTATTCGTTCTTTTTCAATTAAGGATAGATTAAATTAAAATAGATTAATACATTTTATTTAGAAGCTGTGAAACAGAGTAATTCGATATTAATAATACGATACATGGAAAATTCTTAGATTTTAAGGAAAAATGTCTTAAAGCTTTTTTTAAATTAAAAAAAAATTGTACTGAAACTCACGTTTGATATACAAGAGCTGGTTGTATGAGACTAAGGACATTCTGCCGCCGTACTTCCAGTTAACAAAACGGTGGACTTAAAATCGATCCTGCATTTCCTTCACAGAATGAAGGAATATTAACAATTATGGGAGTCAGTGAACGAGCAAAGAGAAATTTCTCGGTAATAGATGTCAGTGTGTGCTTTGTGATAGTGCTTCTCTCGCAAGGTTTTTATGGTTATCAAGTAAAATGGTTTTTAACTGATAGTGACCAGTCTCAAATTTAGTTGATGTATGACTCAGCCAAGGTTGATAAAACTTCTTTTAATTAAAAAAAAAAAAAAAATAGAGCTCACGAACCTACATGAAAGTTCGCTATTATGAAAACAAGCATTTATTAAGTACAATATCAAAGCAATCATCAAGAGTTAGAAAACTAGGTTAAAAAAATTAGGCCTAACTGAAATCTGTTTTATGCGCAGTTTGCGATAATAGTAATGAAATAATGATGGCCATATTCGGGCCCTCGCTGATAGAAAGTGGTCATATTCACCCTCTTCCCACACCACGTGGAAAGGGCTTGAGTTCGAATCCTACTAATGACGAGAGGAATTTTAAACGGGCTGAAAAAAAATTGGGGTTGGGTTGTGTATGGGACACAACCGCAATCGTTTAAGTCGTTTAATTCGTTTAAGTTTAAGTCGTTTAAGTCGTTCTTAATCGTTTAAGAAGGGTAAGCTGTAAATGAATAAAGTCTTGGTGGTTATAAGTGAAGTATAATTTTATTTATCAAAGGCCGATGATAGGAGAAGTAAGATACATATGGCATAGTATTTACATCGATGTTTCTTACAAAGGTTAAAGCTATACAAGTGTTGCCCAGAGTAGTTTGTTGTTTGTTATTTTGGTTTTTAGGAGCATTAGCAACTAAGGCCATATTGCTCCGGGGATATGCGGTGGTCATTCACTGACCTTTCCGCATCCTCCGTATTTGGTGGTCACGGGCTCGAACCACGGTCTAATCAAGAAGTGTGTGCTACGCACTGCTGCTCCTGCGCCCAGAGTAGTGGGCGATGTAGAAATGTACTTCAAGTTAAATTCACGTTGAACTTTTGAATTTTTCTTTCCAATGATATACTTTTCTTACATTTCTGTTCATATTTCCTTTGCAATTTTTTCGACATTATGAAAATTTTCTTCAACTTAGCACACTTATCGGCTTATAACTTTACAAATTTTATTTTATCGGTTATTATTGATAAATAATTTTGTAGATCCTGTTATTCTCTACAAATCGACACCACTTTCAACGTCCTATCTCTTTGCAATCCAAAGTTACACTTCCCAAAAGCAGCGCGGCGTCGCCATTTTCAGTGTTCACGCGCAAGCGCCACCCCTCCCCCCTCACCGCTGCACATCCCCACTACCCATCATTGTAAATACGGACATAAACCCTGTATACAACAAAATTTAAATCATTAGATTATCATTTATAGTTCACGAGATATAACGCGACAAATCTTGCCACTTTTTTGGTCGCTTCAGTTTTCGTAGAGACCCCCCCCTATACCGGACCGAATTAAAGACGTATTCACGTCAAAAAAAGTGGTCAAGTTAATCTGACTCAGGGGAATGTCACGGTTTTTTCGCCCCGACACTGTTTTTTCGTCCAGTAAACAGACCGAAGAATTCAAGAAAGGGACTTTGGCGCTTAACACACACACAAGCTGTATTCCAATTCGATGTATTTATTAATAATATGAAATATTTAATAACAAAAACCAAAAATAGCAGCGAAACACTTAAAATAACAATAAATTTAGTTTAGTTTTTATTATCGTGGTCATTGACAACTTAACAAACGGTTGTTGCTGTTGTAGTAGGGTTTTAGGAGCATCAGCGACTAAAGCCATATTGCGTGTGTTCTGAGGTTGATTTTCTGTTTTTCTGTTTGCTGGAAGAAAAGCCAGAGTTTCCGGGAGGTAAAACCATGATACCCTCCCCTGAGATCGACTAACTCAGCCACGTTGTGGAAAAAGCCCATAGAAATTCTTCCAGTTGTCGACCGGACTCGAACTCAGGTCTTTTCCACCCGGTGTGGGGAGGATGATGATCCTACCAGCTGTGCTATCTACGAGTGCCTTAACAAACAGTAAGATGCAAAAAGTGTACTATTGTAGATATTGTGGATAGAAGCAGAAAGAGTGGAGAATTTGTGTGCAACAATACATTTTTTCATATGTTGTATATTATTTAGTGAGGCAGACATAAAAACAAAATGGCGCATTTTTTTGTGTAAAACCATTGATAACATGAAAAATTGAATGTGGTGTAATATTCGACATTAACGGTTCATTGACTTTTCCGATTTTAAACCCTCTTACCTTACTCCAAAGGGGATAAGAATATTTTCAATTTTAACATAACTTTTCTATTAAATTGCAGTGCAGCTTTTCTTTATACCCACATCACTGCGCAATATATACAATATATGAAAATATATTCTTGTACGCAAAGTCCCCTAACCGCGCTTGGGGGGGGGGTGTCAATAATTACAGTATTAGCATGACGACGTGAATGTTTTCAACAGGTAGATTCAAGAACCAAGCTGCTTCATAATATGTTTTAATGTTTCGAACTTAATCATCTCTGAAAGGTATAGTCCAATATTATTTAAATCAATAAAAATAAGAATGGGTGTAAAAAGATAATTAAGATACCTTATCTAAATTATCACAAAGGAACACATAAGTTGCCAAAAATATCAAGTTCAACAGTCAAAAACGGTGCATTGTAATGTTTGATGCACAGCGTGTTGCACAAAAATAGTTAGGCAACAAGTCGTTGTTAAACAAAATCAGAAATGTTTATGACTTACTTTGATTTCTTTTCAATTACCCAATTTTCAGCAACCACCATGTGTGTAAAATCACACCTCTCTAACGCTTAAGAATGGGACACATGTTCATAAAACATTTTCGATTCAAAATTACTTAACAACCTCCTGAAGGAGGTTTATCGATTCGCCGAACACTCTGTATGCGAATTGCTGTCCAAAAGTTATGAGAATTTATTTACAAAGATTACCAAATTTTACATTATTTTACTTAATCTGCTGAACTCAGTGATTCTGCGTTGCTTCCATCGTTGGAAGCACGTATCAAATTCTGAAATTGAAAACTGCGATTTTTGCTGAATTTCCGAGATCTCTTCAAAGCGCTTTCCTTTGAGCTTCAATTTTCTGAATTGTTTTTAACAGTTGATGAAATTTTTTTAATCGCTCCTCGAAAAAAAATAAGATCTCGTTGTGTAAGCCTTCTCCTTACAGCCTCATATATGTATTTGCCTAACGCAATATGGATGAGTATGACGAAGGTTACTATCGTGAAAGTATCGCAAAGCAGCTTGAATAATTCATGTTTATCGTTGGCTTCTTTATTACGTGACCATTACTTTTTGGCAACATTTCATAGAGGCTGTAGGGTGATTACAGTTGCCAGATTTTCAAAATTTCTGACCCTAAGTTCACTAATGGTAGGAGAACAACTTTTAGATCATTTTGTAACTAAAAATTAAACGTTTCTTATTAATTAAAATCTACTATGAGCACTTTTGGGATAACTTTTCATGTATAGATTTTCAATTTCCAGGTTTGGATCTTAACGCCATAGTTTAAAAGAGTAAATGATATATCACAAAGCATATTTTGGCCGAGTGCGGTGCATAGAAATAAAAATATAATCTAATTTTAGGGAAAACGCCAACGCCAAAAATCTTATGAATTACTTACCTGATTTATTTTTAAGTTTATTTCAAATTTCATTATGTGTTTTTACAATAAAAATCTTAATAATTCTGCAACTAGCGTATTTTATTTAAAATAGAAATACACTTTAAAAAAAAAAAATTGCCGGAAGTTGTTTTCGTGGCCTTCTTTGTTTTTAAAATAGCTCACATAGTGGAAGAGGTCGCTGCACCTGGTTTGAAACGTTGCTGTATGTGTTTCAAGTATTAAATAATTTAGCAAGTTTATATAAATTCTCAAAAGGCGCATAATACTTTACAGTATCAGATTCTCCTCAAGATAGAACGGATTTTTTTTCCCTATCATTCTACAAACCGGAGACTCCGGGTCAAAATGCAAGAGGACACAACTTAAAAGTGATTAAGTATTCTCCTAACAAATATCCGGAGCATGCTGAGGTTCACAATGAAGTGTGTATAAACGTAGCTCGGAAATGACTGAGAATTTTGTTATTTAAAGCTTTTTGTGATTTTTCTTGTAAAAAATATGAGCATTCAAACAATATTTATTTTATTTAGTTAATCCTTTTATTTTATTAATTTCCCTTTTATACAAAAATTCACAAGAATCGAAATATTTACCTTCAGCCGTGATGGGTGCACATCTTCTATCGATGAACAAGTGATTCTCACAGACAATGATTCTGTTATGGGACGCGGCATATCTCTTTAACAGTATGCTGAATGCATTGAAGTAACTATATCTCACTCCAGTAGGCCATCATCTTTTTTTTAGGTATACTAGAGTGAGGTATTGTCTGTTCTCTAACCTAATGGTTTTATTAAAAGCACGTGTTATAATGGAGCAACTAAATATTCGATTATTTTCTTATCAGCAAAACGTTTAATTCATTAAACTATATATGCTAAATTTAGTCTCTACTGCAACTAGTACTGTTTGTCTCGTGGAAATTCAATTGGCAACACTTTTAAATTTCTGGGTAATAACACCCACACATTTTCATTCTCTTTGATTCAGTGATATCATCCTCTCTCTTTTATTGTGCACAGTTAGCATCGAGCATATGCGCAGATAAATTTCCCACGAAGCACTTAGATATAGATAACGCTAAATATACTTTAACCTATTGACAATGAATGGCTTATGGAAATATGTGGCTGCTGCCATCTAGTGTTGATAAGTAGAACCAATATTTGTAGTTTTTCTAATAATAAAACCACCGTCTTGGCGTTTCAAATCACTCATCAAAAGAAGTTTTTGAAAGCAATGGGTGAAAAGCCGTAAGACTATAAGAGAATATTGCTTCTCATCATTTTATTTTTTAATCTTAATTTACCTAGAGCCGAGTAAGTTATCTTAGTCTTAATACCCCATTCAAAAAAAAGAAAGAAAAAAAAATCTCTCTGGCTGTCGTTCTTGGGCGGTGTATGTCCGAAACTAAAGGAAACAATAACGAATTGGATAATTTTCCAACCAATAATGCCATGTAATAAGGTAGCAATTGAAATTCGAAGAAGTATTTTACATTATATTACATGAAACTGAAATCCTTCTCGACAGCAGTGTCGTTCCCAGGCTGAATTAGTTTGGCCATCAGTCCAATATTTTTAATGTTGAAAAAAAGCCCTTAAACTCACATCACAAAACCATACAAGTATAGTATTTTGAAAGCACTGACATCCAAGTATAAAGTTATACATCTGTACAGTACAGTCAGGAGCGGATTAAGGTCGGTTGAGACCCCGGGCGCAGAAGAAAATATTGGGCCCCTTAAAAAAAGAGAGAGAGATAGGGAAAATAAAAATACATGTTAACCATTTTTTTAAATAAATAAAAAATATTATGTACTATTAATGTTTTATTTCCAATAACATTTGAATATAATATATGTATAATATAATTAATAATAGCATATTAATAATCACAAAGTTTTGAACTAATATGTTCAACTAATTTGTTGGGGTTTTGCGTGGGCACTTCAGAAGTCGGGGCCCAGGGCGCGAGCCCGGTGCGCCCGCCGTTAAATCCGCCTCTGAGTACAGTGCATAGTTTCACTTTCAGAAATGCTACAAACTTTCAGAGGTGACGAGACTCTTGTGTATTAAATCCGTTTTTCACTCAAACAGAAAAAACTTCAAGATTATTGTTACATTATTATTAGTATTATTATTATTATTATTAATAGTAGTAGTATGTGTATGTTACCCTGTCAATGGTGGTTCCCAGAAATAATCTATCTCCACTTACTATAACTGCTGAAATACAGAACTCTGTAAAACGTGCTTTACGTGTGAATTAATGTGTGTTACTGAATGTTCTGTAGTGTGTGTGTTATTTATGTCAGGCCTCTTTTGCCACCAGGGTTGGTAAAACACAGGTTGTCCAAACCTGTACATAAAAAAAAAAAAAAAAAAAAAACTTTTGTTTCAACCTATTCTTGCCATTTTAGGCCAGCAATAGTCACCTACAGAAAGGAGTGCTATACCTGCAGTTGGAAGGGAAAAAAAGTAGCAGTAGGAGTGGCAAAGAATGCAAGAAAGCAAACTTGTACAGCATCAGCCAAAAAAGAAAAAAAAAAACATTTCCCATTTCGACCGCTAACTATTTATCTAGTTCTTCCTTGAATTTATTGAAACTACTTCTACAACACCAGATGGGAGTTTGTTCCAGCAATCAACCACCCTCTGGTTTAAGGCGAATTTACGCCCAAGCCGACCTGCAATGCTGATTCGTAAGGAATGAAGTGTCAATCAAACTTCATAGTTTGACACCTCTGTTTTCAACGTATCATTTTTACATGTGTTAGTATCAGTATTAAAAAAAAAATAATAATAATAATAATTAAAATATCCTAATTATGCGTATTGTATCCTTTTTGAATTGTTTTAAATTATTTCATGTAAGCATTTGAGAGATCTTTCTATAAATTTATATAAATCAGTCTAAAGTTACAACATTCAGGGTAGCGGAAAATGAAAAAGATCTGGGGGTAATTTATGTAATCAGATATGAAGTTCTCTGAGCAGTGCAGACACGCTGCCAGGACACCTCATGAGGTTTTGTCAATGATATACAGGAATTTTGCTAGCAGGGATAAGGAGGCGATTATACCATCATTCAAAACAACGGTTAGACCGCATTTTGAGTACTGCATACAAGTCAGAAGGAATCATTTTAGGAAGGACCTACTGGAATTTAGGATCTATTCGAACGTGTACACAGAAGGGCAACGAGATTGATAAGGGGAAACAAATGTGTGCTCTTACCAATAAAGACTTCATTTCTGCAAATTGCGGCGTGTGGAGACTAGGAATCTGTAAGGTGATCTGATTGCGATGTTTAAGGCTTTAAATGAATTGACAAAGCTCAATGCTGATGGCATTCTTCCTCTCGCTCGCACTACACACATGAGGGCGCATAATTTCAAATTGAGGAAGGATGGTTTCAGGATGGGAGTGGGGATGTTTGCCTCCGTGGCGATTGATCGTTGGAACAAACTTCCGTCTGTTGTTGTAGAAGTGGACAGCTTAAATAAATTCAAGGAAGAATTAGACAAACTATTGGAGTGGGGCAAACAGGTGATGTCTGAAGTTTTTTTTTTTTTTTTTTTTTTTGTTGATGCCGTATAAGCTTACTTTCTTGCATCATTTGCTACTACATACTAATCCTTCCTGTTCCACAGGATTAGGAGGTAGTTGGCTTAGTAGCTCATTTGCCTAGCTTTTGAATTGTATTTTCTGTTTAAGTCCTTGTTCTTTTTTGTAACGCAACAAAGAGAAATTTGATTTGATTTGTTTGTTTGCATACATTAACAGTATATGCTTCCATCATCGACGTACTGAATATATCATAATAATTCACATAACATAATAATAAATACTTAAAAATAGCATTATATATATATAAAGATAAAAGTAAGTAAATAAATATATAAATAAATAAATCAATGAATATCAGTTCATTTATGACAGCAATGTATAACAATCTACACGCATATGACCCTCATTTCCATATTGAAAAATGATGATAGGTGATTTGATCTTTAAAATATAAATATTTCAGAAATTTTCTTTGAATATCTTCAAGTCTGTCATTTAAATTAATAGCGGGTATATCATCAACATTTTATAATTTTTATAAGTCATCTTCGCGTCATTGTGTAATAAAAGAAATATTTATAAATATTTCTTTTAAATACACAATTTTTAAAATATATATGATGATTCAGAATTGCATGTAAGGAATTCTGCAGCGGATTTCCGGCAACAAAAGGAATTGAAAATGTTCTTAAGAGTTTTTGCAAAAACAGCGTGATTTTTAAGAAAAACGATTTTAAAATTTCATGACGTCACTCCCCCGTGTGAGAGAAGAGGATATACAGGAATAAATAATGTACGCACACAACACAATATACATGAAATCAGAAAATAAAATTGATCAACAAAAAAAAAAAAAAACATTAAATGCCAGTAAATGGGGAAGGTAGCATAAGTCTCAGCAAAAATTCGTATTTTTGTATAATAATGCAATTATAATTTTTAATGAGTGAATGTTAATGAAAATATTATTAAAAGGAAAATGGATTACCACAAAACTAGTTAATGCTGCAATTGGGAGTAACTCTTGGAAAGGTACTATATCGCTACCGGAATACCAAACACCATAATATTAAAATAAAGTTATAAAATTAAAAAAAAAGACAAAGCAACATCCACCCTTAGAAATGTAAGCGCACACAATCGCTAAAGTAGGTTCCAAATAAAGAAATCGCAGCAGGTATTCAGATAGTGATTAGCAGCTTGCTAAGCATAACTCCAATTGCAGAATTAATGTTTTTGTGGTAATTATCATTATTATTTTTTAATAATAGTCTTGAAGACATAATTACTTTGTCCAATCATCATAAGTGAATGCTAATGTTTTAAAAATGCGTGACAGTTTCTCCTTCAAAATTAATTATGGACCGCTAGTTTGCAAAGGTAAGTGATATCAGTCTGGTATTGAAATGTTCTTAGTAAGGTTTGGTATTGCGTGAATACATGGTGGGGGGCTGTGGCTGCCAAGTGTTTTGTACAAAAATATCCAAATTGTTTGTACGACACACAAATACGTCCATATTTCTGCAAACAGCGGACACATTGAACATTTATTGTGAATCAAAACTGCATTATCTCACAACGGGAGTTTTTACCTCTACTATCCTCTTACAGTCAAAATGCGGGAAGTGGTTCTCCCTAAAATCAACAGGCATTTCATATTTTTTAACAAATTTTATTTTCTGAGTTCACTTCAATTTCAGCTATCAGAAACCGCTTTTCTAGTATCGGAAGTGACATCACGAAATTTTAATATTGTTTTTCTTAAAAACTACTCCGCTTTCGAAAAAAAAAAAAGCTGAGAGCATTTTCAATTCCTTTTTCTGTAAGAGGGATGCTGTAGAATTTATTTATAACAGGCAATTCTGAATCAGGCTGTGTAAGATAAATATAGTCTTGAAGTGTACGGTTAATCATTTTGGCAATGAATAAAAGGATGGTGCGAATCACAACAGTAATCGTAAAAATCGCCATAATCACTATTAGAAAAAAATTTCTGAGTGAAACATGACCAAGTAGTATTATATGAGTGTGTTGATATCAGTGTAAAAAGCCAGAAACACTAATTTAATAGAGTGATATAGCCTATTGTAATATCCTGTTTTATGCGAATTATGAGTAGGTGCCACAGGAAGCAGAACTGTCATCTTTTTAAGCAATGCTGGGAAGATATTTGTACAGGTGCCGGTGTAGCTATAGCTACAGCTGCTTTGATAAAAAAGTTCACTTGGCAAACTTATTCACTGTCGGTGCTGTAGTGTAGTCCGTGTATTCTCCATTGCGCTGTATTATTAAAACTAAGAACAGAAATATGATGGTGGGACACATTAAACGAAATTTCGATTATGTAAATTTAGGAAGCAATGCTTCTGCTGAAAAGTTGACCACATTGGCTGTCCTGTACACCTTGGCAGCGATCAGTTCAGACAATATAGCGTTCACAGTGATGGTCCAAGCTAGCAGTGTTATTCATTATTTTCACAGCAGATGCCGTTTTTCTTGCATAAATTTTCCGGTATGGAAAGGGTCTATGTTCGATAATTGTACACGAAATATTTTGTTAATTCTAGTTTCCACTTGACTCGGCCTATGATCGCCAATATGGCTGCCGTTCAGTGTGCACGTGCTAATTACCGCTCCGTTAATTTCAATATAAATTAGTGATTTTAACTTGTGCTACAGCTTGGATTTTCTGCATAACAAAGTTTTTAAGGACGAAGAACAACGTGGCGAGGTTTGTCTCTTGGTTTGTGGATCTATTCGTGTGTTTCAACGCGTTAATTACTCAACGCCAACGATAACATGTCAGCTCACTTCACGTGAGGATGCCAGTATGGCCGCCGTTTAGTGCAGATGTGTTGTTCGACGCTCTGCAGAAATTAGTTTAAAAAATGTGTTTAATCAGCAGTGTAAGTGCCACAATGTATTCTCACAAGACTAACCTTATTGGAGTGTCTTGGTGAGAAACTTTTGCAATTCTATTGGGATTTACGCCAGATATTCTCTGTTTTCCTTTGTTTGCGAGACTATATGGTCACCATGCGGCTCGCGGAGGAAAAATAGAGAAGTGCTTCGGTATAACGCGACTGCCGCGCTAGGATCTAGCTCTTGACTGGGGAATGACCCCCCCATTAGTGTGTACCCTGGGCTGAACGAGAGCCCCAACTTTCTTGTGACTGAGTTAAATTTTAATTGCAAAATATGCATTCAGTGACCGTTCCTCTCCACCCTATCAGCCATAAACTTTCATGGTGAAGTGAAACTTCTCTCTCGCGCATTTCCCAACTTTTTGATCTGACCATTATCTTTAGCATCCTCAGAAACCGCTAAGGAAAGTTTCCCCCTCGTTGTAGGGGAATTTCTACCCTCGGCTGTTTCCCCCCCACGTGTTTCGGTGGGTGAAGGAAAACATGCAGACAGTAGTTGTTGTTGTTGTTATTTGGTTTTTAGCAGCATTAGCAACTAAGGCCATATTGCTCCGGGAATATGCGGTGGTTCATTCCCTGACCTTTCCACATCCTCCGTATTTGGTGGTCACGGGCTCGAATCCCGGTCTAATCAAGAAGCGTGTGCTACGCACTGCTGCTCCTTCCCACCTGGCTACGGAGGCGCCCGCAGACAGTATCTCTCCAAATTAACGTACGGACTCGTGTGAGACATCATTCAACGACTCCCGAAGAGACCTGTGTAGGAAAACACTCAACACCTCGATAAACCGGACAATTCCGATTATCCGGAAAACAAATAAAATGCATGAAAACGACACCGAAGTCATTGAGATCGGCGCCCTCAGGCAAACAGAAGAGAGACAGGAAGAGGCCGAGGATCATAGACCAATTGCCAAAATAAAAAATAAAAATGGAACAGTACCAAAATCTGACCGGAAAACCCGGAGTGCCAGCGAAATAAAGGATCAGCATGAACACCTAGGAGGGACAGACGACCAACCCAAGCCGTCAGAAAATACTAAACTCGATCCGTCACTACCAAAGGGAACCGTTTCAAAGCAAACGTTACTGCTGCGAACGGTCTTGGAAAATCTGATGAAGGAAAACAGCAGCAGAATAACATCCCTACTACGAGAAGAAATCGTACACCAATGGAATAAACTTGAAGCAATCTTAATGAACACATTCGGCCAATTACAGAAGGCAGAGGCAATATAGGAAGTATGAAACATGGATGGAGACAAACAAATGCTACAGAGCACTCCATCGTATGCACAAGGGCTGAGGACATCAGCAAGTGAATCGATAGTGGCCGGCAAAGCACCCGAACCCGAAAGAAAGACCCTACCTAAACAACCACACTTAGTGGTCCCATGACCAACAAAACCCGACGACAATCAGTCCAGTGAACAACTCAAATCCCAAATAATGACTAAATTAAACGAAGAATTTAAGACAACAAGAATAAAGGCCGTAAGGAAAGCAAGGAACGTCGGACTACTGATAGAAACGGAAACAAGAGAGGAAGTACAAAGGATAATAAAAAATCCGAAAATACCTGAACTAGGACTAACCATTGCTGCGCCCAAAAAACGAGGCCCTTCAATTGTAATATACGTCCTGGCCAAAGACCTTACCCCAGCCAAACTATCAGAGGAGCTGTCCCAAAGAAATCTACAGGCCATATTTCCGGACAGGAATAAGGAAGACCTAGTGAAGCCCAAGTATATAACCAAGTCAAGGGATGGAAGCCGCCAGAACTGGGTTGTTGAGCTCGGGCCCATGGCGTGGAGGGCTTTAAGCATCCAGAACAGAATCTATGTTAACTGGGGGTAGTCACCGCTTTCGGGAGCATCTGCCAAATATTACAGGTGCTGCAAATTCGGACATACAACCCACACGTGCATTCAGACAATTCCCACGTGCGGGCACTGTTCGGCAAAAGGTTACGCCTTCCGTGACTGTCCAAACAAAAATACCAACCCAACCTGTGCAAACTGCATGAGTTTAAAGTTAGATAGCGCACACTCAATCAGAGATGGTCAATGTTCTACATACCTCAAAGAAAAGAGTTTATTCCAATCAAGACTCAACTATGGGAACACGTCCTAAAAAATATAACATCACAGATGTTAAATTCATGCAGATAAATGCACATAGAGCCAAGGCGGTCGTCGACCCAATCCGCAAGAAGGCGGTAGAAGAAAACATTGACGTAGTAATACTACAAGAACCATATATACATATGAAGGCTGTCAGAGCCTATCCCATAACATACAAAGTAGTCCAAATGGGGGATGACACCCCATGGGCAGCAATCTTGGTAAGAAACCCAGCTATAATGGTGACCAAAATCCCTCAGCTATGCATCTTGGTCCACATGTGCCCAGCTCACCACTGCCTTGGGAGCGTTCTATGTCATAGTCCTTTACTGCTGTCTGGGTGAGAATATCGACTTCGCAGTAAGGTACCTAAGCCTGGCTAGTGATATATTCCCAAATGCAAACGTTATCGTGGGAGCAGACGTTAACTGCCGATTGCCAATGTGGCACAGCCATACCCCAGATAGACAGGGTACTAGAAACGGGACCAAGTTGGAAGAGTTCCTGGAAACCTCAACATTAACTGTACTAAACTTACCCAACAATCTGCCTACATTCTGCAACACATTATGGGAGGCCACTATAGACATCACCATGGCAACAAGGAATGCTGCCAACAACATTTCCAATTGGAGCGTCCGTGAGGCCTGCTGGACAACATCTGATCATCGCGCCATTACGTTCAGTTTAAACAAATCACTGCCACAGTACCTGTGAACAGACAAATCGCCCATAGATATGCCATGGCAAAAGCAAACTGCGAACTCTTCCAGACCGCCCTACGGAATAGCATACAACAACGACAGAGAGAACTTCAAAGTATCGAGGACCCAAGAATCCTCCAAATTAAAACGACGGAAATCATAAAACAAGACAGCGACACAGCCATCAGGAAGAAAAATCCGACATCGGTGACAGTGCCCTGGTGAAATCAAAACCTCCACGACTCAGGAAGGAGATGCAGGAAAGAAGAAAGGCCTTCCAGCGAGCCAGGCGCTCCCGGCCGGCGGCAGAAATTGAAATCCTACGACAGAGCTACAATTAGGCGAGAAAGGCCTATAAAGCCCAAATTAGAGAGAGCAAAAACCAATCCTGGGATTGGTTTTTGCATACATGACTATCAATTGGGAACACACCATCAACAATATCTTTCACGCTGCCTTTCATCCAGAGATACAAACAATGACAACAGAACAGACCCGAGTTTGCCAGGCCATGGAAGAGATCAGCAATGCAGCAGCCCTGATAAAGGGAAATAGATGCCCTGGACCGGTCCTTCTGGAACCCGAAATTATCAAAAAAAAAAAAAAAAAAAAAAACGGTAGAGTACACCCCGAACTTACTATTAAACCTGTATAACTTCTGTCTCAGTGAAGGCACCTTCCCGACTTCCTGGAAGATGGCAAACATTAAACTCATCCTAAAGAATCCAACAAAGCCACCACGCCTTCGGGACTCCTACCGGCCCTTGCACTTTTGACAGTTATCAGTAAGCTATTTGAACGACTACTCTACACACGGATCCAACATTACTATGATGAGGCTGGCCTGGCCTAAGCAAACCAGTTTGGTTTCAGGCGGGGCACCTCCGCTGTGGACCCTAACTCACCTCCTGACCAAGGTCAACAGATATAATACAAAATTCTTCCTAATGATAGCCGTGGACTTCGCTGGGGCGTTCGACTCACTTTGGTGGCCGAGCTTCCTGGCGAGGCTGCGCGAAACCAAAATGCCGGAAAGCCTCTATAACACCATCAAAAGTTAACTAACCAACAAAACTTTCAAAGTCACTAACCCCTACGGCACAATCTCCAGGCGTGTCCATCAGGGCTGCCCTCAAGGTTCAGTCCTTGGCCCACTACTGTGGAATATCGTCTTGGACACCTTTCTTAACATCGATCTCCATTAAGTACAATCTTAGGCATTCACGGACGATTTCATTCTGACGATACAGGCAAACTGAAGAGCCGCGTTAGAGGTCCTCGCAAATCGGGCCCTGACCACTCTCCAAGAATGGGCAAACCTAAACCAACTCAAAATATACCCCACAAAAACCAACTCCATCCTACTAAAGGGGCGCCTTGATCTTAGGCGGCCTCCGCAAATAAAAATTGGGCAGGAAACAATCAAATTCTATAACCAACTGAAATATCTAGGCGTGATATTGGACTAAAACCTGTCATTTCAGGACCATCTGAAATATCTCCGTGAAAAAATAAGATGCTAAGCAGCCATGGTTGCCAGAGTCACGCATAAAGAATGGGGCTTGAAAAAGCGAGTCCTCCAACTGTTCTACAAAATTATCTTCACTCCGATCGTCACCTACGCATCCGGTTCATGGTTTCAAAAAACTACAACAGCAGTAAACAGACGTATCACAGACCAAATTCACAGATCCATCCTTCTAACCATCTCCCGCGCCTGCCGCACGGTGAGCACCCATGCTCTGCAGGTGCTCGCTGGACTTAGAAATCGTACGTCGCGGCCTACTGTACTACCTAGACAAGGGTACCTCACAGACTTTTCTGGGATTCACTATTGACCTAACCAGCAACAGAAATGTGGAAAAGAAGAGGATAAAAACTCACCTGCAGCAGGCATGGCAGGAAAGGTGGAGCACCTCTCAAAAGGGAGACATTACAAAGAAGTTTCTACCCAATATTGAACAAAACTACCCAACCTCACAAAACTGGTTCTCCCCAGGTCTACAGGTAACTTATCTCTTAACTGGACACGGAGCGATTAATGACAAACTGTCTCTACTTGGGATCCAAAACGACCCAACTTGCACTTGCGGGGGGGCTGAAGAGCTGGCAGCACCTCATGTATGCCTGCCGGCTCTATGAAGACCTACGTGGTGTTTTATTCACCAGGATCCACTACTTACCACAGGCACAAGAATATCACCTCCTAGACAAGAAGGAGGAGTATCAAGCCTTCTTGGATTATGCGCAGGAACTGTTCAGGAGGAGGAGAAACCAAATCATTGCAGCCCACAACCCACTACAATCAAAGAACATCTGTTCTTCAGCTCGCTTGGACTGGGACACTAGAAATGACCTACCCCCAAGAATTCGAAAACTCAGGAAACAAACTATACCAAAGTAGACTAACATGAACGGGACCCATGTCCCATGAATGACAAATGGAGATGACTACCAAACTTAGACACCCCACCAGCTGGGTCTATGTGAACAGGACACATTCCTGAGAACTGGTGGGAGGCTTAGGAAATAAACCACACTAAGGTCAAGGGCTAACACGGACGGGACCTCGGTCCCACAGTTGACAACTCGATATGACACCAGATAAGACACCACCAGCAGGGTCTATGTATAGTTTTCCTGCAGACGCCTGTTGGCGATCGCACCGGGCTCCCTTGCTTGGTGCCTTTCCACCCCCCTACGATGGTGGTGGACTGTCCCCCCCTCCGGCGCCCCCTACTTTCTCCTGGTGAGGCATGGGCCTGCCTCACTGACTTCTGGGGTTGCCTAAACTATGATAGTGTTTCTACCCCATATTTCTACCTTAACCCACACCCCAGCCTTCAGTCTCCCACCTACTCTATCTTTATGCCAGCAAATACCTCCCCCCCCACACACAAAAACTTAATTATGTCCAAATTACCGTTCGTCCATATTTTCGGCCTTTATACGTGAGGGGGATACGGCAAGCGGTAACCCCCTCACATAACGATCATCAAAACTGGTGATGGATATATGTATCGCATATATATGGATCTGTCTGTACATACGTGCATATAAAAGAGCGCGCGCGTGTTTTCTTATTTCTATTTTTTTATTTAGGTCCTAGCCACAGAAATCTCAGGAAATTAGGTTGCAGGACCTGCCAGAGTGAAACTAAAATTTCTGGGTTCCTGGTGTGCCTCCACGGGGCGTAAGTGGGACAACGTTGGGCCCCAACAGCTAAACGACCAAGCAACGATCCAAGACCCACACACTTTTAAATATCAGGCATTTACAGCATACTGTAACACACCACAAAGCAAACTATGCGGAGATGGGGGAATCCCTGGTGCCACTTGACCCTAAACACATTTATACTTGACTCGTACTCTATTTCAAAGGGCAAGAAGAACCTGGCCACAGGAAGAAGTCACGGAAATGAGAAACAGGTACCGCCAGCTTAGAAATCACTGCACGAAGCAAATCAAAAAGAGCAAAAGAGAAAGCTGGCAGAGATTTGTCCAAACAACAGGAAACACCAATCCCTGGGGAGTGGTGTTCAAAATCATAACTAGCAAGCTCCCTAGTGATGGTGGCAACAAAAACTCCACAAGGCCCATTGACCACAATGTGGAGAAACTCAGTTGCGAATATTCTTGCAGCAATATTCGTGGGACCGCCAACAGAACTGACAGTGGAGCAGGAAGAGATATGCCACGCAAATGAAAAATATACAAACAACCGCAAAGAACCGCCGTTTACTCTTGAGGAGCTCCAAGAAGCGTCGGTCAGAATGAAAAACAAAAAAAATGGCCAGGTTTAGATCTAATTGAATCAGAGATAATTAAAAAGACTGCTGGATACATCCCCCAACCCTTACTACGACTATACAATAGCTGCCTGGAGCAAGGTCACTTTCCAACACAATGGAAAAAAGCCATCTTAAAATTTATACCAAAAAAGTCTACAAAACTGCCGGAGCTGCCTACATCCGATTGCCTTGCTATCGAGGGTGAGCAAAATCTTGGAAAGACTACTACAAAAGAAAATCGAATAGCACTATATGGAAGCAAACCTTAGCAACTCAAAACAATATGGGTTCAAATCTGGAACCTCTACTACTGATGCGAACCGAGATCACCCTAACAGAGCTGCACAATGTACCAGCAAGTACTTCCTGTCGTTTCGCGGTGGACTTCGCTGGGGCGTTCGGCACCCTTTGGTGGCCGAGCGTCCTGGAGAGGCTTCGCGCTGCAGCCCATCTAAAAAATCTATTTGACTGTGTAAAGTCCTATATCACTGACAGGGAAGTGCAGATCCTTGCGCCCTTTTCCAGCCTATCGCGTGCAGTTCTCAGGGGCTGCCCCCAGGTTCTATCCTGGGGCCGCTCCTGTGGAACTTTGTCCTCGATGACCTTCTCTGCAAGGACCTGAGGGAGGTTGAGGCCCAGGCCTTCGCCGATGTTTACTTCTAATCACAGCGGCTGATTCAAGAGCCAACCTTGAAAAACAAGCAAATGGAGCGCTGCAAATCTTATAGGATTGGGTTAAACAAAATAACCAAAAACTAGCACCGGAAAAGACCAACTCGGTCCTCTTGAAAGGAAAACTAAACTTAAACAGGCCACCACAAATCAAAGTAGAAGGAATAACAGTAAAATTATCAAACGAGATAAAATACTTAGGAATTATCATTGACAGCAAACTCTCATTTAAACAGCACTTAAACTACCTCAGGAAGAAGATACGCATATACACAGTACTTATAGCAAGAATCACGCGTAAGGACTTGGGGCTAAATAAAAAGACCCTCTCCCTAAATTACAAAACCCTCTTCATCCCGGTAATTATGTACGGATCGCCAGTATGGATGACGAAAACCCACAGTAACAGACAGGAAAATCCTTGAAATAATTCATGGGACCATACTACTTACTAACTGTGCTACTCGCACAGTTAGTACGGCGGCGCTCCAGATCATTGCAGGTGCACTACCCCTTGACCTGGAAGTTGCTTGTGCGGGACTAATGTACTGTCACAAAAAAGCGATCCCCATTACAATCTGTGTCATAACCCTTGACGTGACAAGTGGCTGGAAGAGGGAACAAAAAAGGATAGATGAATTCCTAACAGAAACCTGGCAAAGAAGGTAGAATGAAACCACAAAAGGAGCAATAACGCATAAATTTCTTCCACTAGTGACAAAAATGTACCTGAAAGCCCCACCGTGGATCTTCCCGGGTCTTAACATTATGTATCTAGTAAGTGGCCATGGCCCGTTTAAAGTAAAACTAAACATGCTAGACATAACAGAAGATGGAAATTGTACTTGCAGAGAATCTGAATCATGGATTCATGTCATGCATGAATGTAAAAATTATGATGACATCAGAGTGAGCCTCATTACAAACATCCGATACAATCCAATTCACTAAGAATCCCGACTCCTGAATACACAAGAAGAGTTTGCAGCATTTACCAACTTTTCAACTCAACTATTTACAAGAAGGAAAACAATTATTGCACTACAACCCGTCCAGCAGGAAGACAAAAACACTCAATAGAAAAGTCTAAACTTAGAAGGAATGGATGAACCAGAACAAGGGAGAAACTCAAACAAACCAGAATAAAAGAAGAAAATTCAACAGTACAGAAAAAACGCACCATCAGTGCCCAAAAGACTAATCAAAGTCGCTCAGGAAAAGGAGAAGACAACTATCTTGAGGAAAACTACCCCAGACAAGACAAATTCTCGTCACGCTAATGAAATTCCTGACCAATACTGAAGCGTCCCAGAGCTAAATTAGAGCGCCATCTGGCTCTCAGATCCTGCACCTGCAGGAACCTCTTTAAACCCCATTTCCTGGCAGGTGGAGAACCCTCTTCCCCCCTTGCCACCCTTTCTTCCCTCTGGTGGGCCATGGGCATCTTCTCTATCGACTCCTTTGCTTCCTACTTCCCCCCAATCTTCTGCCTCCGCACCCAAAACAGTCACCTTACATAGCGATCAGCCCAACATTAAAATTTAAGACACACCAAAATTTATGCCCGACCTTTTAGGATTTACAGACTTTCAGCGTAAACCCCAAACAATGTTTAAAAGAACCTTAACTAACTAAACTACGCTCGCGACATCTCGAAATTTTTTTTTTTTTTTTTTTTTAGGTCCCAGCCACTGAAATCTCAGGAAAGTAAATGGCAGGACCTGCCAGAGTAAAATAGCCTCACTGGGTACACCCGGCCAGCCTCCACGTGGCAGGGTGTGGAAACTTCAGGTCCCACTAGGGGCCTGGCGGCTAATAGGCCAGATGAACAAAGGGCACAACACACCACATAGCACATGAACCATACCCTTTTTTAAAAATCATAGGCTTGCCCGAAACAGAAAATACGCGGAAATGGGGGAATCCCAGGAGCCATTAGACCCTTAACACACTTTACACTTTACATCTTGACTCGTCCTCTTTTTCAGTTTTCTAACATATGAGAGGGTAACTGACACTGTAACTTCATTAAACTAACTTCACAATGGAAAAAATACAAAAATATAACAGAAAAATTCAGAAAGGGTCAAGTAAAATAAAAAAATGAACTAATTCTTCTATGATTTTTTTTTTACTGGCGGTTACATTGGTCTAATGAATAACTTGAGGTGACTAGAGATGCAATTTTGAAACTGAAAATTCTGGAACTTTTTTTTGTCTTTGACGCTTATTTTCAGAGACAATAGTGCTTGAAATTTTACAAAACTTCCTGTTTGCTGGAAATTATCCCATAAGTTGAAACGTATAAGAATTTTTGCAAATTCTGGCAATAAAATTAATATGAAGATCACAGCGTAAATTTAAAAGAAAGGATCAAGATTTTTATTTATTTTTTACTCAATGTTTTAGTACTTCCGACAGATAGCAATAAAAATAGAAAATGTAACTCAAAAACCCTCGCAGCCAGTACAATGGTGATGACTCGTCCTTCATCACCGTGTGAAAAGGGCCTAGACTGAAATTGTGTCCGGATGGGAGGAACCATTATGGTTTTATCATACTGCAATTAAGTCAGTCGATCCTGGACGAGATTTTTCTCTCAAAAAACGAGGGGCTTCTTTTCAGAAAACAGATAAACCGACTATAGAATACGCCCAATTTATAGACTCAGTACACGGATGCTTTATCGTCATAGCTCTCTTGCCACAAACAACAGTTGAAAAATTAAAATCTATAGAACTGATATCTGATGATCGCGATGACTAGGCAATTGGATCTTCGCTGCCAATCCATTGTTGTATATAGTGTGCAAATAGCCATGTTCTAACTTCTCAATCAATGTCTATAACATTGATACCAGCACCAGACAATAATCAAATATGTCAAAAATAAAATCAAGCTTTTAGAGACAAATGAATGATATTAATGCTCATAGCATAGCATTTGTGATATCCCTAATGTGCCCTCGACGGTAGTATAGGGTATATAAGCACCGTCCTCCCCCCCACCCCCCGAGTGGAAAAGGTCCATGATTCGAATCTCGTTACTGTCGTGAGGAATTTTTATGGGCTTTTTTGCACTGCTGAGTTAGTCGGTGTCAGAAAGGGGTTACATGGCTTTTACTCCCGGAAACCCGGGGGTTTTTTTTGTCAGCAAACAGGCAAATCGCCAGAGAACGTACAATTTACAGACATAATATATACGGCGGACTATATCTAATTATAGTTAAATAAACATATTTTCATATCAGAAGGTAACGACCAATCCAGGTACAGTATATCATTTTGACAGTTTAATAAAATCACTTAGCTAGCAAATCACATTATAATTCTACCACTAGTAAATTAACAGTGGTGAAAAAAGTCAATTAGGGGAAAATCTCGATCAATATCGACCCTGGAGTGTGTAGGCGAGTACCGAACAAAAAGAGAATGAAAATTAATTCGAGTATTTTATTCAAACTCTTAGCAAAACTCAACATCGTGCTTGTTAACGCAAAATGAAAATAATGTCTATGCTACTTTTTTCTCTGTTTTGAGAAAGTTTCTTCTTACCAACAATATGATCTTTGGCAAAAAAAAAACGCCCATCTGTTACAGAACTACTTCCTGTGTCCAACTTTAGATGTTGGCGTATATTTCGGCAAAAGCCTTCATAGGAAAATCTATCGAAATCCGATATTGACGCTCAATCCTTAAAAAAAAAATACCATTTTGCCTGCGTAATATATTTTTTGACGTGAATACCTTTAATCTCTTTCAGATATTGTCCTTACTACCAACTGTCTTCCTTTGGCACACTCTGATGTCATACAATTGAAAATGGAGAAAATTCAGTAAATCAACGTATATTTTCAATTTGCCAGAACGACAGCTCATATACCCAAGCTTAATTTGTTTCTAAATTGGGTGTATTCTCTGGTTAGCAGAGCCGCGTTAACGCTACGGCCAAATCGGCCATGGCCGTGGGCTTCACCTGAAGAGGGGCCTCATTTTCAGTGTAAATATTTTCTAAAGTAGTGATAAAAATTTCTAATGATAATAATAGTTTTTACGGATGACGGAAAATATGTATCAATGTATGAATGAATAAAACAATATAATATTATATAAATAAACAGTATAAATATAAACACCTATGTAGTATTTCTATATATATATATATATATATATATATTAAAGCGGCCTCAAATTTAAATATGGCCGGGAGCCTATTTCATCCTTAATCCGCCCCTGCTGGTCGGTTAGTCTTTTCCTGAACGAAAAACTCGGGTGTTCAAAGGAAGACCCTTGCTACTCTTTCCCGAGACGACTAACTCAACCATGGTGTGAAAAAGTCCATAAAAGTTCCCCGCGTCATTGACAGGATTCGAAACCAGGCCTTTTCCACATTATTTGTAGGGAGCACTGATTATAATCACTGTGCAACCACGAGGAGAGGCAAACGGAAGATAACACTCCCAGAGAATATCTATAGTTGAAATGAATAGTGAGAGGAACTCGAAGACGCACTAGCAATGAGTTTACACTAGAGGCAGTTCACAATAGCATTATAATAATCAGAAATCACAATCATCAGAAAGCATTTCATTGAATAGATTACCGTGGTTTTGCACATTCCAAGCAGCTATGTGCGCTACCGTTATCCTGATGCAGAGAAATCAATAAGATAAAAAAATAACGAAATAAAAACATTTTTATTACTTTAAGATCGCAGTATTTTTTGACATTTATTAAAATGAATTTAATTACTTAGAAAATTGTAATATTAAAGTCTCTGCCGGGCCCATTGACGAATTGAGGGCCCATGGGTCCAGGAGTGCCCCTCCACGACGTCATCCGCCTAAGCAAGTAGGTTGTCGGTTTGAAGAAATGGTTGTAATTATGTTTTTGCTGTGGCTCTATCATATAAATGTAACTGTGGCCAAGATATGTTATTTAAGGAGTGAAGGTTGGAGTAAACAATCCCCACAAAGAGTGTTGTGGGGATTGTTTCTTCTTCTTCTGTTATACCCGCTGTGACTCGGACCTGCATTTGTCAGCCATTGTGCTTCATGTAAAGAATATTTATACCCAGCGAATTTTCAAAAAATACTTGTAAACACCTGGTATACAGCAGAAAGACTTCACTCTAATAAACATTTTAGCTTTTACATTCGTTATAAAAAGGGAGAACTCTGGGTTCGAAGCATTCTGGTGCCTTCTCGTCGTATATGATGAGAAAACACCATCTCGTCGCTATTGTTTTCTGATTGGTTACCGCTTATCAGTATTCAACATTTAGGGCGACAACTTTTATTTTGCTTACTGGCGGCACATAGGAACCCAGCGCTACCGGTAGAGATGTATGGTTTACGACTGAGTCTGCGTGCATTTCACGTTCAAAGAGTTCGGAATTAAATCGTCATGAAGAGATTGAATTTGCGAGAAAATGTGGGGTGTCACTTGGTATGTTGATCTTTGCAGTGGTATGGACACGTCCAACGGCTGCCAGGAAGACAGTAGAGGGGACGGTCGCGACTTATGTGGAGAGGAAGAGGTAGTGTAGGCAATGCGAACCAGGGATTGCACGAGAGTTCCTGGGAGGACCATTTACAATGAAGAAGGGGTTTCCAGGCAACCGCTAAGCAGTGGAGACGCCTTTCAAAAGTAAATTAAGTCAGATGTTTTAAAAATTATTTTTTCTTTGTAATATTAGATACTCTAAATAATACAATTGAAGATCGCTTTGAACAACTTAAGGATTATAGCGATAATGTTAATGTTTTATATAACTTCAATGTTCTACAATAAAATGCAAACAGAAAAAAATTCAAAACATTGATCTGATTTGGAATTAAAATTATCAGATGCCAGTAGCAAGGACTGCCCAAAAGATATTATTGCAGTAGATTCAGCATAAAAAATTCAAATTATTCATAATTACATTTGACTTTTGAAGACAATCAGAGTTTAGAAAAAATTTTATCTCATATATTAAAAAATAATTTAACAAGTTCTTTCCTGAACATTTCAATAGTTTTAAGAATCATGCTAACAATTCCAGTATCAGTGGCTAGCGGTGAGTGCTCCTTTTCAAATCTAAAATTAATAAAAAACTATAAAATTATATTTGTTCATCAATGGGAGAAGAGAGACCCACTCATTTAGCTGTAATTTCAATCGAAAGTGAAATCGTGGAAATTTTGCAAAAAAACTTGTCTGATTTTGCTATGATTAGCATTAGTAGAGGCACGTGATGCAAGGAAGCAAGCTTATACAGCATCAGCCAAAAAAAAAAAAAAAAAAAAAAAACCAAAAAACCCCGATTCGTATTTCACTGATCCATTCATTCCAAAGCTATCAACTTCCACAACAACAGATGGAAGTTTGTTCCAGCAATCAACTACCCGCTGGATAAAGGCAAACTTCTACACATCTATTCTACAACTGTCTTTCCTCAGTTTGAATCTATGCCCTTCAAGTTAGTAATGTGAGCAAGAGGAAGAATCCCATCAGCATTAAACCTACTCAGTTTATTCAAGGCTTTAGACACCTCAATCAGATCGCCTCGCAGGTGTTTAGTCTCCAGAAGCTGCAATTGGCAGACTTAAGCCTTTCTTCATAAGAGCACCCCTTTGTTCACCAGTCATGTTGTCCTTCTCTATATTCGTTCTAGCAACTCTACATCCTTCCTAAATGAGGCCTGCAGACCTGTACGCAGTAGTAAAAGGGTGGCCTGGTCATTGGCTGATAGAAGAGCGAAATAATTACCTCCTTATCCCTACTAGCAAAATTTCTCTATATTATTGACACGACCCCATGACTTGTTCTGGTATCATGTCTGCATTGCACAGACAACATCATATCTGACTGCACAATTTCTCCCAGGTCCTTTTCATTCTCTATCCACCCTGAGTGTAGCACCACATAGTTGGTAAGTTTCTCTGGGGTTACTGCCACCCATATGCAGTTCTTTACATTTGTCAATGTTAAACTTCAGTTTCCATTTCTCAGCCCATCTGCCAAACTTTGCTCGATCCTGTGGCTGTAGCATAGTGTCATTAACAACCCTGCTAAAAGTTGTATCATTTGGAAACTTGGATATTTAGCCTGATATACCCTCATCAATATCATTGATAAATAAACAAAACAAGAATGGAACCAACACCAAACACTGGGGGACTCCAGTAATAACATTAGTCCATGGAGAGCAGTGTCCATTGATTACCACTCTCTGTCTTCTCCCACTTAACTACTCTTTTATCCATTGTAGCAACTTGCCCTTAATACCATACTGCTCCAATTTGTAGAGTAGTCTTCCATGTGCAACAGTATCAAAAGCTTTCCTGAAATCCAAGTATATGATATCAAAATTATTTTTTACATCCAGTTTCTTTGTGACCAAATCATAGTATCCAATCAAATTGGTCAGACAAGACTTCCCCTTAACAAACTCATTCTGTGTCTGAATTATTACTGCAGTCTTGTCTAGATGATTCTGCAATGCTTCTTTAATAGTGACTCCATTATCTTCTCCGGAACAGACGTTAAACGAAAAATTTAACTTTTGTTGTTAGTTAAACTATAATAAATAAAGTTTTAAAAATTACGTAACTTTTCTTTTTATTAAAAAGAGACAGCAAAAAAAAAAAAAGTTCGCACCACGGCGGCAATACACTCTCTAACTCCACTCCCTGAATATGTCTATGGGAAATGTTAGGTACTTTTTCACCTTCAGACACTTTAATTTTTTCAGTTCCTCATTTTTTTCCTTTAAAGATGGCAGTTATTTCAGAGCCCTCTGTAGTCACTGGTCAAGTGCGAGGGTACAAAGGTGCATGCGCTTTTAGTGACCGCGGTTCAAGCTGCATGACTTCTAAATACGGTAGAACGTTCTTCTATTTGTCCAGCAAATAGCAAACAGACTGTGAACTTATCTTGTGAATTTCTCCGACCTTACTTAAATAAATAAATAAATTTTCTGTTTATACTCCGGCACGACAACCAAGTCAGTAGAGTTTACAATAAATCGTCAATACAAATATTTATTGTATTTAGTAGTCACGAGCTTGAACCCCTGTCCACTCAAGGAACGCGTGCTATGCACACTTGCCCCTGACCACTCGGCTACGTCAGGCTTGTCGTCTCAGAGCATAAACAGAAATATTTATTTAATCGATTGCTTCCGATGGCCGACTAGACTCTCGATCATCTTCAACTGATTCCTGTCTTCTTTTGAACCTGCCAACCATCTTGTAACAAGAGCATAACAGCGATACTTCCCGAAACGGTCTAGTTACTTGTGAAAATAGTTGAATTTTCACCTTACGTTTGCCTTAGAAGGCTATTGTTTTGCTGAGTCGCCCCCATAGTTTTCCCCACTACTGTACTATGTGCAGTACGAAACTCACACTGTGCCTAACAACGCTCTTTTTCTTTCCCCCACTCGAGCGCACTTGCTTTTGGCACCGCACCGGGTAAGGACAGGAACTGCAATCCTGTCCCACCTTTATTAGTTGAGTCACTGCAGAGCAAGATATCGTTACTCGCTCAGATGTTGACTAACTGGTGGATGGAATAGGCGGAAAACTAAGAGAAATTAGATAATTTTCATCCGAGAAGGAGTAATGACAATTAAAAATTGACTTTAAGGTGTAATCGGAATCTTATAGCTACAGAGCCTATTGTCGTCAGGCAGTTCCTTATGCAAGGAATCGAACTTTAGCATTAGCATTAGTAGAGGCATTTGATGCAAGAAAGCAAGCTTATGCAGCATCAGCCAAAAAAAAAAAATAAATAAATAAATAATAAATAAATAAATAAATAAAAATAACCATTTCCACTTCACCCCTCTGTTCGTTCAAAATACCTGTCCAGCTGAGCCTTAAACTTATTTAGGCTATCAACTTCCACGACAAGGGATGGAAGTCTGTTCCACCAACCAACCACCCGCTCGCTGGCTAAAGGCAAATTTCCGCACGTCTATCCTACATCTGTCTTTCCTCAATTTGAATTTATGCTCTCTCAGGTGATTATTCTGAGCAAGAGGGAAAATCCCATCAGCATTGAGCATGCTCAAACCATTCAAGGCTTTATACACCTCAATCAGATCACCTCGCTGGTGCCTAGTCTCCAGACACTGTAATTTGCAAAACTTAAGCCTTTCTTCGTAAGAGCACCCCTTTGTTCCATTCACTACTCTTGTTGCCCTTCTCTGTACTCGTTCCAGCAGCTCTCCATCCTTCTTGAAATGAGGCCTCCAGGCCTGTACACAGTACTCTAGGTGTGGTCTGACCATTGCCTTATACAAGGGAATAACTACGTCCTTATCCCTGCTAGAAAAATTCCTATATATCATTGACGATACACCATGAGCTACTCTTGCAGCCCGTCTGCACTGCTCAGAGAACTTCCTATCTGCCTGCACAACCACCCCCAGGTCCTTTTCATTCTCTACCACTGTCAGTGTAGTACCACAGAGTTGATACGTTGCTCTGGGGGTTGCTGTTTCCCATATGTAGTACTTTACATTTGTCAATGTTAAACTTCATTTACCACCTCTCAGCCCATCTGCTCAACCTTTCCAGATCCTGTTGCAGCAGCATAGTGCCAGTAGTGTGCTTGACAATCCTGCCAATCTTCGTATGGTCTGCAAACTTGGACATTAAGCTTGATATACCATCATCAATATCATTTATAAATACAGAAAACAATAATGGACCCAATGCTGAACCCTGAGGGACTCCACTTATAACATTAGTCCACGATGAGCAGTGTCCATTGATTACCACTCTCTGTCTTTTCCCCCTCACCCACCCCTTTATCCATAGCAGCAATTTGCCTCCAATGTCACACTGCTCCAATTTGTGCAGCAGTCTTCCATGTGCAACAGTATCAAAAGCCTTTCTAAGATCCAAGTATATAATATCAAAGTTATTCCCTGCATCCAGTTCTTTTTTGACTGCATCATAGGATCCAATCAAATTGGTCAGGCAAGACTTCCCCTTAACAAAACCATGCTGTGTCCGAGCTATAACTGAAGTCTTGTCTGGATGATCCTGCTGTGCTTCTTTAACCAGTGCCTCCATTAATTTTCCGGGAACAGAAGTTAAACTCACAATGAGGTCTATAATTAGTTGTGTCAGCCTTTGATCCTCCTTTGTGAATTGGGTCACATTTGCACATCTTAGTCCATAGGTACCTCCCCTGAGTCCAAGGAAGCTTTCATAATTATGGTTAAGGGTTTGCTTACTTCCTTCGCTGCCTCCTTTAATATAACTGGATAGATCCCATCCACCACAGGTGCCTTTCTTCTGTTTATCTTCAACAATTTCTCCTCCACTTTACTCTCAGAGATTACAAGATTCTCTAGCTTACTGCCAGAGTTGAATGCACCTCTGGCATTCCCCTCGCTGAATAACTCCTCATGTGTGAATGTCGATGCAAAATATTCATTTAGTTTGTTAGCTACCTGAGCAGGATCATCAACAGTTGACCCATCGATATCAAGTGGACCAATCTGATTCATCCCCTTCCTTCTAGAGTTTACATAAGTAAAGAACTCTTTGCTGTTTTTCTTTGCATCCCTTGCCAAAGATATCTCGTAATCTGCCTTCGCCTGCCTAACCTCCTTTGTAACTTGGTTACAGATCACCTTGTATCTATCATAGGCTTCTGCGTCGCGTATTAATTTGTATGTATCCCATGCATTTTTCTTCTGTGCCATATGTCTCATTAGTTCCTCTAACATCCATTTAGGCCTAAACCTTGAACAATATTTCTGAGTTGGTATGTAAAGCCTAATAGCTTCCAAGATTAACAAGTGGGACCAATTGATGATTAACATCATCAATTGGTCCCACTGTATAGAATTTAAATACTGTCTCGGTCCATCGTAGTCGCCTTTACGAAAGCAATAACCCTTCCCTTTACCACTAATGGTAGTTACCTCTTTGAGTAAATCCCACTTCAGCACACTGTGATCACTGCAACCTAGTGGTTCATTTATCTGCAGATTCTTAATGCATGAAGAATCACTACTGATAATCAAATAAAGAGTATTACTCCCTCTAGTTGCCTCCCGAACATGCTGATGTAGAAAACAATCATCCAATAAATCTACAAAAGCCTTGCTAGTGTGTGAGTGACCAGCCCCCAAATTCCAGCCAATATCTGGGAAATTAAAATCCCCCATTATAAGACTCTCTGATTTACTGGTCCCCTCTATTTCCCTGTACAGTTTCTTATTATACTCATCAGAGTCATTAGGCCTATAGCACACGCCTATTCTCAATTTTGATCTCCCAATGCTTATGTCACACCAAACTGACTCGACACTGCACTGTCCAGCGATGTCGACTGGCTTCACTTCCTTGGATTTTATGTATTTCTTAACTAATAGCATAACCCCCCTCCTCGCTTCCTATACTGTCTACCCTTTCTGTAGACATTGTACTCCCCAAATTCCAGTTCTGCATTCCTTATGTCTGTATGACACCACGTCTCTGAAATCCCAGCAATATCTGCCTTTGATGTTTTGAGCAATACCTCAAATTCATCAAATTTCATACTCCAGTGGTTACCCGCTGAGAAGTCTGGAACTTTCACCCCGTTCGTTTTGGCTGTATTTTGTCCCCAAAAACCAGTCCCTGGGAATTATTCCCCCCACCAAATAAGCTCCTGGCTAATAGGAGCATAGTAGAAGTCTAAAGAGGGGGGGGGGAACCTATATATTCAGACGAGAGACAAGGGATCGGGACTCTTTTTCCTGACCGATCGCCTACCAAAGACTCCCTTGCGAGGGATACCAGAAGAGGTGCTAGAAAGAGAGAGAGAGCGGCAGACACTGAAGCAGTTTGCGACTGTACCAGTGCAGGGAATTTACTGGTAAGTCCCATATATTCTCACCCGAACTTTATAACACAGAAGCTGAAATATGAATGAGAATAGCAGGCATCCATAACTTCTCTGGCACCTTGCAACACCTTGTTAATTTGAGTGCAACACACATATGAATCCATTAGTATTAATGTTCCAGGGCCGATGAATTCGGCCCTGGAAAGATTGTGCAAGGCTCAAGGGGTAGAATTTTTTTCAGCCTGGACTGTACTTGTTAACAGGAGAGATTGCTTCTACAGGGATAGGATACACTTAAATAGAAAGGGTGCAAGAATATTTGCTGATGCTATCGAGGCAGTGTTAGGTGGGTCGGAAAACTGCTAGCTTGGGGGGAGACAAAGACCAATAGATTGACTGTAGCCACTGGCAGAGGTGAAAGAGATTCTTGCACTGCTTCTATTAGAATGAGCAGAAGCCTGAAAAACAAGATGCATGGTATTTCAAAGACTGCTGGGAGCCATTGCGGTACAAGTAAACACATGGGTTGTGTTAGGGTAGCTAAGAATAGAAACAGGTGCAGGTATACTTGCGTGTACACCAATGCTAGGAGTTTAGTAAATAAATTTGATGAATTTGAGGTATTGCTCAAAACATCAAAGGCAGATATTGTTGGGATATCAGAGACGTGGTGTCACACAGATATAAGGGATGCAGAACTGCAATTTGGGGAGTACAACGTCTACAGAAAGGATAGACAGGATAGGAAGGGGGGAGGGGTTATGCTATTAGTTAAGAAACACATAAAAACCAAGGAAGTGAAGCCAGTCGGCATCGCTGGACAGTGTAGTGTGGAGTCAGTTTGGTGTGACATAAACATTGGGAGATCAAAATTGAGAGTAGGAGTGTGCTATAGGCCTAATGACTCTGATGAGTATAATAAGGAACTGTACAGGGAAATAGAGTGGGCCAGTAAATCAGAGGGTCTTATAATGGGAGATTTTAATTTCCCAGATATTGACTGGAATTTGGGGGCTGGTTACTCACAAACTAGCAGGGCTTTTGTGGATTTATTGGATGATTGTTTTCTACATCAGCATGTTCGGGAGGCAACTAGAGAGAGTAATACTCTTGATTTGATTATCAGCAGTGATTCTTCATGCATTAAGAATCTGCAGATAAATGAACCACTAGGTGGCAGTGATCACAGTGTGCTGAAGTGGGATTTACTCAAAGAGGTAACTACCATTAGGGGTAAAGGGAAGGGTTATTGCTTCCGTAAAGGCGACTACGATGGACTGAGACAGTATTTAAATTCTATACAGTGGGACCAACTGATGATGTTACCAACAGCAAATTCAAAATGGGAATCATTCAAAGAACTTATCTTGGAAGCTACTAGGCTTTACATACCAACTAAGAAATATTGTTCAAGGTTTAGGCCAAAATGGATGTCAGATGAACTAATGAGGCATATGGCAGAGAACAAAAATGCATGGGATACATACAAATTAACACATGACACAGAAGCCTATGATAGATACAAGTTGATATGCAACCAAGTTACAAAAGAGGTTAGGCAGGCGAAGGCAGATTACGAGAAATCCTTGGCAAGGGATGCAAAGAAAAACAGCAAAGAGTTCTTTACTTATGTAAACTCTCGAAGGAAGGGAATGAATCAGATTGGTCCACTTGATATTGATGGGTCAAGTGTTGATGATCCTGCTCAGGTAGCTAACAAACTAAATGAATATTTTGCATCGACATTCACACATGAGGAGTTATTCAGCGAGGGGAATGCCAGAGGTGTATTCAACTCTAGCAGTAAGCTACAGAATCTTGAAATAACTGGGAGTAAAGTGGAGGAGAAACTGTTGAAGATAAACACAAGAAAGGCACCCGGGGTGGATGGGACCTATCCAGTTATATTAAAGGAGGCAGCAAAGGAAGTAAGCAAACCCTTAGCCATAATTATGAGAGCTTTCTTGGACTCAGGGGAGGTACCCATAGACTGGAAATGTCCAAATGCGACCCCAATTCACAAAGGAGGATCAAAGGCTGACACAAGTAATTATAGGCCTGTGAGCTTAACTTCTGTTCCAGGAAAATTAATGGAGGCACTGGTTAAAGAAGCACTGCAGGATCATTTAGACAAGATTTCAGTTATAGCTCAGACACAGAATGGTTTTGTTAAGGGGAAGTCTTGCCTGACCAACTTGATTGGATACTATGATGCAGTCACAAAAGAACTGGATGCAGGGAATAACTTTGATATTATATACTTGGATCTTAGAAAGGCTTTTGATACTGTTGCACATGGAAGACTGCTACACAAATTGGAGCAGTGTGACATTGGAGGCAAATTGCTGCTATGGATAAAGGGTTGGTTGAGGGGGAGAAGACAGAGAGTGGTAATCAATGGACACTGCTCATCGTGGACTGATGTTATTAGTGGAGTCCCTCAGGGCTCAGTGTTTGGTCCATTATTGTTTTCTGTATTTATAAATGATATTGATGATGGTATATCGGGCTTAATGTCCAAGTTTGCAGACGATACAAAGGTTGGCAGGGTTGTCAAGGACACTACTGACACTATGCTGCTGCAACAGGATCTGGAAAGGTTGAGCAGATGGGCTGAGAGGTGGCAAATGAAGTTTAACATTGACAAATGTAAAATACTACACATGGGAAACAGCAACCCCAGAGCAACGTATCAACTCTGTGGTACTACACTGACAGTGGTAGAGAATGAAAGGGACTTCGGGGTGGTTGTGCAGGCAGATATGAAGTTCTCTGAGCAGTGCAGACGGGCTGCAAGAGTAGCTCATGGAGTATTGTCAATGATATACAGGAATTTTTCCAGCAGGGATAAGGAGGTGATTATTCCATTGTATAAGGCGATGGTCAGGCCACACCTAGAGTACCGTATACAGGTCTGGAGGCCTCATTTCAAGAAGGATGTAGAGCTGCTGGAACGAGTACAGAGAAGGGCAACAAGATTAGTGAATGGAACAAAGGGGTGCTCTTACGAAGAAAGGCTTAAGTTTTGCAAATTAGAGTGTCTGGAGACTAGGCACCAACGAGGTGATCTGATAGAGGTGTATAAAGCCTTGAATGATTTGAGCATGCTCAATGCTGATGGGATTCTTCCTCTAGCTCAGAAAAATCACCTGAGAGGGCATAAATTCAAATTGAGGAAAGACAGATGTAGGATAGACGTGCGGAAATTTGCCTTTAGCCAGCGGGTGGTTGGTTGGTGGAACAGATTTCCATCCCTTGTGGTGGAGGTTGATAGCCTAAATAAGTTTAAGGCTCAGCTGGACAGGTATTTTGAACGAACAGAGGGATGAAGTGGAAGTGGTTTTTTTTTTTTTTTTTTTTTTTTTGGCTGATGCTGCATAAGCTTGCTTTCTTGCATCAAATGCCTCTACTAATGCTAATGCTAATGCTAATGCTAATGTAATTTCTAAAATCTATACTGTTACCTGAGAGTCCGTATAGTACATGTACATTTAAAAAAATATTACATTAGGGTTACCCGTACATAATTACATTAACCCGTATTCGTGTCTGTAAATTGCGTGTGTTCTCTGGTCGATTTGCTTGTTTTGCTGGACGAAAAATCCCCAGTTTCGGTGAAAAAAACCTTGCTATCTACGCCTGAGACCGACTAACTCAGCCACGGAGTGAAAAAAAAACCCACTAAAGTTCCTCGCGTCACCGACGGGATTTGAACCCGGGCCTTTTCCACCCGGTGTGGGGGAAGACGGTGACGATACCACTGTGCGACCGCGCAGACACAGTACATGTATGCATCTATACACTTGAACTGAAAGATGAGTGTTGGACCTTAGAGTACGAGTAGTTCCAACTGAAGACTACATGAAGAATACCAACATACAATATTTTCACACATACCACTAGCCTTAGGTGTATAATATATCATTTTCTCTTATTTTTTTGTTGGAAAGAGAACTTATTGGGTAATCTGTATTTAACATGCACTTTTTATATGTTAGGAGTGGATAAATTATGTTTTTTTAAGTATCTTTGCCTCTGACCTATTCTCTTGCTACACGTTATCCTTAGTAATAATAATAAAAAAATAAATTTTCTGTTTATACTCCGGGACGACCAAACGGCCAAATGAGTTTACAAGATACACAGAATACAAGAAACAGCACTGTATTCAGCAGTCACGGGCTTAAATCCCGGTCACTCAAGGCACATGTACTTATGCACCCGCGCGCCTGACCACTGGGCTACGGCAGCCTTTTTAAAAGATCTATAGTAAAGAGAGCATAATAAGTATATTTATTAGCGGCATTCCGGGATCTGATTATAATATATGCACGCTTATAAGAGGATTTCGGAGTGAATTAGTCACATGACCGAAGTCGCAAATTCTCCTTATCATGACGATCAGTAGAATTTTAGGACATACGAGGTCAAATGTCCAATCGTAGAGCCACTAGACAGTCATCACTTAGGTATGCACGCGTTTTCTGGGACATCTTAGTATGCTGGTGTGCAAAATTTAAGGACCAGTCTGGTTTTCACCTGTAGCTTCTCATAGGAGTGGCCTGGATATGGGAAAAGCATAACAAAGGAACATCGTGAGGTATAGAAATGATGAAGGAAACAACATCGACGCAGCAATGGAAACAAAACGGTACAGAGGGACTTTGTACAAAAATGGCAACAAAGCACTGGCTGTCCTGATACAGATGCACCAAAGATGGAACAAAGGGAAGATGTGGTCCTCAGTAGGAGATATGGCCACCCCTAATGTCGATGCAGGCTTTGTACTGCCTGTCCATACTTAGAACAACGTTGTTGATAAGTTCTTGCAGTAACATCAGTATCAGCGCAGTATCATTGCAGTATCTGCGCCATCTGGTGTTGAAGATGGCGCTGACAGAAGGATAAATGAACATTTTCTTGTGGGCGTGGGTGTGCCGCTAGGCATCTCCCCAGAACACCCCATATGTGTTCGATGGGATTTAGATCAGTGGAACGCCAGGTCAATCCATACGAACAATGTTCTCACTTTCTAAAAGCATATCGACAGTTGCAGTGCAATGGGGTGTGGCGTTATCATCCATAACACGAACTCGGGGCCAATGGCACCTCGGAACAGACGCACATGGGGAAGGATTACCTCAGTATAGTAGTGTGCACCAGTTACAGTACCGTCTTCCAGTATCTTAAGTTGTGTACATCCATCCAAGATAACGTCTCCTCAGACGAGAACATCTGGACCGACATATCGATCCCTTTCAGTGCTGTTTGCGGGGTGATACCGTGTGCCAACCTCTCACCAGATTAGCTGACGTCCAGAATCGCTGCTGAGACTGAATCTACTCTCATCAGTAAAGAGTACCATAAGTAAAGATTTTGTGGTTGAAAAAAGAAATGTGATTACCCAACGATGCTCGATTTGCTGTATATCTACCTACCAACATAAAAAAATAAATTTCAGAAACTGCATAAGACATATACTTTTTCATGTTATTTATAAGACATTAAGCTATTAAAATAACCAAATAACCTTTTATAATTTTTAATAGATGTTTATACATGTTCTCAAAACGGTTTGACTATCCGCTGCTGTGATAATTAAGACAATGAAATTGTGTTAATTATCACAGCAGTGCAAACTCGTCTTTGCAATGGGTTGCACTAGTATTGCACCATTTTCAAACAGATTGCCTCTCTAATAGGTTTACTGCGATTTTTTATGACAGCCTGTCTGAGAACTCACTGGTCCCTCATTGAATATCAGGTGGTCTCTAATAACAACACTTCGACAAAACAGTTCTAAAGAAGTTGTTCTATCTAAGTTCCGTGCTATATGAAAAATCAGTTTTGAAAGTTGTAATGTAGCTATATATTATAACTTTGAAAACTGATTTTGTGATATAGCTAAAGCTATATTGCAACTTTCAGTTCCTCGGTATTGCATAACTTGAAAGTAATGCAATACCGCGCAATTCGTTACAAAGGCAAGGTTGTTGCGGTGTGAGAATTAAGACCATTGCATTGTTCGTGTACTTTAAAGCCGTCAAAACAAATGAAAGTACAACTGTGTCAAAACAAATGAAAGATAAATAAATGCTTACAGATGTAAACAAGTTCAGTTTGTGCGTAATATTTATTGAATGTGCTTCTCTAAAACTGCTCAACTAGTTTAAAATCCGGAAATTTTAAACTCGAAAAATTTAAAAAATTTTAAAACCTCTCAGACTCAGAGGATCCCGGATTTTAAAGCGTTTTCTGTATTTTGATTCATGATTTCTGATTTCTCACACTTTTAAACAACTGCTTCAACTTTTGTTCATGATTTCTGATTTCTCACACTTTTAAACAACTGCTCCAATTTTTGTTCATGATTTCTCACGCTTTTAAACAACTGCCCCAACTTCAAACTTGTTTCCATGACTTTCAAGCAGGAAGTTGTAGAAACAAATTTTGCTAAGCTGATTCAACAACGGTTAAAAATCAAATGAGCGATGCACTTTGTAAAAATGTGCAAGAAAAATGTTTGCTTCAATTGAAAGCACTCGTTATAGCGAACTTATCCTACTCGTACAACGAACTTCTACTGTTCTTATATTGTACTGTACGTAAACGATTTGAGAGGATTCAAAATGGCGGCAGCGAGTGCTTTTTCGTCTGGAATTGAAAAACAGCTGTGTAATGTCTGGACTGGTTGCGTTGATTTTAAAATTTTTCCAAGTGAGCCAAAATTTATTTAAGATGTACTCTAGTATTTTATGTTTGTTGATTTTTCTTTTCCAATTAATCAGCTGTAAGTCGAAATCATACGGTTTTGTTGATTTGCAGTTAGAACGGCCACAGACGGTTTGTTGTGATTTCTGTTTTGAAGTTAAATTTGTAATGAAGGATATTTTTCATTATTGCCATGTCAGCAGAATTTCACTGAAATATTGGATTTTGAAAATGAAGTTAATCTAAAATTATTGTTAGTTATGAACTCTGATAATGATTGTTTCACCCTTTAACTTTTGTTTGTATCGATTTTTTGAAATTGATCATTTGATACTTACTATTATAATAATTTTATTTACTTGTTACGAAGCAGAATCAGATATCAGAAATGACAGTAAGTGAAATTTTATTAATTTACACTGAAAACAGTTGGGGAGGGGGGGATATGAATGCCGAAAAAAAAAAAATCCGTAGATATCATATCGCAGAAATTATTAAAGTCGGAATTATATGTATATATTTCCAAGTCATAGTATCTAAATTACAGGTAGTAGTAGTAGTGGCATGTGATGCAAGAAAGCAAGTGCATGAGCTTATGCAGCATCAGCCAAAAAAAAAAAAAAAAAAAAAAATCCAGTTCCTCCTTAAATTTATTTAACCTGTCAACTTCCACAACGACAGATGGAAGTTTGTTCCAGCAATTAACCACCTGCTGGCTAAAGGCAAATTTCCGCACATCTATTCTACATCTGTCTTTTCTTAATTTGAATTTATGCCCCCTTAGGTTCGTAATCTGAAAAGTGGAAGGATCCCATCAGAATTCAGCGTGCTCAACCCATTTAAGGCCTTATATACCTCAATCAGATCACCGCTCAGGTGCCTAGTCTCCAGCCACTGCAGTTTGCAGAACTTAAGCCTCTCTTGCTAAGAGGATCCCTTCATTCCCCTCACCAATCTTGTTGCCCTTCTCTGTACATGCTCAAGTAATTCTACATCCTTCCTAAAATGAGGCCTCCAGACCTGTATGCAGTACTCAAGGCGTGGCCTGACCATTGCCTTATACAGAGGAACAATCACCTCCTTCTCCCTGCTAGCAAAATTCCTATATATCATTGACAAAACCCCATGACCTGCCCTGGCAGCCTGTCTGCATTGCTCAGAAAACTTCATATCTGACTGCAGAATTACTCCCGCCGACCGGGCTAGCCGGGTGGGTAAAGTGCCTGCCTGGCAACCCAAAGGTCGCGGGTTTGAATCCTGCCTCGGGCTTGGATCAGAGTATTGCAAAAACCTTGGGAGGAGCATTATGGCCACAGAAGCCGATGCGCCAACAACCACCAAAAAAAAAAAAAAAAAAAAACAATTACTCCCAGGTCTTTTCATTTTCTACCACCTTAAGTGTAGTACCACACAGTTGGTATGTTTCTCTGGGGTTACTTCTACCCATACGCAGTACTTTACATTTAATAAGGTTAAACTTCAGTTGCCACTTCTTAGCCCATCTGCCCAAATTATCTAGATCCTGTTGCAGTAGCACACTGCCATTACAGTAATTAACAACCCTGCCAACCTTTGTATCATCTGCAAACTTCGACATTAAGCCTGATATACCTTCATCAATATCATGTTACTGGGTTGTGAATAAACCTGCTTCTTGAAAAGAAGCAGATTTATTCACAACGCAGTAACCTGTAATTTAGATATTATTAGTAAACAAATATGACAAAATGAAAAAAATAATTTTATAAAAATGTTTATATTTAAAAGAAAATTGAATTATAAAGGGTTCAAATCAAATAACATGAGTAATAAGATTTTTAAACAATAAACTTTAATAACTATAAATTTAATCAGACATGGGCAGTCACTCAGGAATTATATTGGCTTTATTTGAACGAATTGGAAACAGTCCATTGAGTAAAGGTTTATTGCAATTTCAAAACAATGTTCTTCGTTTCTCCTACAGCATAGAAATATTTTTCAAATTCCTTGTCAGAATTAGCAGATTTAATCTTCTGCTTCTAGTATGGTATTTGATAGGCACCAGTTTTAAATGTTTCACTTATTTTTTTAAATTTGTAAATGAAATCAAATCCTCCTATGTACCCTTACCCACCAGTATTCTATAACTAGTTATGCAGTATTTTCTGTTTTCATTGTGATAAACTATGAATTATTAAATTTATATTAAATTTTAGTTTGGCATTTAAAAGAGGCTTAAGTATTAATTGCACTATGTCCAGACTATACTCTAAAGTGCTTCAGAGTATAGTCTGAAACACTTTAGAAATTATGACAGGAGGTAAAAGATAAGATAAGTGAAGAACAAGGTGGATTTAGGTCAGATCGCTCTTGTGTGGACAATCTATTTAGTATTAGTAATGGCCGCATGGTGCAAGAAAGCCTATGGCTTATGCTGCACCAGCCAAAAAAAAAAAAAAAACCTGAATAAAACAATGATAAAAATCAACTATTAATTAATAAAAGAAAAGGAAATTAAACCTATCATCCTATGTGTTTCCCTCACCTGAAGGTACTATCCAGATGACCTTTGAATTTCCCCAAACTCTCAGCCTCTACCACCCATGTAGGCAACTTATTCCAGTAATTTATAACTCGCTGGCTAAAATAAAACTTCCTGCAGTCTAATCTAAACATCTCCCCCGGTAACTTGAATTTATGTCCCCTAGTTCTAACATCATTTATAATCTTGAAAATTTTGTCCTCATTCATTTTACTGATGCCCCTCAGAGCCTTAAACACCTCAATCAAATCTCCTCTAAGGTGCCTAGTTTCCAAACTCTGCAACCCACATATTCGAAGTCTTTCTTCATAAGGACGCCCTTTTGCCGATCTCACCAGGCGAGTTACCCGTCTTTGCACCCTTTCAAGAAGCTCGATGTATTTCTTTAGGTGCGGTCTTCATACTTGAACACAGTATTCCAAGTGTGGTCTAACAAAAGCCTTATATAATGTGATTATCACGTCCCTATCTCTACTTGCAAAAGTTTGATAGATCATCGATAGAACACCATGGGCCTTCCTTGCAACCTGTTTACAATGCTCAGAGAATTTCATGTCTGACCGTATCGTAACACCCAAATCCCTTTCCTCCAGTACTGGGTTTAGTTGAACTCCACAAAGTGAATAAGTTATTTTGGGATTACTGTTTCCCAGGTGTAGTACCTTACACTTTGTTGGATTAAAGCATAGCTGCCATTTTTTTGACCATTCCTGAAGCCTATCTAGGTCTCTCTGAAGAAGCTCAGCTTAACAGTGATCATTAACTACTCTACCAATTTTAACATTATCTGCAAATTTAGACATCACGCCCTCTATCCCTTCATCGATGTCATTTATGAAAATTAAAAACAACGGTGGTCCTAATACTGATCCTTGGAGAACCCCACTTCTTACATCAACCCAATCTGAGGAATAGCCATTTATCACAACCCTCTGCCTCCTGCCCCGAAGCCATCCTGATATCCATCTAAGGATTTTCCCAGTGATTCCAACCTGTTCCAGCTTATAAAGCAACTGCTCATGTGGGACTGAGTCAAAGGCTTTGCTGAAATCTAAATAAACAATGTCGAAATTATTCCCTAAATCCAGCTCATGAGTGACTATTCCAAAATAGCGAACCAGATTTGTTAAACATGATTTTCCCATTACAAAACCATGCTGAGTATCCTTGAGAATTTCAGTTCTATCCAAATGATCCTGAATTCCACCCTTGATCATTGCTTCCATGATTTTCCCTACTACCACTGATCAGACTGACAGGTCGATAATTTCCCACTTCACTCTTAGAACCACCCTTATGTGTGGGAGATATATTGGCACTTTTCCAATCCAATGGAATCTCCCCAGAGTCTAGTGATGCTCACATAATTAGCCTCAATGGTTCAATGCACTCACTTGCTGGCTCCCTTAAGATTATAGGGTATATTCCATCAACTCCAAGAGCCTTACTGGCCTGTAGGCTCGAAAGTTTTTTTCATTAAATAATCTTGTGAAATTTCAATATCATTAATTACATATATTTCAACTTCGCTCCCACAATTTCCCATTGCCACAAAAGGTTTTTCTTCTGTATTTGTTCTACAACAGCTAGTGGAGAAAAGAAAAACAAAGAATAAAGATACCTTCTTTGCATTCATAGATTTAGAAAAGACTTACGACTCTGTTCCAAGGAAGGAGTTATGGAAAGCCCTTAAAAATGTCAGTCATCCAGAGCTTGTGGAACTAATTCAGGAATTTTACAACTACAGCATGCCATATATTAAAGTTGGGAATACTTTATCTAACCAAATCTATACAACAAAGGGGCTGAGAGAAGGATATAGCCTATCATTTTTATTGTTTAATGTTTTCTTGGAATGTGCTTTACAAGAATGGAAAATAAGCTGTTATGGAATGGGAGTACCAATCAACGACAAATATCTTTTGCCAATGATCAGGTTATCATTGCACAAGAAGCTTATGATTTAGAATACATGTTGAGAAAATTGCATCTGACATATGACCAATGGGGGGCCTCAATATCAATTTTACAAAGACAGAATACCTAAGCACAGCACAGCTTCCTGATGAATTGGAAGTTACACAGGCTATACATCCACAACCTGTTGACTTTTTCAAATATCATGGTTGTAGATTAACTAAAGGGGTGTTGGGGAAAGAGGAACTTTACACACAAATTAATTAATTGGCAGATTCTTAGTGCCCTCAACGCTATATGGTGGGACAACAATATCTCCCATAGAACTAAAAAAACATATTGGACAGTTATTAGCGGACTTTGCTATGGTGTGAGGTGTGGACACTGAAAGAAGGTGACAAAAAGAAGCTTAGGGCACTAGAGATAGACTACCTACATTGGAGTAGTAGGGTTTCTAGGCTAGAGAGGATAATGTACAAGGATACAAGAGGACGTATGCATGCAAATGAAGATATTGAACAAATAGAAAAGAGAAGGTTGAGATGGTTTGGACAACTGCTGTACATGAACGAAGTGAGATGGCCTAAAATTATATATGAATGGATACCACAAGGGAAGAGAAGGCAAGGACGCCCTAGAAAAACATGGAAGGAAGGTGCACAGCCACGAGAAAGAGAAATTTGAAAGCTGAAGATGCCCAGGTCTGGCGACTTTGGAAAATGGGAATGATGAGGTGGCGATCTGCTGTATGAAGTCGAACATAGATAGATAGCATTTAAAATACATCTGGTGAAAAAAAGTGTCCGTCTTCTAGGCAACTCCCATTCCCAGGTGGTATCTGTGATATGCCAGTGATGGGTGTTTAATCTTTCTGTTGAACTTTGGTTTTACTAGCTAACTGTGAACTACTGACAGAAATATAGCTATTCATGTTATGTCTGCCAGACTCCACATGAAAAGATTTTGGCAGATACAACATGAATATTTGTTTTGAATTAAATATAACAATTTCTGGATTGAAACCAACACATTTGTGTTTCAATCCAAACGATGATTTACCTTGAAAATTATATATCTCTATACATTAAAAAATTTTCCTCCTAGTGATATTTATTCGAGCCAATGGGAGAAGAGGGAAGGGCAATTACGTCACTACAAATGTGCAGGTAAATAATTGCATAGGTCATTTCCTGATTAAATATTGACCAGTATATTTTGACTGGTGTGTCTTTTATGTAGAAAATATTTGACTTACTCTGTCATACCTCTACATTTTACTTAGAAAATCATGTATGGGGGTTGGCGAGAAGGGGTCGAAGCCTCCTAGTAATTTGATTAAGATGGTTTTTATTATTATTTTTGGTTTCTCTCCTTTATTTTTTTCAATATCTTTTAATTCAATTTAGTTGATCATCTACCTTAGGCATCTGTGTCTCATGCATTTTTTTTTTCTCCGCCACAAGTCTCATTAGGTCATCTGACATCCATTTAGGTCTAAATGGATGTCAGAAAATTTAGGCCTAAATGAATGCCTAAACCTTGAACGGTATTTCTTAGTTGGTATGAAAAGCCTAGTAGCTTCCAAGATTAATTCTTTGAATTCTTCCAATTTAGACTTTGCTTTTGGTAACGTCATCAATTGGTCCTACTGTGTAAAATTTTAAAAATCTCCTAGATCACTTTAGTCACCTTTATGAAAGCAAAAACCCTTCCCTTTACCCCTGATAGTAGTTACATCTTTAAATTAATCCCACGTCAGTACATTGTGATCACTGCCACTTAGTGGTTTCTTTATCTGCAGATTCTTAATGCATGACGAATCACTGCTGATAATCAGATCAAAAGTTATTACTCCCTCTGATTGCTTCTCAAACATGCTACTATAGAAAACAATCATTCAATAAATCCACAAAAGTCTTGCTAGTGTGTGAGTGATCAACCCAAAAGTTCCAGTTTATATCTGGGAAATTAAAATCCCGAATTATTAGACAATATGATCTACCGGCCAACTCTCTTTGTATAGTTGTTCGATGTACTCATCAGAGTCATTAGGCCTATAACACACTCCTACTCTGAACTTGGTTCTCCCAGTGCTTATGTCAACCAAATTATGTCAACTTCCACCCATGTAAACTGCATGCATTTCCTTAGATTTTGTTTCTTAACTAACAGCATCACTCCTCCTTCCCTTCTATACTTTCTGTACACATTGTACTCCTCAAATTCCAATCGTGCATTGCTTATCTCTGTGTGATGCCATGTCTCTGATATCCCAACAGCATCAGCCTTTGATGTTTTCACCAGCACCTCAAATTCATCAAATTTATTTTCTATACTCTAGCATTGGTGTGCATACAAGTATACATGCACCTGTTCTTACTCTTATTTAATCCCTTTGAAATCCCCTAACACAACCATTGTATTTACTTGTTCCATGATGACTCCCAGCAGTCCTTGAAATCCCCAGTACCATGCTTTCCAGGCTGCTGCTCATTCCAGTGGAAGCAGTGCAAAAATCACTTTCACCTCCGCTTGTGCTACTGTTAATCTATTAGTCTGTTAATTTCCCAAGCTAGCAATTTTCCGATTCACCTAACACTTCCTAGATAGCATTAGCAAATATTCTTGCTTTAGGCACCCCCCCCCCATTGTCTTTACCATGTCTGTCTATCCACATCTTGAGAGAAGAGACTTAAAAAAGGAGTGTATTGGAGAAGAGTAATAAATATTACACAATTGTGATTAAACCAAACATCTTAGTTTAGAGAACATAAAACTATAGAGTTTTGTTAAGTGTTCTATAAAGTTACAATCGTAGTAATTAATTAATAAGGAGATCTATATTTACTTTTCACTTTTATTAATCACAAAAAAAAAATAATAATCAATTTAAGAAAAAAAATTGAATGCACACGAAATGTAATGCACTCCATACATTAACTATATCTGGGAAATTAAAATCCCATATTATTAGACAATATGATCTACTGGCCCACTCAACATATAACATGTTATATGTTGGTGTTGTATATTTATTTTTTTCAATCACATGGTATGGGCACTTCCGTGGGCAGGAGCAGCAGTGCGTAGCACACGCTTCTCGATTAGACCGGGGTTCGAGCCCGTGCCCACCAAATATGGAAGATGCAGAAAGGTCAGGGAATGACCACCGTATCCAGGGTGTCTCAAAAATATTGGTACAAATGTTTAGGGGAGGTAGGTAACATCTAAAGGAATGTGATTCGCATAGGAACCCATAACCGGAAACGTCACAGGAAAGTAGTAGTAGCAGAGGCACAAGAAGCAGAATTGACACAGGACAGTAATTAGTGGCAAACATTTATTTGACATAATATTAATAATAGAGTATGAGATGGATGCATTTCATGATGTTACAACAGATGCTCGAAGGTTCCACCATGAGACTCGATGCATGCGTGACACCGATGCAGCATGGATTGGTGGACACGGTCGAACACACCTGGAGTTTCTTTGACAGTAGCAGCAGTGCAGACGAGTCTCGCCACGAGATCCATTTCCGTCTCCACAGACGATTCATACACGATAGATTTGAGGGCCCCCACAGAAAGAAATCAAGGCTCGATAAATCAGGTGAGCATGCGGGCCAGGCAATGGGTCCACCATAGCCAATCCATCGACACCCAAAATGCCTGTTCAAATGGTCATGAACACACCTTCCATAATGAGCAGGTACCCTGTCATGTTGAACCAAATGTTGCATCTCACGTTTGTTGGAATATCGTCAAGTAACCCTGGTAGAACTTGTTCAAGAAAGATCCGATATTTAGCGGAGTTCATGCGGGATGGTAACAGGTATGGGCCGACTAAGCAGTCATCGACCATACCTGCCCACACATTAATTGCGAAGCGATGTTGTGTCGCACGGGGGCGCACACTGTGTGGGTTGTCGTGAGCCCACATACAAGCATTGTGCTGATTGAATAAGCCTCCCCGAGTGAAATAAGCCTCATCCGTGACCAAAACATAGGCCAGAAAATTTAAGTCTTGAACACTTTCTTGGAGAAACCACTGTGCAAAAGCCACACGTGCAGGATGATCTTGGGGGAGCAGTAACTGAACCTCTTGTAGATGAATGGGGTTTAAGGAATCGTCGTGCCAGACACTCTGTACACTGCAATGAGACACTCCTAAGGCAGAGGCAGCGGCACGTGTGCTGGTAGTAGGATTATTCTGGACAGCATTCAACGCACTTTTTTCCATGGCGGGAGTTCGCGTCGAACGTAGTCTGCCCGCACTACTCATGTTACCTCTAAATGACCCATAATTGCACACATTTTGATGCACACGTGCAAACAAACGGTGGTCCGGTACATGTCTGTCTGGGAAGTGTTCTCCATAAATTCATTGAGCGGCTCGTCCATTGCCCTCTGGTAATCCATACGCTAGGTGCCTGTCTGCCAGCTCACAGTTCGTATATTGATGCATGCTCTTCATGCGGCGACTAGTGCTTGAATGAGTAAACCAGAAATTTTCCCTCTCAACAGCACCATCTTACGGTGACTTTCCCTCTCAACAGCACCGACTTACGGTGACGTTTCTGGTTATGGGTTCCTATGCAATTCACATTCCTTTAGATGTTACTTACCTCCCCTAAACGTTTGTACCAATATTTTTGAGACACCCTGTATATCCCTGGAGCAATATGGCCTTAGTTGCTAATGCTCCTAAAAACCAAATAACAACAACAATATGGTATGCTCTTTTCATTAAAAATCTGTTTCATTAATTTTATTAATTCTGCAGTTAGCTTTTCTCCTCAATATTTTAGTAAGTCATTATTTTGTTTATGCTTACTTTTGTTGTGACTTTCCAAGTTTGCAACAAATTTTAATGTTCACACATTCAAATTTCATCCTTTTCAATACATGCAACAAATGAGAAAAAGGGGTGTGAATCATCTTGGCTCACTGGATAAGAATGGTGTAAATGTTATGAGCCCATTTTGCATCTGCATTCATACTTTAAGGAGATTTTAGGGATAGGGATTCCAGAACTATATTAAATTCTAATAGGGAGCTAAATGATTTTGTGAAAATTGGGAGGAAAGTGGAAGAGAAATTGTTGAAGCTAAAAATAAATAGGGCTTCTGGAGGAAATGGGAGCTATAACATTGTAGTAAATCACTAGCTGACACATGCCTAAAATGCACACTGACTGGTGCACCTGAGTCCTCCATGGTGCCATGGAAACGTTTGGGATAAAGGCAATAATTAATTTAGAATTAGGCAGTTCTTAATGTATCCATTATCTTAACAGTATAGTGGATATAAGAAGAAGAAAAAATATGCAATTTTTAAATTATTATTAAATGTGTGAATTTTTTTTTAAAACAAATTAACATTTAAACAGGATTAAACATTATCACAAACTACTTAGATAATTTCATAAACATACATAAGCATAGGTATCCTATGGAATATCTACAGAGGTGAAAGTGATTCTAACACTGCCTCTATTGGAATGAGCAGCAGCCTGGAAAGTGAGGTACTGGGGATTTCAAGGGCTGCTGGGATTCATCATGGAACAAATAAATACATGGGTTGTGTTAGGGTAACTAAGAGTAAGAATAGGTGCATGTATACTTGCATGTACACCAATGCTAGGAGTATAGCAAATAAATTTCATCTATTTGCGGTGCTGGTGAAAACATCAAAGGCTGATGTTGTTGGGATATCAGAGACATGGTGTCACACAGAAATAAGGAATGCAGAATTGGAATTTGGATAGTACAATGTATACAGAAAGGATAGAAGGGGAAGATGGGTGATGCTGTTAGTTAAGAAACATAAAATTTGTAGGTTGGTCACTCACACACTAGCAAGACTTTTGTGGATTTATTAGATGATTGTTTTCTACAGCAGCATGTTCGAGAGGCAACCAGTGGGAGTAGTACATTTGATCTGATTATCAGCAGTGATTCTTAATGCTTTAAGAATCTGCAGATAAAGGAATCACTAGGTGGCAGTGGTCAGAGTGTACTGATGTGGAATTAATTTAAAGATGTAACTGCTATCAGGGGTAAAGGGAAGGGTTTTTGCTTTCGTAAAAGTGACTACAGTGGTCTAGGAGATTTTTTAAATTTTAAATTTTTTAATACCAATTGATGATGCAAATTCAAAAGCAAATTCTAAATGGGAAGCATTCAAGGAATTAATCTTGGAAGCTACGAGGCTTTTCATACTACTATGAAATACTGTTCAAGGTTTAGGCCTAAATGGATGTCAGATGACATAATGAGATTTATGGCAGAGAAGAAAAATGCATGGGATGCATATAAATTATCAGGAAACACAGATGCCTGTGGTAGATATAAGATAGTCTAATCAAGTCACAAAGGACGTTAGGGAAGCAAAGGCAGATTACGAGAAATCTTTGGCAAACAATGCAAAGAAAAACAGTAAAGACTTCTTTACTTATTTAAACTCTAGAAGGAAGGGGGATGAATCGGATTGGTCTACTTGGCATCAGCAGTTCTTTTGTTGATGAACCTTCTGAGGTAGCTGACAAACTGAATGAGTATTTTGCATCTACATTTACACATGAGGACTTCTGTAGGGAAGTAGTGGCCAGAAGCTTGTCAAACTGAGAGCAAAGTGGGGAAGAAATTGTTGAAATTAAACATAAGAAAGGCACTTGGGATGAATTGAATCTATCAAGTTATATTAAAGGAAGCCGCAAAGGAAGTATGCAAACCCTTAGCCATAAATATGAAAGCTTCCTGGGACTCAGGGGAGGTTCCCCATGGACTGGAGATGTACAAATGTGTCCCCAATTCACAAAGGAGGATCAAAGGGTGACACAAGCAATTACAGAACTGTTAGCCTAATTTCTGTTCCATTTTTTAAAAATTTTTTTTTTTTTTTATGTAAACCCCAAACACGAGAGGTATTAGAACCTATAGTACTTAGTACCGTGCTTGGGTTGGAGGTTGAGAAAACGAAAGAAGATATTGGTTGACATTGGACTCGAACTTCTGTAGACTGTAATTTTCAGGAAATACATATGAAGGAAGAAAACGGCAGTTGAATGAATAAACGAGGAAGATGAAAAGTTGGTTCTGTGAGTTTGAAGTTGGACAGTAAATGGATGTTGGCTGGTGGCGACACGTGTTCGGACTGTTTTGAAAGAGAGAGCGGGAATTATAGAAGCCAATTCAGAAGAGTGGCCATGGAAGTATCTGTAGAAGAGGCATGCAGCAGAAACAGTACGTCTATGAGAGAGCGAGTGGAGAGACTCTGTTAAAGATGAATCATTAATTAACCTAACTGCTCTCTTCTGAATGGAATCAAGAAGCCTGAGAGAGGTTTTGGGGGCACCACCCCAGATGTGGGAACAATATTCCATGGCAGGGCGGATTTGCGATTTATACAGAGTGAGCAGCTGTTTGGAAGAAAAGTAAAGCCGAGAGTAAAAGAGAAAACCAAGTTTTTTAGATGCAGAGGAAGCAATATTTGTAATGTGCTTGTGCCAAGGGAGATTAGAAGATTAAATTCTGACCTGTTGACAGACTCCTACTTGCTGATGCTGCCAGAAACCTGATGTGCATCCAGGCATGGGTTGCTGCCAGCAGTAAATTTATAGGTGAGGGATTAAGTCTATCAGCCAATAGAATGATGCCATGTTTTCTATCCTGGATCTGGTGGTTCTTGTGTAGTGGAAACCTGGGGCGACCTTTGCTCTCATACTCTCGACATCAGTGTGCAGGCTGGTTCTGGGTGGCTGGAGAGGGTTGTATGTGGACCATTCTTCCAGTAGTGTGGATTATTTTCTTTTTCATCTATTTTCTTATTGAAAAGGTGGAAATTTTGTGGGTTGAATTTGACTCTCTGTTGATTGCTGAGGCTCTGAACATTTTTACAAAGAAGGCTTCTTTCAATTTCCTTCTGTTGTATTGGTTGTGTCTGTAGAGAAGATTCTAGTGTTGTTGAAATATGGATTTCAAATGTGATCTCCCTGTAAACCTTGAAGAGCCCTTGCGTTGAAAGCAATTGCATAGCCAGTTATCAGTTTATATGGATGTCATGATTTGTATGGTGTGTTATTCTGTTGTTGTTGGCCTTTATGTGGCCAGCCAGTGACAGTCACCCAGTGTGTCACCATCTCCTGAACCAGGTACTATAAGAGAATGTCTGAATGGGAGCCTCCCATAATCTTGGGGTTATGAGAGGCTAGCCATTGAAAAACACTGACTGTCCTCTTAATTGCTAATAGCTGTATGGAGAGGCGAATGGAGAATGTTGGTTAATGGAAGGGAAGGTAGTAAAAGAGTTGGATTGGGAAAGAATAAAAGTAGGGGAAGGAAGGAAGAGGCTTCCCCTAATTAAATCCCATCCTTGGACTCAGTGGTCCACAGAAGAAAGCAGGTGGATAGAAGGAGAGTTGGAGAAAAAGTTGAAAAGTTGGTGGGGGGGGATGAGAGTTAGAGGCATTCTCAAAATTTCCATCTATAGGCAGGAGATGGCTGTATTAAGGCTGGAAGAGGAATGAACAGGAGGAAAAGGGAGACGAGGACTTCTGTTGGTCTAATCCTTGAAGCATCAGAGTTTAGTAGTATTTCATCTTCCCTAACCAGGAGGGTTAGTGATTAGCACAGATCCTGTACTGGAAGGGTATCTTCAGCAGTGTTAACTTGTCATCCCACCCCTGGGGACAGTTGGGGGGTAACATTTAGAATACCTGAAGGGAGAGCGGTTCAGGGACAGCGAGGAGGCTGAGGTGAAGTCAAAGACACTGATCAAGCATGAGCCACCTAACTGCCCAGAACTCTTTCCCTTCAGGTATTCTAATTGTTGTTCCCCTGCTTTCCCCAGAATTGATATGATAAGCTGACACTTCTTAATATACAATTCCAGGATAGGATCTATGCTGAATCCTATCCTCCTTTGTTGGTGGGATAGGAGTCAGCATAGATCCCTTTTCCCAGCATTTGTGGTTGAGGAGTTTCTCTTCTTGTGATTCTCTAAATCAGTCAATGACTGATTTAGAGAATGAAGAGAAAATTTAGGATGCTGTCTGACTTGCAATGAATGTTGGCTCAAGGCAGGGTGGAGAGAATCATAAAAATCTTGAAGGATTTTTGTACTCGGTTTGCTTCATAAGGATTCTTGCTCTGCTCTAAAGAAACCAAAAATGAAAATTTTGCAGGCTGCATTATGGCTTTGATTTATGCAAGAATAACAATACAGAACTCCAATTAGCAGACACTATTGAAAGTTATGAACTTAAAGATGATAATTAGGAGCATAGTTTATTAATAGGTGTCAGGAAAATTGAAGGTTCTGAAGAATTATAGCAAGAAGTCATAACAACAATGGATTCACAATGACAATTTGTTGAAAAATGAAGTTATGGACAATGCAGATATCATACAGGCTGTGAATAGATAGATCTACACATTAAGAAGAAGAAATTGGATCAAATCCAGAGTCAAAAATTTCTCATGCAGCAGCAAAAAATGCCATGGAAGCAGCTTTAATTATATTAACAATAGTCTAGTTTGATTCAGCAGTCAGTTATGTGATGTTTTTAAAAAAGTGGAGGGACTGTGTGTAAATGGTATTGCATTGCATTATCTAAATAGATGAAAGTTGCTTATTTTGTATAAACAAATTGTGTATGTACATGTTTTAAGTGAAAATATAATTTAAAGTAAAATAATTAAGTAATAAAAATTCAAAATAAAAAACTTATTTTTTTAATAATTTTCCACTTTAACTGACTTTTTTTTAACTGACTAACTGCCAGTTCTTATGTCAGATAAGAGGGCTTCTAGTTTATACTTATTTAAATATACATATATTTAAGCATATTATATTAATTTTTTGAAATTTTTTCCATAATATATTATATAAACTTTTCATTTATACAACTGAATTAATATAGCTAATTAAAAATCTCATTTCTTTATGAGTAGATGAAGAAGAGGAAGAAGAAAGTCTAGAAAGCCTTGTGAAAGAAAATAGTTATACTACAAATGGCTATGCAATGAAACTTCAGAAAGAAGGTAAAAAATGAAAAAAAAAAAAAAACCTAAGTTTTTTTTTATGTAGTTTTAATAATATGTGATGAAGGACTTGAAATTATTTCAAGCAAGTATGCCTGCTTGGAATCACTTACAGTGGAAATCAATGAAACATTAAAAACCTGGTGTTTTGGAAAGAGAGAGACTGACTGACCGAGACTTTATTGCAATAGCATTTGATTGTACAGTGGTACCTTGGATTGCGAGTAACTTGGTCTACGAGTGTTTTGCAAGACGAGCAAAAATTTTTAATAAATTTTAACTTTATAAACGAGCTAGGTCTTGCAATACGAGTACAGTCAGTCCTCGTATAACACGTGTTTACACTACACGAATTCGATCATACTCGATTTATAAATAGGGGAACGATATCTTATATAACACGAACTGAATTCGCTTATGCACTATTGGCCTTTGTGTTTACAAGAAATGGCAGTCGGACCGGAATCAACCCAACACGATAGCAATGAAGAGAAGATTCTGAAAATGTATTTATGTGTTTTATATCAGTGAAGGGGAAACACATTTCACCATAATAACGTAAAAACCAACACAATTCCAGTTATCGGTATAATCGCAAATGCAATTAGATAGAGTTTACTACCAGTTTATAACAGATTCCACTAGCAGAAACGCAACTGGAAATTGTTTTTATTGTTTTATGGTAGTAACCCCTAGAAATGTGCTTTAGTAAAATGTGAGGTGTTAATAGTGTGTCTCTGCCTTTACGGTGTTGTTTATTCAGTTGCTACATGCGCGCAGCTTTGTTTATTTGTATCAAGCGTGTCTCCTCATTTTGTAATAGTGCGAGCAATGAATCTGTTTAACGACAATGCAATGTCATATTTCCGTGAAATCCTCAAGAGGAGGCAAAGTGTCATTGGAGAGGTTCCTTGTTAAAGTCGCACAAAAAAAAGAGTCAACAGATAGCAGTGATTCCGTTGTGACAGTGAAAGTGGTCCTACCATAAATCCGATTGCTTTACGTATATTCAATTTAAATATTAAAAATATGAAAAGGTATGTATGTATTTTGTATTAATCAGTTTTACAGTATATGAATATTTTCGAGTTTTGGAACAAATCAACTGGGTTTCCATGATTTCTTAAGGGAAAATTCGCTTTGATATACGAGTGCTTTGGATTACGAGCACGTTTCCGGAACGAATTATGCTCGCAAACCAAGGTACCACTGTAACTGGTTACAAGGTTAAATAATGTTGCACTTTACTTTCAAGGCCAGGGGTTACTACTAGGTGTTATGTTATTGATACCGTGGCTATCCTCTGTGAAAGATAAATTACAAACACAAACAGAAGAAATGAATAAACTAAGTGTCAATCTGAGTCCTGCTTTTACAGGAATGCCTCAGTCATGAAATGTTATTTGTTGATGTTTATAAGTTTTTTTGTCTTGTGGGTATCCCTGGGATAACAGTGATATCATTTCTTTTGGATTGTTATATATTATGTGGAAATCAATGCTTATGTGGATTATCTGATTTGTTGATTATGGTGTCGGTTGGTGAGATCTGATTTTGCTTGTAATTTTGTAACTTTCTGTCTAGTTGAATGGTATCTGAACTCATCGGATGTGTGGAAGGCTCACAATGGATGTGAGAATGCACTTCTGGTTCACTGTACACATTGGAAAGTTCATTTCATAAAATTTTCCATTTTGGACACCAGACATGTGAGACTAAAGATATATGGAGTTAAAACTGCTGTTTAGATTAATACATTTGTGGATCATCCTGGTTTTGGATCATTTGGAAATTAGTGACATCTAGGTCACAACTGGTTGGGGGATTGACAAATGAGAGTAGTTGGATTTGACTATGAATAATCGAAGGATATTTTGTTTTTGACTATTGACAGTACTCCTAGCTTTTTCAGCATATGGCCTCTTCTCCTCTTAATGGAGAATATATGGAATCAGAGACAGCTGAAGTTGTAGACAACCATTTTGTGTTGGTTTTTTCATATTACTTAAAGTAGTAAAAATGTAACTACAGGTAGCCCTAGGTTTACGACAGTTTGTTTTGCCACAATTCACAATAATGGTGGTTTTGAAACCAGAAGGCCAAAAATATCAAAACTATAAAAAATATTTCAAAATCGTGCAACTATAAATACTGGATATGATGTAAAGAATCAGCACAGTCAATCAGAGCTAACCCTATCTACCATCTAAGCCAATCAGGGATGAGGTGGCTGGAGACGAGAGATAAGTCAGTTTGCTTGTTGGTGTACTATTGTTGGGCCATTATTCTACAGTGTCAGTTTGTGAGTTTTAATTCAAAATCGTTGATTAAATTAATAAAATAAGAGCGCCATGTCTAGTAAGAGAAGTGCAGTAAAGCCAAGTGAATGTGAAAATGTCGCTAAAAAGTCACGTAGATCTATCTCATTGGAAAAAAAAGGTGGAGATAATTTGTAGAATGGAAGATGGTAACACACATCCTAATGCATGTAGAAGTATGAAATTGCCTCAATTGACTGTGATAAAAAATGCAGATAAAATTAAACAGTCAATGCAACATGCTATGATAGTAAGTGCAACTCGAGTGAGTTATTGCAGAAGTAAACTTTTAGAAAAAACAGAAATTATTGTCATTGTGGGTGGATGACAAATAAAAAAAAAAAAAAAACATTCCGTTGACTCAAGTTTTTATTACTGATAAGACAAAGTCAATTTTTGAAGATCTTAAGAAAAAAGAGTGTAGTTATGAGACATTTTTAGGTAGTAAAGGATGGTTCGTGCAATTTAAATCTTGAAGTAAGTGCTGCTGTGTGAAATTAAATGGCAAGGTGGCAAGTGCATATGCTGAGGCAGCATCAGCATCTGCAGCATTTCCTTCAGAGTTTCAAGCCATTTTACACTAGGCTAATTATCCTCTTGATCTCATTTTTAATGTTGACGAGACAGGGCTTTATTGGAAGAAATTGCCATCACGAACCTTCATTGCCCGTGAAGAGCAATCTGTACCACATTTTAAGGCTGCAAAAGACAGGCTAATGCTTCTGCTGGGCTCAAATGTCTCGGGCATTTTAAAACTAAACCAACGTTGATATACCATTCAGACACCATGTGGTCTCAAGGGCCTAAACATGTTGCCAGTCTATTAGAAATGGAACAGGAGGGCTTGGGTGACACAAGAAATCTTTTTGGATTGGTACAGAAACTATTTACCCTACTGTGCTCTGTTTTTGTTAAGAGAGTGAATTACCAGCCAAGGCTCTTCTCTTGGAACAATGCCCCTGGCCATCCTGCAAACCTTGCTGAAGTCGGAACATCTTTGGACATCAATGTTTACATGCCACCAAATGCCACTTCAGTTTTGCAACCAATTACATTCTTTAAAGCCTGTTACCTGGCCTCCGTAGCCGAGTGGGCAGGAGCGGGAGTGCAGTAGCACACGCTCTTTGAGTAGACCGGGGTTCAAGCCCCTGACTGCTGAATACGGACGATCTGCCAACCCGCACTGGACCAGCGTGGCAGATTATGGTCCATTTCCCTCAGCATGAATTGTTGAGGAGGCTTCCACCCTGCAGTGGGTTGATAATGGCTGCACTTTACTTTTTTTTTTACCTCTGCAAAACCTTCATTGAAATGGTTAGAGTTTTGGACCAGTCAGACAAAACTATGAAGGATTACTGGCTCTCATTTGACATTTTGAAGAGCATTAATAACATCGATGCAGCTTGGGAGGAAGTGTCAGCAAACTGTTTGAATGGAATGTAGTGCAAACTTCTCTCACAATTTATGCACAACTTCACAGTTTTAGAGCCAGTGGGGAACATTGTTGAAGATTGTTAGCAGGTTGGTGCAAGAGGCAGGATTGGACAAGGTTATAGCCAAAGATGTAACACTGTTGGATAGCCATGGACAGCAGCTTTCCAATGAAGACTTGGAAAAAAAAGGTGGAGAAAGAAAAAGATGAAGAGTCTCCTCTAAAATCTATGAATACAAGCGATCTACAGTGCATCCTTTAAGCCATGGAGACCCTCACTGATGAGCTCTGTAGATTGAACACGACTGGGAGCGAAGTGCAAAAGTGAAAAGGAGAGTAATTGTATTCATTAGCACTTATTCTGAGATTCTCAAAGAAATAGAGGAAATTTCAACAGTCAACACTGCATGCTTTCTTCAAAAAAAGGGGAGATCCTCAACCAGGGACTTCATCAGAAAAGTAAAATCGGCTAAGGTAAAGAAAGCCCATACGAGAAGCATGCAAAAGTTCGATGAAATTTACCGGTAAAAGTACTTTGCCATAACGGCATTTGTATTGTTGCTCGCTCGATAAACAGACAGTGGGTGTTATTGATCTGGAGTAGAAGTTGAATCCCACGGGAGCTTGAAACCCTCCCAAAGTGGAGGGGGGATAACCTGACTTTTTTTTTTTTCTTTAGAATCACTAATTCAATTAACTAATTGAATCACGAACAGAGTCATATTGGAAGTTCTGGCGTCGTAAAAAATATTTGTAACATAGTTTTACCGGTAAACTTTTTTGAAGTTTTCCGTGCTTCTCGCGTGGGCTTCCTTTACCTTTGCCTTTTTTTTTTCTTAATAAACAAGTTATCCACTAGTCCAGTGATTCTAAAGAAAAAAGATCAGGTTACCCCCTCCACTTCAGGAGGGTTTCAATCTCCCGTGTGATTCAATTTCTACTCCTGACTGATAACACTCACTGTATGTTTACTGAACGAGCAACAATACAAATGCTGTTACGGCAAAGTACTTTTACCGGTAAATTTCGTTGAACTTTTGCATGCTTCTCGTGTGGGCTTTCTTTACCGTAAAATCTCTGCATTACGCCATTGTCAAAACAAGATCAATGCAGGGGACCCCTTATGGTGGCACTTACAAAAACTTTCGGTCTGAGTTTTGAACATTTGTAAATGTAAAATATTTAATTTTTTTAATTTAATTAAATTTAATTTGGTTATTTTATATTGTATTACATTTAATTGATTTATCATAAACATACTGTTTTTAGATTCATAGTATTCATTTGAGCTTTAAATATGATATTATATTGCTATGTCAATTTTGAGAGGGTCCTGGAACGTAACTCATTGACTTACATTATATAATTTGGTTCATTTTACACCAGTTTTTTTTGTGACAGTACCTTCAGGAACAGAACCCTGTCGTAAACAAAAGCCTATCTGTATACATAATTAGGAAATTTATTTGAGAATTAGGGCCCAAAAGGCATACATAAAAGCAAAAAATAATATCTTGCTGGTAAATGTTCTGCTTTCACAAAAAAAAAAAAATCAGTTTTAGGGGCATCATGTAGCATCTTACTTGGAACACTGAACACTTGGTGTAACCCTGTATCAGGTGGATCTGTGCTGAGACTCTTTTTTTTTTTTTTTTTTTTTTGGTTCAGGGAAATGGGGAGAAAGCTGACTTTGGAAATTGTTTACTATTTTGCTGTGGTACTGTTGACAAACTCTGTGAAACATTGAGTCTATTGTCTGTTTCTAATGTAATCTAATTCTGTAGTTACAGTAAACTCTTTAAAATCTGGCAGCCTTGAGGATTGAGAGGTGCCAGATTTTAGAGAAGTAGGGTTGAGCAATCTACAATAAATATTAAGCACATTTCAATATATATTAAACACAAACAACTGAACTTAATTACATCTGTTAACATTTATAATGACTGTCTTGTTCTTTAATTTGTTTTTGTGGCCAAAAGGATTTAATTTTCATGGATGATGCAATGGTCTTCTATAATTATATGAAATGTAACATCGCTTAAGTGAATTTATTAAGGTTCATTAGTCTGGTTTATTAGACTAATAAACTGGTTTATAAGACGAAGGTTTATTTTCTCAACTGTTTATCTGCTTGTGAAACTGAATAACTGAGAAATACGGACAAGGCAGCCTTCACGATTAAGTTATGTTGCATTTCTATACCAGCAGAAAATCATGTTGTCAAAAAACAGAAATATACAAAATTGTATACCATTACAAATGTACAGACTTTTTGTTGAGCAGCAAAAGTAAAACACATTGTCAACAGGAGCAGGGTTATTATTCTCATCCCCCTTTCATTTAACTTGTTTAATAAATGCTAGTATTAAAGATCAGTAGTTATTAAACAGACCTTCTCAATTCTTCAAGCAATAGCCCCCGCTAGTGATAGAGTGCAACTAGAATAGAAGAAAATGGAAGAGCAGCATTCTTCATATGAGCTTGCTAGTCTGTCAGGTGACCGTTGATGGAGGAAGTTTAAGGATATCATAAATGCCCTTGATTTTGAACTGTTATGCTGCTTTTACAAATTTTCTTATTGATATTGCCATTAGTAGAAGCATATGATGGAAGAAAGCAAGCTTATACAGCATCAACCAAAAAAAAAAAAAAAAAAAACCTTCCCATTTCACCCATCCGTTCATTCCAAAAGTTTGTCCAGTTCTTCCTTGAATTTATTTAAGCTATCAAATTCCACATCAACTGATGGAAGTTTGTACCAGCAATCAACCACCTGCTGGCTAAAGGCAAATTTCCGCACATCTATTCTACAACTGTCTTTCCTCAATTTAAATTTATGCCCCTTCAGGTGCATAATCTGAGCAGAAGGAAGAATTTCATCAGCAATGAGCTTGCTGAAGCCATTCAAGACCTTATACACCTCAATCAGATCACCTCGCAGGTGCCTAGTCTCCAGAACACTCATTTGCATAACTTGAGCCTTTCTTCATAAGAGCACTAACCTTGTTGCCCTTCTCTGTACTCATTCCTGCAGCTCTACATCCTTCCTAAAATGAGGCCTCCAGACCTGTATGCAGTACTCAAGTTATGGTCTGACCACTACCTTATACAAGGGGATAATCACCTCCTTATCCCTGCTAGCAAAATTCCTGCATATCACTGACAAGACCTCATGACCTGCTCTGGCAGCCTGTCTGCACTACTCAGAAAACTTCATATTTGACTGCACAATTACCACCAGGTCTCTCATTCTGAACTACCCTGAGTGTAGTACCACATTGGTACGTTACTCTAGGGTTGCTGCTAACAATATTACTGATAGGGAGACAACTGTCCAAAATGTGACTTTTATTTCATTTATGTTTTATTTACATAATCAAGGTTTCTTAAATTAATTAAATCAGTGGAGTGGAGTGTTTATTTCAAGTTATTATACCTCCCATTTTTGATCATGTACTTCAGCTTCTACATTGTTAATTCATGTTTCTGGAGGTGAGATGGTCGAAAGTATTAGTAGTAGCAAATCATGTAAGAAAGCAAGCTCATAAAGCATGAGTTAAAAAAAAAAAAAAAAACAAAAAAAAAACTTAACACTTCACCCAACCATCCATCCCCTCCAAGAATTTGTCTAGTTCTTCCTTGAATTTATTCAAACTGCTAACTTCCACAACAACAGATGAAAGTTTATTACAGCAGTCAACCACCCACTGGCTGAAAGCAAACTTCTGTACATCTATCCTGCAACCATCCTTCCTCAACTGTTTTTATGCTCACTCGTGTGTAGTCTCAGCAAGAGAAAGAATACCATCAATATTTAGCTTACTCAATCCATTCAAGGCCTTGAACACCTCAATCATATATCTCTAGTCTCCAGATGCTGCAATTTGCAGAATTGAAGCTTTCTTGGTAAGAGCACCCTTTTGTTCCTTTCACCAATCTGGTTGCCCTTCTCTTCACCCGTTCCAGCATGTCTACATCCTTCCTGAAGTGTGACCTCCAGACCTATATACAATACTCAAGGTACGGCCTAACCATGGTCTTGTACAAGGAGATAATCACCTCCTTATACCTGCTAGTGAAGTTTTTGTATATCATTGATAAAACTCCATGAGCTGTCCTGGCAGCCTGTACCACACAGTTGGATTGTTAATCGGGGATTACCGCTACCCATCTGCAGTAGTTTACATTTGTTAATGTTAAAATTCAGCTGCCATTTCTCAGCCCATCAACCTAATTTTCCTGTGTCTCGTTGCAGTAGCTCACTCTGATTATTGTCCTTAACCACCCTGCCAACTTTTGTATCTTCAAACTTAGACATTAAGACTGATATATCTTCATCAATATCAATAATAAATATTGAAAACAACAATGGGCCTAGAAATGAACCCTTGGGCACTCCACGAATAGCATTAGTCCATGAAGAGCAATTGATAACCATCTCCAACTCAACCATCTCTTTATCCAGACCAGTAATTTTCCCTTAATGCCACATTTCTTCAGGTTGTACAGCAAACTGTAACAGTATTAAAAGTCTTCCTGAAAACAAAGTATATGATATCAAAAAGATTTTTTGCATCCAGTTCCTTGGTCCCTGTATCATAGTATTCAATCAGATTGGTTAGACAAGACTGTCCATTAACAAATCCATGCTGTGACTGCAGTATAATTGCATTCCTGTCTAGATAGTACTGCATTATTTCTTTAACCAGCGACTCCATTAATTTCCTGGGAACAGGCATTAAGCTAACATGTCGGTAATTACTCGTGTCACCTTTTTATCCCCTTGTTGTGAATTGGGGATAAATTTGCACATCTCCAGTCTATTGGGATCACCCCTGAATCTAAGGATGCTCTCATTATTATGTCTAAGGGTTTGCTTACCTCCTTTGCTGCCTCCCTTAATAAAATTGGATAGATTTTAGCAGACTGGCAGAATTGCTTAACAAGTACAGGTCACTGTTGAAAAAAAGCCGTGAAATAGGGTTGAATTTGAAAGTGTCTGCAATTCTGCCCAGACACGATAGGAGGTAGTATATGATGAGAGCCTTGTCAATCAATTCGGCCCTGGAAAGATTGTGCAAGGCTCAAGGGGTAGAAATTTTTTCAGCCTGGACTGTACTTGTTAACAGGAGAGATTGCTTCTACATGGATGGGATACACTTAAATAGAAAGGGTGCAAGAATATTTGCTGATGCTATCGAGGCAGTGTTAGGTGGGTCGGAAAACTGCTAGCTTGGGGGGGAGACAAAGACGAATAGATTAACAGTAGCCACTGGCAGAGGTGAAAGAGATACTTGCACTGCTTCTATTGGAGCCGACCGGGCTAGCCGAGTGGGTAAAGTACCTGCCCGGCAACCCAAAGGTCGCGGGTTCGATTCCCGCCTCGGGCTTGGATCAAAGTACTGCAAAAACCTTGGGAGGTGCAATATGGCCACAGAAGCCGATGCGTCAACAACTACCAAATCAAATCAAATCAAGCTTCTATTGGAATGAGCAGAAGCCTGAAAAACAAGATGCAGGATATTTCAGAGACCGCTGGGAGTCATTGCGGTACAAGTAAACACATGGGTTGTGTTAGGGTAGCTAAGAATAGAAATAGGTGCATGTATACTTGCGTGTACACCAATGCTAGGAGTTTAGTAAATAAATTTGATGAATTTGAGGTATTGCTCAAAACATCAAAGGCAGATATTGTTGGGATATCAGAGACGTGGTGTCACACAGATATAAGGAATGCAGAACTGGAATTTGGGGAGTACAACGTCTACAGAAAGGACAGACTGGATAGGAAGGGAGGAGGGGTTATGCTATTAGTTAAGAAATACATAAAATCCAAGGAAGTGAAGCCAGTGGACATCGCTGGACAGTGCAGTGTCGAGTCAGTTTGGTGTGACATAAGCACTGGGAGATCAAAATTGAGAGTAGGTGTGTGCTATAGGCCTAATGACTCTGATGATCTGGAAAGGTTGAGCAGATGGGCTGAGAGGTGGCAAATGAAGTTTAACATTGACAGTAAGAAACTGTACAGGGAAATAGAGTGGGCCAGTAAATCGGAGAGTCTTATAATGGGAGATTTTAATTTCCCAGATATTGACTGGAATTTGGGGGCTGGTCACTCACACACTAGCAAGGCTTTTGTGGATTTATTAGATGATTGTTTTCTACATCAGCATGTTCGGGAGGCAACTAGAGGGAGGAATACTCTTGATTTGATTATCAGCAGTGATTCTTCATGCATTAAGAATCTGCAGATAAATGAACCACTAGGTGGCAGTGATCACAGTGTGCTGAAGTGGGATTTACTCAAAGAGGTAACTACCATTAGGGGTAAAGGGAAGGGTTATTGCTTTCGTAAAGGCGACTACGATGGACTGAGACAGTATTTAAATTCTATACAGTGGGACCAACTGATGATGTTACCAACAGCAAATGCAAAACGGGAAGCATTCAAAGAACGTATCTTGGAACATACCAACTAAGAAATATTGTTCAAGGTTTAGGCCTAAATGGATGTCAGATGAACTGATGAGGCATATAGCAGAGAAGAAACATGCATGGGATACATACAAATTAACACATGACACAGAAGCCTATGATAGATACAAGTTGATCTGTAACCAAGTTACAAAGGAGGTTAGGCAGGCGGCAGATTACGAGAAATCTTTGGCAAGGGATGCAAAGAAAAACAGCAAAGAGTTCTTTACTTATGTAAACTCTAGAAGGAAGGGCATGAATCAGATTGGTCCACTTGATATCGATAGGTCAACTGTTGATGATCCTGCTCAGGTAGCTAACAAACTAAATGAATATTTTGCATCGACATTCACACATGAAGAGTTATTTAGCGAGGGGAAAGCCAGAGGTCTATTCAGCTCTAGCAGTAAGCTAGAGAATCTTGCAATAACTGAGAGTAAAGTGGAGGAGAAATTGTTGAAGATAAACACAAGAATGGCACCCGGGATGGATGGGATATATCCAGTTATATTAAAGAAGGCAGCAGAGGAAGTAAGCAAACCCTTAGCCATAATTATGAGAGCTTCCTTGGACTCAGGGAGGTACCCACAGACTGGAGATGTGCAAATGTGACCCCAATTCACAAAGGAGGATCAAAGGCTGACACAAGTAATTATAGACCTGTGAGTTTAACTTCTGTTCCAGGCAAATTAATGGAGGCACTAGTTAAAGAAGCACTGCAGGATCATTTAGACAAGACTTCAGTTATAGCTCTCACACAGCATGGTTTTGTTAAGGGAAAGTCTTGCCTGACCAATTTGATTGGATACTATGATGCAGTCACAAAGGAACTGGATGCAGGGAATAATTTGATATTATATACTTGGATCTTAGAAAGGCTTTTGATACTGTTGCGCATGGAAGACTGCTGCACAAATTGGAGCAGTGTGACATTGGAGGCAAATTGCTGCTGTGGATAAAGGGGTGGCTGAGGGGGAGAAGACAGAGAGTGGTAATCAATGGGACACTGCTCGTTGTGGACTAATGTTATTAAGTGGAGTCCCTCAGGGCTCAGTGTTGGGTCCATTATTGTTTTCTGTATTCATAAATGATATTGATGATGGTATATCAAGCTTAATGTCCAAGTTTGCAGACGAAAAGGTAGGCAGGGTTGTCAAGGACACTACTGACACTATGCTGCTGCAACAGGATCTGGAAAGGTTGAGCAGATGGGCTGAGAGGTGGCAAATGAAGTTTAACATTGACAAATGTAAAGTACTACACAGCAACGTATCAACTCTGTGGTACTACACTGACAGTGGTAGAGAACGAAAGTGACCTGGGGGTGGTTGTGCAGGCAGGTATGAAGTTCTCTGAGCAGTGCAGACGGGCTGCAAGAGTAGCTCATGGTGTATTGTCAATGATATATAGGAATTTTTCTTGCAGGGATAAGGAGGTGATTATTCCCTTGTATAAGGCAATGGTCAGGCCACACCTAGAGTACTGTATACAGGTCTGGAGGCCTCATTTCAAGAAGGATGTAGAGCTGCTGGAACGAGTACAGAGAAGGGCAACAAGATTAGTGAATGGAACAAAGGGATGCTCTTACGAAGAAAGGCTTAAGTTTTGCAAATTACAGTGTCCGGAGACTAGGCACCAGCGAGGTGATCTGATAGAGGTGTATAAAGCCTTGAATGGTTTTGAGCATGCTCAATGCTGATGGGATTCTTCCTCTCGCTCAGAATAATCACCTGAGAGGGCATAAATTCAAATTGAGGAAAGACAGATGTAGGATAGATGTGTGGAAATTTGCCTTTAGCCAGCGGGTGTGGTTGGTTGGTGGAACAGACTTCCATCCCTTGTCGTGGAAGTTGATAGCCTATATAAGTTTAAGGCTCAGCTGGACAGGTATTTTGAACGAACAGAGGGGTGAAGTAGTGTTTTTTTTTTTTTTTTTTTTTTGCTGATGCTGCATAAGCTTGCTTTCTTGCATCAAATGCCTCTGCTAATGCTAAAAATAAAAAAAAAAAAGATTCCATTTACCCAAGTGCCGTTTTCACATTTAGCTTCAACAATTTCTATTCCATCTTCCTTTCAGTTATCACAAAATCATTTAACTCCCCATTAGAGTTTGATAAATTTCTGGTATCTCCTGTGACAGTTGGTTTTCTGTATACTGTAGTTTGCAAAGAGTCTTTCTGCCTATTAAATTCCAGGCTATAGGTCAGATGTAGTTAATGTGTTTATAGTCTAACACAACCTTAAACTGATTATTTGCTGCTTTCTCAACACCACATACAGGGTGTCCACAAACTTCCTTTACAAAAGTAAATGGGTATTGTTTGAATACATTACATGACACAAACCTGAAGCCACTTCCAGGTGATAGAGGACATCTTCATGTTTTTATTCACCACTCAGAAAACATGCTCAATGCAATAGATGGCAGAATAATTACAAACTGTGTCCCGACATGAAAATATGAGCATTATAATGTATGGAAATTCTGCCTGTAAAACTGCACAAAAGCAGTGACTGTCAAAGGCTACCCTTTGAGCCCTTTTTTGTTGAAGCAGCAAGAATTTAACTACTCAGATTATATCAAGAGCACCTTACAACAATGCTAATGTTTTCCAGGAATTGTCAACAAGATATCAGAAATTTTCATCAAAGGTCAACTCTTCTCTGGAGAAAAGCCTCAGTTCATTCATCCCAACAAGAATGATTACGTAGATGTAACATATATACCTTTTACACTGCTGGTAACAAACAACAACTAGGAAAAACTAGTCAAGACACCAACAGGAGCCCTATTCATAGCTGCTAACTCTCTCTCTGGGTTTACAAGGAGAATCTGCCTTTTTGACTCAATTTTGACCCCTTCTCCACCTTGTTATCTTAATCTTATTGGTACTGTGTTTTTCTTTTTGTAAAAAAAAGTGGTCATTTAAGTGCTGCAAGAAGAGGGGCCAGGAAAAGCAATGAATAGGAGAGTCCTGGGATTAGCTGTTGTTGTTATGGTAGTTCTATCACTGTCAGGACCATTTTAAAGCATGGGCTTAAGAGGCTATAGCCCAGCTCCACAAAGTGGGTGAGCTTCTAAATGTCTTACAATAGACACAAAGCTACACTAGGTCCAGTAATCTTTTTAATATTAACTGTTATTGTTAAAGCACTTTTAAATGTATTGACAAATTTTACAAAGTAAATTCATACCACTATTGGTATTATTTACTATGTATAGCATCAATAAAGCTGTGGCATGCAGTTAGTATATTAATCTGTGATAAGTTGTAGCAAAATTACCATACTGTCAGGGTTGCCATAGTGGGACCCCCATCCCTGATGGCTGTTTGGCAATTATGGCATGGAGGGGATTCAGAATTTATAGTTTCATCTCTGGTTATAATACTAAGAGTCCACGATAATAGCATTCTGAGAAAAACTGCTGTCAGCAAAGTCGGAAATTATATAAAATGGGGATAACTTTGCTATTGATTCCTGATATTAATAAACTCAAACTAAGTTATGATTGTGTGGTTTATTGATAATCATACCCTATGACAGGGGTCGGCAACTTGCGGCTCTTTAAACATGTAACTATGGCTCTTTAGTTTTTAGCCCACATGAAGCACAATTTGAAATGGAGTTAGAGGACTTAAAAATCAAGGACACATGGAATGCAAGACTAATATGCCTTGAAATTGAAGATTTGGAAACACAAAAGGCTGCCCTTGCAATTTTACACAAATGGATGGCAATAGATGAGTTGAAAAAAGCAAGACCAAATTGTGTTCGATGCATGGAGTAGCTTACTGGACAAGTATATAAATTGGAAAATATTTGCATTTGGACTTCTCTCAGTTTTTGGTTAAATGTATTTCTGCAAGCAAACATTTTCGAACATGAACTATATTAAAAATAAATCAAGAAACCATCTGAACAATGCGAGTCTCTCTGCATGTTTAAAGATGAAAATTACGGCATACTCATCAGACGTTGAGAGACTTGCTCAAGAAGTTCAGCAGCAAAAGTCACATTAATTCGTACCTAACTGGATGTTTGTTATGTTTTTTTCAGTATTAAATAATATTTCAAAATATATATCTTTTAAATAAAACATCTTTCCCACCCTATTCCATTTCTTAAACTCTCCCCTTCCCCCAACTTGAGCCGAGGAGCTGCTCTTTGGATTCTCTCTCTTTTTTTTTTTAATTAGATCAAAAATGGCTCTTAACTCAAAAAAGGTTGCCGACCCCTGCCCTATGACATGTATCTTTTTTTGATTGTTCCAAATTGTGCCGGATACTGTTATTTAAAAATCATATAAATTTTAAACTTTATGTAATAAATTTAAAAAAAAATTAATATACAGTTTTCAAATTTTGTTAATTTGTTTAAAAAAGACTATTATTATACCTACAAAAGACTATTTTTGGTTTTATTATCTAAAAAGTACAGTATACAGTAGAACCTCTTAACACATTCTGGATTTTTGAAATTCTGGTTTGATGAAGTTTTTTTTTTTTTTTTTTAAGTTTTATCACTTGGAAGTGGTTTCAGATTTTTATAGTGTAACCTGTTTATGCAAAGTTGTTTTAGTTTTGTAAAAGAGATATGTGGAAAACCGTGTACATCTGATATCAGCATTAGTAGTGGTAAATGATGCAAGAAAGCAAGCTTATACAGCATCAGCCTTTATTTAAGCTATCAACTTCCACAACAACAGATGCAAGTTTGTTCCAACAATCAACAACATTCTGGCCAGAGGCAAACTTCCGCATATCCATCACGAAACCATCCTTCCTCAATTTGAATTTATGTCCCCTCATACGTGCAGTCTGAGCAAGAGGAAGAATGCCATCAGCATTGAGCTTGCCTGTTCCATTCAAAGCCTTGAACACCTCAATTAGATCACCTTGCAGGTGCCTAGTCTCCAGATGCCACAACTTGCTGAGATTAGGCCTTTATTGGTAAGAGCACCCATTGGTTCCCCCTCACCCATCTTGTTGCCCTTCTCTGTACATGTTCCAGAAGATCTACATCATTTCTTAAAATGAGGCCTCCAGACCTGTATGCAGTACTCAAAACGTGGTCTAACCATTTTTTGGACAATGGGATAATCGCCTCCTTATCCCTGCTAGCAAAATTCCTGAATATCGTTGACAAAACCACATGAGCTGTCCTGACAGCATGTTTGTACTTCTCAGAGAACTTAGAATCTGGCTGCACAATTACCCCCAAGTCTTTCATTTTCCACTATCCTGAGTGTAGTACCACACAATTGGTACATTAGTCTGGGGTTATTGCTGCCCATACGTAGTTCTTTGTATTTGTTAATGTTAAAATTCAATTGCCATTTCTCAGCCCATTTGCCAAACTTTTCTAGATCCTGTTACGGTTAGTAACAGTAATGACAGTAACTATCATTACTGTTACTAACTATCCTGTCAACCTTTGTATCAGCTACAAACCTGGACATTAATCCCAATATACCTTCATCAGTATTGTTGATAAATATAGAAAACAACAATGGACTCAACACTGAACCCTTGAGAACCCGCTAATAACAGTAGTCCATGAAGAGCAGTTTCCATTGATTACCACACTGTCTTTTCCCACTCAAGTTTGCAGATGATACAAAGGTTGGCAGTGTTGTTAAGGACACTAATGACAGTACGCTGCTGCAACAGGATCTAGAATAGTTGAGCAGATGGGTTGAGAGGTGGCAAATGAAGTTTAACATTGACAAATGTAAAGTACTGCATATGGGAAGCAGTAATCCCAGAGTAATGTATCAACTCTGTGGTACTACACTGACAGTGGTAGAGAATGAAAAGGACCTGGGGGTAATTGTGCAGGCAGATATGAAATTTTCTGAGCAGTGCAGACTGTCTGCAAGAGTAGCTCATGGTGTTTTGTCAATGAGATACAGGAATTTTTCTAGCAGGGATAAGGAGGTGATTATCCCCTTGTATAAGGCAATGGTCAGGCCACACCTTGAGTACTGTATACAGGTCTGGAGGCCTCATTTTAAGAAGGATGTAGAGCTGTTGGAACGAGTACAGAGAAGGGCAACAAGATTAGTGAATGGAATAAAGGGTTGCTCTTACAAAGAAAGGCTTAAGTTTTTGTAAATTACAATGTCTGGAGACTAGGCACCTGCGAGGTGATCTGATTGAGGTGTATAAAGCCTTGAATGGTTTGAGCATGCTCAATGTGGATGGGATTCTTCCTCTTGCTCAGAATAACCACCTGAGAGGGCAGAAAATTCAAATTGAGGAAAGGAGGTTGTAGGATAGATGTGCGGAAGTTTGCCTTTAGCCAGCGGGTGGTTGATTGGTGGAACAAACTTCCATATGTCGTAGAAGTTGATAGCGTAAATAGATTCAAGGCAGAACTTGACAAACATTTGGAGCGAGTGAATTTCACCCATCACAAGATGGGTGAAATAAGTGTTTTTTTTTTTTTTTTGTTTTTTTTTTTTTTGCTGATGCTATATAAGCTTGCTCTCTTGCATCATGTGCCTGTGCTAATGCATGCTGCTTTTTTTTGTTTTTTTTTCAAGAAATGAAATTTCGTACTTTTTGGAGCTGGGCAGAAATTTAAAAAGGGAGTGATTTGATTCATTGGGGGAGGGGTGTATCCTATTACATTAAAAAAAAAATTTGTGAGAGCCAAAATGATGAATATAGATTAAAACTAATAAGTGATCATCTTTGTACAGTTTCATATTCATAATGAATATGAAATTGCCAAAATGAAATGCTCTAAACAGAACCATTTATTAATTTTTACTAAATTTAATTATGCATTTACTAATATGTTATTTATTAAAGGTTAGTTAATTTGAAACACATGTACAATGATAATCAAAAAAAAAAAAAAAAAAAATTCTGAGTAAGCAACCAGTTTTAGTGAATTTCACTTTTATAAATTATTGAAACTGGCTATGACCTCTGAAAAGTAGTTATTTCCTTATAGTGGGCACTTCCTTCTGACCCAGTGGTTTCCTCTGTGCTATACTATACTATACTATGAACCAGTTTTGAATGATTTTGTTACACATACATAGTAACAGTGACATAGTCTAAGAAATGTGTAAAGTAGAAAGAAATTGGTGTTTGAATATTATTAATAGAACATAATGTGTGTAAATTTGGCAGAAAAAGAAGCAGCAGCACCTGTGCTGGTGCTGCTTCTTTTTTTTTTTTTTTTTTTTTTTTTGTTAGTTTTGGTCAACCATTTTCTCTGTGTTTTTGTAGTCAGTTATCCTCAGAAAAATATTTACATTCAGAAATTTCTTAATTTTTGAGATGCTGCTGTAATTCTGTTTGTACTTTAAAAATACTGTAATGGGTGGCTTGGATTTGCTACTTTTAGTGTTTTTGTGGACTTTTATATTGTAAGACCATATCTTAAAGACAAATTATGAATAAGGTGATGTGATTAAATTTGAATATTTAATCACATCCAAGTATCTTATTTATAATTTTTTATTTTAGTTCAAGAAAATTGATAGTTAATGTGGGAATGGAAAGAATAAAGAGAATAAAGATGTGCTGCATTATATATTATTTTGTGTACTGAATAATTTTTGTTTTGTGTATGAACCACACTAACAATCACAACCAATCAGTGTTAGTGTGGGAATAAGATTTAATACAAGGAACACCATCTGAAATAGTCACTTACTCATAATTGGCCATTTTTGGAATTAACTTAGCCAATAACATGTCTATCAAGTGCCAGTACAGTCTAGACTTTGTTCTCCTCAGAATTAACAACCATATAACCTCTGCCAGAGATCCAGTACTCCTCAGACCATGATCCAGTTGCCTTTCAGCATCTAACTGTAACTTGCCTAGATATACTAAAAGAATGAGTGACTGTGTAGGGTGCCTGGATGGTACTAGGTGGTTTAGGCCAATTGTGCATCAATCATTCCATGGTCCTCACTTGAAACCTGCAAGATTGATCTGGCTGTTGCACTACTCTCAGTGGTTAAGTTTTGTTGCAGTCATTGCAGCTTTAAAAATGCACATGCTTGCTGAAAGATTTAGAGAGTGGTGATGCCCAGTGCTCTCTAGAACTTTCTATAGAAAGTAATTACTCTTTTAGAACCTGGAAGTCAATTAGATACATCACTGACAGGATTATATATTTACATGCCAGAACTATGCAACAGATAGAAATCAGGAGCAGTCGTATGCTACGTCTAGTTACATTTGACTGCTGCTAACCCAATTTTCAGCTATTATATACTGGATCCTCTGCTTAACATTTACAATTCTGTTTTGGGACAACAATTCTTTCTACCTGAGTGGAAGGTCTTCCTTGTCAAGCCACTGCCAAAAATCCCATCCCAAACAGACCCAAATTAGACTCTTCACAAGAACCTCAATCCTTCTTAACGTGGTGGAGAAAGCCATTTACCAATATTGACCAAGCAGCTGTTGCCATTCTCACCACTCAGAATCTCCTACTCTTGGAACAGATCTGCTATGACCAATTTCCTTGCCACAACACAATGTTTCTCACAGCCTTAGAATCCAATACTGAACTAGTAATAATGTATGTTAACTTCCAAGCAGCTTTTGACACTGCTTTGTGTGTGTTATCAGACACAGTCTATCAAAAATGTGCTTCAAATTTTGAAAATAAGTAGTATAGAAAATGGGGATTTTGGGACAACTTAATCTTTTACAAATGCAAAAAATCACCCCTCCCTAAAAACATCCCCTCTTCATTTAAAATTGTTATTTTTCCTAAAATAATCTACAAAAATCATAAAATTAAAATTATTTTTATTTTTTAAGAAAATAACATAGGTTTAAGCAAAAAATGAACGAGATGTGCATTCATTTCAAAGTAAAAATCATAGAATTCTATCAGGAACTAATTTAGATGACTGTTATAATTTACTTTTGATGAAATGCAAAAGAAAATGATGCAAGTAACATTTCATGATTCTGGTTGCATTATATGTGCTGTTGAATATTTATATCTTATTATTAATGTATATAATCCTTTACGAGGAAATTCTTTCATTGATTTTCCTCAAAAATGAAAAAGTAAAGAACCTGTTGTTAATCTGAAAAATGAAGATTATCTCAAATGGTCTGTTTTAGCTACTATACATCAAGTAGCAACTCATCCTGAAAGAATTTCACATTATAAAAAATATGAAAATGTAATGAATTTTAAAAATATTTCTTTTCCTGTTTCGCTAGGTGATATTCCTAAGTTCAAAAAGCAAAACAATATTTCTATTAATGTTTATCACTATGAAAAAAAGTTCAATTTGCCTTTTACTGATAACTAAATATAAATTAGATAGCATGTGGATCTATTCTATGTGAAGAAACACGTTGAAACTGAAAATACTATTAAAGAACATTATTGTTGGATTAAACATATATGTCAAGATTAGTATGTTCACAGGTGAATAATTACAAAGAAAAAATATATGTATGTGATATGTGTTTAACATATTTTAATTCAGAAGAAAAATTAAAACAACGTGTAACAGACTGTGAAGAACACAAACCTGTAAAAGGTAAGATGCTTGAAACTAATAGTGTTTCACAAAATTTATAATTACTCATTAAAAATTCCATTTATTTATGCAGATTTTTAGTAACACTGAAAAAATACCTACTGATGGACTAAATCCTAATGATTACAGTAAATCAACAAGGAATTAATTATCAAAAACATAAATCTGAGTTTGTGATATATAAAATACATTAATGATGTTGAATATGAATATAAAACACCTAGATTAGAGAGGCATGTATATGCTCCTAAAATATTTATAGAATGGTTAGTTGAAGATGTAAAAACAATATTTAGAATCTGTAATATTAAAGAAGATATGATATCCCTTTCAGATGAATAGTTAAACTATGATAATGCAAAAATATGTCACATTTGTCAAATAGAAATTCCAAGTGAATTTAAAGACAAAGAACAAAGAAAGTCTTTACAAAAAGTTATAGATCATCATTGTTTAACTGGAAAATTTAGAGATGCAGCTCACAGTTATTGTAATTTGAAGTATAAAAATCTAGATTTTATTCTGGTAATCATAGATAATTTAAATGGTTATGATTCACACTTATTTATTAAGTGAATTAGAATTTAATAATGACAGTATTAAAGAGGGGAACAGGTATTCTGTGTGTTATCAGACACAGTCTAAAACACTGATGGATCCAATATCTTTCTATTACAGAAGATTTAGGAGAAGTCCGGTTGGCCTGCCTCCCTAAAATCCACTCATGCACACCTTCTCGATGATAAATTCTGTTACGTCACTTAGGTGGCAACGAACGTGTAGAGTGGTTCTCTTCAAGACGCCTGGTCAGCATGGAGAGGAAAAGACCAAACCATCCAGAATATGAAGAAACAAATGGCTCTCAGTCCCCAGCAGCTTTCACTCCCCCTCTTACGGCAGCGAGAGGATTAGAGTAGAAGCAGAAGGTGCTAAGAATCTCTGGGTAGGACCAGGCCGCCACGCACAGAAACTGAACTTGGCCTGACTACACAAGATCGTTCATCGGTGAAGACAGGATATTAGAGCTGGAAAAGGAACTAGAAAAGTGAATTGGAATATCATCAGTTTGGCTGAAACAAGAAGAAGAAATGAATCACTTGTAAGTTTACCAAGTGGAAATCTGCTGTACACCAATGTAAACAGTGAAAGGAATGAAGGTGGAGTTGGGTTTCTGGTTCATAAAAATTTAAAAAACATTTTGGAATTCAAAAGTACATCACCAAGGGTGTCAAGACTAATACTCAAGATTTCTAAGAGGTGCAAGCTAAAGGTTATAATGATTTATTTCACCAACATCGAGCCATGACGATGAAGAGGTTGAAGAAATGTACACCGAAATCGAGAGTCTTCTAGATGAGCAGAAAACCTACTACACTATTATTATGGGGGACTTCAATGCTAAGGTTGGAAAAAGACAAAACAGTGCAGAAAGGGGAACTATAAGAAATTTTGAAATTGGTGAAAGAAATGAAAGAGGTGAAAGACTTGTGGAATTTGCAGAATCTCAAGGATTGTCAGTAACGAACACTTTTTTCAAGAAAAGGGTGAACAGAAAGTGGACATGGAAGAGTCCAAATTGATTAACAACTAATGAAATCGACTTCATCCTCACTAACAGAAGATATATTGTGAATGACGTTACTGTCCTGAATAAGGTAAATGTTGGAAGTGATCACAGAATGGTAAGATGTACACTTGATATAGATGTAGGAAAGGAAAGGAAAAAACTGACTCGAGTAAATAATACAAAGGTCTTTGAGATAACAGAAGAGGAGAAAAAGCAGTATGTACCGGAACTTAAGAACAAGTTTGAGCTTCTGCAGACTGTTCAGGACCAAGATATCGAAGAGGAATATTACAACTTTCTGAAAGTGATAAAGCCTAAGAAACCTATAGGGAAAAATAAATCCAAAGAAGAAAAAATTAGTCAAGAAACACTTGTTATGATGGACCGAAGGCAACAAATGAAGAGCAAAATAAACACTGACAAGGAGAAAATTGAGTATACTGAGTTATGCAAAGCCATTAGAGACTCAGGGAGGACATAAGAAGATTTAACACAAGAAAAGTAGAACAAGCATTAAGGGAAAACAAAGGTCTTAAATCAGCAGCCATGAGCAGTAATACAGAAAGACAATGATACTGAAACTGAAGAATAGCGATGGTGTACTTATAAATAGCAGAGAAGGCATAATTCAAATAACAGAAGACTACTATAGAGAATTATACAAGGAGCAAGGGAATGATGCCAGCAGTGGGGAAGATGGATCGCAAATTAGAAACACATACAACGTACCCGATATTCTTCCTGATGAAGTAGAACATGCATTGAAGAAAATGAAGAATCAGAAAGCCCCAGGAGAAGATGAAGTTACTGTAGAGTTGTTAAAATTGGGAGGAAGAGACAACATAAAAACTGGCAAGGCTCTTCACAAAGTGCATTAGAAAAGGTGTGATGCCTAAGGAGTGGAATAATGCAATCATTGTTTTGCTGCATAAGAAAGGAGCTAAATTGGAAATTATAGACCAATTAGCTTCTTATCCCACATTTACAAGTTGTTCACAAGAGTCATTACTAAAAGATTAGAAAGAATACTTGATGAGAATCAACCGAAAGAGCAAGCTGTCTTTAGGACAGGATTCTCAACTATGGATCACCTTCACGTAATATCACAGCTAATGAGAAAGCAAATGAATATAAAACACCATTATGCCTGGCATTTGTGGATTATGAAAAGGCATTTGTCTCCATACAGCATAAGGCAATGTTTTGGGCACTGGAAAGACAAGGCACAGATACCCCATATATTATGATTTTGAAGAAAATATATGAGAACGCTACCTCCTTTATTAGACTAGACAAAGACAGTAGGAAATTTAAAATCGAGAAAGGAGTTCGACAAGGAGACACAATATCTCCGAAGCTGTTTACTGCTGCCCTTGAGGAAGCTTTCAGAAGGTTAGACTGGTCACAGAAAGGAGTCAAAGTGAATGGAGAGTACCTAAACCATTTACGATTTGCAGATGACATTGTGGTCATAAGCCACGATCCCAATGAAATAGAGGAAAATCTTAATCAGTTATGCACAGTTAGTGAGGATTTTGGACTAAAGATGAATATGGCTAAAACAAAAGTAATGATGAACATGTATGCCACAGAAAGGGACATAATGATTGAAGGAACAGTAATTGAAAAAGTGGAGTCATATACTTATCTGGGACAAGTTATTAGCTGTAATAATGATAAATGGCTGGAAGTCAAGAGAAGAATAAATTTTGGATGGATAGCATTCAGGAAATATAGTCACATATTGAAGAGCAATATCCCAGTTTGCCTGAAATGTAAAATAATGAACCAATGTATACTCCCCACCGTGACTTATGGAAGTGAAACTTAGGCACTCACCAAAAGAATGGAAGAGAAGCTGATAACTACAGAGTGAAAATGGAACAAATTATATTGGGAATCAGACTGTTAGATAAGAAGAGAAACACATGGATTAGGCAGCAAACTCAAGTAAAGGACATTCTTATCAAAACTAAAGAACTAAAATGGTCTTGGGCAGGACACATAGCTCGAAGACATGATGACAGATGGACTAAGAAAATAACAGAATGGTACCCAAGATGAGCTAGAAGAAAACCTGGAAGACAATGACGGAGATGGACAGATGAAATTCATGAGTTTGTGGATAGTAAATGTATGGCCATTGCACAAGACAGAAGGAACTGGAAAGTTGCTGGAGAGGCCTTCATCCTGCAGTGGATTGAAAATGGCTGAAGATGATGATGAATGACAATATTAAAGTTTTTGCAAAAAATGTAGAAAAATATATCAGTTTTGATAAGGAAATTAAACTCAAAGAAGAATAATATTTCACAAATAATGAAAATCCTAAGCAACAACTACAAAAGCACCATTTGAGATTCAGATTTATGGGAGATTACTAGCAAGCTAGTATAGATTAAGATTACTAGCAAGCTAGTATAGATTAGCTTTCTAGTAATCTTAGAAAAGATCAGTTCAGAAACATAAAATACTTGTCAGAAGATAAATTAGATTTAGTGATAAGAAAAAGTGTATACCCCCTATGATTATATGAAGTTGTTAGAAAACTCTGAAGAAACTAAATTACCCAAGAAAGTAAAATTTTATAGCATATTAAATGAAAGTCATATATCTGAAGATTACATTTGTGCACAAAAAGTTTGCAAAGAATTTAACATAAAAAACATGGGTGAATATTCTGATTTGTGTCTAAACCTGATATGATGTTATATGTGCTGATATTGATATCTACTTAATGGTAGAAAAAGCAAATAATAAAATAATATTAAAGCAAATAATAAGTACCTAAAAAAAAAAAAAGATTTTAATAAAAATTAATTTTCAACATTCTTAATGTACTAGATGTAAATAACTTATATTGATGGCGATGAGTGAATATTTACCTTATGGAGAATTTAAATGGGTAGTTACTAATATAGATGTAACTCAAATGCCTGATGATTATAAAACTGGATATATCTTAGAAGTAGATTTACAATATCCTAAAGAATTATAGGATTTACATAACAATTTACCTTTAGCTCTTGAACATGTAAGAATAAATAAAAAATATCCAAAATTAATGACTATGTTATATAATAAAGAAAAGTATGTATTATATTACAGAAACTTGAAGGAGTTAGAATTAGGGCTAAAACGAACAAAAATACATAGAGTATTAGAATTCAGGCAATCTAACTGATTAAAATCATTGTAGATTTTAATACAGATAAAAGAACTAAAGCTAATTATGCATTTGAGAAAGATTTCTACAAGTTAATGAATAATTCTGTTTATACAAAATGTAAGAAAATGAGTTTGTTAGATTACATTGTGCTGGAAATAAAGTCAAAAAATTTATTAGCTAATTTAACCTAACTTTAAGAAACAAATATATTTGATGAAAAATTGTGTATTTCATATGAAAAAAAAAAAAAAACATTAGCAGCTTTATTCAAGCCTATTTACATTGGAATGTGTATTTTAGGTAAGCCTAAACTGTTAATGTATGCTTTTCATTATGATGCCATGAAACCTAAATATGGCAAAAATATTGCCTTGTATATAGATAATTTTATTTCAAAATGTAAGAGCAGTGAAGCTCAGTTTTTCCTACTTTAAGTACTCTTGTTTAAATATAAAATCAATATCATACCTTTATTGTAGGAAATCTTGACCCGACACTCACATCAAACTAATCCGATTAATGTAATATAAAATCTTTTAAGTATTAAAATCTTTATTATATGAATATCATATAATTCAACAATCCTTTAATAGGGATATGTTCATGGTTTTAAAGATTTTAATACTTAAAGGTTTTATATTACATTAATTGGATTAGTTTGATGTGAGCGTCGGGTCAAGATTTCCTACAATAAAGGTTTGATATCAATCTTATATTTAAACAATATAATTTTATATATGATATTAAGACTGATGGCTTTTATGAAGATATGAAAGAAATGATACACTACTTTGATGAATCTTATATTTAAACAATATAATTTTATATATGATATTAAGACTGATGGCTTTTATGAAGATATGAAAGAAATGATACACTACTTTGATGAATCAGATTATCTAGAAAATAATAAATATAACATACCTAGGGTAAATAACAAAATAATTGGAAAAATGAAAGATGAATGTAATGGAAAATTTATGAATGAATTCATAGGTTTAAGTTAAAATATGTATGCATGCAAAATTGATGAGAAAGTGGAGAAGGAATTAAAAAATGTGTAATTAAAAAACTTATTATAAAGAGTGTGTTTATTTGAGGAAAAAGAACAACTAAGAACTATGAATCTAATAAGCAAAAAGCATGAAGTTTATTCAGTGGAAGTAAACAAAAAATAGCCTTTCCATTTATGAGATATTTATTTCCTTTTTTTTTTTTTCTAATAAATTTTTCTATTTGATAAACATCTTGCTTACTGAATTTTACTAACTCTTATTCATAAAATGAACCTTGTATTTCTTCATTATTTAAGTCTCTTATCTTGTATGTAATAGAATTAGTCATCACAACTTCAGGAATAACAAATACTTCCTCAGTAAAAAAAGGTAAATAACCCTTTATCAACACTCCTTTGTATTTACTGATTCCAACTTTATCACCAATATGAAACTTGGGTTTAGATTCTGATAATTCCTTTTTATAAAGATTGCTATAGAGTCTTTTTTTTTTCATTTTCAGCTTTACTTGCTTCTCTAGGTTTCATTTTAATAGATCTGTGATAAGAATTATTATAATTTGAAACTAGTGTGTCTAATATATCTGTCCCCTTCCTAATATTATTAGCTATAAAGTATTTCCACATTTTTGTTTTCAAAATTCTATTAAATCACTCTACTTTTTGAGCTTTTGTTTTTATATTTTCAGTAGTAAACCAATGAATGTTATATTTTTAAAAAGCTGTTGCATTTATTTATTTATAAATTCAGTACCTCTATCAGTCTGTATTTTTTTTAAGGAATTTGTTCTGCAAATATCTGAAAAGCTTTTGACATCTCATCACCTGTTTTCTTCTTAATAGGTATAGCCATACATACTTAGAAACTCATCTATGACTATTAATATGTAGTTAGTTGTTTTTAAACAATTTGTATTCTTGCATATCAACTAAGTCTGCTTGAAACTGATCATCTATATGACTAACATAAATTCCTCTTAAAATTTTCTTTTCACTGGTTTGTTTTGTATATTCATCTTGCTGATGTTAAAATTCTTTTATTTCTTTCACACGGAGATTTGTTTTTCTTTGTAATTCAAAAATACCTGAATAACCTATTAAAGGATTATAATGCAGATTCTTTAAGCTGCCATTTTTTAAAAAAAAAAAAAACTTTTCTTTGTTCCACATACTCTAAAAATCCCTTTCATTATATTTCTTTCAGTCTTTGTTTTTGTTTGCATAATATTATTAGTTTTTGTTTTAGCTTTATGCTTTAAGCAGTAAATATTCATTGTATATATTACAGGAGAAATTTTATCAATTCCTAATCCAAATTGTTGTTTAGCTTTAATAAACATAATGATCTCTAATAAATGTTCCTTTACCAATTAATTTATGTACAACTTTAGTAAGCCTCATACATCCTAATGCCCCTAGAGATCTAATGCATCTAGAGATTGATCTCTAATAAACATTCCTTTAACACTTAATTTATCTACTTTAGTAAGCCTTATACTTCCTAATGGATCTAGAGCTTCTTAGCTCTAGCAGGTAATAGAGGTAATAAAATTGAAGAAAGCCTCCAGTTTTTTGTAACTGAGATTTACTTAAAGTAATATTACATCCTTTTTGTTGATTTATTGATATGATTAATTTCTGAGATAATTGTAAATTAGAATTAGTGGATTTAGTTTTATCAATTCTTATTCCAACAGTTTATTTTTGAGTGTTAGCAATTTTTTTCTTTTATCAGATAGATATACTTTATACGATTGCTATGTCATTTATTTAAATTAAATTTATTTAAGATATAATTCATACAATCATATATGTTCATCTTGAGTGAGTTCATCATTTTTCAAGAAAATGTTTAATATTTCTACTATTTGATTTCTTAACTCAATGCTATTATTTCCAGCTGTCTTTGAATGCAATAATCATTTCTAATTTTCTGTCGAGTTCATCCATGTTTGAATATACTAATCCTGATCCTTTATATTCTAATGCTGTTGGTATTAAGCTAATAGCCATTTTATATTTTATTAAATGTTCAGTTTCTTGATTGATGAAATTCTTATCATCAGGAGATTTAATCAATCTTTTCTTTCCACCTAAAGATTTTAGTTTTTCAATTATGCTTTTATTTATTTTTTATATTTCAGATGTTGTTACTGTTAGTATTAATTTACTAGGCATCATTAATTCATTAGCTTCTAAATATCCTCTGTCTAATCCTTTATCAGGATCTAGTTTAAGAAATTCAGTGTATTCAATTACTTTAGATTTTTTACCTTCTGAGGTCATTAAGCTATACTTAGGTATACCTTCAATAGCTTTAGCTATACTTGTAGGTATAGCTTCTAGCTTTTCTATAACTGTTTCTGAAATTTCATAATATCCTCTGATAGAAGTTCTTCTAGAAGTTTGTTTTTATTATGCATTTTAATATTCTTTCGCTTCTCTGCAATAGACTTTAGTAGTTTGAATATATCGCAAGGATTATTCATTTATAAAATAAAATATTAAATGAAAAATGCACCTATTAAAAATTATGAAATAGATTAAAAGAAATATATTAATGTGCATGCATTATCACCAAAATGGCCTTTTTTCTATTAATTTGCCCTAGTGCATCTGGAAAGACTAATTTACTAATGAAATTCATATTTAATTATGATTGATATTGATTTCCTTGATCAGGGTAATCAAAATCTTATAGTTTAACGATTTTGTTGAGTTACTGAAAGGAATCAAGATAAAATAATTGAATTATTCATTAGAGGTAGAAAAAAAAATCTTCTTTGATTTGCTTACCACAGAGCTATTATGCAGTACCTAAAGATATTCATCTTCAGTGTAACTATTTTGCATTTTTTGCTTTCCCTAATAAAAGAGAAATAAATGAGATTAGAAATGAACATGCTATTGAAGTAAGTTAGGTGCTATATCTAGATCAAAAACCAGTAAAGATGAAAGAGGACCTCTTGGTATATGTTTTAAGTTAGATGAAAATGGTAATTTTAATATTGATAATAAGAAATTGAAGAATGTAAAAAATTCTGAGCATGATATGGATTCAGTCACTAAAAAATATGTATTAATATCGAATTACTGTGGACACAGTAATTCGATATTAATAATGAATCCAGAGCGCACAGGCCTCTTTAATCAAAAAATATATGTAGATGAGAATGTTACTCATATTACAGAAAGTATGCAGAATGAAAAACTCACTTTTCAAAATGACTTAGTTAAACTTAAAGATCATCATCAAAAATTAAGTAGCATTAGCAAAGGCACATGATGCAAGAAAGCAAGCTTATATAGCATCAGCCAATAAAAAAAAAAACAAACAAACAAAAAGCGTTATTTCACCCATCAACTCCCTCCAAATGTTTGTCAAGTTCTGCCTTGAATCTATTTAAGCTATCAACTTCTACAATGACAGATGGAATTTTATTCCACCAATCAACCACCCGCTGGCTAAAGGCACACTTCTGCACATCTATCCTACAACCGTCTTTCCTCAATTTGAATTTATGTTCTCTCAGGCGATTATTCTGAGCAAGAGGAAGAATCCCATCTGCATTGAGCATGCTCAAACACCTCTGATTGATACACCTCAATCAGATCACCTCACAGGTGCCTAGTTTCCAGACAGTGTAATTTGCAAAACTTAAGCCTTTCTTCATAAGAGCAATCCTTTGTTCCATTCACTTCTCTGTACTTGTTCCAACAGCTCTACATCCTTTTTAAAATGAGGCCTCCAGACCTGTATACAGTATTCAAGTTGTGGCCTGACCATTGCCTTATACAAGGGAATAATCACCTTATCCCTACTAGAAAAATTCCTGTATATCATTGACAAGACACCATGAGCTACTCTTGCAAACCATCTGCATTGCTCAGAAAACTTCATATCTGCCTGCACAATTACCCCCCTGGTCCTTTTCATTCTCTACCACTGTCAGTGTGGTACCACTGAGTTGATACATTACTCTGGGATTACTGTTTCCCATATGTAGTACTTTACATTTGTCAATGTTAAACTTCATTTGCCACCTCCCAGATTAGCCCCTCAGTAGCCAGGTGGACAGGAGCAGCAGTGTGTAGCACACGCTTCTTGATTAGACCGGGGTTCGAGCCAGTGGCCACCAAATACGGAGGATGTGGAAAGGTCAGAGAATGACCACCGCATATCCCCGGAGCAATACGGCATTAGTTGCTAATGCTCCTAAATAACAAAAAAAAAAAAAAGAAAAAAAAAAGCCACCTCCCAGCCCATCTGTTCAACTTTTCCAGATCCTGTTGCAGCAGCATAGTGTCAGTAATGTCCTTGACAACCCTGCCAACCTTTGTATCGTCTGCAAACTTGGACATTAAGCTTGATATACCATCATCATTTATAAATACAGAAAACAACAATGGACCCAATACTGAACCCCGAGGGACTCCACTCATAACATTAGTCCACGATGAGCAGTGTCCATTGATTACCACTCTCTGTCTCGCCCACTCAATCATCCCTTTATCCATAGCAGCAATTTGCCTCCAATGCCATAATGCTCCGATTTGTGCAGCAATCTTCCATGTGCAACAGTATCAAAAGCCTTTCTAAGATCCAACTATGTGATATCAAAGTTATTCCTTGCATCCAGTTCCTTTGTGACCACATCTTAGTATTCAATCAAATTGGTCAGGCAAGACTTTCCCTTAACAAAACCATGCTGTATCCAAGCTATAACTGAAGTCTTGTCTAGATGATCCTGCAGTGCTTATTTAACCAGTGCCTCCATTAATTTCCCTGGAAGAGAAGTTAAACTAACAGGTCTGTAATTACCTGTGTCTCCCTTTGATCCTCCTTTGTGGATTGGGGTCACATTTGCACATCTCCAGTCCATGGGTACCACCCCTGAGTCCAGGGAAGCTCTCATAATTTTAGCTGAGGTTTTCTTACTTCCTTTGCGCCTCCTTTAATATAACTGGATAGATTCCATCCACCCCAAGTGCCTTCCTTGTGTTTATCTTCAACAATTTCTCCTTCACTTTACTCTCAGTTATTACAAGATTATCTAGATTACTGCCAGAGTTGAATACACCTCTGGCTTTCCCCTCGCTAAATAACTCCTCATATGTGAATGTTGATGCAAAATATTCATTTAGTTTGTTAGCTACCTGAGCAGGATCATCAACAGTTGAACCATTGATATCAAGTGGACTAATCTGATTCATGCCCTTCCTTCTAGAGTTTACATAAGTAAAGAACTCTTTGCTGTTTTTCTTTGCATTGTTTGCCAAAGATTTTTCGTAATCTGCCTTCACCTGCCTAACCTCCTTTGTAACTTGGTTACAGACCAGCTTCTGTCATACTACTGTGTCACACATTAATTTATATATATCCCATGCATTTTTCTTCTCTGTCACATGTCTAATTATTTCATCTGACATCTATTTAGGCCTAAATCTTGAACAATATTTCTTTGTTGGTATGAAAAGCCTAGTAGCTTCCAAGATTAATTCTTTGAATGCTTCCCATTTTGAAATTGCTGTTGGTAAGATCATCAGTTAGTTCCACCGTATAGAATTTAAATACTGTCTCAGACCACTGTAGTTACCTTTACAAAAGCAAAAACCCTTCCCTTTACCCTTGATGGTAGTTACCTCTTTGAGTAAATCCCACTTCAGCACACTGTGATCACTGCCACCTATTGGTTCCTTTATCTGCAGATTTTTGATGCATGACAAATCACTACTGATAATCAGATCAAGAGTATTACTCCCTCTATTTGCCTCCCGAACATGCTGATGTAGAAAACAATCATCCAATAAATCCATAGAAACCTTTCTAGTGTGTGTGAGTGACCAACTCACAAATTCCAGTCAATATCTGGGAAATTAAAATCCCCCATTATAAGACTCTCTGATTTACTGGCCCACTCTATCTCCCTGTACAGTTCCTTGTTATACTAATCAGAGTCATCAGGCCTATAGCACACTCCTACTCTCAATTTTGATCTCCAAATGCTTATGTCACACCAAACTGACTTGACACTGTACTGTCCAGCGATGTCGACTGGCTTCACTTCCTCGGTTTTTATGTGTTTCTTAACTAACAGCATAACTCCTCCCTTCCTGTCCTGTCTATCCATTCTTTACACATTGTACTCCCCAAATTCCAGTTTTGCACTGCTTATGTCTGTGTGACACCATGTCACTGATATCCCAACAATATCTGCCTTTGATGTCTTGACTAGCAATTCAAGCTCATCGAATTTATTAACTATACTCGTAGCATTGGTGAAGATGCAAGTATACATGTGCCTATTTCTACTCTTAGTTACCCTAATACAGCCCATGTATTTACTTGTTCCACTATGACTCTCAGCAGTCCTGGAAATTCCCATTGCCTTGCTTTCCAGGCTGCTGCTCAATTGCATTTCAATAGAAGTAGTGCAAGAATCACTTTTACCTTTGCCACCGGCTACTGTTAATTTATTAGTCCTTGTATCCCTCAAGCTAGCAGTTTTCCAACTCACCTAACTCTGCCTCCCTCGATAGCATCAACAAATATTCTTGCACCCTTTCTATTTAAGTGTATCCCATCCCTGTAAAAGCAGTCTCTCCTGTTAACAAGCACAGACCAGGCTGAGAAAAATTCTACCCCTGGGCCTCACAATCTCTCCAGGGCAGAATTGATCGACAAGGCTCTCATCATATACTCCCTCCTATCGTGTCTGGGCAGAATTGCAGACACTTTCAAATTCAACCCTAACTCACGGTTTTTTTTTTCAGCATTGTCTTGTACTTGTTAAGTAATTCTGCCGGTCTCCTACTCTTAATATCATTAGTGCCAACGTGTACAACAATATCACCCTTTGTGCCCTTAAAGGATGATATCTGCCCTACAACATCATCATCAGCCTTTGCCCCTGGCAGACATACCCTGGTCCTGTTCCATCTATCCTTTTTGCACAATATGTTCCTCGTTTCCCTGACAATAGAGTCACCTACAAAAACTAGTTCCTTTGGGACCATCTTATTCTGCCTTGGGGTTGCCGCTTTGTTGCGTGATGTTCAAGTGCAAGCTCCGTCACTGTGTGGGCAGCTGAGAGCTTGATGAGCCCCTCAATTTAAATCCTTCGAGGGCATCCACCCTGTCCTTCAAGCTCTCATTTAAGTCCATAATAATGCCAAGTTGGCACCTGATTTTCTCGCACTCCTTACATTGCGCACACACAAAGACATTCCCCTGGTCAATGTCATGTCCCGTTCCTAATTGTCCACAAACATCAAACAAGCAGTATATTTCAATAGACTGTGATTCAGAGGACAACCGCCCCCTCTCAGTTCTCCCCTGAGCCACAGCACTTGCACTAGTTTGAGCCTTTTGCTTTGTTGCTCTGGTTTGAGTCACGATTTCTATTCAAGTTCAGTAAAATTCCAATACAAAATATAACCCTAAACCTATTATAACACTAAATATAACCCTAAAATATATATATGTATTTCGGTATCGAATATTATCTCCGAGTTACGTTATATGACTTTCTTATCCCTTGTCAACTTATATGTATTAATTTATGATGTTATGGAAAGTAAACTAAAGAGCTACAAATTAACTACAAATAAAAACATTGATAGTATAAAGTTGAGTATTGATTCATATATCAGAGAAGACAGTGAGCAATTAAAAATTTTAAATAATGACATAAAAAGTAATAAAGAATCCCTTACAAAATAAATTGACAATGTGCAATCAAATCTAGAAACTTTTATATTGAATCAAACAGCAAAAAAGTGCATTCACTAGATACTGATATCAATAATAAAAAAAAAAAGTACAAATGCTAAGTGATGAACTACAAAATAAAAGCAATAACCTTGAGAATAACATAAAAGCATTAGACAAGAAAATTGATAAAGAAACTTTAGATAATTCTCTGAACTTAAAAATGGAGAATGCATTAACTCTTAAAAATGATATTTATGATGCAAATAGAAAAAAAAATTCTAAATATATATCCTCCTGAGGATTGCCATGAAACAGCAAATAAATCATTCATTGAATGTTTCAGTTCCTTTTATACCTATATCAGATGATTTTTAATGCAAGGAATAAAAGAATAATTAAAATAGCTAACCCTTCAAAATGATGATGCTGCTAATAAATCTTATGTTGATCAAATAAAGTTTAGTACACAAAATGCTGCATTACCTATTTCCAATGGGTCTTATGATGCAGTGGGAAAATGCATAATTAACACATCTTATCCCAACTCTGATAAAAATGCAGTAAATTTATAATACCTGAAAAAATATTCTGTCCCATTCTGTGCATCTACTAAAGAACATATTGTTTTTCAAAAAGATTTCCAAGTACAGTGGTCCCGCTTTACGATGTTAATCCGTTCAAGAGATACCATTGTATTGTGAAAATATCGTAATATGAACCCAATAACACATTATTTTTGAAAATTTGTTCCAAGACCTCAGAAGTTGAAATTTTCGCTATATTACTAAGCTATTTAACACAAAAAATCACTTCAACTAAAGGATGCAAAAACAAAACATGTGGCCAACACATTTACAACTTTCTGCTATTGGCTGAGGAGAAAGACCATGTGGTCTGGTTGGAGACAATCATAAGCCTATCCCATTGTAAAGTGAAATAAGTAGGTACAGTTAACATGACTGGTTAATGGAATCAGCTGCTTAAATTTCAAAAAACCGATTAAAATCATATGTTCTGTTATAAGAATCAGTTTTGAACGTCTTAGTGATATTTTTCTAAAGCACATTTCTGGGGGGGGTCACTACCATAAAACAATAAAAACGATTTGCAGTTTCTGATTTAATGTTATGTTATTATGGTGAAATGTGTTTCCCTTTCACTGAAGTCTTCAATCGTACAAAAAACATAAATTTTAAGAATCTTCTCTTCATTACTACTTTTTAAGCTTCTTAAACTTGTTACTCCATATCTCACTTGCATGTATCGTGTTAGTTTCAATTTGTGCTTGCTGTGTTCTTTGCTTATCTTTTTTACTGTTTTAAATTTTACAACCTCCAAAAAATTTTCAGTGAACAGAAATATCAGTTAGTTAGTAGAGTACATATTGCAGTATTAATTAAGCTCTGTACATAAGCATAAATTTTTATTTTGCTCACCTGTGGAAAATATTCTTCCGATTTTAAAATTATCATTTAATTTTGCTAATTGGTAATGTAATAAAGTGTAAACTTGTGATCTTTACTTTTATAGCCTGTGGATAATAATCCTCCTATTTTCACTTATTAGAATCACCATTTAATAGAATTAAAATTCAATTTGTATATGTGATCACAATGACTGGCGATTACCAAATATCATATAGTGAATGGTATTTTACTATGGAGAGTTCATCGTAAAGTGATTCGATCATACAGTGAACCAATTGTAAAGGGGGGGGGGTCCACTGTAATTAATTTTGAAATGCATAATGGTGTTTTATTAGATAAAGATATGAAGTTAACTGATGACATGGATATTAAGTTAACACTTTATTTTCAGTGTGGAGAGGAATTCCCTTTTATTATATTTAAATTAGTAATTGGAGAACAAAATTTGAAAAAAAATTGATAGAAGTAAGCAAAGAAAATACTTTATTTATAACAGCAAAGAAGAATGACATATTTAAAATTGAAGTTGTCACCTTTAGGCTATGTACACCCATTCTTTACTAGAATTAATTGGAATTAAGACTGCTGTGGTTTTTTAATTGCATAGGTTTCACCATATTAGATTTACATATATAGCTCTCTAGCTGTTACCTAGAACTATCAACCGATAAAATGCACTCAGGTAGTTGCTCTGTTTACTTAAGCACTGATAAAAACTGTGTTTTCTCTCCTTACTGCAAGACTAGGTATAAAACAATGTTATCTTTCTTAAGTCTAAAATATAACAGTTTCTGAAGATTTTTTTTTCACAAAAAATTTTTTCGGTATGAAGTGTAATAGTCCTTATGATATGTGCTTATATTACGATATGCACTTAATAGCTTGCAACTAATAAAACCCAGTCAGGTAGTTACTGTGTTTAATTAAGCACTGATAACAAAAAAAACTACTGTGTGTTGTGGTATCTCTTAATTCTGTAATGACTAGGTAGAAATAATGTTATCTCTTATAGTGCATTTATAGACAATAGTTACTAAATTTTTATAGAAGGAAATTGGTGAAATATGAATTAGTTCCAAGATTCTAAAACAAGCACTAGAGTGTTTGAGATTATATTCAGATAGATGTATATCTTTTATGTTTGATAACTCTATAAAATTGCAACTAAGTTAGATACGTATTTGTGGTTTAATGTGAGTAATAAGTATGATAATAATCACTTCAAGGACTTTGATAGTCATGAATGGAAATTAATAAAGTTTCATAATGGCATTTATGAATTAGATTTCTTTAATAATTATTTAACACTTCATTTTGATTCAGAAAAAGCACCTATTGTTTTTGACAGTAATTTTTCTACTGGGAGATTCTTAGTTAAATTAGATGGTTTGAAATTGGCTTTTCCAAAGGAAAGTTATATATTATTTAGAGTTTGAAAAAAGGATATATAAAGATAGAATAAATGAAGTTAAGTATACACCTAATATTACTTTTAGAATAGATAAAATATTAGTACATCATTCAGTTGTAAAAGGAGTTAATGATAATGGCATTCAATCTGATGTAATATATAACTTTAAACCTACAAGCTATCTATTTTCTGCTATAATTGAAAAACCTAACCCATCCGTATTTTTTTCTCTCAGTAAAACAACATTTAATTCAATAGTTAGTTCACTAACAGATGAATATGGAAGATCAGTTAACCTAAATGAAGAAAATATATCTATGTATTACATATATATATATATATATATAGAAAGTATGATAATCTATTATATAAGCTAATTAAGAAGATTAACTGATTTTAAATGAATATAATTAAAAGATATGATTCTTAACAGAAACAAACAGTTATAACACAAAGCACATCCTTGAAAAGTTATTAAAAGGTGGAGGGTTGAAATTACTTAAAATATTATTTTCATATTAAATGAAGTAGAACACATTATGTGGAATTTATTTGGACAACCTCTTGTAGATATATCAACTGAACTCTATGAATTTCATCATTGTCTAGAAAAAAAATGTAAATGTTAAGGAGCTTTATAAATATTTAATTTTGATAAGTATTTTTTCTTTCATGGAGGGTACTTTCACATACAAGGATGTATACTAAACCCTGATAATATTACAGTTAATGAAAATTAAATTATAACATTAGAAAATAATGGTTTTAATATCTTTTCAAGGATGCAACCTTATCATGAATAATAAAACTGTAGTGATATCTCATATGTTGGTATAAAAACATTAGTTGAAAATTCAGTGAATTTCTCAGATGATTATTCCAGATTCTAAGACTACTAATATGTTTTGATATCCTGATACCTTAAATACTTTAGATTTCAATAGATTTAATGGTACTAAAGATCCTTTTAAAGACTTGACAGTTGCACAGACAGCCTCAAAAATCAAAAATAATAAATTTCAATGAAGGATTCTGTAAATGACTAGAATTAACAAAAAAAAAAAAAAAAGTAAGCTCGCATGTTTTTCTTTACCACTCAAAGTTTTTGGGTTTTGCAGAGATCTCAAAAAAGTTTTCACAGGATTTGAAATAGAAATTCATATAGAAATAGAAATTCTGATTGAAATTATAAATTTCAATCAGAAAAGCTATCTTTATGGCTTCCACAAGTTAAATCTTCATTAACCACAGAAATAATTCTTTCCTCAAGTTACCCTGAAATAAAATTAAGTTGTCTGTGCTGTGTTTTTCAAGCCTTCTGTATAGCCAGCTGTCCATGACTGAGTTTCAGATGGTTGAACCTAAGATGATGTCATGGGGACAACCGTGAGAGATGTTTCTGGTCAGGGATTGGTTTTTGTCTTTAACAGTTAAAACTGTGTCAAGAAAATACTGTTCCACATGAAAGGCTGATGGAATTGGAGACAAATTTGAGTAGTATGGCATTGTGCAAGTTACTGCTATGGATAAAGGAATGGTTGAGTGAGAGTGATACTACTCTTCTTGGCTGCATCCACCGGTATTGCACTACCTCTGGTGGGTATGAGGTATGAGGTATTGAGGGTCTAGCGGCTCCTGGGATTTCTCCCATCTCCGCGAATGTTCTATGTATCGGTGACAGTACCCTGTCAAAGCCAGAGATTTAGAAGTGTGTGTGGGTCATGAGTAGTGTTATATGTTGTGCCCATTGTTTATCCGGCTTATTGGCCGCCAGGCCCCTAATGGGACCAGACGTTGCCCATACCTCGCCACGTGGAGGCTAGCCGGGTGTTACCATTGAGTCAATTGTACTCTGGCAGGTCCTGCCACTTACTTTCCTGGGATTTTAGTGGCTAGGACCTAAAATAAAATTGGAACGACCACGGTCATTTTAAATCACTTACATTAAAGCACTAATATGGGGTTTGACGCTGAAAGCCTGTTTCTAAAGTGCCTAAAAGGTTGGGCGAAATTTTTTGGTGTATTTTAAATTTGGACGTGTAGGGCTATACGCTGTGCAAGAAAAAGTTCTGGGAGGGGAGAGTGAAGGCTGGGGGGTGAAATAGGAAGAAGAGGGTCGATAGGGTAGGTGACCCCCAATTTTTCAGTGAGGCATGCCCATGCCCCACCAGAGGGAAGAAATGGTGTGGCAGGGAAGAGAGGCGACAGCAAGCCGTCACCTCTCTCCCCTGCCGGGAGTGGGAGTAAAAGAATTGCACTGCACAAGAGAGTGCAGAGCATAGAGCCAATATGGCTCCTTTGAGGCAGCAACTTGGAGTTTCTCTATGTTCGTTGGTCTTCTCTGTCATTGATAGCCATATTTTTCCTCAGCTATGAACACTGGTCAGGTCCATTGTTGGTCTGTTAGCTATGGCTGTGGTTCTCTTCATCATGGGAAGATCCGCAGCTCCATGGGGTTATTCTTGCGATCGCTGGTTTTAGATGATTAGTAGTAAGCAGGTTCCTGGGCGAGGTTCTCCTTGAGTCCTCTCCACGCGTGTTCTGTGTCTCATTTTTTTTTTTTTTTTTTTATCTTCTTCTGTAGATGGCTATCAGTGTTTTACGCCTACCAAATAGTTTTTGGGCATATTCCTTTAGCTCCCTGTATTCCTCAAGTGAGTCCAATAGATGTGATTCCAAGTTCTTGGGGTGTGGGATTTTGGGCACACAAGCACATACAGGATAATTGAACCAGGCCAGTTTCATCGTGCCTTAGGACAGGCACCAGGCGTCAGCTGCCCAGGTGTTGGCTGCTCCCATGTAGCAAAGTGGCCTAGAGTTTCTACACCATCACAGAGAACAAAGGTGGAGATGGGCTATTGCCTTGGAGCCACCATAACATACACACACACACACACACACACACACACACACACACACACACACACACATTTAATTATTGGTTAGACAAGACTGCCTATGTTGTGATTGCAATATAATTGCATGCTTGTCCAGATGGTCCTGCATTACTTCTTTAACCAGTGATTCCATTATTTTCCCTGGACAAACGTTAAGCTAACAGATCTTTAATTACTTTAAGTCAATTTGCATTTAATTATAATTAAAAATAGTATAATTAACCCCTTCCTGAGTACACACACATTTTTTTCTGTGTAGATTTAAGGAATAGCATGTATATATACATTTATCAAGATTCGAAATTATTATGCTTCCATTTCTGTGTTTCCAAGTAACTATAGATATTATAATAGATGGCAGCACAAAAATGACTGAAATTTAATTGGAGGTGGAGGTTGTGTCTTTAAGCCATTGTCTAATTTGGGCTTGCAAAAGCTTCTACATTTATTTACATATAACTTTATACATAAATAAATGTAGAAAAAAATTGTAGTGGCAAAAAAAAAAAAAAAAAAAAAGTGACAGAGTCTTATATTTTTTTGCATTTGTTTGATATTGTTTTGTGAGTTAAAAAAATTCATATTTAATTTTTAAAAATAATTTCATTCAAATTTTGCCAACTAACTGAAAATAAGAAATTAATATTTAAAAGCATTTATGCAAAAAGTTTTTATTTTTATAAATTTGCAAAATTCCATGAAGAAATTTGCTTCACGGAGCAGTTGTTAGTGGGAACTCACAGCCGAGGAACCACAGATGTTGTTACCCCTGAAAAGGATAATTTAATCTGAGAAAAAGTTCCTTTAATTAATGGAAAGTTTGTGATTGGTTAAATGAGTGTGTGTGTGTGTGTGTGTGTGTGTGTGTGTGTGTGTGTGTGTGTGTGTGTGTGTGTGTGTGTGTGTGTGTGTGTGTGTGTGTATTTTTTTTTTTTTTCCCTAATCTGAATTGAATTCTTTAATGGTATGCATACAATGACATGCCCAAGTGTTAATGTACTAGATGAATTATCTAAACTAACAGCAGGGTATACTATCAGGTGAGTTCCTGATTTTGAAACATTTAAGGGGCTGTTTAGAAAATAACAGTTCTAGTTTTGAAACAGTATTTCTTGTTTTTAATGAAAGGGCTTAGAAAGTTGATGCTGTTTACACCTTTTGAAAATTGCAAACATAGGTTCTTGTCCTCCCTTCTGTTTTTGTGGTTAGCAGGATTTAGTGAGAAACAATAGGAAACATGGTAAAAGTGTGTGTTTGTTTGTTTGCAGCAGAACAGACTCACTCTATCATGCATTGCTGAAAGGTTAATCTGATGTTATGAGATGAGATGCTGTTGTGACAGTTAGGCTTATTGGTCCCTTATCAGATAACTACTAGTGACAACTCAGTAAGAAAATTTCAGTACATGCAGAAGGATACATAATTTTAAATTGAAAAAAGGACTGTTGTGGAATAGATGGGCAAAAATTTTGCCTTCAGCCAAAGAGTAATTAATTGTAGAAATAAACTTCCATCTAGTGGTATGGAAGTAGGTAGTTTGAATAAATTTAAAGGGGGTTTGGAAATTATTGGAGGAAATTGGTAGCTCACCTCAAATAACCTTTGTTACCATTGTTTTGTCTTTGAATACTACTAGATACTGCCTGCTATCTGATAAGGGTCCTCTAAGTCATGAAGCAGGTTGTCATAGCAGTGAACCAGCTTTTAAATCAATGGCAGATTTAACCTTTAGAAATTTCATTTGTTTGAGAAAGTAGCACAATACCAAGGCACTGTACAATAAAGTGAAATTTGTTATTGCTGCAAACATTAAGATACATTTACTAGACAGTTAAAATTCTTCCAGCAACAAAAATGAGAAAGCTCTCCTGCTTTTCATAAGCTTAAAAAGGCTAAAACGAATTATTTAACTTTTATGTAACTTTTTTTTTTTCATTATTTTTTTTATTCTACCAACCTTTAAGCAGAAGTATGTGAACATTATTTTGCATTTAAAATTTTTTTATAGTTGTTCTAGAATGACCAAACCCAGATAATTGGGGTTCTGCTATAATTGGGGGAGGTGGTAAGTTATGTTATTCAGCATTTGAAAAAACCTGCTGCCTTAGTAAACAAACTGCAAAAACTGTAATTCATCTGTAGAAGTGCAGAGATGATGTGCATTTTAAAAGTTAAAATGAATGTTTCCACCTGTTTTTTTGTTTGTGTGATCATTTTGTATTGCAACATTTATAGGCAAAAGTAACTGGTCAGGTTTGCAGGGAATTTTAAGCTGCTGATATTTTGACCATGAAAAATGCATGATGGCTCTGTTGAGAATTGTAGATTTTCTTAATAAAAAAATTATTATAAGCTATGGCTGAAGAGAACTGGTAATTATATTCATATGCATTTCAGAGAACTAAAACTAATGTAGTGAAAATTTAAGAGTTACTAGAAATTCTTTAATTCTGATTAGAAAAATTTTATTTAGAATATTACACTGAATGACTTCTAATTCCTTTTAGATATGCCTTTATTTGGTTTATGTCCTGCATGGGATGACTTCTATTTAGTTGTGTGTGAGCTTTGTAGCCATGTTATAAAACCACAAGCATTCAGAACTCATGTTGGTAAGTAAATATGTCATTGTAGTTTTTACCAACCTGTTGGGAAGTATTGAGCTAATCAAGCAATCAGCAGTAATCCAGCCCAATATTTCCTATTCACAAGATGTTATTTTGGCATTTTTGTTGTGTTTTATATCTTTTAGTTTATGGATATATTTTATGTCATCTACAAATATCCTGAAATTTAGAAAGGTTTACATGGTGGAATGTTTTCATAAATTTAGAATCATTTAATCACTTAGATTTGTGGTTTGGTTTAAACATATGTTAATTTATATAATTGATGTACATCATGAAGAAGAAAAATGGGTCACAATTCTAAGCTTTACTGAAAATATCCAATCTGCAGGTGTGGGAAATGCTAAGTATTATGATTTGGTGGGGGGAGGGGCAAAGTATTAAGTTTGTTTTGCATAGGATTGATTTTGAATTGTTTTTTAATGAGGATATTAGCAATAATAGTGACACTGAAAAAAATTAAGAGGATTTTGGAATCTAATCCAAATTATAGAATAGGAGAAAGGTATTTTCCTAATAAGTTGAAACCAATGTGATACGTTCTTTCGGTCCAGTGAACTAGGGTCTACTGTTTATAATTTTCTTTATCACTTTAACTAGGAATTTTGTTTATCTATCTCTGTTTTTTTTTTTTTTTTTTTTAATTGAAGTTTTAGTGCTTTTAAGTTTATGTCCAGTGCATAACTATTTAAGTAGATTTACAGGTGGTCATCAGGTTTATGGAAAGTTGCATTCCTAGAAAAGACATTGTACGTTGTGAAAATGTTATTATAGAGTAGTGTTTCTCAATTTAATTTAGCCACAGAACCTTTTCATAATATTTAAAAACTTAGGGAACCCCACAATTAATGTTCCTCACACTACAGACTTCCTAGTTGAGCCATACTGACAATGCATGCATATTCAGTACAGTACGGCACTGCCAAAAGTTTGTATCTTCTGTTATTTAAACAATATGTTTATCATTTCAAATTACATACATATAACTCATTTGATTAACATATGAACATGCTCTGATTTCTTAAAAAATTATAAAAAATATTTAATTCTTCTTGAGAAACGTTATTAGAATTTTTTTTAAGTCTTAATGTTATTCTAATGGTTTTATTTTTTTCCCACCCCTTATTTTCTGGCAGAACCCACACTTTCACTACATGGAACCCCAAGGTTCTGTGGAACATCATTTGGGAAGCACTGCTATAAAGTCAGTGATATACAGGGTACATATGTCAAACAATGACATATATATATCATATTTAATCAATTATCAATTGTATGTAAGGTATGTATTAGTGCTCTTTTATGTTATAACCACAGAGTGATTTGTTATGTTATATCTACAGAGTGATTCAATTTCCGAAATGAAAGTTTGCTTTTATTATTGTTGGGACATGTAGATGGATGGTGATCTTTTGTTTCAGTTTAGGAATGTCAGTTCTCAGTGGTGTGTCATCCTTTATATATGATCCCATTAGCATTAGCAAAGGCACATGATGCAAGAAAGCAAGCTTATATGGCATCAGCCAAAAAAAAAAAAAAAAAAACCTTATTTTACCCACCCACTCCCTCCAAATGTTTGTCAAGTTCTGCCTTGAATCTATTTAAGCTATCAACTTCTACAATGACAGATGGAAGTTTGTTCCACCAATCAACCACCCTCTGGCTAAAGGCAAACTTCCGCACATCTATCCTACAACCGTCTTTCCTCAATTTGAATGTATGCCCTCTCAGGCGATTATTCTGAGCAAGAGGAAGAATTCTTCCTCTTGCTCAGAATTTGATTTTATAGAATTTGGTTTTATACACCTCTGATTGAGGTGTATAAAACCATTCAAGGCTTTATACACCTCAATCAGATCAACCCACAGGTGCCTAGTCTCCAGACACTGTAATTTGCAAAACTTAAGCCTTCCTTCATAAGAGCAACCCTTTGTTCCATTCACTAATCTTGTTGCCCTTCTCTGTACTCGTTCCAACAGCTCTATATCCTTCTTAAAATGAGGTCTCCAGACCTGTATACAGTACTCAAAGTGTGGCCTGACCATTGCCTTATACAAGGGGATAATCACCTCCTTATCCCTGCTAGAAAAATTCCTGTATCTCATTGACAAGACACCATGAGCTACTCTTGCAGACCGTCTGCACTGCTCAGACAGTTGGCGCCTCCGTAGCCAGGTGGGCAGGAGCAGCAGTGCGTAGCACACGCTTCTTGATTAGACCGGGGTTCGAGCCTGTGACCACCAAATACGGAGGATGAGGAAAGTTCAGGGAATGACCGCCGCACATCCCCGGAGCAATATGGCCTTAGTTGCTAATGCTCCTAAAACCAAATAACAACAACAGCTCAGGCAGTCCTGGTTTGGTCTCTGTACCAAACACCCATGCTTGGGTGTTTGGTACAGAGATCTTGGGGGGTGGGGAATCAGCAGCATCTCATGTCACATTAGTTTCTTGTCCCATCCATTGCTGAGATAGTGTTATTGAGATATTCTCATGTACCTACATGAACGTGAGGAGGTTATAGTCTTTCTAGAAGGCAAAATCAGTTGGAATTTTTGTGGAAAATAATAAAAAAAAAAAGTTCTGTTTATACTCCAGTACAACCACTAGGTTAGGGTAGTTTGTAGTTAATCATTTTGACAGTGAACATAGTTAATAACCATTAGAAGTCATGTGCGCTTGACAACTTGGCTATATAATATAGTTATTCAGTATGCCCATGTGAATGCTACCACTGATAGCCTTTTTTTTTTTTTTTTTCATTTAAAAAAAGCAATAAATTTTTCATATTTGAAATGGCACAAAACATATTTTTGGGGAATCCCATTTGTCATCAATGACTTTGTGAGGATTTTCAGTGTGCCACACTCTAATGTTTTAGCAGTTTAAAATAGCTTCTTTGCTGAAAACAAGTCATACAGATTGTTATTTGAAGCTTATTTAACTTATTCACTATAGTGGACATGATGGAAATTACATTTTCACCAGGGGATTTCAAAAAAGAATTTCAGAGTTTATATCTCACTTGATATTTGAGAATTTACTATTATATCATGGTTTGTGTCTTATGAACATCTAAGAATGATTACTTCTCTTTGAATTACCTTGTATATAAACTGTAAATAATCTGTTTAGAATTTGGAAAATTAAATTATTCCATTATCCATAGTGATTTTTGTTATTTCTGTAAAGTGTCCTTAGTCTCCATCCCATGAATAGTGTGGACACCCATAATAACAATCTCGTGGCATAATAACAGTCTTGAGGCAAACAATTCTGTGGGTTGTAACAAAAAATGAGTAAATAAAAGGCCAATTCATGGTTAACCTATAGTAAAAATGGTTGTGTAATGTTGAAGAAAGTTTTGAGATTAATCTCAGTTTGTTTCTATGTGCACATGCACTAAAGCTGAATTTTCTTTTGCATGGAAGGGATTCTGAAGCATGTCTCTTTTTGGCACAGAGCCTGTTTTTCCAGTCTAAACACTGATGTAGTTTTTTTTTTTTTTTTTTTTTTTTTGAAAATATAATTACATTTATCAATACACAGGGTGTCTCAGAAATATTGATACAAATGTTTAGGGGAGGTAGGTATCAACTAAAGGAATGTGAATCGCATAGGAAACCATAACCGGAAACATCACGGGAAAGTAGTAGCAGAGGCAGAAAAAGCAGATATGACACAAGACATTAGTGGCAAACATTTATTTGACATAATATTAACAATGGAGTATGAGATGGATGCATTTCATGATGTTACAACAGATGCTCTAAGGTTCCATCATGAGACACAATGCAAGCGTGACACTGACGCAGCATGGATTGGCGGACATGGTCGAACACAACCTGGAGTTTCTTTGACAGTAGCAGCAGCACAGACGAGTCTCGCCACGAGATCCATTTCTGTCTCCACAGGCAATTCATACACAATAGATTTGAGGGCCCCCCCACAGAAAGAAATCAAGGCTCGATAAATCAGGTGAGCGTGGGGACAGGCAACGGGTCCACCACGGCCAATCCATCGATGCCCAAAACGCCTGTTCAAATGGTCACAAACACACCTTCCATAATGGGCAGGCACCACATCATGTTGAAACCAAATGTTGCGTCTCACATTTGCTGGAACATCGTCAAGTAACCACAGTAGAACTTGTTCAAGAAAGATCCGATATTTAGCGGAGTTCATGTGGGATGGTAACAGGTATGGGCCGAACTAAGCAGTCACCGACCATACCTGCCCACACATTTATTGCGAAGCGATGTTGTGCCGCATGGGGCGCACACCGTGTGGGCCCTCTGCTAATCCATACACTAGGTGCATGTCTTCCAGCTCACAGTTCGTATATCGATGCATGTTCTTCGTGCGGCAACTACTGCTTGAATGAGTAAACCAGAAATTTTCCCTCTCGCGAACTGATGAACAGCACCGTGTACCGACTTACAGTGACATTTCCGGTTATGGGTTCCTATGCGATTCACATTCTTTTAGATGTTACCTACATCCCCCAAACATTTGTACCAATATTTTTGAGACATCTTATATATCATAAGAAATATACTGTAACCTATCAAAAAAAATATTAGTTAGTTAAGTTACAATTTAGGCACATTAGCAAATAGAAATAATTCATGATTTATAATAAAAAAGGAAAAAAATGGGCAAAAAGCAAAGACTTTTATTCATGAACTGAGAACAGTGTCTGTGCATCTGCCATATTGCCCATTCATTCCTCTAATTAGCACATGGTAACGACTATAATATCCAGTGCTTCAGCTACAATGGATAGCCTATGTAATATGTATAAAAAAAGAATAATAATTTCTAGATTTCTGTTGGTCCAATTTTATTAAAATTTAGAAAGGCTCAGCAAATTGTTCCAAAAGAGCTGAATATAAAATTGCATGAAAATCCATATACTGATAGTGAAGTTATTACGAGTGGACGGATAGGTGAAAAATAATAATTGCCTGATTTGTATTGGTTCAGTTTTAATGAAAAATCTTTCTAAGAGAGTTAAATAAAAATTTTTATGAAAATCCATCCAATAGGAGTCAAATTATTGCATTTGAATGGGCAGTGGAACAGTCGGACGTGGTGAAGACACTAGGTACTTGACACATACATGCTATAAGCCATTGAGATTCATTTTGCATTAAAGAATGCACTGTATTGTGATGATACAGTTTACTGTTTAAGTCATGCCACTTGAACAGTAGCCTGTGGCATAAATGTGTGTCATGCAGTTTAAAAAAAAAAGTGAGACAAATGCTGTCTCGTGGCAATTAATGTGTTAAACATTGAGTTTTCCACAGCTGAGTGTTTGTGGAAATGCACAGTTACTGAAACATCCAGTAGTCTTGGCACATACTAGTTGCTTTTAATGAGTGACTCAAACAATCCTTTTCTACTTGAATATAACATATAGTTACTCATGTTATATCTCAGCACTGCTAAGTTACTATGTACACTACTGTAGTAGTCTAGTAAGCATTCAGCAGTAAAGCTTATGATTACTCATACATTTTAGTAAGCATCATAGGATTTTCTCCATGTTATTTTTTCTGTGTCTGGTAATTATCCTATAACTCTGCATATTTATAGGGTGCATCCTAAAGAGAAACAAAGTTCTAAGGAAAGATGTGCATTTGAAATGAAACTTCAAAAAATTATCTTGCTTTGACATACTGTTGGGCACTGTTTTTTCAAATTGGCATCTGTAATTTCACTGCTGACTTCCAAACTAGTCCAAACATTTCTCTCAGCCAATCAATATCTATTCATCATCAGACTCCCAAACTCATGGAACAAATTTTTCTTCTTCTTCATTTATTTCTTCCATTTTTGGTCTTTGGATTAATCTTGCTTTGTGTATTTCCTGAGAATTACAATCTACACAAATTCAATTTAAAAAAAAAAAAAAAAAAGCGTGCCAGATCTTTCCTAACTTGGTTGAAACTACTTCATGGCAGCAGTCTAGATAACTACTGTCTGTTATATCATACACATCAGCGATACCCTTGCATATGCACACAGGGATTGCCCTCATCCTAAAACATGAGTGGAATTGTACCTGTGTTTCAGTAGCATGAGTGTTACTTTCTAATCATTGGGAACTATGCTCTGTTCAGTTCTCTTATGTATACAGTTTTAAATTAAAGATGGTATGAGCATTCTTCTTAAAAAGAAATAAAAAATAGTGAGGGCTACTTATACTAGTGATCACCCAGCTGTACAGTATTTTAGAGCAGAGTAAATAAATTTTTTATTTATATTTTTTAACTTTGAATAGTTTTCTACCTGAATGGCATATTCAGTAGCAGCCATGTTTAGTATTAGTAGTGGCAAATAATGCAAGCTTACATAGCATCAGCCAAAAAAAAAAAAAAAAAAAACCCTTCCCATTTCACCTATCCATTCCTGTTTAGTATTAGTAGCTTACACAGCATCAGCCAAAAAAAAAACTTCCCATTTCACCTATCCATTCCCCTCGTACAGTTTGTCTAGTTCTTTCATAAATTTATTCAAGTTATCCACTTCAACATCATAAGATGGAAGTTTGTTTCAGCAACTAAAGGAAAACTTTCATACATCTATTTTGCAAACATCCTTCCTCAATTTTAATTTATACCCCCTCGTGTGTAGTCAGAGCAAGGGGAAGAATGCCATTAGCATTGAGCTTCCTCAGTCCATTCAAAGCCTTAAACACCTCAATCAGATCACCTCTAAAGCCTAGTCTCTAGATGCCACAGTTTGCAGAAATGAAGCCTTTCTTGGTAACAGCACCAAGTTCCACTTTGTTCCCTTCGCCAGTCTTGTTGCCCTTATTTGAACCCACTGTATCAGCTCTACATCCTTCCTAAAATGAGGCCTCTAGACCTATATGCATTACTCAAGATGTGGCCTGACCATTGCCTTATAACATGGAATAATCACCTTGTTATCCCTGCTAGCAAAATTCCTGTATATCATTGACAAAACCTCATGTGCTGGCCTCACAGCTTCTCTGCACTGCTCAGAGAACTTCATATCTGACTGCGCAGTTGCCCCCAGGTCTTTTTCATTTTCAACTACACTGAGTGTAGTACCACACAGTTGGTCAATTTTACTGCTGCCCATATGTAGTACTTTGCATTTGTCGACATTAAACCTTAATTGCCATTTCCCAGTGTAACTGACTCATTTTTCTAGTTCTTGTTGCAGTAGCATACTGTCATTGATCACCCACTAACCTTTGCATCATCTGCTAACTTAGACATTAAGCCTGATATCCCTTCATCAGTATCATTAATAAATATAGAAAACAATGAGCTGAGCACCAAACTCTGGAGGACCGCACAAATAACATTGTCCATAAAGAGCGCTGTCCATTGATAATTCTCTGCCTTCTCCCATTCTACCATCCTTTTATCCACAGTGGTATCTTGCCCTTAATGCCACACTGCACCAAGTTTTATTGCAGTCTGTTATGTACAATAGTATCAAAGGCTTTTGTGAAATCCAATTATATGATATCAAAATTAATTTTTGCATCCAGTTCCATTGTGACTGCAGGCCTGACATAGCTGAGTGGTCAGGAGCGAGAGTGCATAGCACGCATTCCTTGAGTACACCGGGGTTCAAGCCCGTGACTACTAAATACGATAAATATTTGTATTGACGATTTATTGTAAACTCTACTGACTTGGTTGTCATGTCGGAGTATAAACAGAAAATTTATTTTTTTATTTTATCATAGTCATCATCATCTGTCATCATTCCACTATTCCCTGGGTCTTCTGCAAAGAGCATGACTTTCATCTGGTCTTGTCAAAGTTGTTCCGTGACTCTACATTGCACATCATTCATGACAGCTATGAGCAGCACTGGCAACAGGATGCCTCCTTGCCTCAAATCTGATGTTATTTCGAAGCTTGCTGTCAACCCCATCACTGTTCTTACTGTGTTGGTGTGCAAATTCTCAATTCTCTCCATAAGGTGTTCCTCTATCCCCAAGTTTCTGTTAACCTACCACACTTTCTTCTCTCTTCACAACATTAAACGCTTTTGCTATCCATAGTTCTTTTTTATGTTCATAGCATTTTCCCATCAGTTGCCTGATGCAGAAAATTAGATCCATCATTGATCTGCCAGGCCTAAAGCCATACTGTTCCTCAGCTATCCTATTTTCAATCATTCCTCTTATCATCTGCTCTAACACTCTTGTAAGCTTACTCACATTTGATGTCAGTGGGATGCCTCTATAATTGGAATACTTCATCTTGTTCCCCTTCTTGAACGACAGGATGATCAACCTTCTTTCCAGTCCTTTGGCACCCGTCTCTCATCCCAGATCTTGTGCGACAATGTATGTCCACACTATCCCTGCCTCGCTTGTAGCCTTCAGCATCTCTCCGTCTTGACATATTTTCATGCCTGCTTTACATCATTCCATGTCAAGTCTGTCTGGTCTCTCTCCGTATCTTCTCTTTCACCCCCTCTTTTATGATCAACTTGCCTTTGTCCCTTTTGCTGGCTGCCCTGCACGTGCAACAGATTTTCAAAATGCTTCCATGTTTCTCTTATTTCTTCATCCTTGGTTATTAGGCTCTCATTCTCATCCATCAAGTATTTGTTCTGCTCACCACGTAGCCAAGTGGGTAGGAGCGGGAGTGCAGTAGCACACGCTCTTTGAGTAGACCGGGGTTCAAGCCCCTGACTGCTGAATACGGTCAATCTGCTAACCCACACTGGACCAGCGTGGCAGATTATGGTCCATTTCCCTCAGCATGAATTGTTGAGGAGGCTTCCATCCTGCAGTGGATTGATAATGGCTGCACTTTACTTTACTTTTTTTTACACCATCTCTTCTCCTAGTCCTCACCATAACATACAGCATCTTTTTATTATGTCGATATCTTGTCATAGAGTTTTACTTTATTCTTCCAACCACAGTTGTCTCTCCTCGTTGACTATTCTCTTGGCCTCTCTCTTCACAGTTTCGTATCTCTCTTTATTCTCATTTCTGTTCTGGAAGTAGGTCCTGAATGCATTATTCTTTTTCACAGCCTCTTTCTTTCTCTCATTCCACCATGGGGTTTCTTTCCATCTCCTATTGCTTGTCCTACTATGCAGTCTTTCAATGCCTTCCATTCTGATTCCATGCTGTTCAGCACCATCTTAGGTACAACCTTCCTGAGCTCTTCTCTGAACATCGCCCCCTTTTTTCCTCTTCTTTCAACTTCCACACCTGTAGTTTTCTCTCTCTTGTTATTTTGATCCTCTTCAATTTAGGGAATCTTAAAACTCCAACAGGTAACATGTGATCACTACCCAAGGAGACACTTGGAATGACCTTGATATCCGCTAGTCTTCTGTGTTGCTTCTTATCCATAAGTATATAATCAAGGAGGGATTCCTGTTGACTGTCCCATCCATATCTTGTCACTTTGTGACTCTTTCTCTTCTTGAACCAGATGTTTCTATGACCAGGCCTGTTCCATAAACAGAAATCTATCAGCTTGTCACATCATTTTGGTCCTCAACCATGTGGACTCATAACATAATCTAGTCTTTGCCTCTCCACTCTGACTTTTGTGTTCAGGTCACCCCATCTGTGATGTTCTCTTCGAGCTTGTCCTCAAACTCCAGCTTCTCCATTTCTTTGCAATTGGTTTATAGTGCATAGCATTATACTATCTTCAATGTTTCACCGTCATTCGGCGCCTCCGTAGCCAGGTGGGAAGGAGCAGCAGTGCGTAGCACACACTTCTTGATTAGACCAAGGGTCGAGCCCGTCACCATCAAATACGGAGGATGTGGAAAGGTCAGGGAATGACCACCGCATATCCTGGAACAATATGGCCTTAGCTGCTAATGCTCCTAAAAACCAAATAACAAACAAACAATCACTGTCATTCATTTGCAGTTTAATTGATATAAGTTTGTCGCTGATATTATTCACCTCCAGTAGCCTTTCCTTAATCCTGTGATCTATAATGATGGCTTCGTGCTTCCTCGCTACATCACCTCCAGACCAATATAGGTAATACCCTCCTCGTAACTCTCCACACCCATTTCCTTTCCATTTTGATTCATTTAATCGAAGTAAGGTTTATTTTTCTGTCCTTTAATATGTCCACACACTCCTCAATGTTTCCTGACAATGTCATAATATCGAGTGTGGTTAGTTTAATATATGTCATTAGCATTAGTAGAGGCATTTGATGCAAGAAAGCAAGCTTACGCAGCATCAGCCAAAAAAAAAAAAAAAGTAAAATAAATAAATAAAAAATAACCACTTCCACTTCACCCCTCTGTTCGTTCGAAATACCTGTCCAGCTGAGCCTTAAACTTATTTAGGCTATCAACTTCCACGACAAGGGATGGAAGTCTGTTCCACCTACCAACCACCCGCTGGCTAAAGGCAAATTTCCGCACATCTATCCTACATCTGTCTTTCCTCAATTTGAACTTATGCCCTCTCAGGTGATTATTCTGAGCAAGAGGAAGAATCTCATCAGCATTGAACATGCTCAAACCATTCAAGGCTTTGTACACCTCTATCAGATCACCTCGCTGGTGCCTAGTCTCCAGACACTGTAATTCGCAAAACTTAAGCCTTTCTTCGTAAGAGCACCCCTTTGTTCCATTCACTAATCTTGTTGCTCTTCTCTGTACTCGTTCCAGCAGCTCTACATCCTTCTTGAAATGAGGCCTCCAGACCTGTATACAGTACTCTAGGTGTGGCCTGACCATTGCCTTATACAAGGGAATAATCACCTCCTTATCCCTGCTAGAAAAATTCCTATATATCATTGACAATACACCATGAGCTACTCGTGCAGCCCGTCTGCACTGCTCAGAGAACTTAATATCTGCCTGCACAACCACCCCCAGGTCCCTTTCATTCTCTACCACTGTCAGTGTAGTACCACAAAGTTGATACGTTGCTCTGGGGTTGCTGTTTCCCATATGTAGTACTTTACATTTGTCAATGTTAAACTTCATTTGCCACCTCTCACCCATCTGCTCAACCTTTCCAGATCCTGTTGCAGCAGCATAGTGTCAGTAGTGTCCTTGACAACCCTGCCAACCTTCGTATCGTCTGCAAACTTGGACATTAAGCTTGATATACCATCATCAATATCATTTATAAATACAGAGAACAATAAAGGACCCAATACTGAACCCTGAGGGACTCCACTAATAACATTAGTCCACGATGAGCAGTGTCCATTGATTACCACTCTCTGTCTTCTCCCCCTCAACCACCCCTTTATCCATAGCAGCAATTTGCCTCCAATGCCACACTGCTCCAATTTGTGCAGCAGTCTTCCATGTGCAACAGTATCAAAAGCCTTTCTAAGATCCAAGTATATAATATCAAAGTTATTCCCTGCATCCAGTTCTTTTGTGACTACATCATAGTATCCAATCAAATTGGTCAGGCAAGACTTCCCCTTAACAAAACCCTGCTGTGTCATCATCAGGCTTTTCGCCATCACCGATACCACCAATAAGATCAGGTGTGTCAAGTCCGGGCTTATTACTTTTGATGCTTTTTTTTTCTGTTGAAGGCAATAAATTTAAGCTGCCAATCTGCCAAACTGTCGCAGCCATATAGATATGGTAGCTCTTATTCAATGGCTAAGCTTCCTCGTGATGTCTCAGTTCTATCCATGTATATACTAAATCAAGAACTTTAGCTTGTATGCCTTAATATTCCCTATCTCCTTCCTCCCAGATTCAAATAACCCTTCAACTGTTATCTATTGTAGAGATAGAAATTAATAAATAATTTTATGCAATTGTGCTGATTTGCTAGTCACTACTGAACAAGCCGACCAGGCTAGCCAGGTGGGTAAAGTGCCTGCCTGGCAACCCAAAGGTCGCGGGTTCGAATCCTGCCTCGGGCTTGGATCAGAGTAAAATGCAAAAACTTTGGGAGGTGCATTATGGCCACAGAAGCTGATGTGCCAACAACTAACAAAAAAAAAAAAAAAACTACTGAACAAGCAGGTAGCACTGCTTTAGTTCTTTTATCTCATGAAGGAGAAGTTCAAATGGCTGACGGTAGAATTACTGTGACCTTGAAATTTACAAAAATTAATAGCTCAGCAACAAATGAATATTTTTAACTACAATCATCATAGTATCCAATCAAATTTGTCAGACAAGATTGCCCCTTAACAAACCTATGCTGTGAGTGAAGTATAATTACACTTCTGTCTGGATGGTCCTGCATTACTTCTTTAACCAGTGACTATTTTTCCTGGAACAGAAGTCAAGCTAACAGGCCTGTAATTACTCATGTCACGCTTTGAACCCCTTTATGAATATGGGATACTTTCCATATCTTCAGCCCACAGGAAATTCCCCAAATCCAAAGATGCTTTCATAATTATGGCTAAAGATTTGCTTACCTCCTTTGCTGCCCTCCTTAATATGATTAGATAAATCTCATCTACTCCAGGTTCCTTTCTTACGTTTAACTTCAGCAATTTCTCTTCCACTTCCCTCAGTTATTATAAAATCATTTAGCTTTCTGTTAGAGTCTGATAAACTTCTGACATCAACTCTCCTAACTCATGTGTGAATGTAGATGCAAAATACTTATTCAGTTTGACAGAAATCTGAGTAGGATCATTAACAATTGAATCATTGATAATCAAGTGGATGAGTGTTACTCATCCTTTCCTTCTAGTGTTTACAAAAGAAGTCTTTGCTATTTTTCTTGCATCCTTTGACAGAGATTTCTCGTAATCTGCTTTCTCACTTGCCTAATCTCCTTTGCAACTTGATTGCAGACTAGTTTATATCTACCATAGGCTTCTGTATCACCTGATAATTTATGTTACATGCATTTTTTTTCTCTGCCACGAGTCTCATTAGTTCATCTGACATTCATTTAGGTTTAAATCTTGAACAGTATTTCTTAGTTGGTGTGAGAGGCCTTGTAGGTTCTATAATTATTTTCTTCCATGCTTCCCATTTAAAATTTGGTGATGGTAAAATCTTCAGTTGGTCCTACTGTATAGCATTTAAAAATTGTGTGAGACCATTGTAGTCACCTTTACAAAAGAAAAAACCATTCCCTTTATCCCTTGATGGTAGTTACATCTTTAAGTAAATCCCACATCGATATACTGTGATCACTGCTACCTAGTTCTTTTATTTGAAGATCCTTAATGCATGAATAATCACTGCTGATTAAGAGTATTAATCTCTCTTGTTGTCTCTCATGTAACATGCTGCTGTAGAAAACAGCAGCATGTTAGACCAGTAAATCCACAAAGGTTTTGCTAGTGAGCAACCAACCCACAAGTTCCAATCAATATCTGGAAAGTTAAAATCCCCTTATAAGACATTGTGATTTACCAGCCCACTATATTTCTCTGTACAGTTGATAGTTGTATTCATCAGTCATTAGGCCTATAACACACTCCTACTCTCAATTTTGTTTTCCCAGCACCTACATCATGCCAAACTGATTCAACATTGTACTTGTCATTCAAGTCAACTGGATGCATTTCCTTGTATTTAATATTCTTCTTTACTAAGAGCATAAGCCCTCCATCTCTCCTGTCCTGAATGATTGTCTACTTGAATATTAATCTACTTTTCTTGTGAAATGTAGCAGGTATAAGTTAAGAACAAGCAGAGCATTGGGGATACCCCAACATTACTTCAGCTGTAGGGCCAGAACCACATGAACTTGAACTACCAATACCAATGCCCCTAGTTGTTTTTGAACATATGCCATTAGATTCCATATAAGACATTTGAGATCTAGACAATGATATAAGCTATTCTGATGATGAAAGTCACAACTCTGGACTTCAGCTGTTTACACAAAATGAGCTTGACAATCTTGTGAGAGATTTAAATCTATCAGTGTCTGCAGACCACCTTTTAGGGTCAAGACTGAAATTCAAGAATCTGCAGATCTAGGAACAGTCTCTTTATGGTATAAAAATCACCTAGTAAATTGGTTCCCCATTTTTCTGAAGAAGGTTCAATTGATATATTGTAACAACAACATTTGTGTAGTTGTGAACTTTTTTGGAATTTCTACCAACCAACAGAGTGGCAGCTATTTATTGACTGTGCAAAGCAAAGTCTCAAAGGAATTATCCTTCATAATGGAAACAAGTATGCATCCATTCCTGCAGTCTATTCAGCACACTTAAAAGAAAATTATGAAGATGTTAAGCTTTTTTTGGAAATAAATTCAGTACAAGATCATCATTGGTTAGTGTGTGGAGATTTTAAACTTATTGGTGTGCTACTCAGCCAACAATTTGATTACACAAAAATGGCTTCCTTTTCTGTGTGAGTGGGACAGTCGAGCAAGAAGTGAACATTGGGATAGGAAAGTGTGGCTACCAAGACAATCTCTGACATCAGGTTCAGAGAACATTAAAGGTGAGCCACTAGCAGGTTGAAACAAAGTACTGTTACCTCCTCTGCATATAAAGCTAGTTTTAATGAAACAGTTCATCCAAGCCTGAATAAAACAGAAAATGGTTTCAATTATGTTTGTACTAAATTTCCATCACTTGTATACAAAAAAAAAAAAAAAATCATAAACAGGAATTTTTTTTTGGACCTCAGATCTGGTTGTTGCTGCTAGACTTTATTTGAAGAATCCACAAACCAAACTGAAAGAGTGGACTTGCTTGCTTTAAGAATGTAGTATTCAATTTTTTTGGGAAATGATAAACACCCAAATTATGAGATAATTGAGTGTTAAGATATACTTCTTGCACTTGCATCCCAGCTATTTCCTATAAAATTTTATTATTGTTTATGATTAATACTATCAATGATGCAAGGAAGCAAGCTTATCGGTATCAGCAAAAAAAAAAAAAACTACTATCCATCTCATCTGTCCATCCCCTCTAATAATGTGTAATTCTTCTTTAAAATTATTCAAACTACCCAATTCCACAACACCAACAATCATTTACTCTCTTTCTGAAAGCAAATTTTTGCATATCTGTCCTACAGCCATTCTTTTTCAATTTTAGTGTATGTCCCCTTGTGTGCACTGTCTGAGAAAGAGTTAGAATACCATCATCAAGTTTACTCAGTTCACTTAAACCTTAAGTGTGTCAATCAGTTCTCTCTCCTCGCAAGTGCCTAGTTCAGCAGTTCCCAAACTGTGCAGCATGGCACCCCAGGGCATCGTGGGATATTTTAAAATTTCAATGGAAACACAGGGATACTTGACATTTGTCGAACACCACATGAACTACTAGCTCTAGGTAGTTCCCAGTTTCAACATTACTTATTAAGTTGTTTGGATCTAACTACTTAATAAATGGAACTGTTAGGTATTTGTTTTAGCCTTGGGGTGCCGTGTTGTGTTATTTGGTTTTTAGGAACATTAGCAACTAAGGCCATATTGCTCCGGGGATATGCGGTGGTCATTCCCTGACCTTTCCGCATCCTCCGTATTTGGTGGTCATGGGCTTGAACCCCGGTCTAATCAAGAAGTGTGTGCTATGCACTGCTGCTCCTGCCCACCTGGCTACAAAGGTGCCCAGGGGTGCTGTGAAAAAATTACTGAGACACTAAGGGTGCTAAAAGTTTGGGAACCTGTGGCCTAGTTTCTAAGTGCTGCAGTTTGCAGAACTGTGAAAACCTTTGTGGTAAGAGTTTCCTTCTGACTAATCTGGTTGTTCTTCTCTGTACCTTTACAGAGAAGAAATATATGGATCTCTGTTCCAAGAGATCCATATATTTCTTAAAATGAGGCTTCTAAACCTGTACGCAGTACTCATTGCCTTATGGAATGAGATAATCACCAGTTTGTCCTGCTGACAAATTTCCTGTATGTCATTGACTGGACCCTGTGAACTATTCTAGCAGCTCTTCTAACTGCCATTTATTCATGTCAAACTGTACAGTTACCTCTGTCTCTTTCATTTTCCACCACCTAATTATGTTGTTCTGGATTGTTGCCGCCCATATACAGTACCTTGCATTTATCAGTGTTAAACCTCAATTGCCACTTTTCAGCCCATCTGCCTAAATTGTCTTAGGTATTGCTGCAGTAGTATCTCTTGCTTCCTGTTATTAACCACCCTGCCAACTTTTGTATTATCTGCAACGTTAGGCAATAAGCTAGATATGCCTTCATCAGTATCGGTAATAAATACTGTAAGCAGTAAGGAGCCCAGCACTGAACCCTGAGGGATTTAAATAGTCAAATGAAGAGCAGGGGGAAAGAAAGATTCCATCAGGATATAAAAGAAATGGAAAAAGGTACCAAGGGAATTGAAATGTCAGTATGACGGCTGACTACTGCTGGATGCTAAAAAGAGGAATAGCCACTGTAACCAGCTGCTTGAGGACATCAAAAAAGTACAAGTGTATAAGAAATCCAGTTTGTGGCCAACTCTGCTTGAGAGGAGGACATGGCCTTTCATATTTCTGTTTTTACCTATTTTTATTAGTACTTTCATATAAAACTGACCTATTTGTAAAAATACAAAATAAACCAGAAGCATCTCTACCATTATTTTATTATTATTTTATTTTTTTTTATTTGTAAAAAATTCTGATGTGACAGTGAAAATTTCAAGTAACTTTCTTTTGAAATTTCCATTAAAAATGTATTTTGGATTACTTACCAGCAATAAAACATCAGGGAACTTTTCTTAAAATGCATCGTTTTATGCTTTATAAACTTTTTATATTGTATACTCATTCACAATAATATATAAACATTTATAATATTATACTTTTATATTTCACACCTTTTTGACTGTGCATTAGATGCTAATGTGCCATAAAATCCTTAAAAAACCAACCATCTTTAAATGCAGACCAGTGTTAGTGGTAATAATGTCTTCCATCCGTATACTTATAACTGTATGTGTATATTATGTCCATAGAAATGTATGTTTGCATGCTGATCTGCATGTTTTTTCTTGTGAGTTATTCCAGATTTTTCATTCCAGGGAGAAACCTTACTCCCTCTGGCTGAGATTGCTAACTACAGCCTCATGGCTTTAGAAATTTTTCCAGTTGTCAGCAGGAATCAAACCCAAATATCTACAATCAAGTGGCAGATAGTGATGTATTGTTGAATAGGCTAATACACAGGACTAATCTCTGTTGTAATTGGACTACTGACTAGTTTGTACTTTATACAGGATTCTCCTGTATAAAGTATATTCCCCTGGCATTTATAATCACCTTATGCATTTTTTATTCTATACCACAACTCATCAGTTCATCTGATATCCATTTTAATGTAAACCTTGAACTGTATCTCTTAAGTTGGTATAAAATAACTAGTGGCCTGCCTCTGTGATTGGGCGCCTCCGTAGCCAGGTGGGCAGGTGCAGCAGTGCGTAGCACACGCTTCTTGATTAGACCGGGGTTTGAGCCTGTAACCACCAAATACGGAGGATGCGGAAAGGTCAGGGAATGACCACCGCATATCCCAGGAGCAATATGGCCTTAGTTGCTAATGCTCCTAAAAACCAAATAACAAACAAACAAATAGCTTCTGTGACAACCTCTCTGAACACTTCCTATTTGGCATTTACACTTTTTGACATTAGTTGGTCCCACTGAAAAAGGCTTGAAAATGTGTGGGCTCATTATACTTACCTTTGTGAAAGCAAAATCCTTTTGTTTTACCTTCGGTAGTAGTTATTTCTTTGAATAAATTGCACATCAACACCCAGTGATCACTGCCACCTAAACTTTCCTTTACTTGAATATTCTTAATAGTTGTTGAATCACTGCTGACAACCAGATAAAGAATATTGCCCATGGCATTGGAACACAATGGGCCTTCCTTGCTTCCTGCCTGTATTTTTTTTTTTTTAAACAACCTACCATGCATTGGCATCTGTACTGTATACAAAAATCCTGGTTCAGGCTATAATGAGTTTTGTATTCTATTTTACCATTGATAATAAAGTTCATATAATTACCAAAAAAGTTCATATCCAGGTTGCTGTTATATTGGTAGATGTTATAGACCATACTCATAGGAATAAAGCTGAAGGAACCAATATTCAGGTCATCACAATACAGTGGTCTGAAAATATTCTGGTTCATGGTTTCAGGAATCAGCAGTAGGCGGAATCGTTTTTTGGATTCCAAAAGCAGCGATACAAGAGCTAGCAACAAAAGGAGCTACTATTTAGTTCCAGTAGATTGCAGCACATGGGGCTGCTTTATTAATTTAGGAATATAGGAACAAGTAGCATGATGAGCTCCTCTGTAGAATGTCATCAGATGCACCAGGAGCTGCTCTACTAGGTAGCCTTAAAGAACAGGAGCTGCCCTTCAAATTGCCTGCACACCACTACTACAACCTGTAGAACAGGTTATGGTAGTGGACACCCACCCAAAATTAAAACAGAGTTTATCTCATTCTTGTCCACTTCCACTAAAAGGAAACTGTTTTGTATAGTCCAGCAGGTGGGCCTGACATAAATAAGAATCTGCCTTTTGAAATATGCCCATGGCCCATTGTGGAGACTTAAAGGTCAGCAGTGCAGGGTGTTGCTTTCAGTTAGGAGCTTCTCGCAAAGAACTGACTGTTACAAACTATTACTTGCTTGGGAAACACTGCTTACATATGCAAGCCACATGTGACTTGAGGTTGTAGAAACAAAGGTGGACACCCACCTTAAACCTGAAGATAGAGCAGACTTTCTCCAATATTTGCTGCAGCATAACATGAATCTGATTGGAACATTAATATTACAGTTTTCTCTCAGTAATACATGCCCCTAGTCTGCTGCAGTGTTTCCTGAAAAATGGACCTACTCCTCATTAATTAGTGATAAATAACATGATTAAACCCAGTCCAAAGCCTTCATATGAAGCAGTGTTTGGTGTATAACAAAAACCTCAGTTGCAAAATCCTTAAAAGCTGAACAATTTTCCCATGTTTCTATGAAGGTAGGTTCAAAACCTAACATATTCTAGATTTGGCACCCAAGACATCAACTCAATTCTTAGATCTTCATATTCCTCGTAGCTATACATAATATGCTCCCATGATTCCACCTGACTGCAATAGCAACTCATTCTTTCAGTTAGTCCCAGACTATGCTACTTCTCATTAATTGATCTGTGTCCAGTGAGCAAAAATAGTTTGCAGATTTGGTGCCAACCTCTTACTCCATGAAGCAGTGTTTCTGACATCCAGGAAAAACTTATGCATTACCAGTCCCTTATTACATATCGAGGGCTTAGTGTCAGATGTTAACTACAAAATTGCATTTTTGTTTTGAGACAACTTTGGTATAATTTGTATAAGTTGTATAAGACAACTTATACAAATAACAAGGCATATCATGTCATAGAAATGTATTTTTCTAGTAGTTTACAAGTTAGCTTGGGCTATAAGCACATTTCCAGTAAAACAAGAAAATGTCAAGTGACTTTTTCTTAGTTAATTTCAAAAACGTTTACTACAAAATGATTTTGTAATTAACATTGTCTGACACTAAACCCTTGATATCCTCCAACTTTCCTACCACAATTCCAGCAGAGCATTTCAGAATCCTTACTTTTTCTTTCTTTGGATTGGCTCAGTTATTCACCTGTATGTTCAAAGAAGAGCCCTGTGTACCATGTTGTATGAAGTACCCTTGACCTTAATGTACCAAATGCAAGTGTAGGAATTTTATCATTCACCACCTGCAAAGCAGCAGTTGATATAGTTCTATTTGCCATACACATTCTGAACAATATTGCTCCTAGAATTGATTCCAGCTTTCTTTGTAAACTTTTCACATTTACTCAAATTTTTATATCTTTTCTGCTAAATAAAGTATGTGGGAAATGAAACTCAAAGGTCTTATGCAGCATGATGCCTAAGTATTTTAATTGACTTTCAGATTGTAGACTTATTCCATTGTATCCTACCTCTCAGAGTCTATGAATTGACAGACTACCCTTAATACCATAATTTTCATTTTTGTCCTTGAAACAAAGTGAGATAGTAGTTAGTCTTTACAATCTGGTACCCCTTCCATTTGATCATTGCGAGTACAGTGATTGACAGGTCTATCCCTTCCCCATCGTTTTAAAATCGGAAAACGAATTCCCAATTTTAAAGCAGCTGTAAGAGAGGAACAAACACACTAACTAAAACGGGTTCCTTATACTTGAAGAGGTCAGAGCTTCCAGTCACTGCAAGGAGAGCAAGAGGTAGGAGGGGTTGGCCTGTCGATTACTGCTACTCATGATAGATCGGAAGCGGTACCAGATTTTAAAGACTAATCCAATTAATTTATTCAAAACACACCAGTCACTCAATTTCCCCAAGATATAACCTGACCTATCCTCCAGTTATACTTGTAGATTAGTTCCACATTAATGGTCTGAATACCAAGCCCTAAAGACATCCCTTTCCGGGCGCACTATAGCCAGTGTAGCTTATGTGTCATTAAACACACACACACACACACACCTTTCCCACTGATGATTTCACACTAATCATTTGATGCCAAAAGTAGTCCTTTACCACCCTAAAGAGATTGCTTGAATAACATGCCAGGTGCAGCATCATCAAAACACTTTCTCATTGACCTTAGTAAATTCCTCTTCAAAGTTTACAAACGGTCCAAGGACATACTTGCTATTTGAACCAAAGATGTGGTTTCTGACAGCCTGAAGTGCATCCTCAGTTCCCTGCCTTGAAGTGAAGCTATATTGTTTGTCATAAGAACCTAAGTTGTCATTTTATTAGTTAACATTCACTCTATATACTTTTCCCAGGCCTCATAGAAAGGCTACAGGCTGATAAGATTTTGGGTTGTCTTTCAGTTTTGGTTTGTTTCAGAAGTTTTAGCAGCACATTTTTCCACAGTAATGGGAAAACTGCATCTCTTAGGCAGTTATTGAAGAAGCCGGGTGGGTAAAGTACCTGCCTGGCAACCCAAAGGTCGCGGGTTCGAATCCCGCCTTGGGCTTGGATCAAAGTACTGCAAAAACCTTGGGAGGTGCATTATGGCCACAGAAGCCGATGCACCAACAACTACCAAAAAAAAAAAAAAAAGTTATTGAAGACTTATAAGAAAATTTCTGGGATCAGGCAGTGAATCCTCTTGATTACCTCTCCTTCAATAAGATCCATTGCTGGGCATTTGTTTTTCCTTGTGTGATGAATTGTGCCACTGAGTTCTTTCAAATTAGAGGTTCATTACACATTCCCACATATTCATGGTTTAGTATTTTCATCATTTTGTACTTGCATGCCATCTTTGAATAGGCTGTTCAATATTACAGTTTTTTCCCTACTGCTTGAAAAACTTCATGTCTGGGCTTATTGTAACTCCCAAATTCCTTTCTTCCTCTGCTGTTTTTCAAGTGTAAGACCTTTTTTTTTGCTTGGCGCTGATCATTAACCAGTCTTCATATCATTATGCAAATTTTGATATCATATCCTCTATCCCTTTGTTAAAGTCATTTATTTTTGATGTTATTTATGAAAATCAGAAACATCACTAGTCCCAGAACCAGTCCTTGCTCCACCCCACTCCTAATGTTATATCAGTCTGAAGGCTAACTATTAATCACACCCCTCTGCTTCCTGCCCTTCAGCCACCCTGTGCTCCCTCTTAGAATATTACTCATGATTTCAACACATTCCAGCAGAAGTAGTTTCTCATGTGGGACTGAGTCAAATGCATTGTTAAAATCCAAATAAAGTGCCAAAGTTATTTCTAACATCCAGTAATGTCAAAATAGCTAATCATTTTAGTTGAACATAAATTTTTCTTAACAAAACTGTTGTTTTGTTGTCAGAATTCTAATTTTATCGTTGCCTTCATGATTTTCCAAACCCCTGACGTCAGACCAACCAGTCTCTAGTTACCCAATTCACTCTTAAAACTGCCTTTATGTATTAGTGATACATTGGCACTTCTTCATCCAGAGGAATCACTCTGAGTTCACTGATGCTTTCGTAATTAACCTTAATGGCTCAATTCACCCTCTTGCCATCTCCTTCAAAATTACTGGGTGTATTCATTAACTCCAGGAGCCTAAGGCTGTTTAGATTTGTTTATTAGAAAAAAAGTTTTTGTAATAAACAATCGTTTATAATTTCAATGTTGTTTGTGATATTGGAAGTTTCCTCGCTGACGAAGCATGTCAGTTTCATCCTTTTTGTATTTAGAAGAGGTTAAATGCTAATTTTCATAGCTTACAGGTTAGTCCTTTGATTATAGTTATACCTTTCCTTTCATTTCCTGCGTAGCATATTTTATAAAACAGTATTCCCCAATTTTTATTTTTTTAAATGTGCTCCGCTTTTATATTTGAGATGGAAACTACAGACCACTTTTTGTATGTGAGGTAGTCCACAAAAAATATTAAACTATACATGCATATATATATATATATATATATATATATATATATAGTAGTAATATACAACTGTTAAGAAGCAAAATAAGCAAAAAAGGAAAATAACAAATGTTATCGTATGTCTAATGCTCCAAAACGTGCAGTGCAGCAGTCAAGGAAGCAAAAGGATATAAATAATGTGACGTTTGTAAAATAGATAAAGTGTCTGTGAAAATGGAAATGAAAATTACACATCGTGCCTGAACTAAGAGAAGTTTAAGGAATAGTCAGAAGTGAAAGTGAAGTAGTGGTTAAACAGGTGAAAGAATTTGAAAAACCTAGTACAAAATTGAACTGGGACTGAGGAAGCAAAAAAAATAATAATAAATAAATAGCTAAATAGCACTATATTCAGATATGGGAGGGCAATTTTAGCAAGAGGTCGAATCAGGGGATGGAAAATATGCAAAATCTGAATATAGTAGATGGAAAAAAGGATATATAGTCAGAAAATTCATCAGGGGGACTACTCCTGACCATGTATCAGGCACTGTGTTTTCAAACTTGTCTGTAGTATTAGAAAAAGGGGGAAAGCAAATATGCGGCCTTAATCGTAATACTAGTAGACAAGGTAGCCCCTACACAGTATAAAAATAAAGTTAATAATGTAAATTAAAATAAATACAAATTTACAAAAGTAATGTGAAATATAATACAAATGTGATAGAAAATGGGTGGACAAGTGCTATTTATTTGTTCATTTCTTTGGTTTTTTTTTTTGCTTCCTTGGTCCCAGTTCATTTTTGTACTAGGTTTTTCAGATTCTTTCACCTGTTTAACCACTACTTCACTTCCACTTTTGACTATCCCTTAAACTTCTCTTAGTTCAGGCACCGTGGGTACTTTTCATTTCCATTTTCACAGACACCTTATCTATTTTACAAATCTCACATTATTTATATATATATATATATATATATATATATATATAACTGTTTCTTAAATACAATGATAAATATGAAATCAACAAGAATTACCTTTATTTTTGGTATAGGATGCTTCTTTTCCAACCAACTCTCCTAGTCCAACGTGCCAACAAGTCTTTGTGAAGGCGATATCGCCTTCACCTATTCAATATTTTAAATAAAATTTCTTTCAGACCATATCAGAGAGATTTAATTTGTTTTTAATTCAAGTGTATATAATTGTCCCTTAGTGCCAATTTTATATTTTTTATTGTTACCCTGATATTGCACCATTTTCAAATAAATATAACTTCTAAAACAGAGAAATATTTCGTTATTTATTTAAAAGGTAGTCAACCCCACATGACCTAATATGAGACAAATGTATCATTCAGACAACTATGTAGATAAGGATCAATGGCCAAAATGTTGTACTTGCCAAGTCTGTGACCATGGGGGGGGGGAGAGGAAGAGTCACGAGGCCTGATATTGGATGGTTTTTAAAAGAACATGAGGGGGACCTTTGTAGTTATGCCACTGGATAGGATGGTGTGAAGCCTTTTAATAAATTTTACTTTTTGAAAGTGTTATTTTTTTGAAAGTACAGTAGTAGGGAAACTCATATAAAAGTTAATTTGGCTTTGCATGCAAGAACTAAGATAAATAAATAAATAAATTTTCTGTTTATACTCCGGGACGACCAAACGGTCAGAGGAGTTCACAAGATAGATAGAATACAAGAAACAGCACCGTATTCAGTAGTCACGGGCTTGAACCCCGGTCACTCAAGGCACGTGTACTTACGCACCCGCGCGCCTGACCACTAGGCTACGGCAGCCTTCTTATTTAAAAAGATTATTTATTTACATTGAAAATCTGCTACTAATGCTATTATAATTCATTTTACTATGTATTACAATTTCATTGTACTATGCGAAATTCCCTTCCGGTTGCGAAGAGTTGGTGTCTTATCATTTGAATGAATACTCTTTAAGCTTGCCGCGAAGCTATAGCTTGTCGCTACCGGACGTTGTAACGTTACGTCCTGCCCCATGCGTGTAGTGTGTTTTGATCGGAGTTTTCTCGTGAAGGCACTAGGGGGCTGGTGTGTATGTTTTCGTTCTCAGCCATTTTGGATGACTTTAGAATCGTACGTTTGTTGATCTCTGTCAGTCCGGTTAAGTGCATGAAACTGTAACAAAAAAGAAAAAAAAAAGTAATAGCTTCATTCTTAAATATACTATAGGTTGCTGCCAGAGCTCCTGCTTACCTTTCGTAGTAAGGCCATTCTTTGCTCTTCTATAGTTCATTCTTGTAATGTAGCTTACCCGCTGTGTATAACGGATCTCTTCAGCCGATTTATCCAATTTGTTGGCGCGTTTAAACTACCCTCAGTGACTATATAAAAAAGTAACGTTATGAATTAAAATTGGCGTGTTCTTGATGTGGATTGCGTTGTGTCCAGTAATTTATAAAGCCAAGAAGAATTGTTTGTGAACATGATTTTGGCGGGTTGGGGAGTTGATTTTACGCTGATGTTAAATCCTGGTTAATTTCTCATTTACAGCTTTCTTGTCATTATGTATCTATAAATTTTTTTAAAATTAAACTACGAAATGTAAATAATAATATAAATTCTGTGTATAACAGAGCATGTTGTAAATGATCAAATTATGTAAAAGTACTGTAGCTGGTTTCCGTTAAATGCACAGCAATCTTTCGTTATATTCAAAAAAATTTTTGGATCGAAAAGAATTTCGGACTTCTATGAAAAGAGGAGGAGAAAAACAACCCAAGACATTTTACTCGCATTCAATTTAATTACTGTTATCATAATTACATCAGTAGGTTAGCATATTTTGATTAAAAAAATTTTGCACTATTTTTTAAAAAAAATTTTTGTGTTTGTTTTTTAGGGTTGGCAACTCTTTACCCTTACTTTTCAAATTATTGATATTATTGAAAATAATACTAAGAATCTAACTAAATAGTTAGAAACTAACATCATGACCCTCCACTGCAAGACCTTTCAGTTTTCTTTTAAGAGGTTGTTTTTGAACTAAAGTCAGAAAAACACAAGCTTGTTGGAGGTACATTTTAAAATTTGCAGCCCAATTGAAAATGAAGTATCACAGGAGATAAATTCAAGAGTTTCATAAGTATTTTTACAGCAGCAGTTATAGTAAATATAGTTTAGTATTCTTATAATTATCTATGTATATATCAGTGGCTATACTAAAATTGGCAAGGCTCACCTCTTTTGAGTTAACTAAAAAAATCACTCACAAAAAATAAAGCATTTTCTGTACGGTTCATCATTACAGATGTTAAAAAAAAAGAAAGAAAAAAGTGTATGCTAATTCCAGTGTACTCATTCTTTCATAACTAAAAGCAGTTGCTAACTCCATATCAGTTATACACATTTTTTAAATATTACTCTGTATTCTAAAAATGCAAAATTATTAAGGAAAACTTTACCTTTAAAATTAAATTTGATTTGAAAGAAGTTAATCTTAAAATCTCTGCTGTGCACTAATTTCAGTATGAGTGGCTTATTTTACTTTAACATGTGCTTAACCATTTGTAAATTTACTGCAAGACAGAATTTTACTAGTGTGACATTTGGCTTTGATGTTTTTATTCTTTTCCTACATATGAGGGCGTATCAAAAAGTTCTTACCCTTACCTAGAAATAATAGCCCTAGAAAGTTAAAATTTCACAGGAACTTTAATCCTCTTCTATGTACTCTCAACGTATAGTAAAACATTTCTCCCATCTATGGATCAGTTATCTAATGCCTTGATCATAGAAGTCTGCACTTTTTGCCTGAAACCACGATTCCACTTTATTGATGACTTCCTGAGACCAATCAAAGTGGCATCCACGCAATGGTTTCTTCATTTCTCAAAACAAGAAGTCTGACGGTGCTAGGTCAGGAGAATAGGGTGCAGTAGTTCGAAGCTGTACTGGGCAACAAAGCTGGTGGTGGCAATGGCCGTGTGAGCCGGTGCATTGTCTGACAGAAGACAGACACCTTTGGTTAACATTCCACGCTTTTTCACCTTCAAAGCATCGCGTAACATTTTCAAAAGATTTCTGTAGTATTCTCCAGTAAGTGTGGAACCACGAGGTAGGTAATCTGTCAGGATAATCACTTTTCTGTCCCAAAACATGGACAACATCACCACCTTTGCAGATGGAGTGATCTTTGCCTTTTTGGGAGGTGAGGAGAAGGTGTGTTTCTACTGCTTTGACATGTCTTTAGTCTCCGGATCATACTGGTACACCCAGCATTTGTCATTCGTCACCAACCGATCAAAAAAGTTCTCACCATCTGCATTACACAAATCCAACAGTTGGTGAGAACATTGCATTCGACATTGCTTCTGCAAAGGCATCAGCAAACTTGGAACCCATTGTGCAGAGACCTTAGACATGTGCAAATGTAAAATGCTGTGGGCAGATCCATAACTAATTCCCACTGCATTTGCGATGAAATGAATTGTCACATGTCTGTCACTCAGCACCAGCTGCTCAACCTTTGCAACTGTCTGTGGATGTTGGATGGCCTTCCTTCTCTTGGCTTGTCAAAGACACTTGTATGACCGTGCTGGAACTCTCATTTCCACTTTTTTACAGTGTCATAAGGTGGACAATTCTGCCCATACACAGCTTTCATTTCTTCGTCAATTTCCTGAGCTTTCTTGGCCTGCAAATTCAGGAACTTGATCACTGCTCAATACTCCACTTTGTCAACCATGACATCCTTCCTCACATTCCAGGCTCCTCCTGTGGTGTATGATCACCTATGGGAATGAAATTTCACATGTTAGTTATTGAATATGTAGACAACTTATATTAAAAACGACATCTTCCTACTGATGTTTTATCTAGGTCAGGGTACAAACTTTTTGATACTCCTTCATATGTAGTAATTAATTAAGGATTAATTTTTAAAAAATAGAACTTATTTCTGCTATTTGTTTTCATGACTGCATAAACAGGTAATCACAGTGAGCTGTTTAATTTATGATCACAGCTGATTTTAAAATATTAATTGGAATGGAATATTTTTGCTTCTAATGCAAAAATAGACAAAGTATAAACCGCTTTAGTCATTATAAGGATTTGTAATAAAATACTGTTCAGTATGTAAAATTTTATATTTTTTGTGCTATTATGCATTTTTAGTTACATTCATTTGTACTTTTATACATATGAATAATCATTTTTATGATTGTTATTGATTTTAATGATCATGAACTTCAATATACAGAAAAACCTTGTAAAAGGATAGGTTTATCTGAATAAAAAAATCTTGCTTGTCCTGTTTATGTTTGTGTTGTCCATTTTTTAAAACTTGATATGTATATGTTACTGTAGAAGCCTGCAATTCAATAAATCCCAGGGTTGACCAAAGCAAATTAGTAACAGTTCAAATTATTAAAAAATGTTCCATATCAGTGGCCCATTTCCTTATGTTTTTAAATGAAGGCATGGGGGGTAGAGATAACTGATTTTTCTGCCAGATTGTCTGGGTAATGTATTCACAATATAAGGAATATAGTGAATAGCTAACAGACAACCTTGCAGGGATAGGAGATATATCCCCTTTTGCCCTTGTTTGAAAATCTGAGAGTGGACGAACCACTCCTCTCACTTATTAAAAATCTTTCAGGGATAGGGTATATATCCTCCCTATGGCTTTGTTTACAAATTGGAGAGGTGAATGAACCAAGAAATTATTGTTGCTACCCACTTTTCACTGTTACCAACAATCTTTTGGGAATAGGGAATATATCTCCCTATATTTGTTTAAAATTGGAAAAATGACAATCAGACAGTACATAAAGGAAAGCAATGATAATTTCTTGGTTCATTCACTTTTTTGATTTTTAAACAAGGTAACTGGAGTCACGGCGTTAGGTGTGTTTGTTTTAATTGTGGTCTCCAGGGTTTCCCCTATATGCCACTGTAGCATCTGAAAAGGCAAAAAGCCTAGGCCGGCCAGTGTATGTACGTATGTGTGTTATGTTGAGTGCCGGCACCTGGCAAATTCGCAGCCAGGAAGCAGTGGACACCTGGTCCTCTGACTCCCAACCTTGACTATGAGGAGGCATGCCAGGGTCTACTATTCAGGTGGTGACATGTAGGGGGGATTTCAGAAAATTCTAAAAAACCCTAAAAAGAATAGGAGCAGGAAGCCAGCTTGAGAAGTGTGGGAAGGGAAGGAAAGATATAAAAAAAAAAAAAAAAAAGGAGATAAAGAAAGAGGCATCCCCTGAAAGATGAAGAGAGATCAAAAGTAAGCTAAAAGAAGAGAAGGACCAGTGGACAAAAATTTCTTTATCCAGTTACATATATTACGGTGAACAACTAAACTAAAATAACTCTGAAACTCATCAAAACCAACAACTAAACAATTAACAAGCTTTAAATTAGTAACCATCAACATTCTTGATTTACCCAAAGGCCTAAGAGAACAATCCACAAATTTACAGTTAAGGCTAATATGAAACCCCAACAATAATTATTTACAAAAAATTAACAGTATACTCCAGAATTAGAGAACAAAAAATTCAAGATGATAATTTACATCAATTTTACAGTGTCCCAATAATAGGAAATTATCCAGCCAACCTCATCTGCAAACAACTCAATCATCTACTGCAGTTATTGCAATATTATACAGTCTCTGAAACAAGCTCCAATTATTATTATTATTATTATTATTACTAGCCATATAGTGCAAGGAAGCCTGAGGCTTATGCTGCACCAGCTAAAAAAAAAAATTTCCAAGTTACCCAGAAAGAGAGAGAAGTAGAAGGGAATCACCAAGAAACAGAAGAATGGTGATATCCAGCTCAGGACCCTGGGTGTGCCAAGCCCATACTCACCAGATGTGAGCCCCTGCCCCAAGCCAAGAACATCTTGGCCTGGAGCAACCACATGCCAACTTGTCACCAACAAATATAGTTAATTGGGGACAGGGAGAGAAATCTTTTATCCCAGCAAAGATGCCTGACTACCATGTTTGCTACATTTGGAATGCCTGATATACAGTACTTTAGTCAGTTAAATGGAAATTTCAGACTCTTACTAATTTGCTTTGGTAAAAGTCTGACTTTTGGGCTTTTACCTAAGCAAATTGGTAAATCCTAGAATTTACCAGACTTCAGGATTTTACAGTAACATATAAATTATGACTACATTATTTCTATTTTCTGTTAACAGTTTATAAATAAGTATAAATGATGATATGATTATCTTGAAATGTTTATTCTCTCCTTAACATTTAATGCAGCTTCACCTTCCAAATTTTTTGTAGCCTGTGTATGTTTTTTAATTTTGAATAAACAGGCTGACATCTTGATAAGTAGGGAGGGGGGTGCATCTGTGTGAAACTTACTGAAATTACTACTGTTTTTTTATTATGAGTCTTCAGTTTTTGAGAAACAAGTAAAATATATAAGCTACAGCAATAATATAAAATTAAGAATTTTGCATTGATAAACTTTATTTTATTTAAATCTATTTCATTTAGTTTCTTGCTTCGAAAATATTTCTGTCTCACAGACATCAGATGGATTGATCAACCAGATCATTACAGTAATTTTATCTTGTAATTTTTATTTCACATCGTATGTTATTATCATCTGTATTGTGGTTCAGATACAGATGATTGTACAATTGAAGTTCATATAAAACTTGTCGTTTCAATAAAGATTGATACAAATTACCATTTTTACACTATGATAAAATCGTTTATTATTCAGCAGCTTGTTACAGCAACTCTAGTAGAGCCATGAACACTTGCAACCTTTTCATTTCAAAGTTTGTCAAATGTGTAAAAGCAACTGTAATTTTTTAGGCACTTTTGCATATATATATATATATACACACACACACACATATATATATATATATATATATATGCTTATTGTCTTTACCATGTCCATCTGTCCGCTTGCATGTAACAGTGGGACTCTCAATGGACAGATTTTTCATGACATTTAATATTTGGTCCTTTCAAAAATATTTGTTGAACTGTTCCAAATTTTATTAAAATTGGACAAATAGAAATCCAGTAATTATTGTCTTTTTTTTTTTTTTTTTCATACAAATTGTATGAAAAAAAAAAAAAAAAGAAATTCATAGATTAAATGTAGTTTTAATGCAGTATTTTTAGCTTTAGGCAGTATTTGCATGCTTCGCATGTTATTGTCTTGTAAGACTCATAAACCGTGGTATTGTGATATTGCTTGTGAAGAGACACATGTGCACACAAATACACAGAGACACAAAAAGAAAAAGAGTGCACAGAACTATAAAAAATAAAATGTAATGTATAGTGTGCAATAATTAACTTGTTTATTGATATCTTTTATACCTTATTAGCCATTTACAAAAAAGTATATAAAAAGTTACTCTATGTTAAACTTTAAAATTATATTGAACTCTATAATAAATACCCTTAAGAACTCTATTACATAATAAAAACTCATCTGAAATAAGGCTGTCTAGTTGATTGTGAAGAAATTAAGATGAAGTATTTATTAAAATCTAGTTTTCCAAAATGCAAATTTTGTTTTTTCAACTGGCAGGAGGGGAACACACACACACGCACACACATTATTCACTGTTTTCATTAGATTACCAGTGATATCTTTTTTTTTTTTTGTTTTTAGTGACATCAAAATTTGCATATTTTGGGGATTTAATGTTATTTCGTTTTGTTAACTACAGTTACCCAAATTATAAATATTTATCCTTCTGCTGTTGTTATTGCATATGATAGATGCTTTTAATAAATCCAGCCACTTTTTTAAAATTGGTAAATGAAATCAGATCTTCCCGTACGCCTTTGCTTACCAATATTCTCTAGTTGGTTATACAGTATTTTCTGCCTTTCATCTACTATGAATTATGAGACATTTTAATTTTTGTTTGGTGTTTAATAGATGCCACATAAGCAAAACTGTCTTATCTTATTTCTTTTGTAACTTTCAGTTCCATGTATCATCTGTGAGATGACAGTAACAGGTGTTTAATCTTGCCTTAAAGCTTTGGTTTCACTGACTAAACATGAACAGCTGACAAAAATACAGATGTTCATGTTGTGTTTGCCACACTCCATGTGAGCATTTGTTCGGGAGATTTTAAAAAATATGATGAAAGCTGTTATTTTTTTTGGTTTCTCTCTCATTTATTTTTGTTTGATGTTTTTTAATTGAGTTTAGCAGATCATAATTAATAGTTCATCATTTTCAATTCAGTAATAAAGCTAAAAAATTTTCTATAATGAAAACAAAAAGGGTGTCTCACAGATGCCATATGAGCATCTTTGTTAATCATCATCATCATCATCAGCCATTTTCAATCCACTGCAGGATGAAGGCCTCTCCAGCAATCTTTGTTAAATTGAGGGTGTAAATGATGAGAGGCTAAGAACAACCAGTATGAATATCCAGTTTAATTTTTATAAATTAAATTTATATAAAATAAATTATCTATACATCTAATTTCAAAACAAAAGTATTTAATAAATATAAAAAATTTGCAGACAAAAATATATTTTCACACCTCTACTTATATTAACAGCTAAATATCGTAAATTAATCGGCAAAAATAAAAAAAAAATTACTGGCTCGATTTTTTGATTCAGTTTTGCTCAGTTTGGCTAAATTTTCCCCTCCATTCAAATGTAGATGAGATTTAACCTTGGGCTTCCCAAAATTTTTTTTTTAAATGAAGAAACAGATCTATAGGTTACTAGTATTTGAACCACTGCTGGTGTGTAGCTTTAGTGTGCAATTTATTCTGTTACATGAATTTTTTTTTTTTTTTTTTTTCAAATGTATTTTTTTCTCCTATCCAAGTGGAAATGAAACTGGTTAGTCTTGGACTTCCCAAAAAATTTTTTTTTAAATGAACAAAGGGATTTGACTACTGCTGGTATATAGCTTTAGTATGTAATTTATTCTGTTATGAAATTTTATTTTTCCAGATGTATTGCATTAGCAATGAACTTTTTGCATATGCTAAAATTATTCTGTTCAATAAATTTTTATATAGGGTGTGGTGGAGTAAATGTATTTAGAACGTACTTGGCAGTTATACTATATTTTTATAGCCAGTTTTTTTTTCCTGGAAAACGTTGCCAGAATTGTGCATGCAGTGGTATTTTTTATCTTTAGTTTTGGTTTGAGGATGTATTGTCAGAGCATCCAGGTTCCAGGTGGCCTATTAATGTGTGACCAGTTCACAAAATGGCTGCTCCTGGCTTCAAACCTAACAAACAGCGTGTTATAGTTTTGATGTGTGCAAATGCAAGTGGACAGCATGTTTACTATTGTTGATGATTGGGAAATACAAGATGTGTTAAAGGTGTAAAGTGCCTACCAGTAAGAAGATATAAAGGACAGAAAAATGCTTGGATGAATTTCAACATTTTTTTGGTTTAGCCAAGATTTCATTCCAAGTGTGAAGAGGCATCGAGAAAATTAGGGTAAAACTCGTAAAGTTTTGCTTATTTATTGATAATGCACCATTCCACCCTCCTCTTGAAAAACTGAATTCAATTGACGAGAACTTCATTGTCAGATTTTTACTGCCAAATTTTACAGCCCTGCTGCAACCAATGGATCAAGGTGTTATAGAAAAACTATAAACAATGTACAAAAAACAAGTCTTACTGCTACCATAGGGAGATCAAGAGAGCATGGTTCAGTTTTCAAAAACGTTCAACATTAAGGATTGTTGCTACATGTTAGCAGATAGATGCCCGGAACATGTTGTCAGAGAAAAATCTGAAAAAGGCATGGCATAAACTTTGGGGTGCTGCCAAAGAGATGGTCACATGTGCAAGATTTGAATGAAGATGGTGAGCTTGTAACTTTACTTGAAGGGATGCCCGGGCTTTCCGAGTGTGGGCAAGATGATGCAGAGGCATGGTTAAACAGCGATCTGATGATCCTAGTTATCATGTTTTAACTGAAGAAGAAATTGTTGCATTAATCGAGGATGAAGAACGTGCTGACTTTAACCAGAAGACTAAGCAGGCCTACTCATTTGGTGGCCTTCACTGGCTAGAAACTGCAATGGCATGGTGTGAGCAACAGTCTGAATATAATTCTACGGGGATACTGCTATTAAAGAGGATGAGAGACCTCGCCACGAAAAAAAAAAGATAATCTTGCATGGTTGAAAGAAAAATTCCGGATCATGTATTTTAAACAATAAACCTTCCCAAGATTCATTATACTCTTATTTGTGTGCAATTACTTGTTTATTTCAGTTTATTTAAAAAAAAAAAAAAAAGTGTGATTTATAGTTAAAACCATGTAAAACAATTAAGTCAGTTCAAAATAAATGTAATGCATAATATACATTGTTTCTTCAAAACGTTTTGGTTATTATTTACAAACCGTTTTCTAAATGAGTTATTTTTTATAATACTTCATATTTCAAAATACAGTAGTAATAACCTTGCGTAGTAAGGTTATATCCGAAGTAATAATATCTGAACCAACCTTGGTCCCAGTTAGTTCGGACAATTGACGTTTTACTGTATTACACTAGGGTCACCCAGTAAGTTATTACGTATACCCATTTGTATTGTGTGTGTTCTCTGGTCGATTTGCCTGTTTTGTTGGATGAAAAAACTCGTTTCTGTGGAAAAAACCTTGCTGTCTATACCTGAGACTAACTCAGACACGGAGTGAAAAACACCCATGAAAGTTGCTCATGTCATCAGTGGGATTTGAACTCGGGCATTTTCCAATTGGTGTGAGGAGGACGGTGACGATACTGCTGTGCTACTGAAGGTACTGCCGACGATACCGCTGTGCTACCACGTTGACCGAAGGTGGTGCATGTGGGAAGAAATTCTTTGTTCACCAAATTTTTGAATACATGCAATATCTTATTAATAAGTCAAGTTTGACTAATTTATGTGTGCAGCTGAGCCAACGTTTCGCGATTGGTGGCAAAAAATACTGTGCAAACTGTGAGAGCATTCGGGCAGAGTGAAAAAGAAAAAGGTACAAAATTTCGTCATTGGCAATGAAGATTTTATGAATGCAACTATATCACACTATATTCTCAGAGAACCCGAGAAGATTGCAATTTTTATTTAAAGATGATGAAAATTAACAGGGTCTAATTCTGTTTTGGAAGAGTTATTTCAATTTTGTTCTTGTTTTGATAAATTATTTGAATTGACATTTTTTTTTTTTTTTTTTTTTTTTAGAATTTTCATTTTTAATTTTTCAATAAATTAATGAAAATATTAAGAATTGTGTATTACTTTGACATCTAAAGGTGGTGCACTTGCATCATGCCCCCATCTCTTCCATAATTCAGTGTGATTGAAGATTTTTTAGGTTAAGATGGACATCATAATGAGATCCAATCTTCCTTACATTTCAAGGGTACAGCTCTAAAATGGTGTTCACACACTGGCTGCTAGATACTCCACCAGACTGAACCTATTGGTAACTCTCTAGGAGGCTTCTGGCTCAGCTAGTGTATAATCTCTGTGCCTCTACTTTATCTGATAATGACTGGAGGGAGTCTGAGTAGTGAGTGTACGGGGGTCATTGTTGAGGCCACGTTATGTCAAGGAGCTGAGTATATACTTACATAAACTCTGAAAGGAAGGGGATGAATCAGATTGGTCCACTTGATATCGATGGTTCGACTGTTGATGATCCTGCTCAGATAGCAAACAAACTGAATGAGTATTTTGCATCTACATTCACACATGAGGAGTTATTAAGGATTGAAAATGTCAGAAGGTTATCACATTTTAGCAGGGTGCTTAATGATTTTGTAATAACTGAGAGCAAATTTGAGGAGAAATTGTTGAAGTTAAACATAAGAAAGGCACTTGGGTGGGATGTGCCAAAGGAACTAAGCAAACCCTTAGCCATAATTATGAGAGCATCCTTGGACTTGGGGAGCTCCCCATGGACTGGAGATGTGCAAATGTGTCCCGAATTCACAAAGGTGGATCGAAGGATGACACTAGTAATTACAGACCAGTTAGTTTAACTTCTGTTCTGGGTAAAATAATGGCGTCACTGGTTAAAGATGCATTGCAGGATCATCTAGACAAGACTGCAGCAATAATTCAGGCACAGCATCGGTTTGTTAAGGGAAAGTCTTGTCTGACAAATTTGATTGGATATTATGATGTGGTTACAAAGGAATTGGATGCAAAAAATAATTATGATATCATATAGTTGAATTTCAGGAAAGCTTTTGACACTGTTGCACATGGAAGACTACTGTACAAATTGGAATATTAAGTATTAATAGTATTAATTAATAGTATTAAGGGTAAGTTGCTACAATGGATAAAAGGATGGTTGAGTGGGAGAAGACAGAGGGTGGTAATCAATGGGCGCTGCTCTTCATGGACTAATATTATTAGTGGAGTCCCACAGGGTTCGGTGTCGGGTCCACTGTTTTGTATATTTATCAATGATATTGATGAAGGTATATCAGGCTTAGTGTCGAAGTTTGCAGATGATACAAAGGTTGGCAGGTTTGTTAATGACAGTAATGGCAGTGTGCTACTGCAAGAGGATCTAGATAATTTGGGAAGATGGGCTGAGAAGTGGCAACTGAAGTTTAACATTGACAAATGCAAAGTACTGCATATGGTAGAAATAACCCCAGAGGAATGTACCAACTGTGTGGTATTACACTTAGGGTGGTAGAAAATGAAAAAGACCTGGGAGTAATTGTATAGTCAGATATGAAGTTTTCTGAACAATGCAGACAGGCTGCCAGGGCAGGTCAGGGGGGTTTTGTCAATGATATACAGGAATTTTGCTAGCAGGTAAATGGAGGTGATTCTTCTGTACATGCTGAAGCAATGGTCAGGCCATTCCTTGAGTACTGCATACAGGTCTGGAGGCCTCATTTTTGGAAGGATGTAGATTTGCTTGAGTGTGTACAGAGAAGGGTAACAAGATTGGGCAACAACATGAGGGGAATGAAGGGATCCTCTTAACAAGAGAGGCTTAAGTTCTGCAAATTGCAATGGCTGGAGACTAGGCACCTGCAAGGTGATCTGATCGAGGTGTTTAAGGCCTTGAATGGGTTGAGTACACTGAATTTTGATGCGATTCTTCCACTTGTTCAGATTACGAACCTAAGGGGGCATAAATTCAAATTGAGGAAAGACAGCTGTAGGATAGATGTGTGGAAATTTGCCTTGAGCCAGTGGGTGGTTAATTGCTGGAACAAACTTCTATTTGTCGTTGTGGAAGTTGATAGGTTAAATACGTTTAAGGAGGAACTGGACAAACATTTTGAGGGAATGGTTGTGAAATTTTTTTTTTTTTTTTTTTTTTTTGGCTGATGCTACATAAGTTCATATGCTTGCTTTCTTGCATTGCATTCCACAATTACTATTACATTCTTGTCATGTCTAAAGAATTTCATTACTTTATACAGCATGACCCCCCCCCCACCTTTTCTTACTACTGGATAAATCATGAATTGTTGAACTAATAGAACAGATTTATCTCCAAAAAGACCTAAGCCTGTCAAAAACTTCCTCGTTGATTTCACAGATATACGCTGTCTCAGTTCCAGTCCCAGCAATGTCCATTTCCATTTACAGTCTGCAAAACCTCATGTACTCTTTCTGACAGAATCCTAATTATTAGTTGATTCAACTACTGCCCATCTCAGTTGTCCATATTATTTGCTGTATGATTCCTTTTGCTTCAAAGGTGGTACTTGTGCATATATCTGTTCTTACTAAGCAGCCTGAGTGCAAAAAGAGCTTTTGCTGAGTCTGAAGTTACATCTGCCAGCATAGAATCTGTCTGGTATGAGTTAGTAAGAAGCAAAGGAACAATGAGAGTGGGAATAATCTACAGACCAGAAGATTATGATCAGTCTTTACATGCAGATGGAATGGGCAAGCAAGCGTGAATGTCTTATTATGGGTGATTTTAATATGCTCCAGATTGATTGGAGCAGAAAGAAAACTCACGATGGGAAAAAACTTTTTTAAATAAACTAGATGATTATTATTTGTACCAGCATGTTAGAGAAAGTACTAGGATTGAGAATATTCTTGACCTCATCATTACTAAAGAACCCCGTAATGTCATCATTACAGGGCTTAAAGTACAGGAACCATTTCAGGAAGTGATCATGCAATCGTCAGCTGGAAGATGAAGAAAAATATTGCAGTAGTTAAGGGTAGTTAAGTCATTGGTTTTAACTTCAGAAGAGGAGACTTTGACAGTTTAAGGTGCTATATAAAGTGCAGCCATTATCAACCCACTGCAGGGTGGAAGCCTCCTCAACAATTCATGCTGAGGGAAATGGACCATAATCTGCCACGCTGGTCCAGTGCGGGTTGGCAGATCGACCGTATTCAGCAGGCAGGGGCTTGAACCCTGGTCTACTCAAAGAGCGTGTGCTACTGCACTCCCGCTCCTGCCCACTCGGCTACGGAGGCCGTCTATAACATCTGTTAACTGGGTGTATTGTTGAGGGATGGCAAATACATTTGAATTATGGGATACTTCAGAAATCACAGAAGCCATAAATGCATATATATACCTTTAAGAAAATGTTGCCGGAGGAAGATGCCGAAATGGATGGCTGCAGAGCTGGCCAGTCAAATGGAACAAAAAAAAAAAAAAAAAAAAGGATGGGACAGTTACAGAGCAATGAAAAGCACTGAGGCCTACAACAGGTACAAGTTGATCTGTAATAGTACCATAAATATGGTCAGGGAGGCCTAGGCTGTGTATGAGAAAGCATTGGCTAAGAGAAAAGAATACAGACAAGGAATTTTTCATGTATGTGAATACAAGGAAAAAAAAGTGAATCAGATTGGACTCCTGTGCATTGGGTGTGGGAAAGTCTTAGACAACCCAGCTGACATGGATGAAGTAAACAGCATCTGTCTTTACTGACGAAGGACCCCCTCATGCTGAGAAGAGGCTGTGTGAGTGAGGATGAGCCATATGGAATTAGTGATGTCATAATTATATATGATTGTTTATTAGAAAAACTTTTGAACATAAAGGCAAGTAAGGCTCCCAGAGTTGATGGCATATACCCTGTAGTTTTGAGTAAGAGTGTGAGGATGTATATTGAACCATTGAGGTTAATTATGAGGGCATCTTTGGAGAAGTGCTAGTGTATTGCCAATACAAAAAAGGGTTCTAAGAGTGAAGTTGGTAACTACAGACCGGTTAGTCTCACTTCAGTGGTAAGAAAAATCTTGGATGCAATGAGTAAGAGTGCAATCCAAGGACATTTAGTTAGATATAGTATTCTGAAGGACACACAACATGAATTTGTTAAGGTTAAATCATGTTTAACTAACTTGGTAGGCTATTTTGATACAGTTAATCTTGGGCTGGATTTAGGGAATAATTATTGACATAATTTATTTGACTTTGTCCCTCGTGAGAGGTTACTGTACAAGATTGAACAGGTTGGGATTACTGGTAAGATTCTGATATGGTTTGCTGGGTGGCTGCAGGGCAGAAGGCAGCAGGTTGTGATTAATGGATATTCTTCAGATTGGTGTAACGTTAGGAATGGGGTTCTATCATGGATTGGTTCTTGGGCCACTGTTGTGTATCATTTTCATAAATGATGTAGACAAAGGAATAGGTATAATGTCAAAATTTGCAGATGATATAAAGATTGGCAGAGTTGTTAATGATCAGTGCTCCTTCAAGATGACATGAACAGAATTCAAAGATGGTCAGAGAAAGGACAGCTATGTTTTAATGCTGCTAAATGCAAGGTCTTGCATGTAGAGAATAGCAACCCACAAATAAATTATACACTTGGTTGGGGTTTAATTAAGAACAGTGGAGAAGGAAAGGTATCTGGGAGTTACAATAGGGGCAGATATAAAGTTTTCTGAACAGCGTAGACAGGCAACCAGTAAAGCCCATGGTGTCCTAACGATGATTTAGAAACGCTTTTCTGTAGAGATAGGGAGGTCATGATCCCACTGCATACGACAATTGTAAGACCACGTTTGGAATACTGTGTTCAAGTATGGAGACCTCATCTGAAAATAGACATCAAGTTTCTTGAAAGGGTACAAAGACAGGCAATTCAAATGGTGAGTTCAGCAGAAGGACGACCATATGGGGAAAGACTGATTATGTGGGCTGCAGAGCTTGGCAACTAGGCACCTCAGAGATAACCTGATTGAGGTTTATAAGGCTCTGAGAGGGATTAGTAAAATGAATGAAGGTGGAATTCTCACTGTTCTAAAGAATTCCAGAACTATGGGTTGTAAATTCAAATTACAGGGCTTGAGCTTTAGATTAGATTGTAGGAAGTTTTCTTTTAGCCAGCAAATCATTGATAGCTGGAACAAGTTGCCCTCGCAGGTAGTTGAGGCTGTCAGTTTAAATAAATTAAAAGGTCAACTGAATACTTACCTCTGTGTGAGGAGGGAAGCATATAATTTGTCTATTCTTATCTACTTTTTTTTTTAATCAATGCAGCAAAAGCCTGTGGCTACCTTGCACTATATTGCACTATATAGTATTATTGTCCTATTACTAATTCAGTTTCATCAGCTTCTAATTCAGAAATTCCCGAGAATTTATGCAATTTTGCAACCCAAATTGGATAATGTTAACAACAGGTGCAAGCTTTTTTTCTGATTTTCAAAACTGTTTTCTGACTGCCGTCTGTTATTAACTGTGTCCATAATTATTTGGAAACACAGATAAAATATGCCAGTACCTGCCTGAATAATTCTAGACAATTCATACATAAATGGGGACATTTGGTCAAACCCCAGGTGTCGTGTTTACTTTTAGCTGCAAGATTCTCTTCCTGCTTCCTTTCAGTTGTGATAAAATCATCTGTCAGTATTTGATATACTTCTGGTATCTTTATCCAGGTTTTGGTCCTGGTGGCTCCCAGCAGTTTTGACCCTATCTGAATCACTTATCTTTTCATAACTATTATTATTATTATTCAAAGACTCAGGATTGCTTTTAGCCACGGTGATGATTGCCACTTAACCACTTGGGAAAATTTGTTCCTGTTCTTATGTCTAAAAACTTCATGTATGAATGCAAAATATTTATTTAGCATTCATTTATTATTTATCAGGAACCTGTACAGGATCATCAATATTTTGTCATTCGTATTAAATAAAATAATATGGCATATTCTATTTTTTATAGTGTTGACATACACTCAGTGATCACTGAATTGAGATTACCTACCTAATACCGTGTTCTGCCATTGTTCGCACAGATAACAGCCACTATTCACCTAGTCATTGACTCCACTAGATGTCTGGAGATATCCTTAGGGATCTGCAGCCATGCTCCCCACAAGGCTTTCCACAGTGTCGGAATAGATGATGGTTGCATGTCCATATGACCTCGTTTCCTATTCCAAAACATCCTATGGGTGTTCAATTGGACTGAGGTTAGACGAATTTGGAGGCCAATCAAGGTGGGTGATATCTTCACTGTATTCCTCGGATCACTTGTGCACAGTATGGGCCTGATGACATGCCACAAATTTTGTCTTGGAAGATCCTGTTTCTGTCTGGGGGAAAAAATGCAACATGGCAGGGTGCACATGGTCTCCTAAGAGCTGCTGGTAGACCTTACCAGTGAAACATTGATCCATATGCATCAGGGAGTTCTGGTTCTTGCCAGCAAAATATGTCCGATATTAAGCAACCACTGCCCCCTGCCTGAATAGTGGAGACCATGGGTTCATGGACTTGTGTTGCTTGTACCACAGGTGCCTCCGTAGCCAGGTGGGCAGAAGCAGCAGTGCGTAGCACAGGCTTCTTGATTATACCGGGGTTTGAGCCCGTGACCACCAAATACGAAGGATGCGGAAAGGTCAGGGAATGACCACCGCATATCCCCGGAGCAATATGGCCTTAGTTGCTAATGCTCCTAAAAACCAAATAACAAACAAACAAACAGCTTGTACCACACATGAAGGTGTCAGTTGGTGTGTTGCACCAGATATTTGGACTCATCTGACCAGCACATGTGTTTCCGGTCCTCCGGTGTCCAACCAACTTATTCTTGACACCACAACATTCACTGGTGAGGAGAAGGAGTCTCTTGGGTTGTCTGGTGGAACCCCATAGTGTGTGGCACATCATCATTTGGGATATTGTTTTTGTAATGTCTACTGTTGCACAGTGACCTGCCATTGAGCCCATACAATGTGCTGCACCCTTCGCTCACCACAAACATTAAGCTTGCATAATCCTTTACAGTTCTGTCAGAGGGAGGTGGTTTGATCCAATCAACACCTTTACCATGTGCTCTGAACAACTGACAAGATATGCTGTTTCCAACATGGAAGCACCTGATGCATAGACTTCCACAATCATGCCCATTTGAAACTGTAATATCTGTACTATTTCCTATAACTGCTACTTTCCTATATCACTTTGACTTGCATGACCAGTTGCAAATTACCACTGTTGTTTAGCTTTTCTACTGCAAGCTATGTGGCATAGTCCATTAAGGATGGGGTGGTCACAATTCAGTGATCACTGAGAGTAAGTAAATATTTATTTACTTCTTTTCTTTGTGTTCACATAATCTGCCTTAGCATGACTAATACTTCCCCCACTTGCCAAATAATTTGATTACATACTAATTTATAATTAGTATAGGATTCTGTATCCTGACAATTTAAAATCATCCTACACTTTTTTTTTTACTGCCATTAAGCTCATATGTTTGACACCCATTTTCTAATAAAAAGCTAAGTAGCTTTGAGATTACTGCTCTGAACAATTCCCATTTGTATTTGTTAGCAGCATCATTTGAACCTACTGAAAAGAGTTTTAAAAATATACAATTCTATTATAATCACCTCTGTGAAAACCAAATTGCTTTCTTTTACCAGTTGTAGTTATTATTATTTATTTTTTTAAAAATAAATTCCACGTCAGCTATCTGAACATTAATTAATATTTAGCATTATCAGTGGAAAATGATGCAAGAAAGCAAGCTTATACAGCATCAGCAAAAAAAGGAGAAAAGATATGCCTTCATCATTATCATTGATAAATATAGAAAACAACAATTTAGTGGCCTGTTGCTTGAAGATCTAATGCATAATGAATTGTTCATGTTGAATAGTACCTTCTTTTGTAGCATCTCTCTCTCTCTCTCTCTCTCTCTCTAACATATTAATATAAAAAGCAGCCATTCAGCAAATCCAGAATTGTTACCCTGACAGCATGTGTGGCTAAGGTAAAGAAAGCCAACACAAGAACTGGAAATGTCGGCTAACTTACCCAGAAAATCAGTTTCCTGATACCACACTCTAGTGCTGCTCACTCAGTAAACAGATGGTAAGTGTTATCGGTTTGGAGCAGAAGTCGGGAACGATATGTTGATTGACATGTAGGTGTGGCAAATGATTGGTGGTGGGCATGATAGATGACAATCTCCTGTGTAGTCATTGGTTGGCATTATGATGTGTATTTATGAGTAAAGAACAGTGCATAATTAGATTTGTAATGAACGGTAAACAGGTAATAGTAGCGATGAATCTTTTAAAGATGGAAGAAATTTGTAAGAAAAATAAAATGTTGCTTGATTTTTTGATGAAAACTAAATTAATAATACCAAAATTTTACTGTTTTCGAGTGCAATGATTATTTTAAATTAATTGAATCACAAACAGTCATGTGGAAAATTCTGGTATTTTAAAAAATGTTCTACGTGAGTTTCTTTATTAAAATATAGTTTTATGTAAAATACAAAACTTCCATTAAAAAAGATAACATATGTTATATACTTTTGGTCAAGGAATAGAACAAATTGGACAATGTATAAAATAATCGCCTGAGAGGGCATAAATTCAAATTGAGGAAAGATGGTTGTAGAATAGATTGTGCGGAAGTTTGCCTTTAGCCAGCGGGTGGTTGATTGCTGGAACAAACTTCCATCTGTCATTGTAGAAATTGATATCTTAAATAGATTCAAGGTAGAACTTGACAAACATTTGGAGTGAGTGGATAGGTGAAATAAGGGTTTTTTTTTTTTTTTTTTTTGGCTGATGCTATATAAGCTTGCTTTCTTGCATCATGTGCCTTTGCTAACGTGCACGCCAGTAACTACGACAGCATTCCATCTGGAGATTTCGAAATTAACAGCAACTAAGAGATATTTGCGAATTGCAGTTGTTAAAAAAACCCATTATGTTGGATGGATCAGGGAAAACTGTAGAAGAAGACGAAAAAACTGTATTGGCAAAACCAAAACATCAGAGGATGAAATTTAACTGCTAAGAAGAAATGGGTGTTTGGAGTATTTGAAAGAGAATCAAAATTCGTCTTCATGAAATTCAAAAAAAATCGGAAAACAAAAACTCTTTTACCCATTATTAGAAAAGTAGTGAAGAAAAATATTACCATCATAACAGATGAATGGCATGAATATAGGTGTATTATGGCCATAGAAAAAAAGAATTACAAGCATTTAATGGTGAAACACAAGGAACATTTTGTAGATCCACATACAAGAACACATACGAATGACATCGAAGCCCAGTGGAAGAGACTAAAAAGTGTGACTAAATGGCAGCTGTAAAGATATGTTGTTGACAGGTCACATGAATGAATATATGTGGCATCAAATTTATGGGAAAAATCATGAAGATACTTTTCACAATATTATTACTCAAACTGCAAATAGCTATTGAGGTTCAACTATGATTTGTATTCACAAATTTTTTTTTTTTTCTTTTCTCTGAAAAAGTTCTATTCAGTTCATTTTTATGTTCTTCATGTTTTTTTCTCATCATTAAAAGCAGATTTTTGGGGTTCATGAGTGTTTTTACTATATTATTGATTTAGGTTTGGTTACGAAAAAAGGAAAAGGTTTCTTTATTTTTTGTTTTATTTCATAACCTGACCTTAAATGGTAGGTTTAGGAAATAATAGGAAAGGTTTCCTTATATTTCATGACCTAACCTTAAAGGTTAGTTTAGGAAATAATAGGAAAAGAAAGATTCTTTTTATATATTTGTATATAGTGAATAGCTATTGAGGTGTTGATTGACATTATTGATACGTGTGTATCCGCACGAGTGTATTTAAAAATAAAAATACAGTAATAAAAAAATTAATATTTTGTTAATAAACAGTTTATGCACTAGTCCACCCATGATTCTAAAGAAAAAATGTCAGGTTGCCCCCTCCACTTTGGGAGGGATTCAAGTGGAGGTAACCTGACCTTTTTTCACCATTGGGGCAAGTGACCATTAGTGCTTCTTAGATTAGGGCAAGTGATACTAAACCAGTGTTATCGTCTGTTGCGTTCGCGCACCAATCAGCACATTTGCCACGCCTACCTGTCAATCAGTATATCGTTCTCAACTTCTGCTCCACACCAATAACACCTGCCGTCTGTTTACCGAGCAAGCAGCGCTAGAGTGCAGTATCAGGAAACTAATTTTCCATGTAAGTTAGCTGACATTTCTCGTGTTGGCTTTCTTTACCTTTGCTGCATATGTTTATTGGGTGAACCATTTTAGAATCTGCACTTTTTAATGAGAAGCATACCCCCTCCCCCCTCCGTATCATGTTTGTCACTTTCTGTACAGTGATACTCACTGTATTTGCCTTCTGTATCCCCTGATATTATTATTATTATTATTATTATTAGCCATATTGTGCAAGGAAGCCTGAAGCTTATGCTACACTAAAAAAAAAATTTCTGAGTCACCCTGAGAGAGAGAGAGAGAGAGAGAGAGAGAGAGAGAGAGAAAGTAGAAGGGAATCGCCAAGAATGAGAAGAATGATGATATCCAGCTCAGGACCCTGGGTGTGCCAAGCCCATACTCAGCAGATGTGAGCCTCTGAGGTTATATAATAGTGACACCATGTTCTTAATATTCCTGTTATGTCATCATTTGATTTTACTTATACAGTATGGGATCATTTATCTGGTGTCTGTATGAAACTCTGAATACCAGTCTTTTCTGTTCTGGCTAGCATATGTGACTGACCATGTATATACTTTATATTGACTATGTATGTTATTCAGATATAATGTTTTTCTGTGTATATGTCCTTGATCTGGCTTCATAATCAAGGAATTCAGTGGTCATTCAAGTCACAGGAGTGAATATTTGAAAAAAAAAAAAAAAAATGCTGACAAAATAATGCGAAAAGAGTTTAGGAATAAAGAAACTTCAATATAACTTTATTTTCAAAGGCACTATCTGGAGTGCGCTGAAGACCTGGGATGAAGTTGATCAAGGCAAGGTTAATTCATGGACTGCATAACTTATAGCTCTCTGCAGGTAAGTGTTCATTATTTTTAGATGGTGGTTGCTACACAATAACTTGATTAATCTGCCTTTATAGTATCAAGGGAGAAAAAAATTTTTGCTGAGTTTGTGAACTTTGCTAAAGGTTTATCATTTTGAGAAGCCCAATTGTTGAAGAGGCAGTAGAAGAGTGCTTAGTGCCATCCAGTTAACAGAGAGTGAAACATGCTTTATGGCAATGAATGATAATGAAGATAATGATGGTGACTAATAAAAATTTTTAATAATGAGAATGAATAAAAAAATTCTGTCAACAGGATAAGCATTACAGAATTGATTTGTGGGATAAAACACAGTTATTTTATAGTATCATATAACTGTTTATAAAATTAAAGAACTTTTGCTAAATGAAAGAGCAGATTATGTAAAACAACTTAAGTTACAAAATGTTATAGTTTCAAATTTATATAAAGTAGCCAGTGTTACTTAGCTTTATTGAAAGTATATGAGGTTAGGAGGATCATCTTGTTATTTCCTGGATTTTCGCAACCTGCAGAATTTAAATTGCATAGTTAATACAATGGTCTTAACACCTGTGGCAAGAACAAACTTTGCCTTCATTGGGAGTTTTCCAATCAAATCTCCCTTTCACAATGGTATTATAATATCAGAGTAACTTCTTGTGAAGGCAAAGTTTGTTCTTCTGCGAGAATTCAGATTATTGCATTAACTAGGCAGTTTTAATCTTTCTGGCCTTAAAAATATGAAAAAACAAAACAATCCTCTTAACTTAATATAATTACATGAAATGTGTTTCATCAGATCTAAGCGAACCTCTACAACATTTACACCTGAGCCTCAGCTTTCATTTTTCTGGAGTCTGTGTCTCTATAGATTATAGTATGTAGTTGTGTTTATGTACTTGCTTGTTCTTTTGTTTGAAAGTGGAACAGGAGAAAAGTGAAAGGTGAGTTAATTGCACATGTTATTTTTCTAATTTTATGTTTGTCTACATTTTGGCCTAGCACTCTAAATTCTGGAAAACACCTAATATTGAGCAGCTTTCCAATCCCAAACCAGTCCCATACTATTATTCAAATTCATCAGATTTATTTACTATGCTGCTTGCATTAGTGTATAAGCATGTCTGTCTATTTGTGCTGTAACTGTAACACAGCCACATATACCGTGTGGACCCTGAATAGATCTTATAATCCGGGTTACTGCATGTCCCAATAGAAGTAATACAAGGATCAATTCCACCACTGCTTGTGGCCAACATTAAATTATTTGTCTGTGAATTCTCCCTCCTCTCCTCCAAACACAGTTTTCCAACTCACTGAACACTGGCTCAGTAGCTTCAGCAATTTTGCTCCCTTTTCATTCATGTCCAATTTCTATTATAAAAAAGAAAAACAAAGTCTTTCTTTTTTGTAATTGAAATTGGACAAGTGGGGGTCATGCTGAGTAAAAAAAATTTTCCCAGGAGACCTACATCCTCTCTGCAGATTTGAATTGTGAGTCCCTCCTGTCATTCAGCAAAATTCTAGACATCTCCACGTTCTGCCTTTTTCTCATTGTACTTCATAACACTGAACTAACGCCTCAGATTGCATATGCTTGATACCTGCACATATATATATATATAACCTTAATATGGGCACCTCTACATGGTGAGGGGATCTCCCATTGATGCTACCGACAGTCTGAATTAGCATCGCTAGGATCCAGTGCAACACAACCTAGGTTCCAGGCTGATATCATGAATTTTGGCATGCTTGCTGTGTGCTGACCTGTGGAAATTTGAAATAGGTTACTAAGAATTGGCATCTTGATTTGGTTCATTATGGTCTAAGCTGCCACTGCACTGTAAAATATCAAAAAAAAAAAAGCAAAATTTTCGTGTCCTTAAAAGATGATAATAATATTGTTCTTCAGATATTACTGATTGGCCCTCAAAGACATACATTAACCCTATTTCACCTATTTGTAATGCATAATATGTTGTCTGTAAAGTTTTCCTTTTTTTTTTTCCTTTATGCCACTTTGTTCATTAAAATTAGGTAAATCATTTATCTGATTTAATTTAAGTAATATTGATTTATTATGCCTTGGGTAATAGACTTTTAGAATCAGCCATCAAAGGTATGAATAAGAAAGTATTATTTTGTTATTGTATATTAAACTTTGTTTGAAATTGGCTTGCTGAAAGGAGTAGCAGTTTGTTAAACTTTAAGTGTGAATATCTCCATATTGTTGTGAAGTGTGACTTCTCTGCATTACTTTGGTAGCATGAAAGAACAATAAACAAGCAACTGTATGCCATTATATTTATAACAGACAAGTGTAAGTGCGTATCTTGCAGTGTGATAGGGAATAGAAGTAACAATAATAGAAAAAAGTAGAATAGTGTGGAATAGGAATGTTTGTATCATTTGTTTTTGATTGTTGCTAATTCACCTGTTTAATGTTGAGATATGTAATTGAAGTCATACAAGTTAAATACTATTATTTGTCTTATGAGTTGTTTCTTATGAAATCAGCTTCAAAAGGGGCAAGCTTTTAATATAGATAAAGTTAAAAGAGAATACTGCCTTTAGGTTTGCTGAAAGCCTGTTTTAAATTATGCATAAAAAAACAAAAGCCGCATATCCCCGGAGCAAAAGGAAGTAAAAATGTTACCAGAAAGTTTTAAGTCTTATGTTGACTGATGTTCTACTTATCCTGTTGATATTAAGATTGAAGGAGCATTGCTATATCTTCATAACAATACAAGCATTGTCAATATAATGTATCTTCATGCTACTAGACATGAATGTTAAGAATATTCATACAGATTATTATTATTATTAGTAGTAGTAGTAGTAGTAGTAGCAGCAGCCATATGGTGCAAGGAAGCCTGAGGCTTATGTTACACCAGCCAAAAAAAATTTCTGAGTTACCCTTAGAGAGAGAGAGAGAGAGAAGTAGAAGGAAATCACCAAGAAAGAGAAGAATGATGATATCCAGCTCAGGACCCAGGGCGTGCCAAGCCCATACTCACCAGATGTCAACCCCTAGGGTTAACACGAAGGGAAGAATGTTTGATTCAATGTTGGCTAATCAGACAGACAAACAATTTACCTCTATCAGCTTAAACTATATTCATGTATTTTTTTTTAGCCAAGAAACATATTAGTTCCTTTCTATGGCTCTTGTCATCAGTTTCCAAATTATTTATTTTTTTTCTTTTTAATATGAGATAAAAAATCTGGAGTTGTCATTGAAGTGGAAACCAAAATCTTACATTTGATAATTGTGACATTTCACATGAGTTGGGCCACTGAGTATTTGATGAGTTCCCCAGTTTAATTCCTTTGAGGATGCTAATTATTTTCTTCAAGAACTAGATTTTGTCAATAAAAACATTGAATTTCTTCTGTATGCAGAGGTGACTATAGACACATTACAAGCTGGAAGACCTTGATTGATAGAAGAATTGCCTAAGGCAGTTCCTTTCTGAGCCACGCAGCCATACTGTTTTTAACTGGATGCTATACTACTCTAGTCCTTGACATAATTTTGGTTAAAAAATTAAATTAAAGTACTGTGTTACAGCTGCAACAATAATACTACAGGTTGTCTCAAAAATATTGGTACAGACATTTAGGGGAGGTAGGTAACATCTAAAGGAATGTGAATCGCATATGGATCAACGAATGTGAATCAACGAATTTATGGAGAACGCTTCCCAGACATACATGTACCGGACCACCTTTTGTTTGCACGTGTGCATCAAAATTTGTGCGATTATGAGTCATTTAGGGGTAACAGGAGTAGTGCGGGCAGACCACGTTCGATGCGAACTCCCGCCATGGAAGAAAGTGTGTTGAATGCCGTCCAGAATAATCCTACTACCAGCACATGTGCTGCTGCTGCTACCTTAGGAGTGTCTCGTTGAAGTGTACAGTGTGTCTGGCACGACGATTGCTTACACCCCTTTCATCTCCAAAGGGTTTAGTTACTGCTCCCCCAAGATCCTGCATGTGTGGCTTTTGTGCAGTGGTTTCTCCCAAGAAAGTGTTCAAGACTTGAATTTTCCAGCCTATGTTTTGTTCACGGATGAGGCTTATTTCATTCGGGAAGGCTTATTCAATCAGCACAATGCTCATGTGTGGGCTCACAACAACCCACACGGTGTGTGCCCCCGTGCGGCACAACCTCGCTTCGCAATAAATGTGTGGGCAGGTATGGTCGGTGACTGTTTAGTCGGCCCATACCTATTACCATCCTGCATGAACTTCGCTAAATATCGAATCTTTCTTGAACAAGTTCTACCATGGTTACTTGACGATGTTCCAGCAAATGTGAGACGCAACGTTTGGTTTCAACATGACGGGGCACCTGCCCATTATGGAAGGTGTGTTCGTGACCATTTGAACAAGCGTTTTGGGCATCGATGAATTGGCCGTGGTGGACACGTTGCCTGGCCCCCATGCTACCTGATTTATCAAGCCTTGATTTCTTTCTGTGGGAGCCCTGAAATCTATCGTGTACGAATCGCCTGTGGAGATGGAAATGGATCTCATGATGAGACTTGTCTGCGCTGCTGCTACTGTTAAAGAAACTCCAGGTGTGTTCGAGCGTGTCCGCCAATCCATGCTGCGTCGGTGTCACGCATGCACGTGTGTCATGGTGGAACCTTCGAGCATCTGTTGTAACATGAAATGCATCCATCTCGTACTCCATTATTAATATTATGTCAAATAAATGTTTGCTACCAATTACTGTCTTGTGTCATTTCTGCTTCTTGTGCCTCTGCTACTACTTTCCCGTGATGTTTCCAGTTATGGGTTTCTATGCGATTCACATTCCTTTAGATGTTACCTACCTCCCCTAAATGTTTGTACCAATATTTTTGAGACACTCTGTATACTGTTTACAGTCATTGCATTAGTATGTATTTTACATTAAATTTATAAAGTAATTTAATATTATGTGCCTACAGAATTACACAAATGAAAAATGATAATAAGTTATACTTCTCTGGAACTGATTAATACCAGGAAATTGACACTTCAATTTCCTGCTAGTTGTCAGCTGTATGATATAAGTGATGGGACTCCTAATTTTTTATTTATTTATTTTTCTATTTTTTGCCCAGCCAAATTCAGAGCTTAATAAATATAGTACAGTGGTCTTAATGCTCAACCAAACAAACATTGCCTTCAGGCTGCCATGTTATTTCATTACTTTTAAACAAATGCCATTGTCAGAAGATTTTAGAACCAGTGGTACTTTAGTAAAATAAATAAATACATTTCTATTTATACAAAGTGTGGCAATAAAGTTCCCAGACTAGTGCAATAAAAAGAAACAAAGTGAAGGAGCTCAAAAATGGTTTTATTCTTATTCATAGTAACCACTTCCTGATTGAATGCACTTATTGCGCTGTTCTAAAAGTTTCTGGAAAGAATCAGCAAAGGTGATGACCAAAGCGATGGTGTTCAGTTTTGAAGTTACATTGTCTTTGTGTCCTCAACATCCTGAAATCTCTTTCCTTTGAGGGCTGTTTTCACCTTGGGAAAGAGGAAGGAGTATTTTTTCTTATTTCATAAGAAAAAAAATAATCCTTTTGCAGTTGCTGTAAATAAAAGACAATATTCCTGCTTATGTTGCGAAGTTGGCACTTTGCTAATGTTTGTTTCAGCAAGAACTGTGCTAGTGCTCTGATCATGGAATGTTGCAGTATAAAAGACAAGTGTTAGTGTCAGGATGTAGGGTAAATGTCACAGTATGTGACATTTAAATAGTTTGATGCCGTGAAGCACTTGTTTGTGGCATGAAGCTTTGATCAGCTACAGTGGTTCCAATTGCAAATCACATGCCTAAATGAAACAGTCTCATGTAGCATTGTCGGATACTGTTTTTTTATTATAAGAATTTAATTTTTAGCTCATGTTGAATTGCCACCTCCGTAGCCAGGTGGGCAGGAGCAGCAGTGCGTAGCACACGCTTCTTGATTAGACTGGGGTTCGAGCCCGTGACCACCAAATATGGAGGATGCGGAAAGGTCAGAGAATGACCACCACATATCCCCCGAGCAATATGGCCTTAGTTGCTAATACTCCTAAAAACCAAATAACAAACAAAAACAAAACAAACATGTTGAATTGAAAACATGTTTCATCGTTTATTCCCTTTTTTGTTGTTTGCATCTTTAAATTCATCTTCCTTCAGATTTCAGCTTTTTATCCAACAAATCTTCTCTTTCAGTTTTCTGCTTGTTATCCATTGATTTCTTCCTTCAATTTACAGCTTATCATCCAGTGAACCTCCTTAAAAAGAAGAATAATTTTCAGAATTAAGTGCACAAGAGGTTGACTGTTTATTTTGTCTCTTGCTGAAGTTCATCCAAACAACCAGGGAGATGAAGAGATGAATTACAATTGCTGAATGAAAGGTGTTTGTACATTCTAACTAATTAAAAAAAAAAAAAAAATTACAGTACAGCCACTCCCTTGCTTATGTAATACTCAACTTAAGGAAATTTGACTTTACGTACGTTTTTGCTGGCCGGTGCAAACTGAAAAAAATGTGAAACATATTTTGCATCCCATAGGAATAAATGGGGGTATCGTAAAAATATCGTAACGTGAACCCAATAATACTTTTTTTTTTGGTAATTCGTTCCAAGACCTTGGAAATTGAAATTTTTGCTATATTACTAAGTTATTTATCTCTTCAAAAGGTCATTTTTATAATGCAACTTGCACTACACATTAATTGTTATCATATGTTCCGTTTTGAATGCCTTTGTGATATTTTTCTAAAACACATTTCTAGAGGTCATTACCATAAAACAATAAAAACAATTTGCATTTTCCAGTTTATTGGGCTTTTCTGTTAGTGCAGTCTATTATAAATGGGTAGCAAACTTGATCTTATTGCATTTGCGATAATACCGATAACTGGAATTCTGTGTTTTTATGTATGGTATTATGGTGAAATGAGTTCCCCTTCACTGAAATCTTCAATCATATAAAAAACATAAGTTTTCAGAATCTTCTCTTCATTCCTGTTTACTTATTACAGTGGTGAAGGGAAAGGGACCAACGGAAAGTACAAGTACTGGCAAGGCTAGGAAATGAAACTAGGAAATGATTTAGAAATGAAGATGATTAATTAAGCAGGACAAAGTTTGTCGTCTATTGCACAGAATTAGGTCTCGCTGCTTCAACAGTGAATACTATTTTAAAGGACAGTGCACGTATAAGAAAAGGTCAAAGGATCAATACACTTAAGATCAACAGTGATCACAAAACAGTGTTCAGGTGCTATAATGAAGATGGAACAGCTATTAATAATATAGATGGAAAATCAGATTCAGAAGCAAGTGCCTCTGAGTCCAGTGGCCATTCAAGCAGAAGCAAGAAGTATTTATGAAGATATTAAGGATAAGATATTATGGCGAACCCCAAGCCAAGTTCATGGCAAGCTTGTGCTGGTTTCGAAAACATTAAAGTATGCGGTGAAGTCGCCAATGCCGATTCTGCAACTGCAGAGAAATTTTGTGATGTGTTGGGAAAAAAAACCCTTCTAAATCTCCACAGCAGCCCTGAACTTCCGCAGCAGTGTGCTTATCAGCTGGAGAGTTAATTCTGGCAACGATGCTCGAAAGGTAAAACTTGCTGTGTTATGCCTGTCTCCTCTCTCTTTTTGTAATTTTATAATTTTGAAATTTTTGTAATTTTTCCTGCACATAAGATAAAAAAATTGAATAAATAATTCTATTTACATGTTTGTTGAATATTTCTTTTTTGCTTCAATCAAATTTGCAAGTGTTGCATAACCATTTAGGGAAATTCTGACTTACGTCGAGTTCCACAGAATGCAACCCTTATGTAAGTAGGAGAGTGGCTGTATTTGGGAAACAAACTGTTAACCTTTTATAACAGAAAGACAAAAAATACTGTTGCTATTGTTTGGCAACAGTACTTTTTCTGTTGATGAACATTCCTGCTGAGTAGAGGCTGTGCGAGTGAAGCTGAGCCATATAAAATTAGTGATGTTAGTAATGAAATTTGACGTTAGTGTTGAAATTAGTGTGAGGGAGTGCATTGAAACATTGAATTTAATTATGAGGGCATCTTTGGACTCAGGGGAGATTCCTTTGGATTGGAGAAGTGCCAATGTATCGCCAATACAAAAGCAGTTCTAAGAGTGAAGTTGGTAAGTACAAACAAGTTAGTCTGACTTCAGTGGTTCCAAAAAATCTTAGAGGCAGTAATTAAGAGTGCAGTTCAGGGACATTTAGATAGATATGGCATTCTGAAGGACACACAGCATGGCTTTGTTAAGGGTAAGTCATGTTTAAGTAACTTAGTAGGCTATTTTGACACAGTTACTCATGTGAGATGGATTTAGAGAATAATTTTGACTTAGTTCATTTCAATTTTAGCAAAGCAGTTGACTCAGTTCCTTGAGAGGTTACTATATAAGCTTGAACAGGTTGGGATTACTGGTAAGGTTCTAAGTTGGATTTCTGGGTGACTGCAGGGCAGAAGGTGGGTTGTGCTTAATGGATATTCTTCAGATTGGAGTAATGTCAGGAATGGGGTCCCTCAAGGATCAGTTCTTGGACCACTTTTGTTTCTCATTTTCATAAATGACATTGATGAAGGGATAGAAGGTGTGATGTCAAAATTTGTAGTGATGTATATTGCCAGTCATTAATGATCGGTGCCAAGCAGTGCTCCTTCAGGATGACTTGAACAGACTTCAAAGATTCTCTGCATTTAAATAAATTCAGAGAATGTGTGACATGTGTAAATGGCTAGGTGCCAGTGTTACTAGTACTGATGTTGCTTTTACCATTACAAGAGCACAAAATTTTGAAATGCATATCTCATTCACAAATTTTCCCATCTTTTCAGCTATGCATTTTGTCATGTGTCTGTTCTGTCTGTATGTGACCGACATTTATGAGGATAATAATTTAAACTTCAATCCCAACATTAATGTGCTTAAAACAGAGTTCTTCCATTGGATGTTTGTTTAGAGACTTATAAAAGTGGAGGTGCCTCCGTAGCCAGGTGGGCAGCAGCAGTGTGTGGCAAACGCTTCTTGATTAGACAGGGGTTCGAGCCCATGAGCCACCAAATACGGAGGATGCAGAAAGGTCAGGGAATGACCACCGCACATCCCCGGAGCAATATGGCCTTAGTTGCTAATGCTCCTAAAAACCAAATAACAACAACAATAAAAGTGGACAGTGATGTGTTTCATGTTCAGTTACCGTTTAAAATCAAAGATCTTTTATCAAATTTGAAAATTTACATGGTTGAATGCCAACACAAGTTTGTGAATTGTTGTGGGAAGTATGTGGTGAGTCGACACCAAATTGTGGCATTATTTCATGTTGAAGACAAACAACACTGCTAGGCCAAGAACGTCTACTGACGTTCTTGGCTGGCGATGTTACCAACATCGATCTACTGACGATCAACTGACGATGTTACCAACAGTAAATTCTAAGTGGGAAGCATTTAAGGAATTAATCGTGGATGCTACTAAAAGTTTCATACCTATTAAGAAATATTGTTTAAGGTTTAGGCCTAAATGATTATCAAATGAACTAATGAGACTCGTAACAGAGAAGAAAAATGCATGAGATGCATATAAATTATCAAGCGACTCAGAAGCCTATGGCAGATATAAGCTAGTCTGTAATCAGGTCACAAAGGAGGTTAGGCAGGCAGAGGCAGATTATGAGAAATCCTCGGCAAAAGATGCTAAGAAAAACAGCAAGGATTTCTTTACTTATATAAACTCTAAAAGGAAGGGAATGAATCTGATTGGTCCACTTGACATAAATGGTTCGACTATTGATGATCCTGCTCAGATAGCAAACCAACTGAATGAGTATTTTGCATCTACATTCACACATGAGGAATTATCAAGGTTTGAAAATGGCAGAAGGTTATCAAATTGTAGCAGGGTACTTAATGATTTTGTAATAACTTAGAGCAAAGTGGAGGAGAAATTGTTGATATTAAACATAAGAAAAGCACCTGGGGTGGATGGGATCTATCCAGTTATATTAAAGGAGGCAGCAAAGCAACTAAGCAAACTATTAGCCGTAATTATGAGAGCATTCTTGGACTCGGGAGGTTCCCACGGACTAGAGATGTGCAAATGTATCCTCAATTCACAAAGGGGGCTCGAAGGATGACACAAGTAATTACAGACCAATTAGTTTAACTTCTGTTCCGGGTAAAATAATGGAGTCACTGGTTAAAGATGCATTGCAGGATCATCTAGACAAGACTGCAGCAATAATTCAGACACAGCATGGGTTTGTTAAGGGAAAGTCTTGTCTGACAAATTTGATTAGCTATTATGATGTGGAACTGGATGCAAAAAATAATTTTGATATCATATATTTGGATTTCAGGAGAGCTTTTGACACTGTTGCACATGGAAGACTATTGTACAAATTGGAGCAGAATGGTATTAAGGGTAAGTTGCTACAATGGATAAAGGATGGTTAAGTGGAAGAAGACAGAGGGTGGTAATCAGTGGGTGCTTCTCTTCATGGACTAACGTTATTAATGGAGTCCCACAGGGTTCGGTGTTGGGTCTACTGTCGTTTTGTATATTTATCAATGATATTGATAAAGGTATATCAGGCTTAGTGTCGAAGTTTGCAGATGATACAAAGGTTAGCAGGGTTCTTTAATGACAGTGTGCTACTGCAAGAGGATCTAGATAATTTGGGTAGATGGGCTAAGAAGTGGCAACTGAAGTTTAACCTTGACAAATGCAAAGTACTGCATATGGGTAGAAGCAACCCGAGAGAAAAGTACCAACTGTGTGGTACTACACTTAAGGTGGTTGAAAATGAAAAAGACCTGGGAGTAATTGTGCAGGCAGATATGAAGTTTTCTGAGCAATGCAGACAGGCTGCCAGGGCAGGTCATGGGGTTTTGTCAATGATATATAGGAATTTTGCTAGCAGGGAAAAGGAGGTGATTGTTCCTCTATATAAGGCAATGGTCAGGCCATGCCTTGAGTACTTGTACAGATCTGGAGGCCTCATTTTAGGAAGGATGTCGATTTGCTTGAGCGTGTACAGAGAAGGGCAACAAGATTGGTGAGGGGAATGAAGGGATCCTCTTACCAAGAGAGGCTTAAGTTCTGCAAATTGCAGTGGCTGGAGACTAGGCACCTGTGCGGTGATCTGATCGAGGTGTATAAGGCCTTGAATGGGTTGAGCACGCTGAATTCTGATGGGGTCCTTCCACTTGTTCAGATTACGAAGCTAAGGGGGCATAAATTCAAATTAAGAAAAGACAGATGTAGAATAGATGTGCGGAAATTTGCCTTTAGCCAGGGGGTGGTTAATTGCTGGAACAAACTTCCATCTGTCGTTGTGGAAGTTGATAGGTTGAATAAATTTAAGGAGGAACTGGACAGGCATTTGGAGGGAATGGTGTGATATTTTTTTTTTTTTTTTTCCTTTTTGGCTTATGCTGCATAAGCTCATACACTTGCTTTCTTGCATCACATGCCACTACTACTACATCGGCAGTCTTTATTATTACAGAATAAATAGCGATTGAATCTGGAATACCAAACTTGTCTGTTCACAGAATTTATTTTAACTGAGGGGTACAAAAACGAAAGGTTGCCACTTGACATGTCTCAATATTTGCTGTCAGTTGAACCAAGTGTAAAGAAATTGCAGTGTACTTACTTGCATGTTACTGACTGACAAGAAGGTGAAGAGTTTTTAAACCCATTTTTGCCATTTATGAGAAATAGACATTTGACTTTGAACCTGGACTGAAGTCAAAATTAGCTTGGTGGAAGCATCCATCTTTGCCATTCCTCTCTAAATGTTGGCAACATTGAAAAGTGAAATGAATCGTCATGTCTGCAATTATGATGGCATTATTGCTGCTGATCATGTGCCTCTTGGAAGATCAGCAAGTGGAGACTACTGTGCAACTTTCCTTCTTCAGAAATTACTGAAAAATTCATCAGATATCTGCCACAAATGTTGGAGGCTGTGTGCCCATACTCCACAACAATGCACGTTTTCACCAATTACAAGTGGGAAGTACTACCTCACCTCCCTTATAGAGGCCTGATATTGAGTCCTTGCAATTACAATGTATTCCCCAAATTCAAGGAACCTTTTTGTGGACAAAGATTTCTGTCTTTAGAAACATTGAGTGCAGCCATGGCCCAGTGTATCAAACAGCTTAACTTCAGCAGACAGTTAAACAGCATTCCAAAATTACCTGAATGCTGGAAAGCAGCATAAGCCATGAAGAAGACTACTACATTGAAATTTTTAATGTAAATTATGTCATAAAATTAATTTATTTTAGATTAACCACTTTTATGCATTACTCTTATGGTAACCCTTGTATATACATATATCTTCTTCTTCTTCTGCGTTATAACCAAGAAGTCTTAGCCTTCTCAACAATGTTCAACCAGTATGCCTTCCCAGAAGTCAAACTTCTCCAACTTATTCTCATGGTCTTTGTCCTCTTCTATGTCATCCATCCAACTTTTCCATGGTCTTCCTCTTGCCCTTCTACCAATAGGTTTCCATTTCATTATCCTCTTAGTTCTGCTGTCATCCATTCTCATGACATGTCCCAACCAGGCAAGTCTCTGGCTCTTCACAAATCTGACTAGGTCCAATCCTCATTCTGATCCTCCAGGATCCATCAATGTCTTGTACGAGCCCAAAGACTTTTCGCAAAATTCTACACTCGAACACTCTCAACAGCCCGCTCATCTTTACTCGTTAATGTCCAAGCTTCACAACTGTATGTTACATCTGGTCTAATGAGACTTTTGTATATTCTTAATTTTAAATGTCTGTTCAGTACTCTGGATTTCATTAGTTTTTCATGTGCATAGAAGCATCTGTTTCCACTCAGGATATGGGACTTCATTACTCTATTACTAATTTCATTAGTAATAGAGTTGGACTGGTTTATCTGTGAACCTAGAGAGGCAAAATTTTGAACATGCTCAAACGAGAAGCTGAGTTGGTTCTTAAATTTTTCGTGTTATCTGCCATTCTCCGGACTTCCATATATTTTGTCTTCACTTCATTTATCCTGAGTCTTCTTCTTTGTGCTTCAATATCCAGCCTGGCCACTGTTTCCTCCAGTGCTCCTCTAGGCCTACTGATAATAGCGACATCATCAACATATGCACAGTCCTGCACTATCTTTGTTTGTGCCTGTGTCCAGTCACTTCTAATTTTCTGACAGTCGCCTCTAAAACCAATTTAAATAACACAGTAGAGAGTGCATTGTCTTGTCTAACATCAGCGTTAATGTCAAAGGGAGTTGTCAGCTCATTGTCAATTCTCACCACTGCTTTAGAGCCAGCCAGGGTTGCTTTTATGAGCCTAACAATCTTTGCAGGTGTGCCCAGGAGAAGGAGATCATTTATCTTTCCTCTCTGTTGAGTGAATCAAAAGCTTGATTGAAATCTACGTATAGGTTAAATAAGTGTATATTGTACTCAAATGTTTTTTCCTGTATCTGCCTCAAAATGAAAATCTGGTCAGTTGTTGAACGATTGGGTCTGAAACCACACTGATATTCTCCTATGATTTTCCCTGAATATGCTGCCAATCTGTTATAAATAGCTCCCAACAAAACCTTTAAGTAATGCTCGGCAATGTATAGTTAGAGCAAAGCAGTTTATCACTCTTTTTGTGAATCAGCTGTATGATTCCAAGTGTCTATTTATCTAGGATTTTTTCCTCAGACCATATTAACAGTATCAGATTATGTATTCTTCTCCATAGTGTCACTCCACACAATTCTTGAGCAACTCTGCAGTTATTCCATCAGCTCCTGGTGCTTTCGATTTCTTTAAGCACTTAATAACTTTTTGAATTTTACTGTATAGTACAATAGCTGTTTTGTTTCGGTCTTACCTCCTGCAAAATACTTTTCCACTGTTTCGGAACCTCCTTTCTCTCAGTCAGCAAGTTCCCTTCATTATACCTACATGCAGTAACTTTCGGAATTCCTGTGTACTTTCTTTAATTTTATGAAACTTTCTACTTTCCTTCTTGTTGTAATGGTCCACCATTTCGTCGACCTTCTTTCTCAAAGCTTCTCTCTTTTTTCATTCTACACATCCTAGCTTTACCAATCTGTTTTTCCTTGTAGGGTTCGCTATTTGCTCTGCTATTCTGCTGTTAATATTTCACCCAGGCTTGTCTCTTTAATTCTGCTGCTACTCAACACTTGTCATCATACTATTCCTCATTTCTCATCCTTGAGGTCTCACTCAAGATTACGTGTGCTGCACCCAGAATTGCAGCCTTTATGCAAGTCCATTCATCTTCAATCTTGTCACTTTTTTCCTGTTCCTACAGTCTTTGGGCCAACTCTGCCTGGTACTTTGTTTCAGCAAGTCTATCTTTCAATTTCTCTACATTCCACCGCTTAGTTTTCTCAGCCTTTCCTTTTGCTACTAGAGCTATTTTATACTCCAGTATGGCTCCCACTAGAAAATTATCAGAATCAGAGCTGGTGCCCCGAAAAGAATGGACATTTTCAATTGCAGTAGCTCACCTCTTAGAGACTAGCACATGATCAATCTGATTAGCCTGATTTGTACCAGGGATTTTCCATGTACCTTTATGAATATTCTTTCTTGGAAACCAGGTGCTCATGACCTTGAAGTTGTTGGCAGCAGCAAATTGTGCTACTTTAAGACCGTTATTGTTTGTTTCTTCATGGAGGCTGTCTCCCAAATAGACCCATGAAAACTTCTTCCCTGCCTAGTTTAGCATTGAAGTCACCGAGAGTTATAATAGCATCATGTCTTTGAATTCTTCACACACAGCCTGGAGTTCATTGTAAAATCCATCTGCAACATCATGATCTGCACCTTCAGTTGGAGCGCACACATTAATGAAGGTCACATTGTGGAATTTACCTTTAATTCTAAGGCTGCAAATTCTCCCAGACACTGGTGTGAAGGCAAGTACTGATCTGTGCATTCTCTTAGAAATCAGAAATCGAACACCCCATTCTCCCTGTCTGTCATCAATGCCAGCGTAATACATTGTAAATTTTGACTTATTAATCATACCTTTACCTTTCCATCTAACTTCTTGGAGAGCAACAATATCCATCTTAAACTTTTAAACTTTTCAACTTCCTCTGCTATGCTGTTCATAACTCCAGTCTGAAACAGGGTTGCACATTCCAAGTTCCAAATCTTAATACTAAACTCGTGTCCTTATTTCAAGGCCTGGTCTGTTTCCGTAAGGACTGTCCAGTTTCGTTTGTCAAGTTATATGTAACGGTTAGATTTTTTATAGGGCAGGGTTGTCAGTCCTGCACTCAACCCCCAACCTGAAGGACCAGGATATCTCTTTTCATCTGTCTCTTCACCTTCGACATGTTTGGCTTGGGAGTCCCTACCTGTAGCTAAGCTACCACTAACATAACCCTCAGGATCACTAGAGCGCACAAGCCTCACCACCACTTCAAGGTAGAGATACCATTTGGTGGGATATACATATATATCGCTTCATAATAATGCTCATTTGCAAAAATTTAATTAAATTAATTATATATAGTTTTCAATTTTGAATGTGTACATATACACACAGTACGCATCACCATATATATATGTATATAAATTGCTTCAGCTAAAAGGTGCTGAGGTGTCGTGTGATTCTTAGTACTTGCATGTTTTAAGATTTAGGACATTTGTCGTCTGAACCTTTTTTTTTTTTTTTTTTTTTTGTCATATAAGGCTGAGATTTTTGGACTTGATATTAAAATTTGACTAAGTGTTACTGTTTAGATATTACTATTTCTCAATATAAGTTTTACTGTCAACTGCTTTTCTCTCCATAGGAAAGTTATTTCCTGCCATTGATTGAGTCTAAAAACACCATCAATGTACTTGTGAAATGGTTTTTATTATTGTTATTATTTTTTTTTTTTTATCTTTTAGATAAAATCAGTTTGTTCTTTAAGTACACAGATGATGTTTTTAGATTAAACCTTGCACAAGGAACAACTTTCTTGTTGAGAAAAAAAGAAATTGATTAGGCAAAATTTTAATTTAGAAATTGTAAAATCTAAACAGTAATGCTTTAGGTCCGTTTTACTATCATATTCAAAAATTTGAGCTCAGATATGACAAAGAAGATCCAAATGACAAATAGCTTAAGCTCTTAAGCTCTGAAAGCCAGATAAAACCCAGTGATGCCTTTTAATTGAAACACTATATATATACATACACACTTTCAATTTTTGTTCCCTAAATTTAAATCTTGCCTAATCAACTGCCTTTTTCTCAGTGGGAGAGTTGTTCTTGTCCTCCCTTTAGTCTAAAAATCTCATTGATATATTTCTGAAACAAACAAACTAACTTTATTTGAAGGAAAAAGTATAAGTAGACATGGTTGTTTTCCCAACCAAGAATGGGAAAACTTTCCCATTTAAAAAAAACTGCAGTGTATTAGGCAGTATTTAAATTTAGAAATCATGAAACCTAAACAGTAATACTTCATTTGGTTTTAATGCCAAATTCAAAACATTCTTTCCAAAAAGGGCCCAGATAACAATTTAAACACCTTGCTTGTGTATATATCCTACAGTTATTGTTATTGCAGAATAAATAGAATTGTTTAAAAAAGTGTTTAAAATTGTTTAAAAAAGTCACACTCTCACGTGTGACTGTAGAAAAATGAAATGACTAATATCATCTTTTTTCATTTTGCACTTTATTTCCCTTTGAATTATTACTAGGTGATACTTCACTATTTTATTTCCCAGTAGCCTGATAAAATTCATATTTTACTGGCATTTTTAACTCTAAGCCTTATTGTACATTTTATCTGTTTTTGAAAATTTTCAAGATTTTGATATCTGTGGTTTACATCTGTAAGTGTGCACATGTAACCCCAATTCACAAAGGAGGATCAAAGGCTGACACAAGTAATTATAGACCTGTTAGTTTAACTTCTGTTCCAGGTAAATTAATGGAGGCACTGGTTAAAGAATCACTGCATGATCATCTAGACAAGAATTCAGTTATAGCTCAGACGCAGCATGGTTTTGTTAAGGGCAGGTCTTGCCTGACCAATTTGATTGGATACTATGATGTAGTCACAAAAGAACTGGATGCAGGGAATAACTTTGATATTATATACTTGGATCTTAGAAAGGCTTTTGATACTGTTGCACATGGAAGACTGCTACACAAATTGGAGCAGTGTGACATTGGAGGCAAATTGCTGCTATGGATAAGGGGATGGTTGAGTGGCAGAAGACAGACAGTGGTATTAGTCCATGTTGACTAATGTTATTAGTGGAGTTCCTCAGGGTTCAGTGTTGGGTCCGTTGTTGTTTTCGGTGTTTATGAATGATATTGATGATGGGATATCAAGTTTAATGTCCAAGTTTGCAGATGATACAAAGGTTGGCAGGGTTGTTAAGGACACTACTGACGCTATACTGCTGCAACAGGATCTGGAAAGGTTGAACAGATGGGCTGAGAGGTGGCAAATGAAGTTTAACATTGACAAATGTAAAGTACTACATATGGGAAACAGTAACCCCAGAGCAACATATCAACTCTGCGGTACTACACTGACAGTGGTGGAGAATGAAAAGGACCCTGGGGGTAATTGTGCAGGCAGACATGAAGTTCTCTGAGCAGTGCAGACGAGCTGCAAGAGTAGCTCATGGTGTCTTGTCAATAATATACAGGAATTTTTCTAGTAGGGATAAGGAGGTGATTATTCCCTTGTATAAGGCAATGGTTAGGCCACATCTTGAGTACTGTATACAGGTCTGTAGGCCTCATTTCAAGAAGGATGTAGAGCTGCTGGAACGGGTACAGAGAAGGGCAACAAGATTAGTGAATGGAACAAAGGGTTGCTCTTACGAAGAAAGGCTTTTAAGTTTTGCAAATTACAGAGTCTGGAGACTAGGCACCGGCGAGGTGATCTGATAGAGGTGTATAAGGCTTTGAATGGTTTGAGCATGCTCAATGCCAATGGGATTCTTCATCTTGCTCAAAATAATCGCCTCAGAGGGCATAAATTCAAATTGAGGAAGGACGGATGTAGGATAGATGTGCGGAAATTTGCCTTTGACCAGCAGGTGGTTGGTTGGTGGAACCGACTTCCGTCACTTGTCGTTGAAGTTGATAGCCTAAACAAATTTAAGGCTCAACTGGACAGGTATTTCGAACGAACGGAGGGGTGAAATGGGAGTGGTGTGTGGTTTTTTTTTTTTTTTTTGTCTGATGCTGAATAAGCTTGCTTTCTTGCATCATATGCCTCTGCTAATGCTAATGCTAAAGTGTAATCTAATTTTATATCCTATGGTCTTTGCAAATGTAAAATTTTATTAAAAATTTTTTTTAAATTTTAACAAAATAACAAATTGTTAAAAAAATTGTTTAAAATTAGATTCAAATTTTTAAAAAAATCATAACTATTTTGAGTGTAGTACCATACTGACTACCAAGAATTCCATACCATAACTACCAAAAATTTGAGATTCTGGATTCATTTATAATTGAATATATAAACAACCACACATCAAGTATGTGGAAACTACAACAATACTATTTACTAGGTCAGTAATGTTCTTACAATTGTATGGAGATGGGCAATGCATTGCTTGATAACAGTTGTAGGCAGATGTGTTAGCGTTGCTTAAAACTGATACCAGTAATGGTTTATGGGTAGATTGGGACAACAGATATGCAGGTGCCATAAAAAGATTTGTAAAAAAAAATTTCATGCAGTGGAAATGTTACACCTATGAGGTGTGGCTATTAAATAGCAAAACTGTACATACAGCCACTACTCACCAAGCAGAAACAAGGGCACACCAGTGGACCTTGAACCTTTCCCTAGTTGTTTGTCAAGCCATTTCCAACATGCTCATTCACTTTGCAGTAAGACAGGTTTTCATTACCTTGTGTTTTGTAGTTTGCCAGAAAAATGATAGACAAAAAAAAAACAATGAATCAACCTCAAATTTTTTATAAAACTAAAGAAATCGCCTACTGAAAATTTGCATTGTTACATCAAGTTTATGGGGAAGATACTATGTCAAGAGCTTGCGTGTTTGAATGGCATAAAAGATTTTTAAAAGGAAGAGGGAATGTGGAAGATGATGAACAACCAGACCAGCCAGTGTCCACGAAAACTGGTGGAAATGTAGACTGGGTAAGGACATTGATTAGAAGTGATTGTCGTTTAAGTGTTAGAATGGTTGCATGAGAACTCAGTATGGAAAAGAAGCAGTTAGACAAATTTTAATTGAAAATTTAGGCATGAGAAAAGTATATGCCAAAAATTTTGAATAAAGATCAAAGAACTAGAAGACTCCAGTTTTTTTTTTTTTTTTTTTTATGTAAACCCCAAACATGAGAGGTATTAGAACCTATAGTACTTAGTACCGTGCTTGGGTTGGAGGTTGAGAAGACGAAAGAAGATATTCGTTGACATTGGACTTGAACTTCTGTAGATTGTAATTTTCAGGAAATACGTACGAAGGAAAGTTGTTCCAGAAAACGGCAGGTGAATGAATAAACGAGGAAGATGACAAATTGGTTCTGTGAGTTTGAAGTTGGACAGTAAATGGATGTTGGCTGGTGGTGGCATGTGTTCGGACTGTTTTGAAAGAGAGAGAGAGCGGGAATTATAGAAGCCAATTCAGAAGAACAATGCCCATGGAAGTATCTGTAGAAGAGGCATGCAGCAGAAACAGTATGTCTATGAGAAAGTGAGTGGAGAGACTGTTAGAGATGAATCATTAACCAATCTGACTGCCCTCTTCTGAATGGAATCAAGAAGCCTGAGAGAGGTTTTGGGGGCACCACCCCAGATGTGGGAACAATATTCCATGGCAGGGCGGATTTGCGATTTATACAGAGTGAGCAGCTGTTTGGAAGAAAAGTAACGCTGAGAGCGAAAGAGAAAACCAAGTTTTTTAGATGCAGAGGAAGCAATGTTTGTAATGTGCTTGTGCCAAGAGAGAGATTAGAAGTCAGGGTAATCCCCAAAAGAGATATATCATTTTGCCTAGAAATCGGTGTCACTAAAGATAAGCATAGGAGCAGAAGAATCCTTTTTGCGAGATATAAGACAAGAATGAGTTTTAGAAAGGTTGAAATCAACTAAGTTGTCTTTGCTCCACTGGAGAATTACCCGAAGATCGGCATTTAAGGAATTGGTAGCAGATTTTCGAGAAATTGAAGCTGATTGAGCAGGACAAGGTTTCTCAAAATGGAAAGTGGAATGCAGTGTGCTATCATAGGCAAAACTATGGATAGGATTTCCAGTCAATGGAAGAAGGTCATTAATATACAAGAGGAAAAGAGTGGGGGGAAAGAAATGAACCTTGAGGGGACACCGGCATTAGTGGGGAAGTTAGAAGACAGAGAGCCATCTACCATCACCCTCAGTGAGCGATCAGAGAGAAAACTGGATAACCAATTACTAAAAACAGTTGGCAAACCATAAGATGGAAGCTTGTATAGAAAACCTTTATGCCAAACACAATCGAAAGCCTTTGAGATGTCAAGTGCAACTACTTGTGTTTCACCGAACCTTTCCATTGAATTAGTCCATAAATGGGTAACATAAGCCAGAATATCACCAGTGGATCGACACTGACAGAATCCATACTGCTGATGGTTGATCAGATGGAAGGTTTCTAGGTAGTTTAAGAGTTGGTGGTTAATTGATTTCTCCATTACTTTAGAAAGAGTGGAAGTAATTGCAATGGGACGATAATTGGATGGGAAGGATTTGTCACCCTCCTCAGAAACTAGCTGGATATGAGCAAATTTCCAAGCAGAAGGAAAAACACTTTTGGAATAAGAAAGTGAAGAAAGGCGGCAAAGAATAGGAGTAAATTCAGGAGCACAGGTTTTGAGAACAAGTGGAGAAATACCATCGGGACCTGGAGCTTTCTTAGCATCAAGATTGGTCAAAATCCTTCTGACATCCTTTTGACGGAAAACCACAGGAGGCATTGAATGGAGCATGTTGGGAATGGTGGGAGGTATTTTACCAAGATCATTAATACATGAGTTGGAAGAAAAATGGGATGCTAGCAGGTCAGCTTTATCCTTGGCTGAAGTGACAACCTTGGTTTTCCAATAAATGGAAAACTGCTCCCTCCTCTGTCCAAACCATCTGGTTTGGACAGAGGAGGGAGCAGAGATGGGCAAAAGTTGCGGCCAATAGCTTCGGCAAGAGACCAGAATGCTCGGTTGCCATTAGAGCCAGAAGCAAGTTTTCTACTCTTAGCCTGTTCAAACTCTAGTTTGGACTGATTAATAACTGCTATACAATTGTTGCGAGCTTCGGTGTAGGCAGAAAATGAAAGTGAAGAATTAGAAACAAGCCAATTACGATATGCAACATTCTTCTCTGGAACAGCCTTAGCACATTTATTGGAAAACCAAGGTTTAGATAAAGGACGAGATTTTAAAGTGGAGTGTTGGGATAAAGGATTCCATTCGTGCAACAATAATTTTACTAACCCAATCTGAGCAAACGTTGACATCAGAAGTTTTGAAACAGTAATCCGAACAAGGAAAAGAAGAAAAGAAGTCTCGCAGGTCATCCCATTTTGCATTCTTGTAATGCCAAACAACACGAGGTTGGGAATAGCTATGAGATAAAGGTCCCATTGGAGAAGAGACAATCACCAAGTTGCGATCTGAAGTGCCTAAAGGACCTCCCACTTTGACGTGTACTTATAAGGATTGTTTGTGAGAAAAAGATCAAGCGTATGGCTGCATGATTAGGATTGTCCAATATTCTTGTAGGTAAATGAACAATCTGTGCAAGGTCATTAGTAATTGCAAAAGCCGCAGCATCTTGACCAGCTGAGTCGGTGTGACTAGAAAACGGAAGCCAGCTGGAGTTGTGAACATTAAAATCACCAAGGAAAATTACCTCACTGTTAGGAAAGTTGGACTGGAGAAAGTCAAGTTGCAAAGAGAGGAAGTCAAAGAGCTCCAAGTGATTAGTGGAGTTGGGAGAACAGTAGAGACAACAGATGAATTTGACACAATGAGGTAGAGAGATTTTAAGTCAGAGAAGATCAAAGAGAGGAGATTCCAAATTGCCAAGTCTCTGACAGGGAATATCAGAACGGACATATGCACAAGTACCACCTTTGAGGCAAAAGGAATCATACAGCGAATAATTTGGGCATCTGAGATGAGCAGTAGTTGAATAAACCGATAACTGAGATTCTGTCAGAAAAAGTACATGGGGTTTGGCAGACTGCAAGTGGAAATGGACATCGTTGAGATTAGAATTGAGATCACATATATTTGTGAAATGAATTAGAAAGTGCTTGGGAGGTTTAGATCTTTTCGCAGATAAGCTTGCTCTATTAGTTTGACAATTCATGGTGTATTCAATAGTGAGAAAAAGTGGGTGGGACATGCTGTATGAAGTAATGAAATTTTTGGATATGGCATACACATGGTAAGAATATACCCATATCCTTGACATAACGTGGCCTCGACAATGCTCCCCGCATGCACACTACTCGGACTCCCTCCAGTCACTATCTGGCAGAGTAGAGGTAGCAAGATTATAAACTAGCTGATCCGGAAGCCTCCTAGAGGGTTACCAATAGGTTCGGTCCGGTGTACTAACTAGCGGCTGGCCTGCGAACACCGTTTTAGAGCTGTACCCTCGAAATGTAAGGAATATTGGATCTCGCCATGATGTTCATCATAACCTACAAATTCATCAATCATACTGCATGATGGAAGAGATAGGGAAGGGTTGTGAAGATGTTTTGAAAAAAAATGAATAAGATCCAAACTTTGAGTACTGTAATTACTTGCAGTTGAAAGTTGGCTATTCTAGTATGTTCCAGAAACTAAAAGACAGTTAATGCAATGGAAGACTAATCCTCCAGCCGAAAAAAAACAATGTCAAAATTAAAATGAAAACTGTGCTTCTCATTTTCTTTGACATTCAAGGAATTATTATAACTAAATACGCCTCACTAAATTATACTGTCAATCAAACATACTACATGGAAGTTCTGACAAGGTTGCATGAAAACTTTCGAAGAAAAAGACCTGAATTGTAAGGGTGATTGGATGCTCCATCAAGACAGTGCTCCAGCACGCACCTCTCTCTCTCTCTCTCTCTCTCTCTCTCTCTCTCTCTCTCTCTCTCTCTCTCTCTCTCTCTCTCTCTCTCTCTCTCTGCCAGTTTCTGGTGAAAAAACAAATTCTTGTGTATGCACCCTACTTGCCAGATCTAGCCCCGTGTGGCTTTTATCTTTACCCTAAACTGAAAAGTGTACTTAAGGGAACTCATTTTCAGTCCTTTGAAGACATTCAGAAAAAAAAAAGACTGGAATGTTAAAAGAGGTTACAGAAATGTATGGAACAGTGTGTGCAAGCTCAGGGCAGTTATTTTGAAGGGGATAACTTGTAAGGTACAAAATATTTCATTATATTTATTTTATTGCAAGTCTCTATTTAATAGCCACAACTTGTATCATTTATTAAAACAAAGTATGGCACTTTTGTGTTTCTTCTTGCTGGGAACTAGGAAAATCCTTTGAGAAAACTTAGGAATATTGGAAACAGTAATGGATTTAGAAGGGGGGGATGGCAGGGGACCCTGAAAGTTTCTGCTGTAATTATATTCACATTGAAACGTAATTGTATTCTACATTGAAATGTATATATTGTTTCAATGTAGAACTGATTTTAATATGAATAAATATAAAACTGATTTTAATATGAAGTTGTTTTTTTGTAAACAACTTTGTATTAAAATCCGTTCTATAGTATCCCCTTTCCAAATGCTGTAGGCGCCTCCATAGCCAGGTGAGCAGGAGCAGCAGTGCATAGCACACGCTTCTTGATTAGACCGGGGTTCGAGCTCGTGACCACCAAATACGGAGGATGCGGAAAGGTCAGGGAATGACGACTGCATATACCCGGAGCAATATGGCCTTAGTTGCTAATGCTCCTAAAAACCAAATAACAACAACCAAATGATGCACAATTCAAAATTGATTGGAAAAGCTCCTTTTGCAGTTTTCAGGGAGTGAGTTTAATTTAAATCTACATTATCTGGCATAGCTAAAAAAAAAGTGTAGAATACAGTAGTTGCAGCCATGAAAAATAGTGTGTACTCTTTAGAGTATGTATGGTAACTGTATGAATAGAAAGATTTAGAGTTCGTCTGTTAATGAAGAACGATATTGATTAATGGATAGATAATCTTTCATTCATTATGTATTGCTTCTTAATTGATATGTAGTAGTATAGATAAACGATATTTCATTCGCATGTTGATTATTTTTTTATATTGAATAGGTTTTTTTTTTTTTTTTTTTTTTGGATGCGTAACAAAATGTATGAATTAAATACCAACAAAGGTTTATAGTGTATTAAAAATACTGAATTCATGGGATTGCAAGGAAAGGAGGTTGTACTTGACCCTTCTTACCAGCATTATTATATATTAAAAGGAACTGTTTCATTATATCCAGAAATAATTAAACGTAGAATATAAATCTCTCTTTTCCTCAGTTTCTCCTTATACTGACCTATCCCTCCCCCAACCAGAAATATGTGAGCATGATACTGCCCAAATCATGTTCCTTTTAAACTGATTTTGGTTTTGCCTTACTGTCTGGTTGTCATGTCTCTGGTGCTCCCAAGATTCATTTTAGTAGTTTACAGGTGAACCTGGTTTCATTTGTCTGAGGTCTAGTCTGCATGTTCAGCAGCCCTCTTTGCACTCATATGGGGAGATCTGGTTGCAGTTCCCATTGATGAAGGAATTTCTGAAGTAGTTGTCAATCAAGGCTGTATCTAGTCATGCACAGGTGGAGAGAGAGAGAGAGAGAGAGAGAGAGAGAGAGAGAGAGAGAGAGAGAGAGAGAGAGAGAGAGAGAGTAGAGTTTCCCCCATAAGCTACTCTAGCTAATAACCAATTTTTAAACTCACAAAACATGCAGATCAGCCTGTGCAAGTTCATGATACAGATATGAGTGAGGAGCTCCAGTGCTGGTAAAATAATAATTTGAATTTGTGCTTTCTATCTTTAGATTGAATTAGCAGGCCAAACAGTTTTGTCTTACATGATAACCATGCTTGTGAAAGCAATAGTATAGTGTAATAATGGGAGAAACTTGTCTTCTTGTAGTGGCAGTGAACTACCAAGATATTATTGTGTAGCTTATGGTGTTTTGTGTTGCACATGATGGCAAATATCAGTCATCAAACTGTGACTTGTAGTTGGTCACTTACTGGTCTTAAGATTATTATACAGTCTGTTATGAATTTAGTGGAGGTAGTGTACTAAGATTCACAAGTCGCCTTGTCACAAACACTTGGGACTCACTTGATTTGTCAGCTACTGTAAGTGATCATGAACATATCTTTCCATTTATGTATCACACTGATTATACATTTTCTTGTTTGTGTCTGCTTTATAGCCCCCTAATTTCTATTCTGTACATATACGCCCTGTACTTCACATGTGTATGTGAATAAATGCAAAGATGTTTTTGCACTCATGAAAGATTGCAGTAACTCAGCTTTTGCTATTGTGATTTTTTTTCTGTGTTGTTTAAATTTATATGATATTTAGTGTATACAGCAGGGCCCCAACATCCAATGGTAATTTGTTCCACAAATTACCATTGGATGTTGGGGAACGAATGAATTACCATTCGTTCCCCAGCAACACATAAAATAGGTATTTCTTTTATGTTATACTTCATTTTTAAATTAAAAATGAGTTTTTTAAATAAAGATTACTTAATAAATGGTCATAAAACATCTTAAAATAAAAAACAAACAAAAAACAGACGAAGTGCAAAGCTGATGAAATCAATGGTGGTGGTGGAGAGACTATGTCAAGCGTCACACGTCTTTTCAGTCTTTTGTTGCTACTGGCAAAGAAACCGTTCAAAAGATTTTGATGACTCTTTTATAGCTTCCTGAAGTCCAGTGTCACTTTCCGTAATTTTCTCTAACTCTTGTAGCTCCTCTGTTGTTAGCTTACACCCATAGGCGTCAATAAGGTCCTCCACATCCTCTTCGCCAACCTCCAGACCCATTGATTTACCAAGAGTGACAATATCAGTTGTCAAAGCACCATCTTCAAATCCGTCAACGTTATGAATAATTAAAGGCCAGATCTTTTTCCAGGCTGAATTTAAGCACCTGGTTGGAAACATCATTCCAAGAACTTACAATCAGCCTCACACAGTCCAGCATGTTGAACTTCGACCTCCAAAAATCTTTGAGGGTGAGAGCATTTTCACCAGAGGCTGCTGCAAAGCAACTTGCGAACATTTTCGTGGTGTAGATTTTCTTGAAGTTTGCAATCACTTGCTGGTTGAAGAAGAGGAGTGGTGTTGAGTGGCAAAAATTTAACTTGAACAAAGTCAAATGTGTCTCAAGAGATTGAACAAGGTTGGGAACATGGCCTGGTGCATTATCCAGCAGTATCAGCTTCACAGGAAGCTTATTTTTCTCGAGATAACTCTTCACTGAAGGACAGAAAACTTCAAGCTCCCATTCATTGAAGACATATCCTGTAACCCAGGCCTTCTTGTTACTGCACCAAAACACTCCCAGCATGCATTTGTAGACCTTTTGTTGTTTAAATACTATGGGGGTATTAGAGTGATACACAAGCAAAGGCTTCAGCTTAAAATCTCAAGAGGCATTGGCACCTAACAGAAGAGTGATCCTATCTTTCATAGGCAGGTAAACTAGCCTCATCCTTAGATGTACATGTCCCTGGGCATTTGCTTCCAGATGAGGCCGATTTCATAAATGTTAAAAACCTGCCGGGGAAGATAACCCTCCTGATCAACTAACTCTTGGAATTCAATTTAAAAGGTCTCAGCTGTTTTATTATCAGCACTGGATGCCTCCCCATGCCTTTCAACACTTTTGATATTTGTCTTTTTTTTTGAAGCGCTTGAACCAGCCTCTGCTGGCTTTAAAGCACACAGCACTGCCACTAGTTGATGGAGCTTGAAGTTTCAGATTGTCATAGATCTGAAACAATTGTACCAGTGATGTTCTGTGTGCCACATGTTGAACGATAACGTTGTTGAACAATAACAAAGGCGCTAATTGGTTGAGAACAATTGTGTGAATGATGTCCCATGCGCCACGCATCTGAAAATTTCCATCCATGTATCGTTCCAACTATATCGGAAAGCCATCGGTACTTGCAAATATCATTGGGCCTTACAATAAAAGATCATATGGACAGTATATCGGTTCCTGAGAATATCGGATGTTGATGTCATCGTAAGGCGTATATAATGTCAGTATTTGTTTGTTGATTTTTCATTAGAATTTATGGCACCTCCATAGCCAGGTGGGCAGGAGCAGCAGTGTGTAGCACACACTTCTTGATTAGACCGGGATTCGAGACCGTGACCACCAAATACGGAGGATGCAGTAAGGTCAGGGAATGACCACCGCATATCCCTGGAGCAATATGGCCTTAGTTGCTAATGCTCCTAAAAATCAAATAACAACAAACAAACAACATTAGAATTTATATATTCTGAGCATTAGTATTAGCATTAGACCAGCAAGTAACTGTCTACCTTTCTGTTGTTTGTTAATATTAATACAGTTCACATGCACCTGGTCCACTTTAATAGGCACATGACAAGGTTGTGCACAAATGAATTTGTACAAAATGGGCTGCTGTTTTGCAATTGTACTGCAAGTAATTAGGTAAAATTCACAGATGTGTTACTGTCTTGGTAAACTCCATACATCATATATGCTGAGATAAGTTTGCATTAAGAATACCTATAAACGTGAATTCATGTGTGATATTTTATACTATAGTTATTATATAGAAAGTGGTAGAACCTGACACCACAACATCCAGAAGGCTGATGTTATTCCACATGACAAATGGACCTGAAACATGACCCAACAGAGTTCCATTGGGGGGGGATGATTGTTGGGACCAGATTGTTTGTGGGGGGTATCTTAGATATGGCTTCATCTGTAGAACTGCTAGCCAGGTGTCCCATGCACACCAGTCATGTGTTGGAGCAAGAGTAGTATCCAACGTGCTGTCCAGTGGAAATAGATATGTGCTCCACTGTGGCATGTCTTCCTCTAGGTCAGCAATAACCCATTTCAACATGGACCACATATTGGACACTAGCATGGTTGGGCTATTTCAGCAGACAGCTCACCTGAGTGTCCTTGATGATGGCTGACCATAGGCAAATATAATTTGTACGCATACCCAAAATGGCACGCGTACAGATTTTTTGAGCACGGAATTCAGAGCATCCCAGAAAAATTTCGAAACAACATCACTCGAGCAATCTACCTTGAGTCGTGACCTGCACACACTTGTTTTCTCTGCCAAGCATGTAGTGACACTACACCATTCAGTAACTAGCTGTATTCATGCAGTGATTTGTTTGTGTTTGGTGACATGTATAATGTCTTCTGTGCAGCAGCTCCAGGAACAGTTCATCTCTACCACGTTACTCTGTGATGATACAAAACTGTAGAATGGCCAGAAACATGTATAGTGTTGTGTTTGCATAGATTGTGTTGTTTAGTTGTTTCTGACATCTTTGCCAGCGGGCAGGCAATTTCCTGGAAAACGTGCCTGGTGCCCGTTTACAGCACGAGGAGGTCAGCCACAACTAGATATGTCCCCAGTCAAGTGGAGATAGACCATTACAATCTTTGTCTTTCATGAAGAGGGCGAAGTCCCACACCCACTGGAGATAGTGCTATACCAGTGGGAGGCAGTGCTATACCAGCAAATCCTGTAACCAAAGCTACCCAAACTAAGGGTAGCAGCATAGAGAAAATAATAAAATAATAAGGAAAAATAAAAAAAGAAAGTAAAACAAGATAATAAAAAATTATAGATAAAAGTTAAAAATAATAATAATAAAAAAATAAGAGTAAAATAAGAAAATAAAAAATTATAAAGTAAAAAAATAAATAAATAAAATGAAAGTAAAATAAAATAATAAAAAAAAAAATAAATAAAAGTAAGGGAATAAAATAGTAAATAAATAAATAATGATTGTAAATATAAAATAAAATTAAAGGATAAATAAAATCAAATCATACCCACAGTTGCCCAGACTAGGGTAATGGCTAAAGAAAGGGGTAAAAAAAAAAAAAAAAAAAAATATATATATATATATATATATATATATATATATATATATATATATGTGTGTGTGTGTGTGTGTGTGTGTGTGTGTGTGAATTGTCTAAGATTGGCCAAAACCTGCACCCAATGGAGACAGTGCAATACCAGTGGGTGCCAGTAATCCTTGGATTACCCAGGCCTGAAGGAAATAAAAGTAAAAAAAAAACTGGATCAATGTGGAGTGGATCTTCAAAAATATAATCTTCTAAGAGCTATTCAAGGTGACAATGTTTTAACTTTGTAAGACAACATTCATTTAAGCTGATGACGTTATTGAAGGTGTTGGAGGCACCATTGGAGGTGAAGCTGAAGCTGGATTGGCCAACAGAAGTTTTCTTCTAACAAATAAATCAGAAGCAAATTGTAGGATTCCAAGGTGTGAAGCAGATTCTACTAGATGTTTTTCGTTGTCAGGTGAGAAGGTGTTTATATGGTCTTGTAGGGATTTCCATAGGTCAGCGTAAAAAGCGCAGTGATAGAGCAGGTGGTTCCAGTCTCCCAGTTGGAGACAAAGGCAAGAATTGGTATTGCTTATTCTGAACTGAAATAGTTTGGAGTTAAAAGAGCCATGTCTGGTTATGATAAATTATGTGTAGAGGTTTGGAGAGAACCATATGGAATTTTTCCTGTTGGCAGTAAAGGAGACATCCAGTATAAATCTATATGTTGTTCTGCCTTTGGGGGTTGTGTCCCAACGATCTTGCCAAATTTTTATTAAATCAGACCAAATCCGGGCTTTTTGAGCTTTGGGTGTCTGCAAGAATGTCATTCTGTATTCTGTAGAATTCCATGGAGGTTTGATGTTTTTGAAAGTAACAGAAGGCACGATGTAAAATGTGCAAATCCAGTGGTAGTACTCCAGCTGTAACCTGCTGGGCATCAGCTGAGACAGGCCTGCAGACATGGAGCATTGTAAGAATGATGGATTTGCAAGGATAGTAGTTTTGATTTCAGTTTGATGTTCTTAATTCTGTTATACCAAACCGGAGTAACATAGGTTGCAATAGGTATGAATACTGCCTTGTAAAATAAAAGAAAAACCCTGCGCCCTTGTACCAATAAATCAAACAAACAACAACAACAGTTCTTGTAATCTGAACAATAGCCATAATAAATTTCTTGATTTTTATCTATTAGGTGGTTTACATGGAGAGTAAAATTGGGTGTATCATCAATGATCACACCAAGATTTTTTAAGTGCTTGACATATGGTATTTGCTTGTTAGCTATTTTCAAGATAGGATGATGAATATTTAGTTGACCTTTAAAAATCACGAGCTGGGCAGTGATGAGACATACTGACGAAATTGTGTGATTATTCAAGAAATGTCTAGAATATCGGCTTTTGAGGGGCACGCAAGGGTAGTTTTTTTAAAAGATTTAGCAAATTTTGGCATGCACCTTTAAAAAGGTTCGCCACTCCTGCACTAGTGGTTTCCACTTTAAATTAAATAAAAATCAATTAGCTAACTTGCAGAAATAAATTATGCTATTTAGTTTACTTTATTTATATTGTTTGGAATTGTATATATCTTTAACACATTAAACTCTTCATTACTTTTTTTTTTATGTAAATATATCCTCTGTCTATTTATCTCTCAATTGATTTAGTTTCATCTGAATTTCACAAAATATTGGTTTGTGTAAACCCAAATTGGACAGTTGATGCTAACAGGGGTGATATCCTTATCCTCCTGTTTTTAGATCTATTTTGTTGTGCTACCAGCTATTATAAACTTGTCTACTATTAATTAGAAACACAGATAAGAGAGTCAGCACCTACTGGAGGGTTTCAAGAAAATTTTTACATAAAGACAAAATTGTAGCTGGAAAAGAGAACTTGATTAACCTAAACATAAATAAGACAACTGGGGCTGATTGACTGTATCCAGTTATATTAAAAAAAGATGTAGAAAAAGAGATAATCAAACTTCTAGTTGTAATAATGAAAGTATCCTTGGATTTAGGAAAAGATGTGCAAATGCTTCTCCTATTCACAAAGGTGAAATAAGCAATTACAGACATATAAGTAAGACTTATGCATAAAAATGAATGGGGTAAATAGTTAGACTTAATGCAAGATCTTCTCAATAAGAATAGAGCTATAATTTAAGGGAAGAATATGAATGACCAGTTTAATTAATGTATTACCCAGTAACTATTTGGGAAATATGTTTTTTGAGACAAAATGATTGTGCAACAAAAAGTTTCCTTAATATACTGAAGGTAAAAAAATAGATTATTTTGCAGATCAGTTCTGTCAGTTTTAGTGTGAGAATCTGCCAGATGCTGTTATGAAAGAAGAAAGAATTGATGTATGGTGGTTCTTGGTCTGAGAATTGGAAGTGATAAGTGAAGAAGGAAGCATGAAATACATATAACAAGTTATCCCAAGTCATTCTTGGCATTTTATTAATTCCTCAGCAGTGCTGAGTGTCAAAGAATATTCAACCAGACGAAAAAGAAACTGAATTCAGATCTTTCTGTCTGGTGCAGTTTTGGAAACATTCTTGACAGCCAAGTCTGAACAACAGTCCTATTATTTTAAACAAAATGTTGACTTAGTATTTCTGACAGCAGTTATAACCAGTTGATGCCTAACAGGCATTTCAAACAGAAAGCCACAGACAGAAAAATGTTTAGGTAGGCTTAAAAGCATGTTTAAAAGCATATTGTACTGATAAGTGATTTTGCAGTTTGGTATTTTAATATAAAATGTATATTTTGTCTGAGAAATTTGATTTGTAGTGCAGTGTTCAGAAAAACATCCTCTTCACCTGTTTTGGCCAAAAATCTGTTTTCTTTTTCATGTTTACAAATACTTAACCTCCAGCTTTTCACAAATCAAAAGTTGGCTGCTGTTATGAGTAATTTTAACATAGTTATGTATACTTCGGATAATATGCAAAAAATGTATGAAAATGTGCACCAAAAGGCTATTGTTATCAGATTATAATCATACAATTTGTTGTTGTCTAGTTATAAGTAATTTTGTACTTTTGAGATTAATATTTGTGCAAGGCTCAAGGGGTAGAATTTTTTCAGCCTGGACTGTACTTGTTAACAGGAGAGATTGCTTCTACAGGGATGGGATACACTTAAATAGAAAGGGTGCAAGAATTTTTGCTGATGCTGTCGAGGCAATGTTAGGAGGGTCGGAAAACTGCTAGTTGGGGGGATACAAGGACTAATAAATTAACAGTAGCCACTGGCAGAGGTGGAAGTGATTCTTGCACTGCTTCTATTGAAATGAGCAGAAGCCTGAAAAACAAGATGCAGGATATTTCAGAGACTGCTGGGAGTCATTGCGGTACAAGTAAACACATGGGTTGTGTTAGGGTAGCTAGGAATAGAAACAGGTGCATGTATACCTGCGTGTACACCAATGGTAGGAATTTGGTAAATAAATTTGATGAATTTGAAGTATTGCTCAAAACATCAAAGGCAGATATTGTTGGGATATCAGAGACGTGGTGTCACACAGATATAAGGAATGCGGAACTGGAATTGGGGAATACAATGTGTATAGAAAGGATAGACAGGACAGGAGGGGAGGAGGGTTATGCTATTAGTTAAGAAACACATAAAATCCAAGGAAGTGAAGCCAGTCGACATCGATGGACAGGGCAGTGTCGAGTCAGTTTGGTGTGACATAAGCATAAGGAAATCAAAATTGAGAGTAGGAGTGTGCTATAGGTCTAATGACTCTGATGAGTATAATAAGATATTGTACAGGGAAATAGAGTGGGCCAGTAAATCAGAGAGTCTTATAATGGAGGATTTTAATTTCCCAGATATTGACTGGAATTTGTGGGTTGGTCACTCACACACTAGCAAGGCTTTTGTGGATTTATTGGATGATTGTTTTCTACATCAGCATGTTCGTGCAGCAACAAGAGGGAGCAATACTCTTGATCTGATTATCAGTAGTGATTCTTCATGCATTAAGAATCTGAAGATAAATGAACCACTAGGTGGCAGTGATCACAGTGTGTTGAAGTGGGATTTACTCAAGGAGGTAACTACCATCAGAGGTAAAGGGAAGGGTTTTTGTTTTCGTAAAGGCGACTATGATGGTCTGAGACAGTATTTAAATTCTATACAGTGGGACCAACTGATGATGTTACCAACAGCAAACTCAAAATGGGAAGCATTCAAGGAACTAATCGTGGAAGCTACCAGGCTTTACATACCAACTAAGAAATATTGTTCAAGGTTTAGGCCTAAATGGTTGTCAGATGGACTAATGAGACATGTGGCAGAGAAGAAAAATGCATGGAATACATACAAATTAATGGGTGACATGGAAGCCTATGATAGATATAAGTTGGTCTGTAACCAAGTCACAAAGGAGATTAGGCAGGCAAAGGCAGACTACGAAAAATCCTTGGCAAAGGATGCAAAGAAAAACAGAAAAGAGTTCTTTACCTATTTAAACTCAAGAAGGAAAGGGATGAATCAGATTGGTCCACTGGATATTGATGGTTCAACAGTTGAGGATCCTGCTCAGGTGGCTAACAATCTAAACGAGTATTTTGCATCTACATTCACACATGAGGAGTTATTCAGGAAGGAGAATGACGTAGGTAAAGTAAACATTGGCAGTGAGCTAGATGATTTTGTAATAACTGAGAGGAAAGTGGAGGAGAGATTGTTGAGGATAAACATAAAAAAGGCACCTGGGGTGGATGGGTCTATCCAGTTATATTAAAGGAGGCAGCAAAGGAAGTAAGCAAACCCCTAGCCATAATTATGAGAGTTTCTTTGGACTCAGGGGAGGTACCCATAGACTGGAGATGTGCAAATGTAACCCCAATTCACAAAGAAGGATCAAAGGCTGACACAAGTAATTATAGACTTGTTAGTTTAACTTCTGTTCCAGGTAAATTAATGGAGGCACCGGTTAAAGAAGCACTGCAGGATCATCTAGACAAGAATTCAGTTATAGCTCAGACGCAGCATGGTTTTGTTAAGGGCAGGTCTTGCCTGACCAATTTGATTGGATACTATGATGTAGTCACAAAAGAACTGGATGCAGGGAATAACTTTGATATTATATATTTGGATCTTAGAAAGGCTTTTGATACTGTTGCACATGGAAGACTGCTGCACAAATTGGAGCAGTGTGGCATTGGAGGCAAATTGCTGCTATGAATAAGGGGATGGTTGAGTGGCAGAAGACAGAGAGTGGTAATCAATGGACACTGCTCAACATGGACTAATGTTATTAGTGGAGTTCCTCAGGGTTCAGTGTTGGGTCTGTTGTTGTTTTCGGTGTTTATGAATGATATTGATGATGGTATATAAAGTTTAATGTCCAAGTTTGCAGATGATACAAAGGTTGGCAGGGTTGTTAAGGACACTACTGATGCTATGCTGCTGCAACAGGATCTGGAAAGGTTGAACAGATGGGCTGAGAGGTGGCAAATGAAGTTTAACATTGACAAATGTAAAGTACTACATATGGGAAACAGTAACCACAGAGCAACGTATCAACTCTGCGGTACTACACTGACAGTGGTAGAGAATGAAAAGGACCTGGGGGTAATTGTGCAGGCAGATATGAAGTTCTCTGAGCAGTGCAGACGAGCTGCAAGAGTAGCTCATGGTGTCTTGTCAATGATATACAGGAATTTTTCTAGCAGGGATAAGGAGGTGATTATTCCCTTGTATAAGGCAATGGTTAGGCCACATCTTGAGTACTGTATACAGGTCTGGAGGCCTCATTTCAAGAAGGATGTAGAGCTGCTGGAACGGGTACAGAAAAGGGCAACAAGATTAGTGAATGGAACAAAGGGTTGCTCTTACGAAGAAAGGCTTAAGTTTTGCAAATTACAGAGTCTGGAGACTAGGCACCGGCGAGGTGATCTGATAGAGGTGTATAAGGCTTTGAATGGTTTGAGCATGCTCAATGCCAATGGGATTCTTCATCTTGTTCAGAATAATCACCTCAGAGGGCATAAATTCAAATTGAGGAAGGATGGATGTCGGATAGATGTGCGGAAATTTGCCTTTGGCCAGCGGGTGGTTGGTTGGTGGAACCGACTTCCATCACTTGTTGAAGTTGATAGCCTAAACAAATTTAAGGCTCAACTGGACAGGTATTTCGAACGAACGGAGGGGTGAAATGGGAGTGGTGTGTTTTTTTTTTTTTTTTTGTCTGATGCTGAATAAGCTTGCTTTCTTGCATCATATGCCTCTACTAATGCCAATGCTAATGCTATTTATTGATGTAGGTACTTCAAATTTAACCCATGTATAGTTGCACCAATATTTTTTGACCCACACATTAACTCTATGAAATGAAATAAAAAGCCCCCATTTATATAACCATAAAAATTGGCAAGAAAGAATTCAAAATTGTTCACTTTTTGATGCCACCTTTATTTTCAATCTGTTGTGAATCAAACTTTGAAAAATCCATTTGTTATATTAAAAACATGTTTTTAATTATATTTTGAAAATAAAATGCCTTTGTAGCAGTTGAGACATTTTTCATTACTTCTCTTATCCTAATACAGTAGACTTTCGAAATAATGGCACCTTCAGAGATTCATGTTGCCTTTATTTTGATTTTTCTGTTATCTAGAAAGTTTTATTTTTAATGTATTTAATGCAGAAATAATGAGGCCAAATAAGAAATAGAGAGATTAAGAATGCAATATTATTTTCTTCCATTAATACACTCCTGCCTAAGCCCTGTTCTATTTTCTTTATTATATCAAGTGTAGTGATGATTCTACTATGCTAGCGTGCAGACGCTAGCATAGTGGTATCATCACCGTTCTCCTCACACTAGGTGAAAAAGGCCAAGTTTCGAATCGCGTGATGACGCAAGGAACCGTTATGAGCTTTTCTTACTCCGTGGCTGAATTATTCGGTCTCCGGCATAGATAGTCATCAACCGCCATGCCACCCTTTGTATCATTTGCAAACTTAGACATTAAGCCTGATATACCTTCTTCATCAATATCATTGATAAATATTAAAAATAACAATGGGCCCAGCACTGAACCCCCAGAAATTCACTAATAGCATTACTCCATGAAGAGTAATAGTGCCCATTGATAAACACTGTCCGAATTTTGACACCTATGGCCAAATATCAGAAGTGCACAGTGTTCTCATAAAAATAATTAAATTATAATTATTACAGTAGACTTTCAGAATAACAGCACCTTCTGGGATTCAAAGTGCTGTTATTTCGATTTTTCCGTTATCTAGAAAGTTGTATTTTTAATATATTTAATGCAGAAATAATGAGGCTAAATGAGAAATAGAGATTAAGAATGCAATTTTATTAACTGCACATAAAAAACATAAACATGTTAATGAGCCAATGATATATTCTGCCATTAATCCGCTCCTGCTTGCGGCATGTTTTATTTTCTTTATTATATCAAGTTTAGTCTGTGCGAGTAGCACAGTGGTATCGTCACTGGCCTCCCCACACTGGGTTGTGAAAAGGCTTGGGTTCGTATGACGTGAGGAACTTTTATGGGCTTTTTTCACTCCATGGCTGAGTCATTCTCAGGCGTAGATAGCAAGTTTTTTTCCCCATAAACTGAAGTTTTTTCGTCCAGCAAAACAGGAAAATTGAGCAGAGAACACTTGCAATTTACAGACATAATACACATGGGTATATGTATTAACTTTCCGGGTGACCCTAATGTATTAGTTCTGATTACACACAGAAGGGGATGTAAATTTGAATTGAAAAATGATGGTTACAGAACAGATGTTGACATTTTCCTTCAGCTGTAGAGTAATTCATTATTAGGATAAAGTTTGTCAAGAAGTACTACACATTAGGTAGTTTGAATAAATTTAAATTAGGGTTTAATAAATTATTAGAATGGATGGGCAAGTGAAGTTGGTCACGTGTTTTTTTTTTGGTTGATGTTATTAGCTGCTCATATCATTTTGCCAGTTGCTATTAGTAGTGGCAAATGATGCAAGAAAGCCAGCTTATAGAACATCAACCAAAAAAAACACACTACCCACCTCACCCATCCAAGGATTTTACTTCTTGAATTTATTCAAACAACATATCCACTTCAACAATCACAGATGGAAATTTGTTCCAACAATCAGTTATCCACTGGCTGAAGGCAAACTTTAGCACATCAATCCTGCAACCATCCTTCCACAATTTAAATTTATGTACCCTCAGGTCTGTACTCTGAGAAAGAGGGAGAATGCCATCTGCATTGAGCTTGCTCAATCCACTCAAGGCCTTAAACATTACAATTAGATGATCACTCAGTTGCCTAATCTTCGGATGCTGCTCTTTGCAGAACCGAAGCCTTTCTTGGTAAGAGCACGCTTTTGTTCTCTTCGCCAATCTTGTTGCCCTTCTCCGCACCTGTTCCAGCAGATCTACATCTTTCTTAAAATGAAGCCTGCAGATGTCTATATCAAGATGCAGCCTAACCGTAGCCCTGTAAAAAGGGATAATCACTTCCTTATCCCTGCTAGCAAAGTTCCTGCATATCATTAACAAAACCCCCAAGACCTGTCTGCACTGCTCTAGAGAACTTCATAATTGACTGCACAATTATCCCCTTGGACTTTTTCACTTTCTGCTACCCTGAGTATAGTACCACACATTTGGTCTGTGCAAACTTTGAAATTATGCCTGAAATAAGGCATAATTTCAATATCATTAATATTGAAAATAGGTTAGTTCCTCAATGGGCCAGCACTGTACTAAATTTGGAACTCCACTAATAACATTAGTCCATGGAGATCGGTGTCCATTGATAACCACTCTCTATCTTCTCCCAATTAACCCTTCCTTTATTCCTAGCAGTATGATGTACATTGCTCTAGTTTTTACAGCAGTCTTTTATGTGCAACAGTATCAAAAGCTTTCTTGAAATCTAAATATATATCAAAATAATTTTTTGTATCCATTTCCTTTGTGACTACATCATAGTATTCAGTCAAATTAGTCAGATAAGATTTCCCCCTTAACAAATCCATGCTGTATCATTGCAATCTTGTCTAAGATGGTCTTGCATTACTTCTTTAACCAGTGACTTCATTATATTTCCTGGAACAGAAGTTAAACTAAGAGTTTTCTAATTACTCATGTCACCTTTTGATTCCCCTTTGTGAATTGGGAATAAATTTGCACATCTTCAGTCTATGGAGACCTCCCCTGAATTCAAGGCTGCTCTCATAATTATTGCTAAGGGTTTGCTTATTCCTTTGCTGCCTCCCTTAATATAATTGGATATATCATACTGTCCCAGGAGCCTTTCTTATGTTTAATCTCAATTATTTTTCCACTTTCCCCTCATTTATTACAGAATCATTTACTTCCCTGTCAGAGTGTGATAAACTTTTGGCATTTACTTCCTTAAAGAATTTCTCGTGTGTGAATGTAGATGCAAAATACATATTCATTCAGTTTGTCAGCAAAATAAGGACTATCAACAGTTGAACCATTGATATCCATTCCCTTCTAGTATTTACATAAGTAAAGTAGTCATCTATTTTTCTGTGCTTCCTTTTTTACTTAATTACAAACTAGTTTATATTAATCTTAGGCATCTGTGTTGCCCGATAATTTATATGCAAGGACGTTACGTGGTTGTAGTAGTAGAGGCATGTGATGCAAGAAAATAAGCGTATGAACTTATGTAGCATCAGCCAAAAAAAAATTCACACATCCATTCCTTCTAAAAGTTTGTCCAGTTCCTCCTTGAATTTATTTAGGCTATCAACTTCCACAATGACAGGCAGAAGTTTGTTCCAGCAGTCAACTACCCGCTGGCTAAAGGTAAATTTCTGCACATCTATTTTACAACTGTCTTTCCTCAATTTGAATTTATGCCTCCTCAGGTTTGTAATCTGAGCAAGCAGAAGAATCCCATCAGAATTTAGCGTGCTCAACCCATTCAAGGCCTTATACGCCTCAATTAGATCACCTCATAGGTTGCCTAGTCTCCAACCACTTAAGCCTTTCTTGTTAAGAGAATCCCTTCATTCCCTTCACCAATTTTGTTGCCCTTCTCTGTACATGCTCAAGCAACTCTACATTCTTTCTAAAATGAAGCCTTCAGACCTGTATGCAGTATTCAAGACGTGGCCTGACCATTGCCGCATACAAAGGGATAATAACCTCCTTTTCCCTACTAGCAAAACTCCTGTATATCATTGACAATACCCAATGACCTAGCAGCCTGTCTGCATTGCTCAGAAAACTTCATATCTGACTGCAGAATTACTCCCAGCTCTTTTTCATTTTCTACCACCCTAAGTGTAGCACCACACATTTGGTACGTTTCTCTGGGATTACTTCTGCCCTTATGCAGTACTTGACTCATGACTGGTCTCATCTCCTCCCCCTCCTTCTGGGAAAACTGTGCATGGAGGATCCCAGCTGCATGTCTACGAGCAATCCCTCAGTTATGTCCTTTGCAAAGATGCCGTCATCTGTCGGACCGGTTTCTTCCTCAGTGGATACTATCTCAAATCCAGGACTTAGATATCGACTTCAACAAGTTCTGTTGGGATCGACAATATAGGAAAGGAATACTCAGTGGGGTGGCCAAAGCTACTACTATTATAATTTGAATCTTGAGCAATGTATATACTTAACCCAAACAAATGGTTGTACACTCTTAATGTTCTATATATGTAGTATACTCAAGTCATTTCTCCATTTTCCTGTACTTTATTTCTATTATTTATGTATTTTGCCTTTTGAAGCAATAATGTCTCTGTAGTACATTGTTAACCACTGGCCACTGTGTCTGTGACAGGCTGTTGCAACTACTATTATGTAAATTATCTTTCTAAGCTTTGCAATAAAGATTCTTCTTCTTACTTACTTTGCATTTGTCAATGTTAAACTTCAGTTCCCACTTCTCAGCCCATCTGCCCAACTAGATCCTGCAGTAGCACACTGCCATTACTGTCACTATCAACCCTGCCAACCTTTGTATCACCTGCATAATTGGACATTAAGCCTGATATACCTTCATCAATATTATTGATAAATATACAAAATAACAATGGGCCAAACACCGAATCCTAGGGAACTCCACTAATAACATTAGTCCACAAAGAGCAGAGTCCATTGATTGCCACTCTGTCTTCTCCCATTCAACCATCCTTTTATCTATCGTAGCAAATTGCTCTTAATGCCATACTGCTCCTTGTAAAGTAGTCTCATTCAGTTTGTCAGCTATCTAAGCAGGATCATCAGGTTGTTTTCCATTAAGATTATTACTATATTTAATAGCACTCTTATAACATATGAAATTAATAATATAGTTTATTAAGCTGTTTGCCTAAACTACTATACATTTAGGTAACGTTTCAGGTATCTTACTGATATCCCCTTTCTATTTTTGTTCCCCCCAACAGTATGGTCTGATGATGGGTGTCCTGAGCTGGATATCATCATTCTTCTGTTTCTTAGTGATTCCCTTCTTACTTCTCTCACTCTCTCTCTCTCTCTCTCTCTCTCTCTCTCTCTCTCTCTCTCTCTCTCGGGACAATTCAGAAAAATTTTTTTTGGCTGGTGCAGCATAAGCCTCAGGCTTCCTTGCACCATATGGTTAATAATAATAATATAAAATAGCTTAATAAACTGTATTATTAATATCACGTGGTATTAAATATAGTAATAACTTAATTTATATGCATTTTTCTTCTCTGCCTCGAGTTTCATTAGTTTATCATATCCATTTATGCCTAAACCTTCAACAGTGTAGCCTAGTAGCTTGTTAAATGCTTCCCATAAAGAATTGCCAATGGTAAACATCATCAGTTGGCCCATCTGTATGGAATTTAAAAACTGTCCGAGACCACTATAGTCATATTTACAAAAGCAAAAACCATTCCCTTTACCCTTGAGAGTAGTTACATCTTTAAGTAAATCTCACATAAATACACTCTTATCACTGCCACCTAGTAGTTCTTTTATCTGCAGATTCTTAATGCATGAATAATCACTAGAGATCATGAATATTACTACCTCTTGTTGCCTCTCTAGCATACTGCTGTAGAAAGCAGTCATCCAATAAATTCAAAAAAGTCTTGATAGTGTGAGAGTGACTAATACACAAGTTCCAGTCAATATCTGGAAAGATTAAAATTCCCCATTATAAAACATTCTAATTTACTGACCCACTCTATTTCTGTGCATAGTTGGTTTGTCTCTTCATAGTCATTAGCCTATTGCACACTCCTACTCTCATTGCTTATGTCACACTAAACTGACTCAACATTGCACTGCCTTAGATTTAAGAGTATACCCTCCCTTCCCATCCCATATTCAAATTCAGCAAATTTGAATTCATTCAAATTATTTCAGAAATACTTGAAATGAACTTGAAAATATAAACTTATATTTATGTAAATATGAAGGGCTGTTTTTATGTAATACTTAATAACTTCAACTTAATAACTCTCAATTTAAGGAAATGTTATGACTATGACAAGGTCTTTAAAATTGAACTGACAATGTAATTTTTTTGCACTTGCTTTTCCAGATATTCAGTTTTCAGCTGTCTGTTAAGACAAAAGTAATTTAAAATATGATTGCTGCTTGCTTACTATTTGAAGCACTGCTGATATATATATATATTTGTGTGTAAATTTTTATTATTATTATTATTATTATTTTTTTTTTTTACTTTTATGCAAAACTTCATTCAACGTGTTGGTCATCTGCACAAGTATTTTTAACTGATGTATCTTTGGCATTATAAAACTTCTGAAGAAACTAGCCATAATAATGAGAACATCTTTGTCTCATTATTATTGAAACTTGCTTCAAAAATTCATTCTACTGATGGGTGACACCCACTCACTTACTCATGACAGTGACATTATCATAATCATTAGCATTAGTAGAGGCACATGATGCAAGAAAGCAAGCTTATACAGTATCAGCCCAAAAAAAAAAAAAAAAAAATAGACCCTTCTCATTTCACTGATATATTTGTTCCAAATGTTTGTCTAGTTCTGCCTTGAATTTATTTAAGCTATCAACTTCCACAACAACAGATGGAAGTTTGTTCCAGTAATCAACTATCTGCTGGCTAATGGCAAATTTCTGCATATGTGTTCTACAACTGTCTTTCTTCAGTTTGAATCTATGCCCCCCCCCCAGGTTTGTAATCTGAATAACAGAAAGAATCCATTTGCATTGAGCCTACTCAATCCATTCAAGGCCTTATACACCTCAATCAGATTGCCTCGCAAGTGCCGCCTAGTCTCCAGAAGCTGCAATTTGCAGAACCTGCCTTCATAAGAGCACCCCTTTGTTCCCTTCACCAGTCTTGATGCCCTTCTCTGTACTCGTTCAAGCAACTACATCCTTCCTAAAATGAGGCTTCCAGAGATGTATGCAGTACTCAAGGTGTGGCCTGACTATTGCCTTATACAAGGGGATAATCACCTCCTTATCCCTGCTTGCAAAATTCCTGTATATCATTGACAAGACCCCATTGACCTGGCAGCCTATCTGCACTGCTCAGAAAACTTCATATCTAACTGCACAATTAAGCCCAGGTCTCTTTCATTCTCCACTATCCTGAATGTAATACTACCTAGTTGGTACATTTTTCTGGGGTTACTGCTACCCATATGCAGTACCTTGCATTTGTCAATGCTACTTCTCAGCCCATCTGCCCAACTTTTCCAGATCCTGTTGCAGCAGAATACTGTCATTACTGTTATTAACAACCATGCCAACATTTGTATCACCTTCAAACTTTGACATTAAGCTTGATATACCTTAATCAATATCATTGATAAATATATAAAACAACAATGGGCCCAATGCCAAACCCTGAGGGACACCACTAATAACATTAGTCCAGTATCCATTGATCACCACTCTGTCTTATCCCACTCAACCATCCTTTTATCCATTGTAGCAACTTGTCCTTAATGCCATACTTCTCCTATTTGTACAGTAGTCTTCCATGTGCAACAGTATTAAAAGCATTCCTGAAATCCAAGTATATGATATCAAAATTATTTTTTGCATCCAGTTCCTTTTTGACCACGTCATAATTATCCAGCCAAATTGGTCAGACAAGACTTCCCCTTGACAAACCCATGCTGTGTCTGAATTATTACAGGTGTCTTGTCTAGATGGTCCTGCAATGCTTCATTAACCAGTGACTCCATTATTTTCTGTGGAACAGAAGTGAAACAGGTCTGTAATTACTCGTGTCACCCTTTGATCACCTTTTGTGAATTGGAGATATATTTGCGCTCTGCAATCTGTGGGGACTTCCCCCGAGTTCAAGGATGCTCTCATAATTATGGCTAAGGTTTTGCTTACTTCCTTTGCCTTAGCCAGATGGGTCAAGTGCCTGCCTGGCAACCCAAAGGTCGCAGGTTCGAATCCCACTTCGGGCTTGGATCAGAGTGAAATGCAAAAACTTTGGGAGGTGCATTATGGCCACAGATGCCGATGCGCCAACAACTAACAAAAAAAAAAAAAAAAACTTTGCCACATCCTTTATTATAACTGGATAGATCCCATCCACCACAGGTGCCTTTCTTATGTTTAACTTCACAATTATTCCTTCACTTTGCTCTCATTTATTACAAAATCATTTACCTCCCTGTTAGAGTTTGATAAACATCTGGCCCTCCCCTCCTTGAATAACTCCTCACGTGTGAATGTAGATTCAAAATACTCATTTAGTTCAGCAGCTATCTGAGAATGATCATCTACAGTCAAACCATTGATATCAAGTGGACCAATCTGATTTATCCTCTTCCTTTTAGAGTCTAAAGAAGTCTTTATTGTTTTTCTTTGCATCCTTTTCCAAAGATTTTTCATAATCTACCTTCGCTTGCCCAACCTCCTTAGTGATTTGATTACAGACTAACTTGTATCTACCATAGACTTCTGTGTCGCCTGACAATTTATGTGCATCCCATGCATTTTTCTTCTCTGCCACGAGTGTCATTAGTTCATCTGACAGGCGCCTCCGTAGCCAGGTGGGAAGGAGTAGCAGTGCGTAGCACATGCTTCTTGATTAGACTGGGGTTCGAGCCCGTCACCACCAAATACGGAGGATGTGGAAAGGTCAGGGAATGACCACCGCATATCCCGGAGCAATATGGCCTTAGTTGCTAAGGCCATATTGCAAAACCAAATAACAACAATAACATCTGACATCCATTTGAGCCTAAACCTAGAGCAGTATTTCTTATTTGGAACAAAAATCCTAGTAGCTTCCAAAATTACTTCCTTGAATGCTTCCCATTAAGAATTTGCTGTTGATAACATCATCAGTTGATCCCACTGTATAGAACTTAAAAAACTCTTAGACCACAGTCAACTTTACGAAAACAAAAACCTTTCCCTTTACCCCTGATGGTGGTTACATCTTTATGTAAATCCCACATCAGTACACTGTGATCACTTCCTCCTAGTGGTTCCTTTACCTGTAAATTCTTAATGCATGAATAATCACTGCTGATAATCAAATCAAGGGTGTTACTCCCTCTTGTTGCCTCTCTGACATGCTACTGTAGAAGGCGCCTCCGTAGCCAGGTGGGAAGGAGCAGCAGTGCGGAGCACACACTTCTTGATTAGACCGGGGTTCGAGCCCATCATCACCAAATATGGAGGATGCGGAAAGGTCAGGGAATGGCCACCGCATATCCTGGAGCAATATGGCCTTAGTTGCTAATGCTCCTAAAAAACAAATAACAAACAAACAAGCTACTGTAGAAAACAATCATCCAATAAATCCACAAAAGCCTTGCTAGTGTGTGTGTGATCAACCCACACGTTCCAGTCTGTATCTGGGAAGTTCAAATCCCTCATTATAATTTATCAAGAATGTTAAAGAAGATTTTCCCTTGAGAGAAACCAGTCCTATTTTAGATAATCCTTTATTGCATTCTTAATTTCAGTGTAACTTTAGTGGCAGTGAAAATCATGGTGTCTGAGGTTTATAGTTAATCTATTTTGTTCTTTGAGCCACATTTATGGTTTACAGTATGTTTGTGTTTCTCCACTCCAAGAAAACAACCCCCAGAGTTTCAAAAGCCATCCTAATTAACCTCACTGGTTTGCATTCCATTCATTATAACTGTTAAAATAACTGGGTATAAGCAATATATCAAAGGATGGGGGGGTCCTTTCATTTGGAATCAAAAGTTTTTCTAGTAAGTAATTCTCTATAATTTCTCCCTGTTGATTTTACAGTGCTCTTATTCACAAGCACATTTTTCCTCGCTTTGTATTTCATCTGTAAAGATCAATACAAATTATCCATTGAACTCATCAGTTAAATCAGCTGGAAAGCCAATGATTTCTCTGCAACTGTTATATAATGAGCCAGTGGGCTTGGCACACCCAGGGTCCTGAGCTGGATATCATCATTCTTCTCTTCCTTAGTGATTTCCTTCTCTCTGTCTCTCAGGGTAACTTATAAATTTGTTTTTGGCTCGTGCAGCAAAAGCCTCAGACTTCCTTGCACCGTATGGATAATAATAATAATAATCTGATTTCCAGTTTTCTTCTTGCTGTTTACATTCGTGTAAAACTCCTTATCTCCCTCTTTTGTCCAGCGGGTTCTCGTACTTGGCCTTAGCTAGCCTAACCATTTCTATAATATTATTATACGCTATCTTATGACTTATATGCTGCAGTGCTTTTCATCACCCCTTAACTATTCTAGATCCTTATTCATCCTTCTCATTTTGTATCTTCTTAATGCATATATGCATTCATGGCTTTCATTATGGTGACTTTAAAAGTTATTCCATAATTTTTCAGTATTCTCCATCTCCAGGCTGTCAATAGACTGTGTAGCATTGATAGAGACTATGTAGAGTTGATAGATACAATTGATAGAAACTGCATAGCATATCATAGACCATCATTGTCTCCTTTCATGAAATTAAAACCTCTCTCCTTACCTGTAGCATGTGCTTATGTAATGAATGAGATTTTAATTTTCATCATTCACCTCTGTGACTGCCTACTGCTAATGCCTCTTGTTCTGTCAAACCTACAATACTGTCAGGATCAGGATAGTACTAGTTGTAGAATATTCTTGCACCTAGTACTTTGTCATTTACGTATTGTTGTTGACAAAGAAAAATTTATTGTCAGATACCATAAGCTGACTAACATATGAGGATTCAGATGGCTGCATTGCTCTGAAAGCTACAAAATATACTAATATTAATGATTTAGCAACTGCAGTGATGAAAAAATGGTCCAATATTTAAACAAAAAAAACTAAAAGTAATTTTTATTAATTGAGTGATGAGTATTATTGTAATTTTTTTTATTATTTGTATAAATAATATAGGGATATATAAATATAATTGTAATAAATGTTTGATTTGTTCATTGACCTTTAGCATTCAGCTGTTTGTAATAAAATACTATTAAACTTAACATGTTTGTTTCATTTATCAGTTTTTTTTTTTTACTGATGTTATAATTTTAAATGATATTTTTGGATTTTGCAGTCAAAAAAATATTCTGTAGTTGGCACATTTGCTGCAATTATTTAAAAAAAAAATTCCCCACTGAAGGACCACTCCCCTATGTAAGGCACGTCCGAAAATATTTTACAAATTTTTTACTTATGTTGGCACACTAGTTAAAACATATTTGCCATCCCATCCCTGGACTGTCTTCCTAAGAGATTAGTGTTTAATTCTAAGAACATCATTGTTCTAGTGTGTACAGTTTGTATTTCAAGAAATTCTGCTAGTAGTGAATGAGTAGAAAACGGGATAATTTTAATCTTTTGCCTTGTGCAAGTCTATTCATTACTCAGTGAAGGGGAAACTAGAAATTCTGAATATGCATATTAATGGTCAGAAAATCTTACATTCATACTAAACTGTAAATATAAGACAATTATGTGGAAAAAAAATATTTTCCCCTTAATTATTTTCCTTAACTCATTCTAGGCATTTATTTTAATAACAACCCAATTCTTTCTGTGCCTGTAAGGTATGCAAGAGGATGTTTAAAGTATGGTTGTAGAATCTCAGGAAATTTGCATTATGCTGCTGGTAGTGTCCATACTCAATACTAAGAAGGCATTCATTGTATGATTTTATTTAAGGTATTTTGATGTGTATCTGTTGGGGTGGGGTGGGTGCAGATAAGAGCAGTAAAATTAATTAGAGTTGTGAAAGGCTATTCTTACCAATAAGACTGGAGTTCTATAAATTGCAGAACTTAGAAACTAGGCATCTGTGAGGAGACTTCATTGAAGTATTTAAGGCTTTAAATTGCTTGTGTAAATGAAATACTGATAGCATCTGTACTCTTTCTTGAAGACACATAAGGGGAAATAAATTGAAATCGGAAAAGGATGGTTGCAGGATATACTGTATGTGAAAAAATTTGCTTTCAGTCAGAGAGTTATTGATTGTTTAAATGAACTTCCACCTAGTGGCATTGTGGAAGTGGGTATTTTCAACAAACTTAAAGGAGGATTGGCAAAATTATTAGAAGGGATTGATGCTGTTATGTGCTTCCTTCTTTGCATGATTTTGTCACAGTTAATGCTGTTACAGTTATTTGGCAATTCACAAAGAACTCAGTTGATACACTTTGACCACCTTTAACAGTATATTATATGAAGAAGTATCCCATTTTCTTAAATTCTAGCTTACCCTTTCATGAGAAATTATTCCACGATGCTATTATTTGCTGTTTTTTCAATAACCTGTGTATTTGCATGCACAAATATATACATGTCTGTAGATAAAAAACTATATAAATAAGAATATCACCAGAGAATAATGTGCTTTGTATTCTATTCAGCTTTCTTTTCACTTGGTAATATGCTTGAAAAATAAAATTTCCATAAATTGTGTATATGTGCACTTATGCTTAAATAGAAAGCCATATATTTTTATATATAAATAATTTTTATTTATTTTTTAAATAAATAAAAAAACTACCAGAGGGTTTGTGCTTTTTATATTATTCAATTCTCCTTTCACTTTGCTAACATCTTGCAGAAAATTAAATTCCATAATCCATTTGTGATACTGTAGTTCTATTTTATTATTATATTCCATATTTCTGAGTCAATTTTTTTTTTTTTTTTTTTCATTTTAGTTAATAGATATAGACTAGTAGAAATATTACTGCCTAATACAATTTATGTAAAGTATTAGACTAGTACTGTATTTTTCTTGGCCATTTATTTTTTTCATGTTTTGTGTGTTAAAAGAAAACTTTGGTTCTTTTTCTTTCTTTCTCTCTTGTTTGGCTATGTTATCATATTTCTTTCTGTTGTTTGTTCAAATTCTTTTATTATTGCTGACATAGTACTACTGGTGTTTTTAACAAATTCACTACCTTTGTAGCTAATCAAATATATATTCATTTTTCACAACAGATTAACTCTGTTCAACAACTATGTCATCAGTTTCTTAGCTTTTATATTTTTATATTTTGTAGCCTTGGACTTTGATTCAATTCATGTATGCAGTCCATTGGAAGATGATCTGACGTTTCTTAGAAATTCAGTTTAGAGATAATATAGGTATGTTAAATATTTATTTGTCCAGAAGTGGAGTTTTTCATATACCATGTGACCTCAGTGTCTCACCCTAATTGACTGATCATATAATAGTAAGAAATTCAGAAAAAACTCTAATCATTAATTTGGCTCTTGTATTTATTGCACTTAAGTAATGTAGTTCCTCTAGGAAAAACCAGATACTACCAAAGGAATTTTTATAAAATAATCTGTAATTTAAACAATGAAATGGTCAGTAACATAAAAAAAAAGCCCTCATTTAAATGCTTATCATCCCTTTAAAATTAAATTTAATCATCTTATTTAAAATAAGAGTTAACCGATTTGAAACAGACACTTATAGACAAATAAGAACAGTGTAGAATTTACTCAGATTTTAAACGCACAAATTCATGATATGAAAAAAATAAAATTTGTATAAAAATATACAATCTTGTGGACTGAAAAACCAAAGTTGTATATAAATGTGTGTTGCTTATAACAGATATTTTTATCTACAAACTTACTTTAAGGAATAATCTTAAACTCTAAACAGTATAGTATCAGTATAAAAGAAATTCTCAGTATTTCAGTTTTACCATGGGGCAAATTGAATTTTTTTTTATTGGAAATTTTTAGTTAAGAGATAACTCTCTTAATAGAAATAACTTGAAAAGTAAACAACTCTTTTTCAAGTCATGATTAGAAAAATTTTAGTTTCTATCATAAAATTGACATCAACCAAGGGTGGTGGATTGAAAGAAGGTTGCACTGTAGATAAATTCATCCCACTGAGCTTCTACTTGATGCAAAATATCATATAAATTTGCAAAAACAAAATAAGTAGAAAATATTTTAACTTACTCAATGGACAAATAGTTTTCTTATTTCCCTCTGAAAATTAATATCCTACTTGTAATGTTCTCACTGCAGTATGAAGTAGCGAAATATTATTGTACAGGATGGTCATAAAGCAACTTAACATAAAAAATATATAAATATTTTGGTGTTAACATATTAATCAACATACAAGAAAATGTAATAACCAAATTTTATTGTGGGATTTCAGTATACTTGGCTTCAAATATTGCACAAAATGCAGCTCTGATTAGAATAATGAAATTACAAACAGGGAAATTAAAGCTGATTTTGGGACACACTCATTACAGTACTGGTGGGATCACAGGGGACCATTTTAATGCAGTAGTTGAAATCAAATAAAATTGACATGCTTTGCTGCATTTGCTTTTCAATCATGGGGATCTTTTTGCTCCTGTTCCTGCTGAAGACTAAGGCCAAAAATTCCCTGCTAAGGCTCGTACTTATATTCAACTTGAGAGACAAATGCCATTATCCATGGTTGCTGATATCTTTTTAAATCATATGGCATCATCTAAACAGGCAAATCCACCATACATTTGAAATATTTGAGGCAACATGACAACAGCTGGTGGTGCCTCAAATTTTCTCCTCCTAATTTTTCTCCTCCTAAAATCTTGGGACAAAATTGCTTGAACATACAGAATATGGAAAATAAACATATACCATTCTGTATTTCTGGAAACAGGATGACAATAATAACATAACAGAATTATTATTAAATAAATGAAATTATGAATTTATTTAATTAATAATTAAACTGATTAAATTAGTTATAATATTTAGATTATAAAATATTATAAATACTGGTATTAATGGCCCCCAAGTAACCCTATCTCAGCTGATTTTTCACTTTGTGAGAGTGGAAAAACTTGGAATAGCTCATGGGAAGTCATCCCTCTGCCTGAGATCAGCCAACTATAACCTCGATCGAATAGGCCTTTAAAAATTCCTCCAGTTAGTGGGAATCGAACCCAGACCTCTCCAAATGAGTGGTAAGCAGTAATATATCATGCCAGGGATAGCATATTTAGTTTATTAAAATAAATGATTAAATAAATTAATTACTCTTGATATTTTAAGGAGTCCTTATGTGCTGTAATGGGAACCCAACCCGTATATAAGACAAGCGCGCTCTCTTCCCCCCCTCCACTATAGCTAACTGAAGACAAGGAAACTCGAAAGTCGCTCGTGCGCGATTATTAGCTTATATATTTCCCTTTTTTTCTTTCTCTTAATTTAATTTTATTAGGCAACCATGGAAGGTGCACTTTCCTTTCTTAAAAATTTTTCTACAGCCCATAACTTAATTTTAAAACCCATAATCCCTGTAAAGTATTAGAATCCTATAACCACTATGTATGTGATAAAACCCTCCACCAGCTAAGCGGATTACTATGAGGTGAGTGCTGAAAATTAAGCTAAGCTATACGTAAGATCTAATAAATTAATTATTAAATCGCATAGAGTTATTGACTGTCCATATATTTTTATTTTATTTATTATTAATTTATTTTATTTTTTTTTGTGCCAGTAGGGCGTTGACAGCAAAACAAACTTTTCCTTCATAATGGTTGCACTGTTTTCAAACAAATGACATCATTTTTGTGTTGACATATTTTTCATTACAGTACTGTGGGATCGCAGGGGACCATTTTAATGCAGTAGTTGAAATCAAATAAAATTGGCATGCCATATATTTACCAAATATATTGGTAAATATATGGCATGAAGTTGAATATGCCATATATTTATGTCCAGAAATGGAGTTTTTCATATACTATGTGACCTCAGTGTATCACCCTAATTGGCTGATCATATAATAAGATGAGATGGTGGCTAAATAGCAGATTAACTTTTTGACAATGTAATGTTCATCTCTAAAAGGCTAACCTGCCAGTTGTGCTCCCCAGTGAAATCAAATAAAAGTTTGAAAGCAGTGAAATACAAGGGCAGTGTCTGAAAGCAAAGTTCTTGTGGTTTGAGGCCATGTTAATGCAGCTATAGTAGTGATGAGGAAATATGTTGTCATTGATCATTTTGAGAAAGTCCATTAATGTACAGAATATTGACTGGGGAAAGAGTAGTCATAAGAGGAATGATGGTTTGCATTTCTTGAGTTACTTTTACAGGGATACATTCTAAAAACAGGAAACATTCCGGGGACTGTCCCCAGAAACTGGGGATGTCTGGTAACCCTATAAACTGTAAATAATGTATTTTTCCTAAGTGGTGTATCAAAGTAAAACTTACATTTAAACACATCACAACTGTTATGTATGCCTTTAACCCCTTAGAACCGGGCTGGATTTGCCCTGTGCATTACAGTGCTTATAGGATAATCTTATAAGCACTGTAATGCACAGGGCAAATCCACTGTAATAGGAGAATGTTTTAATGCAGTATTTAATATCAAATCCAATATTGCATTAAAATCCCTCCTCAATGCAGTCCTATAGTACTGTACTGCACACGACAAACACAGGTACTAAAGGCATACATAACAATTGTCATGTGCTTAAATGGAAGTTATATTTCCATACATTGTTTGACTGTTCACACACACACACACACACACACAGAAAACATATTATTCACAGTTTGACATACATTCACTAAAAGAGACCACTTACCAATTAATGAGAAGCATAGCTTTGAAACAGCTGTTTTTGAAATGGTGTCTCACTGTCTGTTTGGGTGATGCTGTACAATTTAAAAACATATTAATAACTTAGGCAGAACTGTAGATAACACCGTTTGTCCTCTGAGTTGAACATAAGTCCAAACTTTAGCAGTGATTACTCAGCCTTGGTCTTCAGTGGGAGCAATATGATCATCATGATTGAAAACTAAACACGTCGAAACCTACCAATTTTGTATGCTCACATTAATTGTTCTTATTTGGATTGCTGGCTGCAGTTGTGTGACATATTTTGGATCGTGTTTGTAGATGTAGGATTCATATCTGGACTGTGAGGCAGCTACTTTTTCAAAAGCTCTACCAATGTTGTTTTATCCACAGAAATGCTCTCTTAATAATGCAGTAACATGCTGGTGAATATGTGTATGTGCTCCATATCCTATTGAAAGATCACTTGATTCAACACCACCTCTCTGTCTGTAGTCCAAAATGGTAACAGTTTCCAGCATTTCCTCTGTCATTATGTGTTCGTTCACAGATAATAGAATGACAAATTGTTCAACAACAATTTATTCAAAAAAATACAGTCCAGTTATAAAAGTAGATGTGAAGCTGCACTACACCATTATCCTCTCATGACATAATGGTTTGTCAGTTATTGCATGTGGATATTCTTTAGCCTGCGCAACATAGTTATGCATATAAGTGGCACCCTGAAGGTAAAAGTGGACTTTGTTAGACTGTAAAACACAACTTAGTTGTTGGTCATACAAAGGGTACTAGGAAAGTTTTGCAATATGACGCAAAAATGAATCACAGGAAGCTGCTTCTTGCTGCATGTTGAGACATGTTCATACGTGCATAGTAGCCGCCGCGCCAAGTCGATGGGCTCAGTTATTCATTAGTAGTGAGAGTGTAAAGTGCTTGCGATGGCATCGTGGTCACGAAATGAGATAAGGACAGTTTTGCGGTATAATTTCGTGCGTGGTTTAACCATAGACCAGTGCTTGGAAGAAATGACTCTTGCACTAGATGATGATTGTCCACATCGTACAACGATATTCAGGTTGTATAGAGAATTCCAAAGGGGAAATTTCACTCTGGAGGATTCTGAGAGGCCGGGAAGGCCACGAACGTCAGTTACGGAGGAAAACGTTACTGCTGTGAGGAAAATGCTTGACGAAAACAGGCGAGTGACCTACCAACAGATAGAGGATACTTTGGGCCTAAATGCACCAGCAATTCGTTCGATTCTGCAAGATCATTTGCACGTGAAGAAACTTTGTTCTCTCTGGGTGCCGCATCAACTGACTGAAGAGCAGATGACACGACGTGTGACTTGGTGCCGGGAGATGTTAAAAAAAGTTTGATAAGGGTCAATCTCGGTATGTGAACAACATCGTAACAGGTGACGAGACTTGGCTGTACTATTACGATCTGCCGACCAAGGCTCAAAACAAAGTTTGGGTCTTTGATGATGACAACACACCCGTAATTGTCAGAAAATCCCGATCTGTAAAGAAGAAAATGATAGCTGTATTTTTCAAATCGAGTGGAATTGTGGAACGTGTCGTTTTGGACACGCAGAAGACAGTCACAGCTAAGTGGTATACTGAACAATGCCTGCCTAAAGTCATTGGATCTATGAAGAACCTGCGGCCAAAGTCAAGAATGGACACCTGGTACCTCCATCACGAAAATGCTCCAGCTCACCGCGCCAAAGCCTGCACCGAATATTTGACCACGACAGGACTGAAACTTCTCGAGCACCCTCCCTACAGTCCAGACCTTGCTCCCTGCGACTTTGCACTGTTCCCGCATGTGAAAATGAAGCTAAAAGGGAGGCGGTTTTCCAGTGATGAGGACCTTCTACGGGCTTGGGGCAACGAGTGTGCTTTACTCCCTAGTGAAACTTGGCAGAACTGGTTTAAAGATTGGTTTCGGAGGATGGAGAGGTGTATTGAATGTAGAGGAAATTACTTTGAAAAAATTAAATAAACAAAGCTGTATTGCAAAACTTTCCTAGTACCTTTTGTATTCAAGTTTGGTGATAATTCTGGTACGTGAAATAGAGATGGGCAACTGGTCAGAGGGAAAACAAACCTTGAACTGATTTAAATTTATAAGGGTACTTTTTAGGATTATGGTCATTGTTTTGAGTACATACATGTTGCTTGGGTATTTGTCGGCACTTCTCTTGCATTGCAATCTCATGGAAGTGAAATGAAGGCTAATTTTTATTAACGGTTTGCTGATCTTGGCAAGGTTTTTCAACTATATAGAGATGGCCTTTTCATTTTTTTTATCAGTAACCTATGTGGTCTAATTCAGACTTTCAGTATCAATTCATTAAAGGTCTGAAATGAGCAAGGAGTTTTATTTTTCTTCATATTCATTATATTTTGTAAGGCTTTTGAGGACAGCGTAGAATCATTACCATTTTGATAATAGCAGTGTATAAATGAAATGTATTATTCTAAATAGAGCATCACCCTGCTGACTATAAATTCCACTCTACCTTTCATTCCTTATATAGTAAACTTTCTTTAATGTACTTCTTAACATATTTCAGAAATAACATATAGTGTTTGATGAACTGGGCCTTTTGTCTGTATGGGATCCTGTGACATCACTGCCTGTCTGATTGTATTTATCATCAGTTAAAATATTTTCACAATAAAGCAGAGTGCCAGGGACCCAGAATTTCCTCACCCTCAACTTCCATTAATCTGTGAAATGTATAAGACCTCAGTATGGTGTCGTCTGAACCTCCACAGAGGGTACTTTAGAGCTCTTCAGACTCTGAATAAGCATTAGTTTGAATTTCCATGCTCTACAACACAGTAACATTTTAAACTTTTTCTGTACCATGCAGTTGGTAAGCACAGTAAAATACATTTAATATTTTTTATTTCTTACTACAGGCATTGTTTATATAACATTTCAGCAACTTTGGAGACTATACACATTATTTATTTATTTTATTATATTATTATTATTATTATTGACGTTAAAAACGTTTTTACAGGCATTATTTGGAAAAAAGCGCTACATTACCTAGAAATCATCATGAAACCCAATGCACATGTGTTGTACTTGTTGCTACAGTGACGCAACAGGTACAATGCATGCACCCAAGAAAACGCAATTTGTGCACAACAGGTGCAGTGATGTAACAAGTTGCAGTGACACAAGTATAATTGAGCGGTGATGCGCTACATTATACCGTTATATCAGCGTAATGATTAATGCACGAGTGACTGTGCCAAAATCTACAGCCCAGCATTCAAAGGAATATCGTGAAAGAAAGGGAAGTTGGACAGAAATTTGTATCCAGATGAAATTCAACAAGAGTGTTTCGTTATGCCTAGGAGTTCTCAAACTGCACCCAAAAAAACTCGAGCTGAAATAACGAAGGAATATCGTGAATGGAAGAAAAGGAAATTAGAAATTCAAACTATTCCGAATAATAATGAAATTCAACCACAGAGTTCTACTATGCCTGATACTTATAAGGAATCTAAAACTCCAGCAGAATGAATGAAAGAATATTGTGAACAAAAAAAAGCCAATTTAAAAATGGCTAATAATGAGATTCTTGATTACATTCATATAGTATCTACATGAGCTGACAGTGAGTTTGAAAAAGTAGTGTACAAAAACCCATTTGGATTTAGTTGTAATGTTTATGATCGTTTATGGTTTCAATTAGATTTGGAACCATTTCCAACAACTTCATATGAATTACTTCAAAATGAATTTCATTTACAAGAAGTGAGTACTTTCATGACTTGTAATGCATGTCATACTTCATTAAAAGAGGGATGGATACCAACTGTCATGTCAAATGGATTTATATATCCAACATATCTTACTCATTTGTCTCCACTGGATGTTGTAACTGAGCATGTGATATCACCACAATTACCCTTAATGCAAATTTGTTGTTTACGTTATAAACATGGACAATATGGGATCATTGGACAAGTAATAAATGTACCAGTTAACGTAAATATAAATACTATGGTTCATCAATTACCTAGAGCAGTGGTTCCCAACCTTTTTTTATCGCAAACCCCTTTCAACGTAATATTTTTAATGCAAAACACTAAGCCTATATTCTCTGAAATCGTATAATTTTTCTGAATTTTTATTATAAAATATTTCCAGTACTACGTTTTTCTAAGCAACATTACGTAATAATAAAAAATATTAAGTATTATTTATACTTTGTAAAGCAGTGATTATTCAGTCCAAACTAGATTTTGAACAGGCTAAGAGTAGAAAACTTGCTTCTTGTCCAAGTGGTAGCCGAGCATTCTAGTCTCTTGCCAAACCTATTGGCCACAATTTTTGCCCATCTCTGTTCCCACCTCTGTCAAAACCAGATGGTTCTGTTGCCACATTAGCCAAAGATAAATCTGACCTTCTAGCATCCTATTTTCCTTCCAACTCAATGTATTGATCTTGGTAAATCAATGCCTCCTGTGGAATCAATCCTTTCAATGCCTCCTGTGGTTTTCCGTCCAAAGGATATCAGAACGATTTTGGATGAATCTGATGACAAGAAAGCTCCAGTTCTGATGGTATTTCTTCACTTGTTCTCAAAACCTGTGCCCCTGAACCAGTCCTGTTTGATGTCGTCTTTTTTCACTTTCTTATTCCAAAGGTGTTTTCCCTTCTTGGAAATTTGCTCATATCCAGCCAGTTCTTAAAAAGGGTCACAAATCCCTTCCATCCAATTGTCGTTCCATTGCGATTACTTCTACTCTTTCTAAAGTAATGGAGAAATCAGTTAACTACCAACTCTTAAACTAACTGGAAATCTTTCATCTGGTCATCAGTATAGATTCCATCAGTGTCATTCCACTGGTGATATTCTGGCTTACACTGCCCTACCATTAATATCTGGACTCCTCCATGGATGGGGAAACAGGTCGCATGGATGCAACATGTCACAGAACCTGCTACAAATATGCACACTGGGCTTCAAACAGACAATTGCAAAAGTTGGCATGTAAGAATACATGTTCATCAGAATTATCCCAATAGTTCAACATAATTGATCACCTCATCAAATGCTAGATGCCTATTAACATGGTGTAAAGAGTGCAAATCCTGGACTGTAGAGCAGTGGAAAACAGTCCTATAAACAGACAAGTTGAAGTTCGCACTCCACCAGTCTGATAGCCATTACTGGGTGTGGCGAATGCCAGGGAAATCTTCCTTCCTGATTGTATCCTCTCTACAATGAAGTTTGGTGGAGGCAGTGTGATGGTATGGGGCTCCTTTCATGGTTTGGCTTGGGTCCATTAGTCGTTATCGACAAAATCATGAATGCTGTAGACAATTATGCACTTCCAATATTATGGCAATACGTCGGGGAAGGCCTATACCTGTATCAACAAAACAACGTGCCATGCCATACTGCTTGGGTCGTAACAGAGTGGTTTGAGGAATGGGTGTGGAGAAATTGGATTGGATTAACCATCCCAGAGTTTTGGTCTGAACCCTATTGAGCATCTTTGGAATGTATTGGATCGTTGGGTAAATGCATGTCGAGATCACCCAAAGAACAAGGTCGAACTTGTGGCTGCGTTAAAGGCTGAGTGGAAGAATGCTGGTTGAGAGTATGCTGTGAAGATTGAAGGCCATCATAAAAGCAAAAGGTTTCAGCACAAAATATTAAATGTCACACTAAAAGCTCTTTTTTTTGTCTAAAGGCTGGTGTCCGGATATTAATGGTAGGGTAGTGTATGTTACCCATCTGTGGAGAGATTTAATGGAAAAGTTTGGTGAAACTCAAGCCATTGCTCTTGACTTTTCAAAGGCTTTTGATCGTGTTTGGCATAAAAGCCTTCTAAATAAAATTCCATCCTTTGGTTTGTCGCTGTTTTTTGTAATTGGGTATCCAGTTTTCTCTCTGGCCGCTCATTGCCTTGATTGCAGACGGCTCTCTGTTTTCTAACTTCTCTATTAATGCTGGTGTTCTCCAATATTCAGTTCTTTCTCCCACTCTTTTCCTCTTTACCTTCTTCCGTTGACCAGAAATCCTATCCATAGTTTTGCTGACTATAGCACATTGAAAACCTTCCAGTTTGAAAACCTTGCCCTGCTGAAACAGCTTCAACTTCTCGAGTATTCACTGCCAAATCCTTAAATGCTAATCTCCAGTTCTCCCATGGGGCAAAGATAACTTAATTTCAACCCTTCTAAAACTCATTCCTGTCTTATATCTCACAAAATGGATTCTTCTGCTCCTATGCTTATCTCCCATGACACTCCAATTTCTAGGTAAGATCTTGGGAATTACCCTGACTTCTAATCTCTCTTAGCATAAAGCACATTACAAATATTGCATTCTCTGCATCTAAAAAAAACTGGGTTTTCTCTTCTGTTCTCGGCGTTACTTTTCTTCCAAACAGTTGTTGACTCTGTAGAAATCGCAAGTCCGGCCTACCATGGAATATTGTTCCCCCATCTGTTGCGGTAATCCCCCAAACCTCTCCCAGGCTTCTAGATTCCATTCAAAAGAAGACAGTTAGGTTAATTAATGTCTCATCTGTAACAGAGTCTCATAGACAAAAATTTCTGTTTCTGCTGCATGCCTTTTCTATAGATACTTGGCGCCTCCATAGCCAGGTGGGAAGGAGCAGCAGTGCGTAGCACACGCTTCTTGATTAGACCGGGGTTCGAGCCCGTCACCACCAAATACGGAGGATGCGGAAAGGTCAGGGAATGACCACCGCATATTCCCGGAGAAATGTGGCCTTCATTGCTAATGCTCCTAAAAACCAAAAAACAAACAGACGACAGTTCATGAGGGTGCCAAATTTTTGTTTGATATTGTTTTCTGACTGGTTAATGCTTATCAGTATTCAACATTTAGGGTGGTGGCAAATTTCATTTTGCTTACTGGCGGCACATAGGAATGCAGCGCTACTGCTTGCATGGGCACTGTTCTTCTGAATTGGATTCTATAATTCCTGTTCTCTCTTTCAAAGAAGTCCAAACATGTGCTGCAACCAGTCAAAATCCTTTTACTGTCCAAGTTGAAACTCACAGAACCAACTTTTCTTCTTACTCATTTATTCATTCAACTTCTGTTTTCTGGAACAACCTTCCCTTCATACATATTTCCTGAAAATTACTATCTACAAAAGTTCAATTCTAATGTCAACAAGTATCTTTTTTCAACTCTGAACCCATGCATGGTACTAAGTACTATATGTTATTAAAAAAAAAGAAAAGTACCCATACATAACAATGGTCCTTGAGAATGAAAAAAAAATTTAATATGAAAACATATTTATTTAACATGATATACTATAAGATAGTAAACTAATTCTAAGGAATTGTGGGATGTGTGGTTTCTTTCTTTGGCAATTCTTTACTTTTTATTTAATTTTAATTCACTTTATTGTGTATTATTAGTTATATTTTGTAGTTTGCAATAATACGCCATTACTGAATTTTTTGTGCGAACCCCCTGGAACACTTTCGCGAACCACCGGTTGGGAACCGCTGACCTAGAGAATTAGATGATGATTATGCAATTAATGTAGATATAAAATGAAGACTCATACAAAAATCATATCTATAAGGATGTGTGCAGAAGAAAATAGTGAAAATATGGTTACGGTATTTGATAAATTATAAATTCTATGGCATAAAAATGAGTGATGATTTCTTGAGTACAAATGATGATACTGAACAGGAACATTCAGATGAAATTGTGGAACCTATCAACAATGATGATGAACTATTGTTAATTCAACAACAAACATTATTATGGTCTGAAGATAAATATTTATGTATAGCACCGGGTCAGAAATCATCTCCAACAAATTTCATATTTGATATACATGCTGAAGAACTTTCTTTTCCAGCTATATATTTGGGACACGCACAAAAATTTAAAAATGGATTGAAAATTACTCCCTTTATGATGGCATCGAGTGAAATTCATAGATCTGATCATTGTGGAATAACTCCCCAACATTTGCTATATATGGCAATGAAAATTATGTGAATGTATACCGCAGAAAATCTGCAAATTGCATTTAAATCAGTAGGAATAACAGCTATTATTACTCGTTCTATATTGAAACCGAAAGAATTTATAAACAAGTCATTAGAAATTGCTCCAGAATTATGGCATTCACTACAATTTCATGAATTAGTACAAGTTGTTCAACAGTCCAATAGTACATTTTCTAAAATTCTTACAAAAATAGGCAATGGAGAAGCGTTATTACCAGATGAACTTAAATTATAGAATCGAGATTTGTCACCAAAGCTATTAATTTATGTCCGCAAGGGATTCGAAATAAAATTCATAAAATGTCAGTGACTGAAACTGCAGAACTTCCATACATTCTACCATTATTGAAAGGAAAACCGTACATACTTGCTACAAATATAGAAGTGGTCGATGGATTGGTAAACAGTGCAATCTGTACTTTAGTATATTTCGAATTTGAGGACGACGAAACAATTAAACGAGTATGGATGAAATTTCCTGAGTCCAAAATAGGACATACCTTCAATCTCGTTATAAACAATATGTGAAAGATAAACATTTACCTAGTCAATCCGTACCTATTATAAAATTTATTAGACTAGACAAAGACAGTAGGAAATTTAAAATCGAGAAAGGAGTTGGACAAGGGGAGACAATATCTCCGAAGCTGTTTACTGCTGCCCTTGAGGAAGCTTTCAGAAGATTAGACTGGTCACAGAAAGGAGTCAATGTGAATGAAGAGTACCTAAACCATTTACGATTTGCAGATAACATTGTGGTCATAAGCCACGATCCCAATGAAATAGAGGAAAATCTTAATCAGTTATGCACAGTTAGTAAGGATTTTGGACTAAAGATGAATATGGTGAAAACAAAAGTAATGATGAACAAGTATGCCACAGAAAGGGAAATAATGATTGAAGGAACAGTAATTGAAAAGGCAGAGTCATATATTTATCTGAGACAAGTTATTAGCTGTAACAATGATAAATGGCTGGAAGTCAAGAGAAGGATAAATTTTGGATGGACAGAATTCAGGAAATATAGTCACATACTGAAGAGCAATATCCCAGTTCGTCTGAAACATAAAATAATGAACCAATGTGTACTCTCCACCATGACTTATGGAAGTGAAACTTCGGCACTCACCAAAAGAATGGAAGAGAAGCTAAGAACAACACAGCGAAGAATGGAATGAATTATATTGGGAATCAGACTGTTAGATAAGAAGAGAAACACATGGATTAGGCAGCAAACTCAAGTAAAGGACATTCTTATCAAAACTAAAGAACTAAAATTGTCTTGGGCAAGACACACAGCTTGAAGACATGATGACAGATGGACTAAGAAAATAACAGAATGGTACCCAAGAGGAGCTAGAAGAAAACCTGGAAGACAACGGCGGAGATGGGTAGATGAAATTCATGAGTTTGTGGGTAGTAAATGGATGGCCATTGCACAAAACAGAAGGAACTGGAAAGTTGCTGGAGAGGCCTTCATCCTGCAGTGGATTGAAAATGGCTAATGATGATGATGTATTGATTCTCTTGGTACTCTATAGAAACATGCTGTTATGTATCAATTGTGCATAAAGTAATAGTAGCTGTTTTTATATTTATAATAGTTTTGAAAATCAGTTCTTATACAAGCCAAATTGATGAAATTTCCTGGAATTCAGTTCCAGAATTTAATGGAACAGAATCAAATAATATACAGCAGGCCCCCGTTATAACGCGGTTCGCTTTACGCTGATTCGCTATAACGCTGTTCTTATATTAGAACCCGTATCTGGCTATAACGCTGTCACAGATCACTATAACGCTCTTTTACAGATTGCATTTTTGGCATATTTAATTAACAAAATCGTTTCATTTGATGGAGTCGATAGCTTGAAAATGAATAGCAAAACAGCATTAAAACGTTTCCCACGCCGACTTGAGAAATTTTCCCATGCTCAGTGAAATTTTCTCACACGCTAATTTAATTGCAGTACAGTGATTGAACATTTTAAAAAATGATCAAGTATATTGCTTGTAATATTTGCATTATATGCATTTATCTGAAGTCAAGTCATCACTCTGTACCGTATTAGACATCATGCGAAACGGACAGTTTACTTGTTCATTGTATCATAATTAATGCAACCAACGCAGTTACATTTTCGAAGAGTTAATAATGCCGATAAGAATGAAAAAGCAACAATGTCTGAGCGCAATACGAAGACTATAAATGTAAGAAAAAGACTGAATTTGAAAATTAAATTGGACGTTTTGAAGCGAATTGATTCCGGTCAAAGACAAGCGGATGTGTGCCATAATTTAGGACTTGCAAGTTTAACTGTAAGAACAATTATAAAAAAAAATAAATAATAAAGAATTAATTGTAGCAGGGGGAAAGATAGCTGTTCCACTGCAAGCAATTAGGGCTAGGCCGGCTATTAGGATTGAAATGGAAAGACTTTAACTAATTTTATTGAAGATAATATCCAATGCAGAATTCAGTTAAGTTAAATATTATTTAAAAAAAAAGGGGGGGAGAGAGAGAGAGAGAGAGAGAGAGAGAGAGAGAGAGAGAGAGAGAGAGAGAGAGAGCGCGAGCGAGCGAGCGAGCCAATATTAGCATTAGCATTAGTAGAGGCATTTGATGCAAGAAAGCAAGCTTATGCAGCATCAGCCAAAAAAAAAAAAAAAAACCCACTTCCACTTCACCCCTCTGTTCGTTCAAAATACCTGTCCAGCTGAGCCTTAAACTGATGATGATCTGAAGAAAACTCACCTAAAAAAAAAAAAAAATGTGGAACCATTTAAAACTAGTAAGGGCTGGTTGAAGAGATTTAAAATCCAGGGAGAAGACGCAAGTGCAGGAGGAGCCGAAACTTTCAAAAAAGAACTTGTTAAAATTATTGAAGAGGGGTATTATGTGTTATACTTCTCAACAAGTTTTTAACATAGATGAAGCAGGAGTTTTGTGGAAACGAATGCCTAAAAGAAGTTTCATATTGAAAGAAGAAAAAAGCATGCCAGGTTTCAAAGCGACAAAGGTTGACTTTATTGTTGGGTGGTAATACTGTGGGGGATTTAAAATTAATACATATTTTAGTTTATTTGGAAGAGGGCCAAAATCGACACATTTTTCATGATTAAATTCATGAATTAAATTAAATCAATTAAATTCATGATTTTAATTGGAATTGTAAGTTTAATTTTGATACGTAAGTAGTTAACACATAATTATATACGTATGTAATGCAGAATATTTTATATGTACAAATATTTGAATATTAAATATTTTGACCGACATTTGTGCATCTTTTCACTACCCGTTTATTATTGATTAGGAAATATCCTATGGCACCGACCGCAACTCACAAATACATGTTACCTTATGGGAATGCGGTGCTCGCTTAGCGCGGATTCATTCAGCGCTCTGTTTTTACGGAACGAATTATCAGCGTTAAGCGGGTTTCACCTGTATATATATATATATATATATATTTATTCTTTTGTATTATAATTCTTTTGTATTATCATTCTATTGTTTCTTAATCTGTTTTTTGTGCATCGTTAATGCCATTGTTATTGCCCTGTTGGCCAATTGAACATTATACGTGCCAGTGTATATACGTTTACAATAGTTCGATTTTCTTAAGTACTGGTGTTTTATACATATAGGTATTGGCGTTAATACAATACTGGTCTTTAAGTTAGCCTAGTCTCGGTTATCTTAAATTCACATGGCCTATACATGGCCATATCATATAGGCCATGTGAATTTAAGATAACCGAGACTAGGCTAACTTAAAGACCAGTATTGTATTAACGCCAATACCTATATGTATAAAACACCAGTACTTAAGAAAATCGAACTATTGTAAACGTATATATATATATATATATAAATATAGAGGATACTATTACTAAAAAAAAAAAAAGAAAAAGAAAAAAAAGTGATAAGGTTTTATTCTTATAAATATCCCTCCCCCATTCTAAGTGCCCGTTATCTTTTTACAATTAAAAAATGTTATTTTTTATACCAGATTTTTATTTTATTGTAGTCAGTAATCCTTGTCTAATCTTCAGATATTTTAAAATCAATCAAAATAGATAAATTAATATTTAATAGCATTTGTGTACATGGTTTTCAGTTTTTATGAACTTCCAAATTCCTTGAAAAAATTCACTCTGAGTTGCATGCATAATCCAGAAACCTGCTTGCAAAAGGGTTAGATAAAATATTATAGTTTTATAGAAAATTTCCTGTCAATGACAACTTTAATATTTTTGTATATTAGTTTGCATTGCCAAAGATGATATATGGCAATTGTTCAAACACACCTACTACTTTTTAATTCTTTACTTTGTATTAGCTATTTGAAATGAAGGTATACTGTGTTTAAGCTGCACAGCTGCAAGAATAAGTTTGTAGTTGAAATCAATTCAGGTTAATTTGCCTGTAAGTTGTAGAATTTTCCTTATTTGAAGAATTGTGGCTTTATAGAAAATGCATGTTTTTGTCAATCAACAAACTCTGATGTTGCTTCTTACATGGCAGAGAAATGTATCTTTAAAATTTTTTTTTTTTTTTTTTTTTATCTTTAAAAAAAAGAAAACCACCTTTGTCCTTTCAGCAGGTCAAGTTCGATTTGTGTCACTATTGTCAATATATCACTATTGGTAATGACAGGAACTTATGAAAGGCTTTTCGAATTATGGTATTGTAGCTGGATTAGCTAATTTCAGGTGCGGGTGCAAGATTTTTCTCTTATTAATTTTTTTATCTTAAAAAAAAAAAAAAACAGCTGTAGAGTACTTGTTGTTTGTATATGTGGTTACTGAGCCTTCATTCTCTTGGTTTCTTCAGCACAATTCAGTCTCTACGTACTTCTGTTAATAAGACCACCTAATCTTATAGTGAGGTGAGAATGCTAAAATTTAAATGATGAAAATTAGTATGAACTTGTTTAGTGTGAAAAAAAGTGGACTAAAATATGAAAACAAAGAAAGATATAAACAATTAATAAATAAATAAATTTTCTGTTTATACTCCGGGACGAACAAACGGTCAGAGGAGTTGAGTGTATATGCCAAGTGGCAATTTTTTTTTTCACAGTCACAATGAAAAAACATGTCTACTTTAGCAAAAAAAAAGTATACAGGTTGCATTTGGGTGTGTCATAAGAGATAAAAATAAGCCCTGAGCTCCTGGATATGTTCCTTGTATTTGCTCTGGAAATTATGTAGAAAATCTTGTGAAATGATTAAGTGAAGTGGTCTCATTGTGCTATGCTTTTGTCATTACCATGGTGTGGTACAGTGGCGTAGCTACCATGTAGGCAGGCATCTTTGGCTGTCTCCTGTTTTTGCAATTTTCATTAATTAAATAGGAGCCCGAACATGTTCTTTGTCTCCAGGCCCGAAAAAAGGGTAGCTATGGTAGTGCTGTGGTAGGAACCAAGATATTGCATTTCAGATTATTATTTCAGCCTAACCAAAATATCTTTCTTCTCCTGGACCTTGGGTCGCTGGTCCAGGAGAAGAACGTTGCATCTACCATGGAGATCCACAGCAGAATTGGACAGGCGGCCACTGCGTTCGCCTCGCTCAAATGGTGTCTGTGGAAGAAGACCAACATTTCCCCAAAGACTAAAATCCGACTCTTCCGGACTTTGATCCTGCCCATTCTCCTTTACGCATCGGAAACATGGATTTGTCTCAAGCTAGATTTAAACAAACTTGAGGTATTCCAAATGTGATGCCTGCGGCAGACCCTGGGCATCTCACTTTGCGACCGCATCACTAATGATACCATCTGCGCCAGATGCCAACAGCAACCAACCATCGCCGACCAAATCCAGAAGCGAAGGCTTAGATGGTTTGGAGACAACGACCCACCCAATGGAGCATTCAACGGACCGCACCTAGGAAAACGTGGGCCAAGCAAGTGGAAAATGACCCGAAGAGCCGACGTCTCGACCTTAATCAGGCCAGGACTGACGCCATGGATCGTAAAGCATGGAAGAACATCACAGAGCAAGTCCAAAACCCTGCAGCACCTACAGCAGTGTGCTGGTTGTGTGGCCAACCGCCTCCGCCAGCTAAGGACCAAAGAAGAAGAAGAACCAAAATATCAGAATTTTTATGTTCCATACTCAGTCTTGTGCATATGTGTTTATGAAAGCTCCAAACAAGAAAGGTATTAGAACCTATAGTACTTAGTTGGACAGGCATTTGTAACAAATGCCTGTCCAACTAAGGCGAAGCAGGAGGTTTTTTTTTTTTTTTTTTTACTGATGCTGCATAAGCTTGCTTTCTTGTATCGTATGCCTCTACTGATGCTAATGTTAGTACTGAGCATGGGTTGAAGGTTCAGAGGATAGATTTACTTGTTGACATTAGACTTTACTGTAAATTATAATTTTCAGGAAATATATGAAAAGGAAGGTTGTTGTTCAGAGAACAGAAAGCAGCAAGGATAAATGAGGAAGAAAAATTATTTCTGTGAATTTTATTAGTATTCAGTTGAATGTTAAGTAATAATCATTAATTTTTTTATACATACCTAAAAATAAATGAGTTGTTCAGTGCAAGGAACAGAACTGCTTGTAACTTGAGATTAGTACAGGGATAAGTGGCCCAATAAGTATTAAGAAAAAATCTCATCAGAAACTTAAAAATCTAATCTTGATAAGATTTAAGATTTTTTTTATTTTAATGCTAATCAGTGCTGAAAATTGCTGTCCTGTCAGACAAAGTAGTTAAAATACTTAATTGCTCTGCGTGATAGGGCAGGTACTTGAAAAAATGCTCAACTGAAAATGATGTCATTGTCCTTTGTTGATATGTTTCCAAGAAGCCATATCAGATGAGCTCCGGAAGCTCTTCTTAAGCTGAATGGTTATTTGGCAGTGTTTGGACATTGCTGGAGGGTTGATGAAAGGGTTTTGTATCTGCTGAATCTGTCATTCAATTAAAGAAAGTATTTACGAAGACTTCTCTTTCAGCTTTCCAAGTGCTCCTTTATAGTTTGCAAACTATCACCATTGAGGCCTTTATTTGACTTCATCACAAAGTCATAAAGGGATAGAAAGGAATCCAGTTTGTCACAACTAAGCCATTTATCCCACAACTTAGTTCTGTGATACCATTATGCCCATGTTACCTTGAACATTGATAAATTCCCTGCCTTTTCGAGATAAATTCAGAATTATTGAAATGAGCAAATATTCAAGCTGCTTATATGGTCCTTAACATTACTTGTGGCAATTGTTCCAGATAGCAGAGACTGTCATGTGGAGGTCAATTTCATTTAAATGACAAAAATGCTATCTAAGGTCTCTGTACAACTTATAAGCAAAGTGAGAAGCATCTCTTGGCTCCTAACACTCAATTTTTTGTGGTACAAGCACAGAGAAAAAGTGTTCATGCCTTTCTATATAAAGGATAGTTTATGTACATACCTAATGCTAATGTATGTGGTGTGATCAATACTACTCTGGATACTACTTGTGTGATTTATCAGTATGGAGATTCCTCACTGACATCTTAAAAATCAGCTTGAAGGAAGTGGAAATTTAATATGCTCTTTTCCCTGTTGGCTATGCTGTGCATTTAAAAGAAAGTTATAATGCTACAAAATATTTTTGGACAAAATGCAATATCTTGGCCAACCATTTTTTGTGATCCTAAGGTGTTCTGACAATGCTTTTTTCGACAATGCCCACAAAATTCTTGTTTTCTCTGTAAGTGGGACAGCAAAGCTAAAGATGGTCATTGGGGGGGGGATGAAACAATAAATAAAATAAAATAAATAAATAAATAAATAATAGAAAAGTGGCCAAAAAGAACCAATCTTCTTCTACCCAGAAGCAAAAATGTGATTGATGAGGTACTTATATCTCCAAACAAAGTATGGTACTTCTTCCACTTCATACAAAATTTCTTGTGAAATATTTGTTGAAGCTGTAAATAAAGATGGAGGCTGATTTCAGTATCTTTTTTAAAGTTCTCTAGGATCTATGCTAATAAACTTGGAGCTGTAGTTTTAGATGGACCACAGATTAGGCAACTTATGGAGGATGCCAGTTTTGCTGTATGTGTATCTCAGAAAGAAATAAGTTTGGATATCATTGAAGAACACTGTGAAAAACTATTTTATAATTATTATATTTTTTAAGGTAATCATAAAGAAAAGACGTACAAGAAGACCGAAAAAAGCATGCTAACTATTTTTGTAGTCTGGGTTGCAATGTGAGTTTGATTCTTCATTTTCTGCATGGTCTGGTAAATTTTAGGTCATGCATTTTTCTTCACTCTGGGGATTCAAACATGCAATGTGTATTTCTGTGTGTGTTGTTACCATAAAATTTAAAATATATATATATACATAATTTATAGAATAAAAATTTGATTTGCACATTGTAAATTTATATAAATTCACTTTTTATGAGTGTGCGTATTCAAACATGCAGAGTGCATTTCCGAAAACAAGAAACTCACTACATGACTATGATCAGCCACTGTGTTATCACTCTTACATTCAAAAACTATTGAAAACATTAAATTCATTAGTGAAACTCATTTGATATTAGTAAAAGGTGTTTGTTTTACAGTCATTTATTCTATGTATGTGTTGATACCATAAATTCAAGAAGGTACTGAATATCTTTTATATTATTGATAATACGTTGATTTGATGTGTGCAGTGAAAATTTATATAAATTTATGAAATTGTTATTGTGCTGTTTAAATCAATAACTGAAGTTAATAGCTGGTAACTAAGTTTTCGTATATATTTATATATTGCCATGTTATGGTTCTGGAGTTTTATTGTGTAATATTTTATTTTACTTACAGAATTTCGTCATGGCAGCAGTAGTAGTAGTGGCTTTGCAAAAGGTGAGAGAAGCGAATCTGCTACGCAGTATTCTAAAGGAACTGCTACTAGTAAGAGCAGTGCTTCAGGATCCCCACACCTTACATTTAACAAATCGTCTATTGCAACTTACAGTGTGAAATCTAGCACTCTGTGTAATTCATTCCCATCCTGTTCAGATATAAGTAGTCATAATCATGAAAACAGCAATCCATCTTCTTCCAGCTCCTCCTGTAATAATACTCAGTCTTCAAGAAGCAGAACTGAGAGGTCAAAATCATCTTCAAAAGTGAAGAAGAACCATTCAATGGCTCCCGTAGTTAGGGTGGAACGAATAACTCCAGGTTTAGTGAAGACTGCATCCTCGGCAGCAAACAGTTCTTTTCCAACAGATAAGAAAGAACTACCTTCACCTCAGCAGCCACCTCCCTCAACATTTGCTGAAGTTGGAATAACAACCTCTTCAACATCTGGTCCTGGTCCTGGGTTAAATCAGGAAACCACTTCTCTTGCAATGTGCTCCTCATCTTCCTCAAATATAAGTTCCCAAAGGAGTAGTATTTCTTTATTATCTCAAAGCAAGGTAGAGGAAGTTCAACCAGTGGCAAAAAAGTCAAACAGCAAAAGTAAAAAGGTTCCCAAGGAAAGAAAGTTATTGCCATGCAAGGGTAATGAATTAATTCTATAATTGTTTTTATTTGATGGTTATGATATGTCATGTAGGACACACATTAAATATTTTTCTTTAATTTATTAAATTTGTGTATAAAATATATCCTTGTATATGGTTCATATTTTATTCTGTATACATGATCAGAATTGATTTCAGAGTTGCTAATGCTCTGATAGTTGAATTGTGACACTGAAGGCAGGTTAAACTGTAATTCCTCTGGTAGATGATAGTTGATAATGTATTGTTGTTTAACCCATCCCCACATCATCATTCATATTGTCTTTTGAAATTTAATACATAATAAAAATGTAAATTCAGTAATCTTATTCTGAAACTAGCTGTAATAAATAAAAGAAATCATGAATGAGAAACATGAGACCTCTCAAAATAAAATAAACGTAAATATTCTAGGTAAAGTCATAAAAATGATATTTTGATAAAACTAAATTTTTTACAAAAATATATGAATTTTAAAAATTTCATAAGAGTTACCTTAATCTTTATCCATAGGATTACTTCTCTTCGAAACTCTCCAACTCCGAACTTTATTGCGCATGGTTTAAAATGATTAAAAGATTAAAATTATATACTCTGCATTAAAATACAATTAAATGTGTTCCGTTCTCTAAGCTCATGTATGACCAGACACCCTGGGATCACAGCTGAAGGCCCCAACCTGACACCCTATCTAATTCACCATGTAACCTTGAGAGATTGAAGACTGTCGTCAAGATTTAAAAATGAAGCTGTTAAAATTATCACTTAAAATACAATGATGAATATTTGTCTAAACACTACTTTCCTTCCTTAAGGGACCAAACTTTTTGACATACTGTTGTGATCACATGTAGGCAACAAACTATCTAATGTAAACTTTCCCCACGTTATTTATTACTGAGAGATTACTTGTTAACATGCATGCGTGCAAAGGTCCACAAATCCGAGATGAGAAAAGGTCTCCGTATGTTAATCATGTTATTTTTGATTCTCATTTCTAAGGATTCTGCAGTTAAAAGTCTTATGTAATTATACTGTACGTTCAGAACCTTAGCTTCATTAAACAAGAAGACGTGATCCTCATTACCCATGGGGCTTAGTTGAGTGGTCTTATTGCTGAAAAATATTTAAATAGAATAGAACAAATATATTTAACACCATTTTTACCCAACATTACTTTTTACGGGATTGTATTTAGATGGCATTCTTATTATATTGAATGAACAGACGACAGAGAACATTTTAGGTACATTTAGCAACGTGCACGCGAGGCTAAGATTAGAGAAGGAAGATACACAGGCTAAGACTATACATTTTTTAAACTTTACATTAATAGGAGAGAGTGATAAATTACAGTTTAAAATATATCGAAAGCCGACAAACACAGGGATGTTCCTACATTATTCAAGTTATCATCCGTTCACTTATAAATGTTCCATTATTTTAAATCAATTCTCAAATGCATATAAATATACAGTGACTCAGATTGCATTAGATTATGAAATTGAAGAGCTTACATACAGGTTTTTAAAGGATATTCACTAGGTACAATAAACAAAATTAGGTTGCAGGCCAAAGATAGGATAGATAATACAGGAAATAACAATAGGCTTGGGAAAAAACATTTTATTACAATTCCATATGTCCATTAATGCTACAAACAGTGTGGCACCTCCGTAGCCAGGTGGGAAAGAGCAGCAGTGCGTAGCACACACTTCTTGATTAGACCGGGGTTCGAGCCCATCACCACCAAATACGGAGGATGGGGAAAGGTCAGGGAATGACCACTGCATATTCACGGAGCAATATGGCCTTAGTTGCTAATGCTCCTAAATAACAGCTACAAACAGATCAATATTCTTTTCAGGGACACTGATTTTAGAGTATTACTCTAAAATCACTCAGAAACTTCATTCCTTACTGAAAAGGTGTTCCGCACTCTCCTCTACAGCTATGGAATTGTATGATGTAGTATACAATATTCCATGTGGTAACTGTGACTCTTTGTGTGTGGGATCTACGAGATGCCTTTTGGACATGCTGCATCAGTTAGAGCAATGAGGGCCACGGTGCCTGAACTGTCATTCCATTCAATAAGCAGCAATCACATCTTGTTTAATGAAGCTAAGGTTCTAAACATACAGCATAATTGCAGAAACCTTGGAAATGAGAATCAAAAATAACACAATTAATATACAGAGACCTTTTCTCATCTCGAATTCGTGGACCTTTGCGGGCATGCGTGTTAGCAAGTAATCTCTCACTAATAAATAGCATGGGGAAAGTTCACATTAGATAGTTTGTTTCCTACCTGTGATCATGACAGTATGTCAAAGTTTTGTCCATTTAGAAAGGAAAGTTCTTAGACAAATATTCATCATTGTATTTTAAGAGCCTTATTTTTAAATTTTGACACGTCTTCAATCTCTCGAGGCTACGTAGTGAATTGGATAGATCTGGGGTTGGGTTGGGGACTTCAGCTGTGATCCCTGGGGGTGTCTGGTCATACATGGGCTTAGAGAATTGAACACATTTATTTACAGGTAGTTCTTGACTTTACGAGTTAATTCATTCCTAGCGTGTGCTCGTAAAGCGGGAATTAAATCCCATAGACATAATGTATTATAATGTTTTAAGTTATATCTCATATTCACAATATGAGATATAACTTAAAACGATGCCGCTTTGCTAATATTCTATTCATTCAGATTTGGCTATGTATTATTGATGCTTTTGCACTATACTTATACATAGCATAGACATAATGTTAAAAATAGGGGTTACGTTCTCAACAATGAAATTAGTTAGCTAGTTATTTTTATGTTTAAACAGTGATTGATTTATCCAAAGAAATTAAAACATAGCCTGTAAAATCAAGTAAAATTATAAAAAGAAAGAAATTATTTATGACTTACAAATTTTAAAGAATGTTTATTCTTCATCATCGACTAAATGCACACTCATTGCTCACTCATTATTGGCTCGGCACTCGTTGGTTTGTTGCACATGGAGTCATCTTCTTCAGAAATGCTTCGAGGCATTTGTTTCCGAGATAATCTTCTATTTTCTTTATAAATTTCAATAGATACATAAGCATTTTTTAAAGGAACGCATAAATTGCAACTAACACGATTTGCATGGAGTAACAAGTTTACAAAGCTTTAAAAAAAAAAAGAATGAAGAGAAGATTCTGAAAATTTATTTATGTTTTTTATATGATTGAAGATTTTAGTAGAGGGGAAACACGTTTCACCATAATGCAAAAAACCACACAATTCCAGCTATCGTATTTTCGCAAATGCAGTAACATCGAGCTTACTACCCGTTTATAATTGTTTGCAGTAACAGAAAAGCCCAATAAACTGGAAAGTGCAAATTGTTTTTTATTGTTTTATCGTCATGACCGCCAGAAATGTGCTTTAGAAAAATGTCACAAAGGCATTCAAAATTGGTTCTTATAACAGAACATATGATAATGATGAAAGTGTAATGCATTTTAGTGATTTGATTTGGCTAATACAATTTACTCTATAAAAACGACCATTTAGAGAGTTATATAGCGAAAATTTCAACTTCCGAGGTCATGGAACAAATTACCAAAAAACAATGTGTTATTGGGTTCACATTACAATATTTTCATGATATGATGGTGTGTCTGGAACGCATTAATATCGTAAAGCTGGGTACACTGTATTATATAGCTACACGCATGGTTTTAAATGCAGTATTTATGAATGTTTAACATTCATTTTTTTTTTTTTGCAATTAATGTTCATATTTTCGATTTTGTTGATACTTGATACTTTGAAAAAAAAAAAAAAAAACTCATAAAAACCCGAGAACTCGTAAAGTGAGAACTGCCTGTATATTTTAATGAAGAGTATATAATAATTTTAATCTTTTAATCATTTCAAACCATGCATAATAAAGTTCAGAGTTGGAGAATTTCAGAGAGAAGGTAACTCTTATGAAATTTTTAAAATCTAATTTAAATATAGGACATACTGAGCCTTAGTTGCTCTTGGTTTTATAGTAAAAATATATGAAATATACAAAGCTGTCAAGATAATCTCTTTTGTTCATTGCATAAATGTAATATAGTGATATTGTGTGTGTGGGGGGTTACCTACCAAATATCAAGAAAAATGTGTACTAAATGGCATTCTATCAAATATTTTGTGGAAGAATGTTATTATGACTCAGTTATATTGAATTTGAAAATAAATACAGTGCAACCTCAATGTAACGTGCCTCTTCGTACTGTGGTTTCAGATATACCGCGGGTATGATCATGTCCCTCAAAACAAATTATGAAAAAAAGTAGTGTGTTCAAAGAACTAAAAATTTTCTTATTGGAAACTGGAAAAAAGAGAACAACTGTATATATTTGTATCTACTGTACACCTTACTACCATATTTCCAAGATGGGAAATTAGCTAAAAATTGGCTGTATATATTGACTTCAATATAATCAGTTGCAGAGTGATTTTTGTAAACAACAGGACTTGCCAGAGACTAATTAATGTAGACATCCAGTTTCTCCTCTCAGCTAGAGATGCAATAAACAGTACATTAGTGGAACACTGATTACAAACAGCTACCTCTGGAAGGCTACCATCCATCAAGTGCATTGATTTAGTTACAAAGTAAATTTTTGTTAGCAACAGCATGTGACATCCTTTCTTCGACTAGAAGTTACACTTAAGATAGCAAAAACTGCTCAGGGCTAAACTAGACAAAAATATACATGAACTGACAAGTGATTTATGGAGAAATCACAACTTCACTTCAGCACTATGATAGGCCATGCAGTTTGGTTTTTATTTAGGTTTCTCAAAACATGGTAAATTCTAGGGCATCATAAATAAATACACAACAAAATTAGTAGGACAAGTAAGGGCCACCAAAAGAAAAAAATATACGGTTGATGAGAAGTTCAAGATTATTGAAAGAGTTTAAAAGAGTGGTGAAACAAAATGCAGTATATTTCGCAAGTGTGGAATTCCAGAACAATTCACGGTTGGATGAAAGAGGAAGGAAAATTGCATTCATTTGTAGACTCTTGAAGATGAAAGATTTTGTTAAAACAGTGATGTGGACCAATGCTTATACAAGTTTCTACAGAAGCGTAGTGAAGAAGTACCAATAAATGGAGTAATTTTGAAAGCACAGGCACTTAAATTTCATATGCTGCTTTGTGGAGATGATGACACATTTAAAGCTTCTGAAGGGTGACTTTGGAGATGGAAGGCTTGCATTGGGATATCCCAGGTTAGTCATGTAGGCAAATCTGCATTTGGCGACATTACAGCAGCAGAAGCATTTCCAGAATTTCAGCATAATGTGATTTTAGATGGTGAATTCACAGATGAACAGTTGTATAACTGTGACGAGAGATCGCTGTACTGTAAACTTCTCACTGACAAGTCATGGGATATAAAAAGACACTCAACAAAGCTGGCTGGCATGAAATTTAACAAAGAGAGAATTACTGTTTTACTATGTGCAAAGAAGACCGGAAATCACAAGCTAATGCTATTGTGCATTGGTAAAAGTCGGAAGTCCCCAGTGTTTTAAGCATGTCAACATGAAATCTCTAACTGTTATTTTTAAAAATAGCTCCGATGCTTGGATGATAAGTGATATTTTTGCTTCATGGTTTGGAAGTGAGTTTGTACCGTCGGTGAGATGCCACTTGCTTTCCAAAGAACTTTAAGAAAATGCTCTGTTACTGTCTGGTCACTGCCCAGATCATTCTTCTGCTGATGTCCTGAAATCAAAAGATGGCAGAGTCACGTTTCTGCCAAGGAACACAACTGCACTAATTCAGCCCATGGATAAGGGCATTATTTGGGCCTTCAAAGCTTACTGTGGTGAGCTGTTTGCTGGTATTATGAACTCAGAAATTCAAGTTCTAGAATTTCTGAAAACATTAACACTGAAAGACATTGCACATTGGATTCAAACTCCTATTTAGTGCAGCAGTCTTATCACTTGCAGTACAATACACTTTGCCTTCATAACGAGTTGTGCTCTCTTTTGCACTACTATAAAACAAACAACATAGCAAAAAGTTAACCTGCCATTTCCTAACGAGTTGCCCTTGTATTGCACTACTATAAAATAAGTGACATTGTGAAAGTTTAATCTGACATTTTTATTTAAAAGATGAGACACTACTATGACAGTCTGTATCAGGACTCACAGGTCTGTTATCAGGTAGCAGATGGTCTCTTTTAAATAACTGTTAGATTAACTTTTTGGCTATGTATTGTGTGAAGGTAGTATATTACCAGGGCAACTTGTTCTGAAAGCATGAAAGGACAAGACAGTCCTGGCTCCACATGATTGGACGAAAGTTCCTGATTGATGTTGTTTATAAACATGTTGATAATCTGTTGTGAAATGTATTATAAAATATGGGACTGGCACCTTTTAACAGTCCATTTGTATAGGTATAGAATATAAATATTTATAAACATCTTTATAAATATTTAAAATTGCAAGAAACACAATTGCCGCTTTTCTCTCCCATCAAAAGTATATGACATCCCCTTCACTGAATCCAAATGTAAAGCTTCTTAGTGAAATACACATTGATTACAATTTTAGTGTACTTTAATATTACATGAATTATAATTGTTTCTGTTTAAGCTTTTTCATTAAAATCTGACATATGTTGTCACTAACTAGGAAGCACAAATTTCTTTAACAGATTAAATTTTCACATTAAAATGGGCAGCGACTACTTAAAATTAGCATTTAAGATCAAGATTCAACCTAACGTAATGTTTTTGTCACTAAGTGACTTATTATTCACAGTTACTTACGTTGTGTTGCTTTTTTTGCAGCATTTGTAATACTGCCCACTTGGCCAGCATCCTCTATTTCAGGCGCCTCTGTAGTCAGGTGGGAAGGAGCAGCAGTGCGTAGCACACACACTTCTTGATTAGACCAGGGTTCGAGTCCGTCACCACCAAATACGGAGGATGCGGAAAGGTCAGGGAATGACCACCGCATATCCCGGAGCAATATGGCCTTAGTTGCTAATGCTCCTAAAAACCAAATAACAATCCTCTATTTCATTCCCTTGGCTGATAAAGTGAGCAATAAAATTTTACTTATTTGTGAACAATATGCACATTGTTCAGATCAATTAGTGTGAATTTTTGCGTCATTTAGGGTCCTGTACATCTACAAAAAGTAATTAACTATGAATATTGAAATCCTCATATTGCCATGAAAGTGAATGGTCCATTTTAAACCGAGTGCACTGTATGTGGCTGCTTTAATAGTAAATTTGTTAATGTGCAGCCTACTGTGTGGATATTCCAGATTATAAATAGACTGTTTTTAAAATTTTTGCATGAGGTTTCGTAGAGTGCCATTTCTTAAAGCAGACTGTAATTATAGCAGCAAAAGAATTGAGATAGGCAAGTGGAAGGATCACAGTGATCGAAAATCAAACTGAGTAGAGCACATCAGTTTCATTTAATTTCAACTACTGCAATGAAACATTGTCCTACAATCTTATTGTGTTGTACTGCATAGGACAAGTGCAACCCAGTTTAAGAGGAAAAGATATTCAAACCATTATATGTTCAAATGGAAGTTTTATTTCCCCACACTGCTTAATTTTTTACAGACTGGCATATATTTGCTAATAAAGGCCACCTGTTGGCTAATGAACAGCTGGTAAGTTTTGAAGCAATTATCATGGAGATGTATCAGGTTTTTAAATTTATAGTAAATTTACCTTTTTCGGGTGATGCTATACAACAGGAATAGCCTGTGGTATAGTAACCCTGAGAACCACACAAGATAACCTCCTTCATCGGCTTGAGAATCACAGTCCTTACAAGTTTCTAAGTGAATTTTATTAATTCGAACTCACACAAAAAAAATTACTATTTAGATTCAGTAATTTTAAATCACAATTTATAGCTTTGTTTTAACTACATTTAACTTGCTCATTAGTAAAGTAGCATATTATTAAAATAGCATTGTGTAACATTGTTTTACACAATAGCATAATGACCTGAGTAGGAGATCGATGGACTTATTTAACAAGTACAGGTCCATGTTGAAAAAAAATTCACTAGTTAGGGTTAAATTTGAAAGTGTCTGCAATTCTGTGCAGACACGTTAGAAGGGAGTATATGATGAGAGTCTTGTCAGTAAATTTGGCCCTGGAGAGACTGTTCGAGGCACATACTGCCTTGAACAGTCTTTCCGGGGTAGAATTTTTCTCAGCGTGGTCTTCTGTGCTTGTTGACAGGAGAGATTGCTTCTGCAGGGATGGGATACACTTAACTAGAAAGGGTGCAAGAATAATTGCTGATGTTATCGAGGCAGTGTTTAAGTGGGTTGGAAAACTGCTAGCTTGTGGAGGGGGGTTCACAGACTAATAGATTAACAGTAGCCACTGTCAGAGGTGAAGGCGATTCTTGCACTGCTTCTACTGGAATGAGCAGCAGCCTGGAAAACAAGGTGCCGGGGATTTCAGGACCTGCTGGGAGTCATTGCAGAACAAGTAAATATATGGGCTGTGTTAGAGTAACTAAGAGTAAGAACAGGTGCATGTATACATGCATGTACACCAGTGCTGGAATGTAGTAAATAAATTTGATGAATTTGAAGTGCTGATCAAGGCAACAAATGCAGATATTGTTAGGATATCAGAGACTTGGTGTCACACAGATATAAGGAATACAGAATTAGAATTTGTGGTGTACAGTGTGTACAAAAAGGACAAACAGGATAGGAAGGGAGGAGGGGTTATGCTGTTAGTTGAGAAACACAAAATCTAGAGGGGTGCATCCAGCTGACATGAGTGAACAGTGCAATATTGAGTCAGTTTGGTGTAACATGAGCATTGGGAAAGCAAAAATTAGTGTTATGGCCTCATCATTCTGATAAGTACAACAAACAACTGTACAGAGAAATAGTAGACCAGTAACTCAGAATGTCTTATAATAGAGATTTTAACTTCCCAGATATTGACAGGAACTTGTGGATTGGTTACTCACACAATAGCAAGACTGGATTTACTGGATGATTGTTTTCTACAGCAGCATATTCGAGAGGCAACCAGAGGGAGTAATACTCTTGGTCTGATTATAAGCAGTGATTATTCAAGTATTAAGAATCTGCAGATAACGGAACCACTAGGGCAATGATCACAGTGCACTGATTGGGGGATTTACTTAAAGATTTAACTACCATTAGAGATAAAGGGAAGGGTTTTTGCTTTTGTAAAGGGGACTACAGTGGTCTAAGATAGTTTTTAAATTCTACACAGTGAGACCAACTGATGATGTTACCAACAGCAAATTCTAAATGGAAAGCATTCAAGGAATTAATCTTGGAAGCTACTAGTCTTTTCATACCAACTAAGAAGTACTGTTAAAGGTTTAGGTCTAAATGGATGGCAGATGAACAAATGATACTTGTGGCAGAGAAGAAAACTGCATGGGATGCATATAAATTATCAGGCAACACAGAAGTCTGTGGTAGATATAAACTAGTCTGTAATCAAGTTGCAAAGGAGGTTGGGCAAGCAAAGGCAGGGTACAAGAAATCCTTTGAAGAGGATGCAAATCAAAATAGCAAAGATTTCTTTACTTATGTAAACTCTAGAAGAAAGCGGGTGAATAAGATTGATCCACTTGATATTGATGGTTGACTGTTGATGATCCTGCTCAGGTAGCAAACAAAACTGAATGAGTATTTTGCATCTACATTCACATATGAGGAATTCTGTAGGGAAGTGGAGGCCAGAAGCTTATCAGACTCTAACAGAGAGGCAATTGATTTTGTAATAACTGAGAGGAAAATGGAGGAGAAATTGTTGAAGTTAAACATAAGAAAGGCACTTGTGGTGGATGGGATCTATCCAGTTATACTAATGGAGGCAGTAAAGGAAGTAAGCAAACCCTTAGCCATAATCATGAGAGCATCCTTGGATTCAGAGGAGGTTCCTGGAGATATGCATATTTGTAAACAGACTAGAGATATGCAAATGCATCTTCAATTCACAAAGGGGGATCAAACAGTGACATGAGTAATTTACAGACCTGTTCGTTTAACTTCTCTTCTGGGGAAAAGAATGGAGTCACTGGTTAAAGAAGGTGCCTCTGTAGCCAGGTGGGCAGGAGCAGCAGTGCGTAGCACACACTTCTTGATTAGTACCGGGGTCCGAGCCCTTGACCACCAAATATGGAGGATGCAGAGTCAGGGAATGACCACTGCATATCCCCGGAGCAATATGGCCTTAGTTGCTAATGCTCCTAAAAACCAAATAACTAACAAATAACAAGTAGTTAAAGAAGCATTTTAGGATAATCTAGACAAGATAGATGGCTCATCATGGGTTTGTTAAGTGGAAGTGTCTAACCAATTTGATTGGATGCTACGATGTGGTCACAAAAGAACTGGATGCAAAAAATAATTTTTATGTCATTAACTTGGCTTTCAATAAAGCTTTTGATACTGTTGCACCTGAAAGACTGCTGTGAGATTGGAGCACTATGGCATTTAGGGCTAGTTACTGCTATGGATAAAGGGATGGTTGAGTGGGAGAATACAGAGAGTGGTAATCATCAGTGGGGGTGAGAGATGGCAACTGAAGTTTAACATTGAAGCAAAATAATGCATATGTAGTAACCCCATAGTAACATACCAACTGTGCAGTACTATACTTAGGTACTGGAGAATGAAAAAGAACTGGGAGTAATTGTGTAATCAGATGTGAATTTTCTGAGATGTGCAGACAGGCTACCAGATATACAAGAATTTTGCTAGCAGGGATTACAGGCTGTGCCTTGAATACTGCATACAGGCTTTGAGGCTTCATTTTAGGAAGGATGTAGAGCTGCTGGAACAAGTACAGAGAATGGAAAGGTATGTTCATGTCAGACGGCACCTGGGATTTCTCCCATCTCTGCGTGTGTTCGCTGTATCCCGGACAGTACACTGTCAAGCCAGAGACTTGAAAGTGTGTGGGCCATGTCTGTTCAGTGTGATGTGTTGTGCCCGTTGTTTGTCCGGTTTATTGGCCGCCAGGCCTCTAGTGGGGCCTGACGTTGCCCATACCTCGCCATGTGGAGGCTAGCCAAGTGTGTTCAGTTTCACAAGTTGCTCTGGCAGGTCCTGCCACCTAGTTTCCTGGGATTTCAGGGGCTAGGACCTTAAAGATATATGTATTTGTGCATTTGACATTAATGCTTAATGGGATTGCTATTAGGAATTGTTGGTTGGGGTTGAATTCTAGAGAGATGTGTTAAAAGGCCTAATAAGTCTGGCAAAATTTTAATGTTATTAAATTTAGACATGTGAGGCTATATGCTAGATAAAAGATAATAGTGTTAGTTGTCTCAGACATTTAGAGGAAACCGGTAGAATTTAGACATTGATTAGAATTTGGCAGCATTGTTAAGGGGAGTGTACTCGGTCGGTTTAGTGAGAGGGGGGGATACTGAATACTGGGGGGGAAACAGATAGAAGAACAGGGACAATAGAGTAGGCATCCCCAAAGAGGTCAGTGGAGACAAGCTCCATCAGGCAAAGTATGGGGGAGGCAGGGGGGGGGAGACAGAGGCCTGTGTCCTCCCTCCCCTGCCTTGGGACAGGGTTTTAAAAGGAACCGGGTTAGAATACCCAGTTTAGATCGCCAATGGTGTGTTGGCAGCAAAGCCGCAGTATGTCTTTGTTGGTGATGGTTGTCATATCCATGTAGTGTCGAATCCGGTAAGAAGGTCAAGCTGCCCATCCCGCTCTGGCGTTGGGATATGTTAGCTGGCAGTGCGAACCCACCACTAAGGCAAAGGGGTGGGAGAGACATTCATAATCTGCATTCTCACTCTACTTGCATTCTTTTTTTCCCCCAAGTTTTATATATATATATATATATATATATATATATATATATATATATATATTTTTTTTTTTTTTTTTTTTTTTCACTCACACTCATTCATCTTTTTCTCACACACCAGGGGGGATGCAATGATGTGTAATGTAAATTTAAATACTAATTAAAACTAGGGTTAGTGTGTAGCATTTATAGTTTGTGTTCTTACACTTTCATTCATTCTTCTAGCTCTCATTTCATTTATTCGACTGTGCAGTTCCTTTCTGCACTGCACTCTCTGGGCACCTCAACTTACTGTTATTCTTCAGTTGTGGTTCAGGCCTAGATGCAAGTTTTTTTTGCAGGCCAGGGGAGAATGCAGTGATAGTGTTTATGTGGTTAGTAAATGTTTGTTAGTATATATAAAATAGTGCAAGTTATTTTTAACTTTGTATTCTTTCGGCCAATTACATTTGCTCATTCACATTCACTCTCTCTTACCCTTATGCTAGATCACTCTTTCTTTCACCAAAACTGCCATTTATTCCCTTTTACCATAATTACTAGTTCACTCAGTGCCCAACCTATTCATTCTGTCTTTCATTCTCATTCATTCATTCATTCTTTCTTCTTTCATTCTATATTATATCCCCTTGCTACCAGCTTACTGATATTTTTCGGCTAATCTGCTTCCCTGGCTGCCTGTACATCTCCCTCCCCTACGTACATACTTATTTGGTGTGGGCCCCCAGGTTCCTACACATGGCAGGGTAGTCCTGGGGAGTTTTGTCATGTCAGGTTTCTGTCAGGACACAGAATACTGCTATCCTGACAGTTTTTAAGTCATCGTCTGGGCGTGGTGGGAAACTTGGGCAATATTAACTATTGATTATTGTTTAATTGCTGGGGGGCTGAATTGCCGTTCTTTGGATTGTTCTGCGCATTTTGAATACTTTCTATGTGAAAGATGTAAAGGCTTTATAATTTTCCTCTTCTATGATGAACAGGTGTTCTTCTCCTCTGGGAAGGAGGCCAATCTGTGCTATTAGCTCTGTTCTCGGGATGTCATATATTATACATTCACATGTCATATATTATACAGAGAAGGGCAATGAGATTGGTGATGGAAACCAAGAAAGGCTTAAATTCTGCAAATAGCAGCATTTGGGACTAGGCATCTGCGAGGTGATCTGATTGAGGTGGATGAACTTTGAATGGTTTGAGCAAGCTCAAACCATTCAAGATGATGGTATTCTTGCTCAGATTACACACCTGAGGGGCATAAATTCAAATTGAGGAAACAGTTATAGAATCGATTTTTTTTTTTTTCTTTCTTTTTTTGGCTGAGGCTGTATAAGCTTGCCTCCTTGCATCATATGCCTCTACTAATGCTAATCCTAATTTGTTGTAAAATAACAAAGAAAATAATGTAAAAAAATGCAGTGCAGCAGTTGAATTCGTGTCATTTTCTTATATAATCCTTCTAGTTTTATACTCTTGCTGTCATTAAAGAGAGAGAGAGAGAGAGAGAGAGAGAGAGAGAGAGAGAGGACTGAAATTTTTCCATCTTGTGCATTTTCACATATCTTTGAAGAAGCATGAGTTGGTAAAATTTGACTAGTGTCTGTTCACTCGTTTTTACTTGTAGTGCTAATAGCAGGTTGATTTTTTTTTTAATGATTTTGATATACTTGGTTTTTATTAAAGTTCTTTGTCCCCACCCTCCCCATCATTGTGGGATTGTTCAATAACTCTGTGATTAGTGCAAATTACAAATAAATGCATTTTATTCATTTACAAGAGTCCACATAAGTGAGTAGGTATTTATGTATCAAGAATCTTTTGTATACCAACCTCCAGAAAGTATCTGGATACATGCTTCTTTCCCATTGACATTGCTGCCACGCACTTCTATAGCATGTTGGTTCCCTTTTAACCATTATGACTCTGTCCTCTTGGATAGGCTTTTCATCAGCAGTTAGCAGACTGAGTGGGCATAGTCCATAATTCCTCTGGCAAAACAGTGATCAGTCAAGCTACCAGTGTTGGAGGTATAGTTCTGGCCATCATCTGCCATTCCAGTTCATCCCGTGTGTGTGTTCCACAGTGTTTGAATTGGGACTCTGTTTTGGCATTCCAGCTTTGTACATTCATGTCCTTGAATCATTCTTGAAGAACACTAGTGGATCGCATGGGACATTATCCTGTTGAATCAAATATTTGTGTATACCAAAGAACTGCCACATCATAGGTGGATTGGAATTGTGCAAAATGTTAAAGGTAGGTAGTGGCATTCATGGTTCCCTGCACAACTATGAAAGTTCCTAGATTTTTCATAAAAACCTTTCCACTCAAAACCCCACCTTCTCTGAACTTAATTGTTGTCACAGTGCACTCCAGGAATCCTCTGTACCCATCTGATCAAAATAGGGTGTATCAAGATTAGTCACTCCACAGAACTGAATTCCATTGCTCTCTGTACCAGTTGCGCACATACATGACTGATGTAGCCATCATGTATGTGCTGAGTGGTCAGGATCGAGAGTGCAATAGCATGTGCTCTTTGAGTGGACAGTGGTTCAAGCCTGTGACTACTAAATACGATTAATGAATGTTTGTACTGATGATTTATTGTAAACTCCCCTGACCGTGCCAGAGTATAAACAAGAACTTTTTTTTTTTTTTTTTTTAAACTCCTGCTGATGACTTGAACTCCTGGTTGATATTTTGCATGAATGTCTGACAAATCGTTATACTACCTTTCTGAGTATCCTCTACTCACATAAAATGATCTTCCATAGTTTCCTGTATTCCTGGACTGTGGTGGTACAGTGTGTTGTCATGTTTGTTTCTGTTTCCTGATAGCATCGCCACTGGTCAATTTTGGATGGATAGTGTAGGCTGTGTTGTCAAATGCATGGATTGACAAGCCAGAGCATGAGATCCAATAATAGCACCTCTCTCAAAATCCTCAGTTCAGCTATACATGTTATGATGAGATGTAACGTGTATGGCTCATACACCCTCCTTGTAGCCGAGTGGGTAAAGTACCTGCCCGGCAACCCAAAGGTCGCGGGTTCGATTCCCGCCTCGGGCTTGGATCAAAGTACTGCAAAAACCTTGGGAGGTGCAATATGGCCACAGAAGCCGATGCGCCAACAACTACCAAATCAAAAAAAAAATCAACCCTCCTTGTATACCAGTCTGAGCCACTTATTTGTCTTGGTAGGTCCAGTGGATTATTTAAACAGTGGTTTCACATACTTTTTAGAGGGCATGAGATCCAACAGTAGCACCTCTCTCAAAATCCTCAGTTCAGCTCTACATGTTATGATGAGATCTAACATGTATGGTTCATACACCCTCCTTTTATACCAGTCTGAGCCACTTATTTGTCTTGGTAGGTCCAGTGGATTATTTAAACAGTCATTTCATATACTTTTTAGAGGGCAGTGTACTTTATAAAAATTACACCTCTGAGCTCTTGAGGCTTTTTTTATTGATAATATTGTATTCAGTATTTGAGGTAGTCATTTCTCCTTCTTGAACATTTAAACATGAACTTCATTATCCATGTTCAAATATTTATACTTTTTAATAGATCGAGAATATGATCCCAACAAACATTGTGGAGTTGTTGTTGCAGATACTGTCAAGCCTTGTACTCGATCATTAACATGCAAAGTAAGTGCACTTATAGTAAATAAATCATATTTAAAGTTATTAGATTCCAATTTTTTATATCGTATTTCAGCTCTGACTGATACGTTGAGTTCTCCAATGGATGGAATTATTAAATTGAATAATAATCATTATAGGATTATAATAAATGATTGGTGATGACTGAAGCTTTTATCAAAGTATATGTAATATGTACTATATTATACTATAATATGTCTATTCACTCTGTGATATTGAAATTTCAGCACCCTGAGGAACAGGAATACAGAAAGGATACTAGAGTAATGATAGCCAAGGAGTTAAGGAGCACATGATGAAAGTTGAAAATTCTGCTACACAACAAAGTGACCAACCAGCCTCTCAAAAGTAGATAATTTGCCTTCTGTTGAAGGCACTGAGTTGTTGATATCTGAGTAGAATGTAATGTCACTACATTTCTACAATCCTCTTGCACTCTGAAGTCAGTTCCTGTGAGACAGAAGCTTATTAATAGTATGTGCGCTCACGCACCCCACACACACACACGTGTGCTGCTTTGTACTCAACATTCTCTATGTCAATTTTTGTATCAAGAAAAGCTCCTGTCTGATTGGTTACTTATGAGTATTTTAATCATTTGTATATCTAAGAGGAGCACCTCATTCACCTGCTGAGTTGCATGCACTTCTGATCATTCCTTTTGGGTGCAGCAATTTCGGTGTCACAGAGTGTAATAAAATTCACTGAAATAAGGACTGTGTAACCTGTGAACGCAGGTGCACCCCCACACACGAAGTGTACCAAAAAAAAAATTTTTTTTAAATATTTGTTTGTATAATATCAGTATGTTAGAATTGGAGATATACAATATAAAAAAATCAAATATATTGCTGTTTGGCTACACAGATCCACCATTGTCCTTATTCATCTACTTTTTTTTTTTTTTACATGTTTATGTGAAGGGAAAAAATCTTCAAAAAAAAATTTGTTTAAAAGTTAAAGAAAGTTTATCCTTACAAAGCTTCGGTTATCTTTATTCTTACCGCATTTTCAAAAATATGCTGTTACAACATTTTTCGATGCAACTGCCTTTTTTGCAAATCAAATCCCACAAATGCCACTACAGAGATATCAATGTGAACTAGTATTCCTTTATTTTTGAGTTTGTTTTTGATTTGTATCATTGATTACTGGTTGTAAAATTACCATATCAATAATGATAGTCTTTTTCATCAGATAAATATACTTTTATCTAATCTTTAAAATATGCACTCTGGGATTCAGTGGTGCCAGGTTTTAGAGAGGTATACATAGTGGTTGAACAGTTTTAGAGGAACATGTTTCGATGAATATTCAGCACAAAAAAATGAACTTATTTACATCTGTAAATATTTATAATGACTGTCTTGTTCTTTAATCTACCCTTGCAGGCAGCAGGAACTGTATTGATAATGCAATAGTTTCAATTCTTACAACCAAAAAAACTCGCCTTTATACCGAGTTGCCCTCTATCGCACTACTTTTGACATGTAGCTTTAACTATTTTACAACTTTTATTTCGTACATTGCTCACATTGAACAACTTCTTTACAATTGTATTGCCTGTATGTATTGTCACTAGAGTCCACTTGCTGTCTAATGGGAGACCAGTCAGTCCTGAAACAGGCAGCACACAGCAGTGTCTCATCTTTTAACAAATGGCAATAACCTTTTGTAGAGGTTGTCTGTTTAAAAGTAGTTCAATACCTTGTGATTTATCAATTTGAAACAGTGGGAAACAATGTAATCAGATAATTGTAACCAAATAAGCATAAAGATATGTACATTGCATTGAAAGAAATGCAAAAATAGATGTTAAATTTCATGATGATGATGATGATGACATTCTATGTGCTGAATGTATATCTGCATATTTTGTTATAGACATGAACTACCGGCCTTAGTGAACTTGGGAAAGAAGAAATAGTGAAGGCAATGAAAAATGGGCCATTTTTGATTGTACAGATGTCAGAAATTATAGTGATTCCAAGCTATATCCCATTGTGGTGACCTTTTGTAATAAAAAAATAAAATAAAATAAAAAAAAGTTAAATTGAAAGCACCTTACTCTCAATGCTTTTAATTTGGAAGGTGACTATAGGGTGCAACTCTACTGGTATTGCACTACTGAATATCATCTCCTGAACAATCTGAAAGAATCTGAAGTTACTTCAAAAAATAGTTTGGCACTGAGTGTTGATAATGTGCCAGTTATGGGAGGTCTAAAAATTGGAGTATTAAAACTGGAAATTCAGCACTTCATGGTAATACACAGTCTTTCTCATATTAATATCTATGCTGAAAAGGGAGCTGCACTTTCCTGTGTGAAAGTGGGTGAATAATTAGAAAACATTTACTACTATCTAGAGAGAAGTTCTAAAAGGAAAGGTAAATTTTAGATGATTTCAACTAATGTATGCCACTGAAATAAAAATGATTTTGAAGAATATGAGTACACATTGGCTCTCTTTGGTTAAATGTGTAACTAAACTGGTAGAACAGTGGCAATCTTTGACAATTCTGTTTAAAGAAAAGGTCACAAGGATCCAGAAGATGTTTTTAAAGAAAACAAATTTATGAACTACCCAAGAAAATAGAACTTCTGCATCTAGTTTTCTGGTGAGAGCAATCCTAAACAAGCCAGCTTACCTGGTCTGTTTAGGGTTTCTCTCACCAGAAATGTTATCCCAATATTTGAAAATCTGAACATAGCTCTTCAATCCAATGTAATTCAATCCAGTGTACCTCAGTAATGATCTCAGCACATGGATGTGCTAAGGTCATTACCCCTAGATGTGTTGAATAATATTATATGCAAATTTATTTGCACATAAGCCAATTCTAGACAGCAGGGCCTTGTTATGAACAAAACTTTGATTCAAAATTTCTGTAGAGGGCAAAGTATCATTTTTGCAGCAATCAAAACCATCTGATATCTAACAGAATATTCAAACAGAAATCCACAGACATAAAAATATTAGGTATTCTAATGTTTATAAGATTACTGTACCGGTAAACATTTTTGACAGTGAAATTTAGTTTTTAGTGAAGTGTGGGCTTTAAAAAACCTTCTTGCCTTTTCCAAAAAAATATATATATATAATTTATTTTTTGGGGGGTGGGTGGGTGGGTGGAATAACTCCTGCTTTTTTCAATAAAACTTCTTGTTTTTCATGTTTTGACTCAGAAATATGTTTTTTTTCCCTTGCATATAAATGCCTGATCTCCAGCTTTTTGAAAGTCAAAAGTTTGTAACTTTGCTTATACCACATGGCTCCCATAAAAAAGTGCCTGGATATTCATCTGTTTTTAGAAAGATCATACAATATTCCAGCAAACTGGTAAAGCAATATTGCTACTACTGCCTTGCTACAGGCTCAGAAAAACATTATAATTACTGAAGCCACAATCAAGAATCTCCCATACAACCAAGTTGACAGTGATTTCCAGTATCTCTAGCATGTTTAACAAAAAAAAAAAAAAAAGTTTATGTAATATACATTTGCAAAATGTTTATGTAATATGCGTATATTCAAGTTTATGTAATATACACTTTTGAAATTGTGAAATAACAATAATGTAAATTCATATTGTAAAATTAGATTGCATAATAATTTTTTTTTTTTTTTTTAATTTTTGAAAAGTTGCCATTTTTTTTCTTTTAAAAAGTTCACAGTCAAACAGGTTGAAAATAAAATATGATTTTCAACATGGCTGCTCTGTGTTTTTTTTTTGCTCTGCCCACTGGATGGTTAAAACTTTTCATTCAAAAAGTGTCATTTTTACTTCTGTTACTAAGGCTAAATTGACTATGTAGTGCAGCGGTTCCCAAGTGGTGGTTCACGAAAGTGTTCCAGGGGATTCGCACTAAAAATTCTGTAATAGCGTCTGCTTAGATTTACATAGGTATATTTTTGTAAACTACAAAATAGTTTAATATTAATTTATGCGGTTTGGTTCAAAATTTATATTTAGTTGTGGTTTGGGTTACACGTCCTTACATGGCGAGCATGCATGACAGGTGTCCATATAAGTCAGTGGCATAGCTACCATGTAGGCAGGCAAGGCAATTGCCTCCAGGCCCTTTAGGGACCCGGCATCTTTGGCTCTCTCCTGTTTTTGCAATTTTCATTAATTAAGTAGGGGGCCCAAACATGTTCTTTGTCTCCATGCCCGAAAAAGGGTAGCTACGCTAGTGATGTATGTTAAGGGGAGGGTGTACATTAATGCTTTTTGTGTTAATAAATTAAGCTTGGTGATGATTCCCATGGGAAATACAGATATCACTCAAATGGGTACGCATTGCTCTCACCTCTGGTATTTAGGCAATTATTGGAACTGTTGTAGAAAGAATTCTTGGTGACGTAAAGAAAACTTGGAATACAGAAGTTTTAATTATGAATACTGAAATTTTAATTTCAAATATTTATGGAGTTATGTAAAACATGAAATATGGGGCAAAAGTGACACTGATTATCATCCATAATTAACCCATTAACGGGAAAAGTGATTCACCTCCCTAACCCCCCCCCCCCCCCCCGGCGCCTCTGTAGCCAGGCGGGAAGGAGCAGCAGTGCGTAGCACACGCTTCTTGATTAGACTGGGGTTCGAGCCCGTCAACCACCAAATACGAAGGATGCGGAAAGTTCATGGAATGACCACTGCATATCCTGGAGCAATATGGCCATAGTTGCTAATGCTCCTAAAAAAAACCCAAAACAACAACAACAACAAACACCCCCCCCCCACACACTGTCGCAAGTAGACAATCGTGTTCGTAAAAACATATCGGAATTGGTTAGTGCCGGGTGTGTTAATCCCCCTACTGTTTAATTTAAGTTCGCTGGTTGTCCACACTAGGCAATGATTTCAACGTGGATATAGAATCTTTAATTCCGAAGGTTTCTATTAGACAGCCAGTGGGGGGGGGATTGGGTGCAAACGTACCAATATGTATCGCACCGTTCGGTCACATGTCAGACAAAACTCTTGTAAACATTGCTAGTCGCTGCGCCATACCGTGTTGGATTCGAATGTTGTGCAGTATTACATTGTTTATTCATAGTCATACTATTTTTAAACTTAAAAAACCATTATGCACCATTGGTTGGACTGGAAGCATAAAGAACAATGCTAAAATATAAATTAATGAGAAGCATGAAAATCAAAATCATCCCTCAAATTTGTCCCTAGATGACCTTCAAAAAATTCGTTTGAAAAGGAACAGTAAAAAGAGGAAATATAGTGAATATTGTATTAAATTTGGTTTTTCATTTCTTGGAGATGACTATCCAAGCCCGCAATGTATCATTTGTGGAGAAGTGCTCGCCAATAGTAGTTTGAAACCTTCCCTCTTGTCTCGTCATTTAGAAACAAAACATGAAACTTATGCAGAAAAGCCAATTGATTTTTTTAAGCAGAAATTGTAAGAAATCAAAACATCTAAGGCATCGAAACTTAGCCACCTCACATCTGTATGTAATATCAAGTCTGGTTCATTGAGTTGCATTTTGAGAAGTCTCCTTTGAAGAGATTGTCCTCTGATGGAACTCATGATTTTAAAAGCTATGTCCATAACACTTTTAGTATTTAATCTTTTGCTGGCTATCACTTGTTGGTGGATGATACAGTGGTAACTCAAAATATCTGGGAATTCATCATCCTTTCGGCACAATGAGATGAATCCATTAAGATGCCCCATCATTGCTTTAGCACTATCTGTTGTTATTGATACGAGCTTAAATAGTGGTAATTTAATTTTTTTCAATAAAATTTTTGAATGCGTTAAATATATGAAGACCTCTAGTTCTTTCTTTTAACGAAACCATACCCAGCAGTTCTTCTCTAGTGGCAGAATTATCGATAAAAATGAGCAATTGAGCTGTATCACCGACTGTAGATTCATCCAGTTGTAAAGAAAAGGACACACAACGATCATATGAGCACACAATTGTTCGCTCACATTTTTACCCATATTTTCAATGCTTCACATCACAGTATTTCGAGATATTTGCAGATCTTGAAGAGCACCTTTAATTTCATTTTTGGTCTTGAAATTTTCAAAAAGAGAAACTGTTATTTCTAAAAATGCGTCTTTGATGAATTGACCATCAGAAAATGGTTTGCATTTTTTGCAAGAAGATGACTCACTTTAAATGATGCTACAGTTACTGCTTTAGATTGTAAATTAGGTGTCACGAAGAAATTTTGTTGCGAGAATAATCTGGATTTGAGTTATTTTAATTTATTTTTTTCTAAGGTCAGTATTAGGCAGAAAATCTGATTGGTATTTACCATGGAGTGCGTTGCAGTGCCTTTCTAAATTTCCTTTTTTGGGTATAGCCACAGAAACATTGCAAATCAAACAACAACATTTTTCTTTTATCATTACAAAAAAGTATTCTAGTTCCCATTCTTGATGAAATTGATACGTTTTACACTTTTTTGTAGTATTCATTTTAAATCAAATCAGATTAACGTATAAGTACTGTCCAGTTATTAATATTAAGTAAGCTAAATAAGAATTCCACGCATACACTATGCTCTCCACAACGAACTGTGTGAATTTTCACTAGACAAGCCTAGCGACTGAACGGCAACAAGAGTAATCACGTGGTTCAACGGATTTGTGATAATCGTATGCAGTGGGGTGTTTAATAATAATAATAATAACATTTAGATTTTGACTAATCTATTTATTATTATTATTATTATTATTATTATTATTAGCCATATTGTGCAAGGATGTCTGAGGCTTGTGCTGCACCAGCCAAAAAAAGAAAAACTTTCTGAATTACCCTGAGAGAGAGAAGTAGAAGGGAATCACCAAGAAAGAGAAGAATCATGATATCCAGCTCAGGACCCTGGGTGTGCCAAGTCCATACTTTCCAGATGTGATCCCCTGGGGATCTTTTTTATATATATTTAAAATTCTTCATGATCGACTGAAATTAAAGTCGCGATCGACTTGTTGGCCACCCCTGGTATAGTTTATAACTAAATAGTTTGGGTTATTTAATGTTTGCCCCATTAGAGATTTTTTATGGTTGTGTAATCACTTTAATGTAGAATGGATGTTCCTTTAACTTGTTAGCAGTCAGGCATTTTAAAATGGTAGCAATTTCAGGGAGATTGAGATCCCAAAATCGGAAGTTCATATTGCCTGCATTTATGAATATTTATTTATCATCGCCCTTCCCCAACATTACCACCACTCAGTATTCATATAAACACCATGATATCATCACTATATCTTCATAAATGGAATAATTAGTTGAAAAGAAAAGCTTTATAATCTTGGTTGATTTTTAAATTTGGTGCAATAAGTAACTGCACTGAGTAAATTGATTAGAATCGTCTGCTATCATTTTTAGGAACCATTGAGACTAAATGGCTATATTTCATGATAGTGACTGTAAAAATTTTAATTAATCTGGTGTAATAATAATAAGGCCAAAATTTTGATTTAGTGATGGGGGTTTGCACAATTTTATCTTTAAGAGTGTGTAAGTCTTTAATGAATCAGTTGAATAGTACTATACTTACCTAATAGGTCCCTTTTTCATTCACAAATAAAAATCAGAACAATGGTTATAATATAATTTGATTTTATATTCATGCTTTTTTTTTATATATATATAGACCCACTCCTTATCACTTAGAAGAGCAGTTCTAGGTCGAGAGAAAAATTTTGATGAGCTCCTTGCTGATCACCGAGCAGCAAAAGAAGCAACTGTAAAAGCAGCTAAAGCTGCTGCAGCAGCAGCAGCAGTGAGTTCCTCATTACCTCAGTCAGCTAACCAAAGTGAAAGTCAGCCCTCTGTAAATCAGAATGCTGAGTCTAATAATATAGTTCAAACCATTTCAAACAGCTCAAAGTCTAGTTCAGGTACTTATAAATTTTAGTGGCTTTTATTGACTGGCTGACTGACTTTCCAATATTGGAATATTGAGAGCAGTTAGTTAATTTTAAATTAAAATGTAATTTTTAATGATCTGATGTTTTTCAGAAAACTCAAAGATTTAAGACTTTTCCTAGGGGAAAAAATATGTCTTATATAGTTACTTCAAAATCTGGAAAATTTCTGGTCAGTTTATGTGGTGTGAATTTAATGGCTGAGCATATTTCTCATTTAAATTTCTAACTAAATGAAATGTAAGTTTAGCCTGAAAAATTGGGAGGGAGAGGGAAGGCAGGTGCAAGTAACAAATAAGCATCTTTGATTAAAATAAAATAACTTATTTCTGGAATTTGATAAATAATCATCTCATATTACACAAACTACATAAATATCATCTTTAAATTTCTTCCTTATAACCTTTGGTGTGAAAATGAATCTTTCTAAATCAGTATTAATATGTAGTATGATTTAATCTCCATATGTATCATATTACACTGATAAGCTTAGTAAAATTAGTCACCATTGCTTAATATTGGGAAAATATTGAAGTGTATGAACTCTGTATTCTCATTTGTTATAAAAAAAAAAAAAAAAAAAAAGGTGCATGTGCTGAGCACTCACAGTAGATGGTTTTATGTGAAACATCCTTGGCTTGTAAGAAATTAGCAAAATCCAAGCCAATAGCCTAATTACCCGTTTGATTGTAACTGTTTGAATGGCTACAGTCAAATGGCAGCTGCAGGAAGTATGATTACAACAATACAAGTATTTGATTGCAATGTTTGTTCGAACGTTTGATTACAAATAGAGGTAGTTCTTGGTTTACGACAGTTCTGTTTGTGATGATTCACAATAAAGACGGTTTTGAAACTAGAAGGCCAAAAATATCAAAATATAAAAAATTTCAAAAATGTGCAACTATAAATAACGGATATGATGTAAAGAAACAGCACAGGTAATCAGAAATGAGCACTATCTCCAACTGTTATCTAAGCCAATCAGGGATGAGGTGACCAAAGATAAGACGAGAGGTTCACTTGTTGGTGTACTATTGTTGGGCCACTATTCTACAGTATCAATTTGTGAGTTTTAATTAAAAATTGTTGATTAAATTAATAAAATAAGAGCCACCATTCTCTGGTTAGAGAAGTGCAGTAAAGCCAAGTGAAAGTGGAAATGTCACTAAGAAGTCACATAGATCTATCACATTGGAAAAAAAGATGGAGGTAATCCGTAGAATGGAAGATGGTCAGACACGTCCTAATGTGTGTAGAAGTATGAAATTGCCTCCATTGACTGTGAGTACTATAATGAAAAATGCAGATAAGATAAAACAGTTAATGCAACATGCTATGACAGTAAGTGCAACTCGAGTGAGTTATTGCAGAAGTAAACTTTAAAAAAAAAATGGAGAAATTGTCATTGTGGGCAGATGACTTCAATAAAAAAAAATTCCATTGACTCAAGCAGTTATTACTGATAAGGTAAAGTCAATTTTTAAAGATCTTAAGAAAAAAGAGGGTAGTTAGTGATGTGACATTTTTAGGTAGCATGGGATGGTTCATGCGATTTAAATCTCGAAGAAAGTGCCGCTGTGTGAAATTAAGTGGTGAGGCAGCTGCAGCATTTCCTGCAGAGTCTCGAGCCATTGTACAGGAGGGTAATTATCCTCCCGATCTGATTTTTAATGTTGATGAGACTGGGCTTTATTAAAATAAATTGCCATCACGAACCTTCATTGCCCATGAAGAGCAGTCTGCACCAAGTTTCAAGGCTGTAAAAGACAGCCTAACAATTCTTCTGGGTGCAAATGTCTTTGAAACTTAAAAATTAAAACCAATGTTGGTGTACTCTTAACAGACACCTAGTGCTCTCAGGGGCCTAAACAAAGCCATGTTGACAGTTTATTGGAAATGGAATAGGAGGTCTTGGGTGACACAAGAAATCTTCTTGTGTACACAAACTATTTTTGCCCTACTGTGCTCTGTTTTTGTTAAGGGAATGAGTTACCAGCCAAGGCTTCTCTTGGACAATGCCCCTGACCATCCTGGAAACCTGCTGAAGTCGGAACATCTCTAGACTTGAATGTTGTTTACATGCCACCAAACACAACTTCAGTTTTGCAGCAGATTGACCCGGGGGTAATAGCAACCTCTGCCAAATCTTCATGGAAACGATAGTTTTGGACAGGTCAGACAAAACTATCAAGGATTATTGGTGCTTATTCGACATTTTGAAGGGCATTAATAACATCAATGCAGCTTGGGAGGAAATGTCAGTGAACTGTTTGAATAGAGTATGGTGCAAACTTCTCCCACAATTTGTGCATGACTTCACAGTATTACAGCCAGTGGAGAATACTGCTGAAGACATTACCAGGCTGGTGCAAGAGCCTGGATTGGATGAGGTTACAGCTGAAGATTTAACAGATCTGTTGGGTAGCCGTGTGCAGCAGCTTTCCAATGAAGACTTGGAAGAATTGACTAAAGAACTAAGCCAATAGAAGGAGGAGGAGAAAGAAAAATATGAAGAGCTTCCTCTAAAATCTATGAATACAAGGGATCTACAGTGCATATTTTCAGCCATGTAAGACCCTCACTGATGAGCTCTGAGATTGACTGGGAGTGAAAGTGAAAAGTCTGGGCTTCGAACGTATCAAAGCAAATGTACAAAATTTATATATTTTTTTATTTAATTATATTTAGTTTGGTTATTTTATACTGTATTACATTTAATTGATATATATTCATAAAAATACCTTTTGTATATTCATAGCATTCATTTCAGATCTTTAAATATAATAATATTATATTACAGTTGGGGAAGGACGTTACATGGTTGTTATCCATTAAGAATTATTAATATGTATAATTAACCACTCTTTTACCACGTGGAGTTTTTAATATAACAGTCGATTCCGGTTATTTGGGACACATTGGGACTAGCATTTTGGCCCGATTAAGCAGCTGCCCCAATTATCTGAAGTTTCACGTAAATAGTTAAAAATACAGTGGACACCCGCTTTACAATTGGTTCACTGTACAATCAAATCACGTTACGATGGGCTCACCATATTAAAGTACCATTCAGTATACGATGTGTAGTAAGTGCCGGTCATTGTGATCACATTTGTGAATTGAATTTTAATTCTATTAAACAGCGATTCTAATTAGCGAAAATAGGAGGAATATTATCCACAGACTATAAAAGTAAAGATATATTAAGCACAAATTTACCCTTTATTACCTTACCAATTAAAAAATTAAATGATACCTGAAATTCGGAAGAATATACGTGATAATCGGAATAATTAATACGTACTGTAATATGTACATACTAACTAGTTGACATTTCTGTTCACTCTACATTTGTGGGTGGGTGTTAAAATTTAAAACAGTAAAAAGATGAGTAATAAAAAAAAACACGGCACACACAAATTGCAAGTACCATGATACTCACAAGTGAGAATGGAGTAACTAGTTACGAAGCTTTAAAAATAGGAATGAAGAGAAGATTCTGAAAATTATTTTTTTTATATGATTGAAGATTCCATGGAAGTGTAAACACATTTCACCATAATAACTCACAGAATTCCAGCTGTCTGTATTATCGCAGATTCAATAAGATTGAGTTTACTATCAGTTTATGATAGATTTCACTAACAGAAAAGCCCAATAAACAGGTGACTGCTAATTGTTTTTATTGTTTTATGGTTGTGACCTCCAGAAATCTGACTGAACTATGTGGTACGGTCGGAGACAATCGTAAGGTAATCTTCAGTGCTGTAGTCTCCTGCCCCAATTAAACGACATGTTGTCCCAATTAAGCGAAGTAAACCCTGGCTATTTTTTCAATTGGGTTCTGTTTTTTAAGATTTGCCCCAAATAAACGGCTGCCCCAATTAACCGGTGGCCCAAATAACTGGAATCCATTGTATTTTATTAAGCATTGCTTAAACTAATATATGCAATAGTGTGATGTTTCGGGTATCTTGCCAGTATCCTTCAGACCGTGCTGTTTGGGAATAGAGATAAAAAAATGAAGGTTACTAATTAGATTTACATTGAGCAGTTCTAAATTAAAATCATAATTTTTAACAAAGGATCAGTTCTAAGATGTATTAACAATTGGTCATTTCTAATTTTCAATAATTATGGCAGTGAGTACATTAATAATTCTAAGTCATAATAACAAATTGAGCATCTCTAAGATTACAGTTACAACATAAAGGAGTAATTCTATGTTACTGTTACATAATTATATGAACAGAACTTGGTTACACTGAGCAATTTTTTTTTTTTTTTTTTTTAAGTTACTTTACTTTTAGCCTATTTCATAAAATGAATTAAGACAAACAAAACAAATCTTACCTGCTGACCGCCCTCAGACCTGAAGAGAAATGGGAAAGAGGATCAGCCAGCAGTGCCTTTTATAGGCCAGGGATTCTTATAATTAGCCAGTGGGAATAGTTAGGTTATCCTAAATTCAGGGAGCTTTAAAGCTGACATTTGACCTCATGCTCTGGTTCCAGGTTGCTGTTGACCTTTGATCATCCATTATGGTGGCTGGTTCTGGGGGTCTGGAAGGGGTTGTATGCGATCTGCACCTCTGGATGCCTTGTTTCGTTTTCTTTCCTGGGTCCATATTTCTTCACTTATTTTCTCATTGAAGAGGTGAAAATGCTGTTGGTTGAACTCAACCCCTTGTTTTCTATTGATTGCTGACGATCCAAATAATTTGATAGAAATGCTTCTTTGAATTTTCTTATGTTGTACTGACTATCTGTGGAAATAATACTTGTGTTATTGAAGTTCCAGGTGTCCTCACATTGGAAGGCGTGGGAGCTGTATCAGACTGATTGATTCTGCCATACTCAACATCTTTTTTGTGCTCTTTTATTCTGCATTGTAGGCATCTGTAGGATTCCCCTATGTATATATATATATACACTTCCACACCCACAATCTATCTTATAGATTGGACCTCTGGGATTGTCTGGGTTATTGGACTGTTTTGTGATCTGTTTTATGGAGGCTGAAAAACTTTTGTAAATGGTGAATGTACCGAATTTCTTGGCTTCTTTTGCTATTCTGGTGCTAATTGATGGTATGTGTGGTATACATATGGAGGTTCTTCTTCTGTAAAGTCCATCACACAACCCCAATACTTAAGTTGGGGTTGTGTGATGGACTTGGAGGTGTCTATGATTGTTTTTTTGATGACGTGCATTGGATATCCATTCTTTATGGCAAGCCTAGTTATTGTTTGTAGTTCATTTTGTATGCTATCTTCTTTGCAAATTCTATAGGCTCTTCTGATGAAAGACTTTAGAATGCTTATTTTAGTGGAGAAAGGATGAGAGGATTTATAGTTTAGTATGATGCCGGTATCTGTGGGTTTTCTGAAAACTTCCATATGTAGTTCTTTGGGTTTTCTTGAAAAAAGGATGTCCAGTAAAGGAAGTTGGCCATTGTCCTCTGTTTCCATTTTGAAAAAGAATTTTTGTGACTTATCTGTACCATGATTCCGGATGGCTATGATGTCATCTATGTATTTACACCAGGTTTTGTCTGTTGGTTTTCCAAGAAATTTTCTTCAAATTTAAACATAAAAATTTCTGCCAGGAGAGGAGATAGGGCATTTCCCATGCTGAGAAATCTGCGTGTAGAATTTTCTATTGAAGGTGAAGTAAGGTTTACCTATGGAGAGATCTATGAGGTCTATTATTTCTGTGGCTGGAAGGGGTCTTGGGTATCCCGTGGTGATATGGCTGTCTATCATTTAGAGGAGACATGTTTTTGCTTCTTCTAATGGAATGGTAGTGGAGTCCACATCAAATGATACTAGCATATCTGCTTTGTTGATTTCAACAACCTTTATCCTGATATTAAATCCTGGGTATATTATTTCTTCACTTATTTTAATGAGCTTTGATTCTTCGGAACTATCTGGGAGAGGAGTTGTGTTAGCCATTTTGATATCTTCTGTCCTAGGTGATGTCTACCACTAATAATGGGTCTGGCACGGAATCCTGTTTTGTGTGCTTTAATGTTGGCAGACATGTACGCCACTTCTGAATTGTTAGGATTCAACTTCCTGTGGAGCTCTTCATCAATAAATTTCTTGTCTAGTAAGGTTTGAAGTTTTATTTTGATTTTTTTCTCGAGGCTGCTGGTAGGATCTGTTTTTACTATTTTGTAGGTGCTGTCTTTTAGAAGCTCTTCTACTTTCTCGATGTAGTTTTCTTTGTCAGTAATGACTGTTGTGTTCCCTTTGTCTGCTTTGGATATATGTATATTCTTGTCATCTTTCAGGTTTTTCAGTGCTTTCCTTTCTTCTGTGGATAGGTTGTTGTTCTTATTGTAGATCCTCTTGTAGTTTGAGCTGTATATTGACTGCATGGCTGTAATGTTGATTCTATCTTTGGCCGGATTATCCTGAACGTACTTTAAACTATTGTATAGGTGGGCTAGGAAATCTAATGTGGGGATATGGTTCGGTGTCAGTTTAAAATTAAGGCCTTTGCCAAGTACCTGAATTGCTGCATTTGTGAGAGTTTTTGAGCTAAGGTTGATAGATATGGTCGACAATTTTAGAGGTATTAATAGGATGATCTACTTCATGTACCAGCTTATCTTTAGAGGTATTATTAGGGTGGTCTACTTCTCATACTGGTTTATCTTTCGGAGAAGGGTAATTTGAATTCAACAGTAAATTTTGATATATAAGTCTAGAGATTTTTTCTTCAAGATGGTTGAATAGGTCTGTGTGTGTTTTAATGGAACAGATGGATATTAATTCACCATGTTTGAGAAATCATTTTCATTCAAGTTTTTCTTTAGTCCCTCAAGGTTTTTATTCTAGGTATCTGTAACTTTCAATATGTCAAATCTAATTTGTCTAATTGCGCTTCATAATAGTTTTAAATGCATAATCTTAATAATTCTCCCTGAAAAGTTGTTTTAATGGGGTCTTTTATGTTAAGACTGGCTGGAGTGATATTTATGTTTCTATATTTTACTAAAAATTTGTCTCTACATTTTAGTTTTGTAATCTTTATGCTTATATTTTCTAATTCGCGGATAAGTGGTTGGTCCGTATCTAGTTCTAATATAGTTGAGGAAGGACGTTACATGGTTGTTATCCATTAAGAATTATTAATATATATAATTAACCATTCTTTTACCACGTGGAGTTTTTAATATATATTTTATTAAGCATAGCCTAAACTAATATATACAATAGTGTGACGTTTCTGCTGAGTAATAAAATCTGTGGAATGCCCTCCGAACCATGTTCTAGTCACCACGGCTCTGTGGGGAGTGGTATTGTCTGGTTGAAGAATCCTTTGCCCTGTGGGTGCACGATGACCATGAAGAGATGCAGATGGTCTGCAAGGATGGACACATAACCTGGACCGTTCAGAGATGCATCTAGACGTACAAGAGGTCCCAACGTGTGCTTGAACACACCCCAGACCATTACCAACTGTCCACCTGCCCGAACAGTTCTTTGTTGACGTGACGGGTGCATAGCTTTGTGCGGTTCCCTCCAGATACACATCCGTCTTCTGCTCGAAATAAGTGGAAATGGAGCTCATTGGACCAGGAGATCCATCTCCAATCATTCAACGTCCAGTGCCGATGTTCTTTTGCCCATTTGAGGCATAGGATCCTGTGTCGTGGTGTTAGCAATGGGATGACTCTAGTGGGCCAGCAGCTCCCATAACTTATTGCCGCTAATGATTGCATGATGGTCTTGGTGGAGACATTTCTGGCACCTCCCTCATTTTAAGGCAGTGGTGATTTGTGCCACTATCGCTCTCCGATTGGCTGAAACAATGCAAGACAGACATTGATGGCCACTTTCATCCACCACCTTTCTCTGCCCACAGTGCTGTCCATGATGAGATGTTAGCATTAGCATTGGCAGAGGCATACGATGCAAGAAAGCAAGCTTAGGCAACATCAGCCAAAAAAAAAAACCGCTCCGATTTCACCCCTCCATTCTTTCCAAATACCTGTCCAGCTCAGCCTTAAATTTATTTAGGCTATCAACTTCCACAACAAAAGATGGAAGTCTGTTCCACCAATCAACTACCCACTGGCTAAAGGCAAACTTCTGCACATCTATCCTACAACTGTCTTTCCTCAATTTGAATTTATGCCCTCTCAAGTGATTATTCTGATTAAGAAGAAGAATCCCATCAGCATTGAGCATGCTCAAACCGTTCAAGGCTTTATACACCTCAATCAGATCACCTCGCAGGTGCCTAGTCATCAAGCACTGTAATCTGCAAAACTTAAGCCTTCCTTTGTAAGAGCAACCCTTTGTTCCATTCACTAATCTTGTTGCCTTTCTCTGTACTCGTTCCAGCAGCTCTACATCCTTCTTAAAATGAGACCTCCAGACCTGTGTACGGTACTCAAGGTGTGGCCTGACCATTGCCTTATACAAGGGGATAATCACCTCCTTATCCCTGCTAGAAAAATTCCTGTATATCATTGACAAGACACCATGAGATAATCTTGCAGACCACCTGCACTGCTCTGGGATGGAGAATAGCCTTGAGCAGGCGAAGTTTTTACGGCTCCAGGAAATAGAGAAGTGTTTTATTGAATTAAATTGGCATATTAATTTATTTTCTAGAGTAGCTTTATATTCCTAGTTATGATACTTTATTTAATTTTTAACTTTGATAGAGATTTTGTAGGTAATTACTTAGTATCGGTAAGGGTATCCAATCCATGTATTTTACAGATTTTGCAACTCCGGTGAACGTGAAGTTTTTGGCTATATTTGGCCGCTTTATTGACTTGATTGTTATATTGAATTATTTTCTATCGGTGGCTTATAGACCTAGTCAAGATCCTTGGTTTATTCTGAATTTAGATAACGAGATTTTGGAAGTTAATTAATACTTTGTGTCCATAGATTTACCGTTTGTAACTTGCCACCATTGTTATACAATACGTTTTATCCCGTAGTAGATAGTGTTAGCTTAGTATAGTATATTTTATAATATTATCAATTAATCAGTAAAATTTATTAATCTTGTAAAACTTCATTGTCAAGTAAATTGTAAATAAATTGTAACTAAATAATGATTTAGATTTTACAAACGTAGCATTATTAATTAATACATAACTTGATACGGAAGTTATATAACGGAACTTGGAGATGATACTCGATACTGGGTGGGGGGGGAATACATATATAGTGTTATAACTGCATTGGGATATAAGTTTAGGGTTATAATTTTGTACTGAAGTTGAGATTAAATCTCAATCATGACTCAGACCAGAGCAGCAAAGCAAAAGGCTCAAGCTAATGGGAGTGCTGTATCTCAGGGGAGAACTGAGATGAGCAGTTGCCCTCTGAATCACAGCCTTTTAAAATGCACTGCTTGTTTGATGTTTGTGGAGAAATCAGGTATGGGCATGATATTGTCAAGGGGAATGTCTTTGTGTGTGCACGATGTAAGGAGTGTGGGGAAATCGGGTGACAACTCAGCATTGTTATGGGCTTATATGAGAGCTTGACGGATAGGTTGGTCCTCGAAGGATCTAAATTGAGGGGGCCCATCAAGCTCTCAGCTGCCCACATCAAAGCCAGAGATTGCACTTGAACATCATGCAACACAGTGGCAACCCCCAAGGCAGAATGCGCTGGTCCCACAGGAACTAGTAGTTGTCGGTGACTCTATTGTCAGAGAAACGAGGAACATATTGTGTAAAAGGGATAGGTGGAACAGGGACCAGGGTATGTCTACCAGAGGCAAAGGTTGATGACGTTGTAAAGGAGATATCATCTTTTAAGGGCACAAAAGTGATATTTTTGTACACATTATCACTAATGATATTAAGAGCAGGAGACCAGTAGAATTACTAAACAAGTACAGGTCACTGTTGAAAAAAAGACGTGAATTAGGGTTGAATTTGAAAGTGTCTGCAACTCTGCCCAGATACGATAGGAGGGAGTATATGATGAGAGCCTTGTTGATCAATTCGGCCCTGGAGAGATTGTGCAAGGCTCAAGTGATAGAATGTTTTCTCAGGGTGGTGTGTGCTTGTTACCAGGAGAGACTGCTTCTACAGGGATGGGATACACTTAAATAGAAATGATGCAAGAATATTTGCTGATGCTATTGAGGCAGTGTTAGGTGGGTCGGAAAACTGCTAGATTGGGGGGATACATGGACTAATAGATTAACAGTAGCCGCTGGAAGGGTTGAAAGTGATTCTTGCACTGCTTCTACTGAAATGAAAAGCATCCTGGAAAACAAGATGCAGGGGATTTCAGAGACTGCTGGGAGTCATTGTGGTACAAGTAAACACATGGGTTGTGTTAGAGTAGCTAAGAATTGGAACAGGAGCATGTATACTTGCATGTACACCAATGCTAGGAGTTTAGTAAATAAATTTGATGAATTTGAGGTGTTGGTCAAAACATCAAAGGCTGATATTGTTGGGATATCAGAGACGTGGTGTCACACAGATATAAGGAATGCAGAACTGGAATTTGGGGAGTACAATGTGTACAGGAAGGATAGACAGGATAGGAACGGAGGAGAGGTTATGCCATTAGTTGAGAAACACATAAAATCCAAGGAGATACAGCCAGTCGACATCGTTGGACAGTGCAGTGTCGAGTCAGTTTGGTGTGGCATAAGCACTGGTAAATCAAAATTGAGAGTAGGAGTGTGCTATAGGCCTAATGATTCTGATGAGTATAATAAGAAACTGTACAGGGAAATAGAATGGGCCAGTAAATCAGAGAGTCTTATAATGGGGGATTTTAATTTCTCGGATATTGACTGGAATTTGTGGGTTGGTCACTCACACATCAGCAAGGCATTTGTGGATTTATTGGATGATTGTTTTCTACATCAGCATGTTCGGGAGGCAACTAGAGGGAGTAGTAATACTCTTGATCTGATTATCAGTAGTGATTCTTCATGCATTAAGAATCTGCAGATAAAGGAACCACTAGGCGGCAGTGATTACAGTGTGACAAAGTGGGATTTACTCCAAGAGATAAATACCATCAGGGGTAAAGGGAACAGTTTTTGCCTTCGTAAAGCCGACTACGGTGGTCTGATACAGTATTTAAATTCTATATGGTGGAATCAACATGATGTTGCCAACAGCAAATTCAAAATGGGAAGCATTCAAAGAATTAATCTTGGAAGCTACTAGGCTTTACATACTAACTAAGAAATATTGTTCAGGGTTTAGGCCTAAATGGATGTCAGATGAACTATTGAGACATGTGGCAGAGAAGAAAAATGCATGGGATGCATATAAATTAATGAGTGACATGGAAGCCTATGATAGATATAAGCTGTCCTGTAACCAAGTCACAAAGGAGATTAGGCAGGCAAAGGCAGATTATGAGAAATCTTTGGTAAAGGATGCAAAGAAAAACAGGAAAGAGTTCTTTACCTATGTAAACTCTAGAAGGAAGGGGATGGATCAGATTGGTCCACTGGATGTCGATGGTTCAACTATTGAGGATCCTGCTCAGGTGGTTAACAAACTAAATGAATATTTTATATCTACATTCACACATGAGGAGTTATTCGGGGAGGGGGAATGCCAGAGGTGAACTAAACTCTGGCAGTGAGCCAGATGATTTTGTAATAACTGAGAGGAGAATGGAGGAGAAATTGTTGAAGATAAACATAAGAAAGGCACCTCGGGTGGATGGGATCTATCCAGTTATATTAAAGGAGGCAGCAAAGGAAGTAAGCAAACCCTTAGCCATAATTATGAGATCTTCCTTGGACTCAGGGGAGGTACCCATGGACTGGAGATGTGCAAATGTGACTTCAATTCACAAAGGAAGATCGAAGGGCGATACAAGTAATTATAGACCTGTTAATTTAACTTCTGTTTCAGGGAAATTAATGGAAGCACTCGTTAAAGAAGCACTGCAGGATCATCTAGACAAGACTTCAGTTATAGCTCGGACGCAGCATGGGTTTATTAAGTGGAAGTCTTTTTCTGACCAATTTGATTGGATACTATGATGTGGTCACAAAGCAACTGGATGCTGGTAATAACTTTGATATCATATATTTGGATCTTAGGAGGGCTTTTGATACTGTTGCACATGGAAGACTCTGAAATCCCATTCATCTTGTTTTTCAGGCTGCTGCTACTTCTCATTCCAATGGAAGCAGTGCAAGGATCACTTTCACCTCTGCCAGCTGCTACTGTTAATCTATTAGTCTATGTATCCCCCCATGTTATTCCGGAAATGACGTATTCCCGATACACTCTTGATACTGTCGAACGGGGATAGTGCAATTTCTGTACCACCTCCACGATAGAATGACCCATGCTTTGTGCACTCACTATCATCCCTCTTTCAAAGTCGGCTAACTCACGAAGTTTATCCATACTGACATTTAATTATCGTCTACATGAATGCAGTATACCTATATACCTGCTAAGTGGTGGGTTCGTCACCTAGTGAGAGGGGTGAAAACAGCGTGTTGTCCAGGAACCAGGTATCCCATGAATTCTGTCCTTTCAGTATATACCCACACACCTGCCCAAAAGCAAATTCTGACATTCACTATGAGAGTGGGTGAAAACAGTTTGGGGATCCAATGATTACTTCATCATGGAGGCATCTGCCACTGTGAATTCCTCTTTCTCTAAAGTTCTGCTTATCACCAGTGAACTGACTATGGATATCCTGATACAAATGATAGACAGATTAAACTGGAAATTCATGCTTAAATATGGTTATTTCCCTCTAAACAGGAAGTTTAATCTTATAAATCATTAGTTGAGCACACCTTATTTAATTTATATTTTCATATAATTAGAATCTACCATTTTTATCATTTTGTTTTGAATATACAACTTAAACTTATTGTGTTTCCTTCACAGATGCTATCAGATCAATTAAGTTTGATTACTTAAATTGTAAGGATTTAATGTCTGTTTTTATTCTTCTTTTGTAGGGTCCAATAAGTCTAATAGTTCCAACATGGGTCAGTCTAGATCTTCTGTATCAGGGCAAAAATCAGCAAAAGCATCACCAAATAAATCTCTTGCTACACAAGGCATTCCACTTAACAGGTGTGATTTTTAATTTATAATTTTGGTATAAAATACATGTCAATTTGCATGGTTTTTTTTTTTTGTTTTTGTTTTTTTAAATTGAGGGCAGTTCTTTAACTTTCTGTATAACTTGTCTAATTGTAACTATGTTTTTCAAGCCCTCTTCCATTCTAAGATTACATAAAGGATTCTGATTGATACTTTGTCTTTAGTATAGCCAACTGCAGAAATGCAGTGTTTTGGAATATGCAGTAATATGCCTTCTGATGACATTACTATTGATATTCAAGAGGAGGCTGTGTCAAGTTTTTAATTTTTTACAAAGTGGTAAATTTATGTTACATTGACATTATCAGTTTCATGTTATATATTATACGTGGTATAATATATAACATGAAAGTACCCAAAAAAGTTTGGGTACTGATTTTGTATCTTGAAGTTCAAACACCTTAGTGAGCTTCAACCTATTGCAATATGTTAAGTGACTCATCTAGGCATGATGCATGAATTATTCATTTATTATCTGCAATCAGTCTGATTTAGACTGTATTGAATAGAAGGAGTTTTGTTTTTCGCATTTTAAAATGAGTGATTTTACTAGGTAGCAAATTTGCATCAAATTGTGTTTCAAATTGGGGAAAAGTGTAACAGAAATCAATGAAGTGTTACAAACATCTTTCAGAAAAGATGCTATATGTTACACAAAGGCCTTTTCAGTGGTTTGAAATGGTTAAAGAGGGGCACTTGTCTGTTGAAGATTGTCCTTGCTCTGGCTGCCCTTCAACTTCAAAAACCAATTATTCAATCATTTGTGTTCATGAGCTGATCGAGGGTGATCTACATTTAACTATCTGCAACATTGCTAGTAAAATTTTTATTTCTTTTGGCGTATGTCAATCAGTTTAAACATAAAATTTGGGAATGTGACTCATTTCAGCTAAGTTTATGCCTCACATTCTCACTGATGAACACAGAATGGAGAGTTCTTGCATGCCTGGATCTTTGTTTCTGTTTTATGGTATTGAAGAGATAGTTGCAACTGCAACCCGTAAAGAAGTGCCAACTGCTACCTGCATAGAAGCAAAAATTAAAATAAGAATTAGAAAAATTTCAGAAATAAGAAGTAAATTTATTTTTTATTTCTGAAATTTTTTTCTAATTCTTATTTTTAATTTTTGCTTGTAGGTAGGTTGCAGTTGCAACTACTTCAAAGTGGTATAACTGTGTTTTAATTTCATAAAAATCATTAATTGGTTACGTCACATTTATTTTAAACTTTTAATGAACACCATCTTTTCCAAGGCCCAAATAAAGCAAGATGATCTTGATCAAATATGTAGGACATGCTTATTGTATTTTTTGACTTGTAGCGTTTTTCCTTATGAATGTGGCCTGCATGGTCAAACAGTGAATCCAGAATACAACAAAACAGTTCTACATTGATTGTGTGATGCTATTCAGAGAAAACAGCTGGAAAAGTGGGCTTCAAAGAATTGGTGCCTGCATCATAACAACACCTTTGCACACTCCACTGTGGCTCACTTGAATTAGTTTTCTGTGATTCCCCCCATTTGATGTCCTCTTGAGAGGTTACAGATTTGCAACAACTGAGGAAATTATTCAGAATGTGAGACAAGAACTATTACCAATTCCCAAAGAAACATATCAAGAATCCAGAGGTTGCAGAAGCATTGGAATCTGTGTATATAGTATCAAGGAGACTATTTAGAAGGAGATCCATCTGAATAGCCTGCAAGCCTCATCATTTCCCAGTTTTATTGGTTTATTAGTTAATCCTCTATCATTCTGATCACACCTGTGTGTGTGTGTGTGTGTGTGTGTGTGTGTGTGTGTGTGTGTGTGTGTGTGTGTGTGTGTGTGTGTGTGTGTGTGTGTGTGTGTGTGCACGCGCGCGCACGCACAAGTGCAAGCTACTCAGCTCATATTAAACTTGTTGAACTATTTTTTTTCTGTTTGCACAGTTAAAGCCCTCATTTAAAACCTTCCACACTAAAACTAGTTGTACTAAGTTCTGCAGTTAAAGTTTAAAAGATTTTACCTTTCGTATGAATTTGCAGATTGGTACTAAAATCAGATCCTGAAAGTGCTAAATTGCTACTGGTGATTTGTATTTTGTTATATTGTGTAATATGTCTTTGTTATATTGTGTAAACGTAGATTATTGGGCCCCGAGTGCCAAGCGAGTGATTATAGCGATATTTCCAAAGTGATTTGAAAGCGTCTTTTCTCTAAGCAACAGATTGTCGCTTAGAGAAAAGCAACAATCAAGCCTAAAAATTGTTCTTGTTTATACTCCAGCACGACCACCAGGTTAGTGGAGTTTACAATAAATCAATCAATACAAATTGTTAATTGTATTTAACAGTGATGGGCTTGAACTCTGGTCTACTCAAAGAAATGCACTTGTGCTCCTGACCACTCGGCTACATCAGGCATATGTTGGTTAAAACAACAAAATTCAACTGAGAGTGATCATGCATCACGAGTCTGGTGTCAGTAGAGCAGAATTGTGTACATGTGACGATCGGCAGTGTTGCGATTCATGATACTATTACTGCTAGCTATGTGCAGTGCCTCGAGCCATGAGCACTAGCAGTAATCATGTGAATAGTCACGGTTCCAATATCCCGTCGGGGATCAAGGTTATGCTGCTCAACACAGCAATGCTCGGCGACTGCATAGCATTCAGAATTAGCAGTTCGAAGAGCCACCTCATGTTCAAAAACCCAATCTTTCAATCCTCCTGGTGGACTCCCCTACATAACACCGCACACCATTAGGGACATTTAATATGGTATATGGAACCACTCCATAGGAGAGGAGGAACGGGTATTTTCACCTTAGAAATAAGAATGTAATTTCCTCCGAGGAAGTCACGCATGTATATGGTGGAGACGCAAAATGCTAGCAAGTCGTTCCAATACACCTGGATAATAGGGAATGTAGGCAGTAGAATAAATTCATTGATGCGAGGAGGGTTAGATTGCGAAACAAATTCGTGAGCCTGGAGCTCGCATCTATCTAGAACCAACTCTGCCCTAATTTTGTAAATCTCCAATTGCCTGTCACCTATCGAACTAGAGTGCATCCAAGCATGGGAGAACAAAGTGTGAGCAGTGTGTTGCAAATGACCAGGGATGCACAGACCTATGTTGGTAAATTGGCCTGTGCACATTGGCTTCCTAAAAACAAGTTATAAAATGTGAACCCACACATTGGACTAAAACATCCAAAAAAGGAAGAGTATTATCAACCTCCAGTTCAATTGTAAACTGAATGAAAGGTGACAGGGAATTGAGATATTGCAGCAGTTGAGTTTCTGATCCCCGAGGGACAATAGCAAAGATATCGTAAACATAGCTGACCGGGCTAGCCGGGTGGGTAAAGTGCCTGCCTGGCAACCCAAAGGTCGCGGGTTCGATTCCCGCCTCGGGCTTGGATCAATGTACTGCAAAAACCTTGGGAGGTGCATTATGGCCACAGAAGCCTATGCGCCAACAACTACCAAAAAAAAAAAAAAAAAAAATCGTCAACATAACAACAGCAGAAGTTCATATGTATTGCAACAAGAGACAGTGGGCCACAAAGGAATATCAGATTTATGGATCTTTGGAAGCCCATAAAACTGGGAGTCGACAACCTGTCACATGAAGCTTTCAGCGAATGTCGACACCTGTCATGTGACAGGTTGTCGACTTCTGCAGTTTTATGGGCTTCATTTTTCTGCCTATACCAAAGATAGTATGAGGCAATGAGTACTTGCTTCTTGTCCAAATGGTAGTTGAGCATTCTGGTCTCTTGACAAAGCTATGGGCAGAAACGTTTCCTGTCTATACTCCCCTCTGTTAAAACTTGATTGCCACCTCAGCTAAAGATAAAGCTGACCTGCTAGTATCCTGCATTTCTTCTAACTCTTGTATTGATAATCTTGGTAAACTATTTCCTACCATTCTCAGTACACTCCATTCAGTGCCTCCATGTTATTTCATCAAAAGGATGTCAGAAAAATTTTGAACAATTTTGTTGCTAAGAAACAGTCAGATCTTGATGGTATTTCTCCACTTGTTCTCTAAACCTGTACTCCTAAGCTTATTCCTTTATACTTTTATAATACAGTTTGTCCTCACATAGCACGATAGTTGTGTTCCTAGAAACCCTCGTGCAATGCAAAATCATGCAACATAAACAACAGGCCCTATGGGAAAAATAGGGTTAGGTGCTGGCCACCCAAGATTGAACACACGTTTGTAACCAAAACATTACCAGACACAATAAATAATCGTAATAAAATACTTACGTATTTTATTACGACTATTACGTAATAAAATATTGCTAATGCTTTTGCTTCTATCGTAAGCAGACTTGTTCTTTGTTTGATCTTCTATCCAAACAGATGACAGCCGTTCCATCTCTTCCAATTCTTTGTGTCTCGATCTAATGGATTTTAATTACACTTTGAGTTGTTCCTGCTGTGAAAGTTGTTTTTATGCATCTTTCTAAAACTCAGCGTTGTCTCATTTAGGTCTGTAGCATGTGCAATATCACTTGGTACTTTCATTTCGCTCAAAGCGTTTCACAATTTCATATTTTTTCTCTATCGACAGAGGTGGACTAGCCATAAGCCTTACCAAGGAAACCCCGGTGGGCCAGAGGCCGGTGTGAATTTGGCCATAAACGCTAGTATGAGGCCACTACAAATTTTCCCGGGTAAGAATTTTTGACCCAGTCCGCCTCTGTTTATCGATGTTGCTTTTCTTTTTATCTCTGAATCTGCAGTGTCTTCACCGGGACGCTTCCTTTTCACACCTTTTAAGTATTTTACTCATTTTTAAGGAATAAAGCACAATTACAAAACAAGGAGGCACGCTTGATACACATAAATAAAGCTGCGCGCGTGTAGCAACTGAATAAACAACACCGTAAAGGCAGAGATATACTATTAACACCTCACAAGCAGATTTCTAGGGGTTACTACCATAAAACAATAAAAACAATTTCCGTTTGTGTTTCTGCTAGTGGAATCTGTTATAAACTGGTAGTAAACTCGATCTAATTGCATTTGCGATTATACCGATAGCTGGAATTGTGTTGGTTCTTACGTTATTATGGTGAAATGTGTTTCCCCTTCACTGATATAAAACACATAAATACATTTTCAGAATCTTCTCTTCATTCCTATCGTGTTGCGTTCAGTTGGGGTGATTCCGTGTTCGACTGCCATTTCTTGTAAACACAAAGGCGAATCATGCATAAGCGAATTCAGTTTGTGTTATATAAGATATCATTCCCCTATTTATAAATCGTGTATGATCGAATTCGTGTAGTGTAAACACATGTTATACGAGGACTGACTGTATATCTTTTATGCTTTTAGTCCACCAGTGTTTTCCCTTCTGCTTGGAAATTTGCTAGTATCCGTCCAGTTCCTAAAAAGGTGACAAATCTTTCCCATTCAGTTATCATCCCATTACACTTACTTCTACTCTCTATAAAGTAATGGAGAAATCCATTAACTGCCAACTCCTAAACTATTTATAAACTCTCCATATGATCAATGATTGCCAGTATGGATTCTGTAATTGTCGATCCACTGGTGATATACTGGCTTGTGTTATTCATCTGTTGACAAATTCATTGGAAAAGTTTGGTGAAACTCAAGTAGATACTCTTGACATTTCAAGGGTTTTGATTGTTTTTGGCATGAAGGTCTTCTAAATAAGCTTCCATCTTATGGTTTGCCAAACGTTTTTTGTAATTGGGTATCCAGTTTTTTCTCTGACTGCTCACTGTATGTGAATGTAGGCTGCTCTCTGTCTTCTAATTTCTCCATTAACACTAGTGTTCTCCAAGTTCATTTCTTTCTCCCACTACTTTCCTCTTGTATATTAATTACCTTCTTCTGTTGATTGGAAATCCTATCAATAAATTTGCTGATGACAGCACATTTCTTTCCACCTTCCAGTTTGAAAAACCTTGGCCTACACACACAGCTTCAACTTCTTAAATATCCACCACCAATTTCGTAAATGCTGGTCTCCAGGTAATTCTTCAGTGAGGCAAAGATAACTTAGTTGATTTCAATCATTCTAAAACCCAGTCCTGTCTTATATCTTGCAAAAGGGGTTTCTTCTGCTGCTATGCTTATTTTCGATGACACCCAGATTTCTCTACAACAGCGTTTCTCAAACTGTGTTCCGCAGAACACTAGTGTTCCATGAGATGTGTACAAACGTTCCACAAAAAATCAAAATTAATAATTAAAAAAATAAATTTTACATATTTGTACCATACACTACTTTTGTATCATTCTAATATTTAACATTTTTTTTTTTTTTCAGTTATTAATATACTGGCATACACTAATAATCAAATAGACCGTGGAACACTTTATTTAGGTGGGCTTTGCATAGAGAAGTATGCGTAGAGGTAATGACACTTACGAAAAAGTAGCAATGTGGCGATCTAGTATGCCATTCATATGCGATTTAGCTTGGAGTACACGGGTTGAAGGAGAGGAGGAAGCGAACCGATATCATAACTGAACTCACTTCCTTGTTTAAATTTTTTTTTTGATAATTATTAGTATTTCGAAATATTATTATTAAAATGTGTGACCATAGATTTGGTTGAAAAAAGGAACTTTAAAACGAGAAGCAAAGTACTCTAGTAGTGCAACTGTGGTCGATGAAAACTTCAAAGTGAGGATGAACAATCGCAGCCTTTTTTTCCCCAAAAATCTACAGAAGTTCAAATCTAATGTCAACAAGTATCTTCTTAACCTTCAACCCATGCACAGTGTTAAGTAGTGTAGGTTCTAATACCTCTTGTGCTTGGGGTTTTCATTAAAAAAATTTTTTTGACAGATTAAATCAAATAGAAGCTTTTGGCCTTCAAGTTAAACAAATATGCTGATAGCTTAAATGACAGTTTCACATACAAGAATTAATAAAACAATTAAGTGGCACTACTTATGCATTTCATGCCATTGTTCCTATTTTTGCCCCTTGTATCTTTACCTTCTCCCCTCTATGCATACTTCTCTTTAAAAAAAAATGTTAAATCTTTTGTGTTTGATGCAAAAATTCTTGATTTTATCTTTGATTGTGTAATCTTACATTCTAGACTTTTGTGTAATGTAATCTTTATTTAAATTTACATTTTTATTCTAAGCTTTGCATTTAGCATGACCTTGTATTTTGTTACCACCATCCAGTCCATTTAATTAATTGCGATTTAGTTTACTATCACTTAAACTATGTGATAAATCTTTGTCATCTCAACATAAACAATTTCTGTTCCTTTTTTGTATTTAATATACAGTTTCAATAAACTTCTCCTAAATATTAATGTAACTGCTAGTATTTAAGAGAAGAACAAGCTAAAAAGATAACATAAAAAAGAAAGTTTTGGTGAATCACATTGACAACCTCATCATGGAAGGCTGTGAAATTTCCTCAATTTTTACTTTCCTGGCCTGCTTGTTTCCAGAACTCTGACCATGGATACCGTGATGTTAATGATCAAGATAGATTCGACTGGAACCACATGCTTAAATATAGTTGGCCTCCTTTAACCAGTTGAATGTGCCCCTAATTGTTTGCATCAGGGCATTCATGGTCACTTTGCTAGTAATAAGCAGGCCATAACAAGAAATGTGAACGTTCAAGAATTTTCATAGTGGCAGATGCCTTCCATGATGAAAGTGTCACTGTGATTCCCCAAAACTTTCTTTTGTGTAAATTTTCTTCTCTTATTAAAAAAGTACCACTACTTCTGCTGTTATTCATTTATTGGCTGGTGCACAGGTAGGATTTCCAAGGGTTATTTCTTGCAGCAGTTTGGCCTCATCTTTTCAGGATTCTATGCCACTGTGATTACTAGCTCTTGCTTGTTGTTAATTTAGTTTTTCATTGTTTTATTTTTTAATTTCATTGTTTTCCTACTATGATTTATTTGTGCATTTTCAGTTAGCACTTCTTAAGTACAACTCATTGAATTTAGCAAAAATTTTCATGTGTTTAATCAAGGCCTCACTAGTTGATTACACCACGTTTTATATACATCCTTATTTTTATTTTATTTTACTCTTTTTTACACATGGTATTGTGGTTCATGTTGGTGGATAAATTATTCTTGGGAATTTCTGTTGAAATAACATTTAGTTTTATTTTTTTATCATTTCAGTCTTTTGTAGTGATCTGGGTTCCTATTCAAGTAGCTAGAGAGATAATTATTTCTACAAATTGACATAATCATCTATTAGTAGTTTTTCATTTCATTTTATTTTAAAATTTTCACACTTTTTGAATGCTGCCTGCATTAGAGACAAGATGAGGCTTAGCACATGTATATTTTTGTTGGTGCTTCATAAAATATTCTTTCAGAATCAACACAAATTACAGTTGTAAAAACACATGCATTTATAATTCTCGTTTCCTCTATATTTTATATAAATTTGTAACGAGTTAATTTTCACCATTTAGGCATTTTTCATCCTCCACTGTGGCAAAATTGGAGTGTCTGAAGGATGAAGAACAAATAAAGCAGGTATTGGGAGCAATAGTCATAGATTCAGGTGCTAAAAAAATTGACATGCCTGATCCACCATTCATTACTCATCATCCTAGGCCTGCAGCAGTAAGTATTAAAAAATTTTAATTATTTATTGACTTTAGAAATTAGCTGTTGGAAATTTAATTAAAGCCATATATATATATATATATATATATATATATATATATATATATATATATATATATATATATAAAAGAATGTTTTGGAAAATAGTGCTTTTTCACGTGCACACTTTTGCTCTCTGCAAGACGAGGGTTAACTGCTATTGCATCATACTACAACAAAGTGATTGACAGGTCTGTCTCAGAGGCCACGCCTAAGCACGTCACTTTTAAATTAAGCTGCATATACCACAGCGATATATGCAGCATATACCGTTTAGTATCATTGTGTGACGTCACAATGCAAATTTAGTAGCATTATGATGTCACACAATGTTGACAGTTCAGCCGTTGTTAATTGTGGGGTTTAATTTTAGAATTCTACATGTCTCAAGGCAACGATTCAATTTTTTCAAAAGTTTTTTCAGCTATTAGCAATGTTGCTAATACTGGCTGTAATAGAAAAGAGAAAGATCATATCAGATAGTCTGAGAAGAAAGGAAAAAATATTGAAGAGTATGAAGCAGTACTTAAATTCTGATATAGAAGAAAACAAAGCGATAATAAGTTAAAGGCTTCACAATTAAGAAAGGAAAGATATGAAAAGAGCAAAAAAAAAAAAAAAATAAGGATTCCCAAATTGTTGATAGCTCTACTGAAACTCCAATCATTGATAAAAAAAAAAAAAATTGTAAAAAATGATAAAGTGGTAAAAGATGAAAATAATCAAATAGAGATTCCTGAAAATATTTTTCATTTTTATATATGACGTTTTTGGAAGTATCGAAACTCCTTTGGAAGAAAAGTTTCAATTTAGCTGCAACAAATAATACTGTTCGCTGAATGAAAAAAAAATTATATCTAAAATTAAGATTCCTGGAGAATTGAAAATAGTTTATTCATCAGACCAAATTATGCCATATATAATGCTGAAGAATACAACTCTGTAACACCCAAAACACTATTCTCTGGAGCCTTCAGGTTTACCTCCGCTAAACTACCGTATTTCCCCATGTATAAGACGCACCCTTTTTTGAAAAATTTGGGGTCTAAAAACTGGGTGCGTCTTATGCAGTGGTTGTAGATTTTTTTACTTGCATTTCCCGACTTTTCGCACTTGTTGTCTTTGCGCTCATTGTTTCACACTTGTTATCGGTATATTAGGTTACGGTTTGCCACGTTCTGCCCAGAAACGGCTCGGAAAAGATTTTCGTACAGTGCTGAATTCAAGTTAAAAGTGATCCAGTTTGCAAAAGTGAATGGAAATCGTGCTGCTGAACGTAAGTTTGGTCCTCCTCCAACTGAGAAAACAATCCGAGACTGGCTACAGGAAGAAGAAACCCTACTGAAAACGTCATGGCAGAAGGCCATGAGAGGCAAATCAGCAAAATGGCCTGATTTAGCGAGGGAATTGAAGAGCAAAGGGCAGTTGGAATTCCTGTGTCCACAAAGATGGTTCAGCATGAGGCAAGAAGAACTGCTGATGAAAAAGAAGTTACTGATTTCAAAGGAGGACACAATTGGTGCTTCAGGTTCATGAAATGGAATGGACTAAGCATGCGTACACACATGCTTAGTCCATTCTGCTTGCCCAAAAGATACCTGAAAGCTATGAGCAGAAGGTCCTTGAATTTCATTGTTTTGTCATTCAATGTCGGAAGACACATCAGTTTGAGTTGGGACAGATTGCAAATATGGACGAAGTCCCCTTCAATTTGAGGTCCCAAGTAACAGAACTGTTGATAAGAAGGAGGTGAAAACTGTAACTGTGAAGACAAGTGAACATGAAAAGAGCCATTATACAGTTGTCCTAGCTTGTTGTGCCGACGGAACCAAGCCGCCTCCTATGCTGATTTTCAAACGCAAAACAATGCCAAAAGAAGACATTCCTCGAGGAGTGATTTTTTTTTTTTTTTTTTTTTTTTAATAAAAACCTCAAACACGAAAGGTATCAAAACCTATAGTACTTAGTACCGTGCATGGGTTGAAGGAGAAGTATGGGGGGAGGGGGATGCCGGAAACTTTGCTCTAATAAGCAGAGTGGTGGTATTTCACTGGTTTGAGAAAGTTTGGAGCAGGAGACCACGTGGGCTCTTACGCAAACCTGCCCTATTGGTGCTTGATCAGTTCAGGGCACACATAACAAAAAACACAAAGAAGATTGCTGCAGAGCAAAAAAACAAAACTTGCTGTCATACCTGGAGGCTTGACATCCCAGCTCCAACCAATTGATGTCAGCATTAACAAACCCTTCAAAGCTGCCATGAGAGACGAATGGAACCAATGGATGAAGTCTTCTGGGGACAATTTGACACCAGCAAGAAGAGTGAAGGAACCAACTATAGGAGAAGTTTGTACCTGGGTGAAAAGATCCTGGGATAATATCAAGATTGAGATCGTTGTCAAGTCATTTCAGAAGTGTGGCATTTCAAATGCCATAGATGGAACTGAGGACGAGGCAATATATGAAGACAGTGATTCATCATCAGACACAGATGAGGACAAGCTAATGGATGGGAGTTTTGACAGTGATGAGGAGTTGTATGAATTTTATGATGAATAAAACTTGAGTTCAATAACTTTATGTAATACATTATTTTTTATTTATTTATTTTTTTTTTTTCAAATTTTGGGCCCCAAAATTAAAGTGCGTCTTATACATGGGGAAATACGGTACTTTTAAAGGTAAACACAATTGTTATGGTTTTAAGAAACTTAGATATAAAAAATGGAATTTGCAATGGTACAAGACTATGTGTAGTGGAAATAAGGAAGAAATGTTTGATTTGTGAACACACCACAGGTGACAGAGCTGGATTGAAAGCATATATTCAACAGATTCTAATAAATTTGAGAGTTGCCTCAATATCCAAATAGGAGATCTTCTTTTTCAACTTCCGGGATAAAACGAATAAGAATAAACCAAAAATTTATATTTAATTTTAAATCTCCGAGTATAAGCAAATTATTAAAATACCTCAATGTGCTCATACTTCCCGTACGTGAACCCTCCAAGCACCAAAACAAGTCGACATCAACCAGCCCCAGATGGTAGATAACCCACACACCCAAGAAGACTGATGCCTCCATAGCCAGGTGGGCAGGAGCAGCAGTGCGTAACACATGCTTCTTGATTTGACCGTGGTTCGAGCCCGTGACCACCAAATACGGAGGATGGGGAAAGGTCAGGGAATGACCACCGCATATCCCCGGAGCAATATGGCCTTAGTTGCTAATGCTCCTAAAAACCAAATAATAATAACATCAACAACATCATGTAAGTAGCCATTTCTTAATATGTATGTATTAATAAATTGTTTTAAAATGTTAGAAAATTTATTCATTCCCGCTTATTTATGATTTATTTCCCATCTTTTACTATATTTCTGAATTTACAGTACTTTTCATTGTTGAAAAGGTTATATTTCTTTATAACACAATTTCTGTATGGCAAATTTTTTTCAATGGAACGATTGATTTCGTTATATAGAGGTTCAACTGTTATATTTCTTTATAACGAAATTTCTGTATAGCAAATTTTTTCAAGGGAACGATCGATTTCGTTATATAGAGGTTCAACTGTACTTGGATTTCAGGAAAGCTTTTGATACTGTTATACATGGAGGACTACATATTGTAATGGTATGGCATTAAGGGCAAGTTGCTACAATGGATAAAGGGATGGTTGACTGGGAGATGACAGAGAGTGATAATCAATGGATACTGCTCTTCGTGGACTAATATTATTAGTGGAGTCTCCCAGGGTTCAATATTGGGTCCATTGTTGTTTTGTATATTTATTAGTGATATCGATAAAGTATATCAGACTTAATGTCCAAGTTTGCAGATAGGTTAGCAGGGTTGTTAATGACAGTAAAGACAGAATGCTACTGCAGTAGATCTAGAAAAGTTAGGCAGATGGTCTGAGAAGTGGTAACTGAAGTTTAACATTGAGAAATGTCAAGTACTGCATATGGGTAGCAGTAACCCAAGAGAAACGTACAAACCGTGTGGTACTACACTCAGGGAAGTTGGAGAATGAAAAAGACCTGGGGTTAATTGTGCAGTCAGATATGAAGTTCTCTGAGTAGTGCAGATGGGCTACGTGAGAAGGTCACGGAGTCTTGTCAATGATATATAGAAATTTTGCTAGCAGAGACAAAGGAGATTATCCCTTTGTATAAGGCAGTGGTTGGGCCACATCTTGAGTACTGTGTAGAGGTCTGGAGGTCTCAATTTAGGAAGGATGTAGAGTTGCTAGAATGAGTACAAAGAAGGGCAACATGATTGGTGAGAGGAACAAAGTGGTGCTCTTACCAAGAAAGGCTTAAGTAGTGCAAGTTGCAGCATCTGGAGACTAGGCACTTGTGAGGTGATCTGATTGAGGTGTATAAGGCCTTGAATGGTTTGAGCAGGCTCAATACTGATGGAATTTTTTTGCTTGCTCAGTTTACAAACCTGAGGGGACATAGATTCAAATTGAGAAAAGATAGTCATAGAAAGATGTGTGGAAGTTTGCCTTTAGCCAGACTTCCGCACAGACTTCCCAGTTGATTGCTGGAACAGACTTCCATCTGTTGTTGTGGAAGTTGATAGCTTAAATGAATTGAAGGCTGAACTAGACAAACAAATTGGAGTAACTGGATGGGCAAAATGAAAAGGATATTTGTGCAAGAAAGTAAACTTATACAGCACCAGCAACAAAAAAAAAAAAAAAAAACCTTGCTATATCGTCATCTCAGTAATTTGTCAAGTATTCAAACTACTCACTTCTACACCACCAGATGGAAATTTTGGAAATTTGTTCCAATAGTTAACCATCCTCCCTTTGACTGAAAGAAAATTTCTACACCTTGATCAAGAGAAAGAATATCATCAGTGTTGAGCTTATTCAATTCATTCATTAGCATTAGCATTAGTAGAGGCATTTGATGCAAGAAAGCAAGCTTATGCAGCATCAGCCAAAAAAAAAAAAAAAAAAAAACACTCCCACTTCACCCCTCTGTTCGTTCAAAATACCTGTCCAGCTGAGCCTTAAACTTATTTAGGCTATCAACTTCCACGACAAGGGATGGAAGTCTGTTCCACCAACCAACCACTCGCTGGCTAAAGGCAAATTTCCGCACGTCTATCCTACATCTGTCTTTCCTCAATTTGAATTTATGCCCTCTCAGGTGATTATTCTTAGCGAGAGGAAGAATCCCATCAGCATTGAGCATGCTCAAACCATTCAATGCTTTATACACCTCTATCAGATCACCTCGCTGGTGCCTAGTCTCCAGACACTGTAATTTGCAAATCTTAAGCCTTTCTTCGTAAGAGCACCCCTTTGTTCCATTCACTAATCTTGTTGCCCTTCTCTGTACTCGTTCCAGCAGCTCTACATCCTTCTTGAAATGAGGCCTCCAGGCCTGTATACAGTACTCTAGGTGTGGCCTGACCATTGCCTTATAAAAGGGAATAATCACCTCCTTATCCCTGCTAGAAAAATTCCTATATATCATTGACAATACACCATGAGCTACTCCTGCAGCCCGTCTGCACTGCTCAGAGAACTTCATATCTGCCTGCACAACCACCCCCAGGTCCCTTTCATTCTCTACCACTGTCAGTGTAATACCACAGAGTTGATACATTGCTCTGGGGTTGCTGTTTCCCATGTGTAGTACTTTACATTTGTCAACGTTAAACTTCATTTGCCACCTCTCAGCCCATCTGCTCAACCTTTCCAGATCCTGTTGCAGCAGCATAGTGTCAGTAGTGTCCTTGACAACCCTGCCTACCTTTGTATCGTCTGCAAACTTCGACATTAAGCTTGATATACCATCATCAATATCATTTATGAATACAGAAAACAATAATCGACCCAACACTGAGCCCTGAGGGACTCCACTAATAACATTAGTCCACGACGAGCAGTGTCCATTGATTACCACTCTCTGTCTTCTCCCCCTCAGCCACCCCTTTACCCACAGCAGCAATTTGCCTCCAATGTTACACTGCTCCAATTTGTGCAGCAGTCTTCCATGTGCAACAGTATCAAAAGCCTTTCTAAGATCCAAGTATATAATATCAAAGTTATTCCCTGCATCCAGTTCCTTTGTGACTGCATCATAGTATCCAATCAAATTGGTCAAATTCATAACCTTAAACACCTCAGTCAGATCTCCTTGCATGTACCTAGTAGTCTCCAGACACTGCAGTTAGCAGAAATGAAGCCTTTCTTGGTAAGGATGCCCTGTTGTTGCTCCTCTTTGCACCCATTCCAGCAGATTCACATCCTTTATAAAATGAAGATTCCAGACCTGTAGCAGTGTTTAAGATGTGGCCTGACCATTGCCTTATACAACACAAAAATTTCCCCCTTATCCCTGCTGGGAAAATTTTTGTATATCATTGACAAAACTTCAAGAGCTGCCCTGGCAGCCTGTGTACACTGCTCAGAGAACTTCATATCTGACTGCACAATTACCCTCAGGTCTTTTTCATTCACTAGTAACCTGAGTGGTACCATGCAGTTAGCATTTAATCTGGAATTACTGCTGTCCATATGCATTTGTCAGTGTTAAATTTCAGTTATCGCTTCTCAACCTATCTGTGTAATTTTTTAGATCTTTTGCAATAGAATGTCCTGATTACTGTCATTAACCACCCTGCCAACTTTATATCATCTGCAAATTTAGATATTAAGCCTCGATATGCCTTAACGAGTATCATTAATAAATATAAAAAATAACAATAGGCACAGCACTGATCCCTGTTTTATAAAACGTTCTTGTTTATACTCTTACACGACCACCAGGTCAGTGGAATTTACAATAAATAGTCTATACAAATTTTAATTGTAAAGTCACAGCCTTGAATACTGGTCACCCAAAGACTATGTGCTATTGCGCTCTTTGAGTGACTACCACTCGGCTATGTCAGGCTAACACCCAAGGGGGTATAGAAAAAAAACCTTTCAAGACAGTCCACAGTGAGTGGTATCATTGTCAGCCATAATATTAATCCAAGAAGAGAAGTAAGTGTCCATTGATAACCACTCTTTTTTCCCTTCTATTATCCATTTATCCATCGCAGTAATTCGCCCTTAATGCCACACTGCTCCAATTTGTACATGTAAAACAAATTGTACTGTTTGCATACTGATACTTACAAATGGACAGCAGTATCTTTTATACTGTTTTCAATTTGTATAGTAGTCTTTTATGTATGACACTATCAGAATATTTTCTGAAATCTAAGTATATGATGTCAAAATTGTTTGTGCCCAGTTCCTTTGTTACTGTGTCATAGTATCCAATCAGCTTGGTCAGATGAGATTGTCCCTTAACAAATCCATGCTGTGACTGCAGTATAACTGCATTCCTGTCTAGATGATCATGCTTTACGTCTTTAATCAGCAACTCCATTTTATTTCCTGAGAATAGAAGTCAAGCTTTACAGGTCTGTAATTACTCACTTTACTCTTTGATCTTCCTTAATCCACTTCAACAAGCTCTAACAATTTCTCTTTTTTTTCCTTCACAGTTTTCACAAAATTCTGTTTTGTAATAACTGAGAATTATCACTTAGAATATTATAAACGTGGCATTCTCATCCCTAAAAAATTTTTCGTGTATGAATACAGATGCAAAATACCTATTCAATTTTTCAGCAAACTGGGCAGGATCATTAACAGTTAAACCATCGACATCGTGTGGACCAATGTGATTCATCCCATTCATTCTAGTGTTTGCTTAAGTAAAGAAGTCTTTTCTGCTTTTCTTTGCATTCTTTGCCAGAGTTCTAGTAAACTGCCTTAGCTTGCCTAACCTCCTTTGTGTCTTGATTGTAGACTAGTTCATATCTTCTATAAGCTTCTGTATTGCCGGATATTTATATGCATCCCATGCATTTTGCTTCTCTCTCTCTCTCTCACAAGGCTTATCATTTCATCTGACACCAATTTAGGTCCTAGAACCTGAACAGTATCTCATAGTTGGTAGTGAGTTTAGCGGTTTCTGCCATTACTTCCCTGAATGTTTCCCATTCAGAATTTGCAGTTGGTAATACAGTCGATTCCGGTTATTTGGGACACATCGGGACTAGTGCATTTTGGCCCGATTAAGCGGCTGCCACAATTATCTGAAGTTTCATGTAAATAGTTAAAAATACAATGGAGCCCCACTTTTCAATTGGTTCACTGTACAATCAAATCACGTTACGATGGACTCACCATAGTAAAGTACCTTTCACTATACGATGTGTAGTAATCGCCTGTCATTGTGATCACATTTGTGAATTGAATTTTAATTCTATTCAACAGCGATTCTAATTAGCGAAAATAGGAGGAATATTATCCACAGGCCATAAAAGTAAAGCTATATTAAGCACAAATTTACCCTTTATTACCTGACAAATTAAAAAATTAAATGATACTTGAAAATCGGAAGAATATACGTGATAATTGGAATAATTAATACGTACTGTAATATGTACATGCTAACTAGTTGACATTTCTGTTCACTCACATTTGTGGGTGGGGGTTAAAATTTAAAACAGTAGAAAGATAAGCAATCAATAACAAAGAACACGGCACACAAAAATTGCAAGTAACACGATACGTGCAAGTGAGAACGGAGTAACAAGTTATGAAGCTTTAAAAATAGGAATGAAGAGAAGATTCTGAAAATTAATGGTAGTAATAGTAATAGTAGTGGCATGTGATGCAAGAAAGCAAGTGTATGAGCTTATGCAGCATCAGCCAAAAAAAAAAAAAAATCACACCATTCCCTCCAAATGCCTGTCCAGTTCCTCCTTAAATTTATTTAACCTATCATCTTCCACAACGACGGATGGAAGTTTGTTCCAGCAATTAACCACCTGCTGGCTAAAGGCAAATTTCCACACATCTATTCTACATCTGTCCTTTCTTAATTTGAATTTATGCCCCCTTAGGTTCGTAATCTGACAAGTGGAAGGATCCCACTTGTCAGATTTTTTTATATGATTGAAGATTTCATGGAAGTGTAAACACATTTCATCATAATAACCCACAGAATTCCGGCTGTCGGTATTATCGCAAATTCAATAAGATCGAGTTTACTGTCCATTTTTTGATAGATTGCACTAACAGAAAAGCCCATTAAACAGGTGACTGCTAATTGTGTTTGTTTTATGGTTGTGACCTCCAGAAACCCGACCGAACTATGTGGTACGGTCGGAGACAATCATAGGGTAATCTCCAGTGCTGCAGTCTCCTGCCCCGATTAAACAGCATGTTGTCCCAATTAAGCGAATTAAACCCTGGCTGTTTTCTCAATTGGGTTCTGTTTTTTTAAGATTTGCCCCAAATAAACGGCTGCCCTGATTAACCGGTGGCCCAAGTAATCAGAACCACTGTATGATCAGTTAGTCCCACCACATAGAATTTAATATAATTTAGCATAGTCAACAATGTAAATGCAAAAGCCCTTCCCTTTGCTCTTGACAGTAGTTAGATCTTTATGTAAAGCCCATGTCAGTAAAGACTCAGTGGTCGTTTTCTGCAGATTCTTAATGCAGGCTATTATTTATTAAATTTACAATTTATTAAAAGTATTCAATCAAACAATATGTCTTACTTTCATTTTTTTTACTTGAGTGAATAGGCTTAAAAAATTATCCAGGTGAATTCTTATATTCATCTGTTCAGCCTTCTTTGAGGTCTCATTTGTGGATTTTACTGTTTGATTTTTTTTCTTACTCTCTACCAATTTCTAGTAGGTGTGAGCTGGAATTTGCTTCCATTTCTCCAGCAAAGCAGTTGTCACAGCATGTTTGAAGAAAGCCATTTTTGCTTCCGTCTAATCTAGCATTCCAGGTCGTACCACTGTTGTTCACTGGAATGGAGACCTGGGCTCTGAGCTGGCCAGTCCAACTTTTTGACATCATGGTCCACAAATCAGTTTTGTGTGACTCTTGCTGTGTTAGATGATGCACTGTCATGTTAATATGGACAGTCTATTTCTGTACTACTGCCACAGAGTAGCTAGTGCATAATTGTACACAGTGTCAAAGTGAGTTAAGGACTTTGTGGTTTTGGGTATTTCCACCTGTGGACCAGGTCGGAATAGCCTGAAACAGCCTCATACTATTACACCACCTGTACCCAACTGCATGGTAGAAATAATATGCTTTTACAGTAAGTGCTTCCTGAGCAACTTCCACACTAAAACATGTCCATCAGAATGAAACATTGTAGTAAGATTTGTCACCCCCATAGCACCTTCTGCCACTGTTGTAGAGCCCATGAACAATGGGAACAGTACCACTTCAGATGCCATTTTGCATTGACAATTGTGATATTGGGCTTATGAGCAGCTGTCCCAGTGGCGTAGCTACCATGTAGGCAGGCAAGCCAATTTCCTCTGGGCCCGGGTCCTTTAGCGGGTCTGGCGTCTTTGGCTGTCTCCTCTTTTTGCAATTTTCATTAATTAAGTAGGGGCCCGAACGTGTTCTTTGCCTCCAGGCTCAAAAAAGGGTAGCTACACTACTGAGCTGTCCTACCAATGAACCTGAGATTCTGCAAATGATAAATGTTTCTTTGGCTTCTTGAACCAGTTTTGTGATATATTCTGCAAACAACATGAGTTGGGCATGAACTAATCTTTTTATGGTGTGTTGAACACATTCCATGTTTCTGAGACAGACTGCCCTGACCTTTTTTCATGGAGGTATTACCATCTTCAAGTAACATTTACCACAGTGGATTTTGTGAATTTCAGATGAGCTGCAGTTAGGAGCACAGAAAGGTTGCCAATGTGGCATCCAGCACTATTCCATGTTGAAAGTGCACATTCCAGTTCATAACCCACATCAGCATCTAAAATACTGCTGCTGGAGAAGCAGACCCACAAAATTTATTTTGATATGTCTTGTCTTATACACATATATGGAAGACTTCTAGAATGGGCACATATTCATAAAAGGATGCCCTGATACTTTGGTCATGTATTGTAGATTCTGAAGAGGCAGGTGAAATATAGCTTGTTGCATTGGAAGAAGACTGCAAGTGACTTCAAGAATTGTGTTACTGCAAGCTGCTTATTTCTTTTCTGTTGCTTTATAAGGTAATCTGCAACTTTTCATGGCTAGGTTTCATTCCTTAGGCCCCGGGTGCCAAGCGAATTCGAGGTCAAGCGTTCAAAGTGCGAAAATATATAGCGATCTTTCCCAGTGATAAAAATTCATTTTAAGTTATATTGTTTTTTACTGGAAGTTCGTTTATAATTCAGTTCTATACTTGAAAAATCACAAGTAAGAACAAAGAAGGAAACTCACCTTTCTTTTTCATTACATATATTACTCTATTTTACTAATCAACTAACTTATCTAACCGCTTGGCCTCCTTGCTGCACTGCTCCTGCCTCCCCGTGGTGGGGCCGGAAACTTGGGAGGGAAAGTCAACCTCCCAGGGCAAAAAGGAGCCTAACATGGACTACGACAATTACCCAGAGCTTGAGCAGCCTAGGTGCTCATCTAGTACTATCAGCAATGCTGATCATGAAATTTCTCACGATGTAACAAAGTCTAAATGACTGCGTACAGACACAGACCAACAGGAATGCCCATTATTCCTTATCTTACAGTCTGTCGGACAAATCTATGAGCACTATCTCACCATTTCTTATACAAAAATGTTTGGAAAATGTGGCGGGCTCTCCCAAAATGGTGAGAAGACTAACATCTGGAGACCTCTTGGTAGAAACAGTGAGTCGTGCACATTCTGAGAGACTGTTGAAACTAACAATATTTGGCGGACTACCCATTCAAGTTACCCCTCATGCAATACTAAATACTTCCAAGGGAGTAATTGCAGAGTGGGATCTGATAAATGTAACAGAAGATGAACTGGCCCAAGAACTCAAACATCAGAAAGGGATACAAGCCAAACGCATCATGATCAGGAAAGATGGAGAACTTGTTCCCACCCGCAACATCATCCTGACATTCAGAACACCTATCTTGCCATCCAGTGTCAAAGCCGGCTATCTCAACTGCCGAGTACGACCCTTTATCCCGAATCCTATAAGATGCTACAAGTGCCAAAAATTTGGTCACGCACAAATGGCTTGTCGAGGAGATCCAGTCTGCCCAAACTGTGGGTCGAAAGAACATTTGCACACAGACTGTGATGCCAAAACACCGCACTGTCTGAATTGCAAAGGCGCGCATCCAGCCTACTCCAAGTCATGTGATCTATGGAAAACTGAAAAAAAAATCCAAAAGTACAGGGTAGAACAAAAAGTCATATACCAAGAGGCAAGAAAGCAAATTATGCTTAACGCACCTAAGAACACATATGCAGCAGCAATGCAAAAATACCAAACAACAGCAACACAAACTGAAGTATCAGTTCCCCCAACCATGTCAATTGCAGATTGGGCCCAATCTATACTGTCACCATCAATGAAACAGACTCCAAAAGAGCAAAAGGTAGTAGATAGAGCCAACAACACCCCTGTTACAGTCCCACCAGCAACCCCACAGAGACCATCAGATATTTCAAAGTCAAAAACCGACTCAGTTACAGATAGGAAGACAAGCAATAGCACTTCAGCAAATATGGACACTGATAACGATACAGACTCAAATGAACCTATCTAGATCTTCATGCAGAAGATGTTATGGATATCGGACGCCCAACCTTTCCAAGAAAAGAGAAAATGAAACTCGATCGCCACAAACAGCCTGGGAATAAAAAAGACTCAGAATCTACCTCAAGTAACAGAACCAAATAATGCACCAAATCATACAGTGGAACTGTAGAGGAATTCGCAGTAACATTGATGATATCCACGAGTTAATTAATCGTTACCATCCCGTAGGCATCTGCCTACAAGAGACAAATTTAACACAGCATGTATCAATCTCAATTAAGAATTATGCACTCTTTAGAAAAGACAGAACTGCTACAAATAATGCTCACGGAGGGGTAGCCATACTCATAGACTCATGAGTACCTTGCAGATTAATTCCTTTACAAACATCCATCGAAGCTGTTGCAACACGTATTGTCATTGGTATTACTTTGACAATTGTTTCTATCTGCCTATCGCCCAATCACTCCTATACCATCCATGAACTGGAAGATCTTATTCAGCAGTTGCCAACCCCTATCTGTTTATTGGGTGACTTTAATGGACACCATCCATTGTGAGGTTCTCCCAATGCAGATGGACGAGGACAACTTATCGAACAGCTTGCTGACAGACAAAATCTGACTATACTAAATACTGGCTTGCCAACTTACATCCATCTCTCTACGGGTAGAACTTCTGCAATAGACCTTTCGATATGCTCTCCGATCCTCTTCCCTAGTATTGAGTGGACGGCTCTCGACAACCCGCTAAATAGTGATCACTTTCCGCTAATATGTAAGATTCAAACAGGACATTCCATAATTTCCCAAAATTACGTAAAATGGAAATTCCACAGAGCAGATTGGGCAAAATTCACTTCCTGAGTGTCCTTTGATGAACAGATAATCGAAACCTGTCCTATTGACAGAGCTACTGATCACATCACGAGACAAATACTGTCTGCTGCATGCACTGCAATTCCACAATCACAGTCAACAACCCATAGAACCATAAACTATTGGTGGAACGAAGAGTGCAAAGGTGCAAAAAAAAGAAAAAAACCGAGCATGGAATCTGTTTCGAAAATATCCCACCACTGCCAATCTTATAAACTACAAGAGACTCAGAGCCAAGGCCCGTCACATTAGGAAGAAAGCTAAAAGAGAATCTTGGATTCGATTTGCGAGCTCGATTAATAAAAATACTGATTCAAGAATAATATGGCGGAAAATAAAACAACTAAGTGGCAAAGTTTCCCGATAATCCTCCCCAATTCTCAACTGGAATGGACAGGATCTTTCTTCTCCTACAGATATAGCGAATGCCCTAGGGACTGTTTTTTCAGTTATCTGCCTCAACAGCATATGATCAATCATTCCAGAAGATCAAAGTATTAGCTGAAAAGTCCGAACTGAACTTCAGACCTATGAGTAAATGTACTTTACCTTATAATCAGCCACTTACAATGCTTGAACTTCAAGAAGCCATATCTAGCTCAAAACACAGTGCTGCAGGCCCCGACGGAATACACTACATAATGCTCCAACACTTAAATAAAGAATCAGTCTCTTCACTCCTCACTTTTTTCAATCGCATCTTTCTTGAACATTGTTTCCCCAGTTCCTGGCACCACTCCTATATAATAGCAATTCCGAAACCAGGAAAAGATCATTCCATTCCTGAAAACTATAGACCTATCTCTCTCTCACCAGCTGCTTAAGCAAAACCCTGGAAAAAATAATTCACCGTCGACTTACTTGGTTTCTCGACTCTAAAAATATAATTTCTGACAATCAATTTGGATTCAGGAAAAATCTATCAGCCCTGGATCTCGTGGTCAAAGCGGAAACAAACATCAGGAATGCATTCGTTCGAAATGAGCATCTTGTCATGGTATGCCTTGATGTAGAAAGAGCCTTCGACACCACATGGCGTTTTGGTATCCTAAGAGATCTGCATTCCCTTGACCTGAGAGGCCACTTACCGTACTTCATATTGAATTTCCTTCAGCACAGATCTTTTCAAGTCCGATACCGACAAGTTCTCTCTCAAACATATATACAAGAAGAAGGGGTCCCACAAGGCTCTGTGCTCAGTGCCACCTTATTCGCAATAAGAATAAACCATATGACTAAATATATGCCCAGCACTGTGAATTCATACCTCTATGCCGATGATCTCACTTTTTCTTGCAGTTCTCAAAACATGACTTTCATTGAGCGGCAGCTCCAAATTTCAATTAATAATATTCAGTTATGGATGGCACAGAATGGGTATCGACTCTCTTGTTCAAAATCTAAAGTAGTTCACTTTTGTAACAAAAGGAAGATGCATCCAGATCCAGAAGTACACTTAACAAATCAGTCTATCTCAGTTGTGAGCAGCATTCGTCTGCTTGGTCTGACTTTTGATAATAAGTTGAACTTCATAGAGCACGTTAAACATCTAAAGACGTCTTGCCTGAAAAAAATTAACATACTCAGTCATTTCTTCTACATCATGGGGTGCAGATCGGTACACGTTACTGCATTTGTATAGAGCCCTAATCAGATCTCGCCTTGATTACGGTGCCCCGGTGTATGATTCTGCTAGGGAAAGCGTGCTAGCGCGACTTGCACCAATTCAACACTCTGCCCTGAGGATTTCTATAGGCGCTTATAGAACTTCACCAGTTCAAAGTCTTTATATTGATGCTCACGAACTTCCTCTAACCCTCAGGAGAAAGATGTTAATTCTTAACTATACAACTAAAATCCAAAGTCTACCTACCCATCCCATTAGGCCAATACTTAACGACCCACAGTTCACAACATTCTATAGAAATAAACCTAGAGCAATTCAGCCTTTTGCTCTCGGAGCTCAAGCATTATCAGAAACTTGGAATATAGATCCCGATAAAGTTCTTCAAGATTTAAGCAGTACGGATCCCCCATGGAGGTCTATTAAACCGCTCTGTGACAATTATTTTCTAAACTAGGGAAAACACTCTTTTGCAAATGTTAATATACAACAACTCCATATAGCCCATACACAAAATTATCTGCATTTTTCAAAAATATATACTGACGGATCAAAATTTGAGAGTGGAGTGGGTGGTTCAGCCATTTTCCCTCATAAAACCTCCGTATCACTTCCCAATGAATGCAGCAGCTATACAGCTGAATTATACGCCATGAAACTTGCAGTGGAAAATATCCTCCATCTGGCCATCCATAAAAGCATGATATATACGGACTCCCAGAGTGCGATTATAGCTTTACAGAACAATTCTTCTAAAACACATCCTTTAATAAAGCTCATAAAATCCAAACTGATGCATCTTCAAGAACTCCAACGAGTGGCCATTTTCTGTTGGATCCCAGGCCAAATGCTGGGATACAAGGAAACGAACGTGCAGACTATGCCGCTAAACATCCATCCGACAGAGAATTATCACAGCATTATGTCCCATCTCTTGACTACAAAAGTAACATTCGAAGAATGTGTAAAGAACAATGGAGAATTCAATGGTGGCAAGTCCAAACGCACAATAAACTCTGCCAAATAAAACCCGAACCGCAACCGTGGACCTCCAGTTTCCGTATAAACAGGAGGGAGGAAGTAATTTTAACTAGAGCACGAATTGGCCACAGTCATCTTACCCACCTTTATCTCCTCACAGGTAATGATCCTCCACAATGCACACAGTGCAACTGTCCACTCACAATAAAGCATATTCTTATTGAGTGTACTTTATACACCACTGCCCGCCAAGTCTCTTTTAGCTTTCTGCCAAACCTTAACCTTTGACACTCTGCCACATCATAGGTAACGACGCTAATCTACTGGAGTTCTTTCACTTCACAAAAAAGATCGAATTATACAATCGTTTTTGAGTAATGCCATCACAATCACCATGCATATTTAACATTCATAACGGTGATAGGTGCAATATGGCTTAAGCAGCCCTTGCACCAAAAAAACAACAACAACAATTCATTCCTTAAGAGGATTAACTTCAGCAATACTTGCAGTGATTTCATTGAATAGTCTTAAAATTTTGCAATTGTCTTAGCCATTAATTGTTATTCCACATTCTGTGTTTCATCATCCTTTTTGATGAAGCTTGATTTCTACTGGATGCTTCTCCATATGTGTTACCAGTATCTATTCTGCTTCCTCTTTCTGCAGATTTTTGGCTTATACTCTTACAAAATTCCCATCAGCTCAACAATCCCTGTACCTTTCCTCTGATGTTAGAAAATCCTTGAAATTGACTAACATGTTCTGGTTGCAGTTTTCTTCAGCAGTTAGTTGTTCATTCTAGGAATCTTTAATGCCTTCCATGGCCGTTAAAATTCTGAAATCTTTCCAGCAGTTCTGAACAATTATAGAACAGTCAGCCTCAGTTCCTTCTAAGATATGTCCAGAAATGAAAATTGAATGCTCTGATGGCTGAACATCACTGCAGTCAAATGAAATAATCCTTGTGAGAATATAAAACAAGATGAGTTATATGACAAGCGAATTTATAAAACAATCTATTATTTATTCAAGAGGGTAGCATTTTGTGAAACAAAATGTTTAACATCACAATTTTATAGTGTTTTTTGTACTTAATAAGAATGGTATATCTGACACTTTCCATCACTGTTTTCATTACATGTGGCACACAACTTTTTCTGACCGGTTATTGACTTCCTGAATTACTCTTATTGTAGATATCAATTTTTATGTGGCATTTTTATATTTATATATTAAAAATAATTTCTGGAATAGCATCTCATCGTGGACAGCGCTGTGGGTGGAAAAAGGTGGTGGATGATTGTGGCCGCGACGTCTGTCTCACATTGTTTCGGCCAATCAGAGAGCGACAGTTGCGCAAATCACTGCCAACTTCAACAAGGGAGATGCTAGAAACCAAGACCATCGGGCAATCATTAGCTGCAGTAAGTTATGGGAGGTGCTGGCCCACCAGAGTCGCCCCATTGCTAACAACACGATACAGGACTCTATGCCTCAACTGGGTGAAAGAACATCAGCACTGGACTTTGAATGATTGCAGACGGATCTCCTGGTCCGACGAGTCCCATTTCCAGTTATTTTGAACAGATGGGAGGGTATGTATCTGGCGGAAACCACACAAAGCTATGTACCCATCATGTCAACATGGAAATGTTCAGGCAGATGGACGGTTGGTAATGGTCTGGGGCGTGTTCAACTGGCACATGTTGGGACCTCTGGTACATCTAGATGCATCTGTGAACAGTCCTGGTTACATGTCCATCCTCGCATCCCTTCGTGGTCATCGTGCACCCACAGGGCAAAGGACTCTTCCAGCAGGATAATGCGCCTTCGCACAGAGCTATGGTGACTGTAACATGTTTCAAAAAGCGTTTCGCAGATTATTACCACCAAGGAATGGCCTCCCTGCTCACTGGACTTGAACCCTGTGGAGCATATTTGGAATACTGTGGAAAGGTCCGTTTGAGCTTTGGATCCTCCACCCAGGAATGTGATGGAATTATGGGCAGCAATGCAGCAAGCATGGATGGAAATACCAGTGGAATGCTTTCATGAAATAGTGGACTCAATGCCTCACCATGTGACTGCCCTTATCCAGGCAAAAGGTGGGCCTACCTGTTACTAGGTAGGTATTCCATGATTTCTGTCCACTTGGTGTACTATACTATATGCAGGTATATAATATGTGCCAAATATACAGTATATTTTTTTCACAAAAGCAATTCAGTATTTAATGAAAATATTGGATACTAATGAGTTATGCTAATATTTTAAATGTTTTTTTTTTTAAACTTCAATTTAATAAATTACTACATATTAATTTGCCACATTTCAGTTAGCAAATAGCATAGGAAACTGCAAGTAAGCAACAGCTACTGTCTGAAAAACTGGGGAGTGAAAAGAAATCTGTAAATAATTAAAAATACAATTGGAAAGAGTTGTGATTGGCTAGGAATACTGACATAGAAAAGCTTAACCACCATGTAACTTTTTAAAAATTATATATGTTTTGATATTTGAGAATTAAGATATTACCAATTGTTTCAGCTTTGTACATTTGGATTACGTCAGCTGGGGAATGGCTTATTTATGCTTGATAGAAGATGGGATGTTCCTCGAGCAGCTTTCAGAGCAGCAATATATGCGGAGAGGAGTAGTCATCCACCTCCTCTTAAGTACGTGATACACATCAATTTTAGTATTTCAGTTTGTGTGTTGTGGTTGCCTTAAATGCTTTGTTTAATGAATTATTTTGTTGAGTTAACTGTTTTATAGAATTAAGGATATTTTTTATCTCTTAATCTTCTTATATCAGCTAAATCTTCTAAGTGATATCACCATCCTTTAAAGCATGTGTTTTGTATTTTTTAATTTTGTATTTTTTAATTTTGTGGAACTGAAGATTTTTTTTTTTTTTAATGTTTCAAAGTATATATTAAACATTTTATTTAACTTTTAACTTTCTCTTTGTTATACCCCCATTACATCTTAGCTGCATTACCAGTTTATTCTTATTTGCATTCTTCAGATTTTCTCAGTTTTTAACTACCTTCATTTTTTAACTTCTGTCTCATCTCAAATAACAATATGTTATTTCTTGGTTTCTGAATGTTTCTAAAACCTAACTTATACTTTCAATGACATAATCCATCTTGTCTTTATTTACTGATTAGTAGTAGTAGTGGCATGTGATGCAAGAAAGCAAGTGTATGAGCTTATGCAGCATCAGCCAAAAAAAAAAAAAAAATGATTTAACCTATCAACTTCCACAACGACAGATGGAAGTTTGTTCTAGCAATTAACCACCCGCTGGCTAAAGGCAAATTTCCGCACATCTATTCTATATTATCTTCTAATAGCCTTCTAATTATCATTCAGTTATTAGGCATGTTAGTTAGTGCTTGTTGTCTTCACCATGTCTATCCATCTGCATCTAATAACTTGGCCCATAGTGAATGGAATTACTATTAAAAGATTATAATTAAAAGATTCAAATATAAATTTTCATGAAAGTTTATATTTGGATCTTTTAAAAAGATTTTTTTTTTCAAGCCTTTCCAGATTTCACTAAAATATAACCAGTGGAAATATGACAATTATTTCTTTGTCTATCCATCTGCATGTAATAATTTGACTCCCAGTGGAGGAATTTTTGTCAAATTTTGTATTTCATTTTGTAGAACAATTTGTCAAGCTTTCCCAAATTTCATTAATGGACCAATAGAAATTCAGCAAGTATTATTTATTTGTTTCATACATATCACAAGGGCTATCATATAATGTTTATTGTAGCTGAAGCACTAGATGTCATGTTTGTTGCCATGCACTAGTTGGAGAAATGAATGGGTAGTGTGCCAGATGCACAGAATTGAAAAGTTCTTGGTTCGTGCATAACAGTCATTACTTTTTTGCTCTTTTATTATTATTATCTCTCTATACATTAAAAACATTTTCCTCTTTGTGGTATTTATTCAAGCCAATGAGAGAAGAGGGCGGGGCAATTACGTCACTACAAATGCGCACTTAAATAATTACGTGGCCAACAATGACAGTTAGCTGCAATGATTCTTTTATATGTGCTCTTGCTAAATAGTGTATACATATGGTTTTAAGGTGTTCATTTTAAATTCTTTTGTGAAACTTGAGTATAATGTGATAAGGTTAATCAAGTTTGACTATTTATAATCATGGAAAATTTACACTAAATTTACAATAATTCTGTTTTGGCTGTTAGAGCATTCTTTGTTCTAACTGTCATTTCCAGCTGCCAATGCTTTAGCATAGCACTGGTATTTGAAAATTTGAAGAGCTGCTTTTTTTAAATTCTACAAGATACGAATGCAGGCGACTTTAATTAGGTGGAGGGGTTTGTCACATTGATTAGTTGTATCTAATTTTGGAACAAAATATCACCTTTTCAGAAAAGATATAGATTTTTAAAAACTTTGAGTTTTAATTAGTAAAGGCCTATATAGCCATATAATAGCGCCACCACTAGGGAAAGACGTGGTGACTTGCTCCAGTATTTTTCGCTGTAAAATTTTATGAATGAACTCAAGAATCTCAGAAACATCACGGGAAGCCAAGATCACCAAACTATGATTGGCGTATTTCGGTCCCATAATTCATTGGAAAAATCGATAATGCTAGGAAAGGTCAGTGGAATAAGGAGAAGAGGTCGACAAGAAATATGCTGGCTCGACACCATCAAGAAGCTGTTGCTTGGTAAGTTTATGCCTTCCTGTATGCTTTTAGTGTAAAATTTAGAACTACAGAATTTTTATCTGCGCTCTCATCCTCTGAATTGATTTGGTTTACCTCCGATGTCATTTCCACCAAATCCGCTTCACCAGCCTCTTTTCTACCAGTAATTCTTGAACATCTTCAGTAGTCATATCATCAAATCTTCCCCCTCCTACTTAGCAATATCTACTATCGCACCGATTCCGATTTCTGCTGGTTTGACCATAACCATATTTCCTGAATGAACTGACTCTGGCCATACACTTTTCCAACACGGTTTTAATGTTGATGGTTTTATTTCTACGATCGCAATCATAAAGTTATGATTCTGATATAATCCACAACTGAGAAATGTTTCCATGCCTCCATCACTTCAACAGATTCGGAATCAATTTTTTCCAAAATCTGTTGTAACAATTTTCTGATGTAATCAGTTTAAACAGCAGATATAATGCCGTGATCTAATGGCTGAGTTAAAGAAGTTGTATTAGACGGTAGGAACAGTATGTCAACATTTTTGATGCCTTAAATCTTTTGGATGGCTTGGAGCATTATCCAATAGTAATAAAACTTTACTAGATTTTTCTGCTTTAAATAGTTTTGCACAGCTGGCACAAAACAATTTAGAAACCATTCTTTTAATAAATCAGCAGTTACCCAAATTATGCCTATCCTTAGGCATAATTTAGGGCTGGAATTTAATTCAGAACAAAGAAATTATTCCAAACGGTTCTTAAGAACAAAGTTTAGTGATGTTTCGAAGTCACATTTATTATTATTATTTTTTATTTATTTATTATTTTTTTTTTGTGGTCTCAAACAAGCACAATTTCAATAGCACAGAACCTAACATGGGAATTTCCGAACAAAATAAAATATGGGGATTTCCCCAATAATTTTTTTTGCATAACATGAGTCAACAGCAGAGTCAACAGTGAGCCAACAACAAAAAAATAATGTAAATCTTGAAAAATTGCATCAACATAATAATAGTAGGGTTTCTCCACACAAATGCTCAAAAATACCGTGTTATGCGAGGTTTGCTGAAATACTCTAACCGTGTTAGAGTGAAACCATGTTATATAGTACCGTGTTATACAGGGGTTGCTTGTATTTTAAATATTTGTATAGTTTGTAAATATTTTAGTTAAAAATTTAGTTCTTCTTTTTTGGATGCGACAATATTCCTCATGCATTATGGAACCCGAAGCAAAAGGCCTTTTCCTAAGTGACCTATGTAAACGTAGTGATATTTGCAGTTACATAGTGATATTTATTCGACCTTAAGAATGCTGTGTAGTGGGGGTGGGGTAGCCAATGGAAGAAGAGGGATGCGGGTCACATGGTACACGTGAGCGGGGCAATTGCGTCACTACAGATGCACAGGTAAATAACTACCTAGGTCATTTCCTCTTTGATATCGATCAGTGCATTTTGAAAGTGTCTTTTGCATAGAAAAGAATTTGACTTACTCCATCATACCTCTACATTTTATGTAGAAAAGCGTGCATGGGGGTTGGCGAGAAAAGTAAGCAGGGGGAAAAGTTCCCTAGTTATTATTATTATAAATCATGAATTATTGCTATTTGCTAACACAAAAATAGTAATATAACAAATAGCTTTAACTAACTTGTATTTCCTTTATACTTCTTTCATTGCATTTGTTGATAATAATCTGGGTTTGAATTTTAGCATTTGGTTAAATTCACATAACTCCAATCTGTATGCTCCTATACTATTATTGTCTATCATCATCTTTTTGCTTACCTAAATAATAGTAGTTGAATGTTCGAAAACAAATAATCTTAACTTATGGACTTTGTTCTTTGGCTCCCTTTTTTGTCTGAGTGGTTCCTATCTATTATTACTCAAGATTTCTTTCTGAAAGGCAAATGCTAAATCTGTTTGCCTTCAGCTGTCCCCAGTAAGGTGAATTTGTTTATCTCTGTGTGCAGGGGATTTACTAGAGGGCTTAACATGATTAATTCACATTGTACACCAGTGTTCTCCCCAGAAAATTTTGCCAGCCATGTGGCATTATGAAGTAGCTGGGTGGGGAAATGTAATACTTCGCAATATTATAAAATTTTCTGTTATTTATAAATGTGACTTAAGCGATCCAGAGCAAAAAAATTATTGCATAATTTAATATTATATGCTCCCGTTGCATTGACCTTGATCACATAGTATATTTGAATTATTGTTTGAGATCAGTGAGCAGTACCATATGGTACCTTGAGAATCACTTAAATTTTAACCGGACGGTTGGTTGAATTCACCGGGCAGTGCGCCCATTCGATAGGTCCTGGGGAAAGCACTGTACATGATTAATTCACATTGTACATAGTGCTTCAAAGCTTAGGCTCACTCAGGCTTGGTATGTTATTTGCCATTTGACATAGACAGCCATTGTTGCCTAATGAGAGACTAGTAAGTATCAAAATCACTGTCACAATGATTGCCTGAGTTGTTTTTTTTTTAAAATTAATGTTACTTAATTTAAAATAATATTAGCAAGTTCAGTATTGGCTCATGATGTGGAATTAATGGATAACACTGTTATATCTAAAGTGATCATAAGCCGCGGCCATGGGGCCAGAGTCATCTCAAGAGAGAAAATGGAATGCAGGGATGAATAATATTATCAAATTGAATGAAAAAACATTTTTTATTTGGGCAGAGAGTTCATTAACACGCATTCTGGTATTTGGTGCCTCCATAACCAGGTGAGCAGGAGCAGCAGTGTGTAGCACCTCGAACCCCGATCTGATTAGACCGGGGTTCGAGCCCATGACCACCAAATACGGAGCATGTGGAAAGGTTAGGGAATGACCACTGCATATTCCCGGAGCAATATGGCCTTAGTTGCTAATGCTCCTAAAAAAACCAAATAACAAGCATTCTAGTAAATCATTAAATGCTAGAATGACTCATATTTTTTAAAATGTTTACATATTTTCGATGTGTACGATTTTGAAAGCAATTTGGCTTAGTTTTTTTTTTTTTTTTTTATCACTGCTTCTGCTTTTTCAGTTTTGAACATGTTAACATCTATACCTTATAGGTCATATTTAATCCATTTGAATGAGTAAGTATCAGCTAAACATGCACTCAATATATATATATATATATATATATATAGATTGTAAAAGTTGTGGTGAAAGACATTATTGCCAATCTTTGTTGTGACTCTTCTGTGTGTTCACAGAAAATTTCAAGATGGCAATTTTTGAGAGATTCAAGCACCATACAGTCATTGAGTACCTTAATTTAAAGGGAATGCTGTTGAAAGAAATTCATGAAGACATGCAGCAGACAGCAAGGGAATCTCATCCTTCATATGGCACAGTCAGAGACTGAGTTGCAGAATTTAAGCTTGGATGAGATGGAGTTGAAGATGCTCCCTGCAGTGGGAGGTCTGTTACCATGTTGACACTTGAAAATGTGGATGCCATTTATGATCTGATCACGCAAGACCACAGAATAATATTGAAGCACATTGCGACAACATTCAACATCTCCCATGAGTGAGCTCATGATATTGTGGTGAATGTTTTAGAAATGGTTTCTTCAAGGTGGGTCCCTAAAGCACTGAATACAGATCAGAAACAGAAAATAGTGAGATGTTATGGTGAGATTGTGTAGCATTTTAAAGCTAGTGAAGCCCAGTTTTTGGAGTGGTATGTCACTGTGGATGAAACGTGGGTGCACCACTCTGACCCTGAAACAAAAGAACAATTGAAACAGTGGAAGCATCCTTACTTCTGCTCCTGAAAATGTTTCGGGTACAGAAGTTGGCAGAGAAAGTCATGGCATCCACTTCTGGGATACAGAAGGGTAAAAAAATATGTGGAGGTTCTAAAGTCTCAAAACTTTATTAGACAGTTGGACAGACAACTTGACTAGTTGAAGACCCACTAATTTTCGTAAAATCGGACAAATGCTAATTTATTGTAAATTTTCCTTGTAGTGGATCTGCCTTCTTATAATGGATTTAAAATAAACTTTGTGGATTTTTTTGAAAAGGGTAGTATAGGCTATTTTTGGAAATTTTAAAGGAATATTATATATTTTATTTTAAGGCAGATGAATACTCTTATCTGGGGTTTTCTTCAGGGACGGCTGCATCCAGGTGAGGTGTAATTCAGAAGGTATTGCAATTATATGGAAGGAGGACAAGGGAAAAAGCCAGTTTTTGTCCTAAATCCTTGCATGTAGAGTAATTGTGGGCATAAAGGGAGATGATGTTCTGAAGCCTAATGGGGACTTTTTGTTAATGCTATCTTCAAAGGAGGGTTAATACGTGTCGAGGCAGTCTTTTATAGCCTGGGCATGTTCCATTGCCGTATTTCAAAAGTGTGGTGTGTGTGTGTGTGTGTGTGTGTGTGTGTGTGTGTGTGTGTGTGTGTGGGAGGGGGGGGTGTTGAGTAGTCGAAAAAGGGTGGGGGGAAAGGAAAAATTTCCCACCACACCATATTACACTTATAGTTTGGGAATTTGGAAATTGTAGATGGTTTTTTTTTTTTTGGTGAAAAAAAAAAAAAAAAAAAAAAAAAGGTAGGAAAGGGAAAGAAAGGGGTTTCACTTGGAAATCCGGGTGCGTGACTACCCGTCCCCATTAGTAGAGGTCCTGGATGCAGAAGAAAGAGTGATCGTGATTATATTACGTTCTTAGCGTTTTTTCACCAACCTTTCATGGAGTAAAATAAAATAAAAAAAAAAATAAAATAAAATAAAACAAAACAAATCTTGATAACTATATTTACAATAACCTGTATTTACAAAATTAATATACGTATTACAATATTAAAAGTATTAAAACACAAGATTAAAATGCATTAAAATATACTAAGTTAAAAGCAATAAAATCCCGTAGCTTTCAAAGGCTCCAGCCTTCTTCTTCAGCAGTACTCTCTATTATTCAGTACACCTTTAAATATCAGCAGGGTAATGGTAGGCATCACGTTTCCATTCTCACGTGTTCCGCTCTCTTGCATTGTGGAACCGGAAGTGGCTCGAACGGAAGTCGTACGGAACCGTTCATCCTTTTTTAGGATAATAGTCTCTAAAAGGGGGTGAATCCGTACACCCCTATCCCTATTAATGTTGGTTGTAGAGCTGATCCGCAAACTCTCGAGCCATGGCTCGAGATCCGCAAACTCTCGCACTAATTGCTTCAAAAATTTGCTCTGTAACTCGTGATGTTAAATTAGAAAAAATGGAAAAGGCTTTAAATCTGTGGATAGAAGACCGAACTCAAAATAAAATTCCGTTAAATTCACTCATCATTCGTGAAAAGGCAAAACTTCTTTATCAACACTTTAGCGAAACTGGTGATAGCACTGGCGGGATAAGTTTTTTAGCTAGCAAAGACACTGGTTTGAAAGATTTATTTGAAATTTCTAATAAATATTATATTTAATATTAAATTGTTTCTTATTTTCATTTCGATGCCATATGCTTGCATTTCACTATGTACTGTCTATGTACCTAGTCATATTATGAAGCTACATATAATACATACATAGACAAAATTTTAGACTAGTTTTTCTTATATATTTCATACTTTGGAACGGAACCCCTTTATTACTATGGGAGCCATAACTCAGTATTCGCGTTTTCGGTATTTGCGACATTTTTCAGGAACGTAACCCCCGCGAATAGCGGGGGTTAACTGTAGTTCAATGAGCTAACTTGAACTGAGTCCAAGATTGTGGAAAAAACCAGATGATCTTATTTGTTTTCCTAGTAAAACTAGCAAATACTGTTTATTTTCGAATTTTTAATATTACATACATCAGTAAACACCAGAAAGATCTGCTCGCTTAAATTGAATCACTTTAGAGCTATGTTACATGAATTTTTTTTTAAAAATCCATTGGGGTGTATGTATGTATGTATCTATGAGCCTCTGGCACTACAGTTTTAATGAGATATTGCAGATCTAATATAGATGCACTGTGTATGCTTCCTATATATATTTTTTCCTACAGAATTTTTTTGTTCCAATAAAGATTTTCTCTCTCTCTCTGCTATAAGTTCAGGTTACGTCGGGAATAGAAACATCATAAATGTTTTAATAACATACTACTTAGCACAAGTGGTGAAAAGTAAGACTTTCAACATTCTCTATGATCACTGGCTTACAAAATACGTATTTATATCTTAAATTATGATTTAATTTAATGCTGAATTGTTGCAGATTTTCTAAACTTAGTTTTGTTGTTATGCAGGAAACTCTGTATAGAGTCTCGTCTGCCTCCCGTTCCAGAGGTTGTAGACCCAAGTGATCCATATAGTTTTACTTGCCCTGACATCCTTTCAACTGGAAATCCAGTCGCTCAGCCTAGTTGTGGTTCGGAGACTGGTGGCCTCAAACCTACAGCTTCAAGCCTAGATTTAGTCATAACCCGTCCTGTTAATGCAGAAAATTCTGTGAATAAAACTTCTTTTACACCAAGTACAGAATCAGCAAATAGTAAACCTGCTCAACCAAAGGCTACTAACAGTAAAGTGAAAGTTAAACAGAAAAATGTTACTACAAACCGTAGTACAGCAGGAACTAAATGTAGTGCAAATAAAAAGAAAAGGACTTCAAATATGCCAAACAGTATATGTTTAGAGGCAGGTGTAGTATCATCACCATCCTTTTCTGGAGCTACAAGTACAGTGACCTTATCAGCAGTGTCTTCAGCTCAGTCATTGCCCTTATCATTTCCTCTTGCCATTGGAGAACATTTGGGTGCACTTTCCAGGCTACAAGTATCAAGTCCTCTTGTAGCTGGCCGTAACAATTTAACCTTCTCTCCAGCAATAATTCGAAATCAAGGAATGACATTAAGTGGAACACCATCGAATTTTGGAACCAAAGAAGGTAACGTGATGCTGACTGGCCTGGATGTACTAAATGGACAGCTTCCTGCAACTAATGCTTTACTTCATTCTGTAACTGTTAATAGGCCATTATTTGCTACTGTGGGGCCTTCAGGGTTGATGAACAAAATGGCACATCAGTTATCTAAAGCATCCAGCCTCATTGATGGTGAAATTGTAAATGCAGGCATTATCCCAACAGCAAGCAGTACTAAAATGACCCATTTAATAAATCCTTTGTCAGGTGCAAGCAATAGTCACATATTGGCTGCAGCTATTAATACAAGTGATGGATCTGTATGGAAAAGTGCCAAAGCTAAGGCCAAAATAAATAAAGCTTTGTCTTCTAAATCTGGTGCCATTGTAACTAGTACTGCAAACCACGTGCCTCTCACACAGCCTTCAGCAGTTATAGAAATCTCAAGTGTAGGCAACACATATGGAACTACAAGCAGCTCAAACAGCAGTAGTGCCAATAATCACACATCATCTCCTACTTTACCAAGTCCTTCCACTACACCGAGTCCACATTTACGCTCTGTAAGTATTGGTTTTTTATTTATTTTAATTATTTTTTTTTTAATATGCAATTATTTAACATTTTTCAGAGAACCTCTAGTAAACAATTGCTATGCAATGGATAATTATTACTATTTTCATAATTTCTAGAATAAGATACTTGTTCATTAACAATTAAGTTTCATTGAGTATTTACTATTGGTATTAATAGTGGCAAATGATGCAAGAAAGCAATCTTACACAGTATCAGCAAAAAAAAAACCATATCACTTATCCATTCCCTCCAGTAGTTTATCTGGAAGGCACAAGCACATCTATTCTGCAATCATCCTTCCTCATTTGAATTTATGCCTCCTCATATGCAGGAAGAATCCCATCAACCCATTCAAGGCCTTATACACCTCAATCAGATCACCTCACAGATGCCTAGTCTCCAGATGCTGCAATATGCAGCAAGACTGAAGCACTCCCCCCCCCACTTAATCATGTCACCATTTTCTGTACCTGTTCCAGCAGTTCTACATCTTTTCTAAAATAAGGCCTCCAGACTGGTGTACAATACTCAAGATGTGGCCTGACCATTTCATTATACTGTAGAATGGGATAATCACCTTGCAAGCAAAATTCCTGTATATCACTGATAGAACCCTATGAGCTGTCCTGGCAGCCTGTGTGCACTGCTCAGAGACTTCATATCAGACTGCGCAATTACTCTGAAATCCTTTTCATTTTCTACTACCTTGAGAGTTGTACCACAAAGGTGATACGTTACACTGGGATTGCTGCTACCCTTGCTTTTGTCAATGTTAAACTTCGGTTGCAATTTCTCAGCCCATCTTAATTTTTCTAGATCTTGTTGCAGCAGCATACCAACTGCCATTAACTGCACTGCACACCTTTTTGTATCTTCTGCAAACTTGGACATTAAGCCTAATTTACTCTCATCAATATCATTAATAAGCACAGAAAACAACAATGGGCCCAGCACTAAACATTAAAAATGTTATTAGTGGAATGTTACAGGGTCCCTGTGGCACTCCACTAATAACATTAGTCTACAAAGAGTGGTGTCCATTGATAATTACTGTCTTCTCCCAATCAACCATCAGTTTATCCATAGTAGTAAATTGCTCTTAATACTGCACTGTTCCAATTCGTAAAGCAGTGTTTTATGTACAACAGTATCAAAAGCTCTCCTGAAATCCAATTATACAATATCAAAATTATATTTTGTATCCAGTTCCTTTGTGACTGCATCATAGTATCCAATCAAATTGATTAGACAAGATCTTCCCTTAACAAACCCATACTGTTACTAAAGTATAACTGCAGTCCTGTCTAAATGGCCCTGCATTACTTCTTGAATCAGAGACTCCTTTATTTTCCCTGGAGCAGATGTTAAGCTAACAGGTCTGTAATTACTCATGTCACCTTTTGATCCACTTTGTGAATTGGGTAAAAATTACACATCTCCAGTACACAGTGACCTACCCTGAATCCTGAAATGCTGGCAAAATTATGGCTGTGGGTTTTCTTACCTACTTTGCTTGTCTCCCTTAATATAATTGGATATATCCATCTGCATCAGGTGCCTTTATGTTTAACTTCAACTATTTCTCTTCCCATTTCTTTGCAGTTATCACAAAATCATTTAGCTCCTTCTTAGAGTTTGATAACCTTCTGGCATCTTCCTCCCTAAAGAATTCCTCATGTGTGAATGTAGGTGCAAAATACCTATTCAGCCTATCAGCAACCTGAGCAGGATCATCTACAGTTAGACTATCAACATCAAGTGGACCAATGTGATTCCGCCCCTTCCTTCTTCTGTTAATATAAGTAAAGAAGTCTTTGCTGCTTTAATTACAAGAATCCTTGTAATCTGCCTTGGCTTGTCTAACCTGTTTTGTGACTTTATTGCAGACTGCTTTATATCTACCATTGGCTTCTGTATCACTTTATAATTTATATGCATCCCATGCATTTTTCTTCTCTGTCACATGTCTCAATAGTTCACCTGACATCCATTTAAGTCTAAGCTTCAAGCTAATTTTTAGTTGGTATGAAATTGATTTCCCTGAATTTCTTACCATTTAGAATTTGTTGTTGGTAACAACATTAGTGATTCCACTGTATAGAATATAAAAACTGTCTTAGACCACTGTAATCTCCTTTACAAAAGCAAAAATCCTTTCCCTTGATCAATACACTGTGATTACTGTGACATAGTGGTTCTTTTATGTGCAGATTATTAATGCATGAAGAATCACTGCTGATAATCAGATCAAGAGTATTGCCCTTTCTTGTTGTCTCTCTAACATGCTGCTATAGAAAACAGTCATCCAATAAATTGACAAAAAGTCTTGCTGTTGTGTTGAGGGACCAACTCACAAGTTCCAGTTAATATCTGGAAAGTTAAAATCTCCCATTATAAGACATTCTGATTTATTGGCCTACTGTATTTCTCTGTGCAGTTGTTCATTGTACTCATAAGTGTGATTAGGCCTATAACACACTCCTACTCTCATTTCTGCTTTACCATCAGGCTTAATGTCCAAGTTTGCAGATGATTCAAAGGTTGGCAGGGTGGTTAACGACAGTAATCAAGGTGAGCTACAGCAACAAGATCTAGGAAAATCAGGTTTGTGGCTGAGAAATGATAATTGAAGTTTAACATTGACGAATGAAAGGTACTCCATATGGGTAGTAGTAATCCAGGGTAACTTATCAACTGTGTGGTACTACACTCAGGGTAGTGAAAAATGAAAAAAGAACTGGGGTAATTGTGCTATACCAAACTAGCTCACCATTGCACTGCCCACCATTGTCAACTGGATGAACTTCGTTAGATTTTTTGCTTCCTAATTAAGAGCATAGCCCCCTCCTCTCTTCCTATCCTGTCTGTCCTTTCTGTACACATTGTACTCACTAAAATCAAATTCTTCATTCCTTACATCTGTGCAACACCATGTTTCTGATATCCCAACAATATCCACCTTTGATGTCTTGATTAGCACTTCAAATTTGTCAAACTTATTTACTCTACCCCTAGCACTGGTGTATATGCAGCTGTTTTTACTATTAATTACCCTAACACAGCCCATGTATTTACTTGCAATGACTCCCAGCAGTTGAATTCTCCAGCACCTTGCTTTCCAGGCGGCTGCTCATTCCAACAGAAACAGTGCAAGAATCACTTTCACCTCTACCTGCTGCTGTTGTTAATCTATTAATCTGTGTATCCCCCCCAACATAGCAGTTTTCCGACCCACCTAACACTGCCTCGATAGCATCAACAAATATCATTGCACACTTTCTATTTAAGTGTATCCCATCCCTGTAGAAGCAGTCTCTCCTGTTAACAAGCACAGACCATGCTGAAAAAAATTCTAATCTCTCATTGATTGACAAGGTTCTCATCATAGACTCCCTCCTGTCATGTCTAGAAAGAATTGTAGACTGTTTCAAATTTAACCCTAACTTGTGACTTTTTTTTTTCAACATTGACCTGTACTTGTTAAGTAGGTTCACAGATCTCTTAATGTCATTAGTGCCAACATGTAAAGCAGAATCACCTTTTTTGCAGGCGCATTATAGCCATAGTAGCTTATGCGCCATTAAATGCCCATAACAACAACAATCACCTTTTTTGCCCTTAAAAGATGATATCTGCTGTACAATGTCATCAACTTTTGCCCCTGGACGACATTCCCTGGTCCTATTCCACCTATCCTTTTTGCACAATATATTTGCCATTTTCCTGACAATGGAGTCACTGAGAACTAGCTCCTATGGGACCAGTGCATTCTGTGTTGGGGATTGCAGCTATGTTGCTTGATGATCAAGTGCAAGCACTTGATCATCGATCTGGCATTGATGTGGGCAGCTGAGAGTTTGATGGGGCACCCAATTTAAATTCTTCGAGGGCATCCACCCTGTTCTTCAAGCTGCATAAAGGCCCATAACAACGCTGAGTCTGCACCAAGCATCCTCACACTTTTTTATATCGAGCACCCGAAGGCATCCCCCTTAGAAATATTATATCATGTCCTGTTCCTGATATCTCAGCAAACATCAAACAAGTAGTACATTTCATAATTCTGTGATTCAGAGGACAAGCACTCCCCCCCCCTCAGTTCTCCTCTGAGCCATGGCACTACCACTACGTTGAGTCTTTTGCTTTGCTGCTCTAGTCTGAGGTATGATTTCATCCCCCTTAGAAATATTATATCATGTCCTGTTCCTGATAGCTCAGCAAACATCAAACAAGTAGTACATTTCATAATTCTGTGATTCAGAGGACAAGCACTTCCCCCCCCTCAGTTCTCCTCTGAGCCATGGCACTACCACTACGTTGAGTCTTTTGCTTTGCTGCTCTAGTCTGAGGTATGATTTCAGTTAAAATACAGTATAGTTAAAAATACTACACTAAACTTATATCCTAATCCACTAATAACACTAGGCACTGGTTATGCTATGAAGTTTATGTTATTGTATATATATATATATTTCAGTATTGAGCTTACAGTATATATATTTCTTATTAGTATTAGTAGAGGCATATGATGCAAGAAAGCAAGCTTGTGCAGCATCAGCCAAAAAAAGAAGAAGAAGAAAAAAAAAACCACTCCCATTTCATCTGTCCATTCGTTCGAAATACCTGTCCAGCCGAGCCTTAAATTTATTTAGGCTATCAATTTCCACAACAAGGGATGGAAGTCTGTTCCACCAACCAACCACCCGCTGGCTAAAGGCAAATTTCCGCACGTCTATCCTACATCTGTCTTTCCTCAATTTGAATTTATGCCCTCTCAGGTGATTTTTCTGAGCTAGAGGAAGAATCCCATCAGCATTGAGCATGCTTAAACCATTCAAGGCTTTATACACCTCTATCAGATCACCTCGCTGGTGCCTAGTCTCCAGACACTGTAATTTGCAAAACTTAAGCCTTCTTCGTAAGGGCAACACTTTGTTCCATTCACTAATCTTGTTGCCCTTCTCTGTACTCTTTCCAGCAGCTCTACATCCTTCTTGAAATGAGGCCTCCAGACCTGTATACAGTACTCAAGGTGTGGCCTGATCTTTGCCTTATACAAGGGGATAATCACCTCCTTATCCCTTCTAGAAAAATTCCTGTATATCATTGACAAGACACCATGAGCTACTCTTGCAGCCTGTCTGCACTGCTCAGAAAACTTCATATCTGCCTGCACAATTGCCCCCAGTTCCTTTTTATTCTCTACCACTGTCAATGTAGTACCACAGAGTTGATATGTTGCTCTGGAGTTACTGTTTCCCCATATGGAGTACTTTACATTTGTCAATGTTAAACTTCATCTGCTCAACCTTTCCAGATCCTGTTGCAGCAGCAGCATAGCATCAGTAGTGTCCTTAACAACCCTGCCAACCTTTGTATCGTCTGCAAACTTGGACATTAAACTTGATATACCATCATCAATATCATTTATAAATACAGAAAACAATGGACCCAACTCTGAACCCCGAGGGACTCCGCTAATAACATTGGTCCACGATGAGCAGTGTCCATTGATTACCACTCTCTGTCTTCTCCCACTCAACCATCCCTTTATCCATAGCAGCAATTTTCCTCCAATACCACACTGCTCTAATTTGTGCAGCCGTCTTCCATGTGCAACAGTATCAAAAGCCTATCTAAGATCCAAATATATAATATCAAAGTTATTCCCTGCATCCAGTTCTTTTGTGACTGCGTCATAGTATCCAATCAAATTGATCAGGCAAGACTTTCCCTTAACAAAACCATGCTGTGTCCGAGCTATAACTGAAATCTTGTCTAGATGGTCCTGCAGTGCTTCTTTAACCAGTGCCTCCATTAATTTTCCTGTTCCAGGAAAATTAATGGAGGCATATCTTCTACCAAGTTTACATTATATGTATTCTGAATGTCCTATCAAGTTTAAGTTATGTGTATTATGCTATAACATTATGTTTGTAAATTCTAAGTAGTTATATTAGATAATAAATTTAACTATCTATTGCTAATCTGTGTGATTCAAATTCTCGAGCAACCTATTTGCGATATTATATCTATGCCAAATCACCAATACTAAAAGCAGTACGAATATTAATTTCATGGTACTGACTACCTGATAAAGTTAAGTTATTAAAACACATATGTAGTAACTATAAAATTTTGGTTTATAAGCCTTTTCTGATATTGATTACATTGCTACAAAGCTACGTTGAAACCTCCACTATCTGCTATATCAGTACTAAAACAGTGGCTGCAAAATTGAATGTTCTTATCAATGCAACACTGCCAGCAGAAGTCGACTGTGATTTTTTGAGCAATTAATCACCAAATTAATCAGGAAATCAAAAACAATTACTACACTACTAATTGTAAATCAAAAGTTAGAAAAAAACAATTTCAAATCAATAAATAAAGTCCACGTAGCAGCTCCCAAAAAAATGTGTAGTCAGTTGCCTCTTCAGCAGGACATAAAAGACTGCTGTACAGACTGGAGAAATGTGGCATTAAGGATAAGTTACTGCTATGGATAAAGGAATGATAAGTGAAAGAACACAAAGAGTGGTTACCAATGAGCACTGCTCTTTGTGGACTAATGTTATTAGTGGAGTTCCCGAGGGTTCAGTGCTGGGCCCATTATTGTTTTCAGTATTTATTAATGATATTGATGAAGGTATACCAGACTTAATGTCCAAGTTTGCAGATGATTCAAAGGTTGGCAGGATGGTTAACGAGTAATCAGGATGAGCTACAGCAACAAGATCTAGGAAAATCAGGTTCATGGCTGAGAAATGAGTTTAACCTTGAAAAATGAAAGGTACTCCATATGGGTAGTAGTAATCCAGAGTAACTTACCAACTGTGTGGTGCTATACTCAGAGTAGTGGAAAAGGAAAAAAGAATTGGGGTAATTGTGCAGTCAAAAATATGAAATTCTCTGACCAATGCAGACATGCTACTGTGTCAGCTCATGTGGTTTTGTCAATGATATACAGAAACTTTGCTAGCAAGGATAAGGTAGTGATTATTCCTTGGTACAAAACATTGTTAGTCCACATCTTGAGTAGTGCTTACAGGTCTAGAGGCCTCACTTTAGGAAGGATGTAGAACTGCTGGAATGGATGCAGTGAAGGGCACCCATTCCGGCATGGGTGCAGAGAGGGGCAACCAGATTAGTGAATGCAGGAATGGATGCAGTGAAGGGCACCCATTCCGGCATGGGTGCAGAGAGGGACAACCAGATTAGTGAAGGGAACAAAAGGGTTCTCTTACCAAGAAAGGCTGAAGTTCTGCAAATTGTAGGTCTGGAGACCAGGCACCTCCTGGGAGATCTGATTGAGTAAGCTAAATGTTAATGACATTCTTCCTCTTGCTGAGAATATGCATATGAGGAGGCATAAATTAAAGCTGAGAAAGGATATTGTGAACTAGCAGTTTTTATTTTGCAATATCAGTTCACTAGATTGGTATAAATTTATTAAATAAAACTTTACTTAATAGTATAAATAATGCAGTTTCAGCTCTTTTAAACCTAAGTGGTGTAAATGTGCTCCCTCATTTTGTTGTGCAACTTTTTTATCTATGCTGAAAATTTACTGTGATATAATGTAAGTTTTTATCTATCTTTCTGATATTATATGGAATCCTCTTTTTTAATTTCAGTTTTAGATTGCCTTTTAATATTAAAAAAAAAAAAAAAAAAAAAAATCTCTTTCAATTAGTCTGAAAGATATTGTGGAGAATTGTATGAAAAACCATTACACAGTCCAAAAGTTACAGTGAGGTTGTAGAATTGTAATATCTGGAATCAGGGTTTTTTTTTTTTTTTTTTGAAGAAAAATAAATAAATGTTCTTGTTTATACTCTGGCACTGTCAATAGGTCAGTGGAGTTTATAATAAATCGTCAATACAAACGTTTAATGGTATTTAGCAGTCATGGGCTTGAACTCTGGCCCACTCAAAGAGCGTGTGCTACTGCACTCTTGCTCCTGACCATTTGGCTAAGTCAGGCCAAATCAGTTATGAGGACTAGTACCAGAAAAGAACAGTGTTTTTTTTTTCAGTAAGGCCACACAACAGTCCATACTTTCCATGTCACTGTGGAAGGCTATGTAATGTGTATTCTAATCACGTTGTTTTAAGATTTGGCAACATTGCATGGTTTCCATAGTCCCCTGACCTTGCAAGAATATTTAAATGAAAGAGCATTTTGTAATTGCCCTTCAAATATCACTGAATGAAAATAGATTCCAAAAAATTTAAGGAATCACAGTGATTGTTGAAAATTTTCAATAGAAAATTTTTAGCATAGCTGAAAGCTGTGTAACAAATATGAAAGAGTACATTTTCCCAGCTTAGTTTTTCATAACCAAAACTGCAGTTTTTTTCATTGCAGTTTTGGCTATTAAAAACCACTCAAACACTTCCTCATTCATTTGGTCCTTGAGGCTGTCACAGACGTTCTCACAATCTTGCAGGCATGTCAAGCACTAGGCTTGCTACCTGGGAGTCTAAAATGCTGATGGAACTGATATTTGAGTGACACTCAAGTCAAGTGAACCAAATTTCAGTAAAGTTTGTTCTGACAACAAAATTCTCTGCTTGCACCTTCATGATGATGGGACTGTTAGTAACCCTGGGTTTAACCACCATGTGCTAGTCCTGAAATATGGCATATTGTATACTGGAGGTGACCACCCAGGTGCGAACCAATGTAAGCAGGGGTTTAGGTGTGGTGTCCACACCACACAGAGTAATGCTGCCCCTCTGTGTTACCAGGCAATATTAGGTGGTAGATGACCTCATTGACTAGTGCAATACCACCACTTTGAAAGTGGTGGTATTGCACTATTTTATCTTGAAACCCATGTTTAGTCTCCAGAGCAAAGCTCCAGCAACCCAGATCTATTCCATCATGCAGTATGATTGATATCTTTTGAGGTTATGATGGACACCATAGTGAGATCCAATCTTCCTTACATTTTGAGGTTACGGCTCTAAAATGTTGTTTGCAGGTTGGCCACTAGACAAACCTTTCAGTAACTTTATAGGAGGCTTCCGGATCAGTGGAATTTAACTACTCTGCCAGATAGTGATTGGAGTAGTTAGATTAATTTATATGCAGGGGTCACTGTCACGGCCACATTATTTCAAGGAGCTTTATATATTCTTGCCATGGGTACCCCATATCCAAAAACTTTATTACTTCATACAATATGTTCTCCATACCTTTTCTTACTACTCAGTATATCACGAATAGTCAAAACTAATGGAATAACTTATCTGTGAAATGATCTAAACCACTCAAACACTTCATTCATTTCACAAATATACATGGTCTCAGTTCCAATCTCAGTGGTCTCCATTTCAGCTTACAGTATGCCAAACTCCATTTGCTTTTTCTGAAAGAATTCCAATTATTGGTTGATTCAACCACTGCTCGACTCAGTTTTCTTAATTAATCACTGTATAGATTGTTTCATTTCAGAGGTGGTTCTTGTGCATATGTCTGCTCTGATATTCCTTGTTAGAGACTCAGTAATTGGAATCTTCTCTTTTCGACTTTGTCTGGCCTAAAATCCCTCTACCCCTTCATTGTCTCCAACTTTGCTAATCACTTGGATCTCTTTGAAACTTGACTTTCTCCCATCCAACTTTCCTAACAGGCAGATAATTTTCTTGTTGATTTTAAAGTTCACAAATCCGGCTGGCTTCCATTTTCTAGCCATACAGCCCCAGCTGTTCGAGATGCTGAGACTTTTGCGATTACTAATCATCTCACAGAAATGGTTCATTTACCTATTAAAATACCAGAAAATCCTAAATACACAGTCAACACTCATGATCTTTTTATAACAAACAACCCTTCCAAATACATGGTCAAGGTGAGTGGACCTCTGGGCACCTCAAATCAAAACTTATTATTATTATTAGCCATATGGTACGGTACAAGGAAGCTTGAGGCTTATGCTGCGCCAGCCAAAAAAAAAAATTCCCAAGTTACCCTGAGAGAGAGAGAGAGAGAGAGAGAGAGAGAGAGAGAGAGAGAGAGAGAGTCTGAAGTAGAAGGGAATCACCAAGAAACAGAAGAATGATGATATCCAGCTCAGGACCATGGGTGTGCCCCTGGGGTTGTGATGGTCTCTTCTCCAGTGGAGAGTGTTTCTCTCATTGCAGTTGTCAGCCTCATGTTCAGCATTAAAAGAATGCAAAATGGGATGATTTGTGAGATTTTTATCCTTATACATAGTAAAATTGTATTAGATTGGATTACTGTTTTACATGTTCTGATGTCAGTGTTTGCTTAGATCATGAAAGTGAAGTTATTCTTGCAGGGATGAAATCCTCTATTCCACACTCCACTTTAAAATCTTGTCTGTTATCTAAACCTTGGTTTTCAAATAAATGTGCTAAGGCTGTTCAAGATAAAGATGTTGCATGTCGGAATTTGCTTTCATCCAAATCTCCAAATTCATTTTCTGCCTACATGAACGCTCACAATAATTGCAAAGCAGTTATTAATCAATCCAAACTAGATTTTCAACAGGCTAAGAGTAGGAAACTCATTTCTTGTCCAAATTGTAGTCAACCATTCTGGTCTCTTGTCAGAGATATTGGCCACAACTTTTGCTCATCTCTATACCCACCTCTTTCAAAACCGGTTGATTCTGTTGCCACCTCAGCTAACAATAAAGCTGACCTGCTAGCATCCTATTTTACTTCTAACTCATGTATTGATGATCTTGGTAAACCACTTCCTACCATTCCCAGTACACTCCATTATGATGGTAGATGGCCTTAGTCTTCTAACTTCTTCAGTAATGCTGGTGTTCCCCAATGTTCAGTTCTTTCTCCAGCTATTTTCCTCCTGTATATTACTGACTTAATTTCATTGATTGGAAATCCTATCCATAGTTTTGCTGATGATGTCACATTGCATTCCACCTTCCAGTTTGAGAAACCTTGCCCTGCACAAACAGCTTCAACTTCTCGAATATCCACTACCAATTCCCCAAATGCTTATCTCCAGTGGGGGCAAGATAACTTAGTTGATTTCAATCTTTCTAAAACTCAGTCCTGTTTTCTGTCTCTCAAAAAAAGGTTTCTTCTGCTCATATGCTTATCTTTGATGATACTTAGATTTCTTAATGAGACTGCATATATCTATCAGGGATTACCCTGACTTCCTCTTGGCATAAGCACATTATAAATGTTCCTTCCTCTGCATCTGAAAAACTGGATTTCCTCTTTCACATTTCAGCATTTCTTTTCTTCCAAACACTGATCACTTTGTACAGATAGAAATCTGCCCCATGATGGAATATTGTTCCCACATCATTGCCCCCAAAATCTCTTTCAGGCTTCCAGATTCTATTTAAGAGGGCAGTTAGGTTAATTAATGACTTGTCTAACAAAATCTCTCCACTCTCTCTCTCTCTCTCTGTCTCAGACATTGTTTTGCTGCATGCCCTTTCTGTAGATACTTCCATAGGCACTGAGGTCACAAAGGAACTGGATGCAAAAAATAATTTTGATGTCATATTCTTGGATTTCAGGAAAACTTTTGATATTGTTGCACATGGAAAACTACTGTACAAGTTGGAGCAGTACGGAATTAAAGGCAATTTGTTGCTGTGGATAGGGATGGTTGAGTGGGTGAAGACAAAGAGTGGTAATCAATGGACACTGCTCTTCTTGGACTACTGTTATTAGTGGCATTCCCCAGGGCCCCATGTTGGGCCCATTGTTGTTTTCTATATTTATCAATGATATTGATGAAGGTATATCAGGCTTAATGTCCAAGTTTGCAGATAATACAAAGGTTGGCAGGGTTGTTAATGGCAGTACGCTACTGCAACAGAATTTAGAAAGGTTGAGCAGATTGGCTGAGAGGTGACAACTGAAGTTTAACATTGACAAATGTAAAGTGCTGCATATGGGTAGCAGTAACCCCAGAGTAATGTATCAACTGTGTGGTACTATGCTCGGGGTGGTAGAGAATGAAAAAGACCTGGAGGTAATTGTAAAGTCAGAAATGAAGTTTTCTTAGCAGTGCAGACAGTCTGCAAGAATAGCTCATGGTGTCTTTTCAACGATATACAGAACTTTTTCTAGCAGGGATAAGGAGGTGATTCCCTTGTATGAGGCAATGGTTAGGTCACACCTTGAATACTGTATACAGGTCTGGAGGCCTCATTTTAGGAAGGAAGTAGAGCTGCTCTAACATGTACAGAGATGGGCAACGAGATTGGTGAATGGAACAAAGGGTTGCTCTTACATAGAAAGAAAGACTTAAGTTCTGCAAATTGCAGGGTCTGGAGACTAGGCCCCTGTGAGGTGATCTGATTGAGGTGTATAAGGCTTTGAATGGTTTGAGCAAGCTCAATGCTGATGGGATTCTTCCTCTTGCCCAGATTAGTCACCTGAGGGGACATAAATTCAAATTGAGGAAAGACGGTTGTGGAATAGATGTGTGGAAATATGCCTTTAGCCAGCAGGTGGTTGATTGGTGGGTCAAATTTCCATCTGTTGGAGAAGTTGACAGCTTAAATAATTTCAAGGCGTACTAGACAAACATTTGGAGTTAATGGATGGGTGAAATGGGAAGTTTTTTTTTTTTTTTTTTTTTTGTGGCTGATGCTATATAGGCTTGCTTTCTTGCATCATATGCCTCTACTAATGTTATAATTCCTGCTCTCTCTTTCAAACTGGTCCCAACATGTGCCACAACTAGTCAACATCTTTTTACTGTCTAACTCAAAAAACAGAACCAACTTCTGTTTTTAGGAATAACTTCTGTTTTTTGGAATAACTTCCCTCCATGTATATTTCCTGAAAATTATAATATACAGAAATTCAGTGTAACGTCAACAAGTATCTTCTTTCATCTTCTCGACCTTCAACCCATGTAGTGTACTAAGTAATATAGGTTCTAATACCTCTTGTGCTTGGGGTTTTCATTTAAAAAAAAAAAATATATATATATATATATATATATATACACTATAGGGGTCCCCAGTATCTGAGTCCCGGCAGTTAAGAAGTAGCAAATAATATATAAAAAAATATGAAAACATGAAAAATATAATAGTATCTGTACTTTGTTTCGATTTACATTGAAGCACCCCCCACTGCACACTTGACTATTTCTGTCCCACTCTTCCTGCAAGCATCCTGTTGACTCGATTTCTTCTACCTACGGTTAGTTTCTTCTTTACAGTTGATTGTAGTAGATGCATCTGATATTTTTTTACATTGAGTGAATTCTTAGTTTTCTTATTTTTATTAACTATGCATTCAAAGCAAAGTGCCTATGAAAAACATCACAAAAAAAAAGACAATGTGAAAGTTATGGTGTAGATATTAACAAGTAACAAGAACAAGTAATTGATATCATAAAACTGAAAAATAGTGTAACTTCAATAAACTTTACTTAACCTTATATTGTTCAACATATTATAATAAAAAATGTTTAATAAAATAATTCTCACTTTTTTTTTTTCAGATCCTTTAATCCATTTTTTACTATGTACAAATACATAATACACAATACGAAAATTTCCTCCCCTTTTTAAGGGGATTCATTTTAAGTGGAATTTTCTGGAACCAGTTATCCTCATATAATGAGGACCCACTGTATTAAATAAACATTTTTGTCAAAGTTATGTTAATTTATTCAGCTGATATTGCAAAGTAAAAACCACTAGTTCACATTATCTCACTCTGCATATTTTTATTATCTAAAATGGAACAGTTACCCATGATAGCTATTCAGTATGTTAAATACTTGGTTTTGTTGTATAGTTGGTTACATTGTGCACATTGAAGATCATTTCATAGATTCCTCTCCTCTCCCCTTTTTAACTCTTCATCTCATTCGTACACAGATGTACAAATGACAGATATGGTTTGCCATATTCTTCCACTAATTTTCTGTAAATTTTACTTGATATTGTTTCTATATTTTAGTACCAACTTGATTACCAGGTTATTCCAACACAAGAGACATATCCCCTATGTTTATCTGTATTCTTTTGTCCTACAATAATGACATTCTAAATAATTTGTCTCCTACCTTATTTGCTTATTTACAATATTACAATTGTAAATAAGCAAATAAAGTAGGAGAAAACAAAAAAAGAAGAGAAGCGAAAGTTAGCTAATGTATGCACTAAGTTACATTCCAGGCATGTTCAGTTTTTATAAATTAATCGGCTTGTCCATCTGTGATTAATAAAAATAAATAATTTTGATATTGATTTATTACTAATTAGCATTAGCATTAGTAGAGGCATTTGATGCAAGAAAGCAAGCTTATGCAGCATCAGCCAAAAAAAAAAAAAAAAAAACCCACTTCCACTTCACCCCTCTCTTCGTTCAAAATACCTGTCCAGCTGAGCCTTAAACTTATTTAGGCTATCAACCTCCACCACAAGGGATGAAAGTCTGTTCCACCAACCAACCACCCGCTGGCTAAAGGCAAATTTCCGCACGTCTATCCTACATCTGTCTTTCCTCAATTTGAATTTATGCCCTCTCAGGTGATTTTTCTGAGCTAGAGGAAGAATCCCATCAGCATTGAGCATGCTTAAACCATTCAAGGCTTTATACACCTCTATCAGATCACCTCGCTGGTGCCTAGTCTCCAGACACTGTAATTTGCAAAACTTAAGCCTTTCTTCGTAAGAGCACCCCTTTGTTCCATTCACTAATCTTGTTGCCCTTCTCTGTACTCGTTCCAGCAACTCTACATCCTTCTTGAAATGAGGCCTCCAGACCTGTATACAGTACTCTAGGTGTGGCCTGACCATTGCCTTATACAATGGAATAATCACCTCCTTATCCCTGCTGGAAAAATTCCTGTATATCATTGACAATACTCCATGAGCTACTCTTGCAGCCCGTCTGCACTGCTCAGAGAACTTCATATCTGCCTGCACAACCACCCCCAAGTCCCTTTCATTCTCTACCACTGTCAGTGTAGTACCACAGAGTTGATACGTTGCTCTGGGGTTGCTGTTTCCCATGTGTAGTACTTTACATTTGTCAATGTTAAACTTCATTTGCCACCTCTCAGCCCATCTGCTCAACCTTTCCAGATCCTGTTGCAGCAGCATAGTGTCAGTAGTGTCCTTGACAACCCTGCCAACCTTTGTATCGTCTGCAAACTTGGACATTAAACTTGATATACCATCATCAATATCATTTATAAATACAGAAAACAATAATGGACCCAACACTGAGCCCTGAGGGACTCCACTAAAAACATTAGTCCACGATGAGCAGTGTCCATTGATTACCACTCTCTGTCTTCTCCCCCTCAACCACCCCTTTATCCATAGCAGCAATTTGCCTCCAATGTCACACTGCTCCAATTTGTGTAGCAGTCTTCCATGTGCAACCGTATCAAAAGCCTTTCTAAGATCCAAGTATATAATATCAAAGTTATTCCCTGCATCCAGTTCTTTTGTGACTGCATCATAGTATCCAATCAAGTTGGTCAGGCAAGACTTCCCCTTAACAAAACCATGCTGTGTCTGAGCTATAACTGAAGTCTTGTCTAAATGATCCTGCAGTGCTTCTTTAACCAGTTCCTCCATTAATTTTCCTGGAACAGAAGTTAAGCTCACAGGTCTATAATTACTTGTGTCAGCCTTTGATCCTGCTTTGTGAATTGGGGTCACATTTGCACATTTCCAGTTTATGGGTACCTCCCCTGAGTCCAAGGAAGCTCTCATAATTATGGCTAAGGGTTTGCTTACTTCCTTTGCTGCCTCTTTTAATATAACTGGATAGATCCCATCCACCCCGGGTGCCTTTCTTGTGTTTATCTTCAACAGTTTCTCCTCCACTTTACTCCCAGTTATTTCAAGATTCTGTAGCTTACTGCTAGAGTTGAATACACCTCTGGCATTCCCCTTGCTGAATAACTCCTCATGTGTGAATGTCGATGCAAAATATTCATTTAGTTTGTTAGCTACCTGAGCAGGATCATCAACAGTTGACCCATCAATATCAAGTGGACCAATCTGATTCATCCCCTTCCTTCTAGAGTTTACATAAGTAAAGAACTCTTTGCTGTTTTTCTTTGCATCCCTTGCCAAGGATTTCTCGTAATCTGCCTTCGCCTGCCTAACCTCCTTTGTAACTTGGTTGCATATCAACTTGTATCTATCATAGGCTTCTGTGTCATGTGTTAATTTGTAAGTATCCCATGCGTTTTTCTTCTCTGCCATATGCCTCATTAGTTCATCTGATATCCATTTTGGCCTAAACCTTGAACAATATTTCTTAGTTGGTATGTAAAGCCTAGTAGCTTCCAAGATAAGTTCTTTGAATGCTTCCCATTTTGAATTTGCTGTTGGTAACATCATCAGTTGGTCCCACTGTATAGAATTTAAATACTGTCTCAGTCCATCGTAGTCGCCCCTACGGAAGCAATAACCCTTCCCTTTACCCCTATGGTAGTTACCTCTTTGAGTAAATCCCACTTCAGCACACTGTGATCACTGCCACCTAGTGGTTCATTTATCTGCAGATTCTTAATGCATGAAGAATCACTGCTGATAATCAAATCAAGAGTATTACTCCCTCTAGTTGCCTCCCGAACATGCTGATGTAGAAAACAATCATCCAATAAATCCACAAAAGCCCTGCTAGTGTGTGAGTAACAAGCCCCCAAATTCCAGTCAATATCTGGGAAATTAAAATCTCCCATTATAAGACTCTCTGATTTACTGGCCCACTCTATTTCCCTGTACAGTTCCTTATTATACTCATCAGAGTCATTAGGCCTATAGCACACTCCTACTCTCAATTTTGATCTCCCAATGCTTATGTCACACCAAACTGACTCAACACTGCACTGTCCAGCGATGTCGACTGGCTTCACTTCCTTGGTTTTTATGTGTTTCTTAACTAATAGCATAACTCCTCCCCCATTCCTATCCTGTCTATCCTTTCTGTAGACGTTGTACTCCCCAATTTGCAGTTCTGCATCCCTTATATCTGTGTGACACCACGTCTCTGATATCCCAACAATATCTGCCTTTGATGTTTTGAGCAATACCTCAAATTCATCAAATTTATTTACTAAACTCCTAGCATTGGTGTACACGCAAGTATACCTGCACCTGTTTCTATTCTTAGCTACCCTAACACAACCCATGTGTTTACTTGTACCGCAATGGCTAGCCCAGCAGTCTCTGAAATATCATGCATCTTGTTTTTCAGGCTTCTGCTCATTCTAATAGAAGCAGTGCAAGAATCTCTTTCACCTCTGCCAGTGGCTACTGTCAATCTATTGGTCTTTGTCTCCCCCCAAGCTAGCAGTTTTCCGACCCACCTAACACTGCCGCGATAGCATCAGCAAATATTCTTGCACCCTTTCTATTTAAGTGTATCCCATCCCTGTAGAAGCAATCTCTCCTGTTAACAAGTACAGTCCAGACTGAAAAAAATTCTACCCCTTGAGCCTTGCACAATCTTTCCAGTGCCGAATTGATCGACAAGGCTCTCATCATATACTCCCTCCTATCGTGTCTGGGCAGAATTGCAGACACTTTCAAATTCAACCCTAATTCTCGGCTTTTGTTCAACAGTGACCTGTACTTGTTAAGTAATTCTGCCGGTCTCCTACTCTTAATATTATTAGTGCCAACGTGTACAACTATATGACCTTTTGTGCCCTTAAAAGATGATATTCGCTCTACAACGTCATCAACCTTTGCCCCTGGCAGACATACCCTGGTCCTGTTCCACCTATCTTTTTTACAAAGCATGTTCCCCGTTTCCCTGACAATAGAGTCACCAACAACTACTAGTTCCTTCGGGACCAGCGCATTCTGCCTTGGGGGTTGCCTCTGTGTCACGCGATGCCCAAGTGCAAGCTCTGGCATTGATGTGGGCAGCTGAGAGCTTGATGGGCCCCTCAATTTAGTTTCTTCAAGGGCATCCACCCTGTCCTTCAAGCTCTCATATAGGCCCACAAGAACGCCGAGTTGTTGCCTGATATCGATACACTCCTTGCATCGCGCACACACAAAGACATCCCCCTTGGCAGTATCATGTCCCGTACCCGATTGCTCTGCAAACATCAAGCAAACAGTGCATTTTATAAGGCTGTGAGTCAGAGGACAACTGCCCCCCTCAGTTCTGCTCTGAGCCACAGCACTTCCATTAGCTTGAGCCTTTTATTAATTAATTAACTTATAACATATAAACGTAATTTTTTCCACTTCATAGCAACCACTTCACAATGTATTCACTCTGATGTTTGTAATGTACTTTCTGGATTTTAATAAAATTTGAAATGGAACATATATTTCATGGATATTCTGTGATTATAAAATAAACAAATAAAAATATTTCATTATTTATATGTTTAATGAAATGATAACAAAAAATCCAACCCTTCAAAAGTCAACCATTTTGTGTGCACATCTCATTGTGTTCACATTGCTTATTTAAACTAAGAATTTTTTTCTTCTGCATGCCTCCAATTTTACTCATTCATTCCTCCAATCAGTTTATGGATAATATATGCAATAGGTATCAAAAAATACATAAAATTTCCAAATTGCAGTTTCTCCAATTTTAATGAAATTTTGCACAATTCAGCAAATCTTTTTTAAGAGTCAAATATAAAATTCCATGAAAATCTGTTCCCTAGGAGTTGAGTTCAGTTGTTTTATGTAGGCAGACAGACAACCAGATGAACAGGACATTGCAAGGCATGATAGGCACATGGCAAGCAGTTTTGCATTTGCAAATGTGTCTAAAATGGAAATAGACCTTTAATGATTCAACTAGTGTAGATTTAAAAAATTTTTTTACCTGGTAGAAATTCCCCTGTCTAATATGGATGGGAATTTAAATTCCCATTATATTCTATACAGGTAACCCTCGTATAACACAGTAGTTAGGTTCCTATAAAATGTCATGTTGTGTGAACCGGGATTAAGAAAAAATACAAAAAGGGGGGTTTACGTTCCAAAATCTAACAAAAATACACTATTTCATTAATAAAACTAACAAAAATAACACCATTCTAGATTTCATATATCTTCTGCCCTCTTTAAAAAATCAGTAATCTGGTTTTGTTTACTCTATAACCCTTTGTGAATTTCATCGTATGGAACTAAGCATTTTAGCTCCTTTTTTAAACTTTGGGCCCCAAGACCCATAAAAATTCCTCCCATCAGTGACTGGATTTGAACTCTGGTCTTTTCCACCCAGTGTGGGGAGGAGGGCGATTCTATCAACTATGCTACCCGAGGGCTTCAGTAATCATATCATCAAAACCTTCCCCTCCTACCGACGTAGCAAGTTCTACTATTGCACCGATTCTGTTTTCTGTTGGTTCGACTATATTTCCTGGATTTTTTTTTTTTTTTATGTGAACTTCAAACACGAGAGGTATTAGAACCTATAGTACTTAGTACCGTGCTTGGGTTGGAGGTTGAGAAGACGAAAGAAGATATTTGTTGACATTGGACTTGAACTTCTGTAGATTGTAATTTTCAGGAAATACGTATGAAGCAAGGTTGTTCCAGAAAACGGCAGTTGAATGAATAAATGAGGAAGATGAAAAGTTGGTTCTGTGGGTTTTAAGTTGGACAGTAAATGGATGTTGGCTGGTGGTGGCACGTGTTCGGACTGTTTTGAAAGAGAGAGAGCGGGAATTATAGAAGCCAATTCAGAAGAACAATGCCCATGGAAGTATCTGTAGAAGAGGCATGCAGCAGAAACAGTATGTCTATGAGAAAGTGAGCGGAGAGACTGTTAGAGATGAATCATTAATTAATCTAACTGCCCTCTTCTGAATGGAATCAAGAAGCCTGAGAGAGGTTTTAGGGGTACCACCCCAGATATGGGAACAATATTCCATGGCAGAGCGGATTTGCGATTTATAGAGAGTGAGCAGCTGTTTGGAAGAAAAGTGACACCGAGAGCGAAAGAGAAAACCAAGTTTTTTAGATGCAGAGGAAGCAATATTTGTAATGTGCTTGTGCCAAGAGAGATTAGAAGTCAGAGTAATCCCCAAAAGAGATATATCATTTTGCCTAGAAATCGGAGTGTCACTAAAGATAAGCATAGGAGCAGAAGAATCCTTTTTGCGAGATATAAGACAAGACTGAGTTTTAGAAGGGTTAAAATCAACTAAGTTGTCTTTGCCCTACTGGAGAATTACCTGAAGATCGACATTTAAGGAATTCGTAGCAGATTTTCGAGAAGTTGAAGCTGATTGAGCAGGACAAGGTTTCTCAAAATGGTATTCCGAGAAAGTGGAATGCAATGTGCTATCATTGGCAAAACTATGGATTTCCAGTCAATGGAAGGTCATTAATATACAAAAGGAAAAGAGTGGGGGAAAGAACTGTACCTTGGGGGACACCGGCATTAGTGGAGAAGTTAGAAGACAGAGAGCCATCTACCATCACCCTCAGTGAGCGATCAGAGAGAAAACTGGATAACCAATTACAAAAAACAGTTGGCAAACCATAAGACGGAAGCTTGTTTAGAAGACCTTTATGCCAAACATGATCAAAAGCCTTTGAGATGTCAAGAGCAACTACTTGTGTTTCACCGAACCTTTCCGTTGAATTAGTCCATAAATGGGTAACATAAGCCAGAATATCACCAGTGGATCGACACTGATGGAATCCATACTGGCGATCGTTGATCAGGCGGAAGGTTTCTAGGTAGTTTAAGAGTTGGCGGTTAATTGATTTCTCCATTACTTTCGAAAGAGTAGAAGTAATTGCAATGGGACGATAATTGGATGGGAGAGATTTGTCACCCTTTTTAGGAACTGGCTGGATATGAGCAAATTTCCAAGCAGAAGGAAAAACACCTTTGGAATAAGAAAATGAAAAAAGGCGGCAAAGAATAGGAGTAAGTTCAGGAGCATAGGTTTTGAGAACAAGTGGAGAAATACCATCAGGACCTGGAGCTTTCTTAGCATCGTCGAGATTTGTCAATATCCTTCTGACATCCTTTTGACGGAAGACCACAGGAGGCATTGAATGGAGCGTGTTGGGAATGATGGGAGGTGTTTTACCAAGATCATTAATACATGAGCTGGAAGAAAAATGGGATGCTAGCAGGTCAGCTTTATCCTTGGTTGAAGTGACAACAGAACCATCTGGTTTGGACAGAGGTGGAAGCAGAGATGGGTAAAAGTTGCGGCCAATAGCTTTGGCAAGAGACCAGAATGCTTGGCTACCATTAGGGCAAGAAGCAAGTTTTCTACTCTTAGCCTGTTCAAACTCTGGTTTGGACTGATTAATAACTGCTTTACAATTGTTGCGAGCTTTAGTGTAGGCAGAAAATGAAACTGAAGAATTAGAAACAAGTTAATTACGATATGCAACATTCTTCTCTTGAACAGCCTTAGCACATTTATTGGAAAACCAAGGTTTAGATAAAGGACGAGATTTTAAAGTGGAGTGTGGGATAAATATTCCATTCCTGCAAGAATAATTTCACTGACACGATCTGAGCAAACATTGACATCAGAAGTTTTGAAACAGTAATCAGACCAAGGAAAAGAAGAAAAGAAGTCTCGCAGGTCATCCCATTTTGTATTCTTGTAATGCCAAACAACACGAGGTTGGGAATAGCCATGAGATAAAGGTTCCATTGGAGAAGATACAATCACCAAGTTGTGATCTGAAGTGCCTAAAGGACCTCTGACTTCGACCGTGTACTTAGACGGGTTGTTTGTGAGAAAAAGAACAAGCGTATTGGCTGTATGATTAGGATTGTCCGATATTCTTGTAGGTAAATGAACAATCTGTGCTAAGTCATTAGTAATTGCAAAAGCCTCAGCATCTCGACCTGCTGGGTTGGTGTGACTAGAAAACGGAAGCCAGCTGGAGTTGTGAACATTAAAATCACCAAGGAAAATTACCTCACTGTTAGGAAAGTTGGACTGGAGAAAGTCAAGTTGCAAAGAGAGGAAGTCAAAGAGCTCCAAGTGATTAGTGGAGTTGGGAGAATGGTAGAGACAACAGATGAATTTGACACAATGAGGTAGAGAGATTTTAAGCCAGAGAAGATCAAAGAGAGGAGATTCCAAATTGCCAAGTCTCTGACAGGGTATATCAGAACGGACATAAGCACAAGTACCACCTTTGAGGCGAAAGGAATCACACAGCGAATAATTTGGGCATCTGAGATGAGCAGTAGTTGAATCAATCGATAACTGAGATTCTGTCAGAAAAAGTACATGAGGTTTTGCAGACTGCAAGTGGAAATGGACATCGTTGAGATTAGAATTGAGACCACATATATTTGTGAAATGAATTAGGAAGTGCTTGGGAGGTTTAGATCTTTTCGCAGATAAGCTTGCTCTATTAGTTTGACAATTCATGGTGTATTCAATAGTAAGAAAAAGTGGGTGGGACATGCTGTATGAAGTAATGAAATTTTTGGATATGGCGTACACGTGGTAAGAATATACCCAGATCCTGGACATAACGTGGCCTCGACAATGCTCCCCGCATACACACTACTCGGACTCCCTCCAGTCACTATCTGGCAGAGTAGAGGTAGCAAGATTATACACTAGCTGATCCAGAAGCCTCCTAGAGAGTTACCAATAGGTCCGGTCCGGTGGATGAACTGACTCTGGCCATACATTTTTCCACATGCATTTAACCTTGATGGTTTTACTTCTTTGAGCGATAAAGCTATGATTTTGATACAGTCCATGATTGAGTAATGTTTCCATTACTTCCATAAATTCTGAATCAATTTTTTCCAAAATCCATTGTAACAATTTTCTGATGCAATGAGTTTTAAAGGTGGATATAATGCCTTGATCTAATGGCTGAATGAAACAAGTTGTATTAACCTAGTACAACTGTGGTGGTAGAAATATAACTTCAACGTTTGGATGATTTAAATCTTTTGAATGGCTTGGTGTGCTATCCAATAGTAATAAAATTTTGATATGTAATATTTTTCCACAAGTTCAATAGCACAGAACCTAACACGGGGATTTCCCCAACAAAACAAAATACAGGGATTTCTCAATTTTTTTTGACTAGTGAGTCAACAGCAGGGATTCAAAAAGAGTGGAAATGTTGGAAAATTACATCCAACCTAATAGCAGGGATTTTCCCCTCACAAAAGCTCAAAAATACCCATGTTATGAGAGGTTTTCTGAAATTTTTTAATACCGTGTTATATTAATACCGTGTTGTGCAAGGATTGCTGCAATTTATCAATCGTGTTAGAGCAAAACCTTGTTGTCGAAGTATCGTGTTAAGGGGGGGGGGGGGTTGCCTGTATATAATCTTTCAATGTTCTATAGATAAGCTTTCAATGTGGAGAAACCTAAATTCCACTACCATTGAAGGATTAAAGCAGTTTTCATTTGTTGTCATCTCCTTCCAGATGTAATGGCTGCAGCTTCTCTATTTTGCAGGAATCAGCCAGTCCTCATGTGCCTGTATCATCACCTTTACCAAATGGCTTGGGTCTTTCACCACCACCATTTTTTACTCCTAAAGGTTTAAATATAGCAGGATCTGTTGGGAATCATGCTTTTTCTGTTAGCCCAGTATCTCGTACCAGTACGCCTAGTCCAGTAACTGATCTTTCATCTCCTGGTAGTACAGGAAGTGGGCCAAAGGGTAAGACTAAATATATAACTTATGCATTTTAATCTAATATTTCATACACATACCGGTGGACAAAAGTTAAGATATAATGAAGTTTGCACAGATATGCTTTGTGAATTGAAGCGAAATTGTGCACACATTTTGTGATATATGCACAAATACCTATCGTGTTAACTTTATTTTGAAAACAGTGAATATATCAGTGGAGTCAGGACTGGTCCCACTTTTTATTTCTATGGTATCTGAAATATTTGATTTTGCCATCGCCTTGTTATTAGTCACTATAACATTAATTTATTCTCTCTTTATGGAGAGTAGGTAGTAGTAATAAATAAACAATAGCATGATTATCACATTTGTTTATAGGGTGAACAGCACCAAGGCTGGCAAGCAAGATATTGGCTTAATTTAAATGATCGATTAACCGGGCAAGCATAAAGGAATATGCAGAAAGACTGCTCAATTTAAATCCTCTGCACTCATTTTTCTTGGATGATCACATGCTTTTGTGTACTTGCTACTTTCTGTGAATAGAATGTAGTAACAAGTTATTTACATTTTACACCATTCTTCCTGGTGGGTGGGTGAGTTGGTACCCTGATGGTATCCTAACTATAAAATTAAAAATATTAATAGTAACAAGTTATTTAATAAAAGTGCGAATAAGATTATTTTAATTTTTTTAAAATTTTCAAGCAAATAGGAATACAAAACAATAAAGACCACAAAGGCATCTATCCTGTTTTTAGATTTGGAATATTGAACTTCAGCTATTAATATTGATTTAATTAAAAAATTAATATTATAATTATTTGTAATCATCTCATAAAACATAATTTAATAACCTAACTATAAAACGTATAAGTTAGTGCAAATGCATCGTGTCTACACGCAGTAAATTAACATGTGATTATAGTGGCATAGTTTCATTGCATCTCATATTGTGAATGCTTTCACAAGTTACCTATTTGGTTATACTTGAAATACATAACACTTCCCCAGTAGAGCTAACCTAGACTAGGTGCATTATAGCCTAAGCTGCTCTTGCATCAATAGCTCTCAAACAACAACATTCCCCTATACAGAAGACTATTGTTACGTGGTTAGTTCAATAAAGAATCGTCCTCACCTATTTCCACATATCGCAGAGTCATGATACTTTGTGTGTAGCATCATATATATCTCTGTAATAAGGGTGTAAAATTTCAGTTCTGTGTCTTAATTTGTTTTTCCCTTACAGAGCTGAACGTGTGATGAAATAGCATCATGGACAAAGTTGAAGCCAGATCTGTAATCCGGTATCTGTTCTTGAAGGGGAAATCTAAAGAAACCCACAAGGAGATTACTGATGTATATAAGGATGAAGCCCCATCCTATGGCATTGTGAAGCACTGGCATAGACAGTTTAGGTGTGGTCGGACATCGGTAGAATCTAAGCCCATTCCAGGTCGTCTCCATTCAGCCAGTGATGACAGCACGATCAGAAAAGTGGAGTCGTTAATCATGGAAGATCGTCAGATATCTGTGCGTGAATTGTCCCAGGAGGTGAAGATTAGTGTGGGCTCTGTTGAAATAGTCCTTCATGGCCAACTCCATTTACGGATATTGAGTGCAAGATGGATTCCCCAATTATTGACTGGTTTCCAGAAGGCTGATCGACAACAGAAATTACAAGAGTTGTTGGCCCTGTGCAAAAAAAATGAGGAAGACTGTTTCTCTCATCTAATCACTCAGGATGAAAGTTGGATACACCATTTTAACCCTGAAAGTAAAAAGCATTCCATGGAATGGCAACATCATGGTTTCAAAGCATATTTTTGAAAGCATTTCTCTTTGCAAAGCATATTTTGAGCACTTGTCACATTTTTTTGTATTTTTATCATGTGTGATCCTAGGACAACAGTAAGTTTTGCAAACTAGATCTTTATGTGCTACAAGATTTGTGAGATATAAACAGCAAAATTACTATCATGCACATCTTCACAAGAGGAAATGTAACTGCTGTGTGGTAGAGGGATGAAATCCAAACTCTTATGTGAGGCTTCTTAGGGATGCAGTAGATCTCCAGTTTCTTCTAATGGGCAATAATGCTCTTTCCCAAAGAGCACACATGATGGAGGATTTTCTTTAGAGGGGAGGATTTTTTCTACTCCACCAAAAATAAATAAAATAAAATAAAGCAGCTGTTTTCTCTCTTCCTATAGAAGACTGATTCAAGCTGGTTAACAACTTGCCATGTAAAGGGAAAACTTCTTACAATCCAGTTTATGGCTCTTCTCGTGTAGTTTTGATTTAATACCCCTAGTTCTGCACCATTTAATACTGTAAAAATTTCACCATTTATTCACTCCTCTTAGAGCCTTAAACTTCAATCAGATCCCATCCAAGTTACTTAGTTACCAAGCTCTGTAAGCCACATATTTGAAGTCTCTCCGTATGGGCACTTAGGGCCAATCTCACAAGTCGCATTGCATGGACTCCAAACCCGGACACAGTATTCCAAGTATAGACTTACAATAGCCATATACAGTGAAATTATAACTTTCCTGAATCTTCACACATTCATTCATTTGATGTACCTAAACAATCACTCCCTAGATCGTAGTCCATACGCATTAATCATGACTTATATAGGCCATATGAAGCTATTATTCAATTTAAATTTCAAAATCAAATATTAATAAACTGAAAAAATAAGGAGGATTTTTTCTGCTTAACTCCGATTTAAAGAGAAGGGACATAAGGCTGAAATCACAGCCCTGCCCTTCCCAGTGAATCAGGTTTCTGTCCTTACAACTGGGAGGCAGGCTCTATCTAGATAATTCGTAAACAAGTCCTCCTCACAGAAACTTTACTAACAAAATCATTAAAGTTTGCAAACAGTCACCTATTTCTGAACATGATTGAAAGATGGTTGTCCAAAGAAGCTGAACATAAAAAAGAGACTTGGGGTGGATGGGATCTATCCAATCATATTAATGGAGATAGCAAAGGAAGTAAGCAAACCTTTAGCCATAATTATGAGAGCATCCTTGGATTCAGTGGAGGTCTCTATGGACTGGAGATGTGTAAATGTATCCCCATTTCATAAAGTGGGATCAAATGGTGACATGAGTAATTACAGACCTGTTAGCTTAACATCTGTTTCAGGGAAAGTAATAGAAGTCACTGGTCAGAGAAGTAATGCAGGACTATCTGGATAGGCATGCAATAATACTGCAGTCACTGCATGGATTTGTTAAACGGGGTGGTCTTGTCTAACCAATCTGAAAGGTTAATATGAGGCAGTGATCAAAGAACTGGATACAAAAAATATTTTGATATCATATACCGTATTTCTTTGATTCTAAGATGCCATCGAGTGTAAAACGCACCTTAATTTCAGTACCACCAACAGAAAAAAAGCTTTGATTCTAAGAAAAAATAAATAAATAAAATAAAACGCTAAAATATATCCAACAATAGTATTTATCAGTAGGTATTTTATTCATCACTTCCTTTGAATCTTCTGAGCCGTCGTTATCTTCATTACCCCATAATATATTGTCTTCTGAGCCATTGAGAGCATTGGTGATGCAACATTTTTTAAATGAGTGCTGCACTATTCTTTCTGGGATTAGCTTCCAAGCTGTGATTACTCATTCTGCCAATTTTGATGCCGGCGCTTTCTTAATTTTTTGGGAAGGTGTCAGCTGAAGGTTGTCAGTCAACTGCAGTTGGCTAGTCACCAGGAATCACAACCAAGTCACCATGTTTTTGCACAATTTTATTTTTGACCTGTTCGGACAAATATCCACGAAATGCATTAAATACTAGCATGCCAGGTGGGTTACGAAGACTTCCAGGACATCTATTCCACACAACATTTAGCCAGTCTATGGAGCATGAGTCTGTCACACAAGCCGCGACTGCCTTTAAAAATTATTTTATCTATTCTGAGGGACTTGGCAATTTCTCCAGCTTACAATTGCATAGCTTGTCGAGTAATGGGTAATCCTTTTGGACGTCTCTCCACAACTTCATTGACTTGTGGAAAACCTTTCTTAGGCCCTGTAAAGCACTTGGTTGTTGCTTTGCACGAAAATATGGAATTGCGATCATTTCTCTAATGACGAACATTTACTTCACTAATGTCAAAATGTCAACCCACAGCTCTATTTCCATGTTCTTTTGCATACAAAATAACTTTTTGTTTCAATGCGGTTTCATGGTACAGTCTTTTTAGCAATATTTTAATGTGCAATAAGGAATCAAAATGAACGAAATACAGGAACTCCACTTCTTACATACTTTCGAAGATACAAACAAAACTTCCTAGTTTTCGCTGAGTGAACTTTTTTTTTTTTTTTTTTTTATGTGAACCCCAAACACGAGAGGTATTAGAACCTATAGTACTTAGTACCGTGCTTGGGTTGGAGGTTGAGAAGACGAAAGAAGATATTTGTTGACATTGGACTTGAACTTCTGTAGATTGTAATTTTCAGGAAATACGTATGAAGGAAGGTTGTTCCAGAAAACGGCAGTTGAATGAATAAATGAGGAAGATGAAAAGTTGGTTCTGTGGGTTTGAAGTTGAACAGTAAATGGATGTTGGCTGGTGGCAGCACGTGTTCGGACTGTTTTGAAAGAGAGAGCGGGAATTATAGAAGCCAATTCAGAAGAACAGTGCCCATGGAAATATCTGTAGAAGAGGCATGCAGCAGAAACAGTACGTCTATGAGAAAGCGAGTGGAGAGACTCTGTTAAAGATGAATCATTAATTAACCTAACTGCCCTCTTCTGAATGGAATCAAGAAGCCTGAGAGAGGTTTTGGGGGCACCACCCCAAATGTGGGAACAATATTCCATGGCAGGGCGGATTTGCGATTTATACAGAGTGAGCTTCACTATAATGAAATAACGGTGGCTTCACATTTCGATAGCATGTGAAATCACAACCACATCACGTTATTCTCCAATGGAATTGGAGAATGCGATAATGGTCAAACTTGGAGGCGGAGTTTCCATGTAAAAAAAAAACAAAACGTGTGGTGCCACGTGCAAAGCGCAGGGAAATTAAAAAAAAAAAAAAACTGCGATTGTAAGACGCCATCGATTCTAAGACGCACCACGTTTTTAGAGACGTTTATAGGGGAAGAAAAGTGCGTCTAAGAATCGAAGAAATACAGTACTTTAATTTCAGGAAGGCTTTTGATACTATTGCACATAAAAGATTGCTGTATAAATCGGAGCAGTGTGGCATTGAGGGCAAGTTACTGCTATGGATAAAGGGATGGTTAAGTGGAAGAAGACAGAGTGGTTAACAGTGGGCACTGCTCTTCATGAACTAATGCTATTAGTGGAGTGCCCCAAGGTTCAGTGCTGGGCCTATTGTTATTTTCAGCATTTATTAATGATATTGATGAAAGTATATCAGGCTTAATATCTAAGTTTTCAGATGATACAAAGGTTGGCAAGGAGGTGGTTCATGGCAGTAATCAGGGTGATCTACTGCAACAAGATCTCGGAAAATTAAGTTGATGGGCTGTGAAATGCCAGTTGAAGTTTAACGTTGACAAATGCAAGGCTGCATATGATTAGCAGTAATCCCAGAGTAACTTATCAACTGCGTGGTACTGCACTCAGGGTAGTGGAAAATGAAAAACACCAGGTAATTGTGCAGTCAGATATGAAATTCTCTGACCAATGCAGACATGCTTCCAGAACAGCTTATGGCTTTTTGGGAATGATATACAGAAACTTTGCTAGCAGGGATAAGGCCATGATTCCTTTGTGCAAGGTAATTGTTAGTTCGCATCTTGGGTAGTGCTTACAGGTCTGGCGGCCTCACTTTAGGAAGGATGTTGATCTGCTGTAATGGGTACAGAAGGGCAACCAGATTGGTGAAGGGAACAAAAGGATGCTTTTACCTAGAAGGCTTCAGTTCTGCGAATTGCAGTATTTGGAAACTAGGCACCTGTGGGATGATCTGATTGAAGGGGTTTATGGCCTTGAATGTATTGAGTAAGCTGAATGTGAATGGCATTCTTCCTGTTGCTGCAACTACTCATGAGGGGGCATAAATTCAAGTTCAGGAAGGATGGTTGCAGGACAGATGTGTGGAAGGGAAATTTGCCTTCAGGTGGTTGATTGTTGGAACACTCTTCCATCTGTTGTTGTGGAAGTGGATGGTTTGAATAAATTCAAGGAAGAAGTGTGTAGTGTTTTTTTTTTTTTTTTTGCTGATGCTATAAAAGCTTACTTTCTTGCATCATTTGCCACTAGTACAGTCAGTCCTCGTATAGCACGATAGTTGCGTTCCTAGAAACCCTCGTGCAATGCAAAATCGTGCAATATAAACAACAGGCCCTGTGGGAAAAATGGGGTTAGGTGCTGACCACCCAAGATTGAACACACATTTGTAACCAAAACATTACCAAACACAATAAATAGTCGTAATAAATAATTTATTACGACTATTACGTAATAAAATATTGCTAATTCTTTTGCTTCTATCGTAAGCAAACTTGTTTTTTGTTTGGTTTTCTATTCAAACAGATGACAGCCGTTCCATCTCTTCCAATTCTTGTGTCTTAATCTAATGGATTTTAATTACACTTTGAGTTGTTCCTGCTATGAAAGTTTTTTTATTTTCTCTGCATTCTTTGTAATTCTCGGCGATTCCTCATTTAAGTCTGTAGCACGTGCAATATCACATGGTCTTTCATTTCACTCAAAGCGTTTCACAATTTCATATTTTTTCTCTATCGACAGAGGCGGACGGGCCATAAGCCTTACCGGGGAAACCCCGGTGGGCCGGAGTGATTTTGGCCATAAACGCTAGTATGAGGCCACTATAAATTTTCCCGGGTAAGAATTTTTGACCCAGTCCGCCTCTGTTTATCGATATTGCTTTTCTTTTTCTCTCTGAATCTGTAGTGTCTTCACCAGGACGCTTCCTTTTCACACCTTTTAAGTATTTTAGTCATTTTTAGGGAATAAAGCACAATTACAAAATGAGGAGGCACGCTTGATACACATAAACAAAGCTGCGTGCGTGTGTAGCAACTGAATAAACAACACCGTAAAGGCAGAGACACACACCTTACATTTTACTAAAGCACATTTCTAGGGGTTACTACCATAAAACAATAAAAACAATTTCCAGTTACGTTCCTGCTAGTGGAATCTGTTATAAACTGGTAGTAAACTCGATCTAATTCCATTTGCAATAATACCGATAGCTGGAATTGTGTGGGTTTTTACGTTATTATGGTGAAATGTGTTTCCCCTTCACTGATATAAAAAATGTAAATACATTTTCAGAATCTTCTCTTCATTCCTATCTTGTTGCGTTCGGTTGGGGTGATTCTGCGTTCGACTGCCATTTCTTGTAAACACAAAGGCGAATTCGGTTCGTGTAATGTAAACATGTGTTATACGAGGACTGACTGTATTACTACTGGATCTTTCAAGTTAAAATCTTAAAACCAAATAAATATTGCCTTGCAACATTGTATTTATGACAGGTAAATGGGCTGCTATTTGATAATCCCAATTGATATAATCTATGAGTAAAACTGTCCTATCAACAATAAAGCTGTCCTCAGGCCAAACTGCAGCTAGGGTTTCTTTTTATTATCATATAATATCTACCCTAGGCAAAAATAAATATGCTTTGTCTGCCCTTAAGAGTTCTCCCATCTTCATTCTCTCAAATTTCATATAATCCTAAATTTTTCTAACTTTACATAAAACTTTGAATATTCTTTCTGAGTATCAGAACAAGCTAAAATTTGATTAATACTCTTATGTATATTATTCTTAACAAAATATATAAGCCCATACAGTGTCACCTGAAAGTCAGCAGGGAGTATCCCTGCCATCACTTTTGAAGTCTCAGTAGATGCAGTTCTACACGCTCCAGTTATACCCAGAAGAGCCAACCATTGAGCTTGAAATAAATGTTTGTGGACTACAGAATTAGTAATTTTATGTACCCGAGCACAAGAAGCATAGGTAATGATGGGGACAAAGATACATTCATATAGTAAACTTAAACATCTATCCTTGGTTCCCCAGTCACCCTAACAACCATTCTGAGCTTAGAATGCAAAAGTTGAATTTTATTCTTAAGATACTTAACATGTTTCAGTGAAAACAGTCACTCTTCCAGGTACAACTCCAAATACTTGACAACAGTAACATGCCTAAGGGAGATCCCACAGGCTCTAACAACTAGATTTTAATTCATTCTTAACTTTCCCTTTAGCAGCTTATGTACCATGTTCTGGGAAGATATCTGTAATTTTGATAATTGGCTCCAATTGAGAAATGTTTCTAAAGCAACAGAAGTTCTGCTTTCTGTTTCCAGTCAGAATTTCCATAAACCAGATCACATCAGCCTATGCCACATAATCAACTGATTCAATCTCCTGATGTAAAAACTCATCTAAAACCATGTTATAGGCAAAGGGGTCTATCACTGAGCCTTGAGGATAACCTCTAGTAACATGTTCAATTTGCGTGTATCTAGTTTTAATGATGACATATCTATCAGAAAAATAATCTCTAAACAGAAAACAGATTGCTACTACAATCAATTAGTCTCACCCTTGCCAGGATGCCCTCCCACCACACCACAAGAGGTCAAAAGTGCCTTTAAAATTTGCAAATATTCTCAGGACATACTGCCCAGAAAACTCTCTAACATTATGTATTAATAAATGGTATCCTCCATAGATTTCCCCTTTTTAAAACCAAACTGTCTCGTAGAAGCTAGATTCTTGTTTATATATTTAATCATGAAATGGCTAACACATAGCCTTTCATATATTTTTACCATAACATATAATAGAGCAATTGGATAATAGGAACCTGGTTCTGTTGGTAAACTGTCTGGACTTTTAATTATCAACTTCAAGGAAGCAACCTTCCATACATGGGAGTAGACGCCCTCAGTAAGGCAAGCATTGAACATAGCCAAATATAACTCAGGTCTAATTCTAAAAGTTCTCTTTATTACTTACACTTCTATCTTATCCATGCCCGGTGACTTACCATCCTTTGCCTGGTCCATGGCAATAACTAATTCTTCCAATGTAAAAGGATCTTCTGTTATACCAGATCTCTAAATAGCATTCTGTTTACTAATAAGCTGATCATCCCGAATCTCTTGGTCATGGGTATTCTGTGGGATCAATGATTATGCTCATAGAGTCACTCCCACCAATAGTCTCTGATAAGCCACACTCACACTTACAGATTGTTTGCAGTAGAAATAATATCAAAATAACATTTATCAATCGCAACTTTAAAAATTTGAACCCCAAGAATCTCTGGACTCTTTCACATCAACAAACTCTCTCCAGGACAATTGCTTTGACTTTTTGATGCTCAATTTATCCTATTTATTAGTCCTATTTATATATATACATCTCTTTATACACAGAAATCATATCAAAATCACTTACTCTCTTATAATACTAAAATTGCCTTTTTAAAGTAACAACTTCTTCTTAATTTGGTTAAGTCTTTGGACCACCAAAACACCAGCCTATTAACAATTTATTTATTTATTATTATTTTTTCCTCCACCATACTCTTTGCACATGCAAAAATTAAAATTTCTTGTAACTTTATCACCTGTTAAATTGCACTAAGACAATTTCATTGTACAGAATCCACCATGTGATTAAAAATAGAATCAAATATATTCCATCTGTCTGTTTTAATAGAGTTTTGTCAACTTCATATATAGACCTTGAACTTAGAACGTGATGCTGCAGTGGTTACTGGTAGTAGGATTCTCTTTTACAGACCAATTATTAATTCTGCTTCAAATAGAATTTGTAGGCAATGTTACATCTATAAGTATTTTCCATGCACTGTAGAATAAGTAGACCCATGTCCCGAAACATTAACAATGCTCAACCCAGACAAGGAAAGAAATTTCTCAAGCTACTGACCTCTATCATTGGAAACCCCCTCCCGCACCTAATGCTATAAGGCATTGGGAGGGTTTTCTAAAGCTATAAGGATATGATTTGCACCTATAACTTTCATATATCTTTCTAAATAACCAATGTATGCAGTTCTTTTGCCTCAGAATACTGAAAATATCTAAAGAAAAAAATAAATAAATTTTTTTTTTTTTAATAACATTTGTTGCCTTTGGCTTTTCTCCCTCTTCTGCAGTCGCTGTAATTTTTTTCGAGTAGCCTCTAACTTGACTGCCAACAACATATGGCATTCTGCAACAACAACGTTCTGCAATAGAAGAATATCAAAATCATCTTGTTTGCCAACTACATTTAACTGTAATGCTGTGTTCATTGCCCTTTGAGCATTCAAATGCAACACATTTAATAACTTGCCCATAATTGACTTTTTTATAGACTTCCAAAGCCTTAACATGTTTGGTTCTACACACAGAAACATTGGTAGCATCTTTATTTCTAATTTTACAGTTACAACATTTAAGAGCACTTTTCTTATTTGTACAATCCTTAAATGAATGGCTCTTTTCTGAGCAGTGGCTACATACAGCCTCACACTTTTAGTATTACTCTAAACTTATATGTATTCCAATTTACATATAACCTATTCTTATTCTTAAAACATTGCCAAAGAAAGGGTTTAAATTCTAATATCCAATTCATGGTCTCATTGTTATTAGATTTATATCTTGAAATTAACATCAATAACCTCCTCTATTAGACTTTCAGTATAACCACGTTCCTTAAAGTTTTTCACCCATAATTCACTAAAAAATTCCTGCTTCTGTAGATTCTTTTCCACATCATATATTACTATCTTTGGATTTAATGTCTTAGGAACTGAATAATAAACAAGATCCAACTCTTAAATCTTTGGGCACTTTTTAATTTTTGATAGATCATCATCAAGCAGAACACCTTTGTCTCTGATTGTTCTAATATTTTTAACTTAGCAATATTTAATACTGGAGCCAGAAAAATTTCCTCTTTAACCTCCTCACTTGTCCTATACTTATTACTAACTGCTTTTATTGTCATTAATTAATTTATTGGCTTTTCTTCTTTAACTAAAGCCTGTTTTGCCACACTAGCATTTGATATTATCGATGCTTTACTCTGCCTTTGCTCTGTCTGTCCTTCAGCACCATATTTTCTGAAAAAATCTTCAGAGCTTTTGACTCCAACACATCCCACAAATCTATTATGACACACATTGAAGCCACTGGAATATTGCCATGTATGTTGAAAGTTCTTCATATGAATGCAAATTTCCTTTACGCAATAAAATCCGATTACATCAGTTTTTTCATTAATGCTATCATCTTTTTTTCTCTTGCACTTAGTTCCTGCACCAGATTTTTGATTTTGATTACCTGTTTTATCTTTGACATTAGATGTGAAATCTCTTCAAGCAGTTGTTCAACAAATCATTGACAGGATACTGCAGGCCTCTCCTTGCTCCTTCTCTGCACTATATAGAGAACATCATCTCTAGAAGAGCTGTCAGTGTTACTTCCACCCACAGTAAATGAACTTTTCCCAAGGCCTGGCAGAGCATTTGTATAGCACCCCAACAATTTTTTACTTCCAGTTTGACTTTAGAAACTGCATCAATCAGCGCACAACAGACTGTTGTCAGCTGTTTACATCAGAATAATGATTTGGCTGAACATAGAGCTGAACATTGGTCATAGCTTTAAACATATGCCACCAAAAGACTGCTTTTTAGTTCATTTGGTGAAACTAAGACCCACACAGTCACACTATATGGATCAGTTAGAAACTATCTTATTTCTAAGAGTTTCCTTTTTTTAACCCCTCAGTTCCTTCAGAAAGGTCTAACAGTTTCTTAATTTTGCCCATCAGAAAGGCCTTTATGAGATCTTGATGGCATGTTTAAATACTTCTCTCTAACGTAGATAAGTTATTTTGTGACTGCTACACTGAAAAAAAACAGTGGCACCTTTCATTAAAAATTTAATATAAACATCAAGTTAGCTTTTTGGATTATTTATATGAAGTATAAATGGATGGCAGTACAGTGGGAAAATAAATTTTATAATTAGAAATTCTGATAATCAGACCACTTTCTATGTCAGACTTCAGGGTATAAAAAAGAGAAAATAAGACACCACCTGTCACTAACAATTGAATATAAACATCGATTTATTTTTTCAGGTTATTTATATCAAATACAAATGGATGTAATTCAATAATGAACCAGCACAACAGGAAAACAAATTTATAATTGAAATGCAGACAATTGTGCTGGTTGGGATATTTCGAATCGAAGAGGGGGGAAAAAAAGCACTACAATTTAATATAAATATAGATTTAATTTTTCAGACTGTTTGTATGAAGTATAAATAGACAATAATATAAATGCAATACAATAAGTACAGCAGGAAATTCATAATCAGAAATGCACATTTGCAGCACCACAACATCTGACTGAAAAAAACAGTACTGCCTGCAGTTAACAATTGAATATAAACATCAATAAACACTGATTTATCTTTTCAGATTGTTTATATGAAATGTAAATAGATGGTAGTACAATAATTGCACCAGCACAGCAAGAAAACAAATTCCATAATCTGAGATGCCGATGGGTGGACTGGCAGTGACATCAAAAAAACAGTACTGCCTGCAGTTAACAATTGAATATAAACATCAATAAACACTGATTTATCTTTTCAGATTGTTTATATGAAATGTAAATAGATGGTAGTACAATAATTGCACCAGCACAGCAAGAAAACAAATTCCATAATCTGAGATGTTGATGGGTGGACTGGCAGTGACATCAGACTGGAAGTGTAATTTTATGATGTTGTGGTTAGTGCAACATTGGTTAATTAATAGTCATTTACACTAACCAAATCACCATCCCAGTGGTTATTAAGTTAGATTTAAATGTAAAAAGCAATGTATTTCCTACTTTCATTTTAACCTATCTTAAATGTTATCTTAAAAGTGAAGGTAGGAAATGGTTAAAAATGAATTTTTTGAACATTTAAGATAGTTCAAAGAAATAAATTATTAGTTATTTCTTTGAAGAGATGGGAGGAGGATAATTTTTTCCTGGGCCTTATATGAACTATATAGCGAATACCATTGATGAATTTCAGAAGTGTATGAAATCACTTGTGAAATGTGAAATTTTATAATACAGCCTGTCTTATTCCATGTCACTCTTGATGTAATGTATGTACAGTGGTTCCTCAACTGAGTATTTCAAATTGAATTGAAAAGTTTATCTGTAGTCTTATGTGTGATATGAATGTTGCTGAACTTTAACTTAATTTGAAGAAACAGAATTGTTCATCTCAGTGAAATTTAACTATAATTTTTTACATTTCTGGTGTTTAGAATAGTGGCTTTGTAAATTGCATTACTACAAATGTTTTGTAAAATTAGAATTGGAACTGGAATAATTTTCACTTAAACTGACCAAAGATGATTTATTTAGACATTTATTTAGAAAATATTCAGAAATGCACTGCACCACATGAACATCTTTCCAGTGTTCAGTGTTCTGAGTTAACGTGAAAAAAGAAAACAATAAATGGTAATGCCTGGAAATTATTAACAGATTAGTAGTTTGTCTTGCACCAGTTTGTCAAGAATCTGTTAGGTTCTTAATATAATCATTGCCTAGTTCATGGTAGCAGACATGAATGATGATTTTCTGCAGTGTTGTCTTGTGTGATATTTTCTTTGCAGCAGTTTTCTGTAACTTTTAAATTTGGGCTTTTTGGATCAATGGGCAGTACTTTTCTTAGGGAACCTATTTGTCACAGAAATGGTGATTGTATTTTGTACTGAAGGTGATATATAGCAAGAATATGTCTGCCTTGTGCTACTGTTGATGGTGTAACTAACCAGTTGCTAGTTCTCTTGGGGACTAATCGGATTTTAGTTGTACACTTAATACTACTGTTATTAAATACAAATAAAATCGAGAATTGTGTGAAAAGTCGGGGACTATTCTGAAAAACTGTTATGAGTTAGGGGGAAAAATGCAGTTGTGTCTACAATCCTGCCTGGGCACACTCAGAGGAATTTTGTGATGTGAGCTTTGTAAATTAACACTAGGCATGAGTGACTGCAATGTTTTTGGGAAGAGATTTTTATCAGCATGGTCTTCCTAGCAGAGGTGTATTGCTAAAAAAAAATAGTACCAGAACGCTCGTCTTAAAAAAAAAAATAGTACTGGAACACTCGTTCTCCAGAAGACTATATGATAACAGCACATCGACTATACAGTAACCGAATCAGACTTCAGACTCGCGGTTCATAGAACAACCAGTTCATGGCGAATCAAAATGGTATATCTCATTCGTTGGATCTCTTTATCTAACACAATGTACTTTAGTAAGAAATGTTCAAGTTTCATTGCGAAATTTATATTTTTGTTTTTAAATGAATATTTAAAGAAATATATTGATTTTAAAGATTACTATTAATATATATTTTTAGTAGCAATTGGTAAAATAGATATTTCTCCCTCCCCTTTGATTATGCCATTGTTTCATAATATTAGGTGTATAAATTTAATGGTTTTCTATTATGACATTTAGAAAAAAAATACCGGAACATTGTTCTGGTGCGTTCCGGCCTGAATACACCACTGCTCCCTAGTCATTGCACAGAATTTATTTTGCAAGCATGGAATAGATTTCAACAAAGAAGGTGCAGGAATCCTTGCTAAATTGGGAAAGGCACAGGACTCCTTGCTAAATTGGGAAAGGCACAGGAATCCTTTATAAATTTTAAAGAGTTCAAAGAAAACTGCTAGTGAGATGGGGTAAACAGAGGAGAATTAGACATGCAGTTGGTTAGTGTTATAGGCCAAGATCACACTTGCACTCTTTTCAAGGGTTCAAATCGAAGTTGCCAGTATCGAAGGCTGAACTGTGGTTCAAAGGACAACATGATCACTCATTAGTAAAGTACATGAAAGGATGTGACAGAAGCAGTGCACAGCAGGCCAATGATGGTACAACATGTTGTACAGCATGCTTCAATAATTATAGGAGATGTATCAAGAAAGTAAATAATAAGAAAATGTGAAGCTCAAACTGATTATGTAGTAAAGTTAGGAGAGTTTTCAATAAAAATGATGAATTTGAGCCACTGGTGAAGTTGACTGATGCTGATACAATAGGTTAACTGAAACTTAGTGTCACCCTGATATAGAAGAATGATGAGTTTGATTAAACTACAGAGTGAATATTTGGAAAATAATCCTTCAATCACTTAATAAATAGCAGTTATGTAAAAGTATTCTTGAATTCCAAGTCTAGACTATTCCCAGAGACTAGTACAGGCGGGCCTCGATTAATTCGTCCCGCGAGCGCATCGCGCAAAACGGAAACGCGTTAATCGAATATCATAACCAATAGGAAAAATTATAATTGGTACTTGACCTTCTGGAATGTCCATAAAGAATTTTAAATAACTTTTAAATAATACCTTTTAAATAACTTTTTAACTGCATGCCATGTAAAAGATAATAAAAATTATAGAATTAAATGTTTATTGTTCAAAATATATAATGGAGAAACTAACTATTTGCTACAGAAATATTTGAACACAGTCGTTTGAACAGTTTTGGCTTTCGTTTTTTCATCATACAATTTCCGATAGCCGACAACAAGCTTCTCTAGGCCCTGGCGAAATAACATGCTTCTTTCGATGTTAGGATCAACATCCATTACCTTTTGTTTAAGGTTTTCTGCGATACGAAAGATTCGCCTAGTTCTTTTACTGTTATCTCCTTTGAGGTAACATTTTCATCTGGCTCACACTCTTTTTCTTCAGCTTCTTCGTGCGCATGCTGTTGCTCTATTTGAAGGAGATCATTGTCACTTAGCTGTTCTACATGCGAATTCAGTGATTCTCGAACGTTAGCCGCATCCAAGCCTTTGAAACCAAGTTCATTACCAATATTAGTTATGTCTTCAATAACTTTTTGAACTGCATCTTTGAAGCAAGTAAAATCGTTTGCACGGGGTAAAAGATGCTTCCAAACTGCTCTCATATTGCTGGCTGTCACTTCTTCCCATGCTGCATGAATGTTTTCAATGGCCAATCGTATGTTATATTTTTTCCAAAATTCTGGTACAGAAATTGCATTATCTCCTGTTATAGCTTCAAGTGCCTGTGCAAAGGTTCTGCGGAGATAGTAAGCCTTGAAAGTTGCACTCGTCCCCTGGTCCATGGGTTGCAATAACGAAGTCGTATTCGCCGGTAAAAAAAACAACTTTCACATTTTCATTTAAGTCACCAAGTGCAGAAGGATGTCCAGGTGAATTATCTAAAAGCAACAGAGCCTTAAAAGTAAGATTATTTTTCTTGCAATAGGCTTCAACTGTTGGACCGAAATAAGACGTAAACCAGTCTTCAAATAGGGCTTTGGTCATCCATGCTTTTTTATTTGAACGAAAAATGACTGGAAGAGTGCGATGGCTGTATCCTTTTAAAGCCCTAGGATTTTGTGCACGGTACACAAGCATAGGTTTCAATTTAAAATCACCTTCAGCGTTACCTCCTAATAAAAGTGTTAGTCGATCTTTTGAGACTTTATACCCAGGTTGTGATGCTTCATTTGCAGCCAAATAAGTTTTAGTTGGCATCCGTTTCCAAAATACGCCCGTTTCGTCTACATTAAATATTTGCCGATCGTCGTATTCAGCATCCTTAATGATTTTTTGCAATTCTGCAGGAAATTTGGCTGCAGCATCTTCATCAGCACTAGCAGCTTCCCCTGTTACTTTAACATTATGCAGTCGTGCTCGATTTTTGAAACGTCCAAACCACCCTGAACTAGCAACAAACATTTCAGTCTCCCCTTGATATTTTGTTTCTTTGAGCTTAGTAAAAAGGTTAATAGCTTTGCTCTGAATATTGTCCTTAGATAATGGAATTCTTTTTTGATTGCAATCTTCTATCCAAATTGATAAAAGACTTTCCATTTCAGTCATTATTAGAGTTCTGTTTCTGGTATTTTGTAAGACAAAAGAAGATGATGAAACTTTACCTTTCTCTTTATATTCGTTCTTACGGCTCAAGATAGTTCGTACGGTAGACTCACTGTATCCTAGATCTCTTATGATTTTCGCATGGTTTGCACCACGTTCATGTTTTTAAATAACTTCAAGTTTATCAGCTAAAGTAATAACTTTTCGTTTTTTTTTTTATTACAATCACGTTGTTTTTCACTCTTTCTTTTATCCATAATTAACAGTGGTAGAAAATTAGAATTTTTAAATACGTCTGCACGTGACTTTATTAGGTGGAGACAAACAAGTAACATGTCTACTTAGTTGATGGAACACACTGAGGCGGGAAGCGGACAAACGCTTGTTTATTGGCAGTCAGACATTTAGTGCGCGATTCGAATCTTTTTCAACTATCAGAAATAAAAGATCGCGTTAACTGGAAATTTGAATTGCGTAAAGTAAAAAGTGGTATCATTTTTTCCAATCGCGGTAACTGAAAACCGCGTTAAGCGAGGCCTGCCTGTACAACACTGACAAGACTGGAATAAACTGGAAGTCACTGCCTCAAAAATGTCTTGCATCTCGCCATGAAACAGCTGCTGACGAGTTTAAAATCGGTAAAGAGCGGGTTACAGATATTGTTTGTGCTAATGCCAATGGGACTCATGCTTTTCCATTGATGTTGATAGGAAAACCAAAGAACCCCATTTTTTAAAAATGTCTCCTGCCACCCTGTGAGTTATAAAGCCCAAAAAAATGCATAGATGAATTTAGAAGTGTTTAGCAATTCGTTTACCAATTTTATTCTGAATGATATTAATCCATATGTCAAAAAGTATCATGAACGAGAAGGCAAAATGGGCAAGGTCTTGCTTATGCTAGACAATGCACCATCACATCCTACAGTGGAAACATTAAACAAACTAAACAATTAGAGGCCATGTTTCATCCACCAAACATTACCGAACTGCACCAACTGATTGACTAGGCAGTCATCAAAAAGTTAGCAGTATCGATTAGTATAGGCATATGATGCAAGAAAACGTACAGCATAAGCCAAAAAAAAAAAAAAAAAAAAAAAAAAAACCCCTTCCCATTTCACCTATTCACTCACTCCAAAAATTTGTCCAGTTCTTCCTTGAATTTATTTACGCTATCATTTCTCACAATGACAGATGGAAGTTGTCCAGCAATCAACTGCTCACTAGCTAAATGCAAATTTCCGCACATCTATTCTGCACCTGTCTTTCCCCAATTCGAATTTATGCCCCCTCAAGTGAATAATCTGAGAAAGGGGAAGAGGGGCTCACATCTGGTGAGTTTGGGATTGGCACACCTAGGATCCTTAGCTGAATATCATCATTCTTCTCTTTCTTGGTGATTCCTTTAACTTCTCTCCTCCTCTCAGGATAACTCAGAAATTATTTTTTATGGCTAATAATAATAATAATAATAATAATCCCATCAGCATTGAGCTTGCTCAAACCATTCAAAGGCCTATTCACCTTAATCAGATCATCTCACAGGTGCCCGGTCTCCAGACACTGCAATTTGCAAACTTAAGCCTTTCTTGGTAAGAGCAACTCTTTGTTCCCCTCACCAACCTTGCTGCCCTTCTCTGTACTCATTCCAGTAGCTCTACATCCTTCCTAAAATGAGGCCTCCAGATCTGTATGTAGTACTGAAGGTGTGGCCTGACCACTGTCTTATACAAAGGGATAATAACCTCCTTATCCCTGCTAGCAAAATTCCTGTATATCACTGACAACATTCCATTAGCTGCTCTAGCAGCCTGTCTGCCCTACTCAGAAAACTTCATATCTGACTGTAAAATTATCTGCAGGTATCTTTCATTCTGCCCCTCCTTGAGTGTAGTACTGCACAGTTGGTACGTTACTATGGGGTTATTGCTACCCATATGCAGTACTTTGCATTTGTCAATGTTAAACTTCGGTTGCCACCTCCCAGCCAATCTGCCGAACTTTTCTAGATCCTATTGCAGTACAGTACTGTCATTAACAACCCTGCCAACCTTCGTATCATCTGCAAACTTGGCCATTAAGCCTGATATACCTTCATCAATATCACTGATAAATATGGAAAACAACAATCGGCCCAAAAAAGAACCCAGTGGTACTCCACTAATAATGTTAGTCCACAAAGATCAGTGTCCATTGATTACCACTCTGTATTCTCCCACTCAACCATTCATTTATCCACAGCAACAAGTAGCCCTTAATGCCATACTGCTCTAATTTGTACAGAAGTCTTCCAAGTGCAATAGTATCAAAATCTTTCCTGAAATCCAAGTAAATGACAACATTATTTTTTGCATCTAGTTTTTTTGTTACCGCATCATCATATCCAATCAAATTGATTAGACAAGGCTTCCATTTACCAAACCCAGTCTATGTCTAAACTATAACCTTGTCTAGATGATCCTGCAATGCTTCTTTAACCAGTGACTCCATCATTTTCCCCAGAACAGAAGTAAACCTAACAGATCTGTAATTACTCGTGTCACCGTTTCATCCTCCTTTGTGAATTGGGGATACATTTGCATATCTCCACTCTGTGGGGACCTCCCCTGAACACAAGGATGCTCTCATAATTATGGCTAAGGGTTTGCTTACTTCCTTTGCTGTCTCCTTTAATATAACTGGATAGATCCCATTCACCCCAAGTGCCATTCTTATGTTTAACTTCAACAATTTCTCCTCCACTTTCTTCTCAGTTATTACAAAATCATTTAACTCTCTTTTAGAGTTTGATAAGCTTCTGGCCTCTACTTCCCTACAGAATTCCTCATGTATGAATGTAGATGCAAAATACTCATTCAGTTTGTCAGCTATCTGAGCAGAATCTTCAACAGTCGAACCATTGATATCAAGTGGACCAATTTGATTAATTCCTTTCCTTCTAGTGTTTACATAAGTAAAGAAGTCTGCTGTTTTTCTTTGCGTCCTTTGCCAAAGATTTCTCGAAATCTGTATTCTCTTGCTAACCTCCTCTGTGACTTGAGTACAGACTAGTTTATATGCATCCCATGCACTTTTCTTCTGTGCCACGAGTCTTATTAGTTCACATGACATCCATTTAGATCAAAACTTTGTACAGTATGTCTTAGTTGGCATGAAAATCCTAGTAGCTTCCAAGATTAATTTTTTGAATGCTTCTCCATTTAGAACTTGCTGTTGGTAACATCATCAGTATAGAATTTAAAAACTTAATAGAATTTACCACTGTATAGAATTTAAAAACTGTCTAAGATCACCATAGTTGTTTTTTGTAAAGGTGACTATGTCGATCACAGAAAGTTTTTAAATTCCATACAGTGGGACCAACTGATGATGTTACCAACAGCAAATTTTAAACAGGTAGCATTCAAGGAATTAATCATGGAAGCTACTAGGCTTTTCATACCAACTAAGAAATACTGTTCAAGGTTTCAGCTTAAATGGATGCCAGATGAAATAATGAGACTTATGGCAGAGAAGAAAAATGCATGGGATGCATATAAATATGTTGAAGAAAAGCTACAAAAAACAAGTCTTGCATCATTTACTTTACAGAAAGCAACAAAGAAAGCATCTAGCTTTTCGATAAAGCTCAAGTCTTAAGGACACCTGCTACATGTCAGCAGTCGCATGGAAATTGCTCACTGCTCAGAATTTAAAAAAAATGCTTAGAAGTTGATTATCTTCAGAAATTGATCTTGTCAATGCCTCGACGGTGTGCTGCTGTGATCAGGACCAGAGGCGGTTCAACTAAATATTAGTTTGCACCTGGTGAACTTTTCATTTTGTTTTCCATTTAAAATGATAAACTGAAGCAATTTGAAGGCTTCTGATAACATTTCAGCCATAATTGTTGTGTTTACCAAAACTGTTGTATAAAGGTTGCAAATGCTCATTTTGGAATATTTTGAGAGCACCTGTCAAATATTACTTAGCTTTGCCTTAACTATTAACAAATATCTTTTGTTTATATTTCTATTTGTACTTGTGATGCTAGTCATTAATTCATATAAAGGCCTCCATAGCCGAGTGGTCAGGAGCGGGAGGGCAGTAACACACACACTCCTTGAGTAGACTGGGATTCAAGCCCCTGATTGCTAAATACGGTTGATCTGCCAACAGGCACTGGACCAGCATGCAGATTATGGTCCATTTCCCTCAACATAAATTGTTGAGGAGGCTTCCATCCTGCAGTTTACCTTCTTTTTTTTTTTACCTTTTACTATTGAGAAAAAGGGCTAGAAATGTGAAATTCCTAGGGGTTCCTTTCTTTGAACACCAATATGTGTGTGTAGTTTAATAGTAATTGATAACGGTATACAGGTAACCCTCGTATAACATGATAATTTGGTTCCTACAAAATCTTGTTTAATTGTGAAACCGTGTTATACAGGACTGAGAACCAGTACAAAAAAGGGGGTTACGCTCCAAAAGCTAACAAAAATACGCCATTTTTTATATATATATATAACTATCGGAAACTTAATTTTTATTGTAGTAATAACTTAATATTTTAACTTTATTTTTATAATAGTAGTAACTTAAATAATAATAACTGAACAAACTGTGATACTTATATGTCAGATAATGTACGTTTATTTAATTTTCTTCCTCTTCATCACTGCCAAGCACAATCTCTTCTGCAGCATCTAGATTTTGTGTACCATCTGCTCTCTTTAAAAGTCACGAACTGCACGCTTTGAAGTCTCAGTTATTTTTTATGGTCTCAAACAAGCGCAAATTGAATAGCACAGAACCTAACCCAGGGATCTCCCAACAAAATACAGTGGACACCCACTTTAAATGATACATAAAAATTGGAAGAATATTTTCCAGTTAGCAAAATAAAAATTAATTTATGCTTATGTACATAGCTTAATTAATACGTACTGTGAAATATACATATTAATTTATATTTCTGTTCACTGACTTTTTTTTTTTTTGTTGTAAAATTTAAAACAGTAAAAATAAGCAATTAATAACATTGGCACACACACACACCAAATAACAACAATAACAACTCCTCCTTGTATTACTTTCCACTGTTCTCCCACCCTACCTTCTTATTCCTTGTGCACAATCAGGTTTCTGAAAGCAATATCAAGATGATATTTTTCTACTATAATTTCTTTTTTCGCTTAATACAAGGTTCAGAGTCTACATTACGCTACTTTGTCAGTTATCTTTTCTCCGTTATCGTGGGATGTGCTGCTTTGTTGTGTTTAATTTCATTTCTTTCCAACATACTTAGCTTCTTTAACCTAGTACATCTTACTGCATTCCCAACGCCTGAGGTAACTTTTACACACTATATCTTCACTGACACGAGTGTGTAACTTTCCTTATTTCCATTGCAGCGTGTTGGTCTGTGCCATACGACCCACTCCTCGACTTCCGGTTTTATTATATATATACAGTCGGACCTCCATATAACGAAATCGATCGTTCACATGAAAAAATTCGTTATAAGAAATATAACCTTTTCAACAATGAAAACTGCATTTCAACTCAGAAATACAGCAAAATATGAGAAATAAATCAGATATAGGTGGGAAATGAAAAAATTTTCTAACATTTTAAAACAATTAATTTATTAATACACACATATTAAGAAATGACTACTTACATGTACACAATATATTAGTACACTTTTAAGAATTATGTTGTAAAATATTTGGTTATTTTTTGTTGTACATTGAATTTTACTGTACATCGTTCATAAAAATATTCACATCTGTTTAAGCACTCAATTATATTTTCTGGCACATTTACTTCACTTAAGTTCTCAACAGAAAGTTTTAAATTCTGCCAACATTTCATCTTTGGAAAGTTTAATATTGCCTTCGTTGCCATCAGTTTCACACAACTCATCATCGATATTCTCACTAGTTCTTTGAATACTCTCCAAAATGTTGGAGTCTCTCGGATATTCAGCTACTATGACATCATTATCAACTCCTAAAAATTCTTCAAGAACAATTTCTGCACTGATCAAACCTCTTTCTTGGAGTTCTTCCCAAGATTGCGCAATGCCTTGTAGCCATTTATCCCTCTCATCGCTGTTAATTGGCATTTTAGCAAAACAAGATTGGTGAGTTGAATGAAGGGATCCTCTTACCAAGAGAGGCTTAAGTTCTGCAAATTGCAGTGGCTGGAGACTAGGCACCTGCGCGGTGATCTGATTGAGGTGTATAAGGCCTTGAATGGGTTGAGCACGCTGAATTCTGATGGGATCCTTCCACTTGTTCAGATTGCGAACCTAAGGGGGCATATATTCAAATTAAGAAAGGGCGGATGTAGAATGGATGTGCAGAAATTTGCCTTTAGCCAGCGGGTGGTTAATTGCTGGAACAAACTTCCATCTGTCATTGTGGAAGTTGATAGGTTGAATAAATTTAAGGAGGAACTGGACAGGCATTTGGAGGGAATGGTGTGATTTTTTTTTTTTTTGGCTGATGCTGCCTAAGCTCATACACTTACTTTCTTGCATCACATGCCACTACTATCTGCTTTTGCGAAACAATTCGTAATCATTGTTTCCATCACATCTTGACTCCAAACTTTTGGCAATTCTGATATGCACATCCGCAAATCTATAACAGAATCAATAGGTTGGTTGGTTTCTATTCTCAGTATAATTTTTTTTAAGTATGCACCTTTGGTAGTGCATTTTCAAATTCTTGATAATGCCTTGGTTCATTGGCTGCATTTTAGACGGGGTATTCAGAAGGAAGAAAACAAGTTTCACACTTGTAAGTTTTGAAATTATCTAGTGAAGGTTGGCAGGGCAGTTATCGACAATCAATGCAATTTTTCTGTTTTCTTTCGTCATCTTTCTATCGAATTTTAAAATCTACTGTTTAAAAATTTCACTTGTCATCCAAGCGTTTTTGTTATAGTTGTAGTCCAATTCTAATGACTTTACTCCTTTGAAACATTGGGGTGGTTTACTTTTGCCTATTACCAAAAGCTTCAGTTTTTCATTACCAGTCATATTTTCACCAACCAAGACTGTAATTATTTCCTTATTATTTTTGCCACCTACACATTTATCACCTTTAAAAGTCAGTGTCTTGTTCGACAAACATTTAAAAAATAGACCTGTTTCATCAATGCTGAATATGTTTTTGGACTCCATAATCATAGTCCTCCTTTAATCCATCAAAGTGTAAGGTATTGCATCTGGGGAACAGTAACCCCAAAATATACACTTAGTGGAGGAAAGGGACTTGAGTGCTATGATATGGTCAGACTTTAAGTTCTCTGAGCATTGTAGACAGGTTGCAAGGAAGGCCCATGGTGTCCTATCGATGATGTAACGATTTTGTGCCTTGTTTGCACACAAACAAGGCACAAAATAATGCACAGAACAAAACAAATATGACACTCAAACATAATGTGACTGGCAGACACAGGCACACAGCTAAAGTCTGAATTACTTTGAAGTAAACATTACATGTGACTAAACTGTGTGGCGTCTCAAACTAGAATGGCTATCACATCAGCATCTATGTTGCCAACTGTAGTCAGTTGAAAATAGCTGAGCCACAATGCACAAATAGATGAAATCCTGTTAACAATGAAATTAAAAAAAAATATTTTTTTTTTTTTTTTTTTTTTTTTGTAGCTAAAGGGAATTTAAACGATTGGTATATATTCTCTGAAAATCAACAGGGGAGGCATGTGCCCCTACCCTGAATCGGCCTTTGCACCTGGCCACACACTGCAACATCACCACCCTAATGTTAAAATAAGTTTTTTTTGCCACCAAATGTGACACCACTTTTGCAGCCAGTGGACCAGAGTGTTATTTAAACGTTTAAAGCACATTATCTTCGGAAGACATTTGATATGCTAATTAATGCAATGATAAGGAGGGAGGTCCAACTGTTAAAAGAATTTTGGAACAAAATTACAGAGAAGAACCTTGAAGGGTGTTTGGAATAAATTGTGTCCTCTGTTTATTGATAATTTTGAAGGATTTCAAGAACCAGCAAGAATCTGCTTCTATTACAAAATGAAATAGAAGCAGATTGCTAAACAATTGCAGCTTGACATTTCTTGAACTGATGGCACTGATCTGTTTTAAGCACACAATGGAGAGCTCAAAAATGAAGACCTCTTTGAAATAGCAAAAGAAGCCGAGGAAGAAGATTTAACAGCTGAAACTCCTGTTTGTTTCATCACTCTCAAGGAGCTAGATGAAGCTTTTCAACACAGAAAAAGCCATTGAGGTATTGAGGTTTTTGAGTCACAAGATTCAAATTTGGAGTGTACTAGGAAAGTTGTTATGGATTTAAAACATGCTTATGCATGCTATCGTGAAATTTATAAAGAAAAGAGAGACTATCTTGGAAACAAATGCCTCTTTGATGCATTTCTGAAGAAGACGACTCCTTGTGCCGAGACGACAGACCAACAATGAGTGATCAACGAGTGTGCATTTAGTCGATGATGATGAAGAATAAACATTCTTTAACATTTTGTAAGTCAGAAATAATTTCTTTATTATTATAATTTGCTTGATTTTACAAACTATGTTTTTATTTCTTTGGATAAATCAATCATTGTTTAAGCATAAACTAATTAGCTAACTGATTTCATTGTTGAGAATATAACCCCTGATTTTAACATTACATCTATGGAAAAAAAATTCCCACTTTACGAGTTTTTGGTTTACAAGCGCACGCTAGGAACGAATTAACTTCTAACGTCAGGGACTACCTGTGTGTGTGTGTGTGTGTGTGTGTGTGTGTGTGCGTGTGCGCGCAGAACATGTTATTTATATATAACATTATGACTGATTAGATTTCAATATACAGTGGATTCCAGTTAATTGGTGCACTGGTTAATCGGGGCAGCCGCTTATTTGGGGCAAAATATGAAGAACAGAAACAAAACAAATATTTAGCCTGAATTTGTTCCGCTTATTTGGGCCAACTTGCCGCTTAATTGGGGCAATTAAGGTCATGATTGAACAATAAACTATATTTAGATGGAGCGCACAAACATCTAAATATAGTTTATTAAACAAAAAAATAATTTAGATGGCTCGTAACAAAGAGATCATGCGGGCAGCAGCCGAGTCAGTTACTGCGAAGTCGTGTCGTAGAGTGGTTGTTTTATGTTTGTTCTGTGTCATGGTAATTGGATTCTGAAGAAATTTTGGTTGCAGTTGTTTACGATCACACTTGGTACATATGTATACATCTTGTGGGTTAGAATAGATTAAAAACTGTTCCAAACAATGCACTGATTTTGGTTTCCCCCCTCCTTTTTTCCAGTACATTTAAGACCCCTGTCAAGATTCCACGTAAAGATTTGTCGCTTTCAGAAAAAATCACTATTCTTGACAAGATAAAAACTCAACCTCCTAACATTAGTCATCATCAGCTAGCGGAGATAATAAAGGTGCCAAAATCTACAATTTCACGACTGCTACAGCAACAAGAAAAACTTAGGAGGAGTGGACATCGTGCATGGGTTTAAAGAAAACATCTCATAAGCGAAAGAGGGAAGGCAAAGATCCAGACGTCGAGGATGCTTTGAATCAATGGTTTCCCACTGTGTCTAAACGAGGAGTGCATGTAAGCGGCCCTATGCTAAAAACCAAGTCAGAAGAGTTGGCCAAAAAGTTAGGTCACATAAATTTCAAAGCGACGGATGGTTGGTTGTCTCAATGGAAGTGTTGACATGACATTAGTTACAAAAAAGCACATGGCGAGAAGGACAGTCCTGATGCTGTGAGCGTTGAGCAATGGAAATCTGAAAAATTGCCAGAGTTGCTTAAAAAATTTAGTGGGGATGACATTTACAATGCCGATGAAACAGGCCTGTATTATCGTGCTATTCCGGATGGTTCCCTCAGCTATCAACACATAACACTGTCCAGTTCAAAGAAAGCAATGGATCGTGTAACAGTGTTGTGCTGCTCAAACATGTCAGGAAATGATAAACTCAAACTTTTGGTTATTGCTAAAAGTGCTAAGCCTCGTTGTTTCAAGGGGCTTACAATACACAGTTTGCCAGTTTCATATTATGCCAATAAGAAGCCGTGGATGACCAATTATATTTTTACGCAATGGCTAATGAACTGGGACGCGGAACTGCAATGGAAGTCCAGAAAAATTCTTTTGATATTGAACAACTGCACCGCACACTCTAATGTAGCTGATTAAAAAAATATTGAACTGGAATTTTTACCCCCTAACACCACATTCCTGATACAGCCTATGGACGCTGGAATTATAAAAAATTTGAAGACCTATTATCACGGAAAGCTGGTTAATTACATCCTTGAAGCTATTGAGGAAAATCTGCTGACATCATCTTCTAAATCAATAGAAGTTAGTGCAAAAGTTTCAATGTTAAAAACTGTTTTTTTTTTTTTTTTTTTTTTTGTTGTTGTTGTTGTTGTTGTTTGGTTTTTAGGAGCATTAGCAACTAAGGCCATATTGCTCTGGGGATATGCGGCAGTCATTCTCTGACCTTTCCGCATCCTCCGTATTTGGTGGTCACGGGCTTGAACCCCGGTGTGATCAAGAAGCGTGTGCTACGCACTGCTGTTCCTGCCCACCTGGCTACAGAGGCGCCGTTAAAAGCTGTACAATTCATCGCCGATATCTGGCAAGGAATAAGCAACAAAACAATTTGGAATTGTTTTGCTAAATGTGGTTTCACGACTAATTGTGATTCAGACACAATGAGCTGTACAAAAAATGAAATGGCTTTGAAACTACAACAGGTCAAAAATTGTGAAGAATTTTTAACGATTGACGATAACCTTCAATGCCACTATGAAAATGAAAGTTATGAGGAAACAATTATTGAACAAATTGCGGCAAAACACTCAGACACCAAAAGACCAAGAAAATGATGACAATGATATACCTAAGTGAGTGACTAAACAGGATGCTAGGAAATGTATCGCTAAATTGAGATGCTATTTCATGCAGGAAGGCAATAAAGGCAGTCCTGTATCAGCATTAGATACCTGTGCCAACTTTGTTCAATTGCAGTCCATAAAGAAAACATGTCAGGGTACACTTCATAATTTTTTTCAAAGTAAGAACCCTTAAGTAATGTGTAACCTTTGCTTGACACGGACATTATTCTTTACTGTATCTTCATTTTACATATGTACATTATATGTACATACATACATTTTGTTTGCTTTTAGCTTTAGTTATTTTTAAATTAATGTTTGTACCAATATAACTTAAATACAGTATGTTTTCTTTAAATACCACATTCCTTTTATTTTATTCATACCTTTTTGCGTCCGTTAGAATGTGCTTTTCAGCTCATTAAAATTTCGCTTAATTGAGCCAAAGTGATCTGTCCCGACTTGTCCCAATTAACCGGAATCGACTGTATATGTCTCTGAATTGTCCAGACACGTCTGTAATTCAGTGGTACATTCCACAGATTTTTTAAAATAAAAGTTGGACCAATCAATTTGTCCACACTATCCCAACCAGAAAAATGATTATTGGACAGTTAACATAAAATGTGGCGAAACAGAATTCTTCGTAAATATCAGTTCTTTAATGCTTTTCCATTATGAAATGGTTGGTCATAAGAATTTTCAGTAATCTCAGAGTAGCATTCATGTTTTCCTATAACAGATAGAGAAACACTAAGCATGTTTCAGTAATTTCATGTTCCAAGTCTTCTCAATAATACAAGTTGTGGTGGTTGTCAAAAAGACTTCCTGCATGAAACTTTGCTTTATCTGACAAGAGCAACATTCTCAGGTCTGATGAAGGATAACAGGGTAATCCTCTTTCCATGCATTTGAACAGCCCCAACATTTTCTTTCCTGCAATGTTGAAGGCTTCCATGTTTTTTCATTTGACTGAATCATTGTTGTCAGCTTTACAAGTCAATTCATGTTTGTTTTTGGGGTCCAGTACTGCATATTATCTTCTCTGCACAATTTTTCACCATCTTTGGATTTGAAGGAGAGACTGCTTTATCCCTTGATGTCATGGAACACTGATTGTCACAAGAGCCACTTCATATCTTGCCTGTAATTTGCTTATACTTTTAGATGTTCAAGTAGCTATTCTTTACCCGAAAAAAAAAAAAACAAAAAAAAATGTTAATTAGCAAGTTTCATAGCAGTGGCAGTATGCTATCTCTCTTGTTGCAGGAGTTATATCAAAATTAAAATAGGGGGTTACTTATCAGGTGCCCTCTATATTGACTTAAAATCAGAGTCCATATTTGTTGTAAGCCGTATTTGAATTTATCTATCACATTTTCTTAATTCCAGGTAAAAATTCTACCAGACATTCATCTGTCCCAATGACATCAACTTCTGTGCATAATACCTTTCACCTTTCAGTGCAACCTCCACTTAATTTTTCTGCTCTGCCATTTGCAGGTGGTACTGTGTCAACTGCCAGCAAATCAGGGAATCCCCAACAAGTTACTTATCAACAGGTGTTTGCCAGCCAGATGCTTACCACTGCCCAGCTTGGCCAGATCCAACTACAAGCAGCAGCAGCTGCTGCTACAGCGACAGTTGGTAAACACAACAGTAAGTCATTATCAGCGCCTCCTGGACTGGCTTTAGCCACTGCAACCCTTCCATTAAAACTTCCTCTACTAACTGCTTCAGGAATAGCATCTTCTGTGACTTCATCACAACAGCAGCAGCATCCATTGTTACTAAAAGGTGATGAAGGAATTTCTAGACGGACTATGATGCAATTACAAGGATCTCCTTCTCTACCTACTTAATGATGCCTTTTTTCTAAAGAAAGAAAAGGAGTCAGTGTAAGAAGCCTTTTTAATTCATAGTGTTTGAAACTAAGAAGACCATTCAGGCCTTGTTAATCAAGAGATTTCTTATTGAAGCAAAACAATCATAGGACATATTCTGTAATTATGATCTGTGCCCTATCCACTGTATAGTTTGCTCCTTTATAGCATTGTTATTTATGACACCTTATATTGGTTTGGGAAGGCATTCATGTAATGAATTATACTGAATGTTGCATAAGGGGACTGTTTATGTCCCAGTGAATCTCCTTCCCCTTTGGTTGTGATATGTGTGTGTGTGTGTGTGTGTATATGTGTGTAGTTCTTTTTAATAATATGCTCATGTATACTGAGCATTCTAAAGATTAAAGCAAAATGAATGCATAAAAATGATGCCAAAGCCTTAGACAGCAGTCTTGGAGAACAGATCACAAAATATTTGTTATATATTTATTTTGCAGTCAGTCACTGTAATGACTAAAGAATAACCTACTATTAGTAATCTTAAATTACTCATTTTGTTGTAACTTATTTCTCTGAAACAAGCTGCTGTTTATGCTTTCTGTGTTGGAACAAGTCATTATATGAGATTGTATATATTATATATAAATATATTATATATATGTTTACATTTTTCATAAGTGTGAACAAATGTGAACCAATAGTTACAATGTGACATGTAAAGATTAAGTTTGGATAGTGTATAGATATTATTTCTTCTTATCCAGTTAAATGAGAGAAATATTATTTGAAATTCTATAAGTTATTGTTAAATTTTTTGGTATGTATGAATATATGGATACTATATAGATTCACATTGCCCCTTTTTTACACTCCCTCACCAAAAGAGATGTATGTATTTGTTATATCAGCTTATAACAAAAACATTTAACATCTCCAGTTTTCTTTGCTCATTTCAATACAGTCATATTGCTCATTCTTGTTTATTTATGATCCGTGTAAATTATGGTTATAGTCACTATTAAATTTTGGTTGTGGTTGAAGAAAGTTTGTTATTGCAAGTCTTTTTGTAAATGAAGTATTTGAAAGTATTTTAGTCTTAATCATGCTGATTTTCTCACAAGTTAGTGAACAAAACATTTGTGATTTTCCATTGTTAGGGACTTGTTAGTGTTCTGTGTAAAATGTAAGACTAAAAGGTGTTCCAGGATGTTTGAATATTTTTTAAAGTAAACTAGCATATAAATAATTTTGTTCCTTTTTTATTTTACATAAAACTGCCTACAGTTTTTAGATTTTTTTTTCCTGAATTCATTGTTACCTAAAAAAAAAAAAAGGTTACTTGAGATATAATATTTAAATTGTACATGAAGGTTAAAATTGTTAGAACTACTGTGAAAAACCACATTCTTTTGTAAATGCTGTGTACAGAATAAAGCCTATTTATCTACATTTGTGTAAAATGGTTGAAGCATTTGCCATTATTTCTCTCTCTGTGTATTTAATTGAATACTTTGATACTTAATTTTCAGAAATGTATTTATTATAAAAACTAGCTCCATGCCAGTATTTCTGGAGCACTGGGATGGCACTACTTAGCCAATGATTCAAAAACATAAAGGTGAAACTACTTAGTTCACTCTGTTATTTGAATTCTGACATTGGTCTTTGTAGCGTATGCAAAATAAAGTTTGCCGTATCTAATTACTTCACATTTTCCACAGTATCATGAATACCAGTGTAACATTCCATAATTTGACGATTATTGCATTACCCCACCCCTAATTCCTACAAAAATCATCACCCAGAAAAGTACAGTATAAATTCAAGAAATTTTCCTATAAAAAATAATGGAATAAGGGGAAGAGTGCAGCACTTTTCATGAGTTTTCAACAATTTTCAGGCTTATACAGCAATGTAGTGAGGTATCATATCATGTTCATCCATGATATCATACATTTTCTCTACAGGCAGCATAATGGTTCAATTGGCATTAGACTAGAAGCATGACAGGTCCTGGAAGATAGCACAGTATGTTGAGGGTTTTTTTAGGTTTGGATATGAAACTCCTCAAGCAGTAGATGATCAAAATTTTCCACTTTTTTGTCATTTACAAATAGAAATATTGCAACTGCTTCAGATGATATATGGCTAACAGTGTTCCACTGCAACTTGTTTGATTAGCATCACATCTTGTGACAGTTTGCATTGTGTGAATTCTATTGATTGACTAAAAATCTTTAAAAAATTTCATCAAACAATTAAAAACCCCTGATAATAACACAGACCCCCAGCTTATGACTTGGTAGCAAGAAACTGTAGGCTTAGCCAGCTGAAATATGACATGTAGTGCCCAAAAGCTACACAGACACAGCTGAATTGGCAGTATGTATAGCCCTGGATCAATGAGTGAGCTACATTTTGTTTTGAAAGAAACCAGCAGGAAAATATTCTCAATATCATAATGACAAATTTATAACCATGTCAGTTATATGTTTCCCAAGTACAACTGCATGCAATCAGAATGTGTCAGGAAATTTATGTACTGTAAACATTAAATGAAATGTTTCTATTTAAGAATAAAAGTACAGTCACCTGAAGATTTTTATTGTTCTATTCTACTTGCACTTTTATATACTACATATTGAGGCCCATTTTTTCCCCCATTAGGTTCTATGAAAATATTTTAAAGTTTCAAGCCTAGTTAGTCCCAATGCATTATGGATCATTAGTGTGAAGTTTATTTTTCAGAGGCAAACAACAGTTCAAAAAAAAGTTTTCATGGTCATTGACAGCAATATTGTTCTCATTTCTTTCCATACAATCATGCTTCACCGGCGCCTCCGTAGCCAGGTGGGAAGGAGCAGCAGTGCGTAGCACACGCTTCTTGATTAGACCGGGGTTCGAGCCCGTCACCACCAAATACGGAGGATGCAGAAAGGTTAAGGAATGACCACCGCATATCCTGGAGAAATATGGCCTTAGTTGATAATGCTCCTAAAAACCAAACAACAACAACAACATGCTTCCCCCATCCCACCATCATAATATCAAGATTGTATTGGACCTTGCCACTTCAAGTATGGAACAGAGTTGTATTATCAAATCTGATATATTAAGGTTATGCCATTATGGTGAAGGTACAGACATCATCACTATCTTAAAGTCACCAATTCATTGTTTGTCAAGTTACAAATTGGTTGCTTGTCAAATCAGAAATTGGTTGTCAAGTCCAAATGTTCAAGTGTCCAGCAGAGATGTCCAAATGAGTGTTAAGGGTGGCAAAATGAATCCCTTGACCTTATCTGCACAGTAAGAGATCTGCATCACAATAGCATGTAAAGCCTTTGTGGCACAGCACAAGGAACCACAGATATCTTAAAACCATCCATTACCTTGAGATTGTGCCGCGCAAACTTAAAATATCATTCATCTTGTCATTGAGCTTGTTTAATGCAGTACTTTCTAGTACAGCACAAAGGTGCAAACTGTATGTAGTGCAAATATAGCAAACATGGTAAAGATGCAAGTGGCACTATTGGTTTCCCACAACCCCATGATCAGTTCTCTTGTGTTGAATACATTACCCTGTAAAGGCCAGATAGTGTGAGTGATAGGTAATTTTTAGCATTACCATTAGTAGAGGCATATGATGCAAGAAAGCAAGCTTATGCAGCTTCAGCCAAAAGTTTGTGGAGGGTTATGCATTGTGGTTCATCTGGGCTCTTAGCTTAGGGGCTTGTGGAATGCCACCAATACCTAGTTACCCAGGTGTGGGAAGCAAAGCCAGGTCAGATTCTCTGGCTGTGCAAACCCTGGAATTGCCTGATCTTTGCTAAGGAGGGGGCCCCCTAAATGGTAAAGTACACCACTTGTTACATTAGCCATATAGTCATATGGGTGATGTAACAAATTTTCAGAAAGCCATAAAGCAGCCATCAACTCACTGCATGTGTATGCTAAAGCCAACTTCTGTCACCAGCACAAACATTCATTCCATTGAGGACCTAATTTTGGAAAGTAGAAGCATTATAGGGTGTGACCGATGCATGCCTGTACTTATTGTTATTAATTTTTGGTGCATAAACTAAAGCCATAGTGCATCAATTCATAGGTTTTTAATCTTGTATTTAGTCTGTACAGAACGTTAACTGTCTGAGATCAGCTGATCTCAGGTTCATTTGAAGAGTTCTTTAAAAATTTCCTAGTATGGTGGAATTTGGAATCCACATCTTGATATTACTGACAAATGGTTGATAGAGAATAGTATTGCATAAGTATGCTTAAGGTTTGGAACTGGTAATTATTCATTTCTATTGCTGTTTAGAAAATTTTATCCAGTGGGTCAAACATTCATTTGAATATTGAATTTTTAGAGTAGCCAAGGGCCACAGCAAAAATGAATTTTGTGATTAATTTTTGAAAAATGAATAATCTTTGCAATGAGCAGGCTACAAGTATGAAGTCCTGATTTGTAAGAAAACTGTCATTTGAACTTATTCCCCAAACCAATGCATTCCCACTACTTTGAGCATTTTGCTTTGTCTTTTTTAATTCAGTAACAATTTGTGTAGAAAATTAAATAGTGTTGTGAAACTATTTAATTTTCTACACAAATAAATAGTTTCATAAAACATCACTGCATTCTGTAAATGCTCTTGTTCTATTGTGGGCTCTAAAATAAAAATAGAAAAAATTACAACATTTAGCATACAGCTTTGTGTTTCACCTCTACCTTTATGAAACGAAGAATTTACAATGGAACATAATATGCAGAGCAATTTCTGCCTCTAAAAAATTATATTTACCATGTTTTAGAATCAGAGGAGGAACAATAATAAAAACATTGCACGTTTTTATTATTGTTCATAGAAAACAATTTTACAATTTATTGTATTCATAGAAAACAATTTTACAATTTATTGACAGCTGCCAGTTATATTGAAAAGTGAAATATACACTACTTCCCAAACATTTTATTTTGTTCTGGAAAAAAGAAAAAAAAGCAATTTAAATTAATGTGAAAAACATCATTTACTTCAGGGATTCTTAAGGCTCTGTTAAACTGGAAGAAACTCATATTCATTCCATTCTAACAGTATTACAATATTTGAATGACTTAAATAATTTTTCATATCACAGACAAAATTTTCCATTTGTTGCTGTCCGTTAGACTGTAATTACTACGTCTTGTCAAACAGTACTTCAAAATGGTGGTCAAGATGATATAACTACTAAAATGCACAAATAGGAAAGTTAAAACCCACTGATCCAGGAAAGTTCATGTTTTCTTCAATCAGTCCATTCTGAAAACGTTACTTTAAAAATATGTACGTCACCTTGGAACAGCACATGGATGGCAAATCCTTTTGTTCCTGATGTAATATATTAAACATCCCTGACATCCTTTCTGCCGTGCGATCGGAGAATTTTTCCTCTCAAAAAACCTGAGATGGGGTTTTCCTGATGGCATTGCAGTTGACTTTGATCGTTTTTCGAGGAGATCAGGGTAGAGTCTGTTATTTATACTCCATCGGCGTTCGATATCTGTACAGTTCACCTATGAAGATAATAAAGACTAATGAGAATGGGAAGGTAAACTTGAGAAAAACTGGCAAAGTGGAAAATTCCCTCGTTAAATAGGACATGAAAAAATGTTTAATAGTAATTGTAATGAAACCTAACCATTTCTGAAAATGGCAAACACAACAAAGCAATGGAGCTAGAATGCTATACAAGTGTATTAAGTACTCCTGTATTGCTCGTGCTCTACCTTTTTTTATTTTTTCCAATTTTTTTTTAACCCTTTTACTCAGAAAAATTTATATATTTCTAAATTGTTAGTTTTTGCAAATATCCATAAATATTACATTTCATTTAATGGTATGCCCCATATGCATATACTGTGTTCTGTATATGCATATGGGACATACCATTCTCTTCAAATAGTTCCAAATTTTTGCTGTTAACATACAGTATAAGATAAAACATGGGATAACTGTGGCTAATTCTGCCATAATGAACTTGAATTGTATTTCGAGAAGACAATATTCAGGATGGTTGTCAGAAACCCAAGGCCCAAATTCATATTTTTGACCTCATCAGAAAATGACCGCTACAGTCATTTTCTGATGAGGGGGTTGGCACTAACCATTTTCTAGGGTCACCCTTTAACAGAGAGATGGAGTACCTCATCAGAGGGCAATCCCATCTAATTCTTCATGCACTGGTGCATAAATATACCCCAAATGATTATAATGTTCTGCAAAACACAACACCAAAAACCTATAAATCAAAAAGGTGAATCGAATAAAAGCATTACCACATAATTTTATTTGCAAGAATAAAGTCTCCAGATGGTGCCGTAGCAATTAATCAGTGTGAAGCCATAATTTCAGTTTTCATTCACACACAATAACATCAACAACATTGACCTCAGCCATATTAACTAAATCAGTTCTATCATTACGCCTTAAAAAATTTGTTTTAATTGCAAGTTCTGTATTATATTATACTAATATCCAAAAGTTAAGGCTGAGGATAAAGCCTTATCTGTAAATTACTTTAATTCTATAATCACTTTGCCTACCCAGTAAAGCACATAAAATGACCAAAGAATGCATGCAATTTACTTTACAGTGTAGGATCTATACTGTAACAGCCTTGTAGTGTACGTACTACAGACATCAAGCACAGTCCTTGTTTGGTTGAGCGGTCATTGAAACACTACATTTTGTCTGCTGGAGCGCATTGTAGCTTTTACCCGGTGAGATGGGGATCTGCAGATGAATTTCCTGTTCCTACTTCTCCCTAGGTATTTTTCTGTTTATTTTTTATATATGACTTTTATCCTTATTTCATTAGGCAGATATCAATTTTATTTTATTTTCTCTAAATTTTGAAGTTTTCCTTTTCCTCCCAGTCATTCTATATACTTCATATACAGGCAGACTTTGTTTTGTTTTCATTAATTATTATTGGAGCCAAACTTAAGTCGAGATGTCATCTTGGTTGGTTACCTTTTCAAGCCTCATTTCCTGCTTGTCCCACTTTGGAAAGAATATATATTAACGAACCCATACCACAGGTAATAGTATTATCTTATTTATGATGAAAGCAAATAGCAGAGAGCCAAAATAAGATCCTTGAATGATACAACCCATATGTTAAAAGGGAGGGAAGGATGATCACAGTACTTCTTCCCTGAAAAAAAAAAATAAATAAATAAAAATAAAATAATAGTAATAATAAATTGTAACTAGTTTGGTATGAGATTCCAGAATAGCTCATTGTACTTAGTAATCCAGAAATATGAACAGCACTGAAAGCCTTAGTTAAATCGATATGGACTATGTCCATTTGCACTTAGATAAGATGCAACCCACCTCCAAAATCCATTTTTAGCATTTCATAGGTTTCTGTTGCACCTTTCCCAAATTTGAGAAGATATAATCCATCTTGATTGGCCTCCAAATTTGCCTGACCTCAATCCAGCTGAACACCTGTGGGATGTTTTGGAATGGGAAGTGAGGCTTATGGGCATGCAACCATCATCTAATCCAACAGCATGGAAAGCTTTGCAGACAGCATGGCTGAAGATCCCTATAGGTGTCTTCAGGCATCTAGTGGAATCAGTGCTTAGGCTAACAAATGTTATCTGTGCGAACAGTGACCCAACATGGTATAAGGTAGGTGGTCATAATTCAGTGATCACTCAGTGTATCACTGAGTATTAAACACACATAATAATAATTTTAAGTAACCTTGTTATTTTTCGTGAAATAACTTAAACATTGCTCTGCAAAAAAGCTAATTATACTTTTGTTTAGATTAAAGAATAAAATCGTGGAGTAAACATTTGCCAAACTTATCATTTTTAGACTGTTAGTAATCAAATTGCTTCCACACACATGCTACACCAAAGTGACGTACGATAGTACAACGTAAATCGTCAAAGTGCTAGCGTACAACGTCAAAGTGACATCACACAATTTTGTTTATTGGCGGCGAAACTAACCTTACCACTGATTCTTGTGTCAGAATTGATCCTGGTGGCACAACTGCTCCCGGCAGTGGATATGAACCCTGACCACAGCCACGACGGTTGATTTGGCACCGTTGTTAAGAGCTCGTGGAGCCCTAACAGTCCACTGGCCAAGCTGACTGCTCAGATAATCCAAGCACCAGATATCGGCGAGACCGTCACTAAAGTGCCTGCCACAGACTTCGCATAATCGCCTTCTTTTAAGAATGAATAAACATAAATAAAAGGATAAATCTCGCCAGAATTCACCAGATGGAGAGGCTGTTCATCAACTCAGCACAAAAAAAAAAAAAAAAAAAAAAATGTTCTTTTTCAAAAACTCGAAACAGCAGTTAATTCGGCTGACCGGTCAAAAACTACAATAGTTCCGAAGTTAGGGACAATATTAACTTAGACCTGAGTTTTCATCTACAAATTATATCAGAACTTATCGATGAACATAAACTCCAGGGGCTCACATCTGGTGAGTATGGGCTTGGCACATCCTTAGTCCTGAGTTGGATATCATTATTCTTCTCTTTCTTGGTGATTCCCTTCTACTTCACTCTCTCGGGGTAATTCAGAATTTTGGCTGGTGCAGCATAAGCCTCAGGCTTCCTTGCACCATATGGCTAATAATAATAATAATAAGTTCTGATTTGATTCAAAGTTTCATAAAGAACCATGGATTTTTTGGGAACTGTTTTCTATTTCTTCGTCACGCTTCATTGTCCACTAATTTACTATTTTATTTACTAGTTTATTGGTATAAATATCGTTTTCACTTGAATTTCTGCTTCATATCTTTACTTTTCAATTTTTTTAGGATTAAATAAGCTAAAAAAAAATGAGCAGATGGCGTTTAATACCAATGTGGTTACGTCTGCTGGTTACTTTTTTATGTAGTAAAATGAAAGGAAATTTTTGTTTATTGTTATATTTATTTATTTCAGTTGAGCATAAAGCTTTTTGGATAGTACTTTCAGCTTCATGTATTTGTTTAGTATTATAATTTTCTTAGTTTGAGTTCTGGGACTTGAATTTCGTAATTTTGAATTTCCGAGTAGAATTTTGCTTTTCTGTCATTTTTTTTTTTTTTTTTTTTTTTTTTTTTTGCTTCCTGAGCAGCAGGACTGTGATGTTTCAAGGTAAGATTTTGCTTTACTTGTGATATTGTTATTTTATTTTATGTGAAGACTTTTAATTAGTTCTCACATTTTTAAATAATAGTCAACACATTGGCTACAATGTACCAAAAGATACCGAACTCGTAGTTTAGCGTCCGACATTGCGATTTTGTATGAGTCGGATTTTAATGATATCACAGCAAACTAACGTGGTGGTAGATGACTCTCATCAACCAGTGCAATGGGCTCCCTTAAACAAAATTTTGAAATTAAAGAAAAAGAACGCAGGAGGCTTTCTAAAAATCAAACAAACTCAAAAGCCTGATCAACATGGCCCCCCCTTTACAATGATACCTGGATACGCCACTGTCGTGCATTAATATATTTCAACATCAAAATGTTTTATGTCTGCTACTGTAGTGACGTTTGTGTGTTATACCGTATAAACAGTTCGTAACTTATTAGGCTTTACTTCGTTCGTAGCTTGTTAGTCTTTACAATTTAGTAGCAGTGATTGACACACCTCTTCAGTATACCGTATCGTTTTAATTAGTGTTTATCCCTCCCCCGCGCGCTGGCTGCTGTTTTAAAATCGGGAACTCGTTTTCCGATGTTTGATAGACCACTTCAGTATACGGCACCATTTTAATTATTGTGTTTATTTCATCCCCCGCTGCTGTTTTAAATTTAGGAACGCATTTATCGATTTTAAAACAGCAGGCGGGGGAATAAACATTAATTAAAACGGTGCCGTATGCTGAAATAGTTTATCAAACATCGGAAAACGAGTTCACGATTTTAAAACAGCAGCTAGATGAAAGGTGGGGATAAACACTAATTAAAACGATACTGTATGTAGAAGAAGTGCATTTTTACACTGCTACTCGCACGGATCAATTGGAAGGGGTACCAGATTGTAAAGACTTTTTTTTTTTTTTCATAATAGAGCGAGGCTCAGTCTGTGAAGCTGTCATGGGCATTCTCTCAGGTATGCCAAGCTGTGTTGGCATACCTGAGAGATGCTAAAGTCAAGTGGTCATCATATCGGCAACATCTGGTCAGTCTGTGATGGCCAAATCCTCTGCTTGCACCTTCATTGGTTAACACCTGGGTGTTCTGGAAGTGCGAACCAATGTCGGAAGGGGGTTGTGGTGTGGTGTGGTGCCCACACCACATGGAGGAATACATCCCTCTGTGTTATCAGGCAATACTAGGTGGTAGATGACTCTCATCAACCAGTGCAATACTACCACTTCGTTTATTCGAGGCTTGAAGTGGTGAAACACGTTTAGTCTCCAGAGCAAAACTCCAGCAACCGCCCCATCTCTTCCATAATGCAGTATGATTGAGGTATTTTGAGGTTATGATACAGACATCATAGCGAGATCCAATCTTCCTTACATTTCAAATGTACATGGGCACTATTCTTTTGTATTGGCTTCTAAAATTCCTGCTGTCTCTTCAAAGCAGGTTGAACATGTGCCACAACTAATCAACATTCTTTTACTGTCTGCCAACTTAAAACTCACAGAACTAACTTTTCTTCTTCCTCATTTATTCATTCAACTTCTGTTTTCTGGAACAATCATCCTACATACTTATTTTCTGAAAATTATAATCTACAGAAGTTCAAGAGTAATATCAACAAGCATCTTCTTCTTCTCAACCTTCAACCCATGCATGGTACTAAGTACTATAAGTTCTGATACCTCTTGTGTCTGGGGTTTTAGAAAAAAAAAATTTTTTTTTTTTGCCATACCCACTATGGTAATTTTCTGAGGAAACAAGTTTATCATTAGTTGAGGCATATGATGCAAGAAAGCAAGCTTATACAGCATCAGCAAAAAAAAAAAAAAAAAAAACCCTTCCCATTTCACCGATCCGGTCACTCCAAACGTTTGTCTAATTCAGTCTTAAATTTATTTAAGCTATCAACTTCCACAACAACAGATGGAAGTCTGTTCCAGCAATCAACTACCCATTGGCCAAAGGCAAACTTCCACATATCTATTCTACAACTGTCTTTCCTCAGTTTGAAACTATGCTCCATCAGGTTCTTAGTCTGAGCAAGCAGAAGTATCTCGTCAGCATTGAGCCTGCTCAAACCATTGAAGGCGTTATAGATGATCACCTCACAGGTGTCTAGTCTCCAGATGCTGCAACTTGCAGAACTTAAGCCTTTCTTCATAAGTGTACCCCTTTGTTCCTCTCGCCAATCTTGTTGCCCTTCTCTGTACTCGTTCTAGCAACTCTACATCCTTCCTAAAATGAGGCCTTCAGACTTGTATACAGTACTCAAGGTGTGGCCTGACCATTGCCTTATACAAAGGGATAATCACCTCCTTGTCTCTGCTAGCAAAATTCGTATATATCATTGACAAAACTCCATGACCTGCTCTGGCAGCCCGTCTGCACTGCTCAGAGAATTTCATATCTGACTGCACAATTACCCTCCCCCCAGGTATTTTTCATTCTCCATCTCTCTGAGTGTAGTACCACAGAGTTGGCACATTTCTCTTGGGTTACTGCTACCCATATGCAGTACTTTGCATTTGTCAATGTTAAACTTTAGTTGCCACTTGGACCAGCGTGGCAGATTAGGGTCCATTTCTCTCAACATGAATCATTGATTGATAATGGCTGCAGTTTATGTTGAATAATGTTAAGTGCAAATTTATTTTCACAACAGTTTACACATCTTCAATTTCCATTTTGGAAATTGATTACCATAGCAGACTAAGCCGGATGGATGATTCTAACTTAGCCTTAGTTATTTCTACTGCCAACGTTCCTCTCGCCAATCTCGATGGTGAGTCTAAAACATGAAGTCAAGATTCTGTTCTTTTGCATGGCGAAGAATATTTTATGGCTGCGTGTGACTGCATGGTGCACAAGTTCCCATCGAAAAATTATATTCTCATAAATGCTGAGGTAGCCAATTTAAAAATCATTTCAAATTTCATCAGTTGGCAGTGCATCATTTTCATTTGAAATTTTTTATAGACAAGTTTCTAGTACTTCTTGGTGATGATAATGATAAAGAAACAGATGAAGCATTAAATATTTTTCAACATCAGTTCTCTCAATTTCAGTGTGATAATCTAATCTCGCAGAAGTTGCTTTGAAAGAAGAAGGAATTGATGTACAGTGATCCATGGTTAGAGAACTGACAAATTCACAAGAAAGATTGAAGTATAACAAATTATTCCAACTCATGCTTGGCATTTTAATACTTCCTCATAGCAGTTCTGAGTATGAGAGAATATTCAGCCAGGTTAGGAAAACAAAGAGTTCAGATCTTCTCTTTCTCATGAAGTTTTGTAAATGCTCCTGACAACCAAGTCTGGACAGCAGGGCTATGTTATAAATAAAACTTTGACTCATTGTTGTAGAGGACAAAGTATAATTTTTGAAGCAAGCAAAAATCTGCAGACAGAAAAATATTAGTTAAGCTCTAATGTTTATAAGTATACTGCACCAGCAAGCAATTTTGACAGTGAAATTTAGTTGATTTCTAGTTCTTTGTGGACATTAAAAAAAAAAAACCCTGCTTTTTACAAAAAAAAAAAAAATCCATTTTGGGGGGGAGAACAACATCTGTTTTTTTGAAAAAAAATCTTTTTTCATCTGTTTTGGCCCAAAAACACTGTTTTATGCCTGAGCCTGATCTCTAGCTTTTGGAAGTTGAAAGCTGTGCATATACCATATGTCTCTTATAGCAAAGTACCTGGTTCTTCATTTGTTTCTGGAAGGATTATATAATATTCCAGCAAACTGGTAAAGCAATGTTGCCACTACTACCTTTATAATTACTGAAGCCATGATCAAGAATCACCCATACAACAAAGTTGACAGTGATTTCCAGCACCACTTAGCATGTTTAACTACAAAAAAAAAAAAAAACTGTGTTCCTTTTTGAGTTCATATGACATACACTTTTGAAATTGTGAAATAATATGTTTGAAATGACAATGGGTTATCAAAAGGTTTCTATGACAATGTTCTACATGTCCCAGGAGGTTGAGTTTGCCATATATATACTACAAAGTAATACATATTTTATATATATTATTTTGTAGTTACCATCCAAAGTGACACATTTCTTTCATCTTTTGTGGCACTTCATTATGCTTTTGTCTCAGAAGTTACCCCTGCATTTCCCAAAAAAAAATGCTTTCATCTATGGAAAGAGAAAGTCAGAAGGTGCCAAGTTTCAGAATAAGGTGAGTATGGCAACATAGGAAGTTTTAACTTCCAGGCAAGATCAGTGGTTGCAAAACAGTACTGTGGGCTGGTTCATTGTGAAGCAGCTGCACATCTTTTCCTTAATTTCAACATATAATTGCCTCAGTAAGTTGCTGTAATAACGTGCATTGATGGTAATACCCTTCTCCACGTAATTATTGAGAATAATGCTCATCCCCTTTCAGAAAACTGACAGTAAAACTTTCTGTGAAGATGGTTGCACTCCTCCCCTTTTGGGAGTGGGTGAAGATGGATTTTCCATTGTTTTGAAACCATTTTTGTTGTTGGATCAAAGTGATGTATCCACAATTTATTAGTCACCAGTTGGGAAGAAAACATGTCAGGGTCGCTGTCACACATGGCAATTAAATTCAGCAGAAGGGCCTGTCCTTTTTATTTCGGAAAGCACGTGAGCAAGCGAGGAATCCATTTTGTTGAGACCTTATTCAAATCATTTTGAATTATGCTCTCCACTGGTCCATAGCTTATCCTAGTCTCTACAACTATCTGTTTATTTGTTATTTGACGGTCATTGAGGATCATTCAGTTTTCTCCTTGAATTTGGCATTGTGTGCAGAGCTGTCACTAGTGTTTGTGGCGTCCGAGGCAAAACTTTGTACTGGTACCTAATTCATATTGTATCTTAACATGCATATATATATGCAGTAGCTCATCTAGTAGTGCCTATTTTAGGCAGAACCTGTGGCAAATGCCTCACTTGTGACCTCTAGTGCCAGGCCTGAGTGTGAGATGTGGATGGCTGCCCAATTCTTTCCTCATCGTGGAAGTTCTTCTGGCTGCACTTGAAATGTCTCCACCAATGTTCTACAACATCATATGATGGGTAGATATCCCAATACACTATAGACATCTCTTCCTGGATATCCCCATCATCCTCTTCCTTGGTTGTTTGCCTTACAGAAACAGGAATTTGATAATGGATTGATATTCACCTTTATCCATGATGACACTGTCACACATTCAGCTCTGTAACAAAATAAACAACCATTAGAGCAGCAAAACTTTTGGTTCCACCTAAAATAGGCACTGCTAGATGAGCTACTGCATATATATGCATATTAAGATACAATATGAATTAGGTACCGGTAGATAGACAAAAACTACCTTCATTACAGCATTGGTGTGTGGTCCTTGAAGCCACAGACATTCTATGAAGTTCGGCAAGAGGGGTTTGCTACCTGGGAGTCTAAAATTTCGATGGAACTGAAAGTCAGGTGACAATCAAGTCAACTAAATTTGTTTAATCAAATCCAGTTGCTCTGTGACAACCAAATCCTCTGCTTGCACTATATGTTAGTGGTACTGTTAGTGATCCTGGGTATAACCCCTGTGTGCATGTCCTGAAATATGACAGTATCTGGAGGTGACCAACCAGGTGCAAACCAATGTAAGCAGAGCTTGAGGTGTAGCATCCACACGATATTGAGAAATGCCATCCCTCTGTGTCACCAAGCAATATTAGATGGTGGATAACTCGTCGACCAGTGCAGTACCACCACTTTGCTTATTGGAGGCTTGAAGTGGTGGAACCAAGTGTAGTATCCAGAGCAAATCTCTGGCTACTCATCTCTTCCATCATACAGTATAATGTCTTTTGAGGTTTTATTTATTTATTGTACTGGGTGATCCCAGCCAGCTTTCCTGGCCCCTGTCACTATTTACATACTGCACAGATAATTACAATTTCTCTATTACAACATATTGAAGTTTCACACTTTGTGTGCCTGCTCCAGTATAGGGTAATGGAACCCTACAGTTGATGTCATGTGAGTTTGAATCTCTGCCAAGAAAAATAACCAGTGAGAAAGTCCTCGCACTAACCCTCTCAAATCATTTCACCTGTCTTCTTCCATTATATTTGCCGCAGCCAAAACATTCTACATGCACCCATTTCACTCACGAAAAATTGGAATGTGCCATGGAAATACACAGTATTATCAGCATTGTTCTTGCTCCATTTACAACAGGACTCATCATCCCTTGAAAACTTGTACTGTAGAATTTTGGAAAGCACCTGTCTGTCCTTGTCTTCAGTAGAAGAGCCTCACAACCAGAAGCCAGTGTTTGCGTGCTTCATTGATCAATTTCTCTCATAGATCCTGTTATTAATGGCACCTATACATCTATATAGGTGCCATGAATACCAGGGCACCTATACAGATGTACCCAGTATTCTTTTTCTCCACAAGTACACAAATGTGCTGAAATACCTAATTCATTTAATTTTCCAAAGAAGGACTAGTGTCCTGTAAGCAAAAACGTTGAATAGAAGTTTGGTTGAAACCAACTTGGCATATCCTTCCAAAAACTTTGATGCTTGGAAGAAACATTTTGGTTATTAAACCCTCGGTACAGTTCTATCTGTTTTCCACTTGGTCAATAAGAAGAGTCCACAGTCGTTTCCTCTCATTATAACCATTGACACAACAAATTTCAGTTGATACCTGCTAATATGGCTGTCTGTGCTGCTGATAGAAGTATACTGACTTGAATACTAGCAACCAGATCCAGTGGCAGCCATCCTGTTATCACCTGAAAGGCCTCATTTGACACAATCCTATAGGCCATACTGAGTTGTAACAACCTTGTCCATTGTTTTGAAAATTGGAACTTGCATGATGCCAAGATTCCATTTTTTCCCTTAAATTTTTAGGGTACAGCTTTAATATGGTGTTTGCAGGCCAGCCACTATATCAGACTGAACCACTTGGTAAATCTAGGAGGCTTCTGGAACATCTAGTGTATAATCTCACTGTCTCTACTATACCAGATCATGACTGGAGGAAGTCCGAGTAGTGTGTATGCAGGGGTATTGAAGAGGCAGTTATGCCAAGGAACTGGGTATATTCTTTCTGTGTTTATGGCACCAAAAATTTCATCATTTCATACAATACGTCCTTCCCCCACCTTTTCTTATTACTGAATGCATCATGAATAGTTAAACTAATAAAGCAAACATATATGTGAAAAGATCTGAACCTCACAAACACTTCCTCGTTCATTTCACAAATATACGTGGTCTCAGTTCCAATCTCAATGATGTCCATTTCCACTTATATTCTGCCAAGCCCCACATACTTTTTCTAACAGAATCCAGTTATCAAATGATTAACCATTGCTCATCTCAGTTGTCCTAATTATTCGCTGTACGATGCCTTTCATTTCAAAGAGCAATGAAACCTGTACTTATGTCCACTTTGATATTCCCTCTCAGTGACTTAGTAATTTGGAATCTGTTTTCGATCTCTGGATTGAAATCTACATCATTCTGTCAAATTCATCTGTTGCCTTTCTCATTCTCCCAACTTGGTTGGCATTCGTGGCGAGCAGACGTGCCTATTTCAGCTCTTCAAAGTGACATTAAAGAAGCATAGATAAGAGGGGACTAAAGCAGAATTAGTGAAGTAGAGCAGGATTTCAAACTTATTAAAATAAATTTGTAAAATTTATTTTAATAAGTTTTTTCCCCGTAATCGTTTGATTTATTTTTTTATATTATAAATATAATTTTTCGAGTTTGTTTTATTAATAATTAGTAAATTTCATAATGGTTATTACAAGATCTTCCTTGAACACTTCATCAGAGGGTACCATGACTCATAACGGAAATAACCGATGGCGATTTCCGGGCGAGTCATGATTTTATACTTTGCAGAACCTGTGGCATGTATTCCAAGGTCGAACTAGTGGATAATCCTAGCTCACTTGGAGATTCTTTTCTTTGTCACCATTGTAAGGAGTGCACCAATCTTAAGTTACAGTTTACGGCACTGAAAAAACGATTGCTTGCTCTCGAAAAGAATGTAACTGGGAGCTCGTCAAGGACTCAAAATTCTAGCAACTTACCAAGTGATGCACTCCCGATTTGGGCCCAGAACAGAATAACCAAGTGCAACCTACTCTGGTTCAAAAGGATTTAGTTCCATTAGGAGACCCCATTGTCAGGGAAACGGGAAATATTTTTTGTAATAAGGATAGGTGGACTAGAACCAGGGTATTTCTGCCAGGAGCAACTATTAATGTCACCAACAGACTGTCAGATTTTAAGGGGGGGGGGAAGAATATTATTATTCATATGGGGACTAATGACGTTAAGCATACACGATCTGATGATTTGTTAGACAAATATAGGGCCATGCTGAAGAAATATGAGTTAGGTCACAATGTATATGTGTCTGCAGTTCTGCCCAGGCACGATAGGAGGGATTATATGTTAAAAGTTTTGTGGATTAACTCAAGACTTGGATTCTGCAAGGCTTTTGGGGGGAAATTTCTATCATCTTGGCCCGCACTTGTAGGTAGAAGAAATCTGTTTCGTAGAGACGGGATACATTTAAACCAAGGTCGTGCAAATGTTTTTGCTAGTATTATTGAGGATACCTTAAAGGTTCGGGGAAACTGCTAGTTTGGGGTGGACAAGGGTAAAATAGATATGCATTTATCTGATAGTATTTGTCAAATTAACGCTTGCACATACCTCAAGAGTTCTTGTTTGTTACTGCAACAGAAGCGGGTAGCAAATGCCAGGGAAGGGGTGTGTCATGATAGTTAACTATACAAGAACACTAAGTTTTAATTATTTATACAGTAATGTCAGAAGTGTCTTCAATAAAATGAGTGAATTCGAACTGCTGGTTAGGACAAGTAACACTGACATAATAGAGCTTACAGAAACGTGGTGCCACCTGGAGATAAGGGATGATGAGTTTCAGTACGGTATAAATAATGTATTTAAGAAGGACAGGGGGGCAGTGGGTCATGCTTCTTATCAAAAGTATCCTGAGCGCGACAAAAGCTTTCTCGGATTCAGACGTTTCACATGCTAGTATGGGGTGAAATAGTTGGAAGCAAAGGTATAATGAGAGTAGGAGTAATCTATAGGCCAGCTGATTGTGAAGATTATGATGGGAGCCTCTAAATGCAAATGGAACGGGCAAGTAAGTGTGAATGTCTTATTATGGGTGATTTCAATTTGTCTCTAATTGATTGGAGCAAATGGGAGGAAACTCCACATGGGGGACAAAATTTTTAAATCAACTAGATGATTGTTATTTGTATCAACAAGTCAGGGAAAGTACTAGGGAAAAGAATACTCTAGACCTCATCACCCATGACCCAGATAACATAATAGAGCTGACAATACAGGATCCAGTAGCAGGAAGTGATCACGGAGTTCTACGGCGGACGATGAAGAGAGAGAGAGAGAGAGAGGTAGCTGTAGTTAAAGGCAAATGAATGGGTTATAATTTCAGCAAAGGAAATTACGATGCCTTAAGGTGCTACATGGCCTCTATTAAGCGGGTAGATATATCACAGAGCCAATACAATTGAATTAGAGCATACCTTAAAAACATTAATCACAGACGCCTTGAATGCTTATATACCATTAAAAAAATACTCCACGAGGAGGATTCCAAGTTGGAGGAATAATGAAGTTGCCAAATTCTTGAGCAGAAAAAAGACATGGAAAAGGTACAGAGCAATAAAAAGTACCGAAGCCTATAACAGCTACATATTGATCTGTAATAATGCCACTGAAAAGGTTAGGCTGGCAAAGGCAGATTATGAGAAATCGCTAGCAAAGAGTGGGGGGGGGGTAAGGAATTCTTCACATATATAAGTGCAAAGAAGAGAAGGACGAACCAGATCGGACCCTTATGTAATGGACGTGGGACAGTATTAGATATGCCAGCTGAAGTTGCAGATGAACTCAACAGTTACTTTGCATCGATACTTACAGAAGAAAAACCCTTTACGTCGATGAGAAATTCTGGGAGTGAATTTATAAAAAAAGGTAATTAATGACGTTGAAATTTCACACGTTTATTTAATGAAAAATCTTAAGGGAGGCAGCAAGTGAGTGCATTGAACCATTGAGGATAATTATGAGAGCGTCACTGAACTCGGGAGTGATTTCGTTGGATTGGAAAAGTGCCAATGTATCTCCAATACATAAAGGCTGTTCTAAGAGTGAAGTGGGAAATTACCGGTTAGTCTAACTTCGGTAGTAGGGAAAATCATTGAGACTATGATCAAGGCTGGAATTCAGGATCACTTAGTTAAAATGAAATTCTGAAGGATACTCAGCATGGTTTTGTAAAGGGAAAATCACGTTTAACTAATCTGGTTAGCTATTTTGACAGGGTGACTCAAGAGCTGGACTTGGGGAATAATTTCGAAGTTTATTTGGATTTCAGCAAAGCATTTGACTCAGTCCACATGAACGGTTACTTTATAAGCTGAAACAGATTTTCCCTCAAAAAGGATTTTGAGGGACAATCCTCAAAGGATTTTCCCTGTGGAATCACAGGGAAAATCCTTTGAGGATAGCAGAGTGGCTTCAGGGCAGGAGACAAAGGGTTGTGATAAATGGTTTTCTCAGATTGGGTTGATGTAAGAGGTGGGGTTCCCCAAGGATCAGTATTAGGACCATTGCTGTTGGGTTTTTTTTTTTTTTTTTTTTTTGTTTTTTTTTAGGAGCATTAGCAACTAAGGCCATATTGCTCTGGGGATATGCGGAAGTCATTCCCTGACCTTTCCGCATGCTCCGTATTTGGTGGGCACGGACTCAAACCCCGGTCTAATCAAGAAGCATATACTACGCACTGCTGATCCTACCCACCTGGCTATGGAGGCGCCGACCATTGTTGTTTTTTATTTTCATAAATGACATCGATGAAGGAATAGAGGACGTGATGTCTAAATTTGCAGATGATGTAAAGATTGTTAGAGTAGTTAATGGTTGCCACCAAGCAGAGCTTCTTCGGAATCATCTAGATAGATTTCAGAGATGGTCAGAAAAATGGCAGCTATGCTTTAATCCAGCAAAGTGTAACGTATTGCATCTGGGGAACAGTAACCCCAAAATAACTTATACACTTGGCGGAGTTGAACTAAAGCCAGTATTGGAGAAAAGAGGCTTGGGTATTACGATATGGTCAGACATGAAGTTCTATGAGCATTGTATACTGGTTGCAAGGAGGGGACCCACGGTGCCCTATCGATGAATTATCGAACAATCGCTAGTAGAGAAAAGGATTTCATAATCGCACCTAAAGAAAGACATTGTTCTTCTTGAAAGGGTCCAAAGACGGGTAATTCTCCTGGAACGACTTCGAATATGTGGGTTGCAGAGCTTGGAAACCAAGCACCTTAGAGGAGACTTCATTGGACCATTTAAGGCTCAGAGGCATGAGCAAAATGAATAATGATGAAATTTTCACAGTTATAAATGATTCCAGAACTAGGGACCATAATTTCAAGTTACGGGGGGAGTTGTTTTGATTGGATTGCAGGAAGTTTTATTTTAGCCAGTGAGTTATAAGTTACTGGAATAAGTTACCTACATGAGTGGTAGAGGCTGACGGTCTGGGTAAATTCAAAGGTCAGTGAGATAATTACCTAAGGGAGGAGGGAAATGCATAAGTTGTCAATTTCCTCTTCTCTTATTAATTATTATTTATTATTTTTTTTAATTTTCTTCTTATTATTATTATTTTATTTTATTTATTTATTTTTTTTGGCTGGTGCAGCATAAGCCATGGGCTTCCTTGCACCATTACTAATTGTGGCCATTACTAATACTAATTGCACTAATCACTTGAAACTCTGACTTCCTCTGTTTAAAACTTGACTTTCACTTGTCCAACTTTCCTAATAGTTAGGTAATTTTCCTGGTGATTTTAATTTTCACAACTCCAGCTTGCTTCCGTTTTTCAGTCATATGGACTCAGCTGGTCGAGATGCTGAGACTTTTGCAATTCCTAATGACTTGCACAGATTGTTCATATACCTATCAGAATACCAGAGAATCCTAACCACACAGGCTACCCTTGATCTTTTACTCACCAATAACCAGTGCTTTTTTTGGGACGGTACGGCGTACCGGCACCTTTATTACAGTGACATTTGGATGCAGTGCACTTCTAAACTTGTAATATTCCTTAATTTCGTTTCACGTTTACCTACTATTCAAATAAGCTAAAAATTACTTAACTAAATTTGCATTTTTTACTGTGTATTTTTAAGATATTTTCTATAATTCTACAATTATCGAATTATAGAAAATATTTATAGAAAATAAATTAAGCTATGCTATCACATTAAGATATTTTCTATATAAAACTGTCGAACCATTTTTATAATTCTAAATTACAAAGTCGGGTCTCTGTTTAACGAAGTCCTTTTATAACGAATTATTTTGAATTCCCCTTGGAAGTTGCATTTAAAATAGTTTCCGTTCAGTGAAGAAAATTTTCATATAGCGAACGGATTAAGAGAGAATTAACTCGGTACGCACTGTTCGCATTTCTGGCCTTCAGGCAATTAGCGCTGCTGAGCGAATTAAGAGAGCTAACGCATTCTACAACTTAATGTTACCTGGTAAAACCTATCCGACCACCTGTCCCACATACGGAGCAGTTGCGCTAGTGAAGAGTGAACAGATCAAGGTGTATTCCCAATAGAAGGTGGGCCAGAGCCCACCTTCTATTGCAGTGGTGCCCAACCTTTTCCCGTACAGGGGCCATATTCAAAAAAATTCACTTAGATTTCTTTAGTGTGTTATATTTTCCCTATTTTGTTGCATGTAAAAGTAAAATTGAAATATTCGAAAATTTTATTAAGTACAGTACACAATTACATTTACTGAACATTACATTTAATGAGAAATTTTTTTGATAATTAACAAAATTTAAAATGCTGTTTTAGTTCACCTTCCTCGCGGGCCGTAGGTTGGACACCTTTGTGAATCAACCGTAAGCGCCCCGTTCGAGAATTAGAAAAGTGATTTTCTTTTACCCCGACAAATAACCATCTGTTGTTTCGCGGAAGTACGTTATCCACATTTTTCCGTAAAATTTCCCTATTTCTGTTTACATGGTCACATTACCTGAATATCCGAATGACACCGACATTTTGGACAGCTTCAAAAAAAAAAAAAAAAAAAAAAAAAAAGAAAAGAAAAAAAATTCAAATTTAAGAACTAGTGACAATACCGATGAGGAGAGAAGGACAACGATGGTATTAAACCTTCTAAACATGAATTGTTGGCATTTGTTGAAAGTGAAGTTAGAAAATTGTCAATTAGGTTACAGTTAATGAAAGAGACGCAATTCGTGGATACCCAAATGATAAGAAGGTTTCAGAAGAATTTGGAGCATTTGATGAACGCTGTGAGTACGATACCGATTTCATCGAGTGAATGTGAACGAGGATTTTCACAAATGAATTTGATCGCCAGCCCAACCAGCGCTTCGTTGATGACAAATACAATTTCTTCGCTACTGTTTCTTAAAATTGTAGGCCCGCCGCTGACCCGCTTCGATCCAGCAAAATATGTCAGTTCGTGGCTGCTTCGGAAACATCATTCAGCAACCGACACACAAAGAGGAAGAAAAGAAGTCGGCAACCTGCGGCTAGCGAGCCGCATGCATCTCTTTTAACATGTAACTGCGGCTCTAACTTTACAGCTCACATGAAGCACAATTTGAAATGGAGTTAGAGGACTGAAAAATCAAGGACATGTGGAGTGAAAGACTAAAATGCCTTAAAACTGAAATTGGGAGTTTGGAGAGGCAAAAGGCTGCCCATACAATTCTACACAAATGGCCGGCGATAGATGAGTTTAAAATGCAGACCAAATTGTGTTCGATGCATGATGTAGCTTACCGGACCCATATATAAATTGGAAAATATTTGCGTTTGGATTTCTCCCAATTTTTGGTTCGACGTATTTCTGCGAGCAAATATTTTTGAACATGAACTATATTAAAAATAAATCAAGAAACCGTCGTCTGAACAATGCGAGCATGTTTAATTACGACATACTCGCATGATTTTGGAAGACACTTTGCTTAAGAAGTTCATCAGCAAAAGTCACATTAATTTGTACCTAATTGGATGTTTGTTACTTTTTTTCAGTATTAATAAATAATATTTAAAAAAAAAATTTTTTTAATAAACACCTTCCTACTCTTCCATTTCTTAAAAACTCTCGTCTCCCCCTCCCAGCTTGAGCTGAGGTGCGGCTCTTCGGATTCTCTCTCTCTTTTTTTTTTTTTTTTTTTTAAATTAGATCAAAAATGGCTCTTCACTCAAAAACGGTTGCCGACTCCTGGCATAGGGCGGATGAGAACTTAATAAAAATTTGGAATATTCTACAAAAACTTTATTATGAAATTATTTTTACTTATGTTATTATTTTTTACTTATTTTATTCACATTTTGCATATTTTTTTATATACTTGAATAATAAATTTATGCTTAATAAACTGTGTTTATACACTTAATTTGTTCTTATTCTGAAAATATTACTACTAAAGTAACAATATCAGGAGAAAAAAAATTTCAGAGTACTTTTCATATCCTTTTAATTTTCAATTTTTTCTGATAGCAAAGAATGAGTACCGGCACCTATTTTTTTACAAAAAAAGCACTGCCAATAACACAAGTACATGGTTGAAGAAGTGATTGTCTTCTGGGCACCTCGGGCGCCCCCGTAACCAGGCGGGAAGGAGCAGCAGTGCGTAGCACATGCTTCTTGATTATACCGGGGTTCGAGCCCGTCACCACCAAATATGGAGGATGTGGAAAGGTCAGGGAATGACCACCGCATATTCCCGGAGCAATATGGCCTTAGTTGCTAATGCTCCTAAAAACCAAATAATAACAACAACAACAAATCTAGCACCTCAGATCAACTGGTTGAAAGTCTTCTTTAGTGGAGCCTGTCGTGGCTATTCCCAACCTCGTGTGGATTTTGCATGATAAGAATGCAAAATTGGATAATCTGCACGATTTCTGTTCTTTTCCTTGGAATACTGTTTTAAGTCTCCTGATATCAATGTTTGCTCAGATTGGGTCATTGAAATTATTCTTGCATAAATGAAATCCTTTATTCCACACTCCACCTTAAAATCGCGTCTTTTATCTAAGCCTTGGTTTTCCAATAAATGTGCTAAGGCCGTTTAAGATAAGAATGTTGGATAGCACAATTGGCTTGCATTCCAATCTCCAGATTAACTTTCTGCCTATAGAAAGCTCATGATAATTGCAAAACATAAAGCATAACATATATTGCTCACCTCCCAAGGAACGAATTAAGAAAAAAGAAAATTGCAGGTTCAAATTGGGTTAGATTAAATTTAATAAAAATAAAGAAAAACAGTAGCTTTTGAGTCTAGAGGCCTCTTTATCAGCTGAATACAAATGTTATTATGAAACAATACCCGGGCATGGTCATGTAAGATAAAAGATAAACAAAGCGTGACACAAGTGCAAGTAACAGCTGGGATAATCACCAGTTTGAGAAACTCTTTATCCCAGTAGGGATAATTTCCAGTTTGAGAAACCTTTTTACAGAGTCTTAAATGAGACAGTACGCGCTCTTCTGGGACTGACTCGCCTTTCGGCGGTGTGGATAATCATCCACACCGCCGAAAGGTGAGTCAATCATCCACATCTCTCCAGGTGACATGCTTCTGAGTAGCCAACTCAGAAGCATCATACAACTTGGGGGGGGGACCTTATTGTCTACTCCTCAGACCGACTAACTCAGCCACTGAGTATAAAGAGAAATTCCTCACATCACTGACAGGATTCAAATTCAAGCCTTTTCCATCCAGTGCAGGGAGAACGGTAATTACACCAACTTTGCTACACACCAGGGCTCATGGAGTGCGAGTTCCACGGGAATTCTAGTTCATGTAGACTTGATTGCATCTTACAGTTATCTTAGATTCGACAGAGCAGAACCATGTGACAAACAACTCTGTCTACCTGATCGAACAGACGATCAATCAAGTTGTGTTCTGATCACTGAGAGGCCAGTGAAGTATGATTATGTTCACCCTCACGTTCCTGGAACCATTTACAAACAATTTGTACTTAGTGACATTATCCTGCAAGGAGTAACTGTTACCAGATAGATAAATAGTGAGCATGAAGGAAAGAACCTGGTCAACAACAATATTCAAGTAAGCTGCAGTATTCGGACGTTGATCAATCGACATCACACACTTTCGCTGCCTGCTTACAGTATTGCCACCCAGAATGATTGATTCATACTGCTCTCTCTTTCCATATCACTATTCATTGTACCAGAAAATCTTTTTTTTTTCCCACTCCTGAAGTCCAGTGTGTGTTTCTGCTTCCACTGCAGCTGCTTGTTTTTAGCTGACAAGTGTGGAAAACAAATCGTGTGTTACTGTACCCCTCGACGTATTGGGCATTCTGATATACCACTATAGTGCTGCGCTATCATTGATTTATTACAACCCATATATTAGAATACATGATTCTTTTTACACTCCATCAGCCTGTTACATCAACAACCATGTTTTATGGTTGTTGAACCATTCTTGTTTCAGTCTAACGACTGTTGTGTGCAGTGGCGGATTAAGGATAGTTGGGGTCCCTAGGCAAATTATATTTGGGGCCCCCAAAAAAATAATTTAAAAAAAGAATAAAAAATAAATAAAAGTTAGGTGGCAAATAAATGAAATTTTGTACTTTTGAATTTTTTGCTTAAATTTTCGCTTAACTTAATCAAGATTTTAATGATGTTTACTGAAAACAATCTATTTTAGAACACTATAGGAAAACGTCTTGGCTTGGCTTGCTGGCCCCCAAAGCCTGGGGCCCCTGGGCACTTGCCCCATTGCCTTAATGGGTAATCCGCCACTGGTTGTGTGTGAATAGAAGCGATCTTAGATTTTTCGACATTATCCTGGAGTAACTTTTACCAAATGGATGACTTGTGAGTATGAAGGGAAGCGCTATGTGCTTCACTTTATAGCTAGAAGAGAGTGATGGATTATTCTTGGATATGTCCAAACGAACCAAACTGTAGACATTACTAATATGTGCAGATGAAGAGAGCAGTGAAACGAGACAGGCATCAATAGATTTTCGTAGTGTCTTATTAGGTGACTCATACATATCAGGACTGTACTGTATATTTTATTGCTGAATTGGACAAGCACGTACAGTACCTCTTGTATCTGACTGCCTGCTCTATATAGCCTGACACGAGCCCTTGATGCTGTCTTTGACATAATACACATATCAATTCCTTTAATGATGGGGAGAATATCCAATAAACTGACCACTAGTGTATGTCTGTTACTTTCAGATAGCCGTAGTGATAATAGTTTGCGATGCGGTTATTTACTACAGTAGCTTAAATTTGAAATGCCTTCAAGATTAAGGCGAGATTTTTCTGTTTCCTGGGAAGAATCCTTGTTTTTCACACGATAAGTTAATTTTTTGGATATCTTCCACAATAACTGCTTAAATACCTTGGAAACTTCAGGGCAGACAGAGATTGTAATGGTCTATCTCCACTTGGCTAAGGACATATCTAGTTGTGGCCCACCTCCTCGTGGTGTAGACGGGCACAGGGCACGGTTTCCAGGAGATCGCTTGCCCGGTGGCAAAGAGGCCGAAAACAATACATAATATACGCAAACATAACACTACACGTTTCTGGCCGCTCTTCAGAGTTTTGTATCATCACAGAGTAACATGGCTGAGATGAACTTATGTTCCTGGAGCCGCTGTACAGAAGATACTATACATGTCTGCCTTGGAAACTGTTAGTGATTGTAAGACGGGTTCAGTGGTGTAATACCCAAGCAGCATGAGATTTGAAATAAGAGCCTATATAGAATAAATTTTAAAATTATTTCTTTATAGTATTGGTATTTACCTGCACGAAGTTCTCATTGAAGGTATTGTATATATTAATTTTATCCACTAGGTACTAGTGTGCTGAGATATGGTTTCTTGTATTAAATACTTACGTGGTACCAGTGATCGCATACAAGTCTGTCCTGGTGAAAAAGCGTATGGTTAGGGCATAGATAACTATATCTTCGTTCTTGTATGTTGCACATGTGAAACACTTGGCATCTTGCAAGGGGATGGGGATCAGCATAATACCCAGGAAGTCTTGATCTGCACGTGAAATTGGTATCCGGGATGTAGTTGAGCAAAGGATACTTCAAACAAACAAAATAAGATTGATTCATTTTCAGATAGACTGTAATCTCCAATGACATAACTTAGTATGGATTAAAAGTAAATGTTAAAAGGTAATTGTTTATTCGGCTAAGAATTGGAATGATAAAAGTCATCAGCATGGACATATAATTTATTTTTAGTATTAGTACAATGGAGTTTTCATACTGTATTGATACTAAAAACAGTACCGTTTCTACTCTAAAAATGGGCTGCATTTGCTCTTTAAAAAAGAAAGAGAAACAGCCAAATTTTTGCATTTCTAATCTCCAATCACTTAACTTAGTAAGGTTTAAAAATGATGTTAAAAACTAATTATTTATTCAGCTAAAATGGGAATGATAAGCCATCAGCGCATTGTGGACATGAAGTTATTTTTAATATAAATACAGTGGAGTTGTTACACTGTATTAATAAGAAAAACAGCATTTCTCCTCTAAAAAGAAAGAGATAAACACCCACATTTTTCAGGGAAAAGCATTTGAAATTGGAAAGAACAAAAAACATTCTAATGTGATGTAAAGTGCATGTTTAATAAATATTTTATTAAGCGTACAAAATTTATATTCTGCCATTTGTCTGAATGCACTAATACCCATATGTTGGAAGTTAACACCCCTGGGAATTAATGGTTAGTTCCATATATCACATGACAGATAAATTGTAATATCGGATAAAAGGATATAAAAGGAATGTACTGAATTACGAGTACAGGACAAGAAAAGGACCTAGATTCCTCAGCGAGAGATGTAGTAGTAGCATCATCAGTAGGTTAACATGTCAGATAGATGGACTGTCCATTTTCCATATAGCAGATTGGGATGCAAATATCAACTTTGGAAACATACATCAGTGGCAGACAAAAGATAACACTACCATTCTTTCCAAGATAACTACAGCACCAGACCCTCAGAGTAGTAGTAGTGGCATGTGATGCAAGAAAGCAAGTGTATGAGCTTATGCAGCATCGGCCAAAAAAAAAATCACACCATTTCCTCCAAATGCCTGTCCAGTTTCTCCTTAAATTTATTTAACCTATCAACTTCCACAACGACAGATGGAAGTTTGTTCCAGAAATTAACCACCCGCTGGCTAAAGGCAAATTTCCGCACATCAATTCTACATTTGTCTTTTCTTAATTTGAATTTATGCCCCCTTAGGTTCGTAATCTGAACAAGTGGAAGGATCCCATCAGAATTCAGCGTGCTCAACCCATTCAAGGCCTTATACACCTCAATCAGATTACCGCGCAGGTGCCTAGTCTCCAGCCACTGCAATTTGCAGAACTTAAGCCTCTCTTGGTAAGAGGATCCCTTCATTCTCCTCACCAGTCTTGTTGCCCTTCTCTGTACACGCTCAAGCAAATCTACATCCTTCCTAAAATGAGGCCTCCAGACCTGTACACAGTACTCAAGGCGTGGCCTGACCATTGCCTTATACAGAGGGACAATCACCTCCTTTTCTCTGCTAGCAAAATTCCTATATATCATTGACAAAATCCCATGATCTGCCCTGGCAGCCTGTCTGCATTGCTCAGAAAACTTCATATCTGACTGCACAATCAACATCGGTAGGCGCCTCCGTAGGCAGGAGCGGCAGTGCGTAGCACACGCTTCTTGATTAGACCGGAGCAATATGGCCTTAGTTTGCTAATGCTCCTAAAAACCAAATATCATATCAACAAGTACATCGGTAATTGAAACAAAGATTGAGAGGACCGACAACCATCAGAAAAAGGTTATATAAAGAATTACACCATGGTCTCGCAGTTGCTCTTAAGCTGAACTTTTCTCCCAGTAGTGCCCGCCCGCTATCCATGTGCAGAAAACGAGTGCATTGGGCATTATAGTAGTGACAGACGGTAATGGAAAATGATGAATCATGCTAGACAACGTAAGTATAAGATGGACACGACTGAGGTGCATCCATCTGGGTGTGCATGTGCCCAAATAACGGATTCATCCAGATTTTTCTGTACTATACTAACCATAAAGTTCACTAATGATAGTGAGATTATATGTGCCTGAGTAGTATAGAAAACGAGGGTTCTAGCCAGTGGCGGATTTCCTCACAGGCGCACGAGGTGTGCGCCTGGGGCCTCTTAAATCGAGAGGGGCCTCAAATCTCAGGTCTCAAAAAGAAAATAAAATTGTTTCATTTTAAATTTTTACACTTATCTGTATTACCGTTACTGAATAAAACTATAATTTAATATGAGAAGTTAGTAAACTCTTATGCGAATATCCCTACATATTATATGAAATATCTATGCGAACTAAGTGAATCTGAAGTAGAATACATATTAGCTTTCGGAACTAACATTTCACTCACGAATCTGTTACAAATTACTACAGTTTGGTGTGGTTGGTGTTTTAGTGTAGGAGTATTTTTGTTTTGTTATCAAGTAAGTATCTGTAATATCTTATGTATTGTTTAGTATTTATCAAACTGAATTGTTTGACGAGGCCTGACATTTATAGCAAGTGATAATTGGGAATTAATTTTTTAATTCCCAATTAATAAAATATGTATGAAAGAATTGCTCAACCAAAATGATTAAAACCGCAACACCAAATCTGGAGCGCGTGCTATAGTAAAAACGTGCGCGTAGAATGCACACTGTAGAGGTACCGAAAATATTTAGAGGGGGTTTCAAAATTGAATTGCGCCTGGGGCCTCTCAAGTGCTAAATCCGCCACTGGTTCTAGCACTATGTACACTTTTACAAACAAACAAAAAAAATCCATCTTCTCTAAAAATTTCCTAGCATCTACAAAAATTAAACTTTATATTTTTTAGGAAAATAATGCAGGTTTAGGCGAAAAATAACTAAAAAAGTCTCCCTCTTTAATAAATAACATGTCAGAATTAATAGAATTTTTTAAAACTATTTTATATAATCAAAATGAAATACATGTTCAGTTCACAAATTAATTTTTACTCAACTTTTCTGACATATAAATTTGAAATAAATTTCTTTCCTTATCATAAACTTCTGCTATGAGATGAATGTCGGTGTATTTTTTAAATAGTTTTAAATTTATTTACATTGTATTCAAAGTCTATTCTTAAATCAGTTATATTTTTTTTTATTGGGAAGGGTTTGTAGCTTTGTATTAAAGAATATATGCAATTTTATAGTCATAATTTTTTTTCAATTATTTTATTTCATACATAATTTTGCTAGCATGTATAAAACTAGCCTTTTATAATTTTTGTTTATGAAATCATCTTAATGAATGATTTAAAACATCACACCAGCTTATTTTCATTTTGTGTATTTATGAATTCTTAATTTATCGATTTGTACTTTGCTAACTGTTTCTAGTCTAATTTGTCTTGTAGTTGTAGTTTCACATTTAGTTATAATTTGCATGTCTGGTTCATCAGCAAATTCAAGAATAAGTACTACTAAGTGTTTGAAATTTAGTGACTTTTTTCATGTTTAATAGTCTTTTGAAACTCTGAAATAAATTCCCAATTTAACTTATCTGCATGTTCTTTAATAAACTCTTCAGAGATAGCTTGATGTTTAAATATTATATTCCAGTCGATCTTTTTCTGAAATTTCCAATTGAGATAATCCTTAAATTGTCTAACTAACTGTTCAGAGAGAGAGATTCTAGAATATTTTACAGTATTAGGTTTAAAAGGATGGTCTTCAGGGATTTTCACCTAATTCATAACTTTTTTTTCTTTTTTTTTTTTTTTTTTTTTCAATTAAATAATGACTGTTGTTATCCAGAAATTATAATTTCCTTCATTTTCTGATAAAATTAATTTTAATTTTATCCGAAACTTCCACTGAACTAAATTTATAGATTTGATGTTTACATAATTGGAGTGTTTAATGACGTCAAAATGTATTATCCGATATATGATTTTGAACTGAAAGTAATCAACAATTGCACCTTCATCACAAAAAATGTCTTTTATTCCTGCAGCTAAAAAACTTGTATATAATTTTTCATACTCATTTTTTCAAAATTTATTCTAATTCTTCATATGGATATCTTTTTCCTGAAACCTGAACATAACACGATTCTAAATTCAAATAATCAAAAATCGTATCGTTTTGTTTTTGATTTTCAAACCTATCTGATTTCTGAAACATTATGAAAATGTGAGAGCGGTTTCTCTGTATTAGAAAATAACTAATTACCTCCATTTTTATTCATTACACTAGATAAATACACATTACCACACTCCCATAACAAGTTAACAGTATCTCCTGATATAATATTTTGAAAAAAATTACTTTCTGTTGTTAATGAAGATTTAACTTGTAGAAGCTATGAAGCTTTTCTGACTAAATTTATAATTTTTATCGTTTTCTGTAATAATGAATATTTTTTCATATGAATTTAAAATCTGATTTCAATTCCTGTGAAAACTGTTTCGATATCTCTGCAAGAGTCAAAATCTTTATTAATGAATACTTTTTTTTGTTGTTAATTCTAGTCGTTTACACAAAGTATTAGTACTGCAAGGTAGTATCAAGTTGTATACACAAAGCTTAGATTTTCACCATATTTATGTTTCATGACATCATAATGAAAAGTATACATTAACAGCTTATATATATCTAAAGCTTAGATATATCTAAAATACCCATTCCAACGTAAATAGGTTTGTATAAAGTTGTATAAAATGTTTCGTCAAATCTATTCGTTTCTGAAAATTGGGTTTAGCTATTAATTTCCGATTTTATTTTCATCCCAACGTAATCTAACATCAACTGATTTTCTTACATTTTCCATAAACAGAATTAATTATGCATTAACTGTTCGAAATCTTTCTCAAATATATTTATTAGCTTTAGTATTTTTATCCGTATTAAAATCTACGTATGATTTCAACCTGTTAGAATTGCTTGAATTCTTATACAGGAACTCCCCGACTTACGTAATGCTTGACTTACGTTAATTCGACTTTACTTAAGTTTTTTCCAGCCCGTGCAAACTTAAAAAAAAATCGTGGAAACGTATTTTGAATCCCGTAAGAATAAATGGAGGTATCGTGAAAATATCGTAATGTGAACCCAATAGCGCGCGCGCACACACACACACACACACACACACACACATATATATATATATATATACACAAATTTTTTTTTTTTGTATATATATATATATATATATATTTTTTTTTTTTTTTTTTTTTTTTTTTTTTTTTGTAATTTGTTCCAAGTCCTTGGAAGTTGAAAATTTCGCTATATTACTAAGCTCATAGGTCATATTTATAATGGAAATTGCACTGCCCTTTTATCGTTATCATATGTTCCCTTTATAAGAATAAATTTTGAACGGCTTTGTGATATTTTTCTAAAGCACATTTCTGGAGGTCACAACCATAAAACAATTTGCACTTTCCGGTTTTATTGGACTTTTCTGTTCGTGCATCTAATTATAAACGGGTAGTAAACTCGATCTTATTGCATTTGCGATAATACCGATAACTGCAATTGTGTGGGTTTTTACGCTATTATGGTGAAATGTGTTCCCCTTCACTGAACTCTTTAATCATATAAAATACAGGTAGTTCTCGACTTTACGAGTTAATTCGTTCCTAGCGCGCGCTCTTAAAGCGAAAACTCGTAAAGAGGGAATTAAATCCCATAGACATAATGTTAAAAATAGGGGTCACGTTCTCAACAATAAAATTAGTTAGCTAATTAGTTTATGTTTAAACAATGATTGATTTATCCAAAGAAATGAAAACGTAGCCTGTAAAATCAAGCAAATTATAATAATAGAGAAATTATTTATGACTTACAAATGTTAAAGAAAGTTTATTCTTCATCATCATCATCGACTAAATGCACACTCGTTGATCAGTTATTATTGGCTCGGCACTCGTTTGTTTGTTGCACGAGGAGTCGTCGTCTTCGGAAATGTTTCAAGAGGCGTTTGTTACCAAGATAATCTTCTCTCTTCTTTATAAATTTCACGATTGCATGCATAAGCATTTTTTAACGGAACGCACAAATTGCAACTAACACGATTTGCGCCGAGTAACAAGTTTACGAAACTTAAGCTGGAAGTTTGTTCGAGCAACCAACCACATGCTGACTAAAGGCAAATTTCCGCAGATCTATTCTACAACTGACTTCCCCCAATTTGAATCCATGCGCCCTCAAGTGCGTAACCTGAGCAAGAGGAAGAATCCCATCAGCATTCAGCTTGCTCATTCAAGGCCTTATACACCTCAATCAGATCAATTCGCAGGTGCCTAGTCTCCAGACGCTGCAATTGGCAGAACTTAAGCCTTTCTTGGTAAGAACAAACCTTTGTTCTCCTCACCCCTCACTAATCTCGTTGCCCTTCTCTGTACTCGTTCCAGCAGCTCTACATCCTTCCGAAAATGAGGCCCCCAGACCTGTATGCAGTACCCAAGGTGTGGCCTGACCTTATATAAGGGGATAATCACCTCCTTATCACTGCTGGCAAAATTTCTGTATATCATTGACAAGACCACGAGCTGCTCTGGCCGCCTGTCTGCACTACTCAGAAAACTGAATATCTGACTACATAATTACCCCAGGTCTTTTTCATTCTCGGCTATCCTGAGTGTAGTACCGCACAGTTGGCACGTTAGTCTCGAGTTACTGCTTCCCATATGCAGTACTTTGCATTTGTCGATGTTCTGTCATTTATCAATCTGCCCAACTGTAGATCAATCTGTAGATCCTGTTGCAGTAACATACTGTCATTAACAAACCTGCCAAACTTCATATCATCTGCAAATAACTTATATGGATACCTTATGGGGGATTTAAATGGGCAGATACAAATATAGATGGAACTCAAATACCTGATGATTATAAAACTAGATATACAGGGTGTCTCAAAAATATTAGTACAAACGTTTAGGGGAGGTAGGTAACATCTAAAGGAATGTGAATCGCGTAGGAACCCATAACCGGAAACGTCACAGGAAAGTAGTAGCAGAGGCACAAGAAGCAGAAATGATACAAGACAGTAATTAGTGGCAAACATTAATTTGACATAATATTAACAATGGAGTACGAGATGGATGCATTTCATGATGTTACAACAGATGCTCGAAGGTTCCACCATGAGAACCCGATGCATGCGTGACACGGACGCAGCATGGATTGGCGGACACGGTCGAACACACCTGGAGTTTCTTTGACAGTAACAGCAGCGCAGACGAGTCTCGCCACGAGATCCATTTCTGTCTCCACAGGCAATTCATACACAATAGATTTGAGGGCCGCCCACAGAAAGAAATCAAGCTCGATAAATCAGGTGAGCGTGGGGGCCAGGAAACGGGTCCACCACGGATCTGTTTCCTGGCCCCCACGCTCACCTGATTTATCCATCGACGCCCAAAACGCCTGTTCAAATGGTCACGAACACACCTTTCATAATGGGCAGGCGCCCCGCATGTTGAAACCAAATGTTGCGTCTCACATTTGCTGGAACATCAAATAACCCTGGTAGAACTTGTTCAAGAAATATCCGATATTTAGCGGAGTTCATGAGGGATGGTAACAGGTATGGGTCGACTAAGCAGTCACCGACCATACTTGCCCACACATTTATTGCGAAGCGATATTGTGCCGCATGGGGGCGCACACCGTGTGGGCCCTCTGATAATCCATACACTAGGTGCATGTCTGCCAGCTCACAGTTCGTATATCGATGCATGCTCTTCTTGCGGCGACTACTGCTTGAATGGGTAAACCAGATATTTTCCTTCTCGCGAACTGATGAACATCGCCGTGTATAGACTTACGGTGACGTTTCCGGTTATGGGTTCCTATGCGATTCACATTCCTTTAGATGTTACCTACCTCCACTAAACGTTTGTACCCATATTTTTGAGACACACTGTATATTAGAAGTCGATTTGCAATAGCCTAATGAATTACACAATTTACCTTCAGCTCCTGAACATAAGTATAAATAAAAAATATCCAAAATTAATGACTACGTTATATAATAAAGAAAAGTATGTATTACATTTACATTACAGAAATTTGAAGTATTGAGAATTAGGGCTAAAGCTAACAAAAATGCACAGGGTATAAGAACTCACAGACTTACGTAAAGGTTCCGTTTCGTGGAACGCTATTTAAGTCGCGGAATTTCCCCACGCTTATTCAGCACTCGCAACTGTGCTGGCTGAATTGATTGAATCAAAAAAGAAATGTTCGACGAACATGTAAATAGAATTATTTATTGTATTTATTCAATTTTTTTTTATCTCATGCGCAGGAAAAATTACAAAAACGTGCAATTTAAAAAAAAAATCAAAATTATAAAATTACAAAAAAAAAAGAGGAGACAGGCATAACGTCAGTAAATTATACCTCTCGAGCATCGTTGCCAGAATCAACGTCTTCAGCTGATAAGCACGCCGCTGAGGAGGTTGAGGGCTGTGGAGATTTAGAAGGGGTCGGCCGCTCAACCTTACGAAAGAACATATTAATGGATGACTGGACCGTGGCTTTTTTATTTTCATCGTAGATTTCTTTGTAGCAAGCAAGCATATCATTCACTCCTCTGTTAACTTTTAAGAATTGTTCGCTGTCAGGTTCCATCTTCTCAAATCTCGCCATTTCCCAGGCAATTTCACGAAATGCCATTGCCACTCTCTGGTGATGAAGCGTCTTGGCTCCTCATTTTGTTCATCTTGAGCTTCGTCAGCATTTTCTTCTTTCACTATCGCTGCCTGCAAGTCAATAAGTTCTTCATTAGATAATTTCTTCTCTTCTTCCTCTATTAACTCCTCCACGTCTTTGGCATCAACCTCCAACTGAAGTAGCTCTGCAACCTTTACAATCTTATCTGCAACTACTTCATATGATTCGTCTTTTTCAAATCCTTCGAAGCCTTTTACGTGTCGTGGGCATATTTTCTTCCATGCGCCATTAAAACAACTTTTAGTAATTTCTGCCCATTAATGTTTAAGACGGCGTGGTAAATATTGTAAGATTTCCAAAAGTTGCTTAACGTAAAATTTTTCTTATTGTCTACTGTAGACAATGCCCGAGCAAATGCTGTGCGTAAATAGTATGCTTTTAAATTCGAAATAACACCCTGATCCATAGGTTGGATGAGTGAAGCCGTGTTTTGCAGTAGAAATATTACTCTCCCGTTCGAATTGAAATCATCTAGATGCGCAGGATGTCCAGGTTTATCTAATAGAAGCAAAATCTTGAAAGGAACGTCATTGTCTTTACAATATTTTTCAACCTCGGGAATGAAGCATCATTGAAACCAATCCTCAAAGAGAGATATTGTTATCCATGCTCTGTTTCGATCGGAAATGCACGGTTAAAAAGGTTAAGTGCAGCCATTATCAATCCACTGCAGGATGGAAGCCTTCTCAACAATTCATGCTGAGGGAAAATGGACTATAATCTGCCATGCTGGTCCAGTGCGGGTTGGCAGATCGACCGTATTCAGCAGTCAAGGGCTTGAACCCCGGTCTACTCAAAGAGCATGTGCTACTGCACTCCCGCTCCTGACCACTCGGCTACGGGGGTAGGGTGGCTTTATTAATGCCCTTAAGTGCATTGATCTTTTGACATGTTCCTTTATACGCGCACTGTCCTTTAAAATAGTATTCACTGTTGAAGCAGCGAGACCTAATTCCCTTGCAATAGATGACAAACTTTGTCCTGCTTTGTACTTCTTAATCATTTTCATCTTCATTTCTAAATCAATTTTGTTTTGTTTCCTGGCACTGCCAGCACTTGCACTTTTCGTTGGTCGCTTTCCCTTCATCATTGTAATACGTAAATAGGAATGAAGAGAAGTTTCTGAAAATTTGTACAGGCAGTTCTTGCTTTACGAGTTCCCGGGTTTACGAGTTTATTTTTCATCAAGTATCAACAAAATCGAAAATATGAAGATTAATTGCAAAAAAATGAATGTTAAACATTCATAAATATCGCATTTCAAACCACGCGCGTAGCTATGTAATTAGAAAGGGGTTCAAGCCCGTCACCACCAAATACGGAGGATGCGGAAAGGTCAGGGAAATGACCACCGCATATCCCGGAGCAACATGGCCTTAGTTGCTAATGCTCCTAAAAACCAAATAACAAACAATAAACAAAGCTATGTAATACAGTGTACACAGCTTACGATATTAATCCGTTCCAGAGATACCATCGTAACTTGAAAATATCGTAATGTGAACCCGGGTTCACATTACGATATTTTCAAGTTACGATGTTTGGTAATACTGTAATGAACCCGGGTTTACCAAACCCTGGTTCATTACGGTATTAACAAACGAACGAATTACCAAAAAAAAAAAAAAAAAAAATGTGAACACATTGTTTTTTGGTAATTCGTTCTACGACCTCGGAAGTTGAAATTTTTGCTATACTGTATATAACTCTCTAAAAGGTAGTTTTTATAGTGCAAATTGTATTAGTTACCAATTCAAATCACTAAAATGCACTATAAAAAGTACCTTTTAGAGAGTTATATTATTATATATAGCGAAAATTTCAACTTCCGAGGTCGTGGAACGAATGTCACAAAGACATTTTTTTTTAAGCATATTTCTGGAGGTCACGACCATAAAACAGGAAAAACAATTTGCACTTTCCGGTTTATTGGGCTTTTCTGTTACTGCAAGCAATTATAACCGGGTAGTAAACTCGATGTTATCGCATTTTGCGAAAATACCGATAGCTGGAATTGTGTGGTTTTTTGCGTTATTATGGTGAAATGTGTTTTCCCCTATACTGAAATCTTCAATCATATAAAAAACAAATACATTTTCAGAATCTTGTCTTCATTCCTTTTTTTTTTTAAATTCACTTGAAATTTCTGTTTGAGATGGATATCGTGTGTTCTTTAATATTATAGAGCCTAAATATTGTTTTTACACCTTCAGCTAACAATTCTATAAATATTTCAGGAGCATCTACATCTCTGTATAATCTAGGCGCTTTATATTTATATTCACTATCATTAACGTGTTTTATGTAATAACAGAAACTCATAAGTTTATGTTTTTGATATTTTATATTTATGTTTTCGACCTCTGCATCGTCAGAAAAATATTTATCACCAAGTTGTTTATTTGAACCAAACAAATGGAAATTGCTGGTGGTAAGGTCAAGGCTGATGGGAGAATGATTAAGAGATTCGCATTCTAAATTAGTAAGGAAGACTCCTTTGAGTTCCCCGTGCTGTGTGCGATCTTGCTTTGTCAAATAACAGTTATACTCCTTGCCACAATAGCCCAGGCCGTTTTGTGCGAATGGAGTCTCTAAGTTATTTCAGACGTGTGCAATAATGAACTTTAACAGTACAGCTTTAACTCAATTTCTTGTGGGTGAACCAAACTGCTTTCACTTCACTCATGCACGTTTGGATTACTGTTGGAAACTGTGGATCTGCAATTCATTGCCGGTAACAATCTGTGTCATCAGCGATGAATCGCGGATCATTTGTTGAATCGCTTCTTCTTCTTCTTATATCATCTTCTTTTGTGTCGTAGCGACGGAGCTGTTCTAAAGCAAAGTCTCATGAAGTGCTTTGTGTTCATGTTTCATTTTCTCGGTAATCCGTCGCACGCACACTTTTTGAAATTTGAGACAATCAGGCTAATATTATGCTGTAGTCTAAACCACGGGGCATTCCCATAGTATCCGCTATTTCTTTAGTCCATACCCGTTTACTCAATTATAAACAGCTTTATGAAATAAACATTTTTCCCCATACTTGGAAGCATTTATTTGTGAATATCCTTGAGAGAACTCTCCTTTGGATTACAGAAAACTCGCAGCATCACACTGTTTTTCAGTGTGCACACCTACAGTGGCATCATTCAAAGTTAACTAATGCTATCGCATCGCAAAAGACAGATTCATACCACTGTGGAATGTTCTGTCACTTACTGCTGAAAACTCAGATCATTCATTTAATATTTATGGAATTGCTTTTTCCCTAGCATTAGTAACCACAAAATCCAACATTATGTTATCACTTCATATTAGTGATAACATAATGCTAAGCGTAAAACAAGTGGGATGTATTTATTTTAACTTGAAGGATATCCCCGCCTCCTAAATATCACCATCTTACCTTTCCTGCTGAAATCATGTTCCCCAGAAGGACAACTGCAACCAGAGCAAGTAAGGATTTGCGATTTTCTAAATAAAAAAAAAAAAAAAAGGTTATTTTTATTCTAAACTTGTTTATACTTGCATTTAATATTTTAAATGCTTATTAGAAACATTGCTATGTAGTTGTGTGTAGCATTTCGAAAATCCTTGTAGTTACTTCACCATAATATATGTTCTTCAAGACACCTGGTCAGCGTGGAGAGGAAAAGACCAAACCCTCCAGCACATGACAGCACGACGAAACGAATGGCCCTCAGTCCCCAGCGGCTTTTACTCCCCCTCTTACGGCAGTGAGAGGATCAGAGGGTGATAAGAATCTCTGAGTAAGACCAGGCTGCCATGCACGGAAACTGAACTTGGCCTGTTACAACGTAAGATCGCTCATCGGTTAAGATGGGATATTAGAGCTGGAAAAGGGATTAAAAAATGTGAGTTGGAATATCATCGGTTTGGCTGAAACAAGAAGAAATGAATCACTTATAAGTTTATCAAGTGGAAATCTGCTGTATACCAATGGAAACAGTAAAAGGAGCGAAGGTGGAGTTGGCTTTCTGGTCCATAAAGTTATAAAAAACAACAATTTGGAATTCATAAGTACATCACCAAGGATGTCAAAACTACTACTCGGGATTTCTAAGAGATACAAGTTAAAGATTATAAGAATTTATGCACCAACATCGAGCCATAATGATGAAGAGGTTGAAGAAATGTACACCGAAATTGAGTCTTCTAGATGAGCAGAAAACCCACTACAGTATCATTATGGAAGACTTCAATGCTAAGGTTGGAAAGAGACAAAACAACACAGAAAGGGGAACTATAGGAAATTTGGAATTGATGAAAGAGGTGAAAGACTTGTGGAATTTGCAGAATCTCTAGGAATGTCAGTAATGAACGCTTTTTTAAAGAAAAGGGTGAACAGAAAGTGGACAGGGAAGAGCCCAAATGGATTAACAACTAATGACTTCATCCTCACTAACAGAAGATATATCATGAATGATGTTACCGTCCTGAATAAGGTAAATGTTGAAAGTGATCACAGAATGGTAAGATGTACACTTGATATAGATGTAGGAAAGGAAAAAACTGACTCGAGTAAATAATACAAAGGTCTTTGAGATAACAGAAGAGGAGAAAAAGCAGTATGTACTGGAACTTAAGAACAAGTTTGAGCTTCTACAGACTGTTCAGGACCAAGATATCGAAGAGGAATATTACAACTTTCTGAAAGTGATAAAGTCCAAGAAACCTATAGGGAAAAAGAAATCCAAAGAAGAAAAAATTAGTCAAGAAACACTTGTTATGATGAACCGAAGGCGACAAATGAAGAGCTAAATAAACACTGACAAGGAGAAAATTGAGTATACTGAGTTATGCAAAGCCATTAGAAAGAGACTCAGAGAGGACATAAGAAGATTTAACACAAGAAAAGTAGAACAATCATTAAGGGAAAACAATTAGCAGCCATGAGCAGTAATACAGAAAGACAAATGATACTGAAACTGAAGAATAGCGATGGTGTACTTATAAAAAGCAGAGAAGGCATAATTCAAATAGCAGAAGACTACTATACAGAATTATACAAGGAGCGAGGGAATAATGCCAGCAGGGGTAAGATAGGTCGCAAATTAGTAATACATACGACATACCCTATATCCTTCCTGATGAGGTAGAACATGCGTTAAAGAATCAGAAAGCCATGGGGGAAGTTGAAGTTACTGTAGAGTTGTTAAAATTGGGAGGAAGAGAAATGACAAAACTGGCAAGACTCTTCACAAAATGCATTAGAAAAGTGTGATGCCTAAGGACTGGAATAATACAATCACAGTTTTGCTGCATAAGAAAGGAGATAAATTGGAAATTATAGACCAAATAGTTTGTTATCCCCACATCTACAAGAATACTTGATGAGAATCAACCGAAAAAGCAAGCTGGCTTTAGGACAGGATTCTCAACTATGGATCACCTTCACGTAATATCGCAGCTAATGGAGAAAGCAAATGAATATAAAACACCATTATGCCTGGCATTTGTGGATTATGAAAAGGCATTCGACTCCATACAGCATAAGGCAATGTTTCGGGACTGTAAAGACAAGGCAATAGATACCCCATATACATGTATTATATTTTGAAGAAAATATATGAGAACTCTACCTCCTTTATTAGACTAGACAAAGACAGTAGCAAATTTAAAATTGAGAAAGGAGTTAGACAAGGAGACACAATACATTTGTATTTCCGAAGTTCTTTACAGCCTCCCTTGAGGAAGCTTTCAGAAGATTAGACTGGTCACAGAAAGGAGGCAATGTGAATGGAGAGCACCTAAACCATTTACGAGTTGCTGATGATATTGTGTGGTCATAAGCCACGATCCCAAAGAATTAGAGGACAATCTTAATCAGTTATGCAGAGTTAGTATGGATTTTGGACTAAAGATGAATATGACAAAAACAAAAGTAATGACGAACAAGTATGCCACAGAAAGGGATATAATGATTGAAGGAGCAGTAATTGAAAAGGTGGAGTCATATACTTATCTGGGACAAGTCATTAGCTGTAATAATGATAAATGGCTGGAAGTCAAGAGAAGAATAAATTTTGGATGGATAGCATTCAGGAAATATAGTCACATACTGAGGATCAATATCCCAATTTGTCTGAAACGTAAAATAATGAATCAATGTGTACTCCCCACCATGATTTATGGAAGTGAAACGTGGGCACTCACCAAAAGAATGGAAGGGAAGCTGAGAACTACACAGCGAAGAATGGAACGAATTATATTGGGAATCAGACTGTTAGATAAGAAAAACACATGGATTAGTAAACTCAAGTAAAGGACATACTTATCAAAACTAAAGAACTAAAACTTGAGCAGGACACATAGCTCGAAGACATGATGACAGACGGACTAAGAAAATAACAGAATGGTACCCAAGAGGAGCTAGAAGAAAACCTGTAAGACAACGACGGAGATCGACAGATGAAATTCATGAGTTTGTGGGTAGTGAATGGATGACCATTGCACTAAACAGAAGGAACTGGAAAGTTGCTGGAGAGGCCTTCATCCTGCAGTGGATTGAAAATGGCTGATGATGATGAATATACGTTTAGCTAGTTAAAACTGGCCTGAGGCGTTTATTTCTTTTTACTTTATGCAAAAGGCGTTAGCGCACACGCAGTTATCATCTCGAGATGGAATCCTTTTTCCAAAGGTGATGTTGGGGTGTGTGTGTGTGTGGGAAGGGGAACACCGGCCTTTTGTTCTCATATTATCTTGTCTGATTGTCAGCATATCCAGTCACCTCTTCTATGCGTATAATTAATAGTAATAATATTATTAGTATTTATATCATTATTGTCATTATACTGTATTACTGTACAATAATAACAAATCACAGTACCATGTTTCGAGATAATGCAATAACGATTACATGAATTGCATACGGAACCTGTAATGAAAGCCAATATGATGGTTTTAACGAGTATATTTATAATTTTTGGCTAGTACGAGTTTTGTTACACGTACTGCCCTCATTTTGAAAAGGTTTCATCCTCCATCCCATCTTCGGCTAACTAAAGCATCAACACAGGTATCATAAATGACCTTGACTTCGATTTACTATGGAGTAAAATGTAATGTGTGTGTGTATGTTAAGTGCCAATAAAACAAAGGCTCTGAGGCGTCAATATGATCTGTGTGTAAATTGCTTGTGTACTGTGATCGATTTTCCCGTTTTTTTGGACGAAAAATCCGGAAATTCCAGAAGGGGGAGAAAAACAAATATACCAGCTTGACTAACTCAGCCACGTTGTGACATCATAGGCTTACAAAATTCCCCGTGTTATTGATGGATTCGAACTCGTGTCTCTTCCATCCGGTGTGGGAAAGACGGCGATTATATCAACTGTACTATCCTCGAAGGCATTTTACCATGGAAGTGAATTTAATTTATTCAGGCATTAATATTGAGAAATCAATTTTAAGATTTACTAGGGGGCTTTGTCTCCTGTTCACTGCGCTCGCTTCTTTTGATAAATTAAAATAAAATACTTCTGAGCCTGGGTACATTAGCTGCTCAGCCATGTCAGTGGATCTCAATTGATAGGTTGGTGATGCTTATTTGGGGTTCATTTCAGGATTTCGACACCGTGTCGCTTCCTCTGCTATGAATACGTAAATACGTTACATATGGAAATCAAGCATGGTATCGCGTGGTCATGTTAGATAAACATAACGCGTGACCACGCTTAAACATATAAACTTATTTTAGTATTTGTTACGTGTTACCATGTAACCCGCATCTCTCTTCTCCAATTGGCTTAATAAATATCACTAGGAGGAAAATTATTTTAATGTATAGAAAGATATGAAATGACTTTATTTTTATTTTCGATTACAGTATTTACTTGCAGGAATCCAGCATATTAAGGTTAACTAGATATTAACAATAATATCATAAAATGAAATTTTATTATTATAATAAATGAATAATAGTTAGGTGGCTTGATTGGCTGATTGTGAATCAAATGATCAGCTACTTTAAAATTAGTTTTAGGAAAATGTTTACATTCAGCTGATATTTTCAGAAATTCATTTTGCAGCTCATGCAAATTATTTCTTTTGATTTCATTTTCTTTTTTAGTATTAGTAGGGATAAATGATGCAAGGAAGCAAGCTTATGTAATATATAGCATTAGTGAAAAGCCACTACCTACCTCATTCTTCCATCCCCTCTAATAATTTATCAAATTCTTCCTTAAATTTATATACGGCGCCTCCGTATCCAGGTGGGAAGGAGCAGCAGTGCGTAGCACACGCTTCTTGATTGGACCGGAGTTCGAGCCCGTGACCACCAAATACGGAGGATGCGGAAAGGTTAGGGAATGACCACCGCTTATTCCGGAGCAATATGGCCTTAGTTGCTAATGCTCCTAAAAACCAAATAACAAACAAACAAATCCTTAAATTTATTCAAACTACCCACCATCCCAGCAACAGATGGGAAAGTTTGTTCCAAAAAATCAATCACTCGCCGGCTCAAAGCAAATGTTCGCACCTATGTCCTACCACCGTTATTTTTCAATATAAATTTATGTCCCCTGAGCAAGAGTTAGTATTTCCGTCCGTATTTAGTTTACTAATCCCTTTAAGGTGGCAAACATTTCAATCAGGTCCCCTCACAGGTGCCTAGTAATTTCAAGAATTTTTTCTTCAATTTCCAGAGCTGAAGTCTTTATGGTAAGAGTCTTTTTGTGTTCCTGACTAATCTTCTTGCTAGTCAGGAACACAAGAGGGTGCGCTTCTCTTCAACAGATCCACATCCTTCCTAAAATGAGGCTTCCAGACTTGCATGCAGTACTGAAGATGCGGCCTAACCATTGTATTTTACAAATAGAACAGTTATTCCCTTGTTCCTGCTGGCAAAATTCATTCTTGTATAGCAATGATAGAACTCCATGTGCTGTCCACGCTGCTCAGAAAACTTCATGTTAGACCGTACAGTTAACTCCAGTTCTTTGTGTCCAGTACTACGCCCGGCTAAGTGTGGAAACGGTGGGTCCCAACAGGGGCCCAATGGCTAAATGGCCAGGAGAACAATGATACACAATACTACACATATACACAGTCCACTTTTAAACCTCTGGCCTTGACAGAGTACTGTCTCACACTCACAATGAAAATTACGCGGAGATGTGGGGGACTCCTGGTGCCGTGAGACCCTAAACACACTTTACTACCCAATTGCTATGTTATTCTGTAATTACTAGGGTTCGGATTATTATGACCTTAAAAATGTCGAAACAAGATGAAAATATGTCATTAAATTTAACCAAATATGACTAAATAATGTACCTTTACATACCGTATAAATGATAATATTTTCATTTTTTTTATTCTTTTAAATAAACTAAATGCAGCAAGGCATAATATTTAAGAGTTGTAGATTCTTAAAATATCGGTGTAGATGCACCGTAGATTAAGAACAACTTAAAGAACAACTACGATAGTAGTGTGAAAGACATCATTTCGTCTGTATCTCATATTGTGCTCTTCCTTCAAAACGAGTTGCCCATGTATTGCACTACCTCGAATAAGTAACGCTTCACCAATACTATTGTTACATGTCTTACCACTACCCACTGATGAAAAGGCAACTAGCTTTGAAACGGTGCCGTCTGGGTGGTGGTGGTACTCACTGAGAATAAGTAACAATAGTCTTCTCTATTAGTGAAGCGTTACTTATTTGAGGTAGTGCATTACATGGGCAACTCATTGTAAAGGAAGAGCACAATATGAGATACAAACCAAATGATGCCTTTCACACCACTATCGTAGTTCTTTAACAGTTATCTGTGGTGTATCTACACCGATATTATATTTATTAATTAATTTACGTACGTCTTTATTGCACGCGTTGCAATATATTATTTTTCCATAGATAACCACAGAAGAAATCCATTTTCTAAAAAGCTCAGTTTTGGCTTTATTTCACTAACAGCTGAATAAAACAAGTTGACAAAATAATTAGTTGAACTCGGTATAAGACGAAACCACTGTAAAGTTTTAAACTATAGCTAAAATTACACTACGGTGTGGTTGTGAGTGGCTAAAGAGTCAATCAAAATAACTTTGGGATTTAACCGCTCGTGCCTGCCCATGCTGGAATGTGAAATGATTAAATGTAAATTCCCACTGTTTTTTCGAAATATATTTTAAATCAATTTGATAAATAATTTGTCTATTATCGTAAGACGAAATATGAAAATTTTATGTCGACAAGTATAAAATATGCTATTAAATATGATATATTTTTTGAAATTATGACCTAATGTGTAAAATATGATGATATATGAAATTACAAACACGCTTCTTTAGGATCCTCAGACCATGTAACATGGACACATAAGTTTCATGCCTTTATGTAAACGGAAAATGAATATGATAATACATAAAAATCCGAACCCTAGTGATTACTGCTTACCATGTGCAGTACCTTGCATTTATCAATGTAAATCTATCTTATTTCATTATAAATGTACGTTTAATGCATATTTAAGCTAGATAAGATAATAATAATAAAACAAAAACAAAAAAAAAAACTGAAAGAAAATAACAGTTACAGTATAAAGCCATAATTTCAAAAGAAACAAAACAAGGATATACATATTGGAATGTTTATCGGCTTCTCTATAAATCAAAACAGATATTTAAACATATTTAAACATCTAGAAAGTACTCACTATGTAGTGGAAAAATCTTGTCCATTTTATGCCTTCCGGGGTTCACTAGAGAATTTAAGAGAAAAACTTATTAATATGAAAGGTTTTTTGTTGTTACTTCTTTTGTTCCTTTTTTATAAAGAAATTTCAGCAGGTTACACAAAACGTGAATACTGTACACATTGATAATCATACACATTGATTTTATTTTACAAGCCTGGGACAGTTTCAATTCGAGGGGAAATGTGAGTTTATTTGTTGCAAATCTATGATTAACGTCTTCAGCGTTTAACGACTTGACATAATTCCCTAAAGCGGTATGCTCCTGTTAGAGTAAGAATTAAAATTTTAATTCCTTTGGCATGTTACCATTTTGCAGTTAAAATCCGTTTCTTGGTTGCAAATATCCATCTATCGAGAAGATGGAAATAGCCATCGTTATTTTCATCGAATATTGCTCTTCTTTTCCTTGATTGGATTACTGTTTTAAATCTTCCAATGTCAACGCTTGCTTAGATCGTGTCAGTGAAATTATTTTTGCAGAAATGAAATTCTTTATTTCGCTGTACACTTTAAAATCTCATCCTTTATCTAAACCTTGGTTTTCCACTCAATGTATTAAGGTTGTTCAAGATCTGAGACAGTGCCCCCAAAACTCCTCTCTCAGACTTTTAGATACCATTCAAAAGAGGGCAGTTAAGTTAATTAATTACCTCATCTCTTGCAAAGTCTCTCAACTCCCTGTTTCATGGACACTGTTTCTCCTGTATGCTTTTTCCTGTAGGTACTTCCATTGGCGCTGTTCTTCTGAATTGGTTTTTAAAATTACCCTTCTCTCTTCCAAACCAGTTCTAACACCTGCCGCAACCAGTTAACATCCGTTTTACTGTCCAACTTCAAACTCATAGAACCAACTTTTCTTCTTCCTCATTTAAATGAAAATTACAATCTGCAGAATCTACACGTATTTCATCTGCTTCTAAGATGAATGAAGATGCTTGTCAACAAGTATCGTTTTTCATTTTCTCCCCCCCCCCTGCATACTTCCTTTGTCAAAGGAAGTACTTCTTCAAAGTCGGCTTCCTTTGACAAAGCGTCAATTTAATTTCTCATATTGAAAAATATTACATATACACCCGATATTTCCTTTTAGATATCGGGTGTATATCTAAAGTAAGCTAAAATAATTTGGTAAGCTATTGACTGGTAAATATACCTTCTCTAACAGTTGTGTAAATATGTAAGTTATATATTGAATTACTGAATTCTAAATATATGATTTGTATAATGTATGTACAGAAACATTAATGTGTAAATACTGTGCACATAAGTAGTATCGGAATAGGGTATGAACGAAACGTCAATATGGTAGGTTCCCCACTCAGAGGGTGGGAAATCGGTTTATATTTTCTGGCGGTTGTTTTTATTTTATCTCAATAGATGGCGCTAGTTACAATTCCAGAATATAATTTTCCATTTATTTTTACCTTTGGGTCTGTGATCATTGATATCCAACGGGGTTAGATGTAACCTTTGAATGCACCGGTTGTGACGTCAAAGGGAATTTTTGTGAATAATTTTAGCGTTAATTATGTGACAATGCATTGTGGGTCTTAAATCGGAAGATCTATTTTGGGGGTGATTATGTTGTAGGGGGAAGGGAGTGTTTATGCTGTGGGCCACCGTCCTGCGTCACAGATGTGTGCAGGATGAAAAACCTTTTTTTCCCCTGAAAGATAAAAATACCTTATTCCCTTGAAAGATAAAAATTTCTTGCTGTCTCCATCTGTTGTTGAGATCTGAAAATAAAATTACCTGTATTCTTAAAGTTTTCTTGATCAAAGTTCCTTGCATTCATTCTTGATCAAAATGTATGTTCTTAAAAAGCTCAAAAATTAAAATTGTGTGTTTCCCTGAAGTCTTGTCAAGTTTATCTGCAATGATTGTTATTTTCTCAAACTTCTGTATATGCTGGATGTGAAAAATATTTTTCAAAAGTAAAATTTAAGATTAAACAGTTGTTAAAAGGTTATTACCTGTTCTTGAAAAGCCGAAAAATTAAACCTGTGTGTTTCCTTGAGTCTTATCAAGTTTATCTGCAATGATTATGTTTTTTTCTCAAACCTCTGTATATATATATATTATTATTATTATTATTATTATCATCTGTTTATTCCACAAAAGGAAACCACCCCACGACGGCAAAGTGCCAGGAGGGTGCTAATTACATGTCAGCGTATGAGATACTATGGGCAGTGGGTTACATGTGCTGAACACGTAGTCTCTCCCCGAAATATATACACATTTTATATTTAATACAGTATTTACACATTAATGTTTCTGTACATACATTATACAAATCATATATTTACAATTCAGTAATTCCATATATAACTTACATATTTACACAACTGTTAGGGAAGGTATATTTACCAGTCAATAGCTTACCAAATTAAAGCAGAAAGTTTCACTTTTACTCACAATTCTTTTGTCACTTTGCAGCCGATTCATATTTCGGTAAGTCTGTAAGAATTCTGGAAGATCTCTTTCCAGTATGCTGCATCTTCACAGAGTTTTTCGGCATCTATGTGCAGAGAGTTAAATATTTTTGCTGCATTTGATGGGAAGAATTTTTGAAGGCTACTAGGCTTACAAAACCTATATTTTAAAAACTATTCAGGATTGGTGTGATGTTAAGATTTCAGTAGAGAATGGCCCTTGAGATAGTAAAAGGGTGGCCAGCAACTCTATTAAACTTGACGCTCATAGTAGTAAGTCATTTCCTGAGGGAATACTAAATTCGCGCCTGAGGGATTATATTTTCGGGGGAGTTTACATCAAGTCACAGCCAACGATTTTGATTCGAATTTTAAAGATAATTCTTTCCATCGGTCGTACGATTTCAAAGAAGGGGAATTTTTTTTGGAAAGACGTATGTATGGTTGTAGATTTTTTCCATCACATTATCACCAATTCAAAGTCATAAAGATGACGCACAAAGAGTTGTGCGAATCACCCCACAACTATCGCTCTGGAAATTATGAAAAACTCAAATTTTAAAGACAAAATTTCAATGCTGATGGTTCGTTTTGTTTGTGTAATAGACAAAGTACCTCAACATTATTAACTGAGTGGGTGATAAAACTACAGTTATGTGGATTACAGTTTCATTCTGATTGATAGCTTGGCAAATAATTTCTGTATGCTTACTGCTAGCTTGTAAAGTGTTCTCAGAAAAAAAAAAAAAACACGGTGAGTAAGAGAGAGAAAATCTTTATTGTACACTAAAGATACAATAATGTGCCCGCCACAGCCAGGAGGCCAGGGGCTTGACAATGATATAGGGTAATATAAAAATATGTACAGTATAGATAACATAACATGAAATTAACTTAAAAACGTACCATTAACCATTCAATAGATATGAATATAAGGCAGACAGTTCACCAAGGTATGTACACGTTCATATGTACAAAGCACATACCGGTATTTCAGGATATTCACACAAGTCAGAATATTTCACAGTGCCAAATTGATGTTTGGTATCGCATTTTCTTGTAAAACAGTTCGTCGATGCTATATTAACATGAAATTTACATTCTGTTTACTATCTTAGAAAATAATTTTTGTATGAACAATAAATTATTCTTTTTTTGTAAATTTTATCAGTATCTGTGTTCCTTTTTGAGGATAAGAACTTTAAAATTAACGACTAATGAGGCTAACTAATTTAACTCTTTTTAAAGAGTTTGACATATAAACTTAGTCTTTTTTTTTTTAATTTTTTTTCTTCAAACTTTGGAAACAAACAAACAAAAAAAACAGTTATTTGTTGACTGAGAGAAAAGTAATATGGTTTAAATTCATGGTCTAAATTTGGACGTAATTAATTGATAAGTTGTGTGGGGTGAACAGCGCGAGTTAGACAGAGTAAGGGGGGGCTGGGGGAAAAGCCAGAGGTATGGGGACGATAGAGAAGGCGATGCCTCACCAGGCGGAAGATAGGATGGGGGGGGGGAGGAGCAGGAACCAGCCTAGAGTGCTCGGCTTGATTGCCAATGTGGCTTCGAAGATCATTTTTTCACAGGCACCAGCAGCGCATACGAAAACGCTGCTGGTGCCTCCAGTGTCTGGGTTTGCAGATATCAATGGGTTGAGCACCCTGAATTCTGATGGATCCTTCCACTTGTTCAGATTACGAACCTAAGGGGGCATAAATTCAAATTAAGAAAAGACAGATGTAGAATGAATGTGCGGAAATTTGCCTTTAGCCAGCGGGTGGTTAATTGGAACAAACTTCCATCTGTCGTTGTGGAAGTTGATAGGTTGAATAAATTTAAGGAGGAACTGGACAGGCATTTGGAGGGAATGGTGTGTTTTTTTTTTTTTTTTTTTTTGGCCTGATGCTGCATAAACTCATACACTTGCTTTCTTGCATCACATGCCACTACTACATCTTATCAGCCGATGGAACTCGGATAAAGGAAGTGAATTCAGTTCAATTGAGCTTCGAAGACAATTTGCTGGGAAAAAATACGAAATCGAAATACGTATATGAAAATGTATATGAAACACGCGCTTACGAAAATTAATATGCAAATTACTATGCGTGCGCATATTAATTACAATGGTGATATATGGTGAAAATAAATCGCACAACAGTTCGACACAAAATTTGCTGGGGAAAAAATACAAAATACGAAGCGTATTTCGAAGCGAAATACACGCATATGCTTTCGAAAATGAATATAACGAAAATCGAATATGAATATACGAACGCATATTAATTTTTTCATATGCGTGTGCATACGAAAAGAAACATATACAATAACGCATATCCAATTTCGTATGAGCATATGTTTTGCGTGTTATATGGAAATTGATATGACGAAAATGAACATGCGCACCGCATACGAAAATCCATATCAATGCGCATATGATATGGAAGTGAAACGTGGAATACGTGGGATACATGCGTATACGAAAATCCATATGGGGACGCGCATACGAAAATCCATATCAATGCGCATATGATATGGAAGTGAAACGTGGAATACGTGGATACATGCGCATACGAAAATCCATATGTGCACGCGCATACGGAAATCAACATGCGCACGCGCATACGGAAATCAACATGCGCACGCGCATACGAAAATGCACATGCGCATACGTAAATTGATATGCGCATACGAAAATGAACATGCGCATGTTCATTTTCGGATTATGGATTATGGATATCAATGTGCGCATACATATTTTTTTTTTTTTTTTTTTTTTTATTATATAATTTGCTTAATCTTTACAATTCCTTTATCTCTGCCGTTTGTTAACCCCTGGCATGGTGCCGTGAAGGGTATTGTATGGTCGTGGTACCTGCGTGTACCGGTGAACTGTACAATAAAGATCTTATTTATATCAATTTACGTATGCGCATACAAAATGAATACGTACGTATGCACATGTATACAAAAATCCATATGCGCATACCCTTCATCGAGGGGTATGCGCATATGGATTTTTGTATACAAAATATGGGCCATATTTTGAACCTCGATGTGGGCCAAACCATATGGGCCCACATCGAGGTAATGGCTGATCCCCAAGAGCCAACAGTAGAATCAGTGTCAGATTATTTACAGAATATTATGCTTTTGACGTATTTACAATGTAATACATTTATGAATAAAGATATTCATAAATATATTCTTATTTATATTCACAACACATTCATAAAGACATCGTATTTTGAACATTATTTACAATATATTGGGCATTATTATGCTGTCCATTTCAATGTACAGTTTTCCTGGCCACAGCCAGGCTCTTAAGGATCTGTCTTCAGTACCTCCAATCCTTCGAAAACCTGCAGTTGCCATCAATTGATTGGATTGTGGGGAGAATCTCCCTGCGGAGAAAACGTTCACTAAGGGCTAGTCTGTTATAGTGGGCTGTGAGCATGGGAACTGACCTCAGTCCTGGGAGAGGGATTCTCCAGCCGCACAGTTCCCAGATGCTTCGCTCCTAGACCATTGCGGTCCATTTTGGCAGTGAGAACAAGGCGTTTTTCCAATACAAGATCTGGAAGTCGAGCAAAATTTTGTGAGATTGCCATCGCAGTTAACCTTTGCTGGGGTGGACGTCGATGTCGATGTATGATCATCGAAGGAGCTAGTATTTGGTGGAGTACACGAGTTTGATGTTGGTAGGGGCTACGGACCCCTAAAAAAGCCAGGATTCTGCCCTGTTTTGCTGAATTGTTTAAGGAAGCAAATAACAGTTATGCAGGAAAAAGACAAACTGTGCATGCAATGAATAAACAAAGTTCATTATCTAATTGTGAAAATGATGATGCTGCTGTTCTTGGCCTCTTAAACCATATTGATACTTTGCTTGAATTGGTTCACCAGGATGCTAGTGAGCCAGTAAGTCTCACTGACAAAGTGAAAGACTCAGAATCAACCAGGTACAGTGAGGATATGGATATTTCTGACGTAGCCGAGTGGCCAGGAGCGAGAGTGCATCGCACGCGTTCCTTGAGTGGATCGGGGTTCAAGCCCGTGACTACTAAATATGATAAATATTTGTATTGACGATTTATTGTAAACTCTACTGACTTGGTTGTCGTGCCGGAGTATAAACAGAAAATATATTTATTTCTGATGAAAATGTACTGGCATATGTCTCAGGTTACCTAGCCAGAAATATTTTAAAGAGCCAACAATTGTAAAACATGTAAAAATTTACTATTAGGCCCAAAAGATCTTGATATTGAAAAACTGTTGTATTTTAAAGATTTTAATGTGAAGAGTATGAATTGAAATGGCCATCAAAGGAATTGTTGAATACGATGATATGTCTATCAAATATCTTCTTTTCTGAAGTTTATTTGGTATTTCATAAGGAAAATTTTGTAAAAAAACATGTTTGTGATAAAACATGTTTTATTGAATTGGGAACCACAAGCACAAAGATAATATGCAAAATGTGCTTATTCAGTCTTTCTTGAAAATTATGTTAAAACACAAAGTGAAAAATGTGAACTTGGTTTACTGGTCTAGTCCAGCATCACAATCCCTTAAAAAAAATTGAAATATATTAAACACATGTAACTGGGAAATGTTAAACATGTGCTGTGAAAACTAGAGGGAAAAATTGTCATGATGTTTTTATTAGAGATCAGTTGTATCAAAGCAATATTAACTAACTATTCCGAACTACAAAAAACATGACAATTCCAAAAATAAGATACAATTTCATTTCATTGGATGGAATTCGATTGTCTAGTGAACTCCAAACCACTGAAGGTTTTCTTCTGGTTTTCAGAGACATTCCAAAGTAATCTTCAGAATGACTCTGAAAGCCAGACCTGAAGATTATTGTAAATATGAAAACTACCTGTTCCTTTTTATTAAAAAAAAAAAAATAGTTCAGAATTGACATCATAGTTTAAAAAAAAGGTTCGGATATTGTTGAAGATGACAGCTCCTACTTGTTTTAGTCTAGTAAACTGCCCACAAGAAAGTCTTAAGCATGTTTCAGAGTCTTTATCTTATCAGTATCTTTCTTACAACTCCAGTATGAAAATTATCTGAATTTCGATGCTGGAGTTATTATTATCTGTCTATTTCCATAAGGAAACCACCCCGGAACGGCAAAGTGCAGGAGGGTGCTAAGTACATATCAGGGTACGAGATACTACGTGCAGTGGGTTACATATACTGAACACGTAGTCTCGTCCCGAAATATTATATACACATTTTATGTTTAATATATATAGTATTTACACATTAATCATTCTGTACAAACATTCTACAACTCATATATTTACAATTCACTAATAATTCCATCTATAACTTACATATTTACATAACTGTTACAGAAGGTATATTTTTCCAGTCAACAAATTATTATTGTTCTTAAAGCAGAAAGTTTCACTTTTATTCACAATTCTTTGGTACTTTGCAGCCGATTCATATTTCGGTAAGTCTGTACGAATTCTGAAAGATCTCTTTCCGGTATGCTGCATCCTCACAGAGTTTTTCGGCATCTATGTGTAGTGAGTTAAATATTTTCGCTGCATTTGATGGGAAGAATCTTTGCAGGCTACTAAGATTGTTCAGGACTGAATGCAATGGATTATTTACTTCTCCGCAACGTCTAGCAGTGGCACGCGGTTTGACTAGAATATTATCCAGGACTGGAGCATCCACTCTGCCTGTGAGCATTTGTGCGAGTGTGTGTATGTTCCTGTTAATTGTCCGTTGCATCCAGGGTGTGATGTTAAGGTTTGAGTAGAGAATGGCCCTTGAGATAGTAAAAGGGTGGCCAGCAACTCTGTTAAGCCATCGCAAGAACCAGTACTCGATCCCAAGGACGGACTTATAATGTGAATCTGGAGCTGAAGACCAGTTGTAAGAAAGATACTGATTTTTGTATTTGCAAAGGAAGCAAAGCTTATTTCTCAGTAACAGCATATCATAGCATCTTTATGGTTTATGAAATCAAGGACTGTATTGAAGACTGTGACACTGCTTTATTATTAATAATTTATTTGTTTACGTTGCTTGTGCTGGGGATTTCATATGCAGTATGCAATATAAAAATTTTGTGTTTATCTTGTCTCTGAAAGAGTCCAGAAGAAATCGGTGGGATGCAAAGGATGATATCACAGGTCGATAGTCTTGCTTTTAATTTTATGGCAAATCAATATGATCTATATATATATTACAGGATAGTTCATGTGATGATATTACTTATTTCAATTTACATGATGGTTCATGTGATGATATTACTTATTTCATTTTCAAAAAAGAAGACAACATTTAATTCAAATCTTTCATACGTAATGAGAAACTTTATAAATTAAAGGAATTTGAATAATAAAGTGTGAAGTTTGTCCTTTTTTTAGTTGTAAAGCTAACTGAAATAAATAGTGATTAAATGAAAGAATGCTAAATTTTGTTAAAGAAAATAACTAACTCAGCAATAAAACAGTCAAAATTTAGTCACATAATTGTATTCCAAATTTTTCATTGATTCCAGATTCTTTGTATTTTTGTGTAGTATACAAAAAATATATATATATTAGTGGCTATGGTTAGCAGCTATATGATGCAGTGTTCATTTCATAGGATGCCATAGCAAAAGTAATAAATAAATAAAGTAAAAGAATTAAATTAAAAATATACGTAAATTACCATATGTATACTTGAGAAATGAATTAAATTATAAGAAGGGGTGGGGTCAAGAAAAAGGTAGTGGGCTGAAAATAGGTGTTTGAACTGCGGAAGAAGAAAATGACTGCTTTTACCGTTACCACACGGCTATCATAACTATTAATTTAAGCTTGCCGATATTTTTACTTATGTTTATATTTCGTTATTCTTCCGTCTTTTACACTTTTTTTTTATAATTAATTGTGAATATTTCTTACTAATAATCGGTGAATTGATATATTGTCCATCGCAATTGCAAAGCTGTAGAAAATTCTCCACGCACTCTTCGCAATGTTCCATCCTGTTTCTTAGGAACAAAATTGGTGGCGTCACTTTCTATGCGTTTTAACGTGTAATCTGAATTATATTATCGTCTATGGGAGTTAACACGACCGTATTCAGCAGTCAGGGGCTTGAACCCCGGTCTACTCAAAGAGCGTGTGCTATGAACTCCCGCTCCTGACCACTCGGCTACGGAGGCCCTTTTACTTACTACTCTGTGCGGTAGCTGAGGCCCCCCCCCTCCATTCTCTACCTTCCATTTCATTAGTACAATCGGGAATTCTACTGCAGTATAAAAATTAATTTTCTAAATGTCGTCCTACTCAGAAACTCTTAGCTAGGCTCGGCCGAAGTCACTGAACACGCTAAATCTTGCCTCCCGTGTATCCGTTTTAGCTCCTTGCTCTTTATTCAAAGTAATAAATTGCAATTTTTAAGGTAATTTTACATTGTTTCTTTTATTGAGTGACCCATGATCTGTTGGAAGGTCATCAAGCAAGTGGCCCTGAAATAGCAACTGACGGATACTGTTGAAGGTCTTTATTGCACTCATGGTGAAGGCCATATGCTAGATTTAGAGACTATTCGTCATAGCTAATCCTGTGATATCCTTTGCATCCCACCGCTTTCTTCTGGACTCTAGCTTAACAGAGGGCCTTATTCGAAGATAAACACAAAATTTTTATATTGCATACTGCATATGAATTCGGTACGTTTACAGTGCCTTCGTAAATTGGTTAAATAATAGGATTAACTGCATGCCCTTTGGACAGATGGAGCCAGGAGTTTGCTTGTAAGGCAAATTAATTATTATAATACAGGAAGTTTTCGCTTTACGAGTTTTTCCCCCCACGTATCAAGTATCAACAAAATCGAAAATATGAACATTAATTGCAAAAAATGAATGTTAAACATTCATAACTGCCTCATTCCAAACCACTATACAATACAAGTGTACCTCACTTTACGATATTAATCATTTCGATATCGTTAAAATATCGTAATGCGAATTACGACCCAATAACACATTGTTTTTTCAAGATCTCGGAAGTTGAAATTTTTTCTAAAATCTCTCTAAAATGTCATTTTTAAGGTCACGAGCGTGACCTTAAGGCAGTGGTTTTCAACCGGGGTGCCGCAACAATATTCTTGTCGTGAAATTTCAGTTTAAGTTACTTAAAGTTATTATTATTATTTTATTTATTTTTTTAATTTATACATTTATTTCATTATAAAATGGTTGTACAGTATCCATTGTACCGTATCTTTTTAATTTTGTAGTAGTGGCATGCGATGCAAGAAAGCAAGTGCATGAGCACTTATGCAGCATCAGCCAAAAAAAAAAAAAAATAAATAAATAAATAAATAAATAATAATAATAAAAAAAATCACACCTTTCCCTCCAAATGCCTGTCCAGTTCCTCCTTAAATTTATTTAACCTGTCAACTTCCACAACGACAGATGGAAGTTTGTTCCAGCAATTAACCACCCGCTGGCTAAAGGCAAATTTTCGAACATCTTTGTGGTGATCTATAATTGATCTTTATTTAGTATCTCTATATAAAGAATAAAATTATTATATAGGTATATATTAAAAGGTCGAAAACCACTGTGACACTAAGGGCGCTGTGAAGCTATAAAGGTTGAGAACCTCTGCCTTAAGTTAAGGCTATATAAAAGGTCGTGAGCGTTTTTTTTTTTTTTTTTTTTTTGTAAATTGTATTAGTTACCAATTCAAATCACTTTCATAGTTATCATATGTTCTGTTATAAGAATCAATTTTAAACGCCTTTGTGATATTTTTCCAGAGCACATTTCTGGAGGTTACGATCATAAAACAATTTGCAGTTTCCGGTTTATTGGGCTTTTCTGTTACTGCAAGCAATTAAAAACGAGTAGTAAACTCGATCTTTTTGCATTTGCGAAAATACCGATAGCTGGAATTGTGTGGTGTTTTTACTTTATTATGATGAAATATGTTTCCCCTTAACTGAAATCTTCAATCGTATAAAAAACATAAATAAATTTTCAGAATCTTCTCTTCATTCCTTTTTTTTAAGCTTCGTAAACTTTTTACTCCACGCGAATCATGTTAGTTGCAATTTCTGTGTGCCGTTAAAAAATGCTTATGCATGCAATCATGAAATTTATAATGAAAAGAGAAGATTATCTTGGAAACAAACGCCTCTTGAAACATTTCTGAAGAAGATTACTCCGTGTGCAACAAACCAACGAGTGCCGAGCCAATAATGAGTGATCAACGAGTGTGCATTTTAGTCGATGATGATGAAGAATAAACATTCTTTTAACATTTGTAAGTCGTAAATAATTTCTATATTATTATAATTTGTTTGATTTTGCAGGCTACGTTTTCATTGTTTAAAACATAAACTAATTTTATTGTTGAGAACGTAACCCCTATTTTTAACCTAACGTCTTTGGGAAAGAAATTCCCGCTTTACGGGTTTTCGCTTTACGCGCGTGCGCTAGGAACGAATTAACTCGTAAAGTCGAGAAATACCTGTAATTATTATTAGCCATATGGTGCAGCATAAGCCTCAGGCTTATGCTGCACCAACTAAAAAAAAAAAAAAAAAAAAAAATTTCGAGTTACTCTGAGAGAGAAGTAGAAAGGAATCATCAAGAAAGATTAGAATGATGATATCCAGCTCAGGACCCTGGGTGTGCCAAGCCTATACTCACTAGATGTAAGCCCCTGGGGCTTTGGGAGACTGACCTTTTTGTACAGGTAAAACGAAAAACCGAGAAAACCAAAACATTTCAATTAAATAAAATATCCTTTGTAGCTCAAGTAACACTCATCAACCAACAATTAACTCTTAATCTAGTTTTGGTACAGTTAAATTCCTAAGAGAGTTAAGCTCAGTTAATTACCACGTTTCCCTTCAAGATTAAGTAAAAATTATACCTTTTTTAATATTATTGATGGACTGTTCTTAAAAATATCTTCAACTTACGAGAAATAAATCGGATTTTAAAATAAGCAGCCATAAATTATATAAAAAACCTTTAATACAAAATAAATATTCTTTAAGAAGTCATTACAAGTTTTATATACTGAAGTAAGAGAATTAGGATCAGCTTGTGCAAGATAAGGACCGAGGCAAATAAGGCCATGAAGCGTCGGCATATCGTGTCTGTATATTGTATTTATTCTAATGTGGTTTGTGAGTGCATGATTTGAGGGAACTCTCCGCCTTAGTCAGAATGATTCTAAAAAGATTATGTAGTCCAGTGGTTAGGAGCGAGAGTGCATAGCACACGCGTTCCTAGTTAAAATCGACTGTTGACCTGAGAGGAGCAATTTTAGTTCTTTTATTTTCCCACTTAACTCAGATTTGAGTTACGTGAATGAGCTGTGATTAGTGTGGAAATGACGCTCTGCATTGTTTCTCTGGCACTGCAACAATATTAAGCAATAAACAACAAATTAGTGTTAGCGTTGTAATGGCTAAATGATGCAAGGAAGCGAGCTTTTTCTTCATCTGCCATAAAAAAAAAAAAAAAAAACTCATCCATACCTTTCCTGTTGCTAAAAAAAGTGTCTATTCAATTTCGATTTAGACTTTATCAAACTACCTCCACCACGGGCAGGCAATTCATTACACTAATCTATAACACGTTGTCCGAAAGTAAACGTCATGAAATCTACCCTTCTGTAACTCCCCAAAATTTTGCATTTGTGCGCTTGGTTTTTCTCCGTTCACTAAAAACTTCTAAAAACCCTCATTCATTTAACTGATTCTCTTCAGGATGATCTCATATACCTCTGTCAGGTCTCCCGCTCCAAAATGTCTAGTTAGTTTTCAAGCTTTGCAGTCCACACTTTCTAAATGCGTTCTTTATGCTGACATCGATTTGACCCCTTACGTTTGCCTTACATTTACATTTGATGTCGAGGAAGCATTATAATTCTTCCCATTCAGCATTGAAATTATAGTCAGTATTCCCTCGCTAGCTGCTTAATGCACATGACGTGGTACTAGCCTCTATACTCTAAAAGTCTGATATGCCTTTTCATACGCATAGTTGTTACTAATATCACAGCATTCATTATCCGTTATAGAGTCTTTTCGTAAAGGCCCAGACCCTCAAATCAACCTTGGCAGGCAACGTATCGCTCATGGACACCGCGTTAGAATCCACAGAGTTACACACATTGTAAGATGTAGCCAAACTTCATTCATAAATTTCTATAGATTCCATAATCACAGTCCCACAGATAGAAACGCTGGGCATGTTCACGTCTGTGTGAAAATGACACATCGAGAGGTGTGATATTTTTCCAAGTAAGTGTTTCAATTGAAAGAGTAACTCAAACCTGATTCTGAAATATGCAACTCTAATAAAAGTATTTGGACACCATCACTTTTGGAAAAGGAAACGAATTCTATTAGGCAAATTAGCATTAGCATTAGTAGAGGCATTTGATGCAAGAAAGCAAGCTTATGCAGCATCAGCCAAAAACAAAAAAAAAAAAAAAAAAAACCCACTTCCACTTCACCCCTCTGTTCGTTCCAAATACCTGTCCAGCTGAGCCTTAAACTTATTTAGGCTATCAACCTCCAATTAATAAGGCGTAGGCCAACCTTTGGTCCCAAAGGAAAAAGTGTAAAAAAGTAGTGTCATATTAGGGCCACCCGAGAACTAACTCATCTGCCTGTGTGTAATATGTCCATAAATTGCGTGGCTCTCTGGTCAATTTCCTTGTTTTGCTGGACGAAATACCCGAATTTTCGAAGGTAAAAAACCTTGATCCCGGTGATAGCATCGATACATCTTAGAACACTAAAGTGTTAGTTGTCAAACAGCCCCAGGGGTCTTCCCCATCTCCGTGTTGTACCACAGAACTCTGAGAGTCAGAGGTTTTCTAAAAGTGTAAAGTGTATGCATCTTAGAATACTGTCGGCCAGCCGCATATTTCCTGGTCCTTGCAGCAGGAGTAGAAAATACGCTACCATTCCTCTTTTAGATCAGTCTCCAGTTCAGCCGAAGAAGAGAGAGACGTTGGCCGCACCATAATCTGGATTTGCATTTCATCCCGAAGGTGTGCAATCAAGTTTAGATAGCGAACTGGCTAGGCAAATTGTCGCGCATCATTTTCCTCAGGGACGAAGCATTATCATCCTAAAACATGTTGATGCCATTTCCATAGAACTGCCAGTGTGTGCCACGGAATCGTCCAAGATATCAGTATATGACTCGCCACTGGTGGCTTGTGCGTTACAACCAACGGCCCGAATCCGGAACACGAGAAGCAGATTCACATAGTGATCCTGCCTCATTTAAACTTCATTGTAGGCATAAGTATAATACAGTAGATGACGTTTTCCACGAATTTTTCCCGCCTATATCCGGCTGCCTGATCTGAAGTCTCTAATGCGACTGATCGGCCCATAAGACTTGTTTTGGCTTTTACATGGCCCAAAAACGATGAGCTGGGTACCACTGTAAACGACGTATGGCATTCATTGTTGCAGTATGGGGGTTTGGGAGTCACAGCTCTGCCATGAACATCCATGGTGTTCAACCCCCTTAGGATCATGGATACACTTGTGGATATCTGGAGCACCATCGTAATCTTTTCCAGTGACATCATCCCGTTTACTTCACGACATTTTTTTTAGGGATCGGCGATTCCTGTCCCTTATTTTTAAGCATATATGACCATTTGCACATGCCTATATTTCCCTCATTTTTCGATCTTTTCACTACATCAGTTATGATTGATTTTGCAAGGTTCAAACGTGCCTGTCGCACGCAGTGAAAAATTGCTGTTATGGCATTCAGCGATTAAGCGTGGTTGAAACACCATATGCACTTTGCTGAAACTCATTCTACTTATTTGTGATAGTTCTGTCATTGCTCACTTCTGAACCTGTTCATACATTGCAGGCATTTCACTGGCGCGGTTAACTACGTTGGATGTTCAAATACATTGGTTGGATAACCGCTATCCAATAAACGTATGTAAGTTATGGTGATAAGAAAAGTTGCTGTCTTTGCAACTTTTTTTTTTTTTTTTTTTTGGTTACATATACGGCATAAAAAAAATCTCTTTCACGTCTAAATAAACAATTCAAATCATGAAATTTTGTAGGAGTTAGTCGGGTTGTTGTAGGGTTTTTGGCTCATCAGCGGCTAAGGCCGTATTGCGTTGTATATTCTTTCTGTAAATTGCGTGTTCTGTTGTCGATTTTCTATTTACTGGACGAAAAACCAATAAATTTAGTATGGTGGTGTACAATAGAATAACGATGAAATGAGGCGATCGGCTAGGAATCAGTCTAGCCAAACGTCCCTTATATCCTGCTCCACTAAGTGAGAACTTTTTTTTAAAACTTTCACTGGAAAAAATTTCGTTTTACAGGATGATAACGCCCAACTACATCTCGCTAGACTGGGTTGGCTAATCCTCGCTGGTAGAAAGAACAGTGATTGTAATCACTTTTCTTCTCACTATGTGGAAAACGCCTTGGTTCAAATCTTGTCAAGATTGAAGAAATTTTGGTATTGCCGTAGTCGGCGTAATTTTCCAACCTTATTCTCGGATTGAGAATGCTTGTAAAAAGTATTAGAAGTACCCCCTCATGGTGCAGATGTATTAGGAGTGCTCCCAGGTGACAGTGTTACCCACTGACCATCACTGCCACATTAGGCTTCCTAATAACTCATGGCCTGTTTAAACACTCTTTGGGGCTGGAGCTGTGCATAATTGTGCATAGCCCTAAATTATTAGGATTTTTTTAATTTTAATTTTGCAATAGGAAAACATAATACTGTATATAGCATTAATATATGAGAGCATATTTAACTGTATATTCTGTTTTTTACTATTTAAGTATTTTTCTTGTGTTTTAAAAATTTTTCCATTTATTTTTTGGGTTTTTTTGTAATATAAATAATTTTTGCATGAATATATTGAGTAAATTTTGAACCAACGCAGCTGGAGCCCAGGCTTCAGCTCCCCTTAAGCCCCCTTAATTGGGCCTGTGAAAATCTGAGCAGCATTGTACATTGCTCAACAAAATTAACAGAACACGTAGAAAACGTGGTGTAATTCGTGCAGCTTGCATGAGTTACACCACGAGCGAGTCGGACAGGTACAAGGGACATTTATAAGAGTTGTATAAGAATTACCAAAAAGGTCACATTACAGAAGTCGATACAAGATGCTCGAAAATATGGTCACATGACATCAGTACGGCGTATGATGCCCACCAACGGCTAAACACACTTGGCACTGGTGAGCCAAATCCGATTCTAAACAAATCTAAAGTATACACAAATCCAATTCTTCTACCAGCGTAGACCTTAACTCACCAAGTAACCGAGGAATTGGCTGTCGGCATGTAATGTGATGCCCAACGGCGTCCTAAACATGTTCGATCGGATATAAGTCTGGTGATCGTGCTGGCCATGGCAGTTGTTGGATATCTTCAGTTTGATTTCTTGAATTAATATTGAGGTTGAAAGTATTCCTGCGATTAAAAGCAGCATTGCAGAAGGTATGAAGGGCGTGGAAATTGTTGATAGAGTATCTCCTCACATCCAGGAGACAAGTTTAGAACTGTTGCCTTAAGAGCCAATCTTAGGTCTTCGTAAATGGAGCATTCAAAAAGGACGTGCGAAGAGTCTTCCGGTAGCCAACAGCGACAGGAGACCGTATTATAAAGTCTGAATTAGTGAAGTTTTGCGTTAAGAGAACCATGTCCAGTTAGTATGTAGGAGGCAAACAGTGAGCGTGAAAACCATTTTCTGGTGGCTGATGAAAGTAGTGTAATTACGTCAGAAACGAATTTTTTTTTATAATGGCTCCTTTTTCGGTAGAATTCCATCTTTCTGCCGGGCGGACTAACAAATTCCAACATCGGATTCGTTCAGTTTTGGGATCATCCTGAGGGTGAACAGTGATTCCCTGAAATTCCGTAGAAATGCCTCTGCTGATGTAAAAGCAAAGCCCTCCAAACACAACATGCAGGTCAAGTGGTATAGCAAGAGTCTGTAGAGCTGGGTTGGTGCTGTTCGGCAAGCGTGAAGTAGACCAAGGAGAAAATGTTGAATAGTCGATAACTTAGTTTGTACAGTTTTGAGTGCAGTACGGCTAAACCATAGACTGGCAGCATAGGTTGTAATTGGGATTATGGCATCATTATAAAATAGATGTAGGGTTTTGGTGTTCAATTCCCAGTCATGTCTGGTAATTCGGAGCAGCATTGCGGTAAAACTTTTAACTTTGACGGAAAAGTGTTGAATATGTGCAGTAAATGAAAAGCGGTCGTTAATGATGACTCCTAAGAATTTGGTGAATCGGACAAATGGAAGAAATTTATTGTCAACTTTTACAACTGATGGTTGACCATAGTCTAATTTGTGTTTAAAAACCATAATCTTCGATTTGGTCGGGGATAATTTCGATTCGTTCTTAGAGGACCAGGACGATAGTTCAAGGAGTACTTTATTGGCACAGAGTTCTAAATCAGATCTTGAGTTTCCATTCACCAAAATGACAAGGTCATCTGCATATGCAAGTTGTTGCACATTTTGAAATTCAATCTTCCTAAACAGCCAATCATCAAGAACTAGGTTCCAAATCAAGGGACCCAAAATTGATCGTTGGGAGACAGATCTGTGAATTGTCGTTCTTTTAGCGATGACCGTGAAGACAGTACAATCGCAAAGTAATTTCTAACAAGTTTATAAAGCTGAAGAGAGCAATGATTGGAACAAAACAAAGTCTACTGAGGGCGTTCTCTCACCATAAGGTATCAAAAGCGCCCTCAAAGTCGATAAAGATCGCCATAATGTACTTCAAAATGGAACTTTCAATGAGGTGGGGAAGTTCTAATGAGGCGTCTTCGCATCCAAGCCCTTTCCTAGAACCGTATTGAAGAGAGGATGTGGAGCTTGTAGCTCCCTGCAGTATGGTTATTTTAGCAGCGATTAGTCTCTCTAACACTTTTCCAAGCTGAGAGAGCAAGGCTATGGGGCGGTAGGATCTGGCATTCTCCAGTGGTTTACCAGGTTTATGTAAAATCTTAAGAATGGCGTGTTTCCCATGGTATGGGAAACATTCCAGTATTTAAGCAGTTGTTTGACTTAATTTTATTGAGGTTGAAGTCAGTTCCTCTGCAGTGAAATGACTTGTTTCTTCGAAAGGAAGGTATTTTTGGTTACAATCTCGAATAAATAGATGGTATGAAGTGTCAATATATTTTGTATATGACGTCCTGATGACGTCGTATAAAAATTGTTTTGGTTTTCAAGAACACGCAAAGGTTTTAACAGATGCTGCACTTTTCTGGCTCAACCTTTATCAAGACTCTCTACAACTAAATACTTTCTCTGCTCAGTGATACCACCAACCAGTGACTTCTGATACCACTCCAGATTAACAAAACAGTTTTATATCTAGAACTTGTTCCTGCCTTGCAGATCTCGTTTTTGGATGACATTACTACTGCTGTTTGACTGTACATGTACTCCTTTTCTCCTTGTGAACTACTTTGGGCAGCAGAGGCGGATTTAACGGCGGGCGCGCCCTGGGCCCGACTTCTGAAGGGCCCACTCAAAACCCCAACAAATTAGTTGAACATATTAGTTCAACTAATAGTTGAACTAATATGTTCAACTATTAGTTCAAAACTTTGTGATTATTATTATGCTATTATTAATTATATTATACATATATTATATTCAAATTTTATTGGAAATAAAACATTAATAGTACATAATATTTTTTATTTATTTAAAAAAAATGGTTAACATGTATTTTTATTTTCCCCGTCTCTCTTTTTTTTTTAAGGGCCGCAATATTTTCTTCTGCGCCCGGGGCCTCAATCAACCTTAAACCGCTCCTGTTGGGCAGCACTGGATACAGACGTGAACAAAGACTTTTAATTTAATTTTTATTTACTTTATGCTATTTTCTTCTTCATTTCTTCGTCTTCTGCTTCCTGTCTCTTGGAAGTGTGTGCGTGCGCGCTGTTTCCGGCACGGAGGTTCTTTTGAATGATTCCAAACTCGCTTTGAACATTCAGGGCGTGACCGTTAAGGTTGGCCATGGTACATGCATAGTTGTGGCCTACCTCCCCGTGGTGTAGATGGACACTGGGCAGGCTTTCCAGGTGATCGCCTGCCTGGCGAAAAAATGGCCAGAAACAACTTAACAACACACACTGCACAAACATGATATTACACACATTTCTGGCTCTTTGCAGTGCTCTGTAATCATCACAGTGCACAATGGCGTAGTTGGAACTTTCGTTCAGTTACTGTTCTGCATAAAATACTATACATGTCTACATACATACACATGTCTACGTCTTCAGTTTAAAGATATTTCTCCACCACTTGAGCTCTATGTGCAGTGGAACTGTCGTGCCGTGCATGAAAAGAAAATCTATGTCAACCGTTCCCCTAAAAAGCTGCACATAGGGTTCGAGGATCTGTTCTGGGTACCTCTGCGCAGTTACGGTATCCCTATCAAAAACATGTAGAGAAGTTCGGCCGTTGATCATTTTTCCCCCCATACGAGAACACTATCTCCGTCATAAGTGTCCCTTTCTCTGATGTTGGAGGGATGATACTGCATTCTTCGTTGTTCCCCGGTGAAATAACGTGTAGAATCTGTATAGGCTAAAACAGGACTCAGAGAACAGAACTGTAACCCATTTGTCAAGTCTCATGTTCATGCCACGAGTTTCGACGAGCTCTGCGGTGGTTTGTGGTTAATGGGATACAGACCACTGGCTTCCTTGCGTAGAGTCCGGTTGGAAATGTTTTCACCTGTGGCCTCAGCAATCTCAAGACACAGTTGTTGACAGGGCATCGTACGATTTCGTCTTGCTGTTAGAGCCAGATAACGGTCTGTTCTGATTGACGTAGCCCTCGGGCGACCTTGGCCAACTCTTCTTGTAATGAGTCCTGTCTCCCAAAACTTCTTGCATAGTGCCGAGATGACACTGCGTGACACAGTAAGCCAACGTGCCACCTCCGCCTGCAATTGCTCGGCTTCAATTCGTCTAACTGCCCTACTATCTCAAATAATCATCTAAACGACGGTGACTTGCTATCCTGAGTACTGATGTTGCTGTCCCACTGAGCAAGCCAAAAAACGAGAATGAAGTGATGTGGTCGCAACCCGTGTTTTTATAGGCGTGAATAATTTGCATAATATGCGGCACTGTAAGATAGTAGATCTATTTCTATTGTATACTCGGAATTTGCATGCCACCTACCTATTATATCAAATATTCGCCTTCGGCGACACTATTCACAATAAAATATTCATGGAAAACATTTTGTTCTGTTAATTTTGTCGAGCAGTATAGCTTCACTGTCAGTCTTGTATTGCAGTCTTGGAAGGAAAGTCAATCTCCTATTTATCAACTTTGACTTTCTAAAACTTCACTCTTGATTGGTGTTTTTCCTGTGTGATTTGTGCATATACAATATATATATTCATTTTAATTCTCCGTTAACTGTTAGTATTAATGAAATTAATTGTTATTTTCTATTTAAATTATGGTACAATGTGCATTAAAGATGATCTAGGTACAAAGTTGAGTCGAATATTTCCATGGATCCTGTGATATGATCGATTTTTGATTTCTGCTTGAGCTTAAAAAACCAGTGTGGTTGTTAGAATATGCGAAATTTTATATGAATCACTAAATTCATTCTTCTGGTATTACTTTAGTAATACCAGAAAAATGAATAGGTGATTCACAGAATTAACTAATACTTAATTTATAATAAAGAAATATGTTTAACAAGTTGTAAATTTATTAAGCAACAGGAAATTTAGAGATCGTAGAACCGAACGTTACAGTAAAACTATCAGAATTCCTCTTACAAGTTAGAAAATATCTTATACAGAATCTTTCTTAAAGGGAGATAACATCCCGTTTTTAAAGAAATTGTTGATACGTTTGGAATATCCCTTGCCTGAATTCATGCATGCACTTTTTGCATTTTTTTCACTTCCTAATTTTGTCCTCTCCCTTCCTTGGCCTCCTGACCTTTTTTTATCTGAAATCTCGGTATTTTGAGAAAGTTGTGTGGTATCGTTAAGGCATCTACTTGCTCCTTCAGCTATGCTTGGTTCTTGGTTTTTAGACATAACTAAGTCTTGTTCCACGGGCATTACTTTGTTTTCTTCTTTTTCATTGTTCATAATCTGTGCCACGGTCATTTCATATGGTCTCACATATGCAATTCTCGATCTTTTTTCATCTTCTTCTTGCATGCTGTCAATCATACCTGAAACAAAATCCCAGAGAGACGTTGCGACTTCCATGTCGTTATCTATATCGATTAGAGCTTCTGTTGATGAAGTCATAATGAAAAATTATCCCCGAAAAAGAAAGTACAACTTAATTTTTATACTCAGGATTTAAAAATAAGATCTAGTTAAATTTTTTTCTAATAACCAAAGGAACGTTACTCAACGCTAACTGAAATCACCCAACAGTATTAGAAAGTTAAAAATAAAAATCTAGCTGTCATTATTGATAACTTTGTTTAAACCTTGTTTTTTAAAAGAAATACATTTCATTGTTAACGAAAATATCAATTGAATAAAACAATGAATGCATTCTTTATCGCAAAACAATTATCACAGCTTTTAATACTGAGGCAAAAAAAAAAAAAAAAAAAAAAATATATATATATATATATATATATATATATATATATATATATATATATCCGTGATATGTAAAAATGTATATATGAATTTAAGAATAAATTATAAGATAATTATAATAGTATAAATAAATTAGCCAGTACAGATTAATGCCATCTATATAAGAGATTGAGCATTAGTGCCAATCTAACATTTGTTAGATTGAACATTACATCAGTCTGTATATTATGTAATATAGTCAAAGTAATTTATCTATTTAGAGGAGGCTAATATGTAAGATACTGAATCTATATTGAAGTACGGTTACAAATAATGCAGGTTAACGTGCAGACGACGAACGACGTAACAACCCAAGTAACATATAATAGCCTATGCTGGTACCTATGGTCAATCCTGAAAACATATATGGAATACAAAGCAAAGTAAATTAAAAGATTAAAAGATGTTAATTATGGGTAAAAAGATACATTAAAAGGGACTTTTTCTAGGGCTAACCCTCTCAATGTATCAACCATAATTAACGTAGCTATCTGTTTTTGTTATTATCCGCCAGCTTAACGAAGTCCAGATGAAAACAAAATAGTATATGTTAAGCGAAAAAAATAAAAATTATTAATCGGAAAAAATAAAAATTATTAATAAGATGTAAGATAATAGTTATGATACAAAATAACACTATGGTATATCACCATTTAGTTGTAAACTGGCTGGATGACTATTAGCCCTACAGATAGCTAAATCACGAATTAATAGAAAGATAACTAGAATTACAAAAGCGAAATACAATGTAGTAGTAGTAGTAGTGGCATGTGATGCAAGAAAGCAAGTGTATGAGCTTATGCAGCATCAGCCAAAAAAAAAAAAAAAAAAAAAATCACACCATTCCTTCCAAATGCCTGTCTAGTTCCTCCTTAAATTTATTCGACCTATCAACTTCCACAACGACAGATGGAAGTTTGTTCCAGCAATTAACCACCCTCTGGCTAAAGGCAAATTTCCGCACATCTATTCTACATCTGTCCTTTCTTAATTTGAATTTATGCCCCCTTAGGTTCGTAATCTGAACAACTGGAAGGATCCCATCAGAATTCAGCGTGCTGAACCCATTCAAGGCCTTATACACCTCAATCAGATCACCGCGCGGTGCCTAGTCTCCAGCCACTGCAATTTCCAGAACTTAAGCTTCTCTTGATAAGAGGATCCCTTCATTCCCCTCACCAATCTTGTTGCCCTTCTCTGTACACGCTCAAGTAAATCTACATCCTTCCTAAAATGAGGCCTCCAGACCTGTACGCAGTACTCAAGGCGTGGCCTGATCATTGCCTTATACAGAGGGATAATCACCTCCTTTTCCCTGCTAGCAAAATTCCTATATATCATTGACAAAACCCCATGACCTGCCCTGGCAGCCTGACTGCATTGCTCAGAAAACTTCATATCTACCTGCACAATTACTCCCAGGTCTTTTTCATTTTCTACCACCTTAAGTGTAGTACCACACAGTTGGTACGTTTCTCTGGGGTTACTTCTACCCATATGCAGTACTTTGCATTTGTCAAGGTTAAACTTCAGTTGCCACTTCTTAGCCCATCTGCCCAAATTATCCAGATCCTGTTGCAGTAGCACACTGCCATTACTGCCATTAACAACCCTGCCAACCTTTGTATCATCTACAAACTTCGACATTAAGCCTGATATACCTTCATCAATATCATTGATAAATATACAAAACAACAGTGGACCTAACACCGAACCCTGTGGGACCCCACTAATAACATTAGTCCAAGAAGACACAGCACCCATTGATTACCACCCTCTGTCTTCTCCCACTTAACCATCCTTTTATCCATTGTAGCAACTTACCCTTAATACCATTCTGCTCCAATTTGTACAGTAGTCTTCCATGCGCAACAGTGTCAAAAGCTTTCCTGAAATCCAAATATATGATATCAAAATTATTTTTTGCACCCAGTTCCTTTGTAACCATATCATAATATCCTATCAAATTTGTCAGACAAGACTTTCCCTTAACAAACCCATGCTGTGTCTGAATTATTGCTGCAGTCTTGTCTAGATAATCCTGCAATGCATCTTTAACCAGTGACTCCAAAGAGATCCACTGTTGTTCATATATGTATGTGGTATAATGTGCTATATTGGTATCAATAGTAGCATAAGCTTAACAGAAGGAGAACGGAAGTAGAGTAAAGTATAGCAATAATACCTCAATCCCCCTCGATTTGCTCTAATAGTTCATGAGGTATGAAAAGTAGGTTTATACAGCAAATAGTACAAATTTTAGAAAAAGATTAGGCATAATAGTACAGAGGATAAAACCGGTAGCGTAACTTCCCGTTCCTTATAGTAAGGAATCCTGGTTTAAGTATCACCATATAGTATAGTATAGGATGCTGAAGATATAGCCAAAATTATATAGCATAATATGTAATAATAATAACAGGAATTACCTAGTAAGTGGCAGATAAATATAGATTAGACAGACCGTTATTTTATTATTTTTTTTATGTGAACCCCAAACATAAGAGGTATAAGAACCTATAGTACTTATTACCGTGCTTAGGTTGGAGGTTGAGAAGACGAAAGAAGATATTTGTTGACATTGTACTTGAACTTCTATAGATTGTAATTTTCAGGAAATACGTATGAAGGAAGGTTGTTCCAGAAAACGGCAGTTGAATGAATAAATGAGGAAGATGAAAAGTTGGTTCTGTGGGTTTGTAGTTGGACAGTAAATGGATGTTGGCTGGTGGCGGCACGTGTTCGGACTGTTTTGAAAGAGAGAGAGCGGGAATTATAGAAGCCAATTCAGAAGAACAGTGCCCATGGAAGTATCTGTAAAAGAGGCATGCAGCAGAAACAGTACGTCTATGAGAAAGCGAGTGAAGAGACTCTGTTAGAGATGAATCATTAATTAACCTAACTGCCCTCTTCTGAATGGAATCAAGAAGCCTGAGAGAGGTTTTGGAGGCACCGCCCCAGATGTGGGAACAATATTCCATGGCAGGGCGGATTTGTGATTTATACAGAGTGAGAAGCTGTTTGGAAGAAAAGTATCGCCGAGCGCGAAAAAGAAAACCAAGTTTTTTTTAGATGCAGAGGATGCAATATTTGTAATGTGCTTGTGCCAAGAGAGATTAGAAGTCAGGGTAATCCCCAAAAGAGATATATCATTTTGCCTAGAAATCGGAGTGTCACTAAAGATAAGCATAAGAGCAGAAGAATCCTTTTTGCGAGATATAAGACAAGACTGAGTTTTAGAAGGGTTGAAATCAACTAAGTTGTCTTTACCCCACTGGAGAATTACCTGAAGATCGGCATTTAAGGAATTGGTAGCAGATTTTCGAAAAGTTGAAGCTGATTGAGCAGGGCAAGGTTTCTCAAAATGGAAAGTGGAATGCAATGTGCTATCATCGGCCATGGATAGGATTTCCAGTCAATGGAATAAGGTCATTAATATACAAGAGGAAAAGAGTGGGGGGGAGAGAACTGAACCTTGGGGGACACCGCCATTAGTGGAGAAGTTAGAAGACAGAGAGCCATCTACCAACCCCCTCAGTGAGCGATCAGAGAGAAAACTGGATAACCAATTACTAAAAACGGTTGGCAAACCATAAGACGGAAGCTTGTTTAGAAGACCTTTATGCCAAACACGATCGAAAGCCTTTGAGATGTCAAGAACTTGTGTTTCACCGAACCTTTCCATTGAATTAGTCCATAAATGGGTAACATAAGCCAGAATATCACCAGTGGATCGACACTGACGGAATCCATATTAATTAGTCCATAAATGGGTAACGTAAGCCAGAATATCACCAGTGGATCGACACTGACGGAATCCATACTGGCGATCGTTGATCAGACGGAAGGTTTCTAGGTAGTTTAAGAGTTGGCGGTTAATTGATTTCTCCATTACTTTAGAAAGCGTAGAAGTAATTGGATGGGAGGGATTTGTCACCCTTTTTAGGAACTGGCCGGCTGGATATGAGCAAATTTCCAAGCAGAAGGAAAAACACCTTTGGAATAAGAAAGTGAAAAAAGGCTGCAAAGAATAGGAGTAAGTTCAGGAGCACAGGTTTTGAGAAGAAGTGGAGAAATACCATCAGGACCTGGAGCTTTCTTAGCATCAAGATTCATCAAAATTCTTCTGATATCCTTTTGACGGAAGACCACAGGAGGCATTGAATGGAGTGTGTTGGGAATGGTGGGAGGTGTTTTATCAAGATCATTAATACATGAACTGAAGAAAAATGGGATGCTAGCAGGTCAGCTTTATCCTTGGTTGAAGTGACAACAGAACCATCTGGTTTGGACAGAGGTGGAAACAGAGATGGGTAAAAGTTGCGGCCAATAGCTTTGGCAAGAGGCCAGAATACTCGGCTACCATTAGGGCAAGAAGCAAGTTTTCTACTCTTAGCCTGTTCAAACTCTAGTTTGGACCGATTAATAACTGCTTTACAATTATTGCGAGCTTTGGTGTAGGCAGAAAATGAAACTGAAGAATTAGAAACAAGCCAATTACGATATGCAACGTGCTTCTCTTGAACAGTCTTAGCACATTTATTGGAAAAACAAAGTTTAGATAAAGGACGAGATTTTAAAGTGGAGTGTGGGATAAAGGATTCCATTCCTGCAAGAATAATTTCACCGTAGTGGAGAGTTTCAAAGGAAATGGAGCAGTGTATTCTCCTCAATTTTCTCCTAATTAGTCATACTAAGTTTAGTCCTGATCGGATGTTTGGAATCTTTAAAGCAAAGTATGCTGTCAGTAATATTGACCCACAATGACTTGATAAATTGTAAAAGTGGAGTGTGGGATAAAGGATTCCATTCCTGCAAGAATAATTTCACCGTAGTGGAGAGTTTCAAAGGAAATGGAGCAGTGTATTCTCCTCAATTTTCTCCTAATTAGTCATACTAAGTTTAGTCCTGATCGGATGTTTGGAATCTTTAAAGCAAAGTATGCTGTCAGTAATATTGACCCACAATGACTTGATAAATTGTGTTATTACCTCCTCTCCTTTTGTATGAGTATTTCTGTATGTCTACCTTTTTTTAGAGTAAAAACTATGTTCAATTTTTCATTTCTTAAGTTTTCCAGTTTTATTCCCCATCATTAGGTACAAATTGTGAAGCACCGAATTGAGCTAGAAACCTGAAATTGGTTTCATTGGAAAGAGCGTACTTTTTTCTACAAAAATCACCTAAAACCTCATAATCGATATCTTGACACATTATCCACCTTTTCGTAGTCCAGGTCACATACTTTCATTAGGGTTGTCACATACGCATATACAGCTTTCACTCAATTCTCACGCCTACTGTAGAAAATCTTAAAAGGATTGTGACACCTGGAAATTTCACGATGTCACAGCAAGATTTACTGAATATATAATAGCATTTAAATTTATGAAAAATATTTATTCATATTTATTTGTATAAACCATAGCATTCATATTTTTTAAGGTTGTTCATGTTTTGGGACTTTTTTGTTGGCTCCATTGATTTGGTTGTAGTGCTCTGGTTCACCTGGTTTTATCCTGTCTTAGGATGCTTACACGTAGAACGCAGGTAGCCGCTTACCGGAAACCAGCAGCGACATAAAGCGGAAGCTTCTCACTGGCTGTGAACACAGAAAGCAGTTGACCAGTGCTACGTTTTCTCGGTATGCGATGGGGTAATGTTTTGTACTGGTCAACTGCTTTCTGTTGTGTTCATAGCCAGTGAGAAGCTTCATCAGAATGTCGCTGCTGGTTTCCGGTAAGCGGCTACCTGCGTTCTACGTGTAAGCATCCTTAAGGTGTATTTATGCTTGCGTTTTCCTAAGCTCGTTGTAATAACGCACATTGTACGCACATTTATACACCAACGCGTGTTCCTAATCACAGAAAAATGGCACGTGCGTGTCAAAAAACCAACGCGCCAGGTACGCTGTACGAAGTGCATGTCAAGAGCAATGGAAAAAGGTATTGGAGCTTTTATGCCGAGGCGCTTAGAAATTGTCGCGTTTCCCCACTTGCCCTTTTTCATGGAGACACAAGGTGCGTATGCATACATGTGTAAAACAAGTGCATAAACACCGGAGCAAACAAACGTACGCACATAGGAAAACACGTGCATAAATATGCTCGTAGTAGTCGATTTTTACGTCCTCTGTGTCTGCCTCCTCTGCAGCTAGCGCTTCCACCAACAAATCACCTCCTATCTCCTAGCGCAGTGGTGTCTAACCTACGGCTCGCGAGTAATTTTTATACGGCCCGCTCGGAAAGTGAACTAAAGCAGCATTTTAGGGATTTGCGTCACTGCGTGTACAGGCATGCAAGCATCGAGCTCGACGTATTAAACTTGTAAATTTGGTCCAGTGCAGTCATATATACGCATAAATCTTTTCATATTGTGGAATTATACTATTTTTGATACTACTTGTTAATTGTATGGCATTATTATTAATTTGTATTGAATTAAAAATGTTCCGAAAGAGGAAAGTCGATTTGGAGTGCCGTGTTTCATCATAGGTAGACCGAAGGCTATTTGTTCATTGAGTACGACGAAAGGCAGTGTGTTTGGTGTGCAAGGAGACTGTGTTAGATTTTAAAGAATATAATTTGAAACGACACTATGATTCCAAGCATAAATCTTATGATCAATATAAAGGAGTGTTGCGAAAAGAAAAGTGTTCAAAGTTACAAAACGAATTAAAAAAACAAAACGCACTGAAACCGTATCAGTAAAGCAACTTATCTACTTGCCAGTTGCACATTTGATCTCTTTTCAAAGTAAACCTTTCAGTGATGATGAATTTGAAAAAAATTGGAAGTTGTGGAAGAAATTTGTCGAAGAAACGAACAATGATAGAAGATATTACTTTGTCTTGACAAACAACTGTGCAAAATGTAGAAGATATTGGAAAGAATTGGTTCGGAAAACTTTTGTAAAACATAAAACAAAGGAAAGTGTGGTACTGGATGACGGTGCTGATGTAAATGACATAGCCCAACTCGTTTTCTTCATACGTTGAATTAATGATAATTTCGTACCAGTTGTAGATTTAGTTGATCTACAGAGTATTCACGTAACAATTACAGGTGAAAATATTTTTGAAAATTTTTGCCAATTCCAATTGGAGCTGAACCGCCAATTGGAATTTACTGTGTGGTGCATCAAGAAGCTCTCTGTGGGAAAGTATTGGATCTCCAACACGTTTTGAATGTGGTTATTTCAACTGTAAATTTTATATGATAACGTGGCCTTAATCGCCGTATGTTTCAACAGTTTGAAATTGAAGCCAATACGAAGATGTCGCCGACCGGACTAGCCGGGTGGGTAAAGTGCCTGCATAGCAACGTAAAGGTCGCGGGTTCGAATCCCGCTTCGGGCTTGGATCAGAGTAGAAAATGCAAAAACCTTGGGAGGTGCAATATGGCCACAGAAGCCGATGCGCTAACAAAAAAAAAAAAAAAAAAAAAAAAAAAAAAGCGAAGATGTAATTTTACACAGTGCAGTGAGTAGTTTTTTATGTATTGAATGTAATGTGTCCAGTTAATTGTAAGATCCCTATAGCGGGAATCGTGTCCTACATTTCTATGAATAAAGAATTTTATTATTATTAGATGGTTTAGTCGTGACAAAGTGTTATAATATTGTACATAGTGTTTGGAGTGAGGCGCCACCAGTGGTTTCCCACAACTGCGCCTTTAGTACTCTTGTGAGGAAAACAGTACTCTGTAAATGCCAGAAGTATGTGTGGAGATGTGGTTTATGGAGATTTGTGTCGTATTCTGTTGTTCTTCTGGCTTCTTGGCCGCGGGGCCCCTGGTGGGACCTACATTGCCCATACACACCACTAAGAGGTGAGCCAGGCAGTAGAGATTGCTTCTCTGGCTGGTCTCCGCTAGGGTCACCTGAGCTTCCTAGACGGAGATGGAGTTAATAAAAAATAAAAAAATAAAAATTGTAGGGTAGTGGGGATATTAATAGTCAAGAGGGGAGGGGATAGCCAGAAGTACTGGGGATGTAGGAGAAGGCATCCCAAAAAGGAGATGGAGAAAAACTCCATCAGGCGAATGGTGGTATGGGGAAATGGATATAAAAGTTTACCAGGCAAGATAGCCTGATCTTGACCGTCGTTTGGCAGATACACTGTTGCGGGTAGAGCCTGCATTGTTGTTGTTGGTTTGGTAATTCTACCATGAAAGTTAAGGTCTGTATTTTTTTGATCGGTACGTTCTTTATCCTGGTTATTGGTCAAAATGCTGTTGACGTTCTCCCAGTAAAGTGTTATATCGTTTCTTTAAACTGCGTCATGCAATTGATATTTTTATGAAAGAAAAAGGTAAAACAACTTATCAAATATGGAGTGGCTGTTTGATCTTACAATTCTTACAGACATTTTAGTCGTTTAAATGCTCTTAATTTAAAACTACAAGGGAAAGGAAAATTGGTTTCTGATTTGTATGGTGATATTAAATCATTTCAGAATAAGTTATTATTTAAATCCCCAATTGAGCAAGACAATTTAGTTCACTTTGAATGTTGTTCCGAGCTAAAAGAGAAACAGATATTTCCAAAGAATCGTTGCTTCTCGTTATTACAATTACTTTTTGACGAGTTTTAAAGTCGATTTGCTGATATAAATCAGCAAACAACGATTTGCAGTTGTTTCTCCCCACCCCCTAAAAAACTTTCCCGGGTCCTCTTCCTCCGTCTCACCCTAGCTAAGTCACTTGGTTACCAAATTCTCCTTTGCGAATATCAAGTTATAATCGAAATTGCATTATAACTGTTTCCGCCTTCTGGGACTAGGTCTGGTCACCTTAATGAATTTTTATAATCAAGATGATTTGTCGATTTTTTTTTTCTTTTCCATTTTCATTGTATTCCTTTTTGTTCTAAGTTCGACACTTTCCATTTTAACCATCTCTAGGTTATATTGTCCCTATCATACAGATGCCGACCGGGCTAGCCAGGTAGGTAAACTGCTGCAACCCAAAGGTCGCGGGTTCGATCACAGTAAAATGCAAAAACTTTGGGAGGTGCATTATAGCCATAGAAGCTGATGCGCCAACAACTAACAATGGGAAAAAAAAAAAAAAAAAATCATACAGATACACTATTCTGCATCGGTTATCAACACACGATGTTCATTTCTTTCATAAACATTCATGACTATTTTCTGATTCGTAAATCCGAACCGAAATCTTAGTGTAATAACCCTAACAATTATTTTTCCAAGCAGTTCTTAATATTAACAGAACAGATATATTGAAGTACAGTACTGTTAATTTAACTTACTTTAGGGCTTTGAAATAGTGTCTCTCAAAAAACAAACATTGGCAGCATTCACTTTTTTCTCGTGAATAACTAGGGTACGGACTTTCTTTGTGTTGGTTCATTGGTCTCTGAATCAGTTGAGTGGATCAAAGAATGGACTGATGTTGCGGGGAAATACATGACATGGGAAGAATGACCCTGAACTTATGCAACAAAGTTGGGGGGGGGGGGGTTATACTAAATACACACTATGACTGTGTATTTACTCCAGAAATACACATAGTTATAGTGAGTGAAAAAGTATTTCAGAGTGGGTAGTCTTTGTATTATTTTTTCATGATATACGTCCGACAGACCATTATTTACTGTTGCTTTTTAGGTTTCTGGTTTTTTTGTTTACTTCACAATGTAAAATTGTATGCTTGACTCTCATATCTTTTCTGAGATGAGATTGAAGGATATCATTAGATATCTCGTGACTCTGTATCAGTCTCCGGAAAGGACTGACGAGGACACATGGGTCTACTAATCTCAGTGCCATATCTTACAGGCGCCTCCGTACCCAGGTGGGAAGGAGCAGCAGTGCGTAGCACAGGCTTCTTGATTAGACTGGGGTTCGAGCCTGTCACCACCAAATACGGAGGATGCGGAAAGGTCAGGGAATGACCACCGCATATCCCGGAGCAATATGGCCTTAGTTGCTAATGCTCCTAAAAACCAAATAACAAACAGCCATATCTCACGGGTCCTGTGTCAAATGCTTTCTTTTCCAGAGATGTAAATTTCATTTAGATGGCGCATTCTTACTGAAACTTCAAAGTCTCCATGTATTTCTTTCCATGTCTTTCACATATACTTCCTTTCGTGATAGTATTTCTGAACAAATTTAAATTATTATATTAGGGCCACCCATAATTTCTTACATATGCCCGTATATGTATTATGTCTATAAATTGCGTGTGTTCTGTGGTCGATTTGCCTGTTTTGCTGGAACCCAGTTTCTGGGGAAAAAACTTTGCTATCTACACCTGAGACCGACTAACTCAGCCACGGAGTGAAAACTGCCCGTTAAATTTCCTCGCATCATCGACGGGATTCAAACTGTAGCCTTTTCCACCCGGTGTGTGGAGGACGGTGACGATACAACTGTGCTACCGCGCAGAGTATTTTTGAACAGGTGGTCTTAGAGGTACGTGAGAGAATTCTTGGGGGACGTCCACTGAAATTTTGAGAAAATTTAATTTTTGTTTTTAGTTTTACGCTTTATTATTTTTATCCTTTTAAAAGACGAATAAGATTCATGGAGAACTAACGTAAAATTTCCTTACACTTGTGACAAATTTTGTATGTTTAAAACTGTATGTGTGAATGCTATTAAGCAAGCAGCAATTTCAGAAGAGATGCTTCTGAAATTGCTGTTTGCTTAATATTTTTTAATGGGGAAATGTAACTCTTACTTCTCCCTGCTCTCTCTCGCAAAAAATAGAGTGAATTTAAAAAATTGTGACAAAATCCTCTCAAACTTCTCTCATTCGCATCAGCCTATTTACGTAATACAAGTTGTTCCTTCTAAGATGAAATTGAAAACAAAATTTACGTGTGTCTTCCAAAAAAGAAAAATGATTTAATTGTGGCTCTTAGCAGTTTGAAACCTAAGTTTGAAAATTTGATTTCATCCAAACAAGCTCAATTTTCGCATTGAATTAAGTTTTCCTTTTATTTTATTGATCACTGTTCATTGATGTTTGTATACAAATATAAGCATGCGAATGTGTAATTTTTGTAATGGAATAGAAAACTGACTTATTTTATGTTCATATAATTTTTTTTTGTTCATTCTATTTGCGCAATCATAAGTACGACAGAAGGTTTATTGGCTATAGGTAAGTTTTTCCAACCAACCAGTTACAATTAAGTTTTTTTTTTTAAAAAATGCGTGTCAAAATTGTAGGTAATGAGATGGCTTGTGGTACTTAATTTTTTTTTTTTTTTTTGAAAAGGGAGAAGTACTTGACAAAAAAAAAAAAAAAAAAAGAAACAAGTTTAAAAGGCATTGTTTCATGGTGCCAGCGGTGAGCAAGGGATAGGGTCTATTATTACGAGGGGCTTGTCACATTTCCTGAAAAGACATACATACTAACACTATATTAGGATTCATTATAACGCTATTGCATTTGAATTATTAAAAGAATTTGTTTAATTATTCATCTTTCGTAATTTGATTTAACTTACAGATAATTTTACATTTTACGTTGGTTATTTATTTATGTTTCCTCCTATTCTTTAAACATTTCCTTTTCTCCGTTTTCGAGATTAGAGATTTTTGATCATTATGGCTTTCCTTCAAGCCGTTTGTACAAAAGGGACTTATCAGTCACGCCAAAACTTTATCATCCCTAATGCCGTAGGATATATATAAAACGGGAAATCGCATCTTAAAGATAACCTTCATTCATTTAATCCCAACAACCTCGTGGCCTGTAATACACGACACCAACAGAATTGTAATTATTAACCCAAAGCTTATGTTTCCGCGCATGACTTCCGATGATGTGACGTTGAAATTTATAATATTCGTGTCAGTGTCGAGGAACGATTGTTGGACATTATGACTTCTTTTATATGACAAAATTGTAGTCTACCTTCGTACAAATTATTTTCAGACTTGTTGGAAGGCTAAACAAATCTTTTGTTTTGTTTCGTCAGTTATTTAAACAAATGTTTTACATTGTTTCGTCAATTTGTCTAAACAAATCTTTTACATTGTTTCGTCAGTTTATCTAAACACATTATGACCTTTTCGCTTTTCCGCCTTCACAAATCGTGATTTGTACTGGAACAGGTGCTGCCGAATATCAATAACGCGAAATTATCGTACTTTTCATCAGAGCACGCTCTCGTGGTAAGAAAATTTATTTACGGCGACTAATTTGCTTAGTTTTGCCTGTTCAGTCCAGTTAATATATTCACATGTTATTGTTGTTATTATTTATATAGCTCGTTAGCATGTAAGCTCATGTTGCGCTCTGAGTGTATTGTATATTTACAGTGTGTTCAAGGGCCAATTGGCGTGGTGTGCCGACTGGAAGAAGGAAAAAAAAAAAAATAATAAAATCTCACTTGTAAAACCTTACTATCTCTCCTCTAACTAGAATCCCAATCGAAGAGGCATCGCGAATTTCTTCAATCTCTGACGGCATTCAAATCCAGAATTTTCCAAATTAATAACAACTGACGAAACCACTATTCTGTCACCTTTGACTACTACAAAAACAAGACTGAGTAGTGACATTTTAATAAAGTACAGTATTTCACGCAGTATTCTAGGTGCCGAATTTTCAGTTGCTTGGACCTCATAACATATAATTTTTTTTTTATTAGATTTGCGCTTTAGAGACTGTTTAGAAATGCGTGAAGTGCTTGTTCACCGTGTAATATCTTCGCCATCTCTGAAAGTTTTAGAAAGATACATCGTCCCTTTACAAATTCATTAAAATGGGACGAATACAATTTTCATTTTCAACAGAGCACAATTCCAAACGAATTGTCTCTAGAAATAGCAGTATCTTTCATGATCAGCCATTACTCGAGCTGGAAAAGTGAGGTCAATACCTCATTTTCGGTTTGTGCTCTGTTGGTGCCTAGGTAAATTTTATGCTTAATACCGATTCCATAAATTTATAGAAATTTACTATAACTTTGGAGCAGCAGTTCCGATCCTTTTCAAAATTCATGATTTATTTAAAATATTTTTATGAACCTTTCTACTATTGTAGTAAATTTTCTGTTGATAGCATAGCTAATTTTCCCAGTGCATTTCTCTCCTTCCAAAGAAGTACTGCTACGTAAATCCCACCTCACCGATCACGTGATAAAGTTTTGATAAAGACTTTTTGAGTGTAGGTTGTTGTTGTTATTTGGTTTTTAGGAGCATTAGCAACTAAGGCCATATTGTTCCGGGGATATGCGGTACATTCCCTGACCTTTCCGCATCCTCCGTATTTGGTGGTGACGAGCTCGAAACCCGGTCTAATCAAGAAGCGTGTGCTACGCACTGCTACTCCTTCCCATCTGGCTACGGAGGCACCTTGCATGTAGGAATTGTACTAAGTGAAGTAAAAATTACTTATCTAACCTGTACTAGGTGATCTATAAGTCAGATAACTGTCTGACTTATAGATAGGACAGTCGAACTCGCCTCAAATATAATGAAGCGAATATACAATGATAACGAATATTATAATATATGCGTTTCATTATATTTGAGGCGCGTTCGATTGTCTTACTTAGAAGTCAAAAAACCTCGAGGTTCGTTATTTGATAATCGAAAGCGCCTCCGTATTCGATTATCAATGTGTGTTGTAGTTCCCCTTTACTCCGAAAAACGGGCATACGTTTTTCGGAGAAGTGAGTGATCCACACCTTCCAGTAATGGCGCCTCCGTAGCCAGGTGGGAAGGAGCAGCAGTGTGTAGCACACGCTTCTTGATTGGACCGGGGTTCGAGCCCGTCACCACCAAATACGGAGCATGCGGAAAGGTCAGGGAATGACCACCGCACCGGAGCAATATGGCCTTAGTTGCTAATTCTCTTAAAAAAAAACAAAAAAAAAAAAAAAACCTTCCAGTAAATTTTTCCTGTCTATGTTTACATGGTCACAGTAGCTGAATATCCATGTTATCCGACATTTTGCACAGTATTCAAAGAACTAGCGAGAGTAACGTAGTGGTGGTGGGGGGAAAATTGAGGCAAATAAGATATATAAACTTTACGAAGATGAAATGTTGGCAGATTTTGAAACTTTGTCGAGCCTTTCACTGTGTAGAAAATGTTCTAAAATATAATGGCATACAGGTAATAATTAAAAAAAAAACTATATCACCAATCTCCAATAAACTAGCGCAAATTAAGGATGATTGCTAAACAACTTGATGTGGAAACTATAAAGATCGGTCGTGTGTTCGGGCCACGATGAGCGGCTTTTAGCTTGCAGACGGCAATTGTGGGTTGGAGGAATCATTCTGCTTTGTGCAAACATTTTGAATCAGAAGTTAAATATTCCGGATTATTAAATCGACTTTTAAATTTGGAATTTCTTAGCAATTTAGCAGTAATGATCGATATCCTGCAAGAGCTCCCTTACCTTTCAGAAGATTTACAGAATCACAGTGGTAAAAACATATAAATTAATTATTCCAACTATCAGTGATATTGCTAATTTGAAAAACTCTGAAGGAAATTATGAAGCTGAAATTGAGAGCATGTTGAAATGGAAAGAATTAGTATTAGTAATTGCTGCATGGTGCAAGAAAGCCTATGGCTTATGCTGCACCAGCCAAAAAAAAAAACAAAAACAAAAATCCTAACAAAACAATGATAAAAACAAAAAAAAAAAATAAATAATAATAATTAATAAAAAAAAGGAAATCAAACCTATCATCCCATGCGCTTCCCTTACCCGAAAGCACTATCCAGATGACCTTTGAATTTCCCCAAACTGTCGGCCTCTACCACCCATGAAGGCAACTTTTCCAGTAATTTATAACGCTGGCTAAAATAAAACTTCCTGCAGTCCAATCTAAACATTTCCCCCGTAACTTGAATTTATGTCCCCTAGTTCTAGCATCATTTATAATCTTGAAAATTTCCTCCTCATTCATTTTACTGATGCCTCCCAGAGCCTTAAACACCTCAATCAAATCTCCTCTAAGGTGTCTAGTTTCCAAACTCTGCAACCCACATATTCGAAGTCTTTCTTCATAAGGACGCCCTTTTGCCGATCGATCTCACCAGGCGAGTTACTCGTCTTTGCACCCTTTCAAGAAGCTCGATGTCTTTCTTTAGGTGCGGTCTCCATACTTGAACAGAGTATTCCAAGTGTGGTCTAACATAAGCCTTATATAATGGGATTATCACGTCCCTATCTCTACTTGCAAAAGTTCGATAGATCATCGATAGGACACCATGGGCCTTCCTTGCAACCTGTTTACAATGCTCAGAGAATTTCATGTCTAACCGTATCGTAACACCCAAGTCCCTTTCCTCCAGTACTGGGTTTAGTCGAACTCCACCAAGTGAATAAGTTATTTTGGGATTACTGTTTCCCAGGTGTAATACTTTACACTTTGTTGTATTAAAGCATAGCTGCCATTTTTCTGACCATTCCTGAAGTCTATCTAGGTCTCTCTGAAGAAGCTCAGCTTGACAGTGATCATTAACTACTCTACCAATTTTAACATCTGCAAATTTAGACATCCCGCCCTCTATCCCTTCATCAATGTCGTTTATGAAAATTAAAAACAACAGTGGTCCTAATACTGATCCTTGGGGAACCCCACTTCTTACATCAACCCAATCTGAGGAACATCCATTTATCACAACCCTCTGCCTCCTGCCCTGAAGCCATCCTTCTATCCATCTAAGGATTTTCCCAGTGATTCCAACCTGTTCCAGCTTATAAAGCAACAGCTCATGTGGGACTGAGTCAAAAGCTTTGCTGAAATCTCAATAAACAATGTCGAAATTATTCCCTAAATCCAGTTCGTGAGTGACCCTTTCGAAATAGCGAACCAGATTTGTTAAACATGATTTTCCCTTTACAAAACCATGCTAAGTATCCTTGAGAATTTCAATTCGATCCAAATGATCCTGAATTCCACCCTTGATCATTGCCTCCATGATTTTCCCTACTACTGAAGTCAGACTGACAGGCGTTAATTTCCAACTTCACTTTTAGAGCCACCCTTATGTATGGGAGAATAATTTGCACTTTTCCAATCCAAGGGAATCTAGTGATGCTCGCGTAATTAGCCTCAATGGTTCACTGCACTCGCTTTCCGCCTCCCTTAAGATTATAGGGTATATTCCATCAATTCCAGAAGCCTTACTGGTCTGTAGGCTCGAAAGTTTTTTTCATTAAATAATCTTGCGAAATTTAAATATCATTAATTACATATTTTTTAACTTCGCTCCCACAATTTCCCACCACAAAAGGCTTTTCATTTGTAAATATCGATGCGAAATAACTGTTCAGTTCATGTGCAACGGCAGCTGGTGTATGTAATACTATCCCCTTTCCCTTACGTAAAGGTCTGATCTGGTTTGTCCTGCTCTTCTTGGCATTTATATATGTGAAGAATTCCCTATCCCCCCTCTTTGCTCTGTTTGCTAGTGATTTCTCATAAACTGCCTTTGCCTGTCGAACCTTTTCTGTGGCTCTATTACACATCACCTTGTAGCTGTTATAGGCTTCAGTACTTTTTATTGCTCTGTAACCTTTCCATGCCACCTTTTTCTGCTCAAGTAATGCGGCAACTTCACTAGTCATCCAACTTGGAACCCTCCTCGTGGAATATTTTTTTAATGGTATATACGCATTCAAGGCATCTGTGATTAATGTTTTAAAAGCGTACCACAGTTCAAATGTATTCATTTTCTGCACGATATCTACTCAGTTAATAGAGGCCATGTAATACCTTAAGGCATCTTCATTTCCTTTTATGAAATTAAAACCCATTCCTTTGCCTTTTACTGCTGCTACCTCTCTCATCATCATCCACCGTAGAAGAACTCAGTGATCACTTCCTGCTACTGGTTTCTCTACTGTCAGCCCTGTTATGTCATCTGATTCATGTGTGATGATGAGGTCTAGGATATTCTTTTCTCTAGTACTTTCCCTGACATGTTGATACAAATAACAGTCATCTAGTTGATTTAAAAATTTTGTTCCCCATGTCGATTTTCCTTCCCATTTACTCCAATCAATTAGAGGCAAATTGAAATCACGCATAATAAGGCATTGACGCTTACTTGCCCATTCCATTTGCATGTAGAGGCTTTTGTCATAATCTTCACAATCACCTGGTCTGTAGATTACTCCTACTCGCAGTATACCTTAATTTCCTTAATTAGGTATGTCCACGTTACTTGTTTTAACCAGCAGTTAAAATTAAAAGTAAAGTAAAAAATTACCTCGTGACAAGTTATTAAATGCATTGTGTTATCCTTAGAGGATAAGTTATTAATGCAACAGGGCAATTTTAAATTAAATAAAGAAAATAACGATACCATTAAAAGAAATTTTAAACATATCTGCAATAAGCCCTCCAAGGTTGGAATTATTCATACCACAAATTTTAAACATATGCTACCCGAAATCTTGGAATGAATTTTCATCTCGGTGGCAAGAGGGTGAAAACCGAATAAGAAATTTGTTTTCTGATAAAATATGAAATAAAAATTAATGATTTTGGAGATTTTGTCGAAGACAGTTTATCTTTGAAATCGGGTGAAATTACCTTTTCAATTTAAAAAGCCAGAAAATATCTTTGAAACCATTGCGATTAGCAGTGCTGAAGCTGAGTGAGCTTTCAGCGTACGTTGCAGATTATGATGACCATACATCTAAATGGAAAATCATTGCTACAATTTGATCTGGATCGTTACGTCAAATCATTCCTCTGTAATCATCGCTCAGCTATTGAGCAAAGCAGAAGATCGACAACAAATATTAATAAAGAAGTAAATTGGCAATTTTTAGAATAAATTTTTCTTAAATATTTGTGAAATAATTTTTTTTCATGTAATCTGTGATTTTTGTGTACTTTTTCTAGTGTTTGTTTTTTATGTAATATTTGTTTTTATATTGTGGAATGTTATGTGATAGTTTTTACGTTATTTGTGATATGGGAAATATTTCATGTTATTTTTTATTCTCAATATTAAAATAAATTCTATCATTAAAAAATGTATTCATCAGTGGCGTAGCTACCATGTAGGCAGGCAAGGCAATTGTCTCCGGCCCGGGCCCTTTTCTTTGCCGAACATTTCTTTGCCTCCGGTCCCGAAAAAGGGTAGCTACGCTACTGGTATCCATTATATATCCCTAGTTGTTAAAAAAAAAAAAAAAGTTGCGCATGTGTCGAGCACGCGCTGTAGATGGGTTATGCGAACCATCCTTCGCGTTTCTTTTAGGCATTTTGATTTGTGTATATCGATTATGAAATAAAAGAGCTTTCTTATTGTAAATATTTTATTGATCATTCACAGATTTTCATAATTTCTGGAAGACAAGATGCAGTGGATTTATGATAACTAAAGTAAGAGATGTATGTATACTTGCGAGTGCAACATATCTAAATAGCTCTGTAAAATGGCACCAATTGATGTACCGATCTTGTAGTTGAAGCGATATACGCAGCTGTAGGGGTACCTAACAATGGAATATAACGAAAATGCGAGACGAAAAAATAAATTGTTGACAAATATTTGTATTGTTGCAATCATACTTACTGCAGTAGTAACTTCAGGAAGCATGATTGCGACGTCGTAGTATTCAAAAATTCTAAAAAGTTAGAACTCCAGACACTGTCGTACATGGCGAAGCATGACGACCAGATTTTTAAGTTTTTTTTTTTTTTAGATAGACGTAGGAACGTTTTACACATTCACTTATACGCATGGTTAAGGGGGTAATAAGTCGCATCTGTCCACCCCCTAAATCCGCCCCTTACTCGAGATATCATACCGGTCACGAAAAATCGTCACGGGCTCTAATAACACTACCAGTAGTGCGAGCGTGCGAAGCGCCTCTAATGGAAGCCGCGGATGACGTCATTTCCGCGACCCATCAAATTTACTCGGTAAAAACTGCGAGCCCATTGTTAAAATATTCACAGCTCACCACTGAGTAGTATCGTTGCCATATTCGAATTCAGCAACGTCAAATCTACAAGAATCACCCTGAATTTTAACAGGGAGCGAAAATTTATTTTTTTTTCCTTGCCGACCAGTGTAATTTGGGCATTCATCCTACCGTACACTACATATTGTACTCGTGTACTCCATTCATAAAAGCCTTTTGGTTGCTGATAATATTTGACGTCTTCCTTCACTTCATCATCCGTAGGAAATCGGCACCCTTCCAGATAGTCTTCCAGAAACATGATAGTCGAAAGGCGACAAGTCCTGGCTGTATGGATGCTCAGTCATTTCCCAGTGCGGTTTCTAAATGATTGCCATAATATATTGAGCTGTGTGTCGTTGCACATTGTCGTGTAGCAAAATGACACCGTCAGTTAAACGATATGCAATCAAAATTCTTGTTTTGATTGCATATCGCCGATAAACTTTGAGGATTCATGCAAAATTTTGTGAATTGGCTGTTTCACATCTCCATATGAAATGGCACAACAGCATCATCATTGTGAGCTGAAGAACAGCACAAGCTAACCCAGTATTTTCAAAATTACCCTGGGGGGGGTAGCACAGTTAGTCGAATTGCTGTCGTTTCCACACTGGGTTGAGAAGACCTGAATTCCGTCGATGGCGTGAGGACTTCTTATGGGCCTTTTTCACAACATGGCTGAGTTAATTGGTCTCAGACGAAGGCAGCATGGTTAGTTTTTTCGTCTAGAAAATAGGCAAATCGACCACAGAACACATGCAATTTACAGATTGAATAAAATATGACCTAAAATCCTACAACAACAGCTTTGACAAGTCTGTAAATTGTCTTTAATTTCTTCTGCCGTAGTGATAATCGATGTTTCCACTGCGTGTCGCTTGCTTGCTCTCTGGTTCAAAGTGCCTGTGCTCTGTCTTGTCCACAGTTATTGCAACCCAAGAAGTCCTTTTATTCTTCTTCATATTGCGTTAAGTGCAGCAGACACAATTCATTCGCAGATGTTTCTTTACATCGTTGCGACACTTTGGAGAACCCACTTGGCGCAGACCTTCCTGTACTGTAATGTGGCATAGATGATGGTGGCAAACCCATCTGATGTCAAGCTCACTGGTGTCAACTCAACTGTCGTACACCAATTTGCGTCGATGACATTGTTTGCCAGGACAAAAAATATCTTCTGCTTTGACAACTGTGCAAACTTATCCTGGGCGAGGCTCATCCTTCAGTTTTGATTCGGTAATGGTTTGCCTATTTGTATACTCTTCAGTGTGACATACAGTTGTCGACGTACACGTTTTCCAAGACTCCAAGTGTCAGAGCCGTGTTGCTGATCACAGCGCCTCTGTGGTGATTGACTAGTATTCAAAGTGTGCATACTTTTTTTTTTCGAAAAAGTTCATTATAGTTCAAATAGTATAATATAAAGATTCTAATAAAAAGGAAGGTCACTTATTATTTATTTTTCTGTTATGAAAAAGCCCATAAAAATCCGTCACGTCATTGATGAGATTCGAACTGATGCCTTTTCCATCTAGCGTAGGACGGTGATTGTAAGTACTGTACTGTCGTGGGCATTTCTCAAGCTGTAATAAAACTCTTGTCTCTACTTAGTGGAGCTGGAATCCTGGACGGAGTATGTAAAATGCTCCCAGGGCAAAAAAGTAACTGAACATCAGCAGTAAAGTCACCATTCTTAAAGAGGTTTCAAAGTAGATCCTACCAAATAGAACAACTGAAGAACCTGATATATAGCCAAAAGAACAGATATGAGCCCACAAACAAACCGTGCTATTATTCTTCATCGCTCACTCCCCAAGGAAAGAGATATTAACAAATCGCCCATTTTTTTTTTCTTTTTTTTTTTCTAAATCTAAAAAGGCTAGCTGGAACTCCAAAAAGTCTGACGCCTTCGACCTGAGAAGAAACCACCTCAAGCACCAATATGTCTGAAATATTTCGTGCTAGAGCACCAAACATTTAGTTCTACAAAAAAGGTAGTGTCTACAAACTATTGGTATTTCTATAAATATGGGAGAAAGACCGTAGTGCGCACTCTCCAATATCACATTTAAGACAATCTGTCCGAACTTATCTTCCCATGTGCAATATATCCATAAATTGAGTGTTCTCTAGTCGATTTGACTATTTTTCTGGAAAAAAAAATCCGAGTTCCCGGAGGGGAAAAAATCTTATCCACAGCAGATATCGACTTAACTCAGCCACTAGGTGAAAAATAGCCCATAAAATTTCTCGCATCATTTGATGGAATTCGGACCGGCCCTTTTAAATAAATAAAATAAATTTTCTGTTTATACTCCGGGACGACCAAACGGTCAGAGGAGTTCACAAGATAGACAGATTACAAGAAACAGCACCGTATTCAGCAGTCACGGCCTTGAACCCCGGTCACTCAAGGCACGTGTACTTATGCACCGCGCGCCTGACCACTAGGCTACGGCGGCCTTTTTAAAAGATCTATAGTAAAGAGAGCATAATAAGTATATTTATTAGCGGCATTCCGGGATCTGATTATAATATATGCACGCTTATAAGAGGATTTCGGAGTGAATTAGTCACAACGCATGATCGAAGTCGCAAATTCTCCTTATCAGACGATCAGTAGAATTTTAGGACATACGAGGTCAAATGTCCAATCGTAGAGCCACTAGACAGTCATCACTTAGGTATGCACGCGTTTTCTGGGACGGACATCTTAGTATGCTGTAGTAGAACGTTTCATTGGAGACTTATCTAATTGTCCGGGACGGACAATTAGATAAGTCTCCAATGGAACAGTTCATAAAATTTATCAGTGTAAAGAGTAGCACAGAGAAAATTTGTACAATGTGCTGAAACAGGAATTCGAAATATTAGGATTAGACATAAGTAATATCCGAGGGCAAGATTTTGACAATGGAGCTAATATGAAAGGAAAGGTTTCAGGTGTTCAGACAGGACTTTTACAGGAAAACTCAAGGACATTTTTTACACCACATGCTTGTCACAGTTACAATATAGTTCTAGGGGACATGGCCAAAACCTGACCTGATGCAATCACATTTTTTGTAACACTTCAACGTCTGTACGTGCTCTTTTCAGCATCAACAAAGAAATGGTCATTTTTCAAAAATATGTGAAGGGTCTTTCTGTAAAGCCTGTCTGTGAAACAAGGCAGAAGTGTCGAATGCAGTGTAAGGTATTGAGTTGGTGATTTCGATGATGCGCTTTTGGAAATAGCACCAAAAGATGCCCAAGAAAATAACAGAATGGTACCCAAGGGCCTCCGTAGCCGAGTGGTCAGGAGCAGGAGTGCAGTAGCACACGCTCTTTGAGTAGACCGGGGTTCAAGCCCCTGACTGCTGAATACGGTCGATCTGCTAACCCGCACTGGACCAGCGTGGCAGACTATGGTCCATTTCCCTCAGCATGAATTGTTGAGGAGGCTTCCATCCTGCAGTGGGTTGATAATGGCTGCACTTTACCTTTACCTTTTACATTATGGCTTGGCTTTTTCGAAAACTTAATGAAGTACTGTATCATGATCTTCAGTTTCAAGGTAAATTAATTATGGTGATAGACTACAAACGCGTATTTAAAAGCCTTCAATGAAAAACTGGAAATATTTGAAAGCAATTTAATGAGAAAACAATTTCATGGTATGCAAGAGTTAGCTTGAAGTCAATGAATCTCTCACCGAGAACGAGCTTAAGAATTATTCAGATCATTTGTGTTCATTAAAAGGTGAAATAAAAACTAGATTTTCAGGTTAGATCCAATTGAATGTGATTTTGAGTATGCTACTGAAAAAATTCAAGGACTCATTGAATTAAAATGTAACGAAGAATGCAAACATAAATTCGAAAAAGGTGGAATGGCTGAGTTGTGGGATCAAAAACAACTAAACTTCTTTATCCAACAATGTGGTCTGAAATTTGTTTGGTCTGAAATGGCCAAAATACTTTGTTTTCCAACGTCTTATATGGGTGAAAGTGGTTTTAGTTCAGTAAATAAAATATTAACAAAGGAAAGAAACAGATTTGATACATGTTCAAGAGGAGACATTAGAATAAAACTTACTAACATCATACCGAACATTGCTAACATTACTGTATACCGAAAATTTAAGCTAAGAAGCATCAGGCTCAAGGATCCCATTGCATAAAATGAGTAAGTATAAAGTATTTTCTTGTTTAAATTTCCATGGGGGGTGATAAGGAAAAAAATTGTCTAAAAAGCCCTTTAGGGGGCGATAATTAAAAAAAGGTTGAGAAACATTGCTCTAGGGGGACGAAACAGCCGACACGTCTGCCCTTCTGCCATAAGCCACCCTAGTTGGTAGCACAGTTGGTATAACCACCGTCCTCCTCACACCGGGTTTAAAAAACCCGAGTCGCAATCCCATTAATGACGCGAGGAATTTTTATGAGTCTTTTTCACAACGTTGCTGAGTTAGTCGGTCTCACTCAAGGGTAGCATGGTTTTTTCTCCCGTAAACTCGGGTTTTTCGTCCAGCAAACAACAAGAGAATGCACCAAATTTACAGACATAATATGTACAGCGCAATAGGCCTAAGTTGCTGATGAGCCTAAAACCCTACGGCAACCTACCAGCCATAAGCTATCGAAAAGAGGAATTGAAGCGGGACTGTGCTGGCTCTTGACTTCCCTGTCTGAAATGCCGACTAGTACAGTATGGTGTTTTTCTAGCACAGAAGCATCAGTTATAGTTAAACTCGAGAGCAGATCGTGAATCGAGGAACATTTAATGAAACAGGAAATACGGGTCGTTGCTGCTCCTCACAAGGACATGTCGAACGAAGGTCAACGTTGTTGCTTTACTAATTAACAACGTGTAAAACAGGACGACATAGCATGCTTTTGCATCCTTGGCAGGAATGAACTGGAATCATTCTTGCATTTGCAGTCAGGGGCAGTCTTTAAAAAAATTTAAGTGTGTTGAGAAAAAATCTTTATTAAACTTTATTAAAACTTCATTAAACGAACTTATTAGTCTTTATTAAAAACACTTTATTAAACGGACAAAATACGAACAATTAATTATAAAAAAGTAACTCAGAACAAGACATGTTGGAACACTTCATAGCAGCCTTTATTCAACAGAACCTGGGTCGGTGGTCATCCTGGGTCCCTACCAAATTACGGAACTTTAGACAATTGTTTAGGCATAAATTCTGTCCTGGGCGTGAGTTGCGCATTCCTGACTTGGTATTGAGGGCCTCCGTAGCCGTGTGGTCAAGCACACAGGTGCATAAGTACACGTGCCATGAGTGATCGGAGTTCAAGCCCGTGACTGCTAAATACGGTGCTGTTTCTTGTATTCTGTCTATCATGTGAACTCCTCTGACCGTTTGATCGTCTCGGAGTATAAACATAAAATGTATTTATTTATTTAATTAGCAAACAAACCATACTAAAATACACAAAACCGTTATTTTCTAAGATTGCAATTTCACTGTCATTAGTTTTGGCACGTACAAGAAAGCATATTAAACAATGAAGAATCCTGTATGTAAAAAAAAAAAAAATTAAAAAAAAATAATAATAAAATAATCATAATCTTGAACAAAAATTATATACTTTGAAGGATCTTTCACACTAACATTTCTTCCAAGATCATCGAGGTATTCGTGGTATATAATTGATAAACCAGTAACAGCTGTACAAATAAGTTCCATATTGGATGTTCTACTTCTATTTAATAGTAACTTAATTAAGAACTTTTAAACGCACTTCTCCACTTAATTTCATTTCAGGACATAGCTTATTTTTTTTAAAATTTAGTTGATTAATTAATTGCTTACCTTTATCAGTTAATATCTTTATTCTTAACTATTTCAAGACCTTTCTTACCAAGCTTTATTAAAGCATTTTTAATTAATCTTTTTACTGTATCAAATATAATATTACCTCGAGTAATCTGTTTATACACATGAGGATAAAATTTATAATACAATTGTTTATTTTTATCGAATATCATTTAATTAAATTAAATGTATTTATAATTATATCCTACCTGTTGAGATCGTCTCAACGTTTGTCTCGCTTGGATCTTAGCTTAAACCCTAATAAATCATCCGTGATAACCTTTCTCTCGAGCAAAGCTCCACCATATTAGGACAACTAGCCATATTAGGAGCACTCATTCCACAGTTTTTTTTTTTCTTTCTACACTGACGTATTTAATAGTGGTCTTAGGATCGGACATGAACTCAGTACAGTTTCAACAGAATTATCCACACAGAAATTCTGTACGCAGTGGAAATTTGGGCATCCGCAATCCCACGACTATTGACAGAATATCGGCGGATGAATACTGGTTGTTGGAGTGGATTGCTCAGAATTTCGCACCTTACTTGCTACCTGGGAGTCTAAAACGCTGATGGAACTGATATTCGGGTGACATTTAAGTCAATTGGACCAATTTCGGCGAAGTCCAGACGGTCTGGGACAGCCAAATCTTCTGCTTGTACCTTCACGATGGTAGGACTGTTAGTAACTCTGAGAATAACCTCCATGCACATGCACACTGTGGGTGACCACCCAGGTGTGAACCAATGTAAGCAGGGGTCGAGGTGTGGCACCCAAAACACATGGAGGAATGCCACCCCTCTGTGTTACCAGGCAATACCAGGTGGGAGATGACTCTCATCAACCGGTGAAATACCATCACTTTGCTGCTTATTGGAGGCTTGAAGTGGTGGAACCCATGTTTAGTCTCCAGAGCTAAGTACCGGTCAACCCTTCCCCATCTCTTCCATCATGCAGTATGACTGCTGACTTTTGAGGTTATGATGAACATCATGGCGAGATCCAGTCTTCCTTACATTTCGAGGGTACAGCTCTAAAACGGTATTCGCAGGCCGGCCGCTAGTTAGTACACCGGACCGAACCTATTGGTAACTCTTTAGGAGGCTTCCGGATCAGCTAGTGTATAATCTTGCTACCTCTACTCTGCCAGATAGTGACTTGGAGGGAGTCCGAGTAGTGTGTATGCGGGGGGCATTGTCGAGACCACGTTATGCCAAGGATCTGGGTATATTCTTACCATGTGTACGCCATATCCAAAAATTTCATTACTCCATACAGCATGTCCACCCCCACTTTTTCTTACTACCGAATACACCATGAATTCTCAAACTAATAGAGTAAGCTTATCTGCGAAAAGATCCAAACCTCCAACACACTTCCTAGTTCATTTCACAAATATACGTGGTCTCAATTCTAATCTCAACGATGTCCATTTCCACTTGCGCCAAACCCCATTTACTTTTTCTGACAGAATTTCAGTTATCGGTTGATTCGACCACTACTCACCTCAGTTGCCCAAATTATTCGCTGTATGATTCTTTTCGCCTCAAAGGTGGTACTTGTGCATATGTCCGTTCCGATATTCCCTGACAGAGACTTAGCAATTTGGAACCTTCTCTCTTTGATCTTCTCTGACTTAATTTCTCTACCTCATTGTGTCAAATTCATCTGTTCTCTCTACCGTTCTCCCAACTCCACTAATCACTTGGAGCTTTTTGACTTCCTCTCATTGCAACTTGATTTTCTCCAGTCCAACTTTCCTAATAGTGAAGTAATGTTCCTTGGTGATTTTAATGTTCACAACTCCACCTGGGTCACACCGACCAGCTGGTCGAGATGCTGAGGCTTTTGAAATTACTAATGACCATGTACAGATTGTTCATCTACCTACAAGAATACTGGACAATCCTAACCATTTAGCCAACACGCCTGATCTTTTTCTCACAGACAACCCTTCTAAGTACACGGTCGAAGTGAGTAGTTTTAGGCACCTCGGATCACAACTTGGCGATTGTCTCTTCTCCAATGGAGCCTTTATCTCATGGCTATTCCCAACCTCGTATTCTTTGGCATTACAAGAATTCAAAATGAGTTGACCTGCGAGATTTGTTTTCTTCTTTTCCTTGGTCGGATTACTGTTTCAAAACTTCTGATGTCGACGTTTGCTCAGATCGTGTCAGTGAAATTATTCTTGTAGGCATGGAATCCTTTATTCTACACTCCACTTTAAAATCTCGTCCTTTATCTAAACCTTGGTTTTCCAATAAATGTGATAAAGCTGTTCAAGAGAAGAACGTTGCATATCGTAATTGGCTTGTTTCCAAATCTTCAGATTCATTTTCTACCTACACCAAAGCTCGCAACAATTGTAAAGCAGTTATTAATCAGTCCAAACTAAATTTTGAACAGGCTAAGAGTAGAAAACTTGCTTCTTGCCCTAATGGTAGCCGAGCATTCTGGTCTCTTGCCAAAGTTATTGGCCGCAACTTTTGCCCATCTCTGCTCTCACCTCTGTCAAAACCAGATGGTTCTGTTGTCACTTCAGCCAAGGGTAAAGCTGACCTGCTAGCATGCTATTTTCTTCCAACTCCTGTATCAATTACCTTGGTAAAACACCTCCCACCACTCCCAGTACGCTCCATTCAATGCCTCCTGTGGTCTTCCGTCAAAAGGATGTCAGAAGGATATTGACAAATCTCGATGCTAAGAAAGCTCCTGGTCCTGATGGTATTTCTCCACTTGTTCTCAAAACCTGTGCTCCTGAACTTACTCCTGTTCTTTGCCGCCTTTTTTCACTTTCTTATTCCAAAGTTGTTTTTCCTTCAGCTTGGAAATTTTCTCATATCCAGCCAATTCCTATAAAAGGGTGACAAATCCTTCCCATCCAATTATCTTCTCATTGCAATTACTTCTACTCTTTCTAAAGTAATGGAGAAATCAATTAACCGCCAACTCTTAAACTACGTATAAACCTTCCGTTTGATCAATGATCGCCAGTATGGATTCCGTCATTGTCGATCCACTGGTGATATTCTGGCTTATGCCCATTTATGGACTAATCAATGGAAAGGTTTGGTGAAACACAAGTAGTTGCTCTTGACATCTCAAAGGCTTTCGATCGTGTTTGGTCTAAAGGTCTCCTTAACAAGCTTCTATCTTATGGTTTGCCAACTGTTTTTTGCTATTGGTTATCCAGTTTTCGCTCTGGTCGCTCACTGAGGGTGATGGTAGGTGGCTCTCTGTCTTCTAACTTTTCCACTAGTGCTGATGTCCCCCAAGGTTCAGTTCTTTCCTCCACTCTTTTCCTCTTGTATATTAATGACCTTTCATTAACTGGAAATCCTGTCCATAGTTTGCCGACGATAGTACGTTGCATTCCACTCTCCATTTTGAGAAACCTTGCCCTGCTCAATCAACTTCAACTTCTAAAATATCAGCTACCGATTCCTTAAATGCCGGTCTCCAGGTAATTCTCCGGTGGGGCAAAGACAACTTAGTTGATTTCAATCCTTCTAAAACTCAGTTTTGCCTTACATCTAGCAAAAAAGGATTCTTCTGCTCCTATGCTTATCTTTGGTGACACTCCAATTTCTAGGCAAAACGATATCCCTCTTTTAGGGATTACCCTGACTTCTGATCTCTTTTGGCACAAGCACATTACAAATATTGCTTCCTCCGCATCTAAAAAACTGGTTTTCTCTTTCGCTCTCGGCGTTACTTTTCTTCCAAACTGCCGTTTCCTGTGTACAAATCGCAAATCCGCCCTACCCTGGAATATTGTTCCCACATCTGGGGTGGTGCCCCCAAAACTTCTCCTAGGCTTCTAGATTCCATTCAGAAGAGGGCAGTTAGGTTAATCTCTGTTAAAGACTCCTCTTTAACAGAGACTCCACTCGCTGTCTCATAGATCTACTGTTTCTGCTGCATGCCTTTTCTACAGATACCTCCATGGGCACTGTTCTTCTGAATTGGCTTCTGTAATTCCAGCTCTCTCTTTCGAAACAGTCCGAACATGTGCCGCCACCAGCCATCATCCATTTACTGTCCAAATCAAACTCACAAAACCAACTTTTCATCTTCCTCGTTTATTCATTCAACTGCCGTTTTCTGGAAAAACCTTCCTTCGTATGTATTTCCTGAAAACAATCTACAGAAGTTTAAGTCTAATGTCTACAAGTATCTTCTTTCGTCTTCTCAGCCTCAAACCCAAGCACGGTACTAAGTACTATAGGTTCTAATACATCTTGTGTTTGGGGTTTGCATAAAAAAAAAAAAAAAACCTTACAACTTGCAAGAGCTCTTGACTTCAGATTAAATGCCAAAATTTATGGTGCATGGCTGTTCGCAACAAGCGACCAGCCGTGCATCATAAATTTTGTGATGTCCCACACACAAGAGGAGACCATTAAAATGCTCATTCGTGAACTGAATCCTCCTGATGCTTTGAAAACCACTGAGTGAAGGATGCCTCAACCAGTTCTTCAGTAGAAACCTTTCCTCCGAGTTAGCAAGCAAAGCCTTTGGCTCTTGAGAATATTTCTCCCAACACAAATGCTAACTGCAGTCCAAGCTCTCGACTGCAACTTTTATAGATTTGCTAGGACTAAAGCCTATAAGAGAGAGAGAGAGAGAGAGAGAGAGAGAGAGAGAGAGAGAGAGAGAGAGAGAGAAATGCTCATAACCTGCAACCAATTGACTTAAAATGATCCATAATATAGCCATATCCTTGTAAACCAGGCCTTGATCTGTCTACACTAAAGATCTTGTATATGTCTAGCTTTTCACTTAAATCATATAATAGGTCATCTTGCTTTCTACGTATAAGATGTGTCTTGTGCAGCAAAAACAGCTCGTATTCAGCGGGGCATGGACGCTACAAGATTTCTAAATGTGTCTTGTGGTATATGGTACCAACACTTAACCAGCAGATCCTTTAACTCCTGTAAGGTCCTTGGTTGAGACGCCGCAGATCGGAGTTGCTGTTCCAAAACAAACCACAGATGCTCGATGGGGTTGATGTCTGGGGAACTTGGAAGCCAAGGTAATATCTGGAAGTCTCCCTCATGTTCGCGAAACAGTCTCCAACAATCAGGGTGGTGTGGCATGGCGCATTATCCTGTTGAAAGACGGCACCTCCAGAGGGGAAGACCGTTGCCACGAAAGGGTGTACCTGGTCAGCAATGATGTTTAGCAGATGTTCATTAACATGGGTGCCGCCGAAAACAAGTTCACATACGATATGATACGATCTGTCACCTCTCTTTTCCCTTCTGGTGGGGCATGGGCCCCACCCGTTTTGTGTCACACGGGATCAGGGGTTTCTCCCATCTCAACGTTGATTTCATTGTGGGTGTACCAGTTCACTGGAAAGGCCAGAGATTTGTAATTATAGTGTTCTGTTCTTCTGTCCATTTAGCCGATGGACTCCTGCTGAGGCCCAACGTTGCCCGCACTCAGCCCCGTGGAGGCAGACCAGGTACCCAGTAGTTCAAATATTTACTCTGGCAGGGCCTGCCACCTAATTTTCTAAGTGACTAGGACTTAAAAAAAAAATCGCGTGCGGGAGGGAGGCGTCGCTAGAGTTTGAGAGGCCGAAATGGTGTGCAATTTAATTTTTGACGTGTGGGGCATTCGCTTACATGCAGATAGAAAATGGAAGGGAGACTGAAGGCTGGAGCAAAATACAAAAGTATGGGGTCAATAGGGAAGGCGACCCCAGGTTGATGTCAATGGGGCATGCCCATGCCCCACCAGAAGGGAAAAGAGGTGGCAGATCGTATCATATCGTATGTGAACTTGTTTTCGGCGGCACCCATGTTAATGCCCATCTGCACCTTGTATCTTGTTTATTCCTGTGGATCTTCCCCATATAGGCCGTCATATGTGTGTGCGTCCTGGTGAAGGGTGGCTCCTAGACATAAGCCGATCTCCACCTATTACTTTTGTGATAGCTCAGAACCTCTTCAAAACAGGCCTGAAAAAAGTGTTGTGTCAGGCTATTTCGCCACCAGGGACCAACCATCACCTGAATCACCCATTCTCTGTGTGTGCTATAATGCATAAATCCCGCACCCACCGGATGAAGTGCTATACCGGGAGGTGCCAGCAATGCCGCCCCCAAGGCTCCGCATAGGACATTGTCACTTGACACATTGCTATCTGCTTAGGGCAGACGATCGTCCTATGTGTAGAAATTGTGACACCATTTTAACAGTCGGTCATATTTTAATTGAATGTCCCTCTTTTTATAATGACCGCCGTTTATGTTTTAGCCATCTGTCTGAACCTTATACACTCAGACAGATTTTATCGGACAATGACAACGTGTCAGCTATTTATAAGTTTTTACAACTTATTAATCTAAATAATTCTATCTAGAATATTTTTATCGTTTTATGTTATATGAACGTTTTATATCGTATATTCTTTAACAATAATATACAAATAATTTTATATTTTACATCCTTTTGACTTGGCGCATTATAGCCTTAGATGCTAATGCACCATAAAACTCAAAAACAAACTAAAACAAAAGCCGTCCCCAAGGTTGCCTAGACTTGGAGGCCAGCAAAAAAAAATTCCAAATAGGAACAATGAACACTTGTTGAAACAAATAGACCTGCAGTGTAAATGTGTCAGTGTAGTGTAATATTCGTGTTTTTGGCAGGCCACTTAGGCACCAGGGCTTCCGCTACCTGGCAAGCGAAGCTGAAACTGGGTCTACTAAACTTTCTCTGCTGTAAGTACACAATCCCGCACCCATCAATATAGTGCAAGACTGATGGACACCTGCAATCCCGCTCCCAGGCTGCCCACATCTAAGGAGCCAGCAAAAAAAAAAAAGTATTTAAAGAGGGTTGGCAGGGAGGAGAGGAGACATGAGGACCGTCAACCCCCCCCCCTCCGCCAGGGAGAGGAGGAAGTGGGCCGGGAAAGGGAGCTGGCGCAGATCGCCAATAAGGCATGGTAGCAGTATGTCTGCTGTTTTATCAGTTCCGTGGATTGTCACATCTGAGACAGGTCCCTGACATGAGTGACATGAGTTCAGTCGTCTGATGAGTAATTTAAGTATTCTTCGTATGAAGTCCCATCCTAAGTTGTGGTAAGGCATAGTAACGATATATCCAGTGGTGAGCAGTGAATATTTTAACAATGGGCTCGCAGTTTTTCCGACTTTCAACCGAATAAATTTGATCGGTCACGGAAATGACGTCATCCGCGGCTTCCACTAGAGGCGCTTCGCACGCTCGCACTACTAGTAGTGTGATTAGAGCCCGTGACGATTTTTCGTGACCGGTATGATATGTCGAGTCAGGGGTGGATTTAGGGGGATGGACTTATTACCCCCTTAACCATGCGTATAAGTGAATGTGTAAAACGTTTTTTTTTTTTTTTTTTTTTTGGGCTGATGCTGCATAAGCTCATACATTTGCTTTCTTGCATCACATGCCACTACTACTACTACGTTCCTATGTCTATCTAAAAAAAAAAAAAAAAACTTAAAAACCTGGTCGTCATGCTTCGCCATGTACGACAGTGTCTGGAGTTCTAACTTTTTAGAATTTTTCAATATTGTGACGTCGCAATCATACTTCCTGAAGTAAGTATGATTGCAACAATACAAATATTTGTCAACAATTTATTTTTCGTTATATTCCATTGTTAGGTGCCCCTACAGCTGCGTATATCGCTTCAACTACAAGATCGGTCATCAATTGGTGCCATTTTACAGAGCTATTTAGATACGTTGCACTCGCAAGTATACATACATCTCTTACTTTAGTTATCATAAATCCACCGTATCTTGTCTTCCAGAAATTATGAAAATCTGTGAATGATCAATAAAATATTTACAATAAGAAAGCTCTTTTATTTCATAATCGATATATACAAATCAAAATACCTAAAAGAAACGCGAAGGATGGTTCGCATAAACCATCTACAGCGCGTGCTCGACACATGCGCAACTTTTTTTTTTTACCAACTCGGGAAATATAATGGATACCAGTAGCGTAGCTACCCTTTTTCGGGACCGGAGGCAAAGGAATGTTCGGGTCCCTACTTAATTAATGAAAATTGCAAAAACAGGAGACAGCCAAAGACGCCGGGCTCTTAAAGGGCCCGGGCCCGGAGACCATTGCCTTGCCTGCCTACATGGTAGCTACGCCACTGATGAATACATTTTTTCATGATAAAATTTATTTTAATATTGAGAATAAAAAATAACATGAAATATTTCCCACATCACAAATAACGTAAAAACTATCACATAACATTCCACAATATAAAAACAAATATTACATAAAAAACAAACACTAGAAAAAGTACACAAAAATCACAGATTACATGAAAAAAAATTATCTCACAAATATTTAAGAAAAATTTATTCTAAAAATTGCCAATTTACTTCTTTATTAATATTTGTTGTCGATCTTCTGCTTTGCTCAATAGCTGAGCGATGATTACAGAGGAATGATTTGACGTAACGATCCAGATCAAATTGTAGCAATGATTTTCCATTTAGATGTATGGTCATCATAATCTGCAACGTACGCTGAAAGCTCACTCAGCTTCAGCACTGCTAATCGCAATGGTTTCAAAGATATTTTCTGGCTTTTTAAATTGAAAAGGTAATTTCACCCGATTTCAAAGATAAACTGTCTTCGACAAAATCTCCAAAATCATTAATTTTTATTTCATATTTTATCAGAAAACAAATTTCTTATTCGGTTTTCATCCTCTTTGCCACCGAGATGAAAATTCATTCCACGATTTCGGGTAGCATATGTTTAAAATTTGTAGTATGAATAATTCCAACCTTGGAGGGCTTATTGCAGATATGTTTAAAATTTCTTTCAATGGTATCGTTATTTTCTTTATTTAATTTAAAATTGCCCTGTTGCATTAATAACTTATCCTCTAAGGATAACACAATGCATTTAATAACTTGTCACGAGGTAATTTTTTACTTTACTTTTAATTTTAACTGCTGGTTAAAACAAGTAACGTGGACATACCTAATTAAGGAAATTAAGGTATACTGCGAGTAGGAGTAATCTACAGACCAGGTGATTGTGAAGATTATGACAAAAGCCTCTACATGCAAATGGATGGGCAAGTAAGCGTCAATGCCTTATTATGCGTGATTTCAATTTGCCTCTAATTGATTGGAATAAATGGGAAGGAAACTCGACATGGGGAACAAAATTTTTAAATCAACTAGATGACTGTTATTTGTATCAACATGTCAGGGAAAGTACTAGAGAAAAGAATATCCTAGACCTGATCATCACACATGAATCAGATGACATAACAGGGCTGACAGTAGAGGAAGCACTAGCAGGAAGTGATCACGGAGTTCTTCTACGGTGGATGATGATGAGAGTGGTAGCAGCAGTAAAAGGCAAAGGAATGGGTTTTAATTTCATAAAAGGAAATTACGATGCCTTAAGGTATTACATGGCCTCTATTAACTGGGTAGATATCGTGCAGAAAATGAATACATTTGAACTGTGGTACGCTTTTAAAACATTAATCACAGATGCCTTGAATGCGTATATACCATTAAAAAAATACTCCACGAGGAGGGTTCTAAGTTGAACGAATAGTGAAGTTGCCACATTACTTGAGCAGAAAAAGGTGGCATGGAAAGGTTGCAGAGCAATAAAAAGTACTGAAGCCTTATAACAGCTACAAGGTGATGTGTAATAGAGCCACAGAAAAGGTTCGACAGGCAAAGGCAGTTTATGAGAAATCGCTAGCAAACAGAGTAAAGAGGGGGGATAAAGAATTCTTCACATATATAAATGCCAAGAAGAGCAGGACAAACCAGATCAGACCTTTACGTAAGGGAAAGGGGATAGTATTAAATACACCAGCTGCCGTTGCACATGAACTGAACAGTTATTTCGCATCGATATTTACAAATGAAAAGCCTTTTGTGGTGGGAAATTGTGGGAGCGAAGTTAAAAAATATGTAATTAATGATATTGAAATTTCGCAAGATTATTTAATGAAAAAACTTTCGAGCCTACAGATATCAGTAAGGCTTCTGGAGTTGATGGAATATACCCTATAATCTTAAGGGAGGCGGAAAGCGAGTGCAGTGAACCATTGAGGCTAATTATGCGAGCATCACTAGACTCTGGGGAGATTCCCTTGGATTGTAAAAGTGCAAATTATTCTCCCATACATAGGGGTGGCTCTAAAAGTGAAGTTGGAAATTAACGACCTGTCAGTCTGACTTCAGTAGTAGGGAAAATCATGGAGGCAATGATCAAGGGTGGAATTCAGGATCATTTGGATCGAATTGAAATTCTCAAGGATACTCAGCATGGTTTTGTAAAGGGAAAATCATGTTTAACAAATCTGGTTCGCTATTTCGAAAGGGTCACTCACGAGCTGGATTTAGGGAATAATTTCGACATTGTTTATTTAGATTTCAGCAAAGCTTTTGACTCAGTCCCACATGAGCGGTTGCTTTGTAAGCTGGAACAGGTTGGAATCACTGGGAAAATCCTTAGATGGATAGAAGGATGGCTTCAGGGCAGGAGGCAGAGGGTTGTGATAAATGGGTGTTCCTCAGATTGGGTTGATGTAAGAAGTGGGGTTCCCCAAGGATCAGTATTAGGACCATTGTTGTTTTTAATTTTCATAAACGACATTGATGAAGGAATAGAGGGCGGGATGTCTAAATTTGCAGATAATGTTAAAATTGGTAGAGTAGTTAATGATCACTGTCAAGCTGAGCTTCTTCAGAGAGACCTAGATAGACTTCAGGAATGGTCAGAAAAATGGCAGCTATGCTTTAATCCAACAAAGTGTAAGGTATTACACCTGGGAAACAGTAATCCCAAAATAACTTATTCACTTGGTGGAGTTCAACTAAACCCAGTACTGGAGGAAAGGGACTTGGGGTGTTACGATACGGTCAGACATGAAATTCTCTGAGCATTGTAAACAGGTTGCAAGGAAGGCCCATGGTGTCTTATCGACGATCTATCGAACTTTTGCAAGTAGAGATAGGGACGTGATAATCCCATTATATAAGGCTTATGTTAGACCACACTTGGAATACTGTGTTCAAGTATGGAGACCGCACCTAAAGAAAGACATCGAGCTTCTTGAAAGGGTGCAAAGAAGGGTAACTCGCCTGGTGAGATCGGCAAAAGGGCGTCCTTATGAAGAAAGACTTCGAATATGTGGGTTGCAGAGTGAGGCAAAAATGAATGAGGACGAAATTTTCAAGATTATAATGATGCTAGAACTAGGGGACATAAATTCAAGTTACGGGGGGAAATGTTTAGATTGGACTGCAGAAAGTTTTATTTTAGCCAGCGAGTTATAAATTACTGGAATAAGTTGCCTTCATGGGTGGTAGAGGCCGACAGGTTGGGGAAATTCAAAGGTCATCTGGATAGTACTTTCGGGTAAGGGAAGCGCATGGGATGATAGGTTTAATTTCCTTTTTTTTTAAATTAATTATTATTATTTTATTATTATTATTTTTTTTGTTTTTGTCATTGTTTTGTTCGGATTTTTTTTTTTTTTTTTTTGGCTGGGTAACTTATAGCATAAGCCATAGGCTTTCTTGCACCATGCGGTCATTACTAATACTAATTCTTTCCACTTCAACGTGCTCTCAATTTCAGCTTCATAATTTCCTTCAGAGTTTTTCACAAATTAGCAATATCACTGATAGTTGGAATAATTAATTTATATGCTTTTACCACTGTGATTCTGTAAAATTTCTGAAAGGTAAGGGAGCTCTTGCAGGATGTCGATCATTACTGCTAAATTGCTAAGAAATTCCAAATTTAAAAGTCGATTTAATAATCCGGAATATTTAACTTCTGATTCAAAATGTTTGCACAAAGCAGATTGATTCCTCCAACCCACAATTGCCGTCTGCAAGCTAAAAGCCGCTCATCGTGGCCCGAACACACGACCGATCTTTATAGTTTCCACATCAAGTTGTTTAGCAATCATCCTTAATTTGCGCTAGTTTATTGGAGATTGGTCATATAGTTTTTTTATTAATTATTGCCTGTATGCCATTATATTTTAGAACATTTTCTACACAGTGAAAGGCTCGACAAAGTTTCAAAATCTGCCAACATTTCATCTTCGTAAAGTTTATATATCTTATTTGCCTCAATTTCCCCCCCCCCCCACCACCACCACTACGTTGCTACTCTCGCTAGTTCTTTGAATACTGTGCAAAATGTCGGATAACATGGATATTCAGCTACTGTGACCATGTAAACATAGACAGGAAAAATTTACTGGATGGATCACTCACTTCTCCGAAAAACATACATCCGTTTGTCGAAGTACAGGGGAACCACAACACACGTTGACCAGGGGCAACGTGTGTTGTGGTTGACTAGCGCGACTTCTCGGTATGTGACTGCATAGGTTTTATGGACACCACTAACATTGTGAAACGGTAATCCCTTTCACCCTTAATTCGAACTTTCTAATTATCTAAATTGCCTGAACGCCAGAGGTCAGAACAATGCATACATAGTTGTCTCTCCTAATCCGTTCTTTACATGGAAATTTTCTTCGTTCAACGGAAACTATTTTAAATGTAATTACCAAGGTGAATAAAAAAAATCGCTATAAAGAAGTTCGTTAACCAGAGGTCCGACTAATTAAATCAAAAATGAAGCAATTTTAAAATACATAACCGATCGATTGCGCCATGAAAATGCTGGGAATGGGGCCCCTTCTCGCCCCACTGTAGTTTCGGCTCTGGATACTCAATATTTGCATTCAGGATTTCATTTGTAAAATAAATGATCGTCTCAACAAAGGGCTCGGAAATTTTCAAAAAAAAAATAATAATAACAATGGGCTCTCGCGAGCCCATGAGAGCCCACTATAGCTCATCACTAGGTATATATGTTATTTTGTGAAGTCCGTGGGTTGTCACAACTGGGACAGATCCCAACGGTGACTTTAATAGTCCAATCGGTATTTTAAACATTCCTGGGGTGAAGTCCCGTCCTGGGATGTTTAGTGAGGTCAGCTAGATGTCCATAGAGCAGTGTATCTGCTATTTTGCCGAGTCCGTGGATTTTCGTGTCTAGCACAGTGTCACACTGTGCTTTGTTATTCAATCAGTGTTTTAGCCGTTCCTGGGATTAAGTCCCATTCAAGGTTGCTTAGCGCGGTCAACTGGATGTTTCCAGAGCAGAGTATCTGCTGTTTTGTCAGGTCCGTGGAATTCTGGTTGTTTGTTTAGTTGTCCAGTCCATATTTTATCCATTTCTGGGATTTAGTCATGTCCTAGGTTGTTCAGTCCGGTCAGTTGAGTGTCAGTCCGTGTAAGTTCAGTGTTTGTCTTGCTTAATCAAGTTGTTCGTGGGTTCTTAATCAAGTTGTTCGCAGAGGTCCGGCGGGTTTGATATATTCCGATGATCTATGATGGTGTCAGATTGCATGGTTCCAGTGAGGGCAAGAGACGAAAAGGGAGATTAGGTAGGTCGTGGTAGCTGTGGGTTGTGGCTGGTGGAAGGTCCTTCTGCCGAAGAGGTCTTGTGCGTGTTTTATTATAGCCTTGTAGCTATTGTCTTCTTCCAAAATACGATCTTTCTGGTTTTGTGGTACAAATTGGGTTTCCATGATGAGGCGGCATCGTAGACCTTCATATAATTGGCAATGGTGCATGAGATGTTCCCATGTTTCGATCTGTCGGCAGTGGCAGAGAGGGGTGTCACTAAGTCCAAAACCTGATAGTTTTTGTCTAATTGCACCATGACCGGTGAGCAGATAAGTAACTAAGAGTCCTGGGGAGAACCAGTTTGGATATTTCGGATAGACAGCCTGAATAGTCGGCAGGACTTTTCGGGTTCCTTCCGCCCTTGAGGACTTGGAGCGCATGGGAGCTGACTATGTTGATCTGGAGATTGTGAGCAGGATATATCGTTGTATAGTATCGAGTCTTCTTCTGTTGTTTACGGTAGTCGCTTTTTTGAACCAGACTCCCATGGAATATAGGATGACTGGCAGGAAAACTTTTGTGGAAGAGGGCAAGGGTCTTCTTTCTCAGGCCCCATTCTTTGCAGGTGACTCTTGCAAAAGTGCAGAGTAATTCCTGATTTTGTTCCGGAGGTGTGTGGTGTAAAGGATAAATTCCTGTTAAGTATGACACCGAGGTGCTTTAGTTCCTTGTGGGTTTGATAGTTTCCCCCTGGACTTTAATTTGCTGAGGTCTCTTAATGTCTAGGATCCCTCTGAGTAAGATTTGAGCTTGTTTTGGTTGAGGAGATCGTCAGGTCATTCTTGTAGGATGGCGAGCGCCCCGTTTGCTGTTTTCCAGTTGAGCTCGGCTGTCCTCAGCCAGCATCAGAATGCAGTCATTTGTGCAGGCTTGAGATGTGGCGTTTCCACGGTTGAGGTTTAAGAAGCCGTCTAAGACCATGTTCCAAGGAGCCCTGTGGGCATGCTCTGTAGATTGGTCTAGACACAGAGCAGTATGGCGTGGTGACTGTTACTAATCTATTGGAGAGGTATGCGCTGATACATTTGTAAAGGTTTGCTGGCATGTTGGCTTCCTGGAGCCTGCCGAAGACGCATGGCCACCGGAGGGTGTCAAACGCCCCATAAAAATCTATTGTGATGACGAGGAAATATTTCCAGTTTGTTGTGGTCGCAACACTGACGATGTTTTTCAAGGCATTGGAGTGTCCTTTACTGAAGCCAAACTGATTTTCGGATTGTAAACCTGTGTCTGAGTAGCGAGCTTCTATCCTGTTTCGTAAGAAGTGTTCTAGTAATTTGCTGAGCACTGACAAGAGTGCTATGGGTCAGTAGAACCCCGGGCAGATCCTGTCGCTTTTTTGGATTTTTAAGGATGAGCCAGAGCATTGCCCCATCCAAGCTTGAGGGAAGTGTCCTTTTAAACAATAGTTATATAGATGTAATATTTTTTCCGGAATAGTCTCAACTGCCTTTTTAGCAATCTCTGGTTCTAATAGATCTGATCCTGGGGATTTCTTATTCCACAGTTTGGCAGCCTCATTGTCTAGTTCAATCCTGGTGAAGGGTTCCTCTTCCTGGACTGTTGTACATGTTCTGTTTTGGAGAACAGCAGCGATTGTTCCAGGGTAGTTGGGTCCAGGTGTTTCGGGAATATGGCGTCTAAGATTTTGTTGATGGAATCTTGCCATGCTTTGGTGACTTCACCTCTTTGGAATTTGTTCATAGTCACCCGATAGACAACACCCCAAGGGTCATCATTTCCGGCCGTACAGACCTAGTTCTCCTATGTTCGTTGTTTCCGCTCGCGGATCTTAGCGTGTATTGATTTATGGCCACACGATATTGTTGCCGTAGCACCTCAACTTCTGCAGCAGCCAGCTGCATCTGGCACGCTGGAAAATTTTTCGGCAGGTGTTTGCTTGCCCATCTGAGTTGTTGCAGCTCCAGGTGCAACCAGGGTACAGCTCCTGGAGACGGTTTTTTCCTCCTGATAGATTTGTTAGCCGCTTCTGTAATGCGCTTTACTATTTTAGCTTGATGTCGATCTGGGTTTAATCCCTCTGTGTGGAATGTATGGGCGGTCGCACGTAGTGTCTCCTGGAAGAAAGGCCAGTCAGCCTTTTCAACGGCGTATCTGTGCTGCATTTGTCTGGGTATTATTTGTTTGGTTATGGATTGGTTGAAAGGTGATCGTTCGGTGGTTGGTCGGATGTGGTTAGTTTTCTGTGACAGTCCAGGATGTAATATGGTCTGTGAGAGATCTGGTGGCCTCCCACATCGTGCTGGAGAATGTCGGTAAGTTATTTGGCAGGTTTAGAATTGTGTAGCAGCTGTTGGCCGGATATTCCTCGAGGCATTGTCCTTTCACTGCGCCACGTCGTCCCGATGTTTCACTATACCAGGATTGTGAGCGGCAGTTTACATCGGTACCTATAATAATTCTGGCATTCAGAAACTCCATACTAACATTTTGCAGGTACGCTATGGCTGGGAGGATGTCCTCCCCCGGCCGGCTGTGGAGTGAACCTGCATAAAATTCTCCTAGTGCAGTGACAATGTGGGCACATGCGGTCCAGGGCAGACAGTAATTTGAAATCATCATTACGGTGTAATCAGAATTTTTTATCAAGACGGCTGCCCATGGGGTTTCACCATCCATTTGAACAATTTTATACGTTAGGGGATATCTCCTGATCTTGCTGTGGGTATATGGCTCCTGAATGAGCAGGATATCTAAATTCTCCTCATCAGTTTTTTTCGCAGCTATGCAGGGACTGCCTTGGATCTTTTGTGCGTTTGAATGTGCAAACTGTACCCTATTATTATTGAACTGTTAAAGGTGTGTTGCCATAATCCAGTCTCGTTTGGTACTCTCTTTGCTTGGTTGTATACGGGGCATTTATTATCCCTGATTGAGTGATCGGCCTGTAATTTTTGCGACTTGCAATTTGCGTATGTCAGCGGTTCTTCTTTTTTTTTGGCATACTTTAAATTCGTGTCCTCTCCTCAGTGCAATGGCCACAAGTATGTGTAGTGTGCCCAAAACGGCCACATATGAAACACTTGTTAGGTGGTAGACATCACAGTGCCTGGCACATGGATGACTGGACCCAGGGTATCCCAGCAGAACGTCACCCAAAGAATGACACTGGCGCCACCGGATTTTTTCGTCCCACAGTGCAACCAGGCACCATTACTTCCCCAGGTAAACGACGCACATGTACCCGGCTGTCCATATGGTGCAACAGAAAACGTTATTCACCGGACCAGATGACCTTCTTAAAATCACTCGAGGTCCAATTTCGATGCTCGCGTGCCCATTGTAGGTGCTGACGCCAGTGAACCATAGTTCACTGGCGTCACTCGGAGTGGCCTGCGGCTACGCAGCCCCATTTTCAGCAGGGTTCGATGTACTGTGTGTTGTGACATGTCTGTGCATTAGCACAGTGGTATCGTCACCGTCCTCCCCACACCGGGTGGAAAATGCCCGGGTTCGAATCCCGTCGATGACGCGAGGAACTTTAATGGGCTTTTTTTCACTCCGTGGCTGAGTTAGTCGGCCTCAGGCGTAGATGGAAAGTTTTTCCCCCAGAAATTGACGTTTTCGTCTGGTTAATCAGGAAAATCGACCAGATTACACATGCAATTTACAGACAAAATTCATATATGGGTATATATTTGAAAAAATGGGTGGCCCTAATATAATAATTTGATTTGATTTGTTGTGATACATTACTCCCGTCACCAGCATTCCAATTACCGGCGAGTTGCGCCACAATCGCCCTTCTGTTGCCACGTAACATCCGGAAGAGCCTTCGCTTACCTCGAGCACTGATGAGCCGTGGTCGTCCAACACCTCGCCAGCGGTTCGTGGGTTTTCCCTCCTAGGATCAATTTCGGTAGGTACTAACCACGGCTGACCGTGAGCATCCCACCAGCCGTGCCGTTTCAGATATACTCTGACCCAGTCGTCCGGCCATTACAGTTTGGCCTTTGTCAAACTCGCTTAAGTCTGCTGCCTTTCCCATCTGAAGAACAAGAGTATCACTGATTAATGGAGCTCGGTATCAGGTGTTTTTCATACCTTGTCCCGAACCGCGCAAGCGCCGTTGTTCACCTGCAGTTGCTTTGATTTGCATAACGACTCGCTGTTCATAATGTTTTGGCTCATTGGTGTATCTTTATCATATAAGCAAACGTGTGTATACTATTCGCATCAGTAATTGATATAATTATTTCATTAAATTATTTTACTAAGAAGGAAAATGATTAGTATAGGACAAAGCTACGATGCTGAATATGTTCTACGTTGTATTTCAATATTTTTAGAAGAATAAGAGAAATTAACCTTCAATATGATACGTAGAACAGTTCCTAATGATACTTTCCAACAAAAATTGCTGGAGAGGACCTGGCTGTCTTTGTAAGTTACAGCTGTAAATTACAAGCTCCAAAAGAACATAAGTGTTTTACTATTTTATTTACTGAAATAGAAGGGATGCAAGGTGTTTGCTGATGCTATCGGGGCACCGTTAGGTGGGTTGGAAAACTGCTAGCTTTGGTGGGGACTGAAAGATTAAAAGTAGGTGCAGGCAGAGGTGAAATTGATTCTTGAATTGCTTCTATTAGAATGAGCAGCGGCCTGGATGGAGGGGTGCTGGGGTTTCAGGGACTGGTGGGAGGCATCATGAAACAAATAAATACTTGGGCTGTGTTAGGGTAACCAATGCTAGAAGCATAGTAAATAAATTTGAAGTGCTGGTCAAGATATCAAAGGCGGATATTGTTGTGATATCAGAGACGTGGTGTCACACAGATATTAGTAATGCAGAATTGGAATTTGATGAGTACAATGTGTACAGGAAGGGAGGAAGGGCCATGCTGTTAATTAATAAAAACATAAAACCTAAGGAAGTGCATCCAGTAGACATAGATGGACAGTGAAATATTGAGTTAGTTTGGTGTGACATAAGCACTGGGAAAACAAAAATGAGAGTAGGAGTGTGTTACAGGCCTAATGACTGTAATGAGTACAGCGAACAATTGTGCAGAGAAATAGAACAGGCCAGCAAATCAGTTGGCGTTATAATGGGAGATTTTAACTTCCCAGATATTCAGTGGAACTTGTAGATTGGTCACTCGCACACTAGCAAGGCTTTTGGGGATTTATTGGATGATTGTTGTCTGCAGCAGCATGTTCGAGAGACAACCAGAGTGTAATACTCTTGATCTGGTTATCAGAGTGATTATTCGTGCATTAAGAATTTGCAGACAAAGGAACCACTAGGTGGCAGTGATCACAGTGTACTGATGTGGGACTTACTTAAAGATATAATTACCATCAGGGGTAAAGGGAAGAGTTTTTGCTTCCATAAAAGTGACTACAGTGGCCTCAGACAGTTTTTAAATTCTGTACAGTGGGACCGACTGATGATGTTAACAACAACAACTTCTAAGTGGGACGTATTCAAGGAACTAATAATGGAATCTACTACTCTTTTCATACCGATTAAGAAATATTGTTCAAGGTTTAGGCCTAAATGGATGTCAGATGAACTAATGAGACTCGTGGCAGAGAAGAAAAATGCATGGGATGCATATAAATTATCAGGCGACAAGAAGCCTATGGCAGATATAAGCTAGTCTGTAAACAAGTCACAAAGGAGATTAGGCAAGAAAAGGCAGATTACAAGAAATCTTTGGCAAAGGATGGTAAGAAAAACAGCAAGGACTTTTTCACTCTAGAAGGAAGGGGATGAATCATGTTGGTCCACTTGATATCGATGGTTTGACTGTTAATGATCCTGCTCCGATAGCAAACAAACTGAATGAGTATTTTGTATCTACATTCACACATGAGGAGTTATTAAGGGAGGAAAATGCCGGACGTTTATCAAACTGTAACAGGGTGCTTAATGATTTTGGAATAACTCAGAGCAAAGTGGAGGAGAAATTGTTAAAGTTAAACATAAGAAAGGCACCTGGGGTGGATGGGATCTATCCAGTTATATTAAAGGAGGCGGCAAAGGAAGTAAGCAAACCCTTAGCCATAATTATGAGTTCATTTTTGGACTCAGGGGAGTCCCCACGGACTGGAGACGTGCAAATGTATTCCAAATTCACAAAGGGGGATCTAAGGGTGACACGGGTAATTACAGACCTGTTAGTTTACCTTCTGTTCCGGGGGAAATAAGAGTCACTGGTTAAAGATGCATTGCAGGATCATCTAGACAAGACTGCAGTAATAATTCAGTTACAGCATGGGTTTGTTAAGGAAAAGTCTAGTCTGACAAATTTGATTGGATACTGTGATGTGGTTAAAAAACAACCGTATGCAAAAAATAATTTTGATATCATATATGTTATTAGTGGAGTTCCCCAGGATTCGGTGTTGGGCCCACTCTTGTTTTGTATATTTATCAATGATATTGATTAAGGAATATCAGGCTCAATGTCGAAGTTTGCAGATGATACAAAGTTTGACCTGGTTGTTAATGACAGTAATGGTAGTGTTCTACTGCAACAGGATTTAGAAAATTTGAGCAGATGGGCTGAGAAGTGGCAACTGAAGTTTAACATTGACAAATGCAAAGTACTGCATATGGGTAGAAGTAACCCAAGAGAAATGTACTAATTGTGTGGTACTACACTGAAAAAATCTGGGAGTAATTATGCAGTCAGATATGAAGTTTTCTGACAGTACAGACAGGCTGCCAGAGCAGGCCATAGAGTATTGTCAATGATATACAGGAATTTTTCTAGCAGGGAAAAGGAGGTGATTATCCCTTTGTATAAGGCAATAGTCAGGCCTGTACGCAGTACTCAAGGCCAGGCCTTGAGTACTGCGTACAGGTCTGGAGGCCTCATTTTGGTCAGTGGCACGAAGGGGGGGGTCCTCTTACCAAGAAAGACTTCTGTTCTGCAAATTGCAGCGCCTGGAAACTAGGCAACTGCGGGGGCCCTGCCCGAAGTGTTTAAATGGATTGCATAAACTAAATACTGACAGCATAAAAAAAAAAGATAGAAAGTGCAGCCATTATCAACCCACTGCAGGATGGAAACCTAATGGCGGAACATACAAGGAGTCATAAATTTAAATTTGAAAAAAAAAAAAAAATGGTTTCAGGATAGATGTGCGAAAAATTTGCTTTCAGCAAGAGAGTAATTGATTGTTTGAACAGTCTTCCATGTGGTGTTTTGAAAGTGGATAGTTTGAATAAATTTAAGGAATGATAAACAAATTGCTCTAAGGGATGTACATATGAGGCTTTCTTTTGATTGATGTTATATACGCTTGCTTCCTTGCATCATTTGTCACTACTAATACTTATACTAATAGATATGCTAATACTGATACTAATACCCAAGTATTAGTTTAACTGATAAAACTACGTAGAGGTAGTTTTATCAGTTTAAGTAAACAGAGCAATTTCTAGATATATGATCAGAAAAGATACAAAAGTCACAGTACAGGTGTAGAGAGGGAGGATGTAAATACTGTTATGGGCTTTTTAGTTACAATTATAATTACCAGCTAACTCTTTCGGTTTGTAAGTATGGGGTAATAGAACCTGCATTTCTAGATAAGTACGTTCATTACGAATTGATAATTTTTACATTTGTAAAACCTCCATTTTTCAATAATCACATGAAATTTTATGTGGAAGGTGTTTTGTGAAAAAAAAAGACATCTTTTATTAAAAAATAATGATTCAATGGGGCATGAGTTTTATATTTGAAAGTGTTTTGTTCATTTGTTTTTTGAAATGTTTTTTGGTCAGCATGTTTATCGAACCCTGATCACATTCTAATTTGCCAGTGCCCGATTGTGGAAAAGCATTTTGACAAATGTTGCAAGTAGTTATATCCTTGATTTAACAGCAGAAATCAATTAATAATGAATGTTTAATGAGCATCATATCAGGTAACCGGTCCTTATGACTTTCCCGTAGTATTTAAATTCACACCTGTCCTACGGCAGTGGCATTTGCAAGAGCTAACGGATAACGATCTGTATGGAAAATAAGCCTACTCAAAGAAACACCTTTGACCTATTTCTAGTAGAATTTTTAGTTTTCGAGCAGTCTTGGCAGGCACGTGGCTCTCTCTATTTTTATACTTTCTCCATTGCCACTTGAGCTAACTTCTTAAATCATGTTTTTCCTGCTGTCCTACAAAACGATTGAACTACATGGCACGTGTGCGATATTTGTGACTTACTTTCCCTCACCCCTCGTAGACTAACAGGTTCATGTTAAAGTAGCTCATCAGCAATGCAGGTATATCAAGGCAGTACTCAACGTGATGAACAAGCCGCCACAATAAAATGTGTGATACCTGCAGTAAGTACTATATGTTCTTCTGATGGTGTAAGCCTGATTTTTAAGTCAGAATATACCCTATATCTTGATTCAGCTCTATGAATCAAGATATAAGGTATATATCTTGATTCATAGTGCTGATTCATAATTTTTATATGCCTGGGCAAGAATGCGATGAATTGATCAACTATATAGACATACACTACAGTATGCTTATCCTATTTGCTTTCCAAGGATATTGATTTAACTGACAATTCGATGGGCTGTCAGACCAGGTTCTGAATTTGATAAATTGTTTTTATAAAGTTTTAATTAATGTGGTGCCATAATTAATACAGCAACACTTCAAGGAACTACCGGTAGGACGTATATGTACTAGTAACACGCATGTATCTGATGGACAAAAGTTAAGGCATAGTTCAATTTGAAAGCTTACCCTTCGTAAACGGAACTGAAATTATGCACATAGATGAAGCTATTATTGCAAATAAGATCAGCTTGCGTTCACATTATTCTAGGCTCTCGTGGTTAGCACATTGATAACCACGAAGGCCCAAGATAATGAGGCGAGGAATTTTTATGGATCTTTTTCACAACGTGGCTGAGTTAGTCGGTTTCTTTTCAGGCGAGGGTACATGGTTTTTTCTCCCGGACACTCAGGTTTTTCGTCTAGCAAACAGCAAATTGACTACAGAACACATACAATTTACAGACATAACATAATATATACATAGTAATATGGCCTAAGTTGCTGATGCTCCTAAAACCCTACAACAACCAACCATTATTCTGATATTCCGATTAAATCCTTTTAAACAAAGCTATCTGGCTGCGCATCATTCAGTTTGATTTCGTACCGATATCAAGCGATTGGAGTAATCTTACATGTCTAGTGGCACAGAGACACAGTTTGAGTGATTCATTGCGTTGGAGAGCAGTCAATAGGGTCGAAGCAATCAGTCATAGGCTGTATGTAGCGAGAGTCCTGAGTAGCAATCGAAATGTGATATCGCGATTGCGGAGACGTTTACAGGAAACAGAAGAGAATCTTCTCGAAGCGAGAAAAGCAAGTATCGATCAAGGATCACAATACCAAAAAATGGTCGATACGTGATATTAATTGCCAGAAGATGTATCAAGACGAAAGCACAGAGACTGTCTTCAGGATTTTGTCAACTCTGGCCGGAGTATCTCCCTCTGTCTCACATTTCTTAATCTGCTGTGAGAGAGAGAGAGAGAGAGAGACTCTCTGCACGTCACTACCGAAAAATAAACAATTTTATAACTTTTTGTCAAAATTACTTTCACTTTTACGATTTACGTATCTTGCTTGTCCCAACCGGAAATGCTTTCAAGCAATCGTTTCCAGCTGTATATGTGGCTATGCACACCCCATTCCTGCGCGCTAACCACTCAACAACATCTGAACTATTATTATTTTTACCATTCCAGACTCCATAGCCATTTTTTAAAATTTAAACAGCTATAGCTCCATAACTGTTTAGAATCGAATACATGTTTATTTCCCTTATTTTAATCACTAGAATATATGCCAGCTTTTTTTTGCACACACTTTTGAAATACTCTGTAATTTATAAACACTTATAATCAGTCCTGTTTCAGAACATGGAAGTAGAGGAGAATTTGGCGTAAAAGCGTACGATTTCTTTTCCAAGACAAAAGAGTTAGTCAGAGACCTAACAGGTAATGTTAGGTCTCTAGTTATTCCTCTTAGCTGCTCACAGTGTAATAGTGGAAGTCGTGTCTAGCTTTTTGTTACTGGTTAGGTAAAATAGATTAAAATTCTTACTCCTCCACTCTCTGCAGACAATGGAAAAGAAAGAAGTTATAGAGTGACTGTTAAATTATCAATCTACTGAAGTGAAGTTTCGGAGGGGGAAGAAAGAAAAGGTTATACAAAGAGTGAATACGGAAGTAATTTCTACTAAATTCCTTAGAAGAAACGAGGGTGACAGCCAGACAAATCTTGCTGGCTAAAGTAGAAGTACATAATGTATATTGCTACGTTCGAATTAACCGGATGGATTTAGTGGGCGCGCGCGCGCACACACACACACATGTGTGTGGCACAGTTGGTGAATCGCTGTTCTCTCCACACCGGGTGGAAAATTATTATTATTAGCATTAGCCATATGGTGCAAGGAAGCCTCAAGCTTATGGTGAGGCGCCTCCGTAGCCAGGTGGGAAGGAGCAGCAGTGCTTAGCACACGCTTCTTGGTTAGACCGGGGTTTGAGCCCGTCACCACCAAATACGGAGGATGCGAAAAGGTCAGGGAATGACCACCGCATATCCCGGAGCAATATGGCCTTAGCTGCTAATGCTCCTAAATAACAAACAACAGCTTATGGTGCACCAGCAAAAAAAAAAAAAAAAAAAAAAATTCTTAATTACCCCGTTTTTTTGCACCAATAGTAAGCTGAAAGTGTAGCTTAAACCTCATGAAGCAATGCATCCAGACTATCTTTTGTCCACCACTCAAGCGGCTGGAAGTAGTTTCATGGTACTAGGTATGTTCTGTTGTTACGGATTGGGTCCGCTCGTTATCGTTAGACGGTCGCGTTACCTTCACTGTATATCTTTCTGTCGTATCGGACCAACATCACCCTGCAGTACCTTCATATTTACTCGGATTGCTAGGGATTCTTTCAAGACGACAGGCAACTATCCAATGTGCAAAAATTGTATCTGAATTCTACATTCCCAAGATGTCCAACGTTTACCTCGACCCCTAATCTCCAGATCTGAATCCAATTGAGAATATCTGGAATATGTTGGAAAGGGTATTTCGGCTTCGTAATTATCTCCCGCCCACAGTACAGCAGCTGACAAATATCCTGATGGAAGAATGCTCAAATCTGAAACTAGACACTCTCAGATACTTAGTGGAATCCGTGCACTATGTCCTGGCTGTAATTCGAGAAAGAGGTGACCGTACTAAATATTGAATAAAGGTTTCTAATTTTTTGGCTAGTGAGTGAATAATAAAGTGGTATCTTCCCATCCCCTGTCATTTTCAAAGCATATTGCCACTTTTTATGATTCTTGTATCATATATTCCTTACCACCAATTCATTTCTCGTTCAAAATTCAAGTAGTTCCCACTCCCTCTCATTTCTTTTGCTAATCTATAGTCTCCTACTCGCCTCCGTAGCCATGTGGGAAGGAGCAGCAGTGCGTAGCACATGCTTCTTGATTAGACCGGGGTTCGAGCCCGTCACCACCGAATACGGAGGATGCAGAAAGGTCAGGAAATGACCACCGCATATTCCCGGAGCAATATGGCCTTAGTTGCTAATGCTCCTAAAAACCAAATAACAAACAACAAACATTGTCTCCTACACAATACCTCTCTCTCTCTCTCTCCCCCACCACCACATTCCACTCCCTCATTATTCCCCAATAATTCTTTTAATGTTAATTATTTTTTCTACTCTCTCATTCATTCCGTCTATTTCCTCTTCGTTCTTAATAATTTGACGTTGGTATATATACCTGCACCACCAATATATCTAGGTTCTGCTTTCATCATCAACCTCATTATCTTAGAGAGCAGCATATTTAACCGCTTCTACCCATTCCGTTAATTCTTTATTCAACACAATTTCTTTCCCTCTCTTCTCCACCATAATACAAAACTCTCAAATCCTGACTTCTGAAGTTCTCTCTTCCCTCCCACTTTGTCTCATTACAACTGTAACACATCCAGTGTATCTCTATACCTCTCCCTTCTTAATTTTCCAATTTCTCTTTTTTCCTTTCCATCATCCTCATTCCCTGTGGCTCTCCTAATTTTACTTCCTATCCTTTTCTCCCTCTTCTTATATCTTTGTCTGAACTTATTAAAAAGCTCCAGATAAAGAGTGAAAGAATTTGTGACGATTCAGTTATACCAGAAGTCGGCAACCTTTTTTGACTGAAGAGCCATTTTTGATCTAATTTTATAAAAAAAAAAAAAAAAAAGAGAGAGAATCCGAAGAGCTGCTCCTCAGCTGAAGCTGGAGGTGAAGGGAGGGTTTTTTTAAGAAATGGAATAGAGTGGGAAGGTAAAAAATAGTTGTGCCCCGCGTAACATACGCCATCTTTCTGATTATGGCGTAAATTGTTTAAGCTAGATCCTTCAGTTTCACCATTCTTGTTTAGCGGTGATATAATTCTACAGTAGTCATCTGTGGGATATATGCATATGTCTCTATTTGCAGGTGGTTCCCCGTTTCTCCAACAAATATTGCAGCAACCTCCGTTTTGGATGTAGGTGCATTATATCGTCTCTTATCTAAGTTCGGATCATCTATAAGTGCCATGCGCACATTCATTGTTGGATTAGCCTGAGTTATTTAATGCATGTGTTTATATGACTCAGCAAATGGGTTAACTTGTCGCAGCATCTCGTCCAATTGTTGCATTACTTCGGCAATACATCCTTGCTTTGATTGGTTTTCAAGCCGTTTTGTTGTTGCTTCAGCAGAATCGAAAATATAGAAGTTGTTCATATCCTGGCTTATTTGCCTCGATTAGATATAGCGGTGAGACCAAATGGTAAATCTGACCGAGAATTCTAAAACAGTATAGACCATTTCCAGGCGGTGATTTAATTTCTGTGCCCATTGACGCGACGCCATTGCTGAGTTGTACTCTCCTATATGTTCTCTGTAGTTATTTGCTTCACGTATATCCGCTGTAAGTAGGGCTCGTAATAGAGATTAATCTCTTGATGTCTCAGACAAGGGAAACCTTTCCATCATTACAGCATTTAGTGCATTTATTCGATGTGTTTAACTTATGTCCCAAATATCTTGCATTACAATACTCACAATTGTAACACATATTTCCTTATGTCATCCTCTTCCATATTAATTACAGCATGTTGATTATTCGCATCCGGTACTTCTATTTGAGTAGTTCTAGGCGTTTTGCCCGTCTTCTCATTTCCAATCTTTCTTTTTTTTTCTTCAATGTTTTCTGTCCGTCTTCATACTCGTAGAGTCTCGTTTCGGTCACTTAGTCTATTAGATCTCTCCTCTAATGTTTAATTAGCATTTCTTCTACATTTTCTCAAAGTTCTTTCACACTGTTCAGCCATTGTTACACTTCTTATAACGGTTTATTAAAATTGAAGACATAAAATAAACATACATCGATAGCTTTCAGTCATAGGTTGCCTTTCTTCAGTTGAAAAACGTTAGTACAAAAATTAATAAAGCATGCCCGGTATTGGTGGTCATGCGAGGTGAACCGCGTGAACGGGTGTTGGCAACAATTAGCAGTTGGAAAGTTTGGGCAGCATACCTATGCGTTTTATATATATAGAAGTTATCATCATCAGTCATTTTCAATCCACTGCAGGATGAAGGCCTCTCCAGCAACTTTCCAGTTCCTTCTGTTTTGTGCAATGGCCATCCATTTACTACCCACAAACTCACGAATTTCATCTATCCATCTCCGCCGTTGTCTTCCAGGTTTTCTTCTAGCTCCTCTTGGGTACCACTCTGTTATTTTCTTAGTCCATCTGTCATCATGTCTTCGAACTATGTGTCCTGCCCAAGACCATTTCAGTCTCTAGTTTTGATAAGAATGTCCTTTACTTGAGTTTGCTGCCCAATCCATGTGTTTCTCTTCTTATCTAACAGTCTGATTCCCGATATAATTCGTTCCATTTTTCGCTGTGTAGTTCTCAGCTTCTCTTCCATTTTTTTGGTGAGTGCCCAAGTTTCACTTGATTAAGTCATGGTGTGGAGTATATTTACGTTTCAGACAAACTGGGATATTGCTCTTCAGTATGTGACTATATTTCCTGAATGCTATCCATCCAAAATTTATTCTTCTCTTGACTTCCAGCCATTTATCATTATTACAGCTAATAACTTGTCCCAGATAAGTATATGAATATGGCTCCACCTTCTCAATTACTGCTCCTTCAATCATTATGTCCCTTTCTATGGCGGCGCCTCTGTAGCCAGGTAGGAAGGAGCAGCAGTGCGTAGCACACGCTTTCTTGATTAGACCGGGGTTCGAGCCGGTCACCACCAAATAACCCCGGGGGCTCACATCTGGTGAGCATGGGCTTGGCAAAGCCAGGGTCCTGAGCTGGATATCATCATTCTTCTCTTTCTTGGTGATGCCTTTCTACTTCTCTCTCTCTCTCTCTCTCACACACACAGGGGGGTAACGCGGGATTTTTTTTTTTTTTTTTTGGCTGTTGCAGCATAAGCCTCAGGCTTCCTTGTACCATATGGCTAATAATAATAATAATACGGAGGATGCGGAAAGGTCAGGGAATGACCACCGCACATTGCCGGGGCAATATGGCCTTAGTTGCTAATGCTCCTAAACATCAAATAACAACAACAACAACTTTCTGTGGCATACTCGTTCATCATTACTTTTGTTTTAGCCATATTCATCTTTAATCCAAAATCCTTACTAACTAAGCATAACTGATTCGGATTTTCTTCTAATTCTTTGGGATCGTGGCTTATGACCACAATGCCATCTGCAAATCGTAAATGGTTTAGGTACTCTCCATTCACATTGACTCCTTGCTGCGATCAGTCTAATCTACTAAAGTTCCAGTACATACTACTTTTTCTCCTCTTATGTTATCTCAAAGACCTTTATATTATTTACTCGAGTCAGTTTTTTTCCTTTCCTTTCTTACATCTATATCAAATGTACACCTTACCATTCTGTGATCACTTCCAACACTTACCTTATTCATTCACGATATATCTTCTGTTAGGATGAAGTCAATGTCATTAATTGTTAATCCATTTGGGCTCTTCCATGTCCACTTTCTGTTCACCCTTTTCTTGGAAAAAAGTGTTCATTACTGTCAATCCTTGAGATTTTGCAAATTCCACAAATCTTTCACCAATTCCAAAATTTCCTCTAGTTCCCCTTTCTGCGCTGTTTTTTCTCTTTCCAACCTTAGCATTGAAGTCCCCCATAATGATATGTAGTGGGTTTTCTGCTCATCTAGAAGACTCAATTTCGGTGTACATTTCTTCAACCTCTTCATCATCATGGCTCGATGTTGGTGCATAAATCATTATAACCTTTAGCTTGTACCTCTTAGAAATCTTGAGTATTAATCTTGACACCCTTAGTGATGTACTTTTGAATTCCAAAATGTTGTTTTTTAAATCTTTATGGACCAGAAACCCAACTCCACCTTCACTCCTTTCACTGTTTCCGTTGGTGTACAGCAGATTGCCACTTGATAAATTTATAAGTGATTCATTTATTCTCCTTGTTTCAGCCAAACTGATGATATTCCAATTCACATTTTCTAATTCCTTTTCCAGCTCTAATATCCTGTCTTCACCGATGAGCGATCTTAAGTTGTAACAGGCCAAATTCAGTTTTCGTGCATGGCAGCCTGGTTGTACCCAGAGATCCTTAGCACCCCTCTCTTTCCACTCTGATCCTCTCGCTGGGGACTGAGGGCCATTTGTTTCGTCGTACTGTCATATGCTGGAGGGTTTGGTCTTTTCCTCTTCACGCTGACCAGGCGCCTTGAAGAGAACCACTCTACACGTTCGTTGCCACCTAAGTGACGTAACAGGGCTTGCCATCGAGAAGGTGTGCATGAGTGGATTTCATGGCGGCAGGCCAACCGGACTTCTCCTAAATCTTCTGTAATAGAAAGATATTGGATCCATCAGTGTTTTAGACTGAGTATCTGATTACACACAGAATACCTGTTCCCCCTCTAAGCCCCCTATAGAAGTTAAGTGGACCTCAACTAGAGTGTGTTTGCCGGGAGTAACAATTGATGATGTTACCAATAGATTATCATTTTTTAAGGGAGGAGATAAAGAGAGCATTATTATTCATGTGGGGACTAACGATATTAAAAGAACTCGACCTGACCATTTGTTCGATAAATATAGGACCCTGCTGAAAAAATGCCATGTGCTAATCACAATGTGTATATGTCCACATCTACCCAGACACGATAGGAGGGATTATATGCTGAAAGCCTTGTGGATTAACTGAAGACTTGAGGAACTGTGCAAGGCTCTAGGTAGTAGGAATTTATTTTGTAGAGAGAGTATTCATTTGAAAAAAGGTGGTACAAGGGTTTTTGCTATTATCATTGAGGATAACCTAAGAGTTAAGGAACCTGCTAGTTCAGGGGGAGAAGGGTAATACAGACACGTATTTATCTGATGGTATGGGTCAAAGTAATTCTAGCACACATCTCAAGAATTCTTGTTTGTTGGCAAGGTGTTCTGAGGGTGACAACAAGCTAGAAAAACAAGACTAAGTAACTTTAAAGGATGTGACAGAGTAGTAATCTCTAGAAGAGTAATTCTTACTGTGTGTACAGTAATGTCAGGAGTGTTGTCAAAAAAATGGGTGAATTATAACTCCTGTGTAGGACAACTAATGCTGACATAATAGGGCTAACAGAAATGTTGTGCCATCCAGAAATCGGGATGACGAGTTCTATTACGGTATATATAATGTATTTAGGAAAGGTAGGGAAAAAAGAAGGCTGATGGGGTCATGCTGCTTATCAAAAGCAGCCTGAGCGCGAAAAGAGCTTTTGCTGAGTCAGAAGTTACTTCTGCCAGAATAAAATCAGTGTGGTGCGAGTTAGTTGAAAAAAAGATATAATTAGAGTGGGAGTAATCTACAGACTAGAAGATGGTTAAGAGTAAGACGGAAGTCTCTACATGGAGGATATAGGATATTCATGTGTTGTTGTGACGAACCCCAGTGTTTCTCCCATTAGCCGGTGTTGTACATCTTGTGAATAAGCTCGCGCCAAAGCCGGCCATTCGTATGTGGTGGGTTGAATGTGTAAGTGTAATGATATGGCTGTTGTTGCGTTGTCGGCCGGCACCTAGCTCTTAGCAGGTGAGAAGCAGCAACACCTGGTCACCCCGTCCCTGCCACGTGGAGGCGGCCAGGACCTACAATCGTCTTGCTGCATCTACCTAGGACAAGTCCCAGTCAGATGCCAGTAGTAGAGAAGGAATGGAAGAGGTATTTAAGAAAGGAGAAGTATGGGAAATAGTGCGAGGAAAGAAAAGTATAGTAAAGTGGTGGGTCAACGGATGAGTCTCTACACGCATATGGAATGGGCAAGAAAGTGAATGTTTTTTATGGGTGCCTTCAGTGTACCCCTAATTGATTGGAATAAGTGGGAGGGAAACTCGCCATGGGAACAAAATTTTAAAATAAACTAGATGATTAATTTTTGTACCAGCATATTAGAGAAAATACTAAGGGTAAGGATATTCTTGACTTCAAGTTTACTCACAAATAAATGACATCACAGGGCTTGAAGTACAGGAACCATTGATTGGTAGTTAGTGATCACAAGTCGTTAGTATAGTGTATTTAGGGGCTAACGGCACCAGGGGTTTCCCCCATCTCCGCGTAATATGCATTGCGGTATTATACAGAACACTGTAGAGGCCAGAGGTTTAAAAGTGTGTGGATATTGTGGCGTGTAATGTTTTGTACCGTTGTTCATCTAGTCTTAGCCGTTGGGTGTCAAATGAGGCCCACCGTTGCCCACACTATACCTCGTGGAGGCAGACCAGGTACACCGGTATTTTAGAAATTTACTATTTACTCTGGCAGGTAAATTAAGTTATTAAGAGGTCCTGCCACCTAATTTCCTGAGATTTCAGTGGCAGGACCTAAAAAAAAAAAAAATGGAGGTGGGGGGGAGAAACGCTAGAAATTGGATCAGGCCGAGATATAAGTTATACGGGTTAGAGTTCTTTTTTTTTTTTTTTTTTTAATTTTAGTGTGGGGCTTGTGTAGTTTTGGCAAGGGTCAAACGCTAGTCGCAAGATAGCTAGAGAGGGAAGGGAGACTAAAGACTGGGGGAGTAAAAGACAGAAATATAGAGTCAATAGTGAAGATAATCCCAAAAGTCGGCCGGGCAGGCCCATGCCTCACCAGGTGAAGATAGGGGATGGCGGGGGGGGGGGGGCTACAGAGTAACCATTCACTGCCAAGGGAAGGGAAAGAAAGTGAACCGAGTGAGGGTACCCGGTTCAGATCGCCTAATGATGTTTCGGCAGCAAACTGCACAATGTCTTTGTCAGGTCTTTGTATGCCATTCCTGGGACATGTTGTCCCGTCCGTGTGAGTGGTCAAGTTCAGATAATGACTCCAGTTTAACCCAGTGGTCAGATACAGGTTAAGTTAATGATTAGTTTTTCAGATTGTAGCTGTTAGGGTTTTGTTTAGTTGACACATCTAATTATCTTTATTATGAATAACGAGTGGTTAGTTTGTGGGAAAATTCCTGCTAAGGTTGTGGGTAGGTTCTTCTTCTTCTAGTAAAAAGATCCTGCGCAAACTGCGTTAAGGCTTTATAGTTGTCCTCGCTCTCCAGGAGATATTGTTCTTGGTTTATTGGCGAGAAACGTATTCTAGTTATTAAGAGGCATCGGAGGTCTTCGTATAGTTGGCAGTGGTGCATGAGATGCTCCCACGTCTCTGGCTGTCCACAATAGCAGAGAGGGGTGTCACTCAATCCGAAACTGGAGAGTTTTGCTCTTATTGCGTCATGTCCCGTGAGCAGGTAAGATGTCAGCAGTCCCGGTGAAAACCAGTTTGGGCTTTTGGGAAACACTAGTTGATTATCCGGTATGAATCTTCGGGTGACTTCCCCTTTTGTCGAAGTCGTCCAGCGGGTTTGCCAGGCCTGCTGTAGGTGGGTGAGAAGGCGTTTTTTCTCGAGTTTAAGATCGTTTGCCGGATCAGTTGTGTAGTCTAGGCAGGTGATTGCTTTGCCTTTGGATAGTTGATAAAGCAACCCACAGCGGACGATCTCCAGGTCCAGGGGGAGAGCGCCAAGAGGACCTGGAGGGCGTGGGTGCTTACAGTACAGCAGGCTCTCGAGATTGTCAGTAGGACTGAACGTTGAATTGTCTCTAGCTTCCTTTTGTTTACTACTGTTACCGCCTTGTGGAACCAGACTCCTGATGCGTATGTTATTGTTGGTAAGAAGACTGCCTTATAGAAGAGGGCTAGGGTCCTCTTCTTAAGCCCCCAGTCGCGACGAGTGACTCTAGCTATTAGTGCGGAGTATTTTTTGATTTTGCTTCGGAGATAAGTAAGATGGGGTGTGAAGGACAGATTTTTATCTAGCAGAATACCAAGAATACCAATGAAAGCTTAATTGTTGTTTCCTGAATCTTTATCTGGGGAGGCCTTCTGATATTGAGAGAACCTTTAAGTAGGATAGAGCAGGTTTTTGTTGGGGATATCTTTAAGTGGTTTTGGGTGGCCCAGTCTTGTAGGATATTTATAGCACGGTTTGCAGAGATCTCTAGTTGAGTTCTTGAGTCTGCCGCCAGCATCAGGATCAGGTCATCCGCATAGGCCTGTGATCTCACATTACCAAGGTCGAGGTTTAGAAAGCTGTCGAGCACCACGTTCCAGAGAAGTGGGCCAAGTACTGAGCCTTGTGGGCATCCTCTATAGATTGGTCGTGTGACTGAACAGTACGGAGCACTGACGGTTACTGTTCTGTTTGCAAGATAGGTTTTTATACAATTGTACAAATTAGCTGGTAGTTTTGCTTTCCGGAGTCTGCCGAGGACGCTAGGCCACCACAGGGAGTCAAACGACCGGGCAAAATACACTGAAATCACAAGGAAGTATTTATGGCTGGTAGTGGTAGCTGCTTTGACGATATTCTCTAAGGCGTCCACCGTGGAGCATCCCCTTCTAAAGCCGTATTGGTTGTCAGAGTGAAGGCCAGCCTTGGAGTAATGAATTTGTATTCTATTGCTTAGAACATGTTCTAGGAGTTTGCTTAGTATGGATAGAAGAGCGATGGGCCGGTATGACTCCGGAAGGTCTTGTGGTTTTGTCGGATTCTTGAGAATAAGCCTTAATTTTGCAGATCTCCATACTGCTGGGAAATGGCCTGCTTCAAGGCAATGGTTGAAGAGGTTTAGGATCTCATTTGGGATGGTTTCAACAGCCTTCTTTACGATCTCGAGCTCCAGCATATCTTCTCCTGGAGATTTCTTGTTTTTTATTTTTGCTGCAGCGGTGTCCAGTTCTTCCTTAGTGAAGCTGTCTTCCACTCGGGCCGTGGTGTATGTGCTGTTTTCCTCACATAGTAGTATTTGCTATGGGGTGCTTGGTGGCATGTGTTGATGGAACATGGCGTCAAGGATGTTATTTATAGATTCGGACCATGTCTTTGTATACGTGCCTTGTGGCGTCTTGGTGGCTGGGATGACTTCTCCCCTGGGGAGTTTGTTTGTGATTACTCTGTAGACCAGTCCCCAGGGAGCTTGTTTGTTTGGTTGGTTTTTAGGAGCATTAGCAACTAAGGCCATATTGCTCCGGGATATGCGGTGGTCATTCCTTGACCTTTCCGCATCCTCCGTATTTGGTGGTGACGGGCTCGAACCCCGGTCTAATCAAGAAGCGTGTGCTACGCACTGCTGCTGCTGCTCCTTCCCACCTGGCTACGGAGGCGCCCCCCAGGGAGCAGAATTTCCAACTGTGGAGACTAGGTGTTCCCAGGAGCGCTTCTTCTTTTGTTTAATCAGGGCTGTGTATTCATTTCTTGCCGTTCGGTACCGCTGCTTGAGATACTCTACTTCCGCTTCCGGCCATGTCCGTCTTGCGCGTTGAAAATTTTTCCGCCGGGTGTAAACCTCCCGTCGCAGTTGTTGGAGCTCTGGGCACCACCAAGGTACGGCTCCAAGAGAAGGTTTTTTTCCTTTTAATAGAGTTAATTGAGCTTTCAGTGACTAGGCTTACAATTGCCTTTTGGTGCTGGTCTGCGCTCAGTCCAACTGTGCTGAGAGAGTGGGCAGCCATGATCAGTGAATCCTTAAATTCCTGCCAGTTTGCCTTGTCAGTTGCAAAACTATGTAGAGTTTGCCTTATAATTGGTTGTCGGCTTACTGATCGGTGCAGTTGGAAAGTTATTACACGGTGGTCCGAAGTGGTCCAGCTTTCTTTAACTGTCCAGGATGAAAGGTGTCGTGCAACGGATCTTGTGGCCAGGGTGATATCAATTGTGGCTTCCCACATTGTACTAGAGAAGGTCGGTAGGTTATTTGGGTGGTTCAGAATTGAGAAAGAACTGTTTGAGAGATATTCTTCCAGTCTTTGTCCGTTGTTTGTGCCTCGTCTATCTTGAGTTTCACTGAACCACGCTGGCGACCTGCAGTTTACGTCAGCGGCAACGATGATTTTCGCATTTGGGAATTCCAGAGAGAGAGAGATGCTTTGTAAGTATCTAATAATCAAGTCGTTAGTTGGAAGATTAAGAAAAATGTTGTAATAGTTAACCATGTGTAAAGTGTTCCCAGGTCTATCTAAAAAACTCAATAACCTGGTCGCCATGCAGGTATCATCACGATGCAGGGCGGAGGCACAAGTATCTCCCCGAGTTATTTCGGCCTTGACATCCCCCGAAAACAGTTTGGCCTTAATATCACATAAAAATCTTTAAAAAAAGATTTATATTTTTTTATATTAGAATTAAGAGCAGTGACCCATGTACGCATAGGCACACTAGACGCTCTTAGGGAACGCTAGTATTTGAGGGAGGGGGACAAAAAAGTTAACGTATGTATAAAAATATACAAAATTTTTCAGCAGTAGGGGCTTCACGCAACTACAGATATGTATACGTAAGAAAATCACTTGGAAATCATCTCATTATTCTTTATAATTTCCTGGGAGTTAAGTACCTTTCTTCTTACAGAATACTCATAATGAAACGTATTTTAAAGAGTGGTTTTATATACTTCGCCTTCTACTCTCAAAGAAAACTAAAACTTCCGTGTTTCTATACGCATGACCGGAATATGATCATGCAAATCATTCTCACGAATTTTCAGCTGGAACGACACGAAATTTATCGTTACATTAAGAAATGAGTTGATTTAGGCTAATTTTGATAATGTTTATAATTAATTAATAAAATTCTACACTAAATTGTATTTTAAGTCTGATTACACTGATCAACAAAAGTAAACTTATTTTTATTATTTTTTTTCATTAAAGATGTAAACTCACTTTTCTCTAAACCAATTTTACACGCTGGTTTCAAATATGTTCTTGTTTTTTTTTTTTTTTTAATGGCACGTGTAGTTTTCGTGACACAGCTACTCATAATATTAGTACAAGTTAATTAAGATGATTTATTACAAAACACACTGGTTAGTACAATCAGATTTTAACCACTTTTACAGTTTAAACCCAAAGAGTTAAAATAATATAGTACATAAATAATATATGTACATTTTAAATTTGTTATGCTGGTGATTTCCTTTGATACACTTTGTCCGATTTGACGCTATACAACATCCAGCAATAATCTACCAACATATGTTCGTTACAGAAACTTTGGTTGCCATTTTCCATTGACTTCTAATGTCTTGATGAATTTATTTCCCCTGCTCGTCACACCACGCGAAGTTTTCGGGAAAGAAGTCTAAATGCGAATTCAAGCGATAAAATTAAGTTTCAGAGACATACGGTATCCCATATATATATATATATGCATCGAGCAGTTTCTGAACTCCTCTTTATATGTGGGAGATCTGTAGTTATTCAGAATGTTTCCACAATGCCGTTTGAAAGTTTTCCATGCTTTTAATTCTAATACATTGAGGAATTTTTCAAAGCTTTCATCCTGCAGAAACTCTCTGATTTGAGACAACGCAAAAATTCTCCTCTTTCATTTTTGGGATACTGACCGGTGGAAAATTTTCACTTGAATAATAAAAAATCCTCTCGAATTCATCTCACCCATCGCTTTCACAGAACTCTTGATTAGGCGAACTTTAATGTGGAGAAGTGAAAAGAAAATCTTCATTTGATCCACCAATGGAACATACTGCACACTACTCGTTCCTGGCATATGTGTTTCTTTGAGATCAGTCATGTCTGATGTAATGGTAGAAGGGCTCTAGGGCTCTCCCTGAGGCTTGGAAAAAAGCAATATTTTGTGAACCCTCCTTGCATGCCCAATTAACATACCAGTGACTTTGAGGTCACCGCAGATATTCCACTGATGAGTATTATATTGAATTGCTTCGAGTAGTGTCTTCATGATATGGTATATCTCCTTTAGATAAAAAAAAAACGGAGTAGGGCAATGGCGACAGTTAGCTTTAAGTTTCCGTTATGCAAGAGAACAGCTTTCAAACTTCTTTGTGAGGCGCCATGGCAGTTTTTGGCAGGTGTTTGAGCAGGCCATTTACTGTAAAGAATGTCGCCAAAACTTAGTTTCTTCTTCGATAGTAACACACTTTGATTCTTCTTGAGCATGTTTCTCGTTTCAGTACTGAAGCAGTAACTTTATACTGATAAAGTTACTGCTTCAGCCCCGAAACGAGAAGTTCGGTTTTAACTTAGGAAGGTGGGGAAGGGGCTAGATATCTAGAGAGGTCGTTAAACTCATCTTCGGTAGACAGCTCCGTCTCCGATGTTTCTTTGTCGGGTTGTTTGTTTGTTATTTGGTTTTTAGGAGCATTAGCAACTAAGGCCATATTGCTCCGGGCATATGCGGTGGTCATTCCCTGATCTTTCCGCATCCTCGTATTTGGTGGCTCACGGGCTCGAACCCCGGTCTAATCAAGAAGCGTGTGCTATGCACTGCTGCTCCTGCCCACCTGGCTACGAAGGCACCTCTTTGTCGGGTGTATACAGTACTTATAATGGGCTGAAATTCTAAGATCTCCCCAAATCGCATTTTCATTGCATTCCATTTAGTCTTCTAAAGAATCTAGTGCATTGTGTGGAGGTACCAGAATTGGTATCGCCACATTGGTACATGGCATTAGTTGAGGCATATGATGCAGGAAAGCAAGCTTATAGAACATCAGCCAAAAAAAAAAAAAATAAAATAAAACTCTTTCCATTTCACCCATTCAGTCACTCCTAATGTTTGTCTAGTTCAGCCTTAAATTTATTTAAGTTATCAATTTCCACAACAACAGATGGAAGTCTGTTCCAGCAATCAATACCCGCTGATAAAAAGGCAAACTTTCGCACATTAATTCTACAATTGTCTTTCCTCAATTTGAATCTATGCCCCCTCATGTTCGTAATCTGAGCAAGCGGAAGATTTCCGTCAGCATTGAACCTGCTCAAACCATTCAAGGCCTGCTACATCTCAATCACCTCGCAGGTGCCTAGTCTCCAGACGCTGCAACTTGCAGACTTAAGCCTTTCTTGGTAAGAATACCCCTTTGTTTCTCTCACCAATCTTGTTGCCCTTCTCTGTAATCGTTCTAGTAACTCTGCATCATTCCTAAAACGAGGCCTTCAGACCTGTACGCAGTACTGAAGGTGTGTCATGACCATTGCCTTGTACAAAGAGATAATCACCGCCTTGTCTCTTCTAGCAAAATTCCTATATATCATTGACAAGACTCCGTGACCTGCTCTGGCAGCCCGTCTGCACTGCTCAGAGAACTTCATATTTGACTGCACAATTACCTCTAGGTCTTTTTCATTCTTCACTTCCCTGAGTGCACCACACAGTTGGTACGTTTCTCTTGGGTTATTGCTACCCATATGCAGTACTTTGCATTGTACCTCGATGTCCATATTTTGATTTCAATCTCTCATTTTAATCTACATGAGATTTTTTTTTATTATTAATTAGATTCATGTAACTGTGTTTCGACTTCCGTATCAGTGGCTTAGTCATTTGGAACCAGTTTGGAAAGATCTAGTTTCTATTTTAATCGGTATCTTAAGCTTTTGAGAATCTAGTTATATTCAAAATTCAAAAGTAACAATTACCATCGGGGTCTCTTGGCTCCCTCCATATCATGAATATGATAGCGGACATCGACTTTTTCCTTTTGTTCAACCAGAAATTGGTTAACCACATAATCCATTCGAACAAGCGATACAAATAATGTGTGGTGTCCACGCCTTATTCTTGCCATTTAGAGGTCAGCCAAAGTGAAACTGGTAAAATTTCCGAATATCTGTCGTGATTGTACACTGTTGTGGTTTAGTGCGGAAAGAGCCGTTACACATGGAAGAATTGACTTTTTAGGAGTGGGGGTGATAATTAGAATTTCGAGGCATAATGATGATTATGTTTCAATAATTCGAAGGCCTGAATTAATTTATAAGAAAGTAATTAAATTATGAAATAAATTATGATATATTCAAACAATTGCATAAATATCAGTGTATAAACAACAATAATAAAAAATAATAATAATAATTACATGATTCAAGTAGGTTGGCTGAATAAATAGGTAAGTGCGTGATATAATCAGCCTCATCATGTTTATGTAATCAGTCTCACCACAAAATCTAGACGTGCTAGTGGAAAAAAAGTGGTGTCCAAAGATCTAGCTAGTCCACTTTTTTTTTTCCGATGAGAAATGCTTTTTTACTGTGCTATTTAAGTACATCACAGTTCTGCATATGCAGAAAGCCTTGTTCCAGTTATATGATCGGAATAATAATAATTAAAAAAAGATGAGTCATAATAACACAATGGAGGACGGTGTTTTTTCGACAGATCACCGGAAGAGGAGCAATGCGTTTATTTTACTTTATATGTAAAGTTAGCAATGACAGCAGATGATCATATCACACGTCAGCCGTCTCCTTCCGTCTGTCATTGTTATTCTGCTTGTGCCACTATCTAGTTGGCAAATAGAATTCTGTTGAAGGCCTTCAGCTATTCAGCGACAGATGTTTTCCTGTGCTGCTTTAGCACTGAAGGATAAATAAGGAATTGTGAATTTTACTAAGATGCGTTTATTTTTAAACTAGCTGGAAATTGCATTCCAACTTTTTAATTTAAGAAGCCTGAAGATCTTTTGATCTGTAATTGCTTTGGCCTTGTATGATTATCTTTCCCTTATCATCTTACATATTTTATATACGTGGCCCTCCACAGACGCAGACTGCACCGTAGTTCTTTGGTCTTAAGAAAATAAAAACTTGATGATATTTCTTCCATTTCGTAGACCGAGAAACTTAAAATTCAAAACATCGATATCTATCATTGACTTCACTATAGTTATTTCCTCTCTCTTTCTTATGAAAGCTATTTTTATTAAAAAATAAAGTTAAAAGTATAATTACTGATAAAGTTTCTATCTTTTCCTTACAGATAAAAATCGCCTTAAAAACCTCATTTAATAATTAGATTCTATGATTATCCACTTCTCTCTGTAGCGACATAGACTCGTAAAAATTAATTAAATATAAATTTAAAAGTAGGGAAGTTTTCTGTTTGTTTTAAATGTACAGTATCGTACTCGTAGCTTGACAGAATACTTTTAAATTTAGCGCAATCATTCTAAAAGAAGTGCTTAGCTCATGGCAGTGGCATATTTTATTCCCCATAAACTACTAGCAGGGTAAAGTAGTTGTGATAGATAGGAGGAAGCTCACCACCAGTCACAACAGAGAGAGAGAGAGAGAGAAGAAAAAAATTGAAAAAAGAATTATGAATGCAAACTACGATATTTAAAATAGACATTTTGAATATAAAGTTAATCATTTAGCTTGGAATGAATAGTTGAGTTAGAAGTAATATTAATCTGATAATATTCTTTCCACTAAACTTTCACCTCTCATCAGTAGGATGGGCAAGTTCCAGCTGCCAATTCCGTTACTTCTACAGCTGTATAGATAAAAAATAAATAAATAACAAGTACTGGACTGGAATACTTAATTAACATCCGTAGTGGAAGGTGCTGATTCTTGCCATTAACTAGTCATCCTGGAACGGCGTCATTAGTGTGTTCAGGAATTTCAGGGACACGCTGTTGATAACTATCGCACGACTGCAACGTGTAGGCACGCGCGAATACACGTCATAAATATGTAGATTGGCAGGGAAAAACTTGCTAAATTGTCCAGAGTAGTACGTTAAAGAATCTTGAAAGTACAAAATTCTTGAAAATTTCAAATCTTTCATTTTCAACAGCAGTTTGTTTTATGTTTGTTTGTTATTGGGTTTTTAGGAGCATTAGCTACTAAGGCCATATTGCTCCGGGGATATGCTGTGGTCATTCCCTGACCTTTCCGCATCCTCCGTATTTGGTGGTGACGGGCTCGAGCCCCGGTCTAATCAAGAAGCGTGTGCTACGCACTACTGCTCCTTCCCACCTGGATAGGGAGACGCCTAGTTTGTTTTATGAGGAGTCTTTTAATCATATTGCTGGATATTACAGCTGTACACCCCTTTGAGGCATGCGGATTCATTTTTCAACATACACGCTTTCTCCCAAAAAAAAAAGGGAACAAATTTATTTATTTATTCAGTTTGAGGTTATAATCTTAGCCCTGGATAGCGAGGTTTACATCAGTTACAAGTCAATTATGAGTTACAATACTGAGATTATAAAATTCAAAAGATACACAGTGCATAACAATAGAAATAGATTTGGTATGCAGTTACAAAATTGAGATTAAACAAAATAAAATTAAATAAATAAGTATAAAACAACAATAGTAAATTGAGATGTCTAATATATAACGACTAATTAAGATGACTAAAAAATAATAATAAATAAAAATAAAATAAGATAAACAAGGAGACAATACAATTAGCAGGAAAAATTCCGTCATCTGTGGTTCTCTCTGAAATCTATCGCATTAAGTGGCCATCCAAATCCCAGGAAGAAATGAGTTTGTCTTGATTAGGTCTTATCTGCGGCGGACATGCGGTTGCAGCAATCAGGTCAGTCTGGCGCCTCTTGCTATATTAGAATTGGATTATAAATTAAATTTTTCTGTTTATACTCCGGCACGACAACCAAATCAATAGAGTTTACAATAAATCGTCAATAGAAATATTTATCGTATTTAGTAGTCACGGGCTTGAACCCCGGTCCACTCAAGGAACGCGTGCTATGCACTCTCGCTCCTGACCACTGGGCTACGTCAGGCCTATGAAGAAGGTATTAGCCAAGATTGTGTTCTGTGGCTCGTATTTTCAAAACATGCGTTGAAGGTGTTAGAGGGAAACATAATTATGTGAGATACATGCTAGGTTTTTAAGTGCACTTCTGTAAATTGTCGAATTGGAATTGTGATCTCCTCTTCTCTTCCTGCACTTACAATGACGTTGTCAACGTTGGGAGCATCCAAAGTGCTTGTAAACAGCTGACTAAAGGTTATAATATTCCGTCTAACGATGAGGTGTTTACACGGTGTAATGTTCAGGTTAGAGAAGAGTACTGTCTTAGAGATCGTGAAGGACTCCTTTGTGGTCCAGTTCATTCATTGCAGGTATCAGTATTCTCAACCAAAATGGCATTTTAAATGCGATGAAGGGGCAGACGACTAAGACACCAATGCGTTCATGATGACCAGGACGATACACCACTGAACATACTGAACGACTAGTCACGGATTACAAAATTTGGTGGGCTCTTGCCTAATGGTCCGCATGACAACGAAATGTCAGTTTCTGGAATCCTCGAAGTGGGGACGGAAGTGCTGTTCTGGTCCTTTGTTAGCCTGAGACCCTTGCTGTGATAAACCTTTGTGAGAACCGGGGTTTCTTACTATTTATTTTATTTATTTATCTGGTGAAGTGTCGTTATACTCCGTGCTTTGGAACCCAATTTAGGTAGTTGTGTATTATCTCGATTAAAACACATCTGGCTCCTCTCCTCCAAATCTCACAAGCTACCTGACTGCTTTATTTATTCTTTCTGTAACAGAAGATTCTGGGCACTGAGGATATATTTATTCTCCTTGTATAGGTTTAGATTTAATGCAAAAATTTTTGAGGGCAGTGTATATAGTGAAGTAGATAATGAAGCACTTATTTAAATTTCTAAACATAACAAAGGTTTTTTTCCATATCAAAATTACACAGTATTACCTCATTTAATGTTAAGATATATTATCTCTAACTTCTTTCTGAAATCATACAACCTACTCTTAATTAAGGTTAACTTCAGGATTAATAAAACTTCCTTCTACCTCCTTTATACATATTCATCATACACACAACAACACCTTTCCTCTAACAATCTCAGACTATACAACTCTCTGAAAACAATCCTTTTACCCTTACAAAATACTGCTCCTCTAGCCTATTATCAATCAAATATCTACCCCTTTGTTTTTTTTTCTTTCACAAATATATACAACTTAGGGATATATATATATATTCTCTTAGAGCACTTATGCAACATAATCCTGAACAATGCCATTATATCAGAGATAGATAGTATTCTCTCTCTCCCTCCCTCCCTAACCCAGTTTCTTGCTATTCATTAGTGTTCTAGACCTATCTCAATCTATCCATCAACAAAGTTAACAATTATCTGTCCTGAGTGGATTCTAACAATTAACCTTTATAATTGTTGGGACTTACTCTCCTTGCCCTTTCTTTATTTTTCAGCGAGCAGTAGATTGATCCTCCACTTCTGGTTTTCCTCTGTGGCCGTTTTCCTTGTGTTTGGCTTACGAGCTCTACAGGCATTCCTTTCCTGAATTCTCCTTTACAGGAATCGATGGCGATGGTCTGCATCCATTTTTTTTTTTTTTATGAAAAACCCCAAACACGAAAGGTATCAAAACTTATAGTACTTAGTACCGTGCATGGGTTGAAGGAGAAGTATGGGGGGAGGGGGGGATGCCGGAAACTTTGCTCTAGAGACTAAACATGGGTTTCACCACTTCAAGCCTCCAATAAGCAAAGTGGTGGTATTTCACCGGTTGATGAAAGTCATCCACCACCTACAATTTACTTTCTTATTATGACGACTCTCGGGCTCATTGAGCATTCAGCAGGTCATTCATCAGACACACTTCTCATTTTAGCGACTATCTTCACCCTCCAACCTTTACATCAAACACAGGCACTTCTGCTTGACCATTCTTTCCGACACGACGTTACAACGCTATTTTTCGAATATTTCACAAAACCAAAATTTTTCTACTACGACACTCCTTTCTCCTCATGTTCCTGCTTTTTTGTTTCCATTCTCCCGCCTTCTCTCACCTTCTAGGTGAGAGAAGGCGGGAGAATGGAAACAAAAAATCACCTTCTCTTCCAGCATCTCTACTCTAATTCGTCCTTCCTTCATCCCAAATCTTTGTTGCAGCCGTGCTGTATGGCTAGGCGTTCTTTCCCCCAAAGTACAAAGGTTGCGGAGCTACTTCCTTCTGGAACCTTCCCTTAATCTGGTTTGTTCCACTCGTAGTCAGAAACAGACGCCCTTCTGTTTCCAAAATGCATTGTATGTACTTGAAACTTAAGTTATCTTCCATTACTAGGTTCACAGTCCATTACTCTACTCAAGAACATACCACGGTTAATGGATAATTTGGGACGGTGACTTTATTGCTTCCCCAACATATCTTTCCTGCCATTGCCTGCATTCCGAACCATTATTTTTAGAAATCAAAAATTGCCATCCATTGTCACTTTCCAGTTGTTCTGTACTTGCTCACATTGGCGTAACTAATTAGCAATCTACTTCAAATGAATATCTGTGCGGATTTAGATGCAAAAGCGCTTAACTTGCCCTATCTTAGATCCGAATAAACCCAATAGACGATCATAGCCAACTGGAACGTATAAGCGCTGCATTGCAATAAAAACTTTCTTCTCTGCTTAATTGAAAGAGTGTGTTCTTTCATCCTAACAATGCGCGCTATTTCGTAAATCGAGGAGATTGGTTGGGATAAAATGCTACAGCGGCCGTCTTTCCGAGAACCTGCATTGTCGAACTTTACATTGTTATCTGCCACTAGTTTGAAGAGGCCTGCGTTGATTCCTGTCGATGACTGGTAGAATTTCTGAACTCCTCTTCAATCGAGGCTGTAGTTAGCCGGTCTAAGGTGAAGGGATAGGGACCATCCCTTTCCCCGAGTTATTCCGGAATTTCACTATGCAAATAGATCCGTGAACAGTATGCAAATAGATACGTGAACGTCCACGGTACGGATATGAACTGCAAGCTCCGATGCTGTTAAAAAAATAATACAGTATTACCATTTGTTCCGAAGTTACTATTTGGGCTTATTGAAATACTTTTAGGGTATTTCAATAAGCCCAAATAGTAACCAAATAAGTCCATCCTTTCCGTGTTTATTGAGGCCACCAGGATTTAAACTTCTTAGTTAATTCATTGGTCTCGATGCTCATAGAACAAACTTTGACTTCGAAAAGAGTTGCCGTGGTATTGCACCGCCGAGCGTTCTATGGTTGATTTGCCTGTTTTTGCTGGATGATAAACCCGAGTTTCTGGGGGACCTTGCTGTCCACGGCTGAAACCGACTGAATCAGGGAGTGAAAAAAAGCCCATAAAACTTCCTCGCGTCATTGACAAGATTCGAACAGGGGCTTTTTCTATACGGTGCGGGGTGGACGGTGATTATAAGTATTGGCAAAAGAGTTAGTTCTCGGGTGGCTCTAATATGATTTTTTTTTTGTAGTTTTTGGTTTTGTACGTGTACACCTTTCAGCAAGTGTGGAACACATGATTTTCGTAGCAGTCTACTCCTTTTTACACGCATAGTTTCTCTTCAGTGATTGACAGTAATTCTCCGGCGCATGGCATTTGGTTGAAATTATTCGAAATCCTCATCTCTTCCCCCCCCCCCCCCTCCAATACATGTTACGATTTGCATGCTTAATACCCACCAGCAAAAAAATCCAGTTTGTGCAGATTTCTTTCAGGTTCGTTTTTCGGTGAAACCTGAATTATTATACGTTACGCCTTGCGGAAAGGTATGCCTGTCCTGATGTAAACCTTCCGGTAAACCTTGACGTTTATGGCCATCTTTACAGTTCTATACATGCGTTTGTTCCGGAGGGTTTAGATTTATCTCGAAGTCTGCCTCTTGGAGGGTAAGCCCTCCTGCAAACCATAGTGTTCGTGGTCACTTTTGTAAAGAATTCTTCTGGTGTGCAGCGGAAAACGAATTCTATCAGATATTTTTCATGTGGATAACAGGTAGCAAAGAACCATTATACGTCATGGAGACCCTCACACGAAAAGGTAGTCATCTACTTTGTTACGTATAAAAATTAAAAACTTATAAAGATACTTAAGTCTTCTCTCAAATAATTAACGAAGAAATATATATAATGTGAGTCGATTGTGGATGGCTCAAATTAATACAGTAAGTCTGCCTATATAAAGAACAAGTCCTATACCAAACCTCAACCTTATTAGCTTAAATGATTTTAGCTCCAGATTTACTAGGTTCCTTAGGTGGGTAGCGGATGTTGATCAGGTGGGAATAGTTAAGGAGGGCTCAATGCCAAACTGTGTTGCCACTGGAGGTGCGAAGTGCTAATGAAATTTATATTCAGGTCACATAAATGAGCTACGTGTGCAGAATTTTGGCAAATTCAGGTTGTACTTGATCAGTGAAATTACTTGCTTATACCATCGCTTTGACAGAACTGCAACCCTGGTATGTACTCAGGTGAAAGTCCTAAGTACTGTAAATATCTAATGTAAGGCCAGCAGTGAACATTCATAGGAAAGGATCGAGGTGTGATGCCCATCCCAAACGAATGGCCAAGTCTATGTGGCACTAAGCAGTACTTACATCTGTACGCTGTGGTATTTTTATCACTAGCTGTGGCTAGAGAAAGTGTAGTCATGTCATCCTTGTAGCCTTCTGAAGAAGCCAGCTATTTTAGTGACCACTTCAAAAACGCATGTAACGGAGACAACAAAACGGCCAGGTACTAAATTAATAACGGATTTAGTTGTAATTCTAGCAGGCCTTAGCCAACTGCAACCACTGGACATCTCAGTTTAAAAAAAAACATAAAATATATATATATATATATATATTTTGTGAACCATTTCTAGCACTGTTTACAGTAATTCCTGTGTAGAATACTGTAAATCATTTTACTGTAGTTTGGGTAATGTTCTTGTTTATACTCCGGCACGACCACCAGGTCAGTGGAGTTTACAATAAATCAATCAATACAAATGTTAATCGTATTTAGCAGTCATAGGTTTGAACCCCGGTCCATTCAAAGAGCGGCTACGTCTTTTTATTCACCAAGAAGCAGTTGTGAGAGAAAGATGAAAATTTTTTTCTTGCTTAATACCTTGAAATCTCTATAGCAATCACACAATTTGTATTGAACGGAAAAAGTACGCGGGTTTCAATTCACGACTGAACTGCAGAAACATAGACGAATTCGTTAAATAGTTCTGAAAAAGTTTATTTTATAAAATTGATTATATAATCACTTCATCCCATATTGAGTCCCTTTGTTAAAGCACCCCGCACTTAGGAGAGGTATTTGAATGACTGGGGTGTCATACTGAGTACCACCCTTGTGATTATTGCAACTACCCATTATACTAAGCACGTGGCCATTAAATCTCTTTTATGTACAGATTCCGATGTCATCATATTTCTGTAAGTTGGACTTTTTGAGGAAGTGCATGTCCAGAACACAGTGCTCTGAAAACGCATTTTCAAAAGAATTTCAAAAATATTTCTATAAAATACGGGTTGTGAAAGGCACTCTATTCAAAGCAGTTACAAAAGTTTGCTGATGGCATGAAGTAAAGAAGCTCTACAGCATTTTTTTTTTTTTTTTTGTTAATTAGATTCCTGACCTCATTTTTCATGATTACGCCCATGTTAATAGGTATAACTTCATTGTTTTATGTGCTGTGAAGTAACATATTCTAATTCAGCGAAATTGGTTGGGCAATTACAGTATGTTGTTTATTTTCTGTAATGTTAATTAATTTTGCACAGCAGGTCTTTATGTAGCATTAATATAGCTGTACAAGTTGAAAATAATTCTGGCTTGGAGGTTGCTTATTGAGATTGCAAGCAATATTTAAAACATAAATATAGTGTTCTATCTAGCATTTTTGCATACGTTATTACATTATGCAAATGTTTTATTTTTGTTAAATAAAAAATATGGATACAATAACGTCATATGGCATTTTTCGATATTTTATTTTTTCGCTGATTAGTAGAATAAAATAAGTTTTTTCAGTAAGTAAATAAAACTGCTAAACCTAGGGATCAAAATATAAAGATTTTTAAAAATATGCCCTTCTGCTTGAAAGTAACTGTTAAATGAAAGTAGTGGCATTATTGGGTCCATTTACGCTCTCTCTCTCACACACAGTTGCTATTGCTCAACGTGGGTTTCGGAGCAACAAACGTTTTCGTTTGGCAGTTTGTTACCTTAGGGATTGACAAGGAAATCAGGTTTATGTTATCTAAGCGTACCAATCACTGGCCTTTCAGTTTGAGTTTGTTTATCCATCAGATATCCACAAGCATATCTTATGGATAAACAAACTCAAATGGAATATAGTATTTTTCCTCTCTTGCGCTTAGAGGCGTCTTCTGATCATCATGAAGATGCTGCTCAGAAAAATTTCATCTTTAGATTTTTCATCTCCAGTCCCCCGATTAACCCCATAACTTCGATCAATAAGCAGTCTTCTAAAGTTCAGTGACAGAGACGCAAAATGCAGATAGTGAATTGCTGCAGTGTTTTCTGAAGTGTGCGAGTTTTAAATGATTGAAATTCGACTATGGGTATTTTTTCTTGTGTGAAGGCCGAGCCAGACTACGGCAGCTCTTCCATGCATGTGAAGGTATTGTACCTCAACAAATCTGATCAGTGAACGTGTCTGCATACCTTCCACGTATGTGAAGGTGCTGTACCTCAACAAACCTGATCAGTGAACGTGTCTGCATAGTGTTGTGTTGTTTGTGTTAAATGATCGTTCTGTTAGCTCAGTGGGAGCAAGATGCTCCGTGGTGGTAGACCGTCAACTATTATCATTCTAAGTGTTTTAGTACTGATAGAAGAATCCGAACCTCTCTCTCTCTCCCATGGCGACAAGGTCAGCAAAAAAAGTCAGCTCCATGATATAGATGACAGTTGGGATTGTGAGTTAAGTCCATAATACAGTCCAAGACTGAGATTGTGAGTCAAACCCCAAGTGTGTTGCTAGGTTAGAAACGTGAGCTCAGCACCAAGAACTACCCAGATCTTGGAGTCGCACTATAGAAATCTTCCATCTTTGCATTAGAATACTTAGCTATCAGTGCAGCATCATCATCTGTACCAACACGATAACACAAGTTGAAGATCAACATTCATTGAGAATAAGTAGCACTTGATACCTGACGTGGGACAAGGAGCCATTCAGTGCAGTATATTGGGTTGCAAGATAGCTATGCAGCAGCACACTGATGATGACAGCATTCGACGTTACGCAAGGAGCCAGTCTGCGGCACAATGAACGGCAACCACCTCTCAAGGAAGATGAGGATACAAACCAAATTATGATATCAGGATACCCTGTATATGATTACATCTACCCATATATCTATTTTGTCTGTAAATTGCGTGTGTTCTCTGGTTGATTTGCCTGTGTTTTGCTGGACGAAAAAATCCCAGTTTCTGGGGAAAAACCTTGCTATCTACACCTGAGGTCGGCTAACTCAACCACGGAGTGAAAAAGCCCATTAAAGTTCCTCGCGTCATCGACGGGATTCGAACCCGAGCCTTTTCCACCCGTGGGGAGGACGGTGACAATACCACTGTGCTACCGCGCAGACAAAAGATGAGGATACAGCAGGATAGCAAAATGTGTCATTACAGCACAAGAAATTATGATGGCAGTCTCATTGGGAAGATTACAACACGAGGAATCATGCTGGCCACTGCAGCACAATGAACCACGGCAGCCGCCAAACTATTGTAATTCAAGCAGATAATTGAAACTTTGTTACATATGTCGACGACCTGAAATTCTACGTGAGTTCAGATCATCCTCATCAGAACCATAATATAAATCGCATGCTTCTAGGCAGATAATGAGACTGGAATAATACTAGCCACAATTGGGCTGCATCCAAACCCCTCCAAATCTACTCAATTACTGATAACCAAAAAAAAAAAAAAGAGTTAAAAAAGATATACAAATCTTTGTTAGCGGTGAACGGGTGCAAAGAGTGACTTCCTACACAGACTTAGGCCTCACCTGGGATGTATGGCACACAACCTCACTTTGTCAGGACGAGACAGAAGACGTACGCGGCACTTTGGGCTTTGCGTACGTATTCAAACAGATAACTGAAATTTTGTCGACAACCTGAAATTCTACGTGAGTTCAGATCATCCTCATCAGAACCATAATACGTCAGGAGCTCGTGGGTGTGCATAAGTCAGCGCTGCTTTGTCAGTACATCTTGAAACGGATTACCAACTGTATATGCTTCTGAAATTTGGTCATCTGCTCCTACCTAAAAAAGTACCTCAGTTTGGAACACTGGTTGCTAAGATTATGAACAGGGTGGCGGTCTATCCCCTTACTATCTCCAGAGTTATCCTTCAAACGAATCTGGGCGCCACTTCCTGGAGACATCTCGTCACGGCGAGGAATACCCTCACGTTAGCACAGCTCTTAATGGGGAGAATTGATGACCTAACTGTATCCCCATTAATCTCTGGTCCGAAGAAAAAAAGAAGGCAAGAAGAGACGTCATGACTCCTGCCTCCCTCTGCAGATAATACTGACTAATATTAACTTTCTGAAGGATATGTTTCCGGCCAGTTGCTTCAGATCCTTAATAAATTAGGCATCCACCCAGATAAATTCTGTGAGGACAAGCTCTACAGAAAGGAAATCCTTAAGAACTGTTACCAGCTAATGAATATGTGATGTCTCCTGTATCAGTGCATTTCTGCCTTCTACAGTTTACTTCCTTAATTTTTTCCTATCTGTATTATTATTCAAACATTGTATTTGATTTCAATCCTATGTAAGTTGGATTCAGTAAATATTCCAGGTCTTGCCCGCCTGTACTCTTTTACATTGTACATGTGGTTCCTCGTACCTCAGTCTGTAAATTTCGCACTCTCCTGGCACATTTCCGTCACGGGGTGACCCACGGTTTCTGGTGGTTAATAAACTGATAATAATAATAATTGACGAGTCACTGTTAGAATTCAAGTTTCGTTAGCACGGTGCAAGGAGCTGTGTTAGGCACGAGCACTTTCTCACATATTGAAATCTCTGTTCCATATGAAGCTGAGAGGTTAATGTCGTCCCAAGCAAGTAAAGTCAGGCCAGTCCAGTCCAAAGCCCGATCACCACGTGTGGCAACAGACCGTGACGTCGCAGTGTCCTACCACAATGAAGGATCCCCCAGTATTTTCCTGTAAATCAAGTTCAGTTCAACACATACAGGGTGTCTCAAAAATATTGGTACAAACGTTTAGGGGAGGCAAGTAACATTTAAAGGAATGTGAATCGCATAGGAACCTATAACCGGAAACGTCACGGGAAAGTAGTAGCAGAGGCACAAGAAGCAGAAATGACACAAGACAGTAATTAGTGGGAAACATTTATTTGACATAATATTAACAATGGAGTACGAGATGGATGCATTTCATGATGTTACAATAGATGCTCGAAGGTTCCACCATGAGACGCGATGCATGCACACCTGGAGTTTCTTTGACAGTAGCAGCAGCGCAGACGAGATCCATTTCCGCCTCCACAGGCGATTCATACACGATAGATTTGACGGTCTCCCACACAAAGAAATCAAGGCTCGATAAATCAGGTGAGCGTGGGGGGCCAGGCAACGGGTCCACCACGGCCAATCCATCGATATAATGGGCAGGCGCCCCGTCACGTTGAAACCAAATGTTGCGTCTCACATTTGCTGAAACATCGTCAAGTAACCCTGGTAGAACTTGTTCAAGAAAGATCCGATATTTAGCGGAGTTCATGCGGGATGGTAACAGGTATGGGCCGACTAAGCAGTCACCGACCATACCTGCCCACATATTTATTGCGAAGCGATGTTGTGCCGCATGGGGGCGCGCACCGTGTGGGTTGTCGTGAGCCCACACAGTGGCATTGTGCTGATTGAATAAGCCTTCCCGAGTGAAATAAGCCTCATCCGTGAACAAAACATAGAATGGAAAATTCAAGTCTTGCTGAATTCAAGTCTTGTTTCTTGGAGAAACCACTGCGCAAAAGCCACACGTGCAGGAAGATCTTGGGGGAGCAGTAGCTGAACCCTTTGGAGATGAAAGGGATGTAAGGAATCATCGTGCCAAACACGCTGTACACTGCAACGAGACACTCCTAAGGCAGAGGCAACGGCACGTGTGCTGGTAGTAGGATTATTCTGGACGGCATTCAACACACTTTCTTCCATGGCTGGAGTTCGCGTCGAATGTGGTCTGCCCGCACTACTCCTGTTACCTCTAAATGACCCATAATCGCACAAATTTTGATGCACACGCGCAAACAAACGGTGGTCCGGTACATGTCTGTCTGGAAGCGTTCTCCATAAATTCGTTGAGCGGCTTGTCCATTGCGCTCAGCTAATCCATACACTAGGTGCATGTCTGCCAGCTCAGAGTTCGTATATCGATGCATGCTCTTCGTGCGGCGACTACTGCTTGAATGAGTAAACCAGAAATTTTCCCTCTCGCGAACTGATGAACAGCGGCGTGTACCGACTTACGGTGACGTTTCCTGTTATGGGTTCCTATGCGATTCACATTCCTTTAGATGTTACCTACCTCCCCTAAACGTTTGTACCAATATTTTTGAGACACCCTGTATAGAAACAATCGCAGCCCTTAGAAATAGCAGTGTTAGTATTACCAGCCATTTCTCTGTATCAGCCTCATTATATGTCAAAGCAGCAAGCATCCACCTGGTTTCAGAACCTGTTACCACGCATCCACGCTTGCTCAATTCAGATGTTAATAATATAATAATTTTGAGAATTAATCTACTAGTTTCACGTGCTAATCGTTCCTCAGGCCACATCAGCAGACCCGTGGGCAGCGTCCACTAACTCTATTTTTAACAATATATGTCTTCGCCGGAAGGCCAAGTTTGCAAAAACGTCGAAAGCAGCAAGGTCCTGAAGAGAATGTAAAAGCAATGGTTGCACACACTCCTCAAGATGGTCTACACTTGGGACATTTTTTAAAGTTCAGCATGTATGTAGATCATCATATTCATAACACTGGTAGAGATATGGTCCCAAGTTTCTTTCACTCCATGAACGCAGTTGTACCAGTCTGTTATGACCAACTCGTGCAGCTTTTCAAAAAACGACATATGTCCTGTGAAACAAGAATGTACTCTGCAGACTGGAATTAATACAGTTTACAGAGTATTGTCATTTTGATGGGAAAAATTGCCATTTTTCCCATCAAAATATCTCGAAGACTTATTTTCTCCTGCTTCACATCGTTGGTTATATCAACCACAATTCCAGCAAACTCACATGCGCTGCACGGCTGAGGTAGTGCAGCACAGTGCTCTTTCCCTGACAGCACGTTTCCCATTCTCTTCCTTTGTCAGTCATGTTCGTTTCATCATCATCCTTGTCACACTCGCTCTATAGTGACAAGGATGGTCATTCCAGTTGCGTACTTGGTACATTCGTTCTTAACATCCGTTAAGAACGAATTTTCGCACTGTTTTTGACTTTTTAACTTTATTTTTCTTGATATTTACAGTCATTCAATTTCTTTTTAGAACTTTTTGAGGTAAGATCCTCAGTCATTCCCTTCTCAGTCTCGTTAGTAGCGGATTTAAGGATCTCATTAGTCATATCCAAAGTGGCGTTATCATTTTTCTTAACATCACTATCTACCCCCGCCCTTCACTGTAATTTTTTTTACGCTCTTCCCTTATTTTCTTTCCCACCAGACAAGTTTATTATGCTCTTAATATCCATTTCATTGTGAGAATTCATCCATTTAATCAAAACACTTTATTTAATGAATATAAATGTTCAGGTGACACCAGAAGCCTCTTTCTTCATCTTCTCTGAAAACAAAGATGACCACCGTCATATATCCTGTGGGGAAATTTGACGCTCAATACCTCCTCACCCGTTCAAGATATTAAGCATTTGTGATCACCACCACCAGGTAGCTTAGAGAGTGATATTGCCAAAAACACCACTGCAATGGCAAGAAAGTGAACTGTCAGGTTTTAAAATGCAACTTTTTATCACCGATTTCAATCTCTCCAGGACACGTCAATTCATTGCAAGACAGTTTGGCGTATTAGATTTCGGTGCATGACAGTTCGGTATACGAGACAATTTGGTGAAAGACAATTGTTGGCTACGACAATTGTCTGCAGCAATAATTCAGATACAGTATGGGCTTGATAAGGGAAAGTCTTGTCTGACAAATTTGATTGAATACTACACTGGTGTGCAAACTTTAAGGACCAGTCAGGTTTTCACCTGTAGCTTCTCAATGAGAGGCTACAGGTGAAAACCTGACTCCGCATATCCCCAGAGTGGCCTGGATATGGGAAAAGCCTACCAAAGTAACATTGTGAGGTACAGAACTGATGAAGGGAATAACGGAAACAAAACGGTACAGAGGGACTTTATTCAAAAATGGCGACATAACACTGACTGCCATGATACAGATGCATCACTGCCAAAGATGGGACAAAGGGAAGAGGTGATCCTTAGGAGGAGATATGGCCACCCCTAATGTTGATGCAGGCTTTGCACCGCCTATCCATACTTAAAACAATGTTGTTGATAAGTTCTTGCGGTAACATCGCCCATTCCTTTGTTACCGCCATCTTCAGCTGGTGAACATTTTCTGGTGGGTGTGGACGTGCCGCTAGGCGTCTCCCCAGAGCGTCTCATATGTGTTAAATGGGATTTAAATCTGAGTAAACGGGTAGGCCAATCCATACGAACAATGTCCTCACTTTCCAAAAGCATATCAACAGCTGCAGTGCGATGGGGTGCGGCGTTATCATCCATAAACACGAACCCGGAACCAATGGCACCCCGGAACAGACGCACATGGGGAAGGATTACCTCAGTACAGTAGCGTGCACCGGTTACAGTGCCGCCTTACAGTATCTGGAGTTGTGTACGTCCGTCCAAGATAACGCCTCCCCAGACGAGAACACCTCAACCGCCATATCGATCCCTTTCAGTGATGTTTGCGGGGTGATGCCGTATGCCAACCTCTTGCCAGATTAGCTGACGTCTAGAATCGCTGCTGAGAAGGCGTCTCTGTAGCCAGGTGGATAGGAGCAGCAGCGCGTAGCACACGCTTCTTGATTAGACCGGGGTTCGAGCCCGTGACCACAAATACGGAGGATGCGGAAAGGTCAGGGAATGACCACCGCATATCCCCGGAGTAATATGGCCTTAGTTGCTAATGCTCCTAAAAACCAAATAACAAACAACAACAAACGCTGCTGAGATTGAATCTACTCTCATCAGTAAAGAATACCTTAAGTACAGATTTTGTGGTTGTAACGTTTAGAAATAGTGTTGGTCCTTAAGTTCTGCACACCTGTGTATTATGTGGTTACAAAGGAACTGGATGCAAAAAATAATTTTGATATCATATACTTTTTTTTTTTTTACTTGGATTTCAGGAAAGCTTTCGACACTGTTGCGCATAGAAGAGTACTGTACAAATTGGAACAGAATGGTATTAAGGGTAAGTTGTTACAATGGATAAAAGGGTGGTTGAGTGGGAGAAGACAGAGGTTGGTAATCAATGGATGCTGCTCTTTATGGACTAATGTTATTAGTGGAGTTCCATAACGTTCGGTGTTGGGCCCACTGTTGTTTTGTATATTTATCAATGATACTGATAAAGGTATATCAGGCTTATTGTCGAAGTTTTCAGATGATACAAAGGTTGTTAATGACAGTAATGGCAGTGTGCTACTGCAACAGGATATAGAAAATTTTGGCAGATGGGCTGAGAAGTGGCAACTGAAGTTTAACATTGACAAATGCAAAGTACTGCGTATGGGTAGAAGTAATCCCAGAGGAACGTACCGACTGTGTGGTAGTACACTTAATAAAATAAATAAATTTTCTGTTTATGCTCCAGGACGACCAAACGGTCAGAGGAGTTCACAAGATAGACAGAATACAAGAAACAGCACCGTATGTAGCAGTCACGGGCTTGAACCCCGGTCACTCAAGGCACGTGTACTTAAGCACCCGCGCGCCTGACCACTAGGCTACATCGGCTGAAAATGAAAAAGACCTGGGAGTAATTGTGTAGTCAGATATGAAGTTTTCTGAGCAATGCAGACAGGCTGCAAAAGCAGGTCATGGGGTTTTATCAATGATATACAGGAATTTTGCCAGCAGGGAAAAGGAGGTGATTATCCCTTTGTATAAGGCAATGGGCAGGCCACTCCGTCAGTACTGCGTACAGGTCTGGAGGCCTCGTTTTAGGAAGGATGTAGATTTGCTTGAGCGTGTACAGAGAAGGGCAACAAGATTGGTGAGGGGAATGAAGGGATCTTACCAAGAGAGGCTTGAGTTCTGCAAATTGAAGCGGCTGGAGAGTAGGCACCTGCGAGGTGATCTGATTGAGGTGTATAAGGCCTTGAATGGGTTGAGAACGCTGAATTCTTATGGGATTTTTCCACTTGCTGAGATTACGAACCTAAGGGGGCATAAATTCAAATTGAGAAAAGACAGTTGTAGAATAGATGTGCGGAAATTTGCCTTTAGCCAGTGGGTGGTTAATTGCTGGAACAAACTTCCATCTGTCGTTGTGGAAGGTTATAGCTTAAATAAATTCAAGGAGGAAATGACAAACATTTAGAGGGAATGGGTGTGTGATTTTTTTTTTTTTTTTTTTTTTTTGGCTGATGCTACATAAGCTCATGCGCTTGCTTTCTTGCATCACATGCCTTTATTACTATTATTATTCGGAGCATGGCAAAGAAGACAGAAAATGTAAGCTTTTAACATGCCGTTCTGTAAATGGTGCATTTAATGATCACGGTAGCGTTGTTAATATACAATACCGTATTATGTTTTTGATGGAGCGTACTGTCCACCTTTGTTTTTTTAATGCTCATTCTACTTTTTTTAAGGAAATCTTATTTAAAAAAACTGCTGCTGTCAGGTGAAAGATTGGGATTCAAGAGAACCTTGTTTTCACTTTACTTTCACTTCTGTAAGTTGCATTTTTTCGGAAATACGCATCGGGCTAGTGAAGGTGTTCAAGAGACCAAAAGTAGCGATCATTACTGGATGTCGGTTGCGTAATGCGGAGCTTCTGACCTTCGGTTTGCAACTGCGCTATACTTTTTATTGAAAGGAGTTAGTAGTAGGATAGTACCGAGGGTGGGTCAAGGGTAGGCCGATAAGCCTGCTTAAAAAACATTAATAAATAACCTTATTTGGATTAAAGGTGTTGTATTATGGACAGAGCCATGCTGAAATAGGAACGTACTCACTTTCCAATCTGCCTGTGAGAAGGATCGAAGTGAATCCTTTTATTCAAAATAAATAGATAAAAATATATTATTTTATTTTTTCTAGATTTCTCCATTCCTCCTTTTTAAATCGCCAAAATTTCTCTCGTCTACTGCACCTTTTACTTCATTGATTTTGTTAATTTTTGATCCCTATGTGATACACCGAATTGACGTAGCCACCAAATTGTCTTTCACTAAATTGTCACATACAACGACCTATCATGCACCGAATTGTCTTGCAAGGAATTGACGTGGGCTCACAAAAAAACAGGGGTCCACGTCAATTCATATAAAAAAAACTTTAAAAGTTTCTGTGCTTAATGTTACATACCTGGGCACTAAGATTTTATTTTTCTCTCTTAGTTCTGAAGGAGGCCGACACCCTGATCATTGTTGTTACACAAGAGATATTCAAACGTTTAGAACATTGATGGCTGAACGTTACATTTCTCTCACTAATGGCAGTTATTGTCTGGAACTGCTCAACCGTCAAATTTATATTTCAGTCCTAACCCTATATAGTTACTTTTACTGCCTTTAGAAAATGTCTTCTGCTTGTGCACGCTATTCATCTTCGGTCTGTCATACTATTGAAACTTCATTTACGCACCTCGTTACCATTAAATTTTCACGTTTAAGAGCCATACAAAACAATTACCAACACTGATCAAAGCCAACATAACCCCCCCCCCCCGAGTTTGGGTGTGATGAATTTACAGTTCCCCACGATACCGAATGTCCTACATATTACCTATCAATATTTCGTTGTTATAGGGTTTTAGGCGCATCAGTATTAGCGACCGTGCTAAGCGAACTGTTGTGTCTGCATTGTTGTTGTAGTGTTTTAGGAGCATCAGCGATTAAGGCCATATTGCTCTGTATATACTCTCTGTAAATTGCGTGTGTTCTGTGGTCGATTTTTGTTTGCTGGACCAAAAACCCGAGTTTCCGGGTGAATAAACTATGTTACCCTTCCCCTGAGACCGAGTAACTCGGGCACGTTCTGAAAAATGTCCATAAAAATTCCTCGAGTCATTGATGGGATTCGAACTCGGGTCTTTTCCACCCGGTATGGGGAGGACGGCGATTCTACCTACCAACTGTGCTACCCATGATGGCCATATCGGTAGTGTTTCTTCTGACGATTTCAGTCTAAACTGCATTACATCTCTAATGGATCTGCCAATATTTAAATGTTTATGCTTTTATTTTGTGTGGATTTAATCTCTTAAAGTCGCAAAGAAATACAATAAATACAACAGTGTTGTTGTAAGTTTATAAATTATACGGGTATTTAGATTTCTACTCTACATATACATGTATATTCTATATTATACAAATAAAAATTATTTATTTCGTTATCTGGTTTGCTAAAATTATATTAATTTTAAACGAGTTAAGCTTTTAAGGCATTTCACAACCTTGTACCCAGATAGCAAGCTTCCAAGATCAGCGATATAATTGAATGAGAAAAATACGAAAGGTCATAGCAGATGCGGTCTTTCGACAATCCCTACAACTACTACAGGTATTTGTGTCAGCATTATAACAGACTTGAGCTATAATGCATATTATGGCCTACTCACTTCATAAATGCATAAATTTGGAAGAATGCCTTACCCTTTTCCACTTTACTGTCTATTCGTAATTTTCCTCTATTTCAAAATTCTTATGGCCATGTTTACTTGTCATAGTTACTTTTCCGGCGAGCGCCGCTGTAAGTATAAATTGTGGTTCCATCCCTTCACGGCCTAAATTGCTTTGGTACTAACGACATCATCCATATTTGAACTTCGAGTTTTTATTTTCGAACTAAGCTTCCAGATTTTATTTTAGAGGAAAATTTTGGCTATTCCAAAAGTACATTTATGAATTTGTGGGCCCCTAGACAAAATATCAATCCATTGTTCCTAAACCAAATTCATTCTAACTCATTCCAAATATCCTTACACGGGCTCGTGAAAGGATATTTAACGATGCTGAGAAAAAAAAATTCAAATTATGTTCCTTAAAACACCAATTTGAAAAGATAATCGAAGTAATGAGCAGAACCTCAGTTGGGGAATTGTTATGAGTCCTGCCAAATTATGGGTTGTACACAATTTGTCTATTTGTTTAGATTTAAATTCAGCCATGGAAACGGCGAACTTTACACATGATCTCTAATCGTAATGAAGTTTATTTTAAGACACTTATGTCTTCAAATAAAAGTACAGTATTACGACTGGAGTACGGACGAGAGTGTCTCTACAAAAGGCACATGTCTCTAGCGCAAAGCTGAAAGGCACACAGGAGTTCACGGGATTTATTTATTTAATAATAATGTTCTTGTTTATACTCCGGCATGATCACCAGGTCAGAGGATCTTACAATAAATCAATCAATACAAATTGTTAATCGTATTTAGCAGTCATGGGCTTGAACCCCAGTCCACTCAAAGAGCGTGTGTTACTGCACTCGCGATTGACCACTCGGCTATGTCAGGTTTATGCACATAACTGAGTATTAACCCAAAAGAATGATATTGATATCAAACTAAGTAAAATAAATGAAATAAAAACTATATATCATTTCAATAACGCGATCATATTAATTTCTCTCACAAAATCTGTAGGGTAAAGAAACATGTCTATATTAGTTTATTTATAATTTTAAAAGTTCAAAAGCAAGCTCACTTTACCAAATTCTGGCTTATGTTTTACTAGAACGGGTTAAAATAGAGTACTTTGCAAGTATCTTAAAAGTTATGCTTGTTGTATGTTCGAGTTCCACTGTATTGAGATGAAATGGCTTGTATAAAAGTCTTTTACTCATTTACGAATTTTGCTAAAACGTTTTGAGAAGAAATTATATATCTTCCATGAAAGGGAGAGAAGGGAGCCATATCAGCAAACCTGGACAAATTTTTTTCATGCCGTAAGTTTATATAATATACTGTAGTTAGTTGAGGAGGTCTGGACGGCTGTCTCGTGCTCTTCAAGCTCCAGGCTCTAATAAGCCTAAAATTTATCGAGTTTAGTTTAAATTACCGACAATCAAAATGTCGACACTCAGAATGCCAATAGTTCAAAGCGCCTACATAACTGGAATGCTGACAGTCAAAATGGCAATAGTTAAAACGCCTACATAATTGGAATGCCTGCAGTTCAAAACAGCAACTACCTGAAAATATCAACACTTCAAACGCCGACAATTTCCAGTAATCCAATACACTGACAGGGATAAAATACCGATGGGGTCACGAAACTGTTAAAATTCTAACTTCTGAAAACACCAACTGCACAAAATTCCGAGGGCTTGTAACAGGTTATGGTACTACCAAATGATTGCACTGTTGTTACATAAAAATGTGTCTCATATTAATAATTTAAACAAAGTTTCTGGCAAATGTTTTTTGACAAGTTTCATGACTTATCACGAGGTGGGATTAAATTAAAATATGTTAGATAGGAATCAAAAGAATTTATTATAAAACTAGAATAGAAACCCTAGTTTTAGTGAAATCAGTCAGTTAATTTGTCTTTTTTCTCTCTCACTTCCTATATTTTTATTTTATTTTATTCATTCTGTTCTTTTGAAAAATATCTAAAATAATATAAAAAGAGACGTTCTATTTATATGTATAATATATACATAATATTCAATATGTATATTTTGTATTTGAATGTACGACTTTGCCCGTAATTATCAGACATAGCCTGTTTTTGTTCACTATTACAATTAAAATGTGTTTGCGTTTTAGGTGTCCGAGTTAAGTTGACATTTTTGGTGTTGAGGTTTTAGTGTTTTTACTCAGTCTGTTCGATTTATCGGCGTTCTAATACCGAAATATTTTGATTCATTTGGCGTTTTGTTTGTCAGCATTACCTCACAAATTTATCTATCTCTTTGCTTGAAATTAGGACAATGTATAATGGGATAAAATATTCCCACTAAAAACAATTATATTACTCTGCCTTATGGTTAAAATAAAATTATGAATTGTTTGATCATATTATAGGGAATAGTACAGCGATTCACTATGTTACTTAAAATTGTTTGAAAGATGAGTGATTTTAGAATTTTTCTTTAGTTATACTCAGTGCTGCTGCATCCAGTAGTATAATTTAACTTAACAATGTAACTTGACAATTGGCTATTAACACCAAATCATTATTGAAATAAGTTATTTTTCTCCATCTCTGCCTATACCACTTTTTGATTTCTCAGTTTTGCTTTAATCTTGTCCATTGGACGATCAGTAATCTCTTTCTACAAATGCTATCATTCGCAGTGCATGACTAATCAATAATAATTACGTGGGCATCTTTATCACTTCAGTCTTTTCAGTAATATGCAGCTGGGATGGCTTTCTGTCATTTGTAGAGATCCGTGTATACAATATCTGTACAGCGTTCTGTCTCAGTTGTGAATCGATTTACATTAAATTGATTTTAGTTTAGAAATGGAAGATTTCTAAACTAAAATCAATTTTAAAATCAATTAGAATCATTTTAAAATCAATTAGATTTCTAAACTAAAATCCATACTCTTAATACTTTAAAAACTAATATTAAAACATAAAAAATTAAGAATCCTATAAATCATTAAGAGACTGAAGAAGTAAGTTTTTAAAGTATTTTTTTTTTTTTTTTATGAAAACCCCAAACACAAAAGGTATCAAAACCTATAGTACTTAGTACCGTGCATGGGCTGAGGGAGAAGTATGGGGGAGGGGGATGCCGGAAACTTTGCAAACAGTTTGCAAAGATGTGGTGAAACATGGGTTTCACCACTTCAAGCCTCCAATAAGCAAAGTGGTGGTATTTCACCGGTTGATGAAAGTCATCTACCACCTAGCAAGGATATGGATTCACTATGTATTTATTTGGTCTCAAATAATTTAAATTGCTTTTGAAATACGGACGTATTGTATTCTCTAGCTCAAAGATTGGGGCGGTGATTCGATGTATTTTGGGGTCGGGCTTGGGATCCGCTGGTCTCCGATTCCGGGGTGTATTGGATCGCTGATCTTGTCTACGAGGGATCGGAATACATACATGTAATCTATTTGTATAATTATTCAACTACGGAGAGTATCAGCACTGAAGTGTTCTATATAAGACATCATAGAGGTAAATCTTCCATTTCTAAACTAATTTACTTATAACGTAGAATGTATTGAGCCATTGCTGATCTGTTAACTTGCGTTTCTTGCAATTTTTGTGCTTCACTCATCACAGTTTTGTTCTCTCCCATTTTGTTATGAATGTAAACATATTACCACTTTAATGTTTATGAAATTAAACATAATATTCATAACTGCTTGATTTGTATTCCTATTGTATTTGTTGAACGTTTATCGTAATATTGAACATCACTCGGTATAATTTTCTGTTGCTATTTTTCACACATTTTGTTGAGGAATCCTGCAATATGTAACTAAATCAAACTTTCTGTTTATACTCCTAAACAACCATGTAATTCAAGAATTTACAACTAGCCATTTTAGCAAGAAGTTTTGCAAGAAATTATCGTTCTCTTCGGAGAATTTCATTTTATATTACTGATTATTGGATTTTGTGTTATTTTTCACTTGAGAAGTAAATTTTATGCAAAACCAAAAAAGTAACGTATTTATAGAATTACTTCTTGTTGTTTAATGAACCGGAAAAAAAACCGATTTAAATTATAATTTAAAAACTACTTTCAAATTACAATAATTTCGAGTATAAACCTATAAAAACAGTTATTACTCACGTATTACTTACCCTACCAATTTCGGTTTACTTTGCTCTGTCAGGAATTATACATTCTTTTTTTTCTTCCCGTGGAACGCATATTCCTCGTGCATCTTCTTGGAAACGAATTTATAACTCTAGTCTTCACTTTCCTACTCTCTTGTCTGTCAGACGCACCTTTCTCTGTCAAGGCAAAAGTGCCACCACCCTTAGAACATACGTAAGAATACCGAACGCCACATCTAGACGTTGCTACCTGAGAACATCAGATTGGACGTCAAAACTGGTAAGGTGCGCTTCCGGCAATAGAAAGCATCATCATCATCACCTGTTCGTGATGCTACACGGCGTAGGGCCGGCTTTGGAAAGTAGGTCAGTGAATTTCAGTTAACGGTCTGTAGTTATAAGGAGTACCAAAGAAAAAAGTCCAGAAAGGAGACTGCAAAATAAAAAATAAGGAAGGGAAACTGTTGCTGGAATGAAAACAACCTTGTCATATTCATGTACCTAAATAGAAACTACAGTGTTTTTTTTTGTTTTTTTTTAAGTTTAACATCAGCAATACTTCTGCATCTCTCGAAAGAAAAATATCTCACATCCCGTTTTCTTTATACTTATAAAAGTTGCAAAACAAGCACATGTCACAAATATATACGTGCACTTATCTTTTTCATGAAATGGAGTGTTCCTTCAGTAACAGCATTATTAGTACTATGCTGTATAAAGCAGGTGAGCATAGTGCTTAGGGTAAGGCGCTACCTGTGGTCTCCCACAACTGCACTATCTGTACTCTTGTGCAGTATACAGAACTCTGTAAACGCCAGAAATGTGTGTGGCATGTTGTATAGTATTGTGTTGGGTTCTGTTGTTTCTTGGTCACAGGGTCCCTAATGGGACCATACGTTGCCCGCCGCCACCACTGGGAGGTGAGCCAGGCTGCCCATCATACTCTGGCTGGCCTCTGCCAGGGTCGCTTGAGCTTTCTGACAGAGTGCACAAAAAAAAAATTGTTGAAGAGAGTAAGAGAGGAGGGAATAACAGACGAGGAGGTCAGACTAGGAGGTGAAAGAAAGTTGGACTAATAGTGAAGACAGTCCACCATGGATTTAGGCGAGTAGGGGTAGGGAAGGGGATTAAAAGTCGCAGGAGCAGGTGCCCCTGTGTACTGATCTAGCACCCAGTTGAGTGCCAGCAGTGATCCCGTACCCTAAATTGGGTGCCAGCATGAATCCTACCCATAAAGGGTTTGAAGTATTGTTTCTATAGCACAGGTTTACATTTATCCTACCCCCGAAGGGGTTAGCAGAGAGTGGGGAGTATTCTGGACTGTCCTAGCAGCAGTGAGCTTGGCACGCCTTGTGGTGAAGACAGTTTGTGCAAATCGAGTGAACACAGTCATTTATCTGCGTCATTTAGTAGATCTAGCTCCTGATTGCGGGGAGTTCCTCAGATTACTGTAAACAGTTGTAACCGGTGGTTGTCATAGGAGGGACATACATAACGTGGGCCCAGGACTCCTCATCTCCACAATGGCAAAAGGTGTGATTCGATACCCATAGAGTTGAGTTTTTGCTGGAAAGACCCGTGCTTGTCCTGTTAATAAAAGGTTGCTTGCAATCCAGGTGAGTACCAGGGAGGAGGCTTGGGAAAGATGAAGCTGACTTAGGGGAAGAACTTCTTTGTTATTTCTCCTTTGTGAGTTGAATTCCAGGATTTCTGCCAGAGGCGCTGCAAGTGATCTGAGATTCGTCTTTTTTTCAGTTTGTGGTCGCTTGTCAGGTTCAGTTCGAGATTAAGTAGCTGTGTAGGTATGCCTTTTTTCAGACGATGGGAAAGGCCTCTTTTGGCAACTTCAAGGTATAGTGGCATATACCCTGCGATGACTTGGAGCGCAGGAGTGCTGACAGTGCAGCACGCCCTGGTTACCGATACAAACGTAAATTGCTGTATTATTATTATTATTGTTATCTGTTTATTTCCATAAGGAAACAACCCCGTGACAGCAAAGTGCCAGTATGGAGTGCAGTTTGCGTTTATTTCGCTCCAGTGCAACTTTGATGCATCAGACTGAAGCACCGTAACTGACAATCGGAACAAAAATCGAATTTGGCTCCATGGAGCCAAAGGTGAATCCTTGAATAACGTCATGTGAAGTGAAAAAATACAATTTAAGCGTAATAAAATCCAAACTTTGGCATATAAATCGCTATAGATTTGATATTAAGAAAACTTTAATCTGCTCCAATATTGAATTAGGTGAGATGAGATGTAGAATATTACAAGCAAAGTCTTCTTTCCATTTATTTCAACTTCAGCTGCACAAATGTCGCCACAATTATCTGTACCACTCATTTGCCGTAGCTAGTCTGCATCCACGGTAATGAGAATATGTGGCGTACAATATGTAGGCCACATATTCTCATTAAAAGTCGCAGATATACAACCAAGTCGCGACTTTATTGTATATCGCAACACCACTAGATCGTACAGAAGGTCTTTTGAATTGTGTGATACGTTTGTATCCTCGAACATCAACATTTTCATCGTTTTGAAGCCATGTTTCATTTAATGCCAAGATATTCGATTCCATGAGAATTGGATCGGTCGCAATGTCTTCGCTATGACGTTGCAAACTCTGTGTATTCAACAATACCATTCTGAAACTCGACGAAGAAACCTGATCCCGAAATTGTAATGCGGTTGTAAAGAGTGTTTCCAAACGATGGTTATTCAAACGTTTCAATTCAGTTCGAACATTTTGCATCTTAGGTGCGTTACAACCGCGAGCATGGTAGAATGTAAAATCGTCTTTCTGATTTCTAATGTACAGGCCATCGATGCTTCTAACTCTCGACAATGCAACATATACCAGTTGCTGTTCGAGACTCTTATCATAATCGAATACATTTCTTTGAAAGTTGCACCCTGCAATTTATGAAATGTCATGGCACAAGCTTCAACCAAAGTCTTTTTCAGTTTTGAATGATACTATGGCGGAACGTCTCGTAATCGGAGCCCAGCCAAATTTTAATACGCCACGATGCCACAATATGTGCGGACGAGACTGGAGACGACTCTTAGTTCCAACATTCTTGCTTTCGAAATGTAACCACAAACTTTTGATTTCTGTTTCTTCCATCTCAACATGCTGTAAAGTTCCCATCGCTCCATTGACCAAACCATTTTCAACATCGATGTTTGTAGTGATCATGTAAGGTTTTTCAGTCGATAGATGCAATACGTGTGGCAAAGCTCCGGTCTCTTCTACGATCATTTGATGGAGTTTTGTTCGCATACCAGTCAAATGTTCATGACTCTTGTAATCGGTGAAGTGATCGTCGGCTGTACAATCGATTGTGGTGGTTCCTTCCAACGCTTGAGCGTTATATTGAACAATATCGTTGTTACGATGAAACAAACGAACATCATTTGGTACTAGTTCCATGACAAAGTCTCGTGTTCTAAATCGATTTTCGATTAAGCCCGTCACCACCAAATACGGAGGACGCGGAAAGGTCAGGGAATGACCACCGCATATTCCCGGAGCAATATAGCCTTAGTTGCTAATGCTCCTGAAAACCAAATAACAAACAAACTTTCGATTAACTTCTTTTCTTCAACGTCTAACGTTTCGCCGTTTCCATTTTAGTTAATATGCCGGAGAATACAACCTCACTCTGTCTTATCACTTGAAACAGTGGAAAGAAACTGAGAGACTGCCACAAAATTGCACCACCAACGGAATTCTTATGAGGCTTGGATATTTGCCTTGCATTCACTGGCGGCAACTGACACAAATCTCCGCAAAATATGATAGCTTAAACCACCAAACTCTCGATCGACTTTTCCGGTGATCTCTTGCAGTCTGTCGTTGATCGTATGCAAAATGTCAGCTCCGATCATACTAACTTCATCGATGAATACTGCTTGAACGTTTTGGTTTTGAAACGCGTTACGGTAGAGGTGCAAAGTTTCTCGAGCAAGACTACCATGTATTCGTGTCATACCAACTTTGAACGCTGAATGAACTGTAGTATCGTTGATCGCTACGGCCGCCTTCCCCGTCGACGCGCAGGCGACGAATGCGTTTTTAGGCGAGTTGTGTGCCTGAGTTAAGCGATTGTAAGTTTCCATCATAATTTTCAAGGTAAACGTTTTTCCACAGCCTGCTAGACAGTAAAGAATATTTGAAGCGGTGTTCTTAGCTCGATCTGTTATTCGATGTAAAGTGCAAAGTGTGTTTAGGGTCAAACAGCACCAGGGGGTTCCCCCATCTCCGCGTAGTTTACATTGCGGTGTGATACAGTTCACTGTAAAGGCCAGAGATTTAAAAGTATATGGATTTTGAGGTGTGTGTGATGTCGTGTACCGTTGTTCATCTGGCCATTTAGCCGCCAGACTCCTGCTGAGGCCCGACGTTGCCCACACTTCGCCCTGTGGAGGTAGACCAGGTACCCAGTAGTTGTAGCTTACTCTGCCAGGTCCTGGCACCTAGTTTCCTGAGATTTCAGTGGCTAGGACCTTAAAAAAAAAAAAAAAAAAAAATTTAGTTTAGCATGGGTTGATCGCTAGATTGAAAGACCGAAATGTGAAATGTTAATTTGAAACTATTAAATTTTGCCCTGTAGGGTATACACTGGCGAGCAGATAGAGAGGGAAAGGAGACTGAAGACTGGGGGGAGAAAGACAGAAGAAATGGGATCAGTAAAGGAGTCGACCCCATTATAAGTCAGTGGGGCATGCCCATGCCCCACCAGGAGGAAATCTGGGTTGGCGAGTAGGGGAGGAGGCAGGAGGGACAGCCTCCTGCCTCCTCCCCACCGCCGAGGGAGGGGAAAGAAAGATGGATCCAGCAAGGGCGCCGGCACCGATTGCCATTATGGCTGGCATAAATACAGAAAGCTCTGCGGTCTCATTGGGCTGGTTGGAATTCAGCTGAGTAGAAAGTCACTCATGAGGCTGCGTCCCGTCCGGGGGAGGTCCACATATCGGGTGTGCACTTTTCGTGGGTTAGGTCCGGTTCGTGTGATTGGTTTCTTATCATGTTTTTTTTTTTTATTTTTCTGAGTCAGTTAGTTGTTGGTTTGTATTGTTTGCTGTCATAGGTTATTCATTTCATGGTTGTTGCTGTTGTGGTGGTGGATGCGGGAGAGTCCGCCTTCTTGTGAAGAGGTCTCTTGCGCATATTGAGTGAAGTCACTATAAATATCTTTTTCAGTTAGTATCAGCTATTCCTGGTCTCGTAGCATTATTTGGGTGGTGGTTATAAATCGGCAGCGGAGATCCTCGTACAGTGGGCAGTCGTACATCAAGTGCCCCCATGTCTCGCGTAGACCGCAGTGGCATTGGTGTGGGGGGGGGTCACGTCACTCAATCCGAATCCATGGAGTTTTTTCTCTTATGACGCCATGGCCGGTCAACAGGTAAGTGGCGAGAAGTCCAGGAGAGAGCCAAGGTGGATAGTTTGGGTACACCAGTTGTTAACAAGATAGAAAGAAACAACACTATTTAGTAGTCATGGGCTTGAAGCCAGTCGCTCACCCCCCCCCCCCCCCCAAAACTAACAGTTTTACGACCCATGCTGCCTTGATAGCATCAGCCTTGCACATATTCCGTTCAAGTGTGTATAACTTTAAGAATCAACTGGCGTTGTTCTCTATTCGTCATTCGAACAAACTTGCAGTAATCGTCTCTGATCATGACATTATTTCGCCGACGTACCACAGTTTGCCGAAATCATTTTGATATCATCATTGTTCTGTTAAAGTCTGTTACTAGCATCCTCTGTGATTCGACTTTGAACATATTCCTCGCATTTCGCTCGAGCATCCTCTTTATTGTCCATTTCGATGCAAAGTTTTCTACAATACTCTGTTTTGTCAATATGTGAAGAAACTTGTTTGAATCTAAGATATCAACCCTTTCATTTTCGAAAGACCAGTAAAGTAAAACCATCTCACGTTTATACTCTGCCAATTTAGACATTTCATAGTGGCCATACCTTATGACTCGCATCTGTTTTCTAGGTTTACATTGTCCCTTCACAAAGTTGTATTTCGCTGCAAAATCAGCCAAGCAAAGCTGACCGAGCTCTCCATCTTTTGGTCTTTACTCATATTTCTGTATAATATTTTCATTCCATATGTCGATAGAATCATCATCGAGATTTTCTTCAGCCATTCGCTTCTTGCTCTTCTTACTTTTCTGACGCTCGTGAGGCCAAGTAGTTGGAATGTACACAACTTCTCTACCAGCTTTAGACATTGGCTGGCGAAGCAAATACCAAGCTGCCTTGTGAGCTCGTTTCAACGCTGTTCAACATTTTAATGCTAACGCGTTTTAACAAGTCGGTTTACTCTTGATCTAGATACTCTTCTTGCAATTTGATCAACTCTCGATGCAAATGGCTTATGCCTCTGTTGGTTTTGTTTACATATTCTACAGCGTATGATGCGCATGAATGTTCCTCGAGTATGAACTGTAAATCCATGTTCGAATTTGATATACCAGCTATCCAAGGATTTAAGTTTTTCGTCGAAAGTTGTGTCGTATTTCTTTTCATTAGAACGGTAGGTCTCGTCAATCGTGGTCGAATAACATCCAAGTAAGTTTTCATATCCAACTTGTGCTCGTCTAGAAACTGCTCGAGTGTATCGTAATGTTTCTCTTCAAGATCTTTCTTATATTGTTGAAAACGCCATTTGAAACTTGAACGTCGATTATCTTGTGTTTCCATCGGTATTAAAACTCGAGTTTGATCCATAGGCCAATATGAAATATTGAATCTGCATCGATCATCATTCTTCTTGAAACAAGTAAATATATGCTTGTGCACTTGATTTGAATAAGACGTCGGAAGATCCGAAGCATCGACACTGCACAATTCATCTATTATTTATACAGTCTTTGGCATATTTTCCGAAACCAATTCTTTAGGATCGTTTTGTAGCCACAGAAAAATGTGAACATGCGGACTGCCACGATATTGGAACTCTATACGCTTGAAGAAATCGATTACTTTGAATTTCCCAAAAGATTGAACCTTTTCGATTGCAGTATATGCATTATAACGTCAACTAGCTTAATGAAGTATATTGCACATGTGACTGGATCCTCGTTGTCCAGCTTTGTACGCTGCAATGCTGTCAAGTCTTTCATTGGATCGTAAACTTCTATATTTTCGCTACTGTTTAGTCTGTGAAGTGTTTTCAAGAGATGTGGCCAGCGTCGCAATCAATGTCAGAAACATAGTCGGTTTACCAAGTTGTCTGATCATAGAAAAGACATCTTTCTTGCGTTGAAACCAGTAGTGTATAGAATTTGGAATGGATTTGAGAAACGACAGGTTACGTTCGGCCCATTCTTCAACAAATCTTTGGTCTTCTATTATACGTTTTGTTACGTTGGAAGTTTCTCCGACGCATTTGAAAGTGGAATATAAAATTTCGGTTATTCTCAAGTGTAAAATTTTCATCGCCATGTATAGAATGTGATGTGGCATTATTCCTTGGCGATCTTTTCGTCTTATTTCGCTAGTTTCCATCATAAACGGAGTAACACGTAATCCAACTTCAAATTTAGGTGGATGGCCTAAGTATATCGATGGAAACGACAGTTCCCCAGCATGTTCATCGTAAACTATCGACATCGGTTGATTGTGTTGTCCAGGCGCAATTGCAAGATATTTGTCTTCATTCCAAAGTAAAGTGTGTTGCTGTGCCATAAGTAATTCGATGTCACTTTAAGACGACGCGATCTTCTCTACATTGTCTACTTGTTCGCTGTTGGTAACTCTCGATGAAACTGTAGCAAGAAACTGACAATCGACTGTGATGTTATAACGTTTGTACAGAGGAATATTGATTAAATACCTTATCCGCGATTTTACCCTTTCTTTTCTCACATATCTTTTCAAGTAATTCGATTTATGAATCAAATGCTTCTTGCTATGAACGTTGAATGCATAATCGGCGTCTAAAGCACGAGGCAACTCTCTAACCATATTATTCACGTCGACTGGAACATTTGACTTGTCCGGCGATACCATAACTGCCAGTTTCATATCGCAAACGTCGAATCTGCATGAATGGAAATCTAGCCGAAACCAACCATTCGCTTATACCAGGGGTGGCCAACAAGTCGATCGCGATCTACCAGTCGAGCGCGGCTTTAATTTCGGTCGATAACGACGAATTTTAAATATATATAAAAAATTGATTGGTCAAAATCTAAATATTATTATTATGCGCTCCACTACATATGCTAATTGCAAATCCGTTGAACTAACTACTCTTTTCGCCGTGCATCCGCTAGGCTTGTCTAATGAAAATTCACGCAGTTACGTGATGGAGAGCATAGTGTATGTGTCGAATTCTTATTTAGCTTACTTAATATTAATAACTGAACAATACTTATACGTTAATTTAATAACCTTTGATTTAAAATGAATACTGCGAAACGTATCATTTTCATAAAGAGTGTGAACTAGAATACTTTTTTTGTAATGATAAAAGAAAAATGCTGTTGTTTGATTTGCAATGCTTCCGTGGCTTTCAAAAAAAAAAAAAAAAAAAAAAAAGGAAATTTAGAAAGGCACTTCAACGCACTGATTAGTAGCATTTTTGCCTATAAGTATCAATTTTTTGCAATGGCTAAGGATCTCAAAGGAAGAAAAATCCAATCATTTTGCAAATATGCAAGATCATTTGCAAAAATATCCTGTTTTTGAATTTAATAGTGAGATATATATTTCCTAAATTGAGAAAGTTGTGGATGATTTTGAAACCAGATTCAGTGATTTTAAAACAATTGAAGACATTGTCAATATATTTCTTATCAATTTAATGTCGACTTAGATACGAAACAAATTGCAAAAAAATCGCTGAGATTTTTCAAATGGAGAAAATATTATTTGAAAATGAAATTATATTACATTGCGGAACGATATCTTCCTAAAAGCCAGATCAGAAGAAGACTTTTTGGAAATATGTTTGCCGAGAAAAGTACCCAAATGTAAAAAAATGCAGTGAACTTTTAAATTCCTGTTTTGGTCCACATATCAATGTGAATCGGCCTTTTCGTATTTGAAGTAAACAAAGGCGAAGAATCGCTCTACTCTTACGGACTTGCATACAGAAGATTTTTTACGGTTGGCCTTATCACGGTATATTCCCGATTTTGAAAGCTTGGCGGATGACATGAAGACACAAACTTCGCATAAATTAAAATTTTAAATACGTGTGAATTTAAAATAAGAATTCTGAATTGTATTTAATTTTAAAAATTTTAAACAACATTTTTCAGTATGTGTCGATTAACTTTTTTAACCTTGTGCAATGAAATTCTTGAGATGGTAGATCGCGGCACATTTTGAAGAAAAAAAGTAGATCGCATCACAAATTAAGTTGGCCACCCCTGACGTATACAATCGAGCGGCTGTAAATTCGATGGAAACGGATAATATATGTAGCCGGTGGACTTGGATAACGACGGTACATTTCCCAATTCTAAACTTGTGAAGTATGTATTGCAAAGCATAAACGATGCCACTTCCTCTGCTTCTGGAAATTCATCTTCAAGAATTTGTATATGGTTTGGCTTTGGTAATCCCAAATCATTCTGAAACCACAGTCTGTCGCAAACACTGCAGACATATCCGAACAAGTTGTTCAAAAACGTTCTTTCAGATTCTTTTGAAGCTAACGTATAACACTTTTGACGATCTTCATTCGTTGAGTATACTGTACTTTTTCGATGTTGATGGCCGGATATCTGCCTGTAATTGATCTTGCTCGCTTTTACGCTTACGACTCTCTCTCTCTCTTTTGCGGTCCGCCGCCGACTTACTTTACGGTGCTTACTTTTCAACGTTAGATTTGTGATTTTGTCGAAATCTTTGAACACGTTTAGTTGATGTAACTTTCGGCATCGTCACAACTTAACTAAATGAAACAACCACACTGCTCGACAAATGCGAAGTAACTGAACGAAGTAGTTACTTTAACGAGTTGTTCAACTCTCGAAAACTATTTGAAATATAGTTATATATCATTGTAGAGCTCTCAAAGGGCAACAATTTTTCTGCTTACTGTTTTTGTCTAACATTTTATAGTTTTCAAGATATTGCGAAAACAAACTTGAAAATGCTCTCAAATTTCATCGCTTTTACTCAGGAACCATAACAGCTACATCAAAACTATTTATAGATGTAAAAACTACGTTTCCTATTGAACAATTTTGTCGCTTACCGTTTATGTCTATCTATCATAGTTTAGAAGTTATTGAGAGTGAAAGTAACCAAGGCGCAACGGCAAATGACCAAAATGTGAACTTTTTAGTTTTTTCGAAAAAAATTATATTAAATATCAAAATTTCTAATTTTTTCTTGCATATATTCGTTGACGGCATTATATACCCAACAAAATAAGTATAAATTGTTTATACTATTTTCTATTAGCTTCGGAGATATAACAGCGGTTAGACGTTTCACTTTCCGTGACAGTCTGAGCGTCGTAGGGTACCTCCTTCATAGACGTTATTCACGTCAAAAACTGCTCTGTAAATTAGGGAGAGGGCTTTGTGTTTTGGGCCCCAATCTGCTCTACTGATTCTTCTAATCATAGCTGCATATTTCTGTATCTTAATTGCTCGGTATTTCAAGTGAGGATGGAAGGTTAGCTTGGCTGCCGTAGCCCAGTGGATAAGTACACGTGCCTTGAGTGACCGGGGTTCAAGCCCGTGACTGCTGAATACGGTGCTGTTTCTTGTATTCTGTCTATCTTGTGAACTCCTCTGATCATTTGGTCGTCCCAGAGTATAAACAGAAATTTATTTATTTATTTAGAGGCCTAGGTATTTAACTTCCTCATAGAGGCGAATTGGAATATTATTAATCTTCATAACTAGTGGTCTGCGTAATCTGGTGTTTCCCGTTCAATAAGATCGATTTCGTCTTCTCACCGGAGAGAGTAAGTTGATGTGTTCTAGCCCAACTCTGGAGGTGTCCCAAAGCCTCATTGTCCTTAACCTCCAATGCAGCTCTAGTGTCGGGCTGAATGACGAGAGCAAGACTGTCGGCGTAGGCTAAGGGAAGAACCCCACCAAGGCCCATCCCCAGGAACTCATCCAAGACAATGGACCATAGAAATGGTCCCAGAACAGAGCCCTGGGGACAACCCCGGAAGATACTTCTTGTGACTCTTCGAAATTTAGTGACAATCTGCACTCTTCTGTCTTCAAGGTATGATTTTAAACAGTTGTAGAGGTTGCTGGAGATTCCAGCCTGCCGAAGTCTTCGAAGGACACTGGGCCACCACAGTCGATCGAAGGCCCAGCGAAGTCAACCATAATAGCCAAGGAGTATTTTGCTTCCATTTGTGTGGTATGAGTAATTAGTCTATGGATGGCGTCTTCAGTGCTACATCCAATCTTGAAGCCAAATTGGTGTGAGGATATGAGTTGCTGCTCGGTATATCGGTTGGCAAGTAGATAGAGTAGGAGCCGTTCCTGGAGTTTCGCTAGGACAGAGAGTAGTGCTATTGGTCTATAAGACGCAGGAAGCTGTGGTGGTTTTTTCGGATATTTGAGGATAACTTTGAGTGTGGCTATTTTCCAAGAAGCAGAGAAGGTTCCATTGGCTAGACATCTGTTGAAAAGACTTAGTAGGTGGTGGGGTAGTGGTCATCAAATTTCTTGATAACATCTACCTCCAAGAGACCACATCCAGGAGTTTTTCCTCCTTTCATCTTGGCCAAGGCCATATTCAATTCTATGGTTGTGAAAGGTAGTTCGTTTGTTTCTGGAGATAGTTGTGTGTCGACAGTTGGGTTGGGTAGATGGAGGTCCCATCGGGTTTGAGGGTTGCATTCAAGACTTCTCCTCTGGGTAACTTGTTTGTTACGATACGGAAGACAATTCCCCAAGGGTCTCTGTTTCCGGTGCTGGCCACCAAAGCCTGTCATGATGTTTTCTTGCTCTTTCGTATTTCCTCAGTGTAGTTATTGCGCACCACTCGGTAGGCCTCTCGTGCAGCTTCAACTTCTCGAGGAGGGAAATGAGTGCGTGCCCGCTGGAATGTCTTCCGGGCAAGGTGGACTCGTTTCCGCAGGTCATGGAGATCTGCATTCCACAAAGGGACAGCATAACGATATGGCTTCCTTCGGGGAATCGATACAAAAAGGAGGAGAGCAGATACATAGGGGCTGTATGTGTGCAATTCAGTGCGAGAATCGGCAAGATGATTTAAGTTTGTTTGTCTGTTTGTTTGTTATTTGGTTTTTAGGAGCATTAGCAACTAAGGCCATATTGCTCCGGGATATGCGGTGGTCATTCGCTGACCTTTCCGCATCCTCCGTATTTGGTGGTGACGGGCTCGAACCCCGGTCTAATCAAGAAGCGTGTGCTACGCACTGTTGCTCCTTCCCACCTGGCTACGGAGGCGCCTATGATTTAAGTGACTTTTAACGAGGTTTGATAGTCCTGCTGGACTTTTCTTGTGAGAATATGTCTTGAGTTTGCATTTCTTATTAGAGTGCTGGCGTCGTCATGATTAGCTTCGTTCTTTTTATGGCACGGGATTATTTTTTTACTCTTGCTGCCTGTAGCACTGGATATGATGGCGCCCAGCGTTGGAAGATTCTGTTTTTTTATTGTGGTTTGCCATTGGTCTGTGATTTGGTATGGTTTGCCATGACTATCTTAATTGATGACGCCGTGGCCTTTGAAGTGGTCTGACAATTATTTATAACTTGGACACTTTAACGTGGACTTTGGACTGCTTTCTATGTGTATCTATTTTGTGTCGCCTTAGAGGGTCTTTCCTGCCCTGTAATTTGGCAAAAATAGGAGAGAGAGAGAGAGAGAGAGAGAGAGAGAGAGAGAGAGAGAGAGAGAGAGAGAGAGAGAGAGAGAGAGTAATTAGAATTAAATTATGAAAATTAGCTGTTGATGTTGCCAAACGTCAAGAGATAATTTACAATAGATACTGACAGCGATGTTGCTAAATTTTGGCAGGGACTTCCTATTATATTAAATAAAAAAATTATCCTGCATTACCTACAGTGGATTAGAGATTCTGTCTCATGTCTCCTAGATGCGACTTGCGAGTATACAGTTGTAGGCTACCTCCTCGTGGCGTGAACGGGTACTGGGGAGCAGTTTCCTGATGATTACTCCTTCCTGGTAGCAAAACGGCCAGAAAACAGCTAAGTACATACACTCTACAAATGTACCACTATACTCATTTCTGGCCATTTAGTGTTAGTATTTTAATGACTAAAAGATTCAAGCAAGTGGCTTTTTTTGGCATCTGCAAAAAAAAAAAAAAACCTATCAGTCATACCTTCTCCGTCGCCAGAAATGACCTATCCGAATCTGCTTTGAATTTAATCAAAAAAAACATCTCGACCACTGGCAGGCAATTCATTCCAGTCATCTACAACACTTTGTAGCTTCATGTGGTCCAGCTTTCTATTACTCCCGAAGATTTTTTATTTGATCCCTCCCCTTGGTTCTTTTCTCTGCTGCCAGTGAAAATATACCTCCCTAATTCATTTTACTGATAACCTTCTCCACAAGAAGTCTAGTTGCCAAGCTTTTTATGCTGACCTTCTAAGCCGTTCTGAATATGGACATCGAAGAAAGTTACAGTACTGAACTTCTGGCCAGTGCGGGATAGAGCACCAATGCAGGCACTCCTACATAGGGATCCTTCCCTATATTCTTTCGTTCCTATCACTTGGGTTGAGTGATCTCTCAATACCCCAACTTGGGTGGCACGCTCCCTCCTCCTTCTCATGGTGCATTTTTCCACTGCCAAACATCATATCCCACCCCCAGAGCAGGATGGGCATCCTGAACTAGGAATACCCATCGGTCCCCCCATTTCACTCAGGTGGGCGCCTTCACTACTTCCCCCTCTATCCTTCTGCCGCTTTCCCCCTCCCGCTTCCTACCTCCTCACTACCATCTTCTAACTTTCACTTTTTTTACTGGGCTCTCCCTGTCTATAGTCTTGGCTGCCACAGGGTTCGACCCGCCAGTGCTTAATACTCCCTACTAGCCGGCCCGCCTCCTCGTGGCGTTGGATGGTAAACTAGAGGTTTTTGTGTGAAAACACAGGCCTTTAGGCTAAGAGGCCGGATGAACAACACCCCCACACTATCCCTCCTAGCATTTTATTGCTGTCTAGGGGTGAATGTAACTTTTACTTTACCTGAATTAAATAAATAAATAAACAAACATTACACGAGCATCCACCAACCTACATAAATCTAGCCTTTACGCAGTTTTGTATTCATCACATTGCCTGACGCGGAGTTGAGGGAAATCCCTGGAGCCGCATTACAATTAACGCTATATCCCTTTGGGGTAGATAATCACACCCTAATCAAATCTATGACACAGATACCTGTCATTCAAGCTTCATTAACTTCCATATCAAAATGTCTATAATTCTTAATGAACACAGTTATCCATTACACACAGTATTTCTCCAACTTAAGTTTCAAACTTGCAGAAATTAATTCTTCATTTAAATTCTTATTATACTATAACATCATGCCTATTATTCATAAACCTACAATTCATAAAGGACGCACCTAACATTCAATTCAGTTCAATCTCTTCTATTCAATTAACTCTTTTACTCAATCTTAATGAAATCCACAGTATCTATCTTAATATACCTATAAGTCATTCGCAGTTTTTCATGCATAATATCTAAAATTCATGAGAGACATCTATCATTCAATTCTGTTTATTCTTCTTAATTAACTCCATTACTCAATCTTAATAATGAATTACTTTCCAATTATTCTTAATTTTCGTTTTTTTCTTACTATTTGTTTTCAGCTTATCTTGTTTTGATATTTATTTTCAATATTTTTTTTATACCATTTATTTTACCTTCTGTCTTTATCAGTTATTTCGTTAAGTCCTGTTTTTTAGGTGTGTTAGTATATATGCGTAATACGCCTATTGTCTTCACCAATTGTTAACTTATTGTCCGTCTCTCCGTCCGCATGTAACAACTCGATTTCCAAATGGACGGATTTTCCTGAAATTTTATATTTGGCTCTCTTAGAACTATAACAGAGAAATCCGACAATCATTATTTATTTTTATCATACATGTCACATGGCTAATCATATACCGTATATTGTAGCTGACGCACTGGATATTGTTCGTTGTCATGCTCTATTAGAGGAATAAATGGGCAATGTGGTGGATGCTTGATATCATTAACAACATACTGTATATTTTTCATTTTAATTGTAATCTAAAAGGCCAGTAATGAACGATGCAATGTACTTAGTATTCACTGTTTAATACGTTAAAACATTAATCATATATTAGCCTATTCTCTTCTATAGTTATCTCGTTCTTCTTCCACGTACTACCCTACTTGTTAACGACAGTTCTGAGGACTTACATTTCCCTTAGTGCTCTCTCTCTCTACAGATCCCTTCTTCCATCTAATGAAGGAAAGGTCAGTCCACCAATCAGCGGCATCATTATTCAGACCGTCTACAGTCTCTTGTCATAATTTTTGACGTTAAAAACGTTTTTACTGGCGTTATTCCAAAAATTTTGTATAACGACAAACCGTCATTCGAAAAGCGTTACGGAAGTGAGGTCATCTTCAGCTTCGGCCAGAAGCGAATTATTGTAACTTATATTGTTGAAATCATACTTATATGATGACAACAATAATTTATTTATGTTCTGCTGGATCAAATTTAATGAAAATTTGCACGGAGCTTCATCTTAGCTCTATACTAGAGAAAAAACTTTCACACCTCTGAAAATTGCAGTAGTTTTTCCAGGACAGTGGAAAATATGAACATGTGATCAAGGAAATTTTCTCACGTAATAAATGGGATAATGTGGACGTATAGCATATCGTTGGAAAGCTAAGCAATTTAGAAACAGAAATATTAAGGTTTTAAGATACAAAAACCTTTCGGAAACTGGGAAATGCGTTAATTCGAAAACGCATCTGGTTTCAAGTGACCTGGTGTTTTCAGATTGAATGTAATTTTTTTCTTTACAATTAAACTCTGAGGCTGGAAAAGATTTCTGCACATTTATGAACACATTCTTCAACTTGGACATGTCATCAGATCTTCCCATAAATACTACACTTAATGGAACAACTATAGATGGTGTATTTAGTCGTGAACTAAAATCTCTTCAATGTAAAAATTATATATCCTACTTTAGTCATCACAGACCAATACTTTCAGTAACCGATATGTAATTATTATTAATAAAATAAAAACATTGTTATATTATTATCCATAAATTTTATTAATATCTGAAAATTAAAATGTTTTTAACGCCTGTCGATGACTCTTAAATGTAAAACACATTAAATATGCAGGACACATTATGTATCTGGTACACAATTTTTTTTTTTTTTTTTTTTTTTGTGTGTTCTCTTTAGCTGAATTTCTTTCGTCTTAGTCATTATACGTTCTTGTTTATACTCCGGCACGACCACCAGATCAGTGGAGTTTACAATAAATCAATCAATACAAATGTTAATCGTATTTAGCAGTCACAGGCTTGAACCCCGGTCCACTCAAAGAACGTCTGCTACTGCACTTGCGCCCCTGACCACACGGTTACGTCAGGCATATCACACCAATTTTTCAATTCACTGTTAACTATTAATAAGCATTACTGACTACTACCTACCACTATTAAAAACTGCCTTCCATTTTTATTCTTTACGAGTAAGGCCCGACGGACCTGAACTAGGCACGATATGCATATCTTGAACTGTCTTCGCTCTTCAAAGTCAAAACACAGCTCTGTTCCACACACTTACTCGGGTCCACGTCCTCATTTTCTTGGGAAGATTTGCATATATGTGTATTTCTCTTTCAAATGTAACTCTCCTTACAAATTTTCCAGTGAAAATTGTCACTATAGAGTGGCTGCCCTTTCCTGTTCATCAAAGCCTTGATTTTTATGAGTATTCAAATTTCTGTTAACAGCGTCTTTTACTTTTCACTCTGTACTCAAGCCGCCCCGTTTAATATATACTAAGGCACCTCGTCTACAGTTACTCTCTTAAGGGCCTTTTTATAAAAACCGCTATATTCGACATTCTCGATTTTTCACCTGTCGGCTTATTTTATTTCACCTATTTCTAAGGGCTGTAGTAAAGTGTCATATTAGTGCCACCCGAAACTAATTCATCTGCCAATGTGTAATAGAAGTTTGTCCATAAATTTCTTGTGTTCTCTAGTCGAGTTTACTGGGGGAGAGAGAGAGAGAGAGAGAGAGAGAGAGAGAGAGAGGGGGAGGGGAACCTTGCTACTCCGCCTGAAACCGACTAACACAGCAACAGTGAAAAAGCCCATGAAAGTTCCTCGCGTAATAGACGAATTCGAACTAGGGCCTTTTCCACCTGGTGGGGGAAGACGGTGGTTATGACCACTGTATTATCTGCGCTGACTGTACTTAGCCGTCCTAATAGCTTTGTAAAGTGGTTCTAGAAAGTTCTGTTTAGTTCGCTACTTAATTCTCTGTATATATGATATATCTGTACAATATATCTTCCCATTTCTCTCGTATATGGAAAAATATAATAGTTGTAAGATCTGACGTCTTACTGCGATTTGTCTCACGCTGTGAAACAAATCACTAACTTACTGGTAAATTTGGTTTGCTTTTCTTGACAGTATGTTGAACAATGATACTTTTACACTAAACATACGTTAATGCTTTACTCTTATGTGAAACAAGTCATCATTACTACGATTGATTACCCAGTCTGATTTATTATAATAATCAAAAAGTCTGATTATTTTGCAACTATTTCAAATTTGTAACGCTCTGTGGTGAATTATAATGCTATGAATAAATAAATAAATATCATAAAATCGTTTTTCTATGTATTTTTATCAATGATGTTTACAAAACTAGTTGCTCAACTCACTGAAAAATGAAAGACTCAATCTACTCGACAGTAGCATAAACTATTACGTAGAAACTGTGTTGTCGAAAATAAAGAGAATTCAGTTGAGGAACGAGGGGAATGTGTTCATTACCTGTATTTAAAGGTGTTACTAGTATGTTATCTGATTTCGGATTTATTTTCGACAGAGTGGGGACAAAGGTTTAAGGGCAATAGCAATGCCTACGGTTCACGTGACCATCCTGGTTCACAAGTTACTAAAGGCATGCTTTGGACATTTAACTTTTTTGATTAGTTCCGCTGCTGATAGTTCAAAAGAACAACTGTTCGTGACCTACAGACCTCCTGTGGAGTGTTGGTAAGCTGCAATTCAAACTTTTACTGAATCCGCAATGACACAGATAAAAACAGATCTTTAATTATTACGTAAATATTGTACCAGGATAGTCGTAGTTGATGACTATTTGCTTACGGTTACATCCTAGATCGTGTTCCTGCCTCCATCATGGTGACGGGCAACCTGTTAACCATTTATTACTTGCTAAAAATATAACTCGGAATATACAGTATTCCATGGCTAGAGATATACAGTATTTGATTGCTGGAAATTATTGAAACTAAAGCGTAAATCCAAGTTTCGTTACTTGGTTTTTTAGGAGCATTAGCAACTAAGGCCATATTGCTCCGGGGATATGCGGTGGTCATTCCCTGACCTTTCCGCATCCTCCATATTTGGTGGTCACGGGCTCGAACCCCGGTCTAATCAAGAAGCGTATGCTACGCACTGCTGCTCCTGCCCACCTGGCTACGGAGGCGCCTTAAATCAAAGTTTCAAAAAATGAGATAGCACATATCATATTTGCATTTCTCACAAGTTGAACATAATATAGCATACTTTAATCTTGGCGCGCAATTGTTATAAACAAGGGTTTAATAAAGGATTTGGGAGTAAATTTTCGGGAGACATATCATTTCATCAACTTCTAGCTTAGAGTATTGCACCCAGAAAGAGTACCCATCAAGTCGTGTACGAGGTGAAAGATATTAGCAAGGCCTATAGTAATCCTTGAAGACAAAATCATCTTCATTTCAATAGAAACATATAGAATTAACAAAGCGTAGAACCGATATAAGCAGTGCAGAATTGGAATTTGGATAGTACAATGTGTACAGAAAAGATAGACAGGATAGGAAGGGAGGAGGGGGTATGCTGATAGTTAAGTAACACATAAAATCTAAGGAAGTGCATCCAGTTGACATAGATGGACAGTGCAATGTTGAGTCAATTTGATGTGATATCAGCACTGGGAAAACAAAAATAAGGGTAGCAGTGTGTTATAGGCCTAATGACTCTGATGAGTACAACGAACAGCTATACAAAGAAATAGAGTGGGTCAGTAAATCAGAATGTCTTATAATGGGGAATTTTAACTTTCCAGATATTGACTGGAACTTGTGAGTTGGTCATTCAACACAGTACCAAGACTTTTGTGGGTTTACTGGATGACTGTTTTCTACAGCAGCAGCATGTTAAAGAGACAACAAGAGAGGGCAATACTCTTGATCTGATTATCAGTAGTGATTGATGAAGGTATATCAGGCTTGATGTGCAAGTTTGCTGATGGTACAAAGGTTGGCAGGGTTGTTAATGACCGTAATGACAGTATACTATTGCAACAGGATCTAGAAAAGTTGGGCAGATGGACTGAGAAGAGGCATCTGAAGTTTACCATTGACAAATGCAAAATACTGCATATGGGTAGCAGTAACCCCAGAGAAACGTACCAACTGTGTGGTACTACACTCAGGGTGGTGCAGAATGAAAAATACCTGGAGTAATTGTGCAGTCAGATATGAAGTTTTCTGAGCAGTGTAGACAGGTTGTTAGAGCAGGTCATGGGGTCTTGCCAATGATATACAGGTTTTGCTAGTAGGGAAAATTAGGTGATTATCCCTTTGTATAAGGCAATGGTCAGGCCACGCCTTCAGTACTGCGACAGGTCTGGGGGCCTCTTTTTAGGAAGGATGTAGAGTCCTTTGAGAGAGTACAGAGAAAGGCAACAAGATTGATGAGGGGAACGAAGGGATCCTCTTACAAAGAAAGGCTTAATTTCTGAAAATTGTAGCAGCTGCAAACTAGGTCCCTGCGAGGGGATCTGATTGAGGCGTATAAGGCCTTGAATGGTTTGAGCAGGCAGAATGCTAATGAGATTCTTCGTCTTGCTCAGATCACGAACCTGAGGGAGCATAAATTCAAACTAATTAAAGACAGTTGTAGAATCGATGTGTGGAAATTTGCCTTTAGCCAGCCGGTAGTTGATTGCTGAAACAGACTTCCGTTTGTCATTGTAGAAGTTGACAGCTTAAATAAATTCAAGGAAGAACTAGACCAAGTTTTTGGAGCGAATGGATGGATGAAATGGAAATGTGTTTTTTTTTTTTTTAGTTGATGCTGTATAAGCTTGCTTTCTTGCATCGTATGCCTCTATTAATTATTTATTGCTTAAAGAATTAAGTTTTTACGATTTTTGAATACAGTTTAATTTTACATAAATTCTTTGCGTTTTTTTTAATATCTATGAAAGCAGCGTTCCTTCAGGATGAGTTGAACAAACTTCAAAGATGGTCAGAGAAGCAGCAGCTATGTTTTACTGCTACTAAATGCAAGGGTCGTAAATTTGGGATATAGCAACCCACAAATAATACACTTGGTGGGGTTGAATTAAAAACAGTAGAGGAAGAAAGGGACCTGGGAGTTACAATACGCGCAGATATGAAGTTTTCTGAACAGTGTAAATAAACAGCCAGGAAAGCCCATGGTGTTCTATCGATGATTTATCGAATGTTATCCTGTAGAGATAGGGAGATTATGATCCCACCGTATAAGGCAACTTTAAGACCCAAATTTGGGATACTGTGTTCAAGTATGGAGACCTCATCTGAAAAAAAGACATTGAGCTTCTTGAAAGGGTCCAGAGACAGGCAACTCGAAATGTGAGATCAGCAGAAGGACGACCGTATGAGGAAAGACTCAGATTATGTGAGCTACAGAGCTTGGCAACTAGGCACCTCAGAGGTGACCTGATTTATAAGGCTCTGAAAGGGATCAGTAAAATGAATGAAGGTGGAATTCCCACTGTTATATAGAATTCCAGAACCAAGTTTCATAAATTGAAATTACAGTTGAGGCTTACATTAGATTGTAGGAAGTTTTCTTTTAGCCAGCGAGTCGTTGATTGTTGGAACAAGTGGCCTTCGCAGGTAGGTGAGGCAGACAATTTGAATAAATTCAGAGGTCAACTGGATAGTTACCTCTGTGAGGCGGGAAGCATATAATTTGCATTTTCTTATCTATTTGTTTTCTTTTTTGTTTTTTTGTCAGTGCAGTAAAAGCTTGTGGCTTCCTTGCACTATATGGCGAATACTATTATTAAAGCGTGTGTAATGAGATGACTATAGTTACAATTGGCGTTGAAATGCGAATGAAATTATTCGCGTTTTTAGTGAGGTCAGAGAATGCTTCAGTACACGACTACAGCCCATCACTCCGGAAGAAAGGATTTGAGACCCTTTCTAGTGGTGGGCCGGGTACTTTGTGCTCCCCCCTTATAAACAGCCCTGAATGTAGTGACCGTTAAAATAGATATGTAGTAAATAACTGTGTAAGCGAACATACCACCTATAGTACAATTCGACTTTACACAAAGCATTTAAGTTAGTTTGCGTTATATGCATTCCTTTTGACGTCCTTGAATCGACAACTTACAATTTAATTTGTGAATTATTATTTTTAATTTTCTTTTCTATATACAGTGGATAAGCAGTAAATTGTCTTCACCATACGCATTAAATTTGCAATTTAATGCATATGGGAATTTATTTTACTAGGTTTCTGAGTCGCTCGGTGCAAGGTTCATGATTGTTTCATTGCTGATAACGAACTGCTTCTCTGAGCCCCCATAGTGTTAAATAAGTCAAACATCTTTTAGTAAAGCATCTCCGCCTAATACCAATTTGAACAATCGGTATTAAGCGGAGATGCTTTATTTGAGATGCAAATATAATTTAACATCTTTGAAAACTTATTTTATTACGAATTATAACACATTCACTCGTAATTTTCCTTATTTCTGGCATAACCTTCTTGTAACTGTACTTTCTACTGGACGTGCTATTGTTTCTTCGGTTTTGAGAGAATTTGCTACTTGCGTCGCCAAAATATTTGCAAGGTCTCAGTTGTTAGGGAGAATTTACACTTTTTTTAGGGGAGTTTACACAATAGCCTCTCCAAAGCAATGATTTATTCTTTATTTATAAATCATACTGGAACAGTTAGGTGTAACAGCCTCGCGACACCAGCGAGAGAAAGAGAGTTATGTTAAGTTCAATTATGTTGACGTTTGTAAACGGATTAAGAACCGTTCACACATACAGATATAAAATTATATTCGATTATTTATTTTGAATACGATAGTGAGACCCTCTAATGGCCATTTATAGATTTTATGTTCGGTATGACAATAATTTGAAATTCAGTTTTGGTATACAGGACTGATCGGAAATTCATCATCATCATCAGCCATTTTCAATCCAATGCAGGATGAAGGCCTCTCCATCAACTTTCCAGTTCCTTCTGTTTTGTGCAATGGCCATCCATTTACTACCCACAAACATTTGAATTTCTTCTGTCCATCTCCGTTGTTGTCTTCCAGGTTTTCTTCTTGCTCCTCTTGAATACCATTCTGTTATTTTCTTAGTCCATCTGTCATCATGTCTTCGAGCTATGTGTCCTGTCCAAGACCATTTTAGTTCTTTAGTTTTGATAAGAATGTCCTTTACATGAGTTTGCTGCCTAATTTAAATGTTTCTCTTCTTATATAACAGTCTGATTCCCAATATAATTCGTTCCATTATTCGCTGTGTAGTTCTCAACTTCTCTTCAATTCTTTTGTTGAGTGCCCAATTTCACTTCCATAAGTCACGGTGGGGAGTATATATACATTGGTTCATTATTTTACGTTTCAGACAAATTGGGATATTGCTCCTCAGTATGTGACTATATTTCCTAAATGCTATCCATCCAAAATTTATTCTTCTCTTGACTTCCAGCCATTTATCATTCTTACAGCTAATTGTTATTTGTTATTTATTTTTTTTTTTTTTAGGAGCATTAGCAACTAAGGCCATATTGCTCCGGGGATATGCGGTAGTCATTCCCTGACTTTTTGGCATCCTCCGTATTTGGTGGTCACGAGCTCGAAACTCAGTCTAATCAAGAAGCGTGTGCCACGAAATGCTGCTCCTGTCCACCTGACTACGGCGGGCCCCTTACAGCTAATGACTTGTCCCAGATAAGTATGACTTCACCTTTCTAGTTACTGCTCCTTCAGTCATTATGTCCCTTTCTGTGGCATACTTGTACTCCTTTCTCAATTTTAAATTTGCTACAGCCTTTGTCAAGTCTAATAAAGGAGTAAGAAAATATATGAGAATTCATATATTTTCTTCAAAATCATAATATATGGGGTATGCCCAAAACATTACCTTATGCTGTATGGACTCAAATGCCTTTTCATAATCCACAAATGCCAGGAATAATGGTGGTTTATATTCATTTATTTTCTCCATTAGCTGTGATTTTACGTGAAGGTGATCCATAGTTGAGAATCCTGTCCTAAAGGCAGCTTGCTTTTTCGGTTGATTCTCATCAAGTATTCTTACTAATCTTTTAGTAATGACTCTTGTGAACAACTTGTAGATGTGGGATAACAAGCTATTTGGTCTATAATTTCCAATTTATCTCCTTTCTTATGCAGCAAAACTGTGATTGCATTATTCCAGTCCTTAGGCATCACACTTTTCTAATGCATTTTATGAAGAGTCTTGCCAGTTTTTTTGTCATTCTCTTCCTCCCAATTTTAACAACTCTGCAGTAACTTCATCTTCCCCCATGGCTTTCTGATTCTTTAACGCATGTTCTACCTCATCAGGAAGGATATAGGGTATGTCGTATGTATTACTAATTTGCGACCTATCTTTCCCCTGCTGGCATTATTCCCTCGCTCCTTGTATAATTCTCTATAGTAGTCTTCTGCTATTTGAATTATGCCTTCTCTGCTTTTTATAAGTACACCATCGCTGTTCTTCAGTTTCAGTATCATTTGTCTTTCTGTATTACTGCTCATGGCTGCTAATTGTTTTCCCTTAATGCTTGTTCTACTTTTCTTGTGTTAAATCTTCTTATGTCCTCTCTGAGTCTCTTTCTGCATAACTCAGTATATTCAATTTTCTCCTTGTCAGTGTTTATCTTGCTCTTCATATGTCGTTTTCCGTTCATCATGACAACTGTTTCTTGTCTAATTTTTTCTTCTTTGGATTTTTTACCTATAGGTTTCTTGGGCTTTATTACTTTCAGAAAGTTGTAATATTCCTCGTCAATATCTTGGTCCTGACTAGTCTGCAGAAGCTTGAACTTGTTCTTAACTTCCAGTACATACTGCTTCTTCTTAACTTCCAGTACATACTTATTCTCTTCTGTTATCTCAAAGACCTTCGTATTATTTACTAGTGTCAGTTTTTTTTTTCCTTTATTTTCTTACATCTATATCAAGTGTGCATCTTATCATTCTGTGATCACTTCCAACATTTACCTTGTTCAGGGTAACATCATTCATGATATATCTTCTGTTAGTGAGGGTGAAGTCAATTTCATTAGTTGTTACTCCATTTGGGCTCTTCCATGTCCACGTTCTGTTCACCCTTTTCTTGATAAAAGTGTGCAATACTGACATTCCTCGAGATTCTGCAAATTCCACAAGTCTTTCACCTCTTTAATTTTTTTCACCAATTCCAAAATTTCCTATAGTTCCCCTTTCTGCGCTGCTTTTTCTCATTCCAACCTTAGCATTGAAGTCCCCCATAATGATAGTGTAGTGGGTTTTCTGCTCATCTATCTTAAACCTCTTCGTCATCATGGCTCGATGTTGGTGCATAAAACATTATAGCCTTTAGCGTGTACCTCTTAGAAATCCAGAGTAGTAGTCTTGACACTCTTGGTGATGTACCTCTGAATTCCAAAATGTTGTTTTTTATATCTTTATGGACCAGAAAGCCAACTCCACCTTCACTCCTTTCACTGTTTCCATTGGTGTACAGCAGATTTCCACTTGATAAACTTATAAATGATTAATTTCTTCTTGTTTCAGCCAAACCGATGATATTCCAATTCACATTTTCTAATTCCTTTTCCAGCTGTAATATCCTATCTTCACTGATGAGTGATCTTACGTTGTAACAGGCCAAGTTCAGTTTCCGTGCATTTCTTCTTTATTAACAAAAACAACAAGCGGCCCCTAGCCAGAAACTGGCAAATCCGCTATGCATATATATATATATATATATATATATATATATATAAACAAAGTATATATAAAAATATAAAAATATATATATATATATATATATATAAAAAGTAGATGCCAGTTAATATCAGTTTTAAGAGATATCGATAGACATTGCAGGTGTTGGGTTGGTTCCTTGTTGTTGATATGTTGATAAACTTTGTTCAGATAGGTGTAAGGCTCTTGAATAAGCAATGCATCGATATGGTTTCCTCTTCATCAATCTTTGTAAGTTGGGCAGCAACAGCTTTAGCCCGTTGAGTGTTGATCTGTAGGAATTTTAGTTTGTCTACGTTATATTTTTTAGGGAGAGTACCCATAACTGATACGTTGTTGGTACATACTCTTCATTTTAATGTAAACAGGGCATTTGTTAATATATGGGTTGGTTGGCCTTGTTAGGGCAGGACTCAAAGCCCTGTCCCTTTTCGGCACAGTGTCCACATATTTGCTCCTTGGGAGCAGGTGTGGGTCGTATGACCGAGTTTACAGCAGCGGAAGCACTTTGGCACCGCTACGTGCTCCCTGAAGGGGTGTGAACCCCATATATATATATATATATATATATATATATATATATATATATATATATATATATATACAGGGTGTTTCAGTTAAACGTTTCAGAACTTCTAAGAGGGGTAGGGTACATCCTGACAACTCGAAATCATATAGCAATGTGGGGTCGGAAATGCTTTCCTGAAGCGGTGTTGTACACAGAAGCACCATAAAAAGAAAAGAGACCGTAAGTGAGAAATCGTTTTAATAATACATGAAAAGAAGCAAAAGGTACATGGATTAAAGTAAGTGTTCGAAGTTTCTTCAACCTCGTATTGCTTTCGCACAGTGGTACCTTGGAAAATGTGCTGCAAATCCCCTTTTTCCTGCTGAAGTGTTGTTTTCCGATGAGGCATCCTTCACAAGGGAAAAAATTTTCAACACGCATAACGACCATATCTGGGCGGTCGAGAACCCGCATGCAATACGACGTCGTGCAGCACAGATTCGATTTTCGGTCAATGTATATGGGCCGGTATTATGGGAGATCACCTCATCGGACCTTACCTGTTACCGTGTCGTCTAACCGGACCTATCTACTTGATCTTTCTGCAGCAAGTATTGCCACAACTTTTGAGAGATGAACAGATTTCTGCTCCATCCAACACGATGGAGCCCCTGCCCATTATAGCGGAGATGTTCGTAACTACCTGGATGTCACATTTGCTCAACAGTGGATCGGACGTGGTGGTCCCGTGCGTTGGCCTGCTCGGTCACCCGACCTATCATGTCTTGATTTTTATTTCTGGGGTCATATGAAATCGCTAGTTTATGACACCCCTGTTGACAATGCTGAGGAGCTGGTTGCAAGAATCGCAGTAGCTGCCGAAGAAATTCGAAATTCGCCTGGAGTATTCCAGAATGTTTGGATGTCCATGCGTCGGAGATGTGAGGCGTGCATTGTAGCCCGTGGAAGAAACTTCGAACACTTACTTTAATCCATGTACCTTTTGCTTCTTTTCATGTATTATTAAAACGATTTCTCACTTACGGTCTCTTTTCTTTTTATGGTGCTTCTGTGTACAACACCGCTTCAGGAAAGCATTTCCGACCCCACATTGCTATATGATTTCGAGTTGTCAGGATGTACCCTACCCCTCTTAGAAGTTCTGAAACGTTTAACTGAAACACTCTGTATATATATATATATATATATATACACGATTTTGGTGTGTCAGCACCTGCCAGGCTGTTGGAGCAAATTCCACCACCCAGTTGGCGGAGTCGCCCAATCTGGACGTAGTTTGGAACTTGGGAGTTATAAGCTCTGTTGCGTCAGTATCCGGGAACGCACGATGCAGGTTGCGCCTATAAATTCCATTCCTTACGGAGATTGGATCCAGATCTTTCTGCACATCGAAAATTACGATCGATGGTCCTCTCTTTCGGGGGAGCTCAGCAAGTAAGCCCATGGTAGGTCTTTTGGCATTTGTTATGATTTTTTCTGCATCCTCTTTTGTATCAGTTTCAATTATTATTCCAGTATTGCGGGTCTTTCTTATTGATTTGATTCTGGTATGTTTCAGGTCTTCTGAAAGAGACGGCATTACCGTCCTCTTTATTTCTTCACTTGACTTGGGTGCCTCAGGTGTCGCAGGCTTGAGTATCACTAGATTTGGAGTGGGCAGCAGAGTCTTCTTCTTTTTTTTTTTTTTTTATGAAAACCTCAAACACGAAAGGTATCAAAACCTATAGTACATAGTACCGTGCATGGGTTGAAGGAGAAGTATGGGGAGAGGGGGATGCCGGAAACTTTGCTCTAGAGACTAAACATGGGTTTCACCACTTCAAGCCTCCAATAAGCAAAGTGGTGGTATTTCACCGGTTGATGAAAGTCATCTACCACCTGACTTCCGTCGCTGTGGCTGTAGTGTCTTAGGGCTTGGTTTGGTCGTCTTCAGCGCGTCAGCAAAAGATTCGGTGCGCTGTGGCATTATTTCTCCCATTAAGGTTTAGAGCCTCAATTGTTGCGACCGCTTTATGGTGCTCGATGTGAGTCTGGAGGAGTATGGTCTCCAGCTTTGACCAGAGACTTACGATGTCAGCTCTCAGATTTGTAGTGACTATTATTTGAATCCTTCATTAAGTTTTCTAGGGCTGTGTGCAGGGTAAGGGTCTGCTCCAGCACAGACCCATCCGGTAGCATCCGATCTAATTGGGCTGGTTCATTAGGTTTTGGCTGTTGTTCTATCTTGTCCTGTCGCGTAGCTGGCAGCTCCTGTAGGACCTTGCCTTCCCTGGCACTCCTCATGCTCCTGTCAGATCTAGGAGCAGGTAACTTACCTTTCCTCTTACTCGTGGAGGTGAGTTCCTGGTCCCCGGTCGATCCTTTATTTGCCACGTCCGTCCTTTGATCACACTGTTTGACTTCCATTTGACTCTGTAGTTCAGTTGTAGTAGGTTCTGGATCAGTAGTTTCTAATTCCGACATATTTGGTTTATCGGGGTTATCCCTAAGTTGGGGTAAGTCTCTCACACGTAGGGAATTTAAGAACGATCGGTGTTTGCCACAAGTCCGTAGCACAATTGCACATCACTAAATACACTATCAAAGTTTGGGCTGTCCACCATTAAATGCAGGGGGGGAGCAATACATGTGCGTCCGCGCTAGAAGGTTTGGGCTATCCTCCACTGGGAATGCAGGGGGGGGGGCCGAAGCAATACAACGTGCATCCGCGTTGGCAAGCCTCCTATAATTTACCATATTGATCATTAATTTTTTATAAAATTATAAAATTATACGATATTGGATGTGTATCGATCGTCAGACTCAGTTGCCCTCCACCACCAATCCGGCACGCTGCTACTGTCACGTGATCAAAACAACAAGAACAATGGTCTTTGTTCGCGTTGCTAGGGAAGAAGCAATAGCAGCTAGTTACCAACGTAATTAATACACAACATTGATTCACAATATAACTAAGGCAGGTCGGAAACCTCAAAGAATATTCAAAAATTTTCAAATATTTTTTCCAATCTTCTGTACTACTAGTCTAGAGTCTAACTAATAAATAAATAAATAAGATCTTTATTGTACAGTTCATCTGTACACGCAGGTACCACGACCATACAATACCCTTCACGGCACCATGCCAGGGGTTAACAAACAGCAGAGATAATAAAGGAATTGTAAAGATTAAGCAAATTATATAATTAAAAAAAAAAAAAAAAAATACTCATAGCAGATAACATTGACTTGAAAGGAAAACTAATACAAAATAACAAAAATAACAAATTGTGATAACAAAAGCTTTTCCTCAAGTCCAGTTTTCTGAGAGTCTCTTGTCCCGCCATAACGATCTGAGATCAGTTGGTAGTTCTGGAGACCACGTGCAGATCTAGGATGATCCGTTTATACTTTTTATCATCTATGATTTTAAATAAGTCAGCATCCAGGGATTGAACCAGGTGGAGCTTCTGATAAGGGAGGAACCGATCTTTCAAATGTAGTCTCGAAGGAAGAGCAAGAAGCTTGGGAGTGGAGCGGAGACCTGGTTGGGGAATCCGCCAGCACACGGTGTCCCAAACGTTGGGTGCTGAGACTCTCCCGGCAATCATTTTTACGGTGAAGATGAGTCTTCTCTCGTGCATTAATGCTGAAAACCTGGTTAAATTCAGCGCGTTGGCCATCGGTGTTGCGCGCTGCTGTGGTGGGAGATGACACTTCCAGGTTGCCCACTTCAGGAGCCAGTATTCAGCGGCTTTTAATGGTTTAATTGTGGTGTCTGCAGCTGAGCCCCACAACTCTACTCCATACAGTACACTTCCAAAAATCATCATCCTGATATACATTTTTATCAGGTTTCTGTTGTGAATGTGTAGCAAGTGCTGCTTGGCAACCCACCGTTTCTTGTTGAATTTAGCACAGAGTTCTTCTATATGGTGATGGAATCGTAATTTTCTGTCGAAGATTACACCCAGATCTCTTTGCTTTTCAACGCAGGGGATCGGGACTCCGTCAATCGCAGGCTGAATTATGGTTGGTATGGGTTTAAGAGAGAATACCATGATGGCAGATTTCTCAGGGTTCACTTGCAGGTCAAAATTCTTGAGGTACTGCTGTACTTCTGATAAGGTTTTGTTGATGGTTACTGTGGCGTTTTTGGCTTCATCGGTCAAATTTATTTTTGTGAAGATCTTTAAATCATCTGCATATGATATCATATCTGTTCTATTGTGTATTAGTGGGTAGATGATAGCAGTGAAAAGAATTCCGGACAGGACTCCTCCTTGTGGAACGCCTGCTTGTATTTGTCTAGTATACCTTTGTTTTCCTATGTACATTTGGATGATTCTATTCTGAAGAAAGGATGTCAGAAACTTCAATACTGGGCCTGTGATGTGATAATAATTTCGAAGGAGTTTGAGCAAGGCTGGGATATGAACACTATCGAACGCAGCTTGTAAATCAAGATAGGTGATTGCCATTTCTTCTTTCTCCTCAAATGATCCAAGGATTGCATTAGTAGTCATAATCAGGTTACTAACTGTTGATCTGTTTTGCAACGAATAATGAATTTGCTGGGGCCTGTGCGGGAGAATGTGCGTGGTAAGTGTTTTCAGTACTGTTTTTTCAAGTAATTTCAATAGACACGAGGAACGAGAGATGGGTCTAAAGTGCCTGGCTTCAGTTGGCTGGGAAACTTTTGGGAGTGGCCTAACAGAATATAAATTCCATATTGGAGGGAAAAATTCTCCTTTTAATATGCTGTTGAAAATTATTAGGAGGGGATCACTTAGAAATGAGCTTAAACATTTAATGATAAATTGTGGTACTTTGTCGATTCCCGCTGTACCAGTTGCAGGCAACTTATTAATCGCAGATAAAAGGTCTTGTCTTGTTAATTGAATGGTTTCAAGTGCATCTCTGGGCACATCATCATCAGACATGGGAATATCACTGGGCTCAAGTTGGTTTTGCTGAACTCGTGCAATAAAGTCCATCCACCTTTCAGGATCAAACTGTGGAGGGAGTTCACAGTGTTTCTGTCGGTATGATGGACAGCCCTTATGAAGTGTGGTTTCAATGTGATATTTTATGGCTTGAGACTTGAGGCGGTTGAAGCTTGCTCGTCCTTTGGAGTACGCAATTCGGTCCGGAGCTAGTCCTGTCATTTTCCACTGTTTGTACAATTCCTGTTTAAGCTTAAAACTGTTACTCAGCTCAGGAGTCCACCATCCTCTCGTACGTTCAGAGATCCTTATTTTCTTTGAGGCTGCATAATTAGAAATTGTGATGAGCCAGCGAGTTAAAAGGTCTAAGGCAAGTTGATTATCACATTGCTCAAGTGCATTCCAAGGAATTGCAGTGGCTGCTTCTAGACATTTAGTAATGTTGAGTAATTTTGGGCTCGTTATTATCTTGGTGTGGACCTGAGTCGAGACGTTGTAATTTGGAGTCGGAAAATATAAGTTAATTAAAATTGGCATGTGATCAGATTGAAAAGCTATTTCTGTTGTAGAATCAAGTTCACAATTGCTCGATGATAGCACAAGATCAAGATGGTGATCACCTCTGGTCGGGAGATTATTAATCAGATGGATTCCTAATGGGTGAAGGTTATTTAGCAATCTGGACTGAAGATGAACAAGTTGAGGGGAAAAGTTAAAGTCTCCACAGATAACATGCCTTGCTGAGTGATGGAGCCCATGAATGAGCCAATTAGTTATCTCGTCGACGGTTTCAGCATCGGGTCCTGGAGGGGTGTATATAACTGCAAAATCAATGCGAGCAGATTTAAATTCGCATGACACAATTAGCCCTTCGAACTTAGTGGACTGACTTTTATAATTCTTAGTAACAAGTATGTGCGGTGTTTTGTAGAAGAGTCCCACTCCACCTCCCCTTTTGTCTTGTCGGGAGCAGAGAATCACATTATATCCAGCCGACACTGCATATGGAAAATGCTCCTCATTTCGGTCAAGCCAGGTTTCTGTTAAGCAGAGCACATCGAACTTGTGCGAAAGTAGAAGTTCTTCTACAGTTTCAAGCTTATGTATTTCATATGTATTTCTAAGTCAATCATATGTATTTCTGTTCCATTTTTAACAGTATAAACACTAGATAAATTTAAAACAATGTATCTCTATGCAATCCTGACTACCGGGGGAACACGCCAGTATCGGTAAAACTAAATCATGAATTTCCATTACCTTTACCGATTTTCAAACCTTTAACATTAGTAGACTCTGTTATGGGAACACAGTAGACACAAATTTAATCCAATCTGAGAACTTTGGAGCACTAAAATTTTTCAAAAAAAGGGAGCACCAAGGATACGTGCGTCTATCCAGAAGCTAGTCAGCGCCCTCTCCCCCATGATGTTTAGGTAAAGTGTAAGTGTAAAGTGTGTTTAGGGTCTAACGGCACCAGGGGTTTCCCCCATCTCCGTGTTGTCTACATTGTCGTGTGTTACAGAACACTGTAAAGGCTAGAGATTTAAAAGTGTATGGATATTGTTAGATGTAGTGTCGTGTACCGTTGTTCATCTGGCCATTTAGCTGCTGGACCCCTACTGAGGCCCAACGTTGCCCACACTTTGCCCCATGGAGGCAAGCCAGGTACACCAGTATTTTTAAATAAGTACTCTGGCAGATCCTGGGATTTCAGTGGTTAGGACCATTATAAAAAAAAAAAAAAAAAAAAGGGTGCACTAGAGGTTGGGTCAGGCCAAAGGAATTTTAAGTTATACAGTGTGGAATTAAGAATTTTGGGTGTAGGGCTAGGATAATTTTGACATGGGATGATGGAAAGCTAGAGAGGGAGGGGGTGACTGAAGGCTGGTGGGGGGTGAGAGACAGAAGTATAGGGTCGATAGAGTAGATGACCCCAAAATCAGTGAGGCAGGCCCATGCCCCACCAGAAGGAAGGTGGTAGAAGTCAGAGTGCCTGGCACATGGATGACTGGACCCAGGGTATCCCAGCAGAACATCGCCAAAAGCATGACAACGCCGCCGCCACCGCCTTGTTTTCGTCCCAAGGTGCGTCCAGGCGCCATCATTTACCGAGGTAAATGACGCACACGTACCCGGCCGTCTACATAGTGCAACAGGAAACGTGAATCATCGGACCAGACGACCTCCTTTCAGTCAATCAAGGTCCAGTTTCGATGCTCGCGTGCCCATTGTAGGCGCTGTCGCCGGTGAACCGTGGTTAGCATGGGCACTCAGAGCGGCCTGCGGCTGTGCAGCCCCATTTTCAGCAAGGTTCGATGTACTGTTTGTTGTGACACATTACTCCTGTCACCAGCGTTCCAATTACCGGCGAGTTGCGCCATAGTTGCTCTTCTGTTGCCATGTACCATCCAGGAGAGTCTTTGCTCACCTCGAGCAGCGATGATCCGTGGTCGTCCAACATCTCGCCGGCGGTTCGTGGGTTTTCCCTACTCTGACCACTTTCGGTAGGTACTAACCACGGCTGACCGTGAGCATCCCACCAGCCGTGCCGTTTCGAATATATGCTCTGACCAGTCGTCTGGCCATTACAATTTGGCCTTTGTCAAACTTGTTTAAGTCCGCTGCCTTTCCCATCTGAGTAAGTTTCCCATCAAGAGTAACACTGATTAACGGAGCTCAGTATCAGGTGTTTTTTTATACCGTGTCCCGACCCGCGCACCCGCCGTAGTTCACCTGCAGTTGCTTCGATTTGCTAACGACTCACTGGTCAATGTTTTGGCTCATCGACGTATTATTCAATGCGTTCTACTAATGTGCAACATTTTAAATTGTTTTCGATACGACCACTTGAGTGGTTACTTTCTAGGTCTTTGAGTGAGCAAATGACTAGCGTACTTTATTCTGTAGCTAGATAATATTTGATTGACTTGAATAAAGTAATCTAGCTACATGAAGTTGAACAAAATTTTTACAATTAGAGGGTTTTTGGAAATGACCTTGCAATGGAGCCATTGGCATTTTCAATATAGATACTGGATCGCGTTAAAAGTTCGATGGGAAAACAACTCTCTACAATAAAAACTGCTTGAGCCGTCACGACACATGTATAACCAATGTATAACTTATTTCGAAAACAGTTGGAAAGCAGTTTCGTTAGTTTCGATATATTGCCACTAGGAGCTGTTATGTTTTTAATAGTTTATTTTTGTGGCGCACTGTACTTATTCTTTATTTTTGGCGTAATGATTTATTTTCTTTCTCTATTTGTTTGTTTTGGGAGGGTATTTCACAACTCTTTTGTGCGGCACACAGACATTAACGCTAATTGACTCTAACGGCATGCAGTGTGTTCCTGGTGTCCTTGGCTCTCAACGACAGAGTACTCGTCTTAGTGTCTTTCTAGTTCCGCTTACATTTAGAATTCCTCGCAGAGAGATCACTGTTATGATCTTAAGAAAACATCCAGAGCATGCAGTTTGAGGTAATTCCATTAAGGTATTGTCAAGGACGAGTCTGACAGCCAATCTGTTGATATGTGGCTTCCTCGGCTATTTGCTTTGTTCGAAGTCTAACCGGGAATGCCAGGGAAAGGGGTGGCAGAAATTAGAATATTCTCATTTGACCGAGGCCCTTTGCGTAGCCAGCTAAGGTTTCCATATGATGTGGAAGACTGTACCTAAAAACACTCAAATTATTTTAGGAAAAATTTCCTAAATTTTTAAAATCTTATGGCATCCAAGAAAGTTTAGGCAAAATCCTCATGATACGAGTGAACTATTGAACAGTGGTTTCCAGTTAGTGTGCTCCGGCACATTGGTGTGGCGCGACTTTCTTTAAATGTACTTTGAGATTAGGATAAACAACACTGGGTTTAAAGGCAATCACCCTTTAAGTGTGCCATGAATGTAGCATATTTCTCTCCAGGTGTGACTCGAATGACAAAACGCTATAGACAATTATTGCACATTGTACATAATTTATTTAAAATGAGAAATGGTATGCATTTTAAATAAATAGCAAGCGCTGCTTAACAAAAAAAAAAAAAAAAAAAATGTCCGTTTTTTAAATATGCATTTTTGGATTAGATTTAGTTGTTTGTTTTGTTATTTGGTTTTAGGAGCATTAGCAACTAAGGCCATATTCCTCCGGGGATATGCGGTGGTCATTCCCTGACCTTTCCGCATCCTCCGTATTTTATTATTATTATTATTATTATTATTATCTGTTTATTTCCACAAGGAAATCACTCCGGGGCGGCAAAGTGCCATTTGGTGGTCACGGGCTCGAATCCCGGCCTAATCAAGAAGCGTGTGCTACGCACTGCTGCTCCTGCCCACCTGGCTACGGAGGCGCCAGATTTAGTTGTACTAAGGATAATTTTTTTTTAAATGCAATAGTTAAGTTAAAATACAACGGTTAGAGCTAAGGTTAAGTCTTCCGTAACCAAACAATCCGTCATTTGTAACTTAACTGTCAACTTTGTAACTCGTTATTTCTCATATTTGGTTAAAGCGCAATACATTATATAGGTACCTTCCTTACTTTAGTGGAAAATGTAAAAATTATGGAAGAGATATTCTTGCAATGCTAAAATAATTTTAAGCACTGGCGCCTAGAATAAAAGCGTGTGGTACGCACTACTGCTCCTGGCTACGAAGGCAGTTGGGCAGGAGCAGTAGTGCGTAGCACACGCTTCTTGATTAGACCGGGGTTCGAGCCCGTGACCACCAATTACGGAGGATGCGGAAGGTCAGGGAATGACCATCGCATATCCCCAGCCCGGATAAAGGATGAGGGTTGGCGTCAGGAAGGGCATCCGGCCGTAAAAATTTCATGCAAAACAATAAAAACGCTGACTCCATATATATATATATATATATATATATATATATATATATATATATATATATATATATATGAATATGCGTTAAGTTGATAGTGGTAAGAGTTTTTTAAAGGTAAAAGGTAAAATATGATATACTAGCTTATCAGATAAACCATAAAACCATGGCGGGTACCCTACGTGACCTGGAAAAAATCAATCTGTGCTATGACATAAGCAATAAATTATAAACATATATAAAAATACCATTAAAATGTTAATTATGGCAATAAGATACATTGAAAGGGACTTTTTCGAGGGCTAACCCTTTCAATGTATCAACCATAATTAACGAGCTATCCGTTTCTGTAGTCATCGTCCAGCATAACTATGTCCAAATATGTAAAATAGTAGTGACTACTTAATATTTATTATAATATTTATATTTAACATTTAATATTTGCTTTTTCATACTTGGATATATATATAATGGGAAAAGCCGAGGACAAAAAAAAAAAAAAAAAAAATAGTAATAATTTTAAGCACTGCAAAATACCCCCCCCCCCCACACACACACACACGTAAGAGACACTATACAGTGTATATGCAAACACATTTTTATAAATAATTACAAAGTCGTGCAGTACATAAGCAGCAATGTATTGGTCAAAGGAAGCATTTCCATAACAATGGATAACACGAAGCCACAAGACTATTTGAAGAAGTCCTGTGGCTTCATATTGTTATCCATTTTCGTGGACAACGTTAGGCTGATGTGGTGTTAACACTTCGCCGAAACCATCGAGAGTCATTTCCCACCTCGAACAGTACGAGTATGGAAATTGATCCTTGAAGGATCAATTTCCATGTGCATTTTTCGGAATCTCTAGTTCCAGTATTATCCAGGAAATCAATTTCCATACGCACTTTTTTGGAGTCTCTGGTGTTGTCCAGGAAAGGATTTCCAGGCCAGAGAGCATGGAAGTCAATATGTCAAGTCTTACATTGTGGATTCTTTTATGGCTCTGGAGGCCCCCACCTGCTGTAGTGGAAGTCTTGATCAACGTGCGTATTGGTACTTCTGTAACTTTTTTTTTAATTTCTGTATGAATTCAGAGTTAATTTAAAGAATAAATTATTTTAGCACCGCAAAAATACCTCTACCGCCTGACGTCGTTGAGTGGTCAAATACGAGAGTGCATTAATGCATACGTGTTTGGTTGACCGTGTTTCAAACTCACGTGACTGCTAAATACGGTTAATGACTGTATTCATTGTCGAAATGATTAATTATAAACTCTTCTTATCGTGCCAAGTATAAACAAGAGCGACAGTTCTTTATGTAGTAGGGCTTTATGCGCATCACCGACTAAGACCATAGCAGTATATTGCATCGTAACAGTATATTATGCCTGTAAATTGCAGTTATTCTGTGGTCGATTTGCCTGTTTGCTGGACAACAAACCCAAGATTCGGGAGAAATAACCGTTCACTCTTTGCCTGAGATCCACACACGCTATGTAAAATGCCCATAAAAATTCTTCGCATCATTGATGAGTTTCGGACTCGGGCCTTTTCCTCTGGTATGGCAGGATGACGATTATAACCACTGCGATAGTCCCGAACAGCCGAATGCTGACTACCAAAATGGCTAATATTTAACCCTGAACTCCAACCGACGATCCACACTTCTGATATCATATAAGCTCTTTCATATATATCAATTCAGAATTGATGATATTCCCTTACTAACAATCCGCGATAATATGGGTTGGGTGGATCGAAATGTTCTGGGACATCTGCCGATGGAAGATCCTGAAATAAAGAGAGTCAACCCAGCTTTATCAGCTGTTCAAGATTGTAGAACAGATTCCTATCAGCGCCGGATGCCTATCAACTGGAAAAGATGTTGCAGTTTGATGGCGAGTTTGCCCTATTATTAAATACGGTCAGTCTATCCTCGAAGTGATGACCAAACAAGATAGCGTTGTGCCTATGTAGCATGTCATTAATAATATATCAACAGGCCTTCAGCGTCAAACCTCATATTAGCGCTTTAATGTTAATGAACTTTAATGTAACTAAAATCAACCGCACTCGTTCCAATTTTATTTTAGGTCCTAGCCACTAAAATCCCAGGAACGTAAGTGGCAGGACCTGCCAGAGTACAATTGACTCACTGGTAACACCCGGCTAGCCTCCACGTGGCGAGGTATGGGCAACGTCGGGTCCCATTAAGGGCCTGGCGGCCAATAAGCCGCATAAACAATGGACACAACATATAAACACTACTCATGATACAGAACACACACATAATACACACAAACCGACGTCATACACATCTGGCCCAATTGTAGTGATACTGTTCTTCACAGAGATACGAGGCGGAGTTGAACAAACGTTCTAGGTGCCGCCCTTACATATTCACATGTCCATGACCCACACACTTCTACTCTGGCTTTAACAGGGTACTGTCACCGATATATAGAACATGCGCGGAGATGGAAGAAATCCCAGGAGCCGCTAGGCCCTCAATATACCTCATAATAATATATCTCTTATTCTTTCTTAATTATTTTTGAATCTGATTTGTGAATCTAATCTGCAGTATATTGTAAACTTATGATCTGCGTGTCATATCGGATAAATTTTGACCAACAATAATTTACCCTGCGTAATATCTATTATGCAGAAAAACTAAACTATAAATTGGTGACAGAAAACCAAATGCCAATCAAATCATCTTCAAAAAAATGTACTCCATATTTTTTCGCATTAACTTAAAAACCTAACTTATTTTAGCATTGCGCCCTATGAAAAATAAAATTTCGCGAACCTCTTCTCAGATCGTCACAAAACTGTCGACATAAACGCTCTCTTTTTGTTGCAAGTATCCTTCCAATATTCACGAGGCACTTGTAGTTATGAACAAGACATGTATTTATTCAGAAAAATTAATAGTTTGTTAGCATTTGTTCATAATGTCTTCGATGAGCTGTGGAAGACTTTCTATTAATTTTTGGTAGAAAGTTGATGGTATTATTGTTTTGTTTGTTTGGCTTCAGGCGCATCAGCAACTTAGACCATATTTGGCTGTATATATTATGTCTGTAAATTTCGTGTATTCGTAGTCGATTTGCCTGTTTGCTGAACGAAAAACTCTAATTTCCAGGAGAGGAAAAAAAAAAAAAAACATGTTACCTACGCCTGAGACCAGTAACTCATTCATTGTGAAAAATGGCCCATAAAAATTCCTCACGTAATCTACGATTCGAACTCAGTTCTTTTCCACCACGTGTGGGGAGTACCACGAGGGCAATGGTATTGTACTCCACGTTGCTAAAGTATTCTTGAGCTCCGCTCCTTCGTTAGTGGAGCTCAATTGATTACATTGCAGACACGTCATTTAATCCTGATCATGTCCTAATACATGTGACTGCATATCTTCCAGCCCCCAAGTTAGAAGCCAGAAGGAAAATAAAAAAGGTTGATATCACTAGCCCCAACTTACTTGATGTAGACAAGTGCATCAGAGCCGCCTCGCTCATTCCCTAGGTGACCTTAGATACTTGTGACCCAGAACTAGCTGTGAACATTCTCACAAACTGGATCAACACGGTTGCCAAATATGATGCCTCTAAAAAAATCACAATCAGTCCATATGCAAACCTTTGCTGGAATTCAGAACTCAAAATGAGTTTCCAGCTGAAGCAACAGCTCCACTGCACATGGAAACAGTGCAAAATGTTAATGACTGCATCGTTTATTCAAGGGCACGGGCTCAATTCAACCGCCTGAAATCTGAGGCAATCAAATTGTACGTTAACCGTGATCTGGCTAAAGGAAAAATTCCATCCAAGAAAGTACACCTTCACTTTCCTCTGCAACTTGATCCTGAATTGTGCCTCGATTTCGTCACAAGATTTTATCGTAATCCTGTGCCAAACTCAGATCTGGCTCTACCAACAGAGCCCACCCAGCACGAAGTGTTGAATATCATTCAGATCACAAAACAACAGCTGATCGTAGTCATCAATTCTCTACCTGCCTCATCAACCACTGGTGATGATAGAGTTTCTCAATTCATGCTCAAATGCTTAAGTCCATACATTATTCAGCCACTTTTAATTATCTTCAACCAGTTATTTTCGAACCAGATTTTCCCACAGCAGTGGAAAAACTATCCCATCAAACCTTTAGCTGAATTTCAGTCACCATCACAACCTAAACACTACCGACCCATCTCCAACTCCTCCAGCATGCTGAAGCTCCTGAAGAAGGCCTTACTCCACATCTCCACTAAGCAGATCTTACCCAGTAATCCAGCCCAATTCACTACTCCCTTCCAAACAGATCAACGATCGCCAATCTGCTAGCGACCATGAGTACTATCTTGTCAGCATTTGAGAAAATACAAGAACTAGCTGTTACTTAAACAATGAAGCCGCATTTGATGCCGTCCAAGCAAACCAACTTCTCACTCTTCTGGAATGCCACTTCCAGATCACAGGGAACATACTATGCTTTTTTCTCTCTTCTGCATGACATAGTTATAAAGCTTCATACAGGAGATCGCACCCTTACAAGATCCGTAACTGCAGGAGTCCCACAAAGAGGGGACTTTCGGGCCTTCTATTTTCATCTATTATCTCCCCACTAGTTGCACATTCTCGGTGTCTACTGAGCTATGCGGATGATATCAAGATACTCACTCCCATCATCCCTAGTCAAGACCTAGACCTGGTAAAAGCGGAAATTAACAACACTCATCACCGCAATCACATCTTACCTCTGCCAGTTTAGGGTCAAGATCAGTCCGGCTAAGTCCGAATTCATGGTGTATTCAATGATGAAGCAAACTCCTTCATCTCTCCATCCTTCAGTCGACAACAGCCTCATCCCAATAAAGAAGAAATCTTTATTGTACAGTAAAGATACAATAATGTGCTCGCCACAGCCAGAAGGCCAGGGGTTTGACAAGGTTATGACGTAATATAAAAACATGTACAGTATAACAAAAATATAACATAACCTGAAATTAACTTAAAAACTTGGCATTAAACCATGCTATAGATACGAGTATATACATAGTTCTGAGTCAGACAGTACACCAATATATATATATATGTACAAACATTCATATGTACAAAGCACATATACACTGTGCTGCCACTATGCATGAGTGTGTCACGTAGTTCCTTGAGATTCGACGGAGGTGTAGGCCTGCAGCAAACAGCCCTTTCCAGCTCATCCCAAAGATGTAAAATAGGATTCAGATCCACGGACTGAGCGGGCCACTGCAGCAAAGAAAAGTCATTGTCATGTTCCTGGAACCATTCCATAGTGATTCGGGCTTTGTGCAACGGCGCATTATCCTGCTGGAAGTAACCATCTGACTGAGGATAAACTGTCAACACGAACGGATGTACTTAGTCAGCAACGATGTTTAGGTACGATGTGGCATTCAGTCGTGAATCTATGAGTATCAATGGACCTAACGTGTGTCAAGAAAACATTCCCCACACCATAATTTTCATCCCACTACCTTGCACAGTAGTCGTCAGACATGACGGGTCCATGGATTCATGTTGATCAACATGATGCACCAGGAATTTCGACTTGTCAGACCAAGCAACTGTTTTCTAATCCTCGATAGTCCAGTGCTGGTGTTGCTGTGCCCACAGGAGGCGTGATCTCTTGTTCTTCATTGATAACAAATGTACGCGATGTGGCCGTCGGCTGTTATAGCCCATTAGCGACAAAGTGCGACTAGTGGTCCGTTGCGATATTTTGTTCTGCGCACTAAGGTTGTATTCTGACGTGATGTGCGACATTGTGGCCAGTCTGTTTGCTTGCACAATTCTAGCAATTCTCCTCTGCCCTCTCTCATCAACAAGCGATTTTCTTCCACAGCAGTGCCGTTGAGAGGATGTTTTCTGTTCGTTGCACCATTCTCGATACATCCTTGAAACTGTGGTGCGTGAAAAGTTCAGGAGAACTGCCGTTTCAGAGATGCTTTGTCCAGCACGTCTGGCACCTACTACCATGCCACGTTCGAAGTCCGTTAGATCACTCCTTTTTCCCATTCTTGCTAAGGTTTGTACGCTTAACTGATACTATAAAGGTTGTTCTGCTGCATTTATAACCACAACTGTGGTCATGTGACTTGCAACGTTGTGGGACAAACCATTTGTGTGTGCACAGCAGGGGTGTACCTCATAAAGTGGCAGCACAGTGTATGCTTAAATGTCAGAATATTTCACAGGCGTGCATAAAGTCGTTCGGTATATGGTTTCTCATTTTCTTGTGAAACAGTTTGCCGGTGTACCTGCGATGTTCCGTTCCGCGCCTCACAGCAGATAGCATGTGGAGAGATCGGTATGAGTCGACATCAGGGGCCAAACAAAAGCGAAAGAAGTTCGGCCAACGAACGCCTGTAATTGCGATCCGAAGCGAATTTCTGGAGGTATACTCCCATCATTAGCAGGGCTTGTATTGTAGGAAGTACTTGGCCGGGCAGAAATCTGTCACTGATCTTCAGCCTGTTCCGCTGTACTTGAAGAAGAGGAGTGGCTCTTAGGGAAGGAAGTGGAATATGCCACTGACATATATCTCAGAAGTCAGGAGAGTTGATCTTGCCAACCAGAAACCAAGATGATAACAGGCATAATTGCAACACCTTCATTCTAAGATACCTGTAGCTGGAGGATTCTTCTCCCTGCTGCCCTTCGGGCCAATTCCGAACTCTACCCGCGTTCAACAAAAACCAAACTATTATATTTAGGCCGCCCGAATAATTAAATTCATTTGCCGTGCTGTGTCTTATGTCTGTTAATTGCGTGTGTTCTCTGGTTGATTTGTCTGTTTACTGGACGAAAAACTCCAGTTTCTGGGGGAAAAGCTATCTATGTCTGAGACCGACTAACTCAGCCACGGAGTTAAAAAAGCCCATTAAAGTTCCTCGCTTCATCGACGGGATTCGAACCCGGGCCTTTTCCACCCGGTGTGGGGAGGACGGTGACCATACCACTGTGTCCATCCGCGTTCAAGACGACTCCATCTCTCGGACAGGTTCCTCTCTCAGTAGATGCTCAAGCAAACCTAGGCACTTGGCGCCGACCTGAACAAATTAGCCGTTAACCGGACTTACGGGAACAAATTATGACTAGCAGGACTAAGCCGCCGTAGCCTAGTGGTCAGGCGCGCGGGTGCATAAGTACACGTGCCTTGAGTGACCGGGGTTCAAGCCCGTGACTACTGAATACGGTGCTGTTTCTTGTAATCTGTCTATCTTGTGAACTCCTCTGACCGTTTGGTCGTCCCGGAGTATAAAAACAGAAAAATTTATTAATCGGCAATGCCTGATATGTACCTTGCATCTACTCCTGTCTGATTGCGCTGGTGCTCTTATCTCGATGTTAAGCCAGCTCGATCAGACCTAACTCTCGTGAGGAGTTCTCTCCTTAATAATTCACACATGAGGAATTATTAAGGTTTGAAAATGGCAGAAGGTTATCAAATTGTAGCAGGATACTTAATGATTTTGTAATAAATGAAAGCAAAGTGGAGGAGAAATTGTTGAAGTTAAACATAAGAAAAGCACCTGGGGTGGATGGGATCTATCCAGTTATAAAATAAAGGAGGCGGCAAAGCAACTAAGCAAACACTTAGCCATAATTATGAGAGCATCCTTGGACTCAGGGGAAGTTCCCACGGACTGGAGATGTGCAAATGTATCCCCAATTCACAAAGGGAGATCGAAGAGTGACACGAGTAATTACAGACCTGTTAGTTTAACTTCTGTTGCGGGCAAAATAATGGAGTCACTGGTTAACGATGCATTGCAGGATAATCTAGACAAGACCGCAGCAATAATTCAGACACAGCATGGGTTTGTTAAGGGAAAGTCTTGTCTGACAAATTTGATAGGATATTATGATGTGGTTACAAAGGAACTGGATGCAAAAAATAATTTTGATATATATTTATTTTCAGGAAAGCTTTTGACACTGTTGCGCATGGAAGACTATTGTACAAATTGGAGCAGAATAATATTAAGGGTAAGTTGCTACAATGGATAAAAGGATGGTTAAGTGGGAGAAGACAGAGGGTGGTAATCAATGGGTGCTGCTCTTCCTGGACTAATGTTATTAGTGGAGTCCCACAGGGTTCGGTGTTGGGTCCACTGTTGTTTTGTATATTTATCAATGATATTGATGAAGGTATATCAGGCTTAATGTCGAAGTTTGCAGATGATACAAAGGTTGGCAGGGTTGTTAATGACAGTATGCTACTGCAACAGGATCTAGATAATTTGGGCAGATGGGCTAACAAGTGGCAACTGAAGTTTAACCTTGACAGATGCAAAGTACTGCATATGGGTAGAAGTAACCCCAGAGAAACGTACCAACTGCGTGGTACTACGCTTAAGGTGGTAGAAAATGAAAAAGACCTGGGAGTAATTGTGCAGTCAGACATGAAGTTTTCTGAGCAATGCTGCCAGGGCAGGTCATGTGGTTTTGTCAATGATATATAGGAATTTTGCTAGCAGGGAGAAGGAGGTGATTGTCCCTCTGTATCAGGCAATGGTCAGGCCACGCCTTGAGTACTGCGTACAGGTCTGGAGGCCTCATTTTAGGAAGGATGTAGATTTACTTGAGCGTGTACAGAGAAGGGCAACAAGATTGGTGAGGGGAATGAAGGGATCCTCTTACCAAGAGAGACTTAAGTTCTGCAAATTGCAGTGGCTGGAGACTAGGCACCTGTGCGGTGATCTGATTGAGGTATATAAGGCCTTGAATGGGTTGAGCACGCTGAATTCTGATGGGATGCTTCCACTTGTTCAGATTACGAACCTAAGGGGGCATAAATTCTAATTAAGAAAAGACAGATGTAGAATATATGTGCGGAAATTTGCCTTTAGCCAGCGGGTGGTTAATTGCTGGAACAAACTTCCATCTGTCGTTGTGGAAGTTGATAAGTTGAATAAATTTAAGGAGGAACTGGACAGGCATTTGGTGGGAATGGTGTGATTTTTTTTTTTTTTTTGGCTGATGCTGCATAAGCTCATACACTTGCTTTCTTGCATCACATGCCACTACTACTACTACTACTACTTGTATTGAAATATGTTTTCATTTTGTAAATAATTGTTCGAGTATTCCGGAATAAAGTCTCTCTCTCTCTCTCTCTCTCTCTCTCACACACAAATATTCTTGAGCTCCACTAACGAAGGAAGCGGTCTTAGCGTTGCCCTAATAGTCTGTGCTGGCCACTACAATTTTTCGACGTTATTTTCTTCAGACCGCACTTTCATTCTTGCTTTGTGACACGAAACATCACAAAATTTCCACAAATGTAGGGCACAGAAAAAAACCCCCAAACTATTATTATTTTTAGGCCACCCGAATAATTAAATTCTTCTGCCGTGCTGTGTGTCTTATGCCTGTTAATTGCGTGTGTTCTCTGGTCGATTTGTCTGTTTTGCTGGACGAAAAACCCCAGATTCTGGTGGAAAACCTTGCTATCTACGCCTGAGATCGACTAACTCAGCCACGGAGTGAAAAAAGTCCATTAAAGTTTCTCGCGTCATCGACGGGATTCGAACCCGGGCCTTTTCCACCCGGTGTGTAGGAGGACGGTGACAATACCACTGTGCTACCCACGCAGACAGTGTAGGGCGCAGGATGCAATATTCATGGTTCCATGCACTGCGATTAGTGGGCTTACCCATTCCATGTCATCTTGGGTAGCACAGTTGGTAGAATCGCTGTCCTCCCCGCACCAGGTTGAAAAGACCTGAGTTCAAGTCCCGTCGATGACGTGAGAAATTTTTATGGGCCTTTTTCACAAGGTGGCTGAGTGTCGGTCAGGCAAGGGCACGGTTTTTTCTCCCGGAAACTCGGGTTTTCGTCCAGCGAATAGAAAATCGACCACAGCACACAAGCAATTTACAGACAGTATATACGGAGCAGTATTGCCTTAGTCGCTGTTTCTCCTAAAAACCCTATTACAATAAGAATACTCCATTCCACGAGAAACACCTTTGGACCATGACACCTCTTTCTCTTTCCAACTTCACATCTGGGACAATACACCTGCACATTAAGGACATGACGTAGAGAAGCGGTTGTGCACAGATTTCACTTAACGGCAATTGGAGCTCACGTGACTGATAAGTATGGAAATTTTCTTTTATTCTTAATATTGTAAAGTCCTGTGACCCTATATCTCCGTTCCAAACTACAAATCTTTTCCATTAGCAGGTGTCCCAGAACTAAAATAAAATGAAAATTTATTTAATTTTATTTTAGTACACATCCTTCTGACACCTTCCATATGCAGACACGTCCGTCAATTCTTGGTGCGACGCTCTACATGTCGTGGAAACACTAACTAGTGTGTGGCCACTCCCACCTGCAAATTAAGATTCTCTAGGGTCTGATGGCCAGATAAATATCTTTATTGCTGGCAGTGATTGGTTACATGATTGCCTGATGCAATAATACCCACAACAGCGACAATGCTAGATGACGCAACCAGCCGTTTTAGGCTGGTCGCCTCCTTTCTGCCAGTATTTTATGCCTATCTGGTCATTTCTTGCGATCGCCGTTACCTATGTACTGTACTTACATCTTTCTCCACAGATCTCATTTTCCCACATCACATGAGCATTTCTCTCTCTCTCTGTAGCAGTTTTCTTCGGACCACCAACCGTTGGAAATACAAATAAAAATCACCAAAATAATCAATACCCCATCGGCTGCTAAACTCTGTAGGTAATGACCCCCATATACAAGCTTAAGTATATTAATATCGACCAAAAACTTTGCCTGTTCAATTTCAATCCTTGACATCTCCTCCTCTCTCTGCATCCTCACGAAGCGGCATTCTGGCCAACGACTAGTTGGCTTCAATTTCAAAACATGCATAGAAATTGTATACCCTCTGCCAGGGGTCAGAAACCCCTGTGGAATCACCGACTCATGACTGTTTTCTCCGTAGCTTGTGTTCTATAGCCAAGAGAAAACAAGCGGCGCATAAAACCTTCAAATTATTATTGTTTCATTAGTACATTGCTAATTATAACTCGAAATTGTTTAATTTTTTAGCAGTAGCACGCTCGGGCATATTTCTTACGATATCTAAGCATAATTCCTCCTCCCACAATTTTCAGCCGTCAGAGTGGTATCCTACGATTTTTAGTAGGATAGCGTAATTAATATTACCACAATATATTTACTACAAATTTGAGTTGGGCACAATAATCCTGCGTCCCTTCCACCAGTGAATGCAGTTGGTCAAAGCCGAAGTGTACAAATTTTAGTTTTCATTTGCTGAGAATAATGACAGATCGTTGTTGTGAAAATTAAAGACAGGTGAGAAACAGATGAAGTGAATATTGAAATGTTTAAAGTAGAAAGAACATTTTAATCTTTTATTTCTGCCTGTGATAAAAGCAAAAATCCTTTAACATAGTTTCAGTTCTGGTGTCATCTTTTAAATAAATAGCAAAATGCTTCTGTTTTGGTTAGAAAATAGGTAAAGTTGAATTAAAAATAAAAAAGATTAAGTTAATCCTGAGAGAGAGAGAGAGAGAGAGAGAGAGAGAGAGAGAGAGAGAGAGAGAGAGAGAGAGAGAGAGAGAACTTAAAAACTTTTGGTAATTTTTTCAGAGGCTATTATAATAATAATAGGCCAGAAATGTTCCTTCTATTTACTTTCATAAATTCCTTACAAGATGTTCCGCTATCGACAGATAACCTGGAAGATTTTCCGAACATTGAATTACATTAAGAAGACGCGAACGAATGGGTCGAGCAGAAACGGCAAGAACTCATGAGAACTTTCCCAATGAAAAGTGCATTGGAACGTTTACGTATCATCGCTTCACCAAGGGCATTCCATTGTCCGCAAAACTGGTGACTTACCTTGATTGTCGTCAGTCAAGTGATGCAACATCTTCAGCACGAGCAGTGTGCATTTTCTGAAGATACCGTTGATTAATACGCAATCGGCTAAATTTTACGAGACGAAAGTATTTAGTAAGTAAATCGAGCACCCTTTTGTTTATTGTCTGCATTGTTGTTTTATGTTTTGTTCAGAGAAGGAAGTTTTATTATTACAATAAGTCATCTCTGTTTTGGGCCCACCGCATAGAATTCTCCAGGAAATTCTGTGACCTGGAAAAGAAAGAAAGAAAGAATGATTGAATGCTTATACCGAAGTTGTTCCATTTTCACATTTATTGGGTTCAAACGCGAAACTTGCGTTCCGTGTTATTACGCAGGGGTTCCGCTGAGGTTTAGAAAATTTATCACTTCTTTTCAGCATTGAGAGTTGAGTTCCGGTTTTGTGATGCGATCTCTTCCAAGATTTATGGGCCTGGTGTTAAAAAGAGAATATATATATATATATATATATATATATATATTCTTTTCTCTCACTTAAATAAAATGCATTCAATTAGAACCACTATAATTAGTTAATAATGAATTATAACGTATATTATAATATACATATCGTATTATATTATATTATATTATATTAAAATGTGTTAATAAGGAAATGACAACGTTTATAATGAATCTAAAGTGTGAGGCGCATTATAGTCAAACTGCTTATGCACTATTAAACCCCCGCAACACACACTACATGCATTTTACAGAGTTTCCGTATCATCACAAAACATCTGGACGGAGTTGAACTAACATTCTCACTAACATTGGAATGTTAGTTCAACTTTCCAATGACTTTGCAGCTCCATGCAGCCACCGTACATAAGATGCTAAACATATCTACATGCTAAACAAATAAACATATCTACATGTTTATTTAATTTTGAATCACAAAGGTGATTCAAAATTAAATAAACAAATTTAACTGCCCTTTGTGATTCAAAATTCAAATGAAGCCTGCAGATCTTTGTTTTACATGGGTTGAAGTCTGTCTTCAACCCATCTGTCCTCTTATCTTATGTACTCTTAGATAAGAGTACATAAGATAAGAGATAAGTGTCTTATCTTAGATAGCAGAAGTTAGTTAATATAAGCAGTGCGTTACGTTTCAGGCGCAGTCGATTTTTATTTATTAAATTGTTTTTTTTTTTTCTTTTTCTGAGATTAACAGAAGTAAAAAGTAAATAACTAATTAATTGATTGACTAATAATATATAAAATAAAAGTAAAGATTGTTTTCACTTCACTGCCCATTTGTATCAGTCACAATCCAAAATAGTGGCATCTTTTCATAGACAGTTGAAGTAAAAGTTTGAAAGCTGTTGATTCGCAATGGGAATATATACCCATCGATACCGGTTGTGCACTCTGTTCTGGACCCCTTGTTTGGGCTCTACAAGATTGGCTTGCTCGTTCTTTTGAAAACTATAAGGTCGTCACATTTGCTGATGACCTGCTTTTCATTTTTTTCAGGTAGCTCTCGAGCCATTATTGTAAACAACTCTAACCGGGTGCTGTCCCAAACTTCAACGACCACCACAAATCAAAATTTATGCACAACGTTTATTACCTTTATATACAATAAAATAATTTTCTCCTAGTGATATTTATTCAGCCAATGGGAGAAGAGGGATGCGGATTATTAAAACAGAAGCTTGTTTTACTGTGGTAAAACAAGCTTCTGTTTTAGCGTGATCATGCTAGACAAACCTCGTGCACGCACTTTGTTGATCTAGCATAATCACGCGGTACCATTCTTGATTTCCATATGTAACGTATTTATGTATTCATAGCCGAGGAAGAGATACACGCACAGTGTCGAAAGCTTCTGTAAGTATTTTATTTTATCAAAAGAAGCGAGCACAGCTCCCTAGTTATTATTATTGCTCTCTTATATTATTTCTCCCTGATTGGAGGTTCCACCTCGTGACGGGTATTGCTACCAAGTACACAGGGTGTACTTGGTAGCAATACCCGTCACGAGGTGGAACCCCCATTATTATTATTATTATTTTTGTTGCTCTTATATTATTTCTCCCCGATTGGGGGATTCCACTCCGTGACGGGTACTGCTAGCAAGTACATAGAGTGGTTGTAATGTCTGCTGTTACTGACCGTCGAGGAACTCCAGGTGTTCAGGATTGCGACTTTCTGGAATTCCTTGTAGGTGTTATCTGGGAGACCTATTGCTGCTAGGCTGCTACGTAGAGTCTTTGGTACCACACCGGTGGTTGACACGATGATTGAGATGGTTGATACTTCTTGCGTATTCCACATGTCCTTGATCTCATGTCTCAGGTTCGTGTATTTCCTAATTTTTTCCTCATGGGTTTTCTGGACATTGCTAGTGTTCGGCACCGCTATGTCAATCAGGTAGGTAGCCTTTTCCATCTTGTCCACAAGGGTTATGTCCGGTCTGTTGTGCGGGATGGTCTTATCCGTTATTATGGCGCGGTCCCAGTACAGTTTATGGGTTCGGGTCTCTAGTACTGCCTGGGGTTCGTACTTGTGGTATGGTACACTTTCTTTGGCCAACTAGTATATCTTCGCAAGCTTCTGATGTATTATCCTGGCTACCTGGTCGTGTCTATGAGTGTACTCAGTCTGGGTGATCACCTTGCATCCCGCGGTGATGTGTTGGATCATTTCTGAGGCCAGGTGGCATCGTCGACATGTGTCACCTGATATTCCAGGCTCTTTTGCGATGTATTTTCTATAGTTTCTGGTGTTGATTACCTGGTCTTAGCTGGCCAGCATGAATCCTTCAGTCTCGGCGAAGAGCGTCCCGCTTGTGAGCCATGCATTGGAAGCAATTTTATCGATGTGATCTTGTTGGAGGTCATTGTAATGTCTGCCATGAAGTGTCTTGTTTACCCATCTTTCTAACTTCGTTTCTTGTACCGTCTGTGCTGGAGGGGTTTCCTCGCTTAGGTTGAGTGGGGTACACTTATCTATCTTATGGCTGGTGGAGTGGTGCTGTGTTGTTCTCGAAATAATCCTTCATGTTAACTATCGCTGTTTTCTGTTGTTCTATCAGATCTATCAGGCCCATTCCTCCCTCCTTCCGAGGTATTGTTATTCTCTCCACTGCTGACTTCGGGTGGTGTTGGCGACTCATGGTCATCATTGTTCTTGTCTTTCGCATGATATCTTCTAGTTTATGGCTTTAACTGTGTTCCCTCCGTTCAATTTTGTTTTCAGCAGGCTTCTGAGCCTCTGATGATATTTTTCGGTCAGGCATTTCTTGATTTCCTTGTGTTTTAACTGCTCAGCCTGCATCATCCCTAGTTATTTGTAGGTCTCTCCTACTGTCATAGCTTCGATCTCTTTACCAGTCAGCAGCTGGTAGTTTCGGCCAACTAATTTTCCCTGGTGCAGTGTGTGGGTCTTGCATTTTTCTAGACCAAATTCCATCCTGATGTCCTTGCTGAATTCTTCGGTGATTCGGAGTAGTTGTTGGAGTTGCTTCTCGGTTTCCGCGTAGAGCTTGATGTCATCCATGTGCATCAGGTGGGTGAGGGTGTACAGGTTCTTTCTTCCTTCTTTGAGGTTATATCCATATTTGCTGCCGTTGAGCATGGTGAATAGCGGGTTGAGTGCTAGACAGAACCATAGTGGGCTCAGAGCATCTCCCTGAAAGATTCCTCTTCTAATGGGGGATTGGCCTGGTTGTGATGTTCTTCACCTTAATGGTGGTACTCCATTTCGCCATTGTTGCTCCTAGGAAGTTTGTCACTATCAGATTAACCTTGTAGATCTTCAGGGTCTCTATTAGCCAGCTATGAGGTACTGTACGTAGTCGAAGGCCTTGCGGTAATCGATGTAGGCCGTGTATAGGTTGCGGTGCTTCTTGAAGGCTTGCTCCATAACTGCGGCATCTATGGTTAATTGCTCCTTGCATCCTTTGTTCCTCCGCTTGCATCCTTTGTGCTGTTTGGCCATTATGTTCTGACTCTCTAAATGGTCTGATATCTTCTTAGTTATGCAGCTGGACAGGATCTTGTACATCGTTGGGAGGCATGTAATTGGCCTGTATTTCGCCGGGTTTCTTGTATCTTCATCTTTAGGCTTCAGTTATGTGACTCCTTCAGTGAGAAACTTCGGGATTGTCTCCGGGTGCCTTATCATTCGAGTGAACTGCTCTGCTAGGTGCTTGTGTGTGCAGGTTAACTTCTTGTACCAGTAGTTGTGGATGTTATCAATTCCCGGGGTTCGCCAGTTCTGGGTGTTCCTGATCGACTGTTTTACTTCTTCTTCTCGAATCTCCCACTCTCTCATCTCTTGTATGTCTTCGTTTTCTTCCTTTCTACTTCTACCAAGGTGCGCTGCTGTTATATCTTACTTCACTGCTCCAGATATTTCCCCAGAATTCTTCGATCGTCTTCTTCTCGGGTGGTTCGTTTCCTGCTTTCTCATCTTCACCCAGTTTCCTGTAGAAGGCTCTTTGGTTCTCATCGATAATTCGGTTGTTTATTTTCCTCTGGGAGCTCTCTTTGTATCGGTGTAGTCTCTTGCTGAGTGCGAGGAGATTCTGCTTCAATGTGTCCAAGTATTTTCCTAATCTCTGATTTCTGGTCTCATGTTTGCTGTGGACGCTGCGGAGGATGCTCTTCACCTTTCCAATCAATTTCTTACTTCTATTACCCTGTTGGTACTGGGTCAACTGACCTATCTTGACTCTTAATTCTTCTATCTTCTGCTGAAGTCTTCTTTCCCAAGCTGGCGGTTCCTTCTGTTTTCGGTTCTTCTGCTGCTGGTCTCTCGTTTCTTTTCCATTAATCCTAGTGGCTGCTATGGCAGCACAGTATACGGCTGTGTGGATAGCCTCCAGCGTTGCACCATTGTTGTCAAGGTAATGTGGCATTATTTGCCGATTGAGGTGGTCTGTTACTCTCCACAGGATTTTATTTCGCCTCTGCTTAGGTATCACGTGGGTTCTTGTGGGGTCCATTCCTTCGAATTCTGTTAGGGCCTTCTTCCACTCGTCTTCTATTCTGGATAGCATGACTTCGTCTCTTTCCACTTCAGCTACTCTGGATTATATTTCTTCTTGCTATTCCTCCTCTGATTCCATGGTATGCTGTTCCTCCTTTGGTTCCATATTGACCATATTATTTGTGCTTTGTGGCAGATCGCTGACATACTGCTTGATTTTTTCCAAGATGGCAGGAGCTGTTAGGTTCTTCGTGACGATGGTCCTTCTTTGGTCTGCTAATCGCTGTTCGGTGACCTGATTATCCGGTATCGTTCCAACCACTTGGTATGTAGTCGCGATCTGTACATTGTCATATCGGTCTCTAGCCTGGTTATTTCATAGTATGCTCGCATGATGTATGTATTCATTTCAATGCTCCACTTCATGCGTTGGCGTTTTCTTCCTTCCTGGATGGTCAGTTGCGCAGAAAACACCTGCGCAACTGCGCAATTATTATTATTATTAATATCAGTTTATTTCCAAAGACATGTCCTTTACAGCTATCCAGCTAGAGGGTACAGATTACATGATAATATTGAATAAATATTGCCATACTATTTACAATTTATGTACAGAGTACTCACATGAGTTAATACAATACATGGCCTAGAACAGCATCTGATTGCATAAATGCAAAATAAATACACATAATCGTAGATACATAAATACAACAATATGTATGTAGCATCACCGAAATTATATCACCTAAAGCTTGACGAGGGCATACATATCACATAACGCTAATCACATGCCTAGCCTTTTCTACAGCTGTCACGAGGCAGAGTTGAACTGACGTTCTAGGGAACCACCCTTACAAAAAAAGCACACATACATATATGTTTATATCAAGTACGGAAATGTGAAGTATGTGTTAGAGAAGATCAAGTACGATCCAGATATCTGTGAAGACTTCAAAAAAAAAAAAAAAAAAAAAAAATGCTGTGGGTTCCTTCCGGGTTTGGAGGATGGTTTCGCTAAGTTCCCTTGACTCTGCCTCTTGGACAGTAGAAGAGTAGATCAGCACTACAGGAGAAGATAATGGGCTGCAAGAAGAATTGAGTTATAGCCTGGCGCACGCAGTATAATAAACAATCTCTGGGTTCCAAGAAACAGCTTACTTCCACTATTCCTTATCAAGCTAGTTCTGGTAAGAATTTGTTAAAGAATCGAATCCTCGTGGTAACACCATCAAGAATTTGGAAGCAGATTGTACATCAAGCATGTACAATGTTTCCAATTGTATGATACATTGGTGTGTGATAAATTCCAAAATTTGTATGATACATTGGTGTGTGATAAATTCCAAAATTTGCATGATACATTGGTGTGTGATAAATTCCAAAATTTGTATGATACATCCAAGTGCAAGGTGGGTATTTATTGATCTGCAAGTTAAGCAAGATATTGGCTTCACAAGAACAACTGGAAGACAAAATGACCGATGATGAACGAAATGCCTGGAAGTCGTTTCACCTCGTAGTGAATGGCCTTCTTAATAACATTAGGAGTGAAAGTTACAAATTACCGAGTTGATTGAAAATTACAGAAAAATGGGAAGCAGATTATCAGTCAAGCTCTCCATTATTTGCAGTCTCTTTGGGATTTTTTCAGACGAAATCTGGGCGGCGCTAGTGAAGAACATGGGGAAGATTCCATAAGGACTCCTCTCCATAAGTCAATGGAGAGGAGGTGCCAGGGAAGGCGAGATGAAGCTATGATGGATATTATTATTGCATATTTCATTTCTGGGCAAACCATTGATGCTGTGCAAAAAGTAAGCTCATGTTCGGAATCAGCATACCCAAATTCAGCACTAAGCTGCAGATATCTAAGCAGAACATTTTTGAGAATTTGTTACATAGTGTTATTTATAGAGCGCAAACAAGGTTCTTTCATTGATTCATTTGAAAAGAGTTTCATTTTTGAAAGGAAAAGAGTGGCTATTTTCTCAAATTAAATCGAATTTGAGGACAGATTCGTTCAACCAGTAAATACATGAAATAAAAATTATTAATAAGACAGTATTTCGTAATTTGACTCCATTGATGTAGGAAGTGTTCTAGTGTATACAACTATACTTTCGTTTATCTCCCTCTCTATTTATACTGAACCCTCTCCCGTGCAGTAGTTGAAACAAATGAGCGATGGGTGGGATATTTCTGTTATCTCTTCGTGAGTATCATCGTTATTATGCATTGCCAATCAAACCAGTTCTACAAGATTAGCAGGAAAGGAAGAATTGCAAGTTGAGGTTTCTCTTCCATTAACTTTAGTGAAACACCTGTTTCGTATACGAAAATTGATGCTATTATGTTAGTAACGTCAAATGCTATATTCTGGTAACTTGCCTGCAGTAATATGCTAACTACACAATCTTGATTGGAAGTGCATTTGTATTTTGCTTTTCCTTGGAATTCCTTTAAACATATCGCAGAATTTAATATGACCCATCTTAAATATTTTTATATACATTTAATTATAGGTGTGGTCAGCTTGTCTAAATCCTATCCATGAATTTTAGAGGGTGGGTTGAGTTCATTCTTGTTTGTTCATGATTTCTGTGCTAGCCCTTCTCGTTTTCGCAATGATTTTTCATGACGATGCTGTTGGGAATGTAGGTTAGTTGGTTACCATTTTCCTCTAAGGGGAGTTATTATTTTTTTTTTTTTTTAGAGCATTACATATAAAAACGCATAAGTATTTGTCATTATGTTCGAATTTTGAGCAAACTGTTTGTGGCTCAAATGGCTTTAAAACTTCTGTTCCAAAAGAAATCTTTCTCCATTGTGAATAAACATTGCTGGAATGTAGGAAGGGTTAAAAAATAGAAATTATATCATGAAAGGGGACAGTTTCAGAAGGATGTGAAACTACCCTTTCCGCTTTCCAACGTGAGAAAGTTTAAAAACGACTTCTTTTTGTACTTTATAATCTATCCCTGACCTTTCTGACGCCTTGGGGAAACTTTTACATGTAACAGAAAGAATAACAGAGTGAAATGATTAGCTTACTGAGAGGGACTTTTTCTCTGCTCGGTGTTACGCATAGCAATTTCTAATAGCGTGTGTGTGCTATGTTATTTCTCACGATCTTATCATAACATTTAGTTGTTCTCCGAGACGTGGGGACCAGGCTGAGTTGTTTGCACTGATATGTACCAATGAATGCAATTAATTTGATCAGTAATTCCAGCCTTTTCTTTTGGAACTCAGCCAAGCAATTTACTCGCACTACATTAAAACTAAGAGGAGAATTTCTGTGCAACAGTGATCTTGATATTCTCTGTAAACACAATTCATATCCTTTTATATTTTGAGTTTCTTAATATCTTGTATCTACGAGAAAATGCTATAACAGTTTGCAAATGGATCTCTTCTGTCTCAAAATTTCAGGTCATGTATCCCCTTTATACGTTGAGATTATAAAGGGGTATTAATAATTCTGTAACAAATATAAACCTTTATAATTTTTTACAACAGAAGTTCACGGACAGCTCACTTCTTCTGATCGACATTCTTGGAGGTAACATGTTTTAAGTCTGTTATGGTAACATCACCGTGAGAAGAAATATCATTAGAGTAGGAGTCAAGAAGTGTGTGGTTACACAATAGCAATACTGTAGAATAAATATAGTATTGTAAAATATGTGGGGGTTATTTTTGGATTGACTCACGTAATTCTTGTTTTCTATATATTAACAATTATAAATAAATAGATAAATTTATTGCTGCTAAGTACGATACAAGTACTAGGACAATAATACTCATCACGGTGACACGAGTTTTACATTATGATCATATATTTGTCTAGTCCGAATTCCATCTTGATGTCATTGCGAAATTCTTTGATAATCCGGTATAGCTGTTGGAGTCGCTTCTCGGTTTTTCCGTACACCTTAATGCCATCCATGTACATCGTGTGGTAGAGGATGTAGGGGTATATTCCAATGCAATAGTTGAAATAAAAAAGCGTACGAATTTTATTTGAGAATGCAATCACTAATCGAGTGAAATTTTGAAAAGCGAATTGGTTGAGGAGGAGGCCAATAGAGATTAATGAACTCACTGTTGATTAAGCCACAGGACGTCCTTTTCTTGGTCTTTATTGAATTTTTGTTTTAACTCATTACATCTAAAACGATTCTGAAACAAATCGTCAGGTAATGGTTTATTTTTTTGGTTTTATTAATTAATAGAAATAATTTTAAAAAATTGACTTAGCTTTCTACGAATGATAAATTTATCAAGCACTGTTAATGATTTCACGTTTAACTATTTGACAACCAAATTTCTCCAGTGCTCTTTTGTAGAAAACTTTATTGTTATTTTCATTCATGATATTCATCCGACTTCTTCAATAAGATAATTATGCATTTTCATATTTATCTTGTTTCTCTTGTAAGGCATCTAAAATCTACACGATGCTGCATTTGATTTTTCATGAGAAGGAACGATATGCATAGTAATCTTACTTTGTAATTTAATAGCTTCAAATCAGTTTGCTTTGCATGTAGGAGAATCCTAAAGCATTTCAAGATTGTTTGATTTTTTTTCACTGCGTTGTTGAACTTGAAAAAGAAATGCTTTGCGCGATCGCTAACATAGTATAATAGCAAGGTTAAAAAGCCAGATGTCAAACAGTATCTTCTTCAGATTGGCATTGCAGGTTATTCGTTTGAAGTGGGCACCTTTTTCTTAAGCTCTAGATCTATGCTACGATTGTCCTCATTTCGTAAAGCAGAATCTGGGTCAACTGTTGCAGTCTACCAGTTCGAGCATTTTTCCATCAGGGGGCAGGTATATTACAAGGCAAACTGCATTTTGCATTTGAACCTAGAAAAAGACCAATTCAGGGTGGAGATAACAGAAAAATTGGGTTTATCGGATATTCTTTATTAGAATCTCGAGAGTGGGCTTGTTATTGTGTTAACCGAGATGAATGAGTTCCGTGTACATAATTTGTAAATCGTTGTAAATAATCGTGAATACCAGCACAGGTGAATTCGAGTTTCCATTCTTTGAGTTTGAATTTGATGAACAATGATAAAAAGTGTACACTTTTTATCATTGTTCATCAAATATTCATAGATAGCGCTTAGGGCTAGTGATAACTATAGAAAGCCGAACGACCATGATGAGTACTAGTTTTTAAATTAGTTTAGAGGAGAAGAAGAAGGAAAAAAAACTAGAGATTGAAGGGATATATAAAAGTCATAAAGAAGGCGTAAAATTAGTTTAACCACAAAAGTAATAAAAGTAGGAGAGAAATAGAAAAGAGAACAGACGAGAAAAAATAATAAAATACTAAGGAAAGCTATATTGTCGCATTACGCAAAACCTTGATGTTACTGATTACGGGATCAATCATCAAAATCGTAAGGAAAAACACCTGTATCCAATCTGGCTCTGTTTTGAACATAAAACACATGCCAAAAGAGATTGAGGTGACCTATATGCGCCAAGTAATTTGGAAAATTAAGGTATAAAGGAAGTTAAGGAATTATACTAAATATTAGAGGAATTTTTTTTTTAACATTCGGTTTTAATTTCTTAACGCCTCAACTTCCTTTATACCTTAATTTTCCAAATTACTTAGCAGGTAGTAACACCAAGGTTGTGTGTTATGCAATATCTCTTTCCTTATTTATTATTTTATCATTTTTTATTCTCTCTCTCTCTCTCTCTCTCTCTCTCTCTCTCTCTCTCTCTCTCTGTGTCAGCGGACGGGAATACGGTTAAGCAAAACAGAGAAAACAATCTTTCCACAGAGAAATTTCTTTTATATATTCCAGTAAAATCATTTTCAAAATTATGCGTCGTTAACCAATGTGTTTCTAATTTTTTAAGAGCTGAGCAAATGATCATACTACACGAACAATAGAACTTTCAAGTTTGAGAAGGATTATTTTTTTGAACAACCGTACCCTCTCTAGCTCAGCATAGTGTATTTTTGTATATCAGAATCTTCTTTCTTTTTTTTGTATACCTCACTTTTGTGCCTTTAAGTTGTGAGCACTTCAGAGAGTAAACTGCCCGTAATCCCTTACTGGGAAAAATGAATACGACTGACAACCCGGAGGTAGCTTTCAAGAATCTGTGCTATCCCCTTCTTTCCAGCGTGCGAGTTGAAGAAAGGATAGCATAGATTCTCAAAACTTAGTTATTACGCTGTATTTTTAGTTCGGAACTAAATCCAGGTTATTAGTCTAATTCCATAACTCATTTACATATTTTTCTTTTAGTTATATTTGAACGTTGAGGACAATAAATTACTCTCAGAATTAAACAGTTTGTTTAAGTAAACAAAAGACTGTTCTTTTGAGAAGAAAATTTGAGATGAAATATTTTGCTCTTAGTTCATTTTCCATGTTCATCTTAGTACGATGGGAATACTTTCTGTATTTATAAATATTTTAAGTTATTTGGATTAAGTAGATATTAAGTATATAATACAAGCATACAGCAGTTCACTTCAATTCTCTAGGAATTGAATGAAGAAACACTAAATTTATTTTTCCATAACGATTATGTAGTTTCTGACTGTTTTATGTTTTCTTAATCAATACCCCTACTGTCGGCTCAAATATTTTAATAATTAGTGATTTGATCAGTCTGAACGTATAAATAATGCACGTTTGTTGGCTGCTGGGAAAAGCACGTTTGTTGGCTGCGTTCACTATAAAAACGGAAATATATTGCAAGAGTAAACCAGTTCTATACCGAATTTTATAAACCGTTTTTTTTTTTTTTTTTTGTAAATAAAACTATTGCTCCTTTTAACATAAATCTATCTACTCATGCTATTGTCTATATTTGCAGTTCCATAATATAAAATGAAAAATTACCTGCACGTTTTTTCATAGCATCTTTTACAGGGAAAAAAACAAACAAACAAAAAACTTGGGCGGTTGGAGTCTCTAGTATAAACAAGCAATTCTTTATTCTCTTAAAAGGGTGTCCCTTCTGAATTCTTAAGTTATGCGTCATTCATAGACATGCCAATTCAGTACATTTATAATCAAACCTAGTTTACCATTACCACTTCATTCAGAATCCAACCTTCAAGAATGGCTTTTATGCTCGTATTAAGATTTACTTTGCCGCTTACACAAATACACGCATTTCCTGTTCGACAGAGGAAGAAACTCTAACGGTGTACTATTCATCATCTATTTATTCTCTTTAGATGAGCTTTGACTCTTAAAACACCTTTTCCTGAGACACGGAAGTCGTGTGACCAAATAGGTTGATCCCAATTCAGTTACGTTATGACAGCAAACGTTATTCACATTTTCGCTTACCATCCGTCTGCGTCTCCCGTATTATCCTAACATTGTGTGTTCTCTCTGCAGTGTGTTAAGGACACTACGTTTGTTTCTAAAAGAAGAAAAGGAAAGAACAACACTCAGTAACATCGAAGGGTTTTATAGGACGACGGTTTTATCATTTAATATAAGAATCTTAATAAATAGGACATGTCGATTTACCAAGATTCACTGCAGTTGAACATCAGTACGTGCGTCTTTTCTTCCCTTTTTTTTTTTTTTTTTTGGTTAATAGTCTGTGGTGATAGAACATCAATATGACAGAGAGGTTTTCACGGCCTGTACTCTCATACAGCTCGCTCGCCAGCATTTTTATCCTGTGAGCTCTATCGATAACGCTATGCGCACGGCCAACTGCGATTGACGGCATTTTGTTAACCCGTAATTTCATGACTGCTAAGTGTGCACATTGCCTTCTTTTAACTGCAAATTACAAATAAAAAATTTTATTAACTGATCATGGTTTCCTAAACTAACCCAACGTCACAGTTGATGAACATCATGACGAGATACAATCTTCCTTCCGGGGGGGCGGTCATTGTCGAGGTCACGTTATGTCAAGGTTGTGGGTATATTCTTACCATGTGTACGCCATATCCAAAAATTTCATTACTTCATACAGCATGTCCCCCCCCACTTTTTATTACTATTAAAAAAAATAATAATAATAAAACATTCCCCAAACCATGATCTTCTGCCACTGGTGTATTCTTATTTAACCATGCAATCTGATTGCAGCAGTTCACCTGCTCGCCGTCGAATATGTGATCCGCCATTAATTGAAGTATCGTGAGCCATCTGTTGTCCAAGACAACATTTGTCAACCATCATTCATCTCGACTATAAACCAGTGGTGGTGTCCCCATCTCGGTATGGTGGGTGGTTATCTTTCTTCTCTTTGAACCATTCCCATCATACCTTCAATACAGCGACCCTCGAACAACCACACCAGTGCCTGTGATTGCTGGTCCCCACTTTGTTAACGCCACAAATCATTCCCGTTCGAACTCAATCAGGTCCTTCCCTTCCCCCATTACATGGGTTCTGTCTGATGAACTGAGAGGCACTGTCGTGCCGTCACTATATATGTTGCTCCGTTCGATGATGTCACTGCTGAGGGATGCACTCGATCATGCAGACAAAGGTGGTCATAAAGTTTTAGTTCATGAGTGAATATTTTATTTTTTATAAAAAAATTTACGCGATCTTTTTTATGACATATTTTTCATGAGAAAATTTTATATTTACATTTCATTTTATGTTATATTGATTGACTTGTTTTGACTATGTAAGATTAACACGTTATTTTTTTTTTCCATTAAATATACGATTTTTTTCAGAAGAAACGAGTTTTAACTCTAACAACTACGTGTGTATATACACACACACACACACACACACACACACATATTGGCGCCTCCGTAGCCAGGTGGGCAATAGCAGAAGTGCGTAGTACACGCTTCTTGATTAGACCGGCGTTCGAGCCAGTGACCACCAAATACGGAGGATGCGGAAAGGTCAGGGACTGACCATCGCATATTCCCGGAGCAATGTGGCCTTAGTTGCTAATACTCCTAAAAACCAAATAGCAAAAACAAATAACATATTCAAACGCAAAGGGATTCTCTGCTGCACTTTGCACTGGATACAGCATTAGCTCCCAATTTCTGTGATTGTGAACCGTTTGTTGTCAATAATGTTACTCTTTCCTGTCAACGTACTCAAAACCAAGTGGCAGACGATCTTGAAGTGGCGGCATCCAAAAACGAGTACCGCACTCTCTACCGCACCCTCAGATGTCTGAGTGGAAAGACTAAATTGACTAGTGACAACATCAAGAATGCTGATGGGACCTTCGTGCGATCACCATCCGAACGCCTGCAACGGTGGAGTGAATTTTTCAAAGCTCTGTATAATCACGACCCACCTCAGGGACCGCCAGCAACAGCACTCTCGATCGACCCCCCTGAGGTCTCCATGGTCGATGTTGAGCCTACAGTAGAAGAAGTGAAAGCAGCCATACAATCCCTGAAGAATGGCAAGGCACCAGGAGTGGACCAAGTCACCACAGAAGCGATCAAAGCCGGGGGAGATGTACTGCTTCGCCGACTACACTCACTCCTCAAAACCATCTGGTGCACTGAACAAATTCCGTTAACATGGAGGAAAGCCATTATCGTACCAATCCACAAGAAAGGTGATAACCGGGACTGCAAGAACTACCGTGGCATCAGCCTCCTTTCCATCATTGGAAAGGTCTTTATGAAGATTATCCAGTCAAGACTGCAAAAACATCGCGAGCAAACCAGTCGAGAAGAACAGGCAGGATTTAGACCCGGGCGAGGATGCTGTGATCAAATCTTTGCCATTCGTCAGCTGATGGAGGAGAGGATCCGGTGTGGACAGCGAACCGTCATTGTTTTCATTGACTTTAAGTCTGCTTTCGACTGTGTCCACCGGCCTGCCTTATGGAAACTACTAGAGGTTGAACATGTACCTCGAAAAGTCATCACACTCCTCCAAACTGCATACAACGGTTTAACCAGCCAGGTGCGCATCCAGAACGATTTATCTGAGGAATTTACCATCCAAACTGGAGTCCGCCAAGGGGATGTAGCCTCCCCGTTGCTTTTCAACATCGTGGTCGACGCCATTATGAGACAAGCATTCAGAAACAGACAGGGCATACAATATGACAAGGATCACTATGTGACTGACCTGATGTTTGCTGATGATAGTGCTATCCTTGCCGGTAACGACGCTGAAGCCACGGAAATCCTCTACGACATTGCCCGCATTGCCCGGCCATACGGTTTGAAGATCAATGCTGGTAAGACAAAGGCCCTGACAACAGATGGGTCGCAAGCCACCATCTATCTCGAAGGCGTCCAGATCGAGCAAGTGCAGAACTTTAAATACCTTGGGTCGCTGGTCCAGGAGAAGAAAGTTGCATCCACCATGGAAATTCACAGCAGAATTGGACAGGCGGCCACTGCGTTCGCCTCGCTCAAATGGTGTCTGTGGAAGAGGACCAACATTTCCACAAAGACTAAAATCCGACTCTTCCGGACTTTGATCCTGCCCATTCTTCTTTACGGATCGGAAACATGGATTTGTCTCAAGTTAGATTTGAACAAACTTGAGGTATTCCAAATGCGATGCCTGCGGCAGATCTTGGGCATCTCTCTTCGCGACCGCATCACTAATGATACCATCCGCGCCAGATGCCAACAGCAACCAACCATTGCCGACCAAATCCAGAAGCGAAGGCTCAGATGGTTTGGCCACGTATGTAGAATGGGCACGAACAGAATACCATCCACACTCCTTTGGAGACAACGACCCACCCAATGGAGCATCCAACGGACCGCGCCTAGGAAAACGTGGGCCAAGCAAGTGGAAGATGACTTGAAGAGCCGACGTCTCGACCTTAACCAGGCCAGGACTGAAGCCATGGATCGTAAGGTATGGAAGAACATCACAGAGCAAGTCCGAAACCCTGCGGCACCTACAGCAGCATACTGGTTGCGTGGCCAACCGCCTCCCCCAGCTGCCAGCTAAGGACCAAAGAAGAAGAAGAAAGAAGAACGTACTCAAAAACTTTGCTTATACTGTACGGACAAATCACGTAAACAGTCTCTTTGAATGTACGAGGATGAGAAAGGTTTAAGTCATGTGTGTATCCACGAGGGTCACGGTGAAAGGTGACCCAACACGCCATTCGACTTATGTAAGGGTTGCGTTCCGCGGTACCCTACGTAAGTCGAAATTTCCCTAAATACTTATGCAGTACTGTACTCGCAACTACGCGTGGAATTTGATTGAAGCAAAAAAGAAATGTTCGACGAACATGTAAATAGAATTATTTATTCAATTATTTTCTCTGATACACAGGAAAAAACAAAAATTTCAAAATTATAAAATTACGAAAAGAGAGGGGTTCTAGCATCGCACTGATTTCCAAAACACTAAAGTGAAGTCGCCGTGTCGATTCTGCAGCAGCAGAGATATTTTGTGATGTGTTGAAAAAAAACTCTTCTAAATTTCCACAGCCCTCACTTTCCGTAGCGGCGTACTTATCAACTGGAGAGTTATTTTGCAACGATGCTCGAAAGCTAAAACTTGCTGACGTTATGTATGTCTCATAAAACTTGCTGACGTTATGCATGAGACATGCATAACGTCAGCAAGTTTTAGCTTTCGAGCATCGTTGCAAAATAACTCTCCAGTTGATAAGAACGCCGCTACGGAAGGTGAGGGCTGTTGGAGATTTAGAAGAGTTTTTTTTTTTTTTTTTTTCAACACATCACAAAATATCTCTGCTGCTGCAGAATCGACACTGGCGACTTCACTTTAGTGTTTTGGAAACCAGTGCGATGCTAGAACCTATTAAACCACCCGTTGCTTGCCACGAACTTATCCTTAATATTTTCATTAATACTTGCTTTTGCTTGAATGGCCATTAGACTCAAGTACTCGCTTCTGAATCTGATTTTCCAACCATATTATTAATAGCTTTTCCACAGAGCCGGAATTAGGGTAGGGCGAGTAGGACGCCAGTTATTTTTTTTTTTTATGTTATTATTTTAGTTTTTAGGAGCATTAGCAACTAAGGCCATATTGCTCCGGGATATGCGGTGGTCATTCCCTGACCTTTCCGCATCCTCCGTATTTGGTGGTGACGGGCTCGAACCACGGTCTAATCAAGAAGCGTGTGCTACGCACTGCTGCTCCTTCCCACCTGGCTACGGAGGCGCCTGACGCCAGTCCCAGGTGCAGCATTTTAAGGGCGCATTCTACCAATATATTTTAAAGTTGCTTCATTTTTGATTTAATTATAGTCGGACTGCGAATTTTTTTAAATTCCTTTTGTTAATTACATTTTAAAGTTTCTGTAGAATGAAGAAAATTTCCATATAACGAACGAATTAAAAGAGACTTCACTTTGTATGTTTTGTTCCACCTCTGGCCTTTAGGCAATTTAAGCAATTAGAAAGCGTAAATTAAGGGTTAAAGGGATTACCGTTCCAAAATGTAAGTGGAACGCAAAACGTATGCAGCCACCTATAAAAATTTTATTAGAAGAAATACTGCATTATCTTTGTACGTGCCACTTATGATTCCAGAAATTTTTGTGAGAGTGAAAAAAATTATAAATTCGGGATTCATAATCACTTATGAATCACAAAAATCAGGGAGGGACAGTGTTTTACAAATTTCGAAAATAATAGAGAAACTCCAATTACAAACTTCTAAAAAGTATGGCCCGTTTTGTGACGTCACACCTCTCAGCTTTTTGGTTTGTCCTCCAGTGGTTAGCACTGGACGACAAACTAAATTTTTCAAATATCTGTTGAAACATCTATATAGCACCTGAACGCTGCTTTGTGATCACTGTTGATCTTAAATACGTTGATCCTTTGACATGTTTTTTTATACGCTCACTGTCTTTTAAAATAGCATTCACTGTTGAAGCAGCGAAACCCAATTCCGTGCATTTGATGACAAACTTTGTCCTGCTTCGTACTTCTTAATCATCTTTTCTAAATCAATTTTGTTTCGTTTCCTAGCACTTGCCCTTTCCGTTGGTCGCTTTCGCTTCACCATTGTAATAAATAAATAGGAATGACGCGAAGATTCTGAAAATTTATGTTTGATTGAAACATAATTGAAGATTTCAGTGAAAGGGAACTCACTTAACCATAATACCGTAACTTAAAAATCCACACAATTCCAGTATCGGAATTTTTGTTTTATGGTAGTGATTTCCAGAAATGTTTTTTTTTTTTTTTTTTTTTTTTTGTAGTTGTTGGCGCATGGGCTTCTGTGGCTATAGTGCACCTCCCAAGGTTTTTGCAGTACTTTTGATCCAAGCCCGAGGCGGCATTCGAACCCACGACCTTTGGGTTGCCAGGCAGGCACTTTACCCACCCACCCAGCTAGCCCGGTAGGCTTCCAGAAATGTCTTTTAGAAAAATATCGCAAATGCATTCAAAATTGATTCTTAAAATGGAACATATGATAATGATTGGTGTCGTGTGATTTCCATTATAAAAATTACCTTTTAGAGAGAAAAATAGATAGCTTAGTTATACAGGGTGTTTCAGTTAAACGTTTCAGAACTTCTAAGAGGGGTAGGGTACATCCTGACAACTCAATGTGGGGTCGGAAATGCTTTCCTGAAATGGTGTTGTACACAGAAGCACCATAAAAAGAAAAGAGACCGTAAGTGAGAAATCGTTTTAATAATACATGAAAAGAAGCAAAAGGTACATGGATTAAAGTAAGTGTTCGAAGTTTCATCCACGGGCTAGAACGCACGCCTCACATCTCCGACGCATGGACATCCGAACATTCTGGAATACTCCAGGCGAATTTCGAATTTCTTCGGCAGCTACTGCGATTCTTGCAACCAGCTCCTCAGCATTGTCAACAGGGGTGTCATAAACTAGCGATTTCATATGACCCCAGAAATAAAAATCAAGACATGATAGGTCGGGTGACCGAGCAGGCCAACGCACGGGACCACCACGTCCGATCCACTGTTGACCAAATGTGACATCCAGGTAGTTACGAACATCTCCGTTATAATGGGCAGGGGCTCCATCGTGTTGGAACCACATTGTCTGTTGCGTCGATGCAGAAATCTGTTCATCTCTCAAAAGTTGTGGCAATACTTGCTGCAGAAAGATCAAGTAGATAGGTCCGGTTAGACGACATGGTAACAGGTAAGGTCCGATGAGGTGATCTCCCATAATACCGGCCCATACATTGACCGAAAATCGAATCTGTGCTGCACGACGTCGTATTGCATGCGGGTTCTCGACCGCCCAGATATGGTCGTTATGCGTGTTGAAAATTTTTTCCCTTGTGAAGGATGCCTCATCGGAAAACAACACTTCAGCAGGAAAAAGGGGATTTGTAGCACATTTTCCAAGGTACCACTGTGCGAAAGCAATACGAGGTTGAAGAAACTTCGAACACTTACTTTAATCCATGTACCTTTTGCTTCTTTTCATGTATTATTAAAACGATTTCTCACTTACGGTCTCTTTTCTTTATGGTGCTTCTGTGTACAACACCGCTTCAGGAAAGCATTTCCGACCCCACATTGCTATATGATTTCGAGTTGTCAGGATGTACCCTACCCCTCTTAGAAGTTCTGAAACGTTTAACTGAAACACCCTGTATAGCGAAAATTTCAACTTCCAAGGTCTTGGAACGAATTTCCAAAAAAAAAAAAAAACCTTTGTTTTTGGGTTCACATTACGATATTTTTTCAATATTTCCATCCATTTTTACGGGATGCAAAATACGTTTCCACAATTTTTTTTTTTTTTTTTTTTTTAAATTTGCACCGGCTGGCAAAAACTTACATAAAGTCGAAATTCCGTAAGTCGGGGAGTGACTGTATTAGTATTAACATTGGCAAACGATGCAAGAAAACAAGCTTATACAACATTAGAGGGGGAAAAAACGAATTACCGAATTTGTCGGCTTATAAGATGCACGCTTTTTTCCTTATAAATACTTTAAAACATCGCCCTGCGTCTTGGAAGCCGAAAGTGGCAATACAGCACATGGACATTAAAAGACACACTACAGTAGAGTTTTAACTTGTTGTGCTGATGGGACCAAACTTCTGTCAATGTTAATTTTCAGAATAAAAGCTTTACCGAAAGATAAACTTCCAAATGGAATTCACGCACTTGTACAACCTAGGGGATGGATGGATGAAGAATATATCAAGGATTGGTTTGCAAAAGTTTGGTCCAAGCGTCCTGATAGACTACTGCATAAAAATGCACTATTATGAAATCAGTTTAGAGCGCATAGGGCTAAAAGCGTCAAAACAACTGGCCGAAACGATGAACACAGAATTGGTAATTCCGTGTGATTTAACTTCCCAGTTACAGCCGTTAGATGTTAGCATCAATAAACCATTCAAGAATAACACGAGGGATGAATGGAATAAATGGATGATAGAGGGGACCCACGATACGACGCCTTCAGGAAGAATGAAACGTTTATCAACAGCACAAGTGTGTGAATGGGTGCTGAAGACATGGCATGATGTTAAGTCTGAATTCGTGGTCAATCCTTTAGAAAATGTGTTATAAGTAATGCACTGGATGGCACTGAAGATCATTTATTGTATGAGAGGGATAGTGATACCAGTGAAGAGGATGATGCTAATGGTTATGATGACATTGAGGATAATGATGATCAAGTCAGCAATGAATCTGAAGTTGAATAATACTAAAATAATAAGAGTAATAATCCTATACCTTTCTTTATTGACTTTTGAGTTTTATTTTTATTGAATTTAAAATTTCCATTATATTAACAATAATTTTTTTCAAAATTTTTTCTTAAATTTACCATTCCAAAATTTGAGTGCGTCTTCCACGTCGCAGTGTCTTGTAAGCAGACAAATAAGGCGATAAAAGTCATTAGTTCCACGAGTTAGTTAGTTAGTTAGTTGGTTTTTAGGAGCATTAGCAACTAAGGCCATATTGCTCCGGGATATGCAGTGGTCATTCCCTGACCTTTCCGCATCCTCCGTATCTGGTGGTGACGGGCTCGAACCCCGGCTAATCAAGAAGCGTGTGCTACGCACTGCTGCTCCTTCCCACCTGGCTACGGAGGCGCCAATTCCACGAGTGACCACAGGCAACAGCACATCAAACCCAATGACAACATTGGGTTTGATGTGCAAAAGTGTTCAGAAATGTGGTTTAAATCAGTGTACCGTTATGTTTGCATCATGAAAACGGCAGTCCTGATTGAGGAAATTACGTTTATGCATTACCCACCGTATTTCCCCATGTATAAGACGCACCTTAATTTTGGGGCCCAAAATTTGAAAAAAAAAAAAAAAAAAAAATGTATTACATAAAGTTATTGAACTCAAGTTTTATTCATCATAAAATTCATAAACTCCTCATAACTGTCAAAACTCCCATCCATTAGCTTATCCTCATCTGTGTCTGATGATGAATCGCTGTCTTCATATATTGCCTCGTCCTCAGTTCCATCTATGGCATTTGAAATGCCACACTTCTTAAATGACGACAACGATCTCAATCTTGATATTATACCAGGATCTTTTCACCTAGGTACAAACTTCTCCTATAGTTGGTTTCTTCACTCTTCTTGCTGGTGTCAAATTGTCCCCAGAAGACTTCATCCATTGGTTCCATTCGTCTCTCATGGCAGCTTTGAAGGGTTTGTTAATGCTGACATCAAGTGGTTGGAGCTGATGTCAAGCCTCCAGGTATGACGGCAAGTTTTGTTTTTTGTTATGTGTGCCCTGAACTGATCAAGCACCAATAGGGCAGGTTTGCGTAAGCGCCCACCTGGTCTCCTGCTCCAAACTTTCTCAAAGCAGATCTTCATCCCATCCTGATCCACCCAACCCTTGTCATGAACGTGGACAATTCCTCCTCGAGGAATGTCTTCCTTTGGCATTGTTTTGCGTTTGAAAATCAGCATAGGAGGCAGCTTGGTTCCTTCGGCACAACAAGCTAGAACAACTGTATAATGGCTCTTTTTCCTGTCCACTTGTCTTCACAGTTACAGTTTTCACCCCCTTCTTATCAACAGTTCTGTTACTTGGGACATCAAACTGAAGGGTGACTTCGTCCATATTTGTAATCTGTCCCAACTCAAACTAATGTCTTCCGACATTGACTGACAAAACGATGAAATGTAAGGACCTTCTGCTCATAGCTTTTGGTGCGTGTACGCATGCTTAGTCCATTCCGTTTCACGAACCTGAAGGACCAATTGTGTCCTCCTTTGAAATCAGTAACTTCTTTTTCATCAGCAATTCTTCTTGCCTCATGCTGAACCATCTTTGTGGACACAGTAATTCCAATTGCCCTTTGCTCTTCAATCCATATCTTCAATTCCCTTTCTAAAGCAGGCCATTTTGTTGACTTGCCTCTCATGGCCTTCTTCTGCCGTGGCGTTTTCAGTAGGGTTTCTTCTTCCCGTAGCCAGTCTCGGATTGTTTTCTCAGTTGGAGGAGAGCCAAACTTACATTTAGCAGCACGATTTCCATTCACTTTTGCAAACTGGATCACATTTAACTTGAATTCAGCACTGTACGAAAATCTTTTCTGAGCCATTTCTGGGCAGAACGTGGCAAAACGTAACCTAATATACCGTAACAAGTGCGAAACAGTGAGCGCAAAGACAACAAGCGCGAAATGCAAGTAAAAAAATCTACAACCACTGTATAAGATGCACCCAGTTTTTAGACTCCAAATTTTCCGAAAAGGATGCGTCTTATACATGGGGAAATACGGTACTTATTTTCCAGAGGCTGATTTTTAAAAATTTAATAAAACCATTTTACATCGGCATTTAAATTACTACTAAGGAATATTTTTGTATAAGCTTGAAGGTGGTAATATTCACAACGGTATCAGTAAGATAGCCTATGCGGATGACTTGGTGATTGTTGCCGATGGAAGCACAAGGAGAATAACTGAAGAGAAAATACAGCATCAAGTTAAGATGGATGACGATGTCATGGGCTACAGTCAACAAACTGAAAATATTCCCTAGTAAAACCAGTTTTATGACTTTTAAGAACACCATTTTAGCCACAATAGACCGCCCAGAACCCGACTAAATAATATCCAAATCTCCTATGTATCCAAAAAGTATTTGGGTATCAACCTTAGATGATAAACTCAGTTTTCTGCCTGTGTCAAAACTCAGGGACAAAATCCGTTTCATTAAAACAGCCTCCGTTATCAGAATCTGAAGGAAAGAGTGGGGATTATCAAAGAAAACCTTGAACCTTTACTATAAAACCATATGTTTGCCTATTATATCATACGCAGCAAGTGTTTGGTACTAAAAAGTATCAAAGGTAAAAGTGAAACAGAAACTTATTTCCACACAAAGATCAGTTCTTCTGACGATCAATAATATTCCAAGGACTGTTTCAAACAACGCACTCCAAATACTTGGCGGTACGATTCCTGTAGATTTATATATTGCTTTTCGGGGTTTGATTTACTACCTAAAAAAAAGGACAGTCTAAGACAATGCTTGGAATTACGACTGACCTAGCCAGCGACTTCAAAAGGGAGAAGAAAAGACTTTGGAAGGAATTTACTGTTGTCTGGCAAAAAAAAAAAAAAAAAAAAAAAAGATGAGATGAGAGCGAATTTGGGCTTGTAACAAGAAAGTATATTGCGCAAGTATAATTCTCAACAACCCCTGGAGTTATTTCGTGGTTTAGGCCTTCTATGACAACTACTTATCCGCTAACAGGGCATGGGTACCTCCTGGCTAAGTTATTTGAGCGTGGCCTGGAGCCTAATCCATACTGCACATGTGGGGATTTTATGAAATGTGGATTCATGCACTTCTGAACTGTCCATTGTACTCTCAACCTAGAGCGGATTTAATGTCTGCGGTTCCAAACTTATTGGAGAACAATGTGAATATCTTAGTTGAAGGCCATAACTTTACTGCTCTGCAAACCTTCTCAAGATCAGTTTTCATATTGAGGACTCAGCTAAGAACTTCAGCTTCTTCTGGGAATTGACTTCACAAATGACCAAACGACAAAAGGTTTACGTGTAAACAGAAGATTTAAGTTAATTGTTATTGTAAAGATTGGTTTCTGTGAAATACTAAGTTTATGAGAATCATTTAGTAGCTATCTCATTGTGCTTGTTGAAAGGTTTGAAGTTCCAGCAGACAGTGTTGTTAATTGTCCATTGTATGTTATATATTGTTTTCTTGGTTCTCAGGAATTCAGAGACTACGAGCATATTTAAAAAAAGAATTGTATATATCTGTTTAATATAATTACTGTTTCTCGGCGTAGTGAGGATAATTTGTGGAAATTCTTCGCTAGTAATTCATTTGTCGACACCCACTGGTATTGCACTACATCCAGTGGGTGCGGGACTTGTGCATTCGGCACAAATACATAACGTAAACCAGAGCCTAGAGAAGGGCATCGGGCAGCAGCACATGTTTTAGGCTAGATTTGTTAAGGTTCAGTTACGGGTACAGCCGCCAAAACTGGCGGCGAGGAAAAGCAGTGATTGACGGGTTTGACTCCGTCCACTCACTGCGTTCCCGCTCCTCTCCTCGTCTGGCGGATGCCAAGTGACACGCGAATGGCACATGGCACAGCAACAAATATGGCGGCTGAAAACAGAAGATAAACCGTTAAAAATTAAAAATTCACGTTACAAAATTACGTTTTTCGGGATCACAAAATGTCGTGTGACATTTGAATAAGTTGGATGTAGCTGAAAAGAATAAAAAAAAAAGGGGAGTCACAACCCCTCAATCACTGCTTTCCCCCACTTCTCGTCGCCGCCATTTTTGGCGGCTGTACCCGATACTGAACTATCAAAAATTGCCGTATCGCCTTTTTTTCTTCATTTCACCTACGATTTTGTGGTTAGGAAATGCGGGGGTTAAAGGGCAGCAGACCCCACAAAAAAAAAAAAAAAAGCATTTGTATTCACTGGCATCAGTAATTCTCGTTGTTAATGCTCGTGAAATAGTCGAGTAATGTACGGGCGAGAAGAATCAGTGGTTGCATGTAGTGTGAATTTTTGTTACTTGTTTTTTAAAAAAAATGCCGTTTTCTCTTTTCATTTCAATGTCTCGTGACATTGCGCACCCCGAATAACGTGCATTTTTGTTACTTTCTTTTTAAAAAAATTGCCATTTTCCGTTCGTTTTATTTTTCTTTTTGATTTGCCACATTGTTCTTGATCAACAATAAAAATTGTTGATTTACCATTCCATTTCTATCGTGAAATTTCCTAAAAGAAATTACCGTTTTGCTTTTTTTACTTTTCAGTCAATCTCGTAAATAATTCTCGTAAAATATAGCATAGAAAAACGTGCATTCTTGTTTGTTTTATTTTTAATAATTGTTCACTTGCCGTTCCTTTTCTTTCGCGAAATTTCGTTTTAAATCCCCCCCGCCCCCATTTTTTTTTTTTTTTTTTTTTTATTCTTTTCAGTTCTATCCAACTTATTCAATTCGAGCCCGTCACCACCAAATACGGAGGATGCGGAAAGGTCAGGGAATGACCACCGCATATCCCGGAGCAATATGGCCTTAGTTGTTAATGCTCCTAAAAAAACCAAATAACAACAACCAACTTATTCAAATGTCACGTGACATTTTGACCCCCGAAAAACGTGTATTTTTTAACTTGAATTTTTAATTTATTGGATTTATCCTGTTTTCAGCCGCCATATTTGTTGCTGTGCCACTGTCATCCGCGGAGAGGAAGGGGAACGCTGAATAATACGTGTATCGGGGACCCCTTCCCCCGATACACGTATTATTCAGCCTTTTCCAAAACCAAACAACTTTTCTTTTTTGTTTTTAATTATGCATTCATAAAATTAAATAATCCTCTAATCAAGTATTAACACCACGTGACATTCCGGACAGCGAAGTTCAGGAGATCACGTGACACTGCTCGGAGTCAGCACCCGTCAATCACGGCCGTATCGCCGAGATCGGTAAGCTCTCTATCCTTAACTGAATCTGGAACCTGCCTTTTAATTTATATAGTAAAAGTACTCACCTTGTATATACTGAGAGATAAGCTTTTGCCATAATATTTTAGCTCCAGATTATAATACTAGCCCGAAACTGTGCGATTTATTATTTTGATGAAATGTGAACGAAAAGAAAGAGCGCTGAAATTGGGCAGAAAACAGGAAGAATGCGATATAATCAAATTGATATTAAGGAAATTGAAACAAGGTCACAGCAAACGGAACAAAAACCGGTCGAACATTTTAAAAATCTAAATTTTTTCCAGATAAAATTTACAGTAAAATACCTAACCGAATATACGTACATATGTAAATATGCGAATTTTTATGTATAAGTTATTATTACGTATATTTTTTAAATTAAATAAATTCGTTTTTTCACGATATTTAAAGTCTTTTTCTTTTATATATGATTTAATCTTACCTTAAGTTCGATTATCCAGGTCTGACATTAATTATTCCGGATAACTGACACTCTACTGTACTTTAAATGTGTAAACTTGACTCCCACAGTTTCAAGTTTTATTTTTACAGTTTGAATATAACATTACCTATGAGCTGCAATTAGGAGAACCAATGAGGGAGAAACAGTGACGAAACTATCATACTGCCAGGTCAGTTAGAGCAGAGAGTTGAAGTCGAGTGCCCAAAAACTGGCTATTAATTAACAGCCAGTTATTATAATTAATAATAATATTTATTTATAATTATAATTAATAGTTTCACCGCTGGTGGAAAGGTTTAGAAGTGGAAGAATAAATGTGATTGATGAAGGCCATTCAGGTCTTAATGAATCACATCCGTTTTCTTGAATGTTCCTATTCAAGGAAACTGTTGGGTCACTGTTTTTGCTGTTGCTGGAGGTTAGATAACAGCTACAGTTCTGCGCATTTGATCATACAAAACACTCAAGTATTGCAAAGTTTGTTTAGGTGGGTTCCCAAACTGTTCATGGATGAACAACATGTCAACATAAATGAAAACATATAGCAATTAGGGCAGAGGTTCCCAAACTTTCTCGGTTCATGGCACCCTTAGTGTCTCAGTAATTTTTTTCATGGCACCCCTAGGCCAAAAGAAATACCCAACAGTTCCGATTATTAAGTAGGTCCAAGGAACGTAATAAGTAATGTTTAAACTATGAACTACTAGCACACGCGGTGTCCAAACAATGTCGAGTTTCGCTGTTTCCCTCGAAAATTTAAAAAATATTCTGCAGTGCTCCTGTGAGTTTGCTGCGGTGCCCCAGCACGCTGCAGTGCAGTTTGTGAATTGCTGGATTGGGTATCGCAATACTGATGCATAATTTTTGTATCAGTATTGTGATACCAGATTTTCTATAACTTGAACTGGGACACCTCTTTATAACAAGTTACCACATTTTGAAATGTTACCCCATAAATTAAAGTTAAAACATTTTTATTGATATTAATTGTAATTTAACTGAAAAAAAATTAACATATTGGAGGACTACCGCAGGAAGGATGTAGAGTTGTTCTTTGGTTTTTAGGAGAATTAGCAACTAAGGCCATATTGCTCCGCGGATATGCGGTGGTCATTCCCTGACCTTTCCGCATCCTCCGTATTTGGTGGTCGCAGGCTCGAACCCCGGTCTAATCAAGAAGCATGTGTTACGCACTGCTGCTCCTGGCTACGGAGGCGCCTGGATGTAGAGTTGCTAGAACAAGTACAAAGGGCAACGAGATTGGTGAGGGGAACAAAGGGGTGCCTTACCAAGAAAGGCTGAAGTTCTGCAAATTTCAGTGCCTGGAGAGTAGGCACCTGCGAGGTGATCTGATTGAGGTGTACAAGACCTTGAATGGGATGAGCAAGCTGAACGTTGATGGTTTTCTTCCTTTTGATCAGATTAAGAACCTGAGGGGGCATAGATTCAAATCGAGGAAAGACGGTTGTAGAATATAGGTGTGGAAATTTGCCCTTAGCCAGCGGGTAGTTGATTGATGGAACAGACTTCCATCTTTTATTGTGAAAGTTGAGTCTAAATAAATTTAAGGCTTAGCTGGACAGGCATTTGGAACGAATGGAGGGGTGAAATGGGAGGGTTTTTTTTGGTTCATGCTGCATACAGGTATCATCGTAATGGGGCATGGCTACCAGTGAGTTTTTTTTAGAAACTCGCATGGTCACCAAAAATTAGGGTTAAGGAGGGGCATATGCCCCTGCACATGCCTCTACTAATGCTAATATGCAATCATTCTTGATGTGAATAGGATTATACAGTAGATTCGCACTTTATATTAATCTGTTCCAGAGACACTACGTATCATTAAAGTATTGTAACGTGAACCCAATAACAATGTTTTTTGGTAATTCGTTCCAAGATCTTGAAAGCTGAAATTTTCTTCTTATTGAGCTCTTTGGGGGCCATACTATCAGTTTACGCAACATCATACGTACACAAATTCAATACAGTAAATTTGTCGAATCAACATAAAAATAATCACTTCAACTAAAAGATGCAAAAACAAAACAAGCGGCCAACACATTTTCAACACATTTGCTATTATCTGAGAGGAAGGACCACATGGTCCGGTCGGAGACAATCATAAAGTGAAATCAGTAGGTGCCGGTTAACAGATCACTGGTTAGTAGAATCAGCAGCTTTATAAAATCAAATTTTAAAAACCAATTCGAATCATTAAAATGCACTACTTTCATCATGTTCAGTTATAAGAATTAATTCTGAATGCCTTTGTGATATTTTTCTAAAGCACATTTCTGGAGGTCTCTACCATAAAACAATAAAAACAATTTGCAGTTTATGGGTTTTTCTGTTAGTGCAATCTATTATAAATGGGCAGTAAACTCAATCTTACTGCCTTTGCGATAATACTGATAGCTGTGGGATTGTGTGGTTTTTTTTTTTATGCTATTATGGTGAAAAGCTTTTCCCCTTCTATGAAATCCTCATATGAAAAAACAAATTTTCAGAATCTTCTCATTTTTATTTTTTTTTAAGCTTTGTAAACTCTACTCCGTATCTCACTTGCACCTATCGTGTTAGTTGCAATTAGAATGTAGTCGACCAGGCTAGCCGGGTAGGTAAAGTGCCTGCCTACCAACCCAAAGGTGGCGGGTTCGAATCCTGCCTCGGGCTTCGATCAAAGTACTGCAAAAACCTTGGGAGGTGCATTATGGCCACAGAAGCCGATGCGCCAACAACTACAAAAAAAAAAAAAAAAAATTGTATGTGCCATGTTCTTGATTACTTATCTTTTTTACTGTTTTAAATTTTACAACCCTCCAAAAAAAATCAGTGAACAGAAATATCATTTAGTATGTACACATTACATTACATATTAAGCTATGTACAGAAGCATAAATTTATTTATATTATATTTTGCTAAACTGTGTAAAATATTCTTCTGATTTTAACGTATCATTTAATTTTGTTAATTGGTAAGGTAATAAAGTGTAAATTTGTGTTTAATATATCTTTACTTTTATAGCCTGTAGATAATACTCCTATTTGTTGAGCGGCTGACCCCTTCTAAATCTCCACAGCCCTCAACCTCCGCAGCGGCGTATTTATCAGTTGAAGATACCGATTCTGGCAACAATGCTTGAGAGGTAAAACTTACTGACATTATGCCTGTCTCCTCTCTTTTTTTTTTTTTTTTTTTTTTTTTGTAATTTTATAATTTTTAAATTGCATGCTTTTGTAATTTTTCCTGCGCATGAGATAAAAAATTGAATAAATACAATACTGTAATTCTATTTACATGTTCATTGAACATTTTTTTTGATTCAATCAATTCTGCGAGCACAGTTGCGAGTGCTGCACAAGCATGGGGGAAATTTAGACTTATGTGGAGTTCTGCAGAACGCAACCCTCACATAAGTCGGGGACTGGCTGTATATATGAAAGAACTGCACCGTATAGATGTACCCACCCACATTTTTTTTTTGTTATAGTTAATTGTGCAAGGACAAGTGAGGCTATACTGCACGTCACAAGTCTAAAAGATGTATTCCAAGAATTTGTATTTATAAATTTGCTTAAGAAAGATGTTGCTTCTTTATATATATAGTGGGCAATCAATGATTAGATGTAAACTAAGCTAGCACTATAGCAATTAGGACAGCTTAGAAATGTGTGTGGCTAGCAAACAGAAATGTGTGTGATGGGTATGGCTAATACATATTCAGGCTAGAATAACTTCTTCCTTCCTTCCTGTTCACTCTTAAACATGGCATCCATTGCTCTGGTTTATCCTTAATATGAAAGAGTATATTTATTAACATAACCTAGTGTAAGTAATTGTTCTCTACAGATCCGGTTGATAACAGATTTTTAATCTATATCTGGCATTTGAACAATGAAGCTAATTTTGTTACATTTTTTTTGCAGCATGATCTACTATTTTATTTTCTTGAATCCCAGCATGTCCTGATTCAACAGAATATGAATTTTTGTTGTTTTTCATTAAGCTGTAATAACCATTGAAAAACTGTCTTTACATAAAATTTGATGAACAGAGCAGCATTCATACTAAAGTGAATGCAATGCACTCAGAGAATCTCTATACATTAAAGCTTATGGGAATGAAAGTTTCCTGATAAAATCCAAAACTAAAATAATTGCTTATAATTCTGTGGTGAAAACACTGCATTCTAAGGGAATGATGTTGGTTTTTTAAATACAATATTTGGTAGGACAACTGCTGCACCTACTTTACCGTCTGTTTAGGACCATCTTTCGGTGTAACAGGAGAATTAGCTTTAGTGGGCTGCATGCAGATGAAGTACCCATTGATTGAGTGTTCTATTAAATACTTTTGCCATGGTGAGAGTATCTGGGCTCAAAAGCTTCAGTGCGCAGCCCACTAAAGCTAATTCTTTATAAATGGTGAGTCCGCCGTATGACTAATTTGCTGGTCCGATTATCAGTGAACAAACTCGCTCTCTTGAAATATGGTAATGTTTGTTGTTGTTCAGATCCCTGCAAAAGAATAGTAAAGAGTTTTAAAACAGTGCTCAGTTTTGATTATTAAGATATATTTAAAATAAAGGTTGTTAAAAAAAAACATTATGAGAACTTGAAGAACAGGATAGATGCCCCCGAAGGACTTAAATTGAGGGGCCCATCAAGCTCTCACCTCCCAAAGCCCACACACTTTAAATCTCTGGCCTCAATAGTGTACTGTTTCACATGACAACGTTTATTACGCGGGGATGGGAGAAACCCCTGGTGCCTTTAGACTCGAGCACACTATACAAGCTCTCAGCTGCCAACATCAATGCCAGAGCTTGCACTTGAACATCAAGCAACACAGCGGCAATCCCCAAGGCAGAATGCGTAGCCTGTACAGGAACTAGTTGTTGTCGGTGACTCTATTGTCAGGGAAATGGAGGAATATATTGTGCAAAAAGGATAGGTGGAACAGGACCAGGGTATGTCTGCCAGGCATAAAAGTTGATGACGTTGCAGAGCAGAAATCATCTTTTTAGGGCACATAAGGTGATATTGTTGTACACGTTGGTATTCAATGATAACACAATAATATTAAGAGTAGGAGAACGGCAGAATTACTTAGCAAGTACAAATCAACGTTGAAAAGAAAAAGCCGCGAGTTACGGTTGAATTTGAAAGTGTCTGCAATTCTGCCCAGACATGATAGGAGGGAGTATATGATGAGAGCCTTGTCAATCAATTCGGCCCTGGAGAGATTGTGCAAGGCTAATGGGGCAGCATTTTTTTCAGCCTGGTCTGTGCTTGTTAACAGGAGAGAAATATCCTGTTTCTACAGGATAAGTTTCTACAGGGATGGGATACCCTTAACTCCGATGCTATTGAGACAGTGTTAGTGGATCGGAAAACTGCTAGCTTGGGGGATACACGGATTAATAGATTGACAGTAGCCACTGGCAGAAGTGAAAGTGATTCACTTCTGCTTGCACTGCTTCTATTACAATGAGCAGCAGCCCGGAAAACAAAGTTCCGGGGATCTCAGAGCTGCTGGGGGTCATTGTGGAACAAGAAAATAAAGTGTTAATAATACTAATAATAAATACATGGGCTGTGTTAGGGTAGCTAAGAATAAGAACAGGTGCGTGTATACTTGCATTTTCACCAATGCTAGGAGTATAGTAAATAAATTTGATGGATTTGTGGTGTTGGTCAAAACATCAAAGGCAGATATTATTGGAATATCAGAGACCTGGTGTCATACAAATATAAGCAGTGCAGAATTGAAATTTGGGGAGTACAATGAGTATGGGAAGGATTGACAGGACAGGAAGGGAGGAGGGGTTATGCTGTTAATTAATAAAAACAAAATCTAAGGAAGTGAAGCCAGTCGACATCACTGGACAGTGCAGTGTTGAGTCAGTTTGGTGTGACATAAGTCCCGGGAAAGCAAAATTGAAAGTAGGAGTGTGTTATAGGCCAATGATTCTAATGAGTATAATGAACAGTTGTACAGAGAAATAGAGTGGGCCATTAAGTCAGATTGTCTTATCATGGGGGATTTTAATTTCCCAGATATTGACTGGAATTTGTGGGTTGGTTACTCACACACTAGCAAGGCTTTTGTGGATTTATTGGATGATTGTTTTCTACAGCAGCATGTTTGGGAGGCAATTAGAGGGAGTAATACTCTTGATATGATTATCAGCAGTGATTCTTCATGCATTAAGAATCCGCAGATAAAGGAACCACTAGGTGGCAGTGATCACAGTGTGCTGATATTTGATTTACTCAAAGCGGGAACTACCGTCAAAGGTAAAGGGAAGGGTTTTTGCTTTCGTAAAGGTGACTACGGAGGTCCCTGACAATTTTTAAAGTCTATATTCGAACTAATGATGTTACCAACTGCAAATTCTAAATGGGACGCATTCAAAGAATCAAATCTTAGAAACTACTAGGCTTTTCATACAAACTAAGAAATATTGTACAAGATTTAGGCCTAAAAGGATGTCAGATGAACTAATTAGACATATGGCAGAGAAGAAAAATGCATGGGATACACATAAATTAACAGGTGACACTGAAGCCTATGGAATAGATAAACAGGTATGTAATAAAATCATAAAGGAGGTGAGGCAGGCAAAGGCAGATTAAGGGACATCTTTGGCAAAGGATGCAAAGAAAAACAGCAAAGAGTTCTTTACTCTAGACTGTAAACTCTAGAAGGAAGGAATGAATCGGATTGGTCCACTGGATATCGTCGTTCAACTGTTGATGATACTGCTCAGGTTGCTAACAACCTGATTGAGTATTTTTCATCTACATTTTTTTTTGAACAATTTAACCAAGCTGTACTGATTTTAATTAAATTTGATTTTCTTTAGTTGGAATAGGGTTCCCTCCCACTTCGAGTGAAAGGGAAACGCTTCTCCAACTAAAGAAAATCGAGTTTAAAATCGGATGCGCATATATAAAATTTTCACAATGTATTCAAAATGTGTTGAATAACTGAATCGTACAGAAATAACGAATTCCATTTATACAGCGCATAAAATGATAAAATCAGATAATGAAGATGGTAAAATCAGATCATGAATCTCAGAAATTAACTATGTGTATCACTACCGTACGACAATTGGAATTTATGATTGATATTATTGATTTTAGTAACTCATACGGACGAACATAAATCTCCTTTACAGATGCAAATTTGAACTTTGGCGAGTTTTAATACAGATTTCTTAGTTCTTGTGATTAAGGTTTCTAATATCGTCTAACAGATGGCAGCACTTGAAAAACAAACGTAAATATCGTCTACCAGATGGCAGCACTTGAAAAACAAACGTAAATATCGTCTACTAGATGGCAGCACTTGAAAAACAAACGCTACGAGCCATCCAACAACAGTACAGTATATGCAAACCATAAAATGCATTTTGTTTGTGTGATAAGCAGTTCAAGCCATAATAAAATTATTTGCTCTACAAATATGTATCTCTTTTTTTTGTTTTGTTTAAATTTTTTTATTTTTTATGCTATGGTGCAGTCTCAAGTTGTCAAAGAAGTTTAAGGCCTCATTGTCATTGTTTTTGATAGGCAATACAGTTATCCAAGAATTGTGCACTTTTTTGAAGAAACGTACGAGCTCGACCACTTAAAGTGAGAATTTATTTCTCCATAAGTCTCGATATCAGAGTCGTTGCTGTTGTACTTGTAAGGGTTTGGCGAATCAGCAGCTTAAGCTATTTTCCATCATATAGGTCTATAAATTGCATGGGTTCTGTGGTCAATTTATTGTACAAAAACCTCGAGTTTCCAGGAAAAAACACCACGTTACCTACACCTGAGACTATCTAACTCAGCCCTATTGTTGAGCAGGCTCAATGCTGATGGGATTCTTCCTCTTGCTCGTATTACTCACCTGATGAGGCATAAATTCAAATTGAGGAAGGACATTTGTTGTAACGGCAGTCGTCTCCACTGGTGAAATGTTGCTTATTCGAGGTAGTGCAATATCAAGCAACTCGTGAAGGTATTCACAATATGAGATATGATAAACCGTTGCCATTTTCACCATTTCAGTGATTCACTTACGTATAATAGTGATGCTGTGGCACTAACCATTACGTTAAATATTAAATATCTTATTAGATAAAAGATGCCTACAATGTGAATCATAAATGTGGCACTTCATGTGAGGTACTCTGTTACAGTACACATAGGTTGAGTGCATCGAGCATGTCTAAAGCTTCAATTTCATTACCGTGATTCAGTGCACTGCCCTCACGGGTCACACAGTAGTTATAATCAGCATCTTCCCACACCTTGTGGAAAACGCCTAAGTTTCAATTGCACCTAAAAAGTTCCTCCCGTCATTGATGCCAATAATTTAGAGTGTCATTCAGCAAAAATGACAAACCAACCATTAATACACGCAACTTACACACAAAAATACGCCGACGTCTCATAGTTTTAATTGATTTGGCACAAATCTAAAACAACTTTGTCCATCCACAACTGTACGATTATTTCATTCAATTCTAATGATATTTGTCGTCCAATCGAGAACAGCTATCATTAATGAGAGCCATTTTCTATAATGAAATCTACGCTTTGTTAGTTATATTTACCCTTTTCATGAAATATAACCCTTCAGTAAGAGCACCACTCGATATAATTCACGTAGGTAGATACGTAGGGAAGTTGTATGTGTGTAATTCAGTTCGAGAATGGGCAAAACGAAATATTTAAGTGACTTGAACATTTGCATTGTGGTTTTCGTCAGACGCGTTGGTATGAGTATCACGAAAACTGCAAACCACGCTGGATTTTATCTTACGGCACTGACTGAAGTGCATCGAGCTTGGCCGATTAATGTAATTATATCCAGCGAACGAAAATCCTGTAGTCGGAACAGTTCTTTGATGCGAGAGGTGAACGGAGGCTAACTTTTGCCGGGTAACACAAAAGCTACAATCAGTCAAATAACAACCCAATACAAACAGTAGTAACCAGAGAGGAATTTCAGAACTCACAACATGGATGAGATATCGCAGCCTACGATGACCCGGGTTCAGTTTCTGTTAGGATTTAGGAATACGATCACTGTACAGTGAAGCATTGAAAAAAATGTTCTGATGAATATCAGTTCACGCTAATAGCAGGACCGGAATGTGACGAAACAAAAACGCTTTGTATGCCTTAACACTGCCACAGGCAGTTTTCATAGTGTGGTGAGAGTTTTTGTGATACACTTTGGACCTCTCTGATATCAGTGGAGCAATTCGGATGCCACAGATTATTTGGAAATCGTTTTAAATCAGGCGCATCCGTTCATGGCTGCGTTGTGTCCATCTGCGAATGGGCTCTTCCAGCAGGACAACTATCTGCCATATCATAAGGCAAGAATTGCGCAGAACTAGTCTCAGGAGCTTGAGAGTGAATTTAGCCTACTGGGTGGCTTCTCCAATTTAAAGATCTCAGTCCAATTGAATATTGTGGGATGAGACGGATCGAACCCTTCTCCGTAGAGCGCCTCAATCATCTAATTTGTAGCAATTGTAGGAAGCAGTTGAGTCAACGTGGGTCATCATCATCACTGTGGCACGCCTTTTACACCTCGTTGAACCAACCCATGCTACGACGGTTCCAGACTGTTCTGGTGTCTAAAAGGGAACTACTAGCTATTGTATTTAATAAAATAATCACTCAGAGAATTATTGATTTTTAATCCTTTTTATCACTCTTTAAATCAATCTTTAAAGATTTCCCTCTTCTCTCTCTTTTTTGTCTCTCAAAAACAGTCTACGACCATGCATGCGAGAAAGATTCAAATATTTATTTCTTTTTATCCTAATAAAATCTAAATAGATAAATGCTGTCGATAATTTAGCGTCCGTAATGAGTCTATCTTACTATACTGTTATCGAAAGTCGCGGCAATTCCAGAAGGGAAAAAACCCTTCCGTTTGTCATAAGGAGTACATTAACTTCTAGAATACCAGTCTCCAGGTTGAATTTCTTTTGCCAGTGATGACCAGGCAACCGAATTTGCCGATCCTCATTATTATTATTATGGGTAATGTGCACTACCGGTCACCAAAACAGCACAGAAAGGTATTCATAAGTTTTTACAAAACAGAAACGACAAGTATGAACCTCATACAATGTACCGTAATGTGAAGAGAACGCTATATTACCACCTACTTCTTCCCTTCTGGGAACTTAATCTATTAAACATAAATGGAGTCAAATAAAAAGATAAACACAGTATTGTACGAGGACAAAGAATTGCAGTATACTCATGTGCCAAAACCTTATGACCACCCCTGTCTCCACGTATCCCACAGCACCTAGAAGTAGTGTCAGCGAGAAGCGCAGCATATGTGGTGACGGCACGAATAGTACCCTCTCAATCCGTGAGTACAAGTCCGTACAATGGAGAAAGGGAATGCCAACGAAGAGATTTGCGACCCAAGAAAGGCGAGCACCAGAATATCAGCCATTGTTCCTGTAGTGAAGGTGTAGCAGGAATGGTCCAAACAGGGATACGCAACCACCCAACATGTTGGGACGAGGGAGACCAATATTGGTTGACACATCGAGATGAACGGAGGTTGGCACCTGCTGTCCGCAGCAAGGCTCACAGTCCCTCAGTAAATAGCAGGCTATAACCAAGACGCATAGAGAAAAGTTCCCTATCATATCAGCCAGCGGACGCTCTTGCGGATAAGCCTACGGAGTAGGCAAACTGTTCATGTATCTGTGTCAACCGACCATCATCGACATCGCCAGAAGTGGACACGAAAGCACTATTTTACCAATTCTGGACATTGGACGTCTGGAAAAGAGTCTCCTGATTTGACGAATCAAGGGTCCAGCTCCGCCCAGCGTAGGTGGCGCCGGACCGTACGGTCACGTATGTGTGTTGCTCTCAGTAATCATTAAAATTAATAAAGATATACCTATGTTTATAAGGTGATTTTAGTATCGTTATACTGACTGTTAGTGGATACTTCTATGTGCTTAGTTATGCTAAAGTTTGCTCCTGTATATTCTCTTATTACTTGTGTTTGTGACCACCCCCTTAGTGTGAAAATATGTGTATCAGCTAGATCTTTCCTTGGTGAGCCTGCAGACACCTTTTTTGTAACTGACAGAGAGGGGGTTGCGCTGTGCAATCTGCTTGAAATTTAGAGAATTTTAGCGATATTTTCGTTTCCTTTAGCATAGGAAAATGGCTTCCAATTAACATTGTCTCCTTCTCTGTCAGTAAATATCTCTGAGTTTGGTTCTTGTCACTCAATTTCTTGAGGTGATAAGGATTTTGACACTATTCTGGAACTGCAGGGTGGCTGCTTGGGGCCTGGGGTTTCTTGTGATATATTCTTTGTGGGCCCATACCCAGCCAATGGAAAAAGAAAATTGATTTGGCATTGCCCTGCAATATATAACTAAATAAAAACTTAGCAAATTTGAACTCCATATTGCCTTCTTCCTCAAGGTTTCGACCAATGATATGCTAGTGCGGTAAAATTTTGGAGGGAACTTAATATTTGGGCTCCGCCATTTTGTTAAACATGGCTCCTTCCAATGTAGGCTGCCATTTTGAATAGTTTAATTGTATATGTATATGCTACATCATTAAGTATTGCTTTATGGACTATATAGTGGGGACTTCACTACTAATTGCAGGGTCCTTTGGACTCCGCCATTTTGATTAACGATCACTTCACCATTGCTGATGTATCTTTGGTGCAAAATATTGGGAGTGCTTATATATCTTTGGTGCAATATATTAGGAGTGCATACAATAAACTATGTTTTTTTTATAAAAAGGTTTCTAAACGTGCCTACTGGTACTCTGTGCGTTTGTACACTAGCTCCCAAAATAAATAGCGACTTTTTGGGCTGTTTGGGCTCAAAAATAAAACTTAACTTTCCTCAGCTCCTATGGGGTATATTGAGTCGGTTCTAAGACTAATAGACTCTTCTTAGGTCCCTTCTTCTATCCGCAAGGATTACAACTCCCCTGGCGGATATTTACTTAGCTCGCATTTTTCCCAGCCCCAGTGCTCCAAAATTTTTTTAAGAGTGTATATTGTCTCCCTTACAGGGCTATCTACGTTGTTACAAAGTTTCAACAGTTTTTGCCGGTAACTTACTGAGATACAGGACCGAATCTAAAAACAGTCTTTTCATCCAGCAAAAAACTAGACATTTTAGTTAAAACTTAAAAACTAAATATCTCAGGAACTATTCATCGGATTTTCACCAAATTTGACAAATATTAAAATCTATTTAGGACTTCGTTTTTGCATGATACATAAACACAATGGATAGTAATTCTAATAGTCCATCTAGTTCCTCTACAACTTTTCTACTTGTAAAATGAAAATGTAGCTATTTCCTGCAGTTCCCCAAACATGCCTAAGAACTTAACTCCAGCTCCTCACATTAAGGATTCACCGCCTGCTGCTCCTGTTCCCTCTGGTGCTTCAAAAATGAATCCAGTAGTTCAACTTGAGGATGTCCTCATCACTCATCCTTAATCAATCATTACTAGCACTCCTTATCTCACTCCAAAAGAACTTAATTTCCTCAAGATTACCTTAGATGAATATGTCCCAAAAAGTTGAGACATTTTCGAATTTGCAATATAATATTCAAAAATCTTGTTTACCAGGCTCGATCATTGATACTCCTTAATATTCTCTTATTATGAACTCGATATTTCGATTGAGAGATATCATTAGAGATAACAAATGTCAAACTACATGAAAAGTTTTGAGGCGCGAAGTTTGAATTGGAAGTTATTAGGAAATCTCAATCTTGTTGAAAGAAATGCTGAAATTGCTTCATTAAAGACAAAACTTAATGAAAAAGACCATCTTAAGGATATTGACAACTTAACAGCTGAACTTCTTTCAAAAAATGCACAAATTACAGACTTAAATGCTAAGATTGATTCCTTGGAGGAGATCTCTAAAGAAAATTTATACTTAACTGAATTATTGAAATCCAAGAACAATCAGATCATAGAACTAAATTCCAAGTTAACATCCTTAGAAGAAATTCTTAATAAGCAAGAAAACTTAGTTGAGATTTTCAATACAAAGGAAAATCAAATTGTTGATTTGCAAGCTAAGCTAAATTCTTTGGCAGAACATATTAAAGAATTAAATGCAAACTTAAATTCATCTTCTGTACCTACTTCTACTCCTGCAGTTGACTGTGTTATTTCTTCTTTGCCTCCTCAGAATATTGTTACTCCTCATTCTTTCCCTGGGTCCAGCAAGCATGTTCTTCTCATTAAACCGGATGAAAATTGTCCATTAATGACCAGTGAAGAAATTCAATCTACAATTAAAAAAGATCTAAAATCCGGTCTTTAACAGGTGAGAATTAAATCAATTAAAACCATCAGAGATAAGTGTGTTGCTATCGAGACGGCCTCCTTGCAAGATCTTAACAATCTTAAAGATTGCCATAAACTTAGTGACTAAATTGTATGCATGGACTGTGCATACAATTTAGGATTTTTTTATTGCTCCTCGTTAAATGTTTGCAGTATGGGCATTCTGCTCGGTACTGCAGGCAAACACGTTATACCTGTGTTCATTGTGGCCTTTCGGGCCATCAAGCTTTTACGAGTCCTACACCCAGTACTCCAGTTACTTGTCCAAACTGCCGGATTCGTAAAAAGGAATCTAAGCATTCCTTCAAAGATCACAAATTCCCAGTTTTCCAAGCCGCTCTTGAAGCTGTTAAAATGAAAACTAACTATGTCCCTTAAAAATCACCACGTTAACTTGGAATCTAACAAACTGCTTGTAAATACTCCACATCATTCTGTTGGAATTTGTCTCTTGAGGTAAATAACTCATGATGCATATCACTGTACAAAATTTTAATGTTCTTTGTTTATAAACTTAAATCACTATTCGATATATTGAATAAGTATAATGTAAATATTTTAATTTAGAGATGTATGGTACTGATTTGTGTTTGAAATTTACCTACTTAATTAAGTGGTTCTATGCAAATAGTTTGCCAACACAGTCATGTTTGGCAGGACTGCTTCTTCAGTTCACAATTGTTAGACTTGCTTGCAGCCTTCTATGGACATAGTTGCTTTATTTTGCTTGTTTTGACTGTGGGTCTACAGTGATGTACAATTTATTGATACATTGAATATGAATATGATAAACATTGAATATAAAAATGATAAACATTAAATTATTGATAATTGGGTTAAATTGGGTATTAAAGTGTATATTTTGATCTTAGCTTCTACTGTTAAGAGTTAACAGACAATTACACAGTGCTTTTGCTGTACCTAGTCACAGAAACCTATCTCTCCCTCTCAAGCTTCTCGCTTTTATGTTTGCTATTTCACTGTTTATGATCACTGTCAATCTCAAACATTTGAACAAGAATGTTGTAAATATCTAAATTTCTAAATAATTGGGTTAATTGTAAATTAAAATGTATATACTTGTTTTTGATTGTTCTGTTATAACTGGCAGGACAGTCTTTTTTGGTGCATTTGGTATATTGAGTCACTAATGTTTTTCTCCCAATTATTTTGCTTCTCTGTTTGTACCTTTTGATAATGATAACTGTCAAACCTTAGAGTTATGTTATGGAGCTTAATTTTATCCTAGCTAACAAAATTGATTAAATATCAACCTGCTTTAAAAATTTATGTTCACCGATTAGTTTTTTTTTTTTTTTGGGTAATTAATTCAAATTTCCCCTTACCTTCGCTTAAAGTAGTTCCTAGCTACCTCCTCGTGGCTAGGGACAGGAGCGGGGGTGTTGGGGCGTCTCTTTGCCCTCTATCTCCCGCTGCAAAAGCCAGGTGCCGGCATACACACAACACTAACAACATATTACTCTACACTAGTATACAAACTGCTATCCTTTGAATATTTTCTTTTCTTATAATTCTCTTTTTTTTTCTTTTTTTTTCATGCCGGCGTTTGGCGCAATGCCTTATACATACTGCGGATATAGGGGAAACCCTGGTGGGCCGCAATTAACTTAACAATAATGCTTTGAATACTGTACTTTGAAATACTCCTCAAGTGACTCTGAAGAACAAGACACCAACTTCAAGGCACCCAGGTATTTATTATTTGCAGTTCCTTTTCATATTACAGAATCTCATAATCGGACATGATCAAGCTGTATTAAATCTCTGACAATTAACCAGCACCACTTACCGCTGCCGGCTACAGATCAAGGCCAGCCTGCACTGCTGTAGGTTAGTAACTCCTCTGACTGTTTGGTCGTCCCAGAGTATAAACAGAAAATTTATTTATTTATTTATTTTATTTACTTGCGTTCAGTTGCCCTGGCGATACGCGTCAATTACTAATTCCAGGAAATTCACTCTCTCCCCCGGAAACAGATTAACTGCATTCCTAAAGTCGGTGACAAGCTTTCTGAACTAAATACCATCAATTTTGCCGGTTAAACCTTCAAACACGAGCATTTCCCATCAGACATCAAAATATGACCGAGTTAAATGAAGTCTTCACCGTAGCCGAATTTAAATTAAACACTGACCTGTGCATTATCTGTGTTACGTGCTACGCTACGTTTTGTGGATCATGCGACAAAATTTATTTAAGAAAGATGAACAAGCAACGGAGACGCAATTTTTCATGTCTTTCATGCAAGGAAATACCTGACAGTAAGTCTCTCAACAGTGCATCAAGGGCACCTCCCCAACGTAGTGAGATACCCTGCATATCAACTGAAGCTGCATCATCCGCACAGAAAAATAAAGCCATCATACCACACCCCAGCGGAAGCACCACACCAGAAACTTCCGATCAGCAGGTGACAGCGAAGACAGTGCTACCTCCACGTCTCGGTTGCAACACAGCCGTTCCACGCTGCCCTGGAGGAGTCATATATGATGTAGCTACCTCGGCCACAAAGTGCTGCCAAACGGTAACAACTTTGATGCACAGGGAAAACTGCCTGCAGATAAGTGATGATTATGTGATGCTCATAAACACGCAGCTAAATATGCTTATTAATGAGATTAAGCAAATCAAAGCCAAAAACTCAAATCTACTTGAAGAAATACAACTCAAGGCACAAGTAGTTGCAAATAAATTCACTGTAGTAAACCAGCCTTCTACCATAGAACCCAACCTTCAAAATAGCAAAAGAGAACAATCCACTAATCAGCTCAACAGCAAAGATGCAGATTTCAGTGAAGATAACGCTACCAAACCTGCATCTAACATCACCGGAGATAGCCGCTCAAAGACCTCTCAGGTGGCCCCCTCTACAGTATCGACCCTAAATAATACCAAACCTAAAATGTTAGAGCAGCAATCCAAACTGGAAAGAGCCCATTAATACCCATATTTGCAGAAGTAGTCACCAGCCAAAAAGACGGTCATAAAATCCAAAAGATCCCACCAGCGAGGCTTACAAACTGCATGCACTCCCTGCCCAAGTCTCTTCTTGCTGATCAACAGGTTCACTCAGAAGAAACCGGGATCATATATTCAACCTATTAGAAAATGGAACGTGGAAGACAAACGGGAAAAACAGGTGGCACACAACACTCCACTAAGAGGAATCACTTATATTCGTACAATATCACAGCGGTCCAGACTCGTGGGCAAATCTTTGTTTCTCGACTGGAACCAACTACTAAATCAGGCAGCATTAAGGCCATGTTTGCAGAACTTCACAGAATAAATATTGATGTGAGACAGAGAAGAACTAGGTACCCAACTTACGCATCTTTCATCCTTACCTGCCACCTAGAGATGATGAGCTTCGTGTTGGATCCAAGGCTATGGACCCCTGGAACTCTCGTCAAACCCTTCCTAGACTAGACGCCAAGAACCGTTATAAACCCAAAATCATCAACAAATGCAATAGCAATTAAAACTACCAAGCTGCCAAGCCAAAGAAACGCAGAAGAATTCAAATGAATCTACTGAGAACAAACCTACTATAGGAAACAAAATGTCTACATGTCAATCAGTTCAACTACCAGACGTTTATGATGTCAATCCCCAAGCCTGCAAACCTCTCTCTAATATCCCTGTACATATCACAACGCACAGCAGACCAATGCGGCCCCAAAAAAGAGACTTGCCACCCGTACGAACTCCTATTGCTAAGGCTACCACCATTCGAATTGTCTTTTAAAATGCAAGAAGTATCTGTAACAAGGTAGACACTGTCGAACAGCTTCTACTCTCGAAAACCCTTAGATGTCCTTTGTATCGCTGAAACGTGGCTTGGGAATGGGCAGGACTCCGTTGCCTGTGCACCTCAGGCTGGTTACCAGATGATCTGCTCCTCTAGAGTGGATTGTAGAGGAGGGGGAGTCGCAATACTCTACAATATCACCCTCTTTTCATTGGTACATTCTGTGGAAAGCCAATCCCTTGCATTTGAAGCTGCCATGGTGTCCCTCAAGCTTAACACCTACTTGATAGACATAGCAACAGTATATATTCCACTAGGCCCAAACAGTGATATCATTGAAGATGTAATCCATTGGCTAGTGAATTACCTCCATGCCTCTGCTAAGCACATTGTTTGTGGAGATTTCAATCTTCCACCTATTCTCGAACATCTTAGTAGGACACTCGTTAGCAGTATGGATTTACTGGGTATCAGCCTTCTCAACTGCCACCCCACGAGAGGATCCAGTCTCTTAGATTTGGTATTCTCCTCAGCACCATGCGACCTCGAAGACAACCTTCACAATCTCTTTCAATCCGATCACGAACCCATTGCCATACTCCTGCACTTAGCCGCACCTAACTTCAGTATTCAAGGCCCAAAAAAGGGGAAAAAATAACATCCCCCAAATTCATTGATCCACCACGATGTCTCGAAGCTGCATCCTCCATCCCTTGGGAAGCTCTCAACAATTGCGATCTCCAATTGGCTGTGGACCTCATGACCAGGTGGATCCAGACCATTGCCAACTACGGAGCGACAAAGACTGTCTGCATCACTCCCCGTTCAAGAGCTTGGTGGACACCTGCACTGAACAAAACCTTCCAAGAAAAACAAAATCTGCATAAGAGATGGAAAGAGTCAGGCGCTGTACAAGATCAGATTGCCTTCTCCAGAGCAAGGGCAGTGTTCAACCGCCAGAAATCATCTGCAATCAAAAAACATCTAAAAGCAACCTTACAAAAAGGAAAACCATTTTATGACTCTCGCCACACAGGAATTCCTAAAACACTGGATCTTAAACTGTGGATGGACCACATTGTACGGTTCTTGAACAATGTGGCCCCGACACATCCAGGGAACTTACCTATCAGCAACATCCCAACGGATATGCTCGCCACCGTCAGCATCACCAGGAAGCAGCTTATACCTACTATAAATGGATTGCCACCCACCGTGACTGCAGGCCCTGACCTTGTGCCACAATTCATGATCAAGTGTCTCAGCACGTTTATCATCGATCCAGTACTCTCAATTTTTAACCGTGTCTTAACGCAGCACTACTATCCCCCTCTCTGGAACAGATATGCTGTCAGGCCACATCCTAAATGCCAATCTGCATCCCTCATTAAACGGTTCAGGCCAATCTCTCGCTCTTCCAGCCTTTTGAAACTTATGGAGAAGGCATTACTTTCAACCATCACCAATCAATCTTGCCTCAAAAACCCCCACAAATTCACTATGCCATTCCTGGAAGATCCACAGTCACCAATTTAACATCCATTACCAGCACCATTTTCAGAGCACTAGAAACTAAAGCAGAACTTGCCGTCACGTATGTCGATGTGGAAGCTGCCTTCGACTCAATCAGCATTCCCTCGCTCGTTCACCTCCTAGAAAATTACTTCCAAATAAAAGGTGACATGTTGTGGTTTATCACAACCCTGCTATCAGACAGAATCATTGTTCTTACAGCGGATCAAGATATAATCTCAATAAAAATCACTGCGGGAGTTCCTCAAGGTGGAGTCCTCTCTGGAGCATTATTTACTGCAGTCATTATTCCATTTGTTCAAGAGAGAGAAGACATAATCTGCTATGCTGACGATATTAAGCTACACCCAGATTAACCCGGGCGAACATATCTCAAAAATTAATGAAAACATCAATCGAAAGCTACACGACTTAGAATCCTATCTCCATCAATTTGGACTACTTATTAAACATGCAAAATCAGCCCAAATTGTCTTTTCTTTGAAGCACCAACCCAATCAAGTCCAAGCTTCTCTAGATGGCATTCTCCTTCCAGTGGTAAATACACATACGGAACTGGGAGTAGTTTTCAATTGAAAACTGACCTTCACCCCCCGCTTTGACAAGCTCATAACAAAATTCTCAAAATGCGGTGGATTACCAAACAACTACTTCACGTTAAGGATCTGGATGTGACTCGGCGGTACGTATACACCTCTGTATACTCCGTCCTGTTATATGCCTCAGAGATATGGGCATCTGCAGCCCCCACGAATATCAAGCGTGTGTACTCCTCCGAATATTGGCTCCTTCGTTGGATCACACATTAACATCATCGTCCACCCCAGCAAAGAACAACTGCGATGGCAACCGCACTGAACTAGCCTCACTATCTGCTGCCAAAATGACCACTGGAATAATCTCGGAGCCAAACATATGGGAACTGTGCAGCTGGAGAATCCCTCAACCCGGACTGAGGTCAGCTCCAACACTTATAGCCAACCATAATAGACTAGCCCTTAGCGAACGTTTTCTCCCCAGGCAGATGCTCACTACAGTCTAAGCAATCGACGGAGACCTCTACCAATTTGCCAAGGATTCCAAATACCGGAGAGAGATCCTTGATGACCTAAACTCAACCAGGCAAACTGCACAGTAATGTCGCAGTATAATAAATTTAAAAAGGATGTCTGATATTGTATATAATGTCAAAAATACTGTATAATATCTTTATGAATAATTTAACTGAAACTTATTATATTGTTGGCCCTGGGGGATGAACCCGAACTTCGATGTGCGCCCCGTCCTCAAGGCCTTTGTCCGCCAGCCAATGTGAAGCCCCTGGCATTCCTACCGTGAAGGCTACATTGTATACATCCTTTTGTACACAATAAAGATTATATACAGGGTGTTTCAGTTAAACGTTTCAGAACTTCTAAGAGGGGTAGGGTACATCCTGACAACTCGAAATCATATAGCAATGTGGGGTCGGAAATGCTTTCCTGAAGCGGTGTTGTACACAGAAGCACCATAAAGAAAAGAGACCGTAAGTGAGAAATCGTTTTAATAATACATGAAAAGAAGCAAAAGGTACATGGATTAAAGTAAGTGTTCGAAGTTTCTTCCACGGGCTACAATGCACGCCTCACATCTCCGACACATGGACATCCGAACATTCTGGAATACTCCAGGCAGCGTGTCCAGATAGCAACCGGAGGATTATGCACCTCGTTTTGCTTTCGCACAGTGGTACCTTGGAAAATGTGCTACAAATGCCCTTTTTCCTGCTGAAGTGTTGTTTTCCGATGAGGCATCCTTCACAAGGGAAGGAATTTTCAACACGCATAACGACCATATCTGGGCGGTCGAGAACCCGCATGCAATACGACGTCGTGCAGCACAGATTCGATTTTCGGTCAATGTATTATGGGAGATCACCTCATCGGACCTTACCTGTTACCGTGTCGTCTAACCGGACCTATCTACTTGATCTTTCTGCAGCAAGTATTGCCACAACTTTTGAGAGATGAACAGATTTCTGCATCGACGCAACAGACAATGTGGTTCCAACACGATGGAGCCCCTGCCCATTATAGCGGAGATGTTCGTAACTACCTGGATGTCACATTTGGTCAACAGTGGATCGGACGTGGTGGTCCCGTGCGTTGGCCTGCTCGGTCACCCGACCTATCATGTCTTGATTTTTATTTCTGGGGTCATATGAAATCGCTAGTTTATGACACCCCTGTTGACAATGCTGAGGAGCTGGTTGCAAGAATCGCAGTAGCTGCCGAAGAAATTCGAAATTCGCCTGGAGTATTCCAGAATGTTCGGATGTCCATGCGTCGGAGATGTGAGGCGTGCGTTCTAGCCCGTGGATGAAACTTCGAACACTTACTTTAATCCATGTACCTTTTGCTTCTTTTCATGTATTATTAAAACGATTTCTCACTTACGGTCTCTTTTCTTTATGGTGCTTCTGTGTACAACACCGCTTCAGGAAAGCATTTCCGACCCCACATTGCTATATGATTTCGAGTTGTCAGGATGTACCCTACCCCTCTTAGAAGTTCTGAAACGTTTAACTGAAACACCCTGTATAATGCCGATGGACTTGGTCTACTTCGAGGTGAAAAGCTGCAATCAGACTGGATGGGCGGATGAAAACAGGCCGGCGGCGGTGGTATGGATATCATTGGCTCTCCTCATCTCTATTTAACACACTCACTGCGAGATCGTTCCTCGGCAATACCACGGCTTTGCCACTCGGTCTGCGTGGGTAGCACACTGATATTGTCGCCGTCCTCTCCACACCCGCGCCTCCGTAGCCAGGTGGGAAGGAGCAGCAGTGCGCAGCACACGCTTCTTGATTAGACCGGGGTTCGAGCCCGTCACCACCAAATACGGAGGATGCGGAAAGGTCAAAGAATGACCACCGCATATCCCGGAGCAATATGGCCTTAGTTGCTAATGCTCCTAAAAACCAAACAACAACAACTCTCCACACCTGGTGGAAAAGGCCCGGGTTCGAATACCGTCGATGACGCGAGGAACTTTAATGGGTTTTTTTCACTTAGTGACTGAGTTATTCAGTCTCAGCAGTAGATAGCAAGGTCCCCCCCTCTTCAGAAACTGGAGTTTTTCGTCTAGAAAAACAGACAAAAGACACCCAGCTTGGCATATGAATTTAAATATTCGGGTTGCCTAAAGAATAATTTTTTTTTTTTTTTTGCATCACCACTGAACCGCAAACGTCGGTCCCACTCAGCACTCGCACTGTGTGGCTTTTCCTCTCCTCCCTGGGATTATCCCACTTTTTGCCTGGTGGGGCAAACACTCCACTGTCAACTTAGGGGATGTTTTCCACCTACATTCCCTTAGCCTTACTTTCGCCCTCCCTTCTTCTTCCGCACACCCTGTAAATAAATTTTCTGTTTATACTCCGGCACGGCAACCAAGTCAGTAGAGTTTACAATAAATCGTCAATACAAATATTTATCGTATTTAGTAGTCACGGGTTTGAACCCCGGTCCACTCAGGAACGCGTGCTATGCACTCTCGTTCCTGACCACTGGGCTACGTCAGGCCTAATAAATTTTCTGTTTATACTCCAGCACGACAACCAAGTCAGTAGAGTACAATAAATTGTCAATACAAATATTTATCTTATTTAGCAGCCACGGGCTTGAACACCGGTCCACTCAAGGAACGCCTTGAGTGGACCGGTGTGAAATTATTATCAATAATTTCCAGTAGGTTTAGTTTACAGCGGATTACTCCGTGCCCTATGATGAGGTAGGTCGTATATAAACTTGGGGAGAACCAGGATGGATACTGTGGATATGTAGTTTGTACACATGGCAGGAACTTTCGTATAAATTCTCCCTTTGTGGAGTCTGTCCAGCATTGTTTCCAGATGGCCATCAGATTGGTTTGTAGTCTTCTTTTCTCCATGGATCGGTTATTGGCAGGATCTGTGGTAAAGTTCATGAATGTAGTGCTAGTTCCACGTTTCAGATGGTAGAACATACCCACATGGGCAACCTCTAAGTCTAGAGGTAGAGCCCCCCCGCAATCACCTGAAGCGCATGAGTTGATATCCTGTTACAGGCATGTGTAATGGTCAAAAGGATCGGTCTTTGGATTATGTCCATTTTTCTTCGGTTTACTATTGTTGAGGATTTGCTGTACCAGGCACCTGAGGCATATGTAATAACCGGAATGAAGACTGCCTTGTAGAAGAGCGCAAGCGTGCGCCTCCCCAGTCCCGGCGAGTGGCTCTGGTGACCATTGCTGTGTATTTTTTTTTTTTTTTTTTTTATTTTTGCATGGATGTTGTTGAGATGAGGGACAAATGACAGATTTCTATCCAGGATGACGCCTAGGTATTTTAACTCTGTTTTCAGCCTGATCGTCCTGTCAATTTTTTTATTTGTGGTGGTCTTGTCTGAGTTCGATAGCCTTTTAATAATACGGACTGGGTTTTGGTCGGAGAGATGGTTAATTTGTGCTTCTCAGCCCACATCAAGAGGTTTATAGCGCTCTGTTAGCGAGGTTCTCCATCTGAGTCTTGGAGTTGGCGGCGAGGAAAAGTGAGATCATCCGCATAGCCCTGCGAATGGACGTTTCCAAGGTCCAAGCGAAGAAACTCGTCGAGGACGTAATTCCACAAAAGTGGACCAAGCACAGAGCCCAGCGGACATCCATGATAAATTTGGCGTTCCACCCTGAGTAGGAGTAGGGGGACCTGTACTGTTTTTTTTTTTCTGTTATTCAGATAGCTCCGGATGCAGGCGAAGAGATTACCTGACAGGTTTGCTTCTCCCTCTCTCTCTCTCTGGCGAAGGAGCTGCTCAAACACCGAATTACACAATGTGAAGGGGGAAGGATACTGAAGAAGACAAATCAAAACAATGAACTGACTGTGTGCCGCCTCTCTTTGACTAAGCCTTTAAGGCCACCACTTCCTATTATTAATTTTGATGTGAATATTAAAGAGCACGACTTAATGAAGGAGTCATATGAGTGGAATTTACTTGAGTGTGGCCTTGAAGAGGAGGGGTTTGCTAAAGAATGCAAAGTCTTTGTTTCTCAAGATTTAGTAGATATGATAATAGAAATTGGTAGTTTTAGAGTTAAGGATTTCTTAGAGCGTTCTCAGCAAGGCGCCTCCGTAGCCAGGTTGGGCAGGAGCAGCAGTGTGTAGCACACGCTTCTTGATTAGACCGGGGTTTGAGCCCGTGTCCACCAAATACGGAGGATGCGGAAAGGTCAGGGAATGACCAACGCATATCTCCGGAGCAATATGGCCTTAGTTGCTAATGCTCCTAAAAAATAACAAATAACGTTCTCAGCATATTTATTTGGGCTGTAAAAGTCACAAGTTCAAGAGGTATTTTTTAAGTATTATGTACTTACTACGGGTGTCTTCACTATGGACATACGGCGGGACGTTGTGATTTAAAGGAAATAGTTTGTTCTCATTGTGCAAGGAGCAAACACTCAATATTTTGAAGACTAAATGCTCAAGGCATAATACGTTATGGGTTGAAATTAACTACATAATATCGATGTAAATACACCATAGTTTACCCATAAGTTTAACTACTTACGTAGTGTAACAGCATCGTTTAGATTTGATCTCATATTGTGGCTACCTTCACAACGAGATACCAGGTATTGCACTACTGAGAGGTGCCCACTGAGAATAAATAACAGTAGTCTCCTCTACTAGAGAAGCTTTATTTATTCGAAGTAATGCAATACCTGGTATCTCGTTGTGACGGTAGCCACAATGAGAAAATCTAAACGATGTCTACGTTACACTACGTATGTGTTGTAGTTAAACTTATGGGTAAACTATGGCGTATTTACACCGATATTATACACTCTTATTATGTATGTTTATATAAGAACATAAAACCTACTTGTGCGAATTGTTCAGCTGTGAATCGTCCTTCGTCGCATTCTGTTCGAATCGCACTGTATCCATCGTTCCAGAACGTGCTGCAGTTGATCAGGAGGAGGACAGACTTTTTAGATTTTGCTTCAGGATGCATGGACTTGCTGTTGCTTCAAGTTTTGTACTGAGTGTTTTCCTCTTCTACTTCCTTTTTCTACTGTCTTTTCTCTTTCTTATCCTTGCTATTCTTCTCTATTTGATATTATCAGTACGCAAATAGCAGATCCCTGGCCATCTTCACTTACCAGGGATGGTAACCAACCAGTGGCAGTATACGTCTAAAATTATATGTACAGTATTGTAAATAGGTGGTGAAGTTGCCAGAAAAGGTGACTGAGGCCGCTTAGTTTAAGAAATTAAAAAAAAAAAAAAAAAATGTTTGTATCAAAGTTAAGATCTGGTATTAATTAAACGTGGTGCAAAAAATCCATACATACAGTTTACATATAATTATAATTTTATGTTCGTAAATTTATTAGTAATAATGCGCTTAGTAATAGTGCGAAATTAGTAATTTCTCCAGCGTGCGTTCTAAATACAGACGAATCTATATAACAATCCCCCCCCCCCCCAAGAATGAGAAGACGATCGTTATATCGATCATAAAATAGCATTAGGTTAATGAGAAATTGGCTGGCACCAGGCATGACGTAGCCGAGTGGTCAAGAGCGCGAGTGCAGTAGCACACGCCTTTGAGTGGCCCGGGGTTCAACCCGTGACTGCTAAATACGATTTACATTTGTATTGCTTGAATTATTGTAAACTCCACTGACCTGGTAGTCGTGCTGGAGTATAAATCTTATCAGTATCAGCCGGCACCAACCACATAGGACATTATAACGTGTGGAACGTTAAAAAGAGGGTCTCTATAAAGAACTTCATTGAAACATTAAGTGCATAAAATACATTGATTAACGAGATGTTTCGTTTGTGAAAATTTGGAAAGAAGACCCCTCAAAAATTGGATTTATGATCCTTTATGTTGTAGGGAGTAAAGTATTTTACATCTCCATATGTAAAATCTAAATTATGAACAATTTGTTTTAAATAGCTTTGTATAATGGCCGTGTAAGTATTACCAATTCCATCTTTCCGAGCTAATGTAGTAACGAGACAAACAAATTCGAGATTTTATTTTCAACATGTGTACAACAAAGATGTATAAAACATAAATTTACATGGCACAGCAGCGCTTTAATAATACTGATTTCTCCTGACTTCAAGAGATGGGCTCAACACAATCAACTCCCTTTCACTTGCAGATGTAGAAACTTTGCCTCCTAGTGATTTACTGTACGATTGCGCCTGTAATTCTGGGTACTGTCGACGCCTCTGAAGTAATCGATTGTGCTGATAGTTTCTTGGGGACCCAATTATTTGAGCGGATGGGAAATTGAAATTCCTTGAAGGTGTGATGGCACTTGACCTTTGTGTTGGATTATGATTGAGTTGGTACACAAAGGAGCTGGGATACACAAAAAGATCGTTGCTTCTTACTGAAAAAAAAAAAAAAAAAGAATACAATAAAAGTATATAGAGAAAAGGCAGAGAAGACAAAATAAAATTAACTGAACCTAACGAAGAAGGGGCACTATGCACTCTTATTATTTTGATCTCCTCTCTTCTTCGTTGGGTTTAGTTGATTTGAAGCGACTTTCTCTTTCTAATTGTCCTATTCTCCTTTTACTTGTATACAAGTACAGTACAAGAAGGTGTGTGTGTGTGCGCGCACACACACACACACACACTCCACTAAATATTCTACTAAATAACCCTTGATGAGATTCACGAACAAATTTAAGATGACAAACTTGATTCCAAGATGCTATGACGAAGGAACTCAATCTAACGTTCCGGACAGCAGTATAAAACAAGTGTCATCTGTTACCCACTACAGCTACCACCTGCTTAAACTCTTATTTTCTTCCCCTCTTCTCTAGTACATACTTTTTTTCTATCTGTTATTGGGTGGTTTTCAGTAGTGCATCAATAGTGGAGCACTCCTGGATTGAGCCAAACTGGAGTGCGGAGGCTAGTCCTTTGGTTTCATAGACAGACTGGAGACGGGTGAGAAGTAATCGGTCAAATACTTTTCCTATTATTGTAATAGAGCAATTGGACGGTATGCTTTGGCTTTACCAGTGGGACAGTTGGGATCTTTGACTAAAAGCCTGAGGTTGGCGTGTTTTCGAGGTGTAGGAAAGGAGCCTTTATTAAGACACGTGTTCAACAGTCATACTAGAGCATCGGGTGCAGCAGACCAAAGGCGTTTGATGGACCTCCCTGAGGATGAGGTCCAGTCTGGGAGCTTTTCCGTTTTTAATTTTATTTATTGCTAATTGTTGTTGTAGGATTTTAGGAGCATCAGCGACTAAGGCCATATCGCTCCGTGTATATTGGCTGTAAATTGCGTTGTATGAGGTCGATTATCTGTTTATTGGACAAAAGACCTCAGTCTCCGGGAGAAAAACCATGCTAACCTCGCCTGAGACCGACTAACTCGGCCATGCTGTGAAAAAGGCTAATAAAAATTTCTCCCGTCATCGACGGGACTTGAACTCAGGTCTTTTCCATCCGGTGTGGAGAGGACGGCGATCCTACCAAATATGCTACCCACGAGGGCTTATGGGTAATGCAATCTCCTCTTCAGCGAAGGATTCTTCAGTCGATCTCAGGCGTAGATAGCAAGGTTCCCCCCCCCCCCGGAAACTGGGGTTTTTCGTCCAGCAAAACAGACAAATTGACCATAGAACACACGCAATTAACAGACAAAAGACACACAGCACTGCAGATGAATTGAAATATTCGGGGGACCTATGTAATAGTTTGTTTTTAGTAGTAGCCTGATTCTCAGTGATAACATTTCTATGTACTACACTGTGAAGATCAGGATTGTCTTGGTAGATTATTCCTTTCAGAATCTTATTCATTGTCTCCTCCCAGGAAAACCTCTCAGAGGTGCCCTCAGAACGGATAGAATTGATGATATCTGTGGACCCTACTTTGTTCCTTATGAGCTTGTGAACTAAACCCCAATGGTTTTATTGCCTTCCTTCCCCACCAGAGCACGCCAGGAACTTTGTTTGGCATGAACAGTTGTTTGTGTATTCTCTCCGGACTGCATTGTATCTTTCTTTGTATTGTGCTGATGTTTGAGGTGGGTGTTTTCTTCGTTTTCATTGTAACTCTCTCCTTACACGCTTGAGAAAGCAAGGCTACTAAACTATTATATTAGTGTCAAATGGAAAGTCACATTCAATCACCCATGTGCATTGTCTGTAAATTGCTTGTTTTCTTTTCGATTTGACTGCTTTGCTGGATGAAAACCCCAAAATTTCTGGGGAGAAAATCTTGCTATCTAACTCAACCACGGAGTGAAAAAAGCCCATAAGTTCCTCGCGTGATCGACGGGATTCGAACCCGGGACTTTTCCACCCGATGTGGGGAGAACGGTGACGATACCACTGTGCTACCGTGCAGACGAGAGAGCAAGACTACGAAAAAAAAAAAAAAAAAACCCTACTAAATTATTATATTAGGATCACTTGGAAATTTTATTACAACTACCCATGTGTATTGTGTTTGTAAATTGCGTGTGTTCTCTGGTCAATATGCCAACTTTGCTGGACGAAAAACTCCAGTTTTTCCAGGGGATGGAACTCTTGCTATCTACGATTGAGACCGACTAATTCAGCCACGGAGTGAAAAAAACCCATAATGTTTCTCGCGTCATCGACGGGATTCGAACCCCGGCCTTTTCCACTGGTAGGACGGTGATGATACCACTGTGCTACCCGCTCAAACAAGAGATCAAGACTTCTCCTCGTCTCACAGCTCATGTTCTAGGCCTCCAAGAGCCGACGTTCATCCGCGCTTTAAAATTTGATCTTGCACTTTAACTTACTGATCATTAGCCGTGCTCCCCTGCCTGACAAGTCAAACTTAAGGGAGCATATTACCGCCTCTACTCTATTGACCCTATACTTCTGTCTCCAACCCTTCAGTCTCCCCTCCCCTTCTATTTTTCCAACTAGCGTTCATCCCATGTCAAAATTATCCTAGCTCTACGCCCAAAATTCTTAATTCCATATAACTTAAAACTCCTTTGGCCTGATCCAACCTATAGCGCTTCCCCCCCCCCTTTTTTTAAAGTCCTAGCCACTTAAATCGCAGTAAAATAGGTAGCAGGATCTTCCAGAGTATTTATTTAAAAATACTGGTTTAACATGGTCTGCTGCTTCCACGCAGCTTAGTGTGGGCAAGGTTGGGTCTCAGCAGGGGGTCCAGCGGCTAAATGGCCAGATGAACAACGGTACACGACACTACACCCAACAATATCCATACACTTTTATATCTCTGGCCTTTACAGCGTAGTGCAACACACGACAATGTAGACTATGCGGAGATATGGGTAACCCTGGTGCCATTAAACCTAATGCACTTTACACTACACTTTTACCGCTCCTGCTCAAAAACAACGTTCATCTATATAAATCTTCATTGGTTAGATTCTCAAATATTTACAACACGTTAAAATAAATACTTGAACTCAACTTTTTTTTTTATTATACATCATTATCATCATCAGCCATTTTCAATCCACTGCAGGATGAAGGCCTCTCCAGCAACTTTCCAGTTCCATCTGTTTGAGCACTGGCCCAAAAACTGGCCCATATACTACCCAAAAACTCATGAATTTCATCTATCCTTCTCCACCTTTGTCTTCCAGGTTTTCTTCTAGCTCCTCTTGGGTACCATTCTGTTATTTTCTTAGTCCATCTGTCATCATGTCTTCGAGCTGTGTGTCCTACCCAAGACCATTTTAGTTCTTTAGTTTTGATAAGAATGTCCTTTACTTGAGTTTGCTGCCTAATCCATATGTTTCTCTTCTTATCTAACAGTCTGATTCCCAATATAATTCCTTCCATTCTTCGCTGTGTAGTTCTCAGCTTCTCTTCCATTCTTTTGGTGAGTGCCCAAGTTTCACTTCCATAAGTCATAGTGGGGAATATACATTTGGTTCATTATTTTACGTTTCAGGCAAACTGGGATATTGCTCTTAGTATGTGACTATATTTTCTGAATGCTATCCATCCAATATTTATTCTTCTCTTGACTTCCAGCCATTTATCATTATTACAGCTAATAACTTGTCCCAGATAAGTATGTGACCACCTTTTCAATTACTGCTCCTTCAATCATTATTTCCCTTTCTGTGGCATACTCGTTCATCATTACTTTTGTTTTAGCCATATTCATCTTTAGTCCAGAATCCTTACTAACCGTGCATAACTGATTAAGATTTTCCTCTAATTCTTTGGGATCGTGGCTTATGACCACAATGTCATCTGCAAATCGTAAATGGTTTAGGTACTCTCCGTTCACATTGACCCCTTTCTGCGACCAGTCTAATCTTCTGAAAGCTTCCTCAAGGGCAGCAGTAAACAGCTTCGGAGATATTGTGTCTCCTTGTCGAACTCCTTTCTCGATTTTAAAGTTCCTACTGTCTTTGTCTAGTCTAATAAAGGAGGTAGCACTCTCATATATTTTCTTCAAAAGCATCCTAAAATGAGGCCTCCAGACCTACAGTACTCAAGGCGTGGCCTGGCCATTGCCTTATACAGAGGGACAATCACCTCCTTTTTCCTGCTAGCAAAATTTCTATATATCATTGACAAAACCCCATGACCTGCCTTGACAGCCTGTCTGCATTGCTCAGAAAACTTCATATCTGACTGCACAATTTAAAAACTGAATTTAAAAACTTTCTGAGACCACTGTACTCACCTTTACGGAAGCAAAAACCCTTTCCTTTACCCCTGATGGTAATTATATCTTTAAGTAAATCCCACATCAGTACACTGTAATCATTGCCACCTAGTGGTTCCTTTATCTGCAAATTTTTAATACACGAATGATCACTGCTGATAACCAGATCAAGAGTATTGCCCTGTTGCCTCTCGAACATGCTGCTGCAGAAAACAATCATTCAATAAATCCCCAAAAGTCTTACTAGTGTGTGCGTGACCAACCCACAAGTTCCAGTCAATATCTCGGAAGTTAAAATCCCCCATTATAAGACATTCTGATTTACTAGCCCACTCTATTTCTCTATACAATTGTTCATTGTACTCATTCGAATAATTAGGCCCATAACAGACTCCTATTCTTATTTTTGCCTTCGCAGTGCTTATGTCACACCAAACTGACTCAACAGTGCATTGTTCATCTATATCAACTGGATGCACTTCTTTTGATTTTGTTTTTCTTAATTAGCAGCATGATGACACCTCCCTTTCTATCCTTTCTGTACACATTGTACTCCCCAAATTCCAATTCTGCATTACTAATATCAGAGTGTGACACCACGTCTCTAATATCCCAACAATATCCGCCTTTGATGTCTTGATCAACACTTCAAATTCATCAAATTTATTTGCTATACTTCTAGCATTGGTATACATGCACCGATTCCTATTCCTAGTTACCCTGACACATCCCATATACCCACCTGTTTCACAATGACTGCCATCAATCCCTGAAATCCCCATCACCCCTCGCTCCAGGTCGCTATTTATTTTAATAGAGGTTGTGCAGGAATCATCTTCACCTCTGCCTGCGGCTACTTTTAACCTTTGCGTCTGTGAATCCTCCCCCCCCCCCCCCAAGCTAGCAGTTTTCCGAACCACCTAACACTGCCTCGATAGCATCAGCAAATATTCTTGCACCCTTTCTATTTAAGTGTATCCCATCCCTGTAGAAGCAGTCTCTCCTGTTAACAAGCACAGACCACGCTGAAAAAAATTCTACCCTTTGAGCCTTGCACATTCCCTCCAGGGCCGAATTGATTGACAAAGCTCTAAGCGTGTATTCCCTCCTAACGTGTCTGGGAAGAATTGCAAACACTTTCAAATTTAACCCTAACTCACTACTTTTTTGCAACATTGACCTGTACTTGTTAAGTAAATCTGCAGATCTCCTACTCTCAATGTCATTGGTGCCTGCGTGTACTACAATATCAGCTTTTGTGCTGGTAAAAGATGATATATGCTTTACAACGTAATCAACTTTTGCTCCTGGCAGACATACCCTGGTCCTGTTCTATCTATCCTTTTTACACAAAATATTCCCTGTCTCGCTGACAATAGTCACCACAATAACTAGTTCCTTTGGGACCAGCGCATTCTGCCTTGGAGATTGCCGCTGTGTTGCCTGAAGCCCGGGAGTGAGCTCTGGCTTTGAGTTGGGCAGCTGAGAGCTTGACGGGCCTTTCATATTAATTTCTTCGAGGGCATCTACTCTACACCTCAAGCTCTCATAGATGCCCAGTAGAATGCTGAGTTGATGCTTAATTTCTAGACACTCTCTACACCTGGCACACACAAAGACATCCTCCTTGGCTAGATCATATTCTGTTCCAGAGAGTTCGGCAAACATTTCACAAGTAGCACATTTTTTTTAGGCTGTTGATGCGTTGGAGAATCGCCCCCCTCAGTTCTCCTCCGAGTCACAGCACTCTTGTCCCTTTGTGCCCGTTGCTTTGCTGCTCTAGTCTGGGGCATGATATTTTAAATTAATAAGATCAATAAATTTAATTAATTAATTGTCAATACTATGCTATCTAATAGAATCCTAAATGCAGTGATGCGTATTACGCATCACTGCATACGTTAGAGCTGCTTAGTTACCACAATTAAAAATCAATTCCCTACTACTGTATACAAAAACAATGACTGCAAGATTCGAACGAAATAACGGTTTTACATATATTAAATAGTAATCTACAAAAACTCTTTATCCAAATTAAAAATAACCAGCGTAACTTAACTATAAGACTACGTATTAAGTACAATATAAAATAACAATTAGGTAAATAAAAAGGCAAACACTTATCGCTTTTTCGGAACCTGTAATTCCCAGCTGTAATTTTTAAAGAGAGTCAGCGATCAAGGGATTTACCCTTGATCTTCCATTCAACCTTTACCAATCTTTTAATTTTTGCATATACTATTCTGATTTTATCTTTTAGTACTGGCCATGAGGTAGGAAAGTCAAGCGTTCATCAATCATCACTCCTAGCTACTTGACCAAGGGGGCATCTGTTATGGAGCTGGAGAATATATTCACTGTGAGTCGCCTCCCTTCACCCAGTTTGCCTTTTAACATTACCATGTTAGTTTTATGAAGATAAATCACCACTTTACGTTTATCTGCCCAGGATTCTACCGCTTCCAAAGCTGACCGAGCTCTTTCTTCTAGCTGCTTCCTCTACCGATCATACATCAACAATGTTAAGTCGTCGGTATAGGCGATCGGATCGTAACCAGACCATTTTTGTTCCAAGAGCTCATACTAGATTCCAACTATAAGACCCTACGCTAGAGCGTAGGGTCTTATAGTTGGAATGGGGTACCCCTCTTGTTAACTTCTTTCCTTACCTGAGTATATCTTGTCTCTATCCTCACATATCATATTAAAGTAATTTCTCGTCGTTCCATAAAACAGTCTTGAGCAACCCGTTCTCCTTAATCGAGGAAAGAAGCTCGGCCACCATAATCTATCAAATGTCCCCTAAGTCAATAAAAAATACCTAGTTCTCAAGAGTCTACTGCACATTTAGAACCATTTTTGAAAAGGCATCTTCCGTAGATTTGCTTCTCCTAAATCCCTAATGCCTAAATCCCTAATATGAAATGAAAGGGCTAGACAACCCTTTCTTTTCATATTTTTCTCCAGCCTATTCATCAAAAGTCGTTCAAATATCTTGCCAAGCACGGGCAACAGAGCTACTGGCCTATATGAAGAAGGATTCGTCGGATCCTTTTCAGGTCCCTTTAATAAAATCTTTATATTGGATTCCTTCCATTGAGCCGGAAACAATCTCCTCTGCAAATTATATTATACAACATCAGTAATTGATTTCTGTATTTATTTCAAACCTTTTCGCCACATCTGCTAATTTCCATCTAACCCTGGCGCCTTACGCCCTTTGGTTTTTTCTACAGCCATCACTAATTCCTCCACAGTAAACTCCCTTTCATCTCCGTTATTTTCATATTCCATTTTCAAAGATCTAATATATCTTTGCAAATCACTTTGAATACTCTGCCTATCTTCTATAAACAAGGAGGAGAGCACACTACCTATAGAGGATGTCCAATCATATGTTTTTACACTTCCACTTGCCACTGTATGATAACTTTCAATTTTCATTTTGTACGGAATATCATTTTGTGTGTTGTTATGTTGAGTGCCAGTGCCTAGCAACTTCGCAGCCAGGGGGCAGGGAACCCCCTGACTCCCAACCTTGGCTACGTGGAGGCGCGCCAGGGGATCACTTCTAGCGGAGGCTTATAGGGCTGTCGGGCAAGCCTGGGAACCCTAAGGTATTTGAGAAAATGAAAAGGAATTTAGAGGGAGAAGTATAGGAATAGGAAGGAAGGAAGGAAAGTAGACAGAAAGCAAGGGAATGAAAGAAGGCAAACCCTGAAACAGAACAATAAAATTGGTTAGAGTAAAGTAAATAAGTAAAAAAGAATACTAGTAGGCAGAAAACTATCTATCCTGACTGTACTTAGGATAACTGATCCTAAGATTATCCCAGTCGACTTAACTGGATACAACCCAATAAAACAATAAAAGTCCAGACACAAAACCATTCTGATCTAAAGAATAATTTTACATTTACGAATTAAATAGACAGAATAATATATGAAGCCTAATATGTAACCAGTAGATAGCATAATAACGATAATTAACTCTTAAAATGAAACTTTCATAAGTGTTAACAACTCCAGTGCATTGCAGCAGTACACGCTAATTTTGATGTAACAGTTCCTATATAACACAGCTTCCATAAATTTACATTACCAATCCCTAGACAACCAATCCATAGTCCATAAGTAACGGAACAAAACATCTAAAACCTCCAATACCAAAGCTACAAAGCATTTAGGCCACTAACCAAATAATTAACTTTCCCCTCCAAGTGTCGCCCAAACACCGGAGACGAAGCAATAATATACATGCATACTACCTCCACATTTGTATTCCAAAAGAGTGTTGTGAAGTCATCTACTCGGCTTGAACTCACTACATTAAAAAACCTGACCTCAAGAATGCAACCCCATAAAGCACAAAACATAGCTAAATAGTTAATTACTTTAACACTCAAGAATAATTACTTTTATCTTGTCATTAAATACAACCTATACAACCTGCCCGGGAGCCTTAAACAACATAAACAAGCTAAATTATCATAATAGTTTCATGCTGAACAACCAGTCCTTATTTTTAAACATTCAAAGCATTTAACTTGTCACTCGGTTCGCATAAACCTTGTTTCAGCTCCATTATAGTCAACCTCCTTTTTCCAAGACAGTTTGTCAGTAAAAGTTCAAGTTTGGATTCATAAGGTCTGGGCCACAAGTTTAAATTTATCTTTCTTTCAGTTATCAATGGAACTAGGTTTGTTAAGTTCTAATCTCAGGTAACGAATAAAACTCATCCAGAGAGAAGTACTTGAATCCAATCGAGAAAATACTTTTGTCTTAACAACATTATAACAGCTCCTCTCACTTCGGACAAGCACAAAAGACATTACAAGAGGCACATTATCAGCATTGAGCAATTTAATTTAAATTACAAGACTATTCGAGAAAGAAAGACCTGGAAATTAGTTCCAGATTATATATATATAATCTGGAACCAATTTCCAGGTCTTTCTTTCCTGAACCATATATATATATATATATATATATGGTGATTCACGAAGACAGCATAACTTCAGTAGCTGGTGCTCGGAATATTTACGGAGTTGTGTAGTGTTCAAAGATTCTCGGCAACGCACCATTGCGAATGGTGCGTTGTAGTGTAATGTGTACAGAGTAGTGTCCTGTTTTTGTATTCCACTTTACTCTCAAGATGAATCTGCAATCCACATGAAAGAGGATTGTGTTCGATTCCCATCACCGGCCGGAAATGAATCCCATAGAACATATCTGGGACTACTTGAATCGACAAATCCGGCATTTGGATTCTCCACCACAGACAAAGTTCATCTGCTCCTATTTTCTCTTTTTCCTTTAATTAGATCATGACCTGAACATTTAGCTACTCCCTAGCGCCTGAACAAGTTAAGCGTAGTGGTGGAGTGTTACTGCCCTTGCCCCCAGGAGGCAGTTCTCGGGTAGATTTCTCGTCAAGTTAGACTTTGTCTTTTTCAACATCATTTATTCTGTGGCATGAGTTGTATGGTATTTCTTAACAGGAAAAGCTGACCTTAAAATATTCGCAAATACGATACACTAACACCTCATGGCGTAATTTTATTCTTGAAATTTTAAGCAACCCAATCACTCCATGTTTTTACTTCACCTTTCACTCATACATACATAAGTGAGTTTCAATATTTATGCGATAATACACTAATGCAATAATATAGTGAATGCATAATCACTATATTATCACATTAGTGTTTACCATGAAATTGGACCATCAATTAAACGCTCTGGTTCAAGTCACATGGTTTTCTTATTTCTATGAGTAAATCAGCTCAGAAAATCCATGAATTCATTCAGATTTATGAAATTTGTTATTGTTCTTGGTTAATAATATCGGCTACTCAATGACAGTTCTTTTATAATCTAAAAAATTGGCGAAGTAATATGATGGGAAGTGATACGTCATATTATTAATGCTAGATGTTTTTTAAACTCTCCAAATCTTACCGTCTATGTCAATTTTCTTTTCCTTTTGAGGCGGTTCTTTTTCATTAACGATGAGCGTTACCTGGATTGCTACCTCATCTGGAAATTTTCTAGTAACAAGAGTTGGTCTGTGAGGCCTACGATATGCATTTTCCACATTTCTTCTTCTCCTGCCATAACTGTAATTTTCAGCATCAGAACATCTGACCTGCATTCAAAAAATCAAATAAATGATTTGATTAAATTATGCGATAATACACTAATGCAATAATATAGTGAATGCTATATAGTGAAAATTTGGATTATATATATTTTATTTTCAAACGCAGCTGTTAAAAAATAACTAATAACTGAAAAAGTGTTAGAAAAAACCAAATTAAAATAGAGGAGCAATAATAATAACTACACTGCTCCACCGGTATAGTGGTGTACCATAGAATAACGATGAAATGAGGAAACAGTCTTCGGACAGGTATAAGGGACATTTATAGGGATTCTATGAGAATTACCAAAAAGGATCACATTACAGAATTCGATACAAGATGCTCAAGAATATGGTCACATGATATCAGTACGGCGTATGATCCCCTCCAACGGCTAAACAGTCCTGAAAACAGTGAACCATGCTCTATATAAGGTGCCTATGAGATTCTGGGCAACAAATCCCATTCTTCCACCAGCGCAGGACTTAGTTCACAAAGTGACCGAATATTGGGTGTCGGCGTGCAATGCGACGTCCAAGAGCGTTCCATACATGTTCGATTGGATTTAAGTCAGGTGATCGTGCTGGCCACGGCAGTTGTTGGATATATTTAGTTTTCTCCACCACTTCAGCTCTCCATAAAAATCCGAACCAATGTGCAGTAGCGTTGTCGTGCATGAAAAAAAGAAAAAAAAATCCAACCACAACCCTAAAAAGTCGCACATAGGGTTCAAGGATCTGTTCTCAGTAACTCTGCACATTTGCGGTACCCCTATCAAAAACATCAAGAGGGGTGCGGCCCTTTATCATTATTCCGGCTCCACACGAGAACACCGCCTCCACCGTAAGTGTCTCTTCTCTGATGTTGGAGGAATGGTACAGCATTCCTCGTTGTCTCCATATGAAATAACGTCTAGAATCTGTTTGTAGGCTAAAACGGGACTTATCAGAAAACAGAACTGTATCCCATTTGCCAGGGCTCCAAGTCTGAAGTTCATAGCACCAGTTTCGACGAACTCTGCGGTGATTTGGGGTTAATAGGATACAAACCACTGGCTTCTTTACGTAGGTACACTGAAATTGAGCCTTCTTAACACAGTCCATTTGGAAAGCCTTTCACCTGTGGCCGCAGCAATCTGAAGAGTCAGTTGATGACAGGATATAGTAGGGTTCCGTCTTGCTGTTAGAGCCAGATAGCGGTCTGTTCCGGTTGACGTGGCACTCGGGCGATCTTGGCCAGCTCTCTTTCTGTAATGGTTCCTGTCTCCTGAAACTGCTTCCTTAGTCAGAGACGACACTACGTGATACATTAAGTCAACATGCCACCTCCGCCTGCGACTGCCCGGCTTCAAGTCTTCCAGTGGCCCACCACAACAAAGAATCAAACGATAACGACTTGTCATCCTCGTTTAGATGATTTGGTACCCACTGAGCGGCGCTTCCGTAGCCAGGTGGGAAGGAGCAGCAGTGCGTAGCACACGCTTCTTGATTAGACCGGGGTTCGAGCCCGTCACCACCAAATACGGAGGATGCGGAAAGGTCAGGGAATGACCACCGCATATCTCGGAGCAATATGGCCTTAGTTGCTAATGCTCCTAAAAACCAAATAACAAACCCATTGAGCAAGCCAAAAAACGAGAATGAAGCGGTCGTCACAACCCGTGTTTTTATAGGTATGAATAATTTGGGTTATGTGCGGTGTAACTCAGTAAGGTGGTAGATCGATTTCTGTTGGATACTCGGATATATTATATCAAATATTTGCCTTCGGTAGCACTGCGCACAATAAAATATTCATTAAAAACAATTTGTTCTGTTAATTTTGTCGAGCAGTGTACTTAGACATATATAGTTGTATTATATCTGTTTAATAACTTCATGAATAGTCCAATTTTATTAAACTTATATGTACTCTTAGACACTTTGTGATACTGTACCTGTATATTACTTCTGATGCAAAAATACACAAAGAATACTGCTCAACCTAACAATAGTTAAAAATCAAAGTTACTATGCCTTCGTAGGAGTTAGTGGCACTGCTTGTACCGCCACTGTACGACTGGGTGAAGTGCACCGTTGTGTTTCACCCAGTTACCCTCATCACCTCAACCTGGACAGACATTCCTCCTTTCAATCACGTTACAGTTGAGGTTGACTGCTTATCACTTTCTTTAGTCTGGGAATTGAAATTTACGCTAGGTATTTTCTTTCTGGTTTTTTTTTTTCCTGCCGCTTTATTTTTCGCCTCATCTTCTTCCTTATGTTGCTCTTCGGCTTTTTTCCCTTTGTTTCTCCAGAAATACATGCCTGTGTGATTGTAGTGACAGAATTTCTGATTTACGTTCCACAACAAGAGCAAGAGGAGGCTCTTGCTCTTTATAGTTCTTGATTATGGGAGAGGGTGAACAAACAACAGTTAATATTCATCCTTTTACCTAGGATTACCTGTTTCTTCAACTAGTTTTCTAGTGTTTCTTTAGCTGTACATGTTTCCAATTCTTTGTCTTCGTTGATTTTTTGTTGTGCAGTTATTTCAATATATAAGTGACCTCTGCAGGCAGGTTATCCTCTTCCAGAAACACATTGGGATTAAAGGCATAGACGCCTCTAGCGAAAACACTGCGTGCAACCTTCGCGCTAGTCAATCTGTCGAACGCAACCAGAATAACAGGCTTTCTTCTTGAGGTGATGAGAAAGATCTTGAAAAGAAAAGCATCTCCTTGTCACTCATCGGCAGTTCCAGTGCTGGTATACTATCTTCAGAGGAGTTCCTCAAAGGGAAGTATTGTCTGCTGCCCTTTTTTGCTGCAGCATTGGAACCTTTTCTTGCCAACAGCCGTAACATATTATCGTATGCAGACGACCTTATTTTTTTTTTCACTTGTGAGAAACCTGAAGCAGCACCCACAGTCTTCCAAAATGCAAATATCGGATATCAATAGCTGTTTACAGTCAGTCGGGCTGAAAATAAATCCATCCATCCATCCAAATTGGCCGACCGGGCTAGCCGAGTGGGTAAAGTACCTGCCCGGCAACCCAAAGGTCGCGGGTTCGATTCCCGCCTCGGGCTTGGATCAAAGTACTGCAAAAAACCTTGGGAGGTGCAATATGGCCACAGAAGCCGATGCGCCAACAACTACCAAGTCAAAAAAAAAAAAAAAAAAACCATCCAAATTGACACAAATGACATTCGCTAAAAGGAGGAAGAAGATCCTACCGTTTACTATTGGCGGCGTCGTAATTCGGAACATCTATTATCAAAATGACCTCGGCTTGGTATAGAACAGAAGCCTTTCCATCCAGTATCATTTTAGAGAAGCAAAAAAAAAAAATAAATAAATATATATATATATATCTTGCTGTCTTTTGGATTTCTCGACAAGAATTGGTTAGATTAAGCAATATAAAACTAGTCAAAATATGTACAGAGTTGCTTTTTATGCCTCAGTGATTTGAGCATAGGTCCCACCTACATATCTGAAACAGTATATCGGGCTGCAGTGCGGGATACCAAAAATGGCTTAATCGAATAGCTGGAAACCCCCTTACCATCTCCAAGACATCCTTACTCTCACTCTTCGAAAAAACCCTGTGGATGATTATAATTGCAATTACCATCTGGAACATAGGCACCCTTTGTAAACATATAACGGATTTGATCCTCCAGACATTTATAGACTCGCCAAGCAACCTACTACTAACAACCTGCGACCAACAGAGACGCAGATATGTCCCTCTCTTGATCAGCTAGCTGGGCTGTTTCGTTAACATGTTCCCAAATATGGACATAGAGCTACAGTATAAAAAATCTGTTTAAAAAATATTTACCGTAATTGAAAGAAATATAAGTCAAAAAATGCATAGCCGAGTATTCTAGCGCGAGGATACAGATCTATAGGCGCTGAACTGACTGTGGTTCAAGCTGGCTTGATTACTAAATATGGTAATGTTCTTCTATTATTTCTATCTTATGAACTCGTCTGACGTTATTAGCATTAGTAGACGCATATGATGCAAGAAAGCAAGCTAATGCAGCATCAGCAAAAAAAAACAACGCTCCCATTTCGCCCCTCCGTTCGATCCAAATACCTGTCCAGCTCAGCCTTAAATTTATTTAGGCTTTCAACTTCCACCAACAGTACCAACCGTTATTTGGTTGTGCAGGAGTAGATAGTATGAATCAGAGCTGTAATACTCAATATGTTCTACGTTGATATTAATATTTGTAAAATAATAAGAGGAGTTTACCTCAATACAGTACGTAGAACACTTCCGTTTGATACTCTCCAGAAATTAAAACGAAAAAATCGAAAACTTACATTAGAGTAAAATATAAATAATTAAAAATCAATAATTTAACACAATCGAAAATCAATTTAACGCAATTAAAAATATTAAAAAGAATCTAACGAAAATATTCAAATCGATTTTCCTTCCTGAAGCTGTCAACGCTTTTCGACCGTATGTCGTGATCACAGGAATGAAAATTACTGAACAGGGTTGAACGTGAAACTGAAATAGTGATTATTTGTCTTCGCGCATGCGCGTAAAGGTCCACGCATCGGAGATCAAATATGGCCGCAGAACATTAACAGACTTCTCATGTAATTTAATTTCTACGGTTTCTGCAACTAATAGTCGCGTATAATTACGTTGGACATTAAGTATTTTGGCCCCGTTAAATAAAAAAGTATGTTTTTCGTTAATGGCATGAAAGGCTAATTCTGACGCTGCTGAACGAAAAGCACGAACTGAGGCTTCATGTTGATTTACACGAATATTCAGAGAAAACCGCGTCGAACCTTGGTAAGACGAGTCGCAATCACCGCAAGAAACGTTGTATACCAGGTCATTAAGAAAGAGAGAGAGAAACTTTTATATAGTATGTTGCCCCAGGTAAAATCATCAAAGGGTCGGTTGCAAACTAATCCAATGCCAATTTACACGATACAACTAAACGATAAATGAATATTGACTCACGGCATCCGATGATATCTTTTGATGAGTATAAACAGAAATTATATATCTTTCTATTAATAAAAGCCAATCATATCTGTTCTCAAATTCCAGTGGTCAGTAATTCGCAAATGTTTCTTACTGAAATAATCGGATTCGTTTTAAATTATTCTTTTTTTTTTTTCTTTTACGTAAACCCCAAACACGAGAGGTATCAGAACCTATAGTACTTAGTACCGTGCTTGGGTTGGAGGTTGAGAAGACGACAGAATATATTTGTTGACATTGGACTTGAACTTCTGTAGACTGTAATATTCAGGAAATACGTATGAAGGAAGGTTGTTCCAGAAAACGGCAGTTGAATGAATAAACGAGGAAGATGAAAAGCTGATTCTGTGAGGTTGAAGTTGGACAATAAATGGATGTTGGCTGGTGGCGGCACGTGTTCGAACTGTTTTGAAAGAGATAGCGGGAATTATAGAAGCCAATTCAGAAGAACAGTGCCCACGGAAGTATCTGTAGAAGAGGCATGCAGCAGAAACAGTACGTCTATGAGACAGCGAGTGGAGAGACTGTTAGAAATGAATCATTAATTAATCTAACTGCCCTCTTTTGAATAGAATCTAGAAGCCTGACAGAGGTTTTGGGGGCACCACCCCAGATGTGGGAACAATATTTCATGGCAGGGCGGATTTGCGATTTATACAGAGTGAGAAGCTGTTTGGAAGAAAAGTAACGCCGAGAGCGAAAGAGAAAACCAAGTTTTTTAGATGCAGAGTAAGCAAAATTTGTAATGTGCTTGTGCCAAGAGAGATTAGAATTCAAGATAATTCCCAAAAGAGATATATCATTTTGCCTAGAAATTGGAATGTCACTAAAGATAAGCATAGGATCAGAAGAATTCTTTTTGCGAGATATAAGACAAGACTAAGTTTTAGAAGGGTTGAAATCAACTAAGTTGTCTTTGCCCCACTGGAGAATTACATGAAGATCGGCATTTAAGGAATTGGTAGCAGATTTTCGAGAAGTTGAAGCTGATTGAGCATGGCAAGGTTTCTCAAAATGGAAAGTACAATGCAATGTGCTATCATCGGCAAAACTATGCATAGGATTTCCAGTCAATGGAAGCAGGTCATTAATATAAAAGAGGAAAAGAGTTGGGGAGAAAGAACTGAACCTTGGGGGACACTGGCATTAGTGGAAAAGTTAGAAGACAGAGAGCCATCTACCATCACCCTCAGAGAGCGATCAGAGAGAAAACTGGATAACCAATTAGTAAAAACACTTGACAAACCATAAGATGGAAGCTTATTTAGACCTTTATACCAAAAACGATCGAAAGTCTTTGAGATGTCAAGAGCAACTACTTGTGTTTCACCGAACCTTTCCATTGAATTAGTCCATGAATGGGTAACATAAGCCAGAATATCACCAGTGGATCGACACTGACGGAATTCATACTGGCGATCGTCGATCAGACGGAAGGTTTCTAGGTAGTTTAAGAGTTGGCGGTTAATTGATTTCTCCATTAGTTTAGAGAGAGTAGAAGTAATTGCAATGGGACGATAATTGGATGGGAGGGATTTGTCACCCTTTTTAGGAACTGGCTGGATATGAGCAAATTTCCAAGCAGAAGGAAAAACACCTTTGGAATAAGAAAGTGAAAAAAGGCGCCAAAGAATAGGAGTAAGTTCAGGAGCACAGGTTTTGAGAACAAGTGGAGAAATACCATCAGGACCTGGAGCTTTCTTAGCATCAAGATTCGTCAAAATCCTTCTGACATCCTTTTGATGAAAGACAACAGGGGGCATTGAATGGAGCGTGTTGGGAATGGTGGGAGGTGTTTTACCAAGATCATTAATACATGAGTTGGAAGAAAAATGGGACGCTAGCAGGTCAGCTTTATCCTTGGCTGAAGTGACAACCGAACCATCTGGTTTGGACAGACGAGGGAGCCGAGATGGGGAAAGGTTGCAGCCAGTAGCTTTGGCAAGACACCAGAATGCTCGGCTACCATTAGGGCAAGAAGCAAGTTTTCTACTCTTAGCCTGTTCGAACTCTAGTTTGGACTGATTAATAACAGCTTTACAATTGTTGCGAGCTTTGGTGTAGGCAGAAAATGAAACTGAAGAATTAGAAACAAGCCAATTACGATATGCAACATTCTTCTCTTGAACAGCCTTAACACATTTATTGAAAAACCAAGGTTTAGATAAAGGACGAGATTTTTAAGTGGAGTGTGGGATAAAGGATTCCGTTCCTGCAAGAATAATTTCACTGACACGATCTGAGCAAATGTTGACATCATCAGAAGTTTTGAAACAGTAATCCGACCAAGGAAAAGAAGAAAAGAAATCTCGCAGGTCATCCCATTTTGTATTCTTGTAATGCCAAACAATAAGAGGTTGGGAATAGCCATGAGATAAAGGCTCCATTGGAGAAGAGACAATTACTAAGTTGTGATCTGAAGTGCCTAAAGGACCTCTCACTTCGACCGTGTACTTAGAAGGGTTGTTTGTGAGAAAAAGATCAAGCGTATTGGCTGTATGATTAGGATTGTCCGGTATTCTTGTAGGTAAATGAACAATGTGTGTAAGGTCATTAGTGATTGCAAAAGCCTCAGCATCTCGACCAGCTGGGTCGGTGTGACTAGAAAACGGAAGCCAGCTGGAGTTGTGAACATTAAAATCACCAAGGAAAATTACCTCACTGTTAGGAAATTTGGTCTGGAGAAAGTCAAGTTGCAAAAAGAGGAAGTCAAAGAGCTCCAAGTGATTAGTGTAGTTGGGAGAACGGTAGAGACAACAGATGAATTTGACACAATGAGGTAGAGAGATTTTAAGCCAGAGAAGATCAAAGAGAGGAGATTCCAAATTGCCGAGTCTCTGACAGGGAATATCAGAACGGACATATGCACAAGTACAACCTTTGAGGCGAAAGGAATCATACAGCGAATAATTTGGGCAACTGAGATGAGCAGTATTTGAATCACCCGATAACAGAGATTCTGTCAGAAAAAGTACATGGGGTTTGGCAGACCGCAAGTGGAAATGGACATCATTGAGATTAGAATTGAGACCACGTATATTTGTGAAATGAATTAGGAAGTGTTTGGGAGGTTTAGATCTTTTCGCAGATAAGCTTGCTATATTAGTTTTACAATTCATGGTGTATTCAATAGTAAGAAAAAGTGGGTGGGACATGCTGTATGAAGTAATAAAATTTTTCGATATGGCGTATACACGGTAAGAATATACCCAGATCCTTGACATAACGTGGCCTCGAAAATGCCACCCCGCATACACACTACTCGGACTCCCTCCAATCACTATCTGGCAGAGTAGAGGTAGCAAGATTATACACTAGCTGATCCGGAAGCCTCCTAGAGTTCGGTAGGTTCGATCCGGTGTACTAACTAGCAGGTGGCCTGCGAACACTGTTTTAGAGCTGTACCCTCGAAATGTAAGGAATATTGGATCTCGCCACGATGTTCATCATAACCTCAAAAGTCATCAATACTGCATGATGGAAAAGATACCGGAACTTAGCTCTAGAGACTAAACATGGGTTTTACCACTTCAAGCCTCCAATAAGCAAAGTGGTGGTATTGCACGTGTTGATGAGTCATCTACCACCTAGTACAGCCTGGTAACATAGAGGGGCAGCATTCCTTCATGTGGTGTGGGCGCCACACCTCGACCTCTGCTTACGTTGGTTCACACCTGGGTAGTCACCCGCCATGTACTTGTGCATGGAGGTTATACCCAGGATTACTAACAGTCCCACCATCGTGAAGGTGCAAGCAGAGGATTTGGCTGTCACAGACGGTCCGGACTTCGGCAAAATTGGGTCCACCTGACTTGAGTGTCACCCGAATATCAGTTCCATCAGCGTTTTAGACTCCTAGTTAGCAAGTACAGCTTGTCTGGAATATCAGAGGGAATGTCTGTGACAACCTCAACAACCTAAATTCCTTCTGAATACGTAAATATAAAAGCTCAATCAGAATTCATATTTAGCAGATGTATCTAGTCATCGTTCAGTTATTCAATTTCAGCATAGGTAAATAGAATAGAATCTTTAATTGCAGTATGAGTTACATACAATTAGTCCTGTAACGGCATGGTAGTGTCAGGCGTTTACAATACATATTTACATCCATTCAGACAAAACAGATAACACATAAGAAAATATAAAACTTATACCTACTGGTATGCAGTAGTTCGGACATAAACGGACTTTTGCCTTGAAAGTCACAGCTGGATCATCCGGAAATTTGAATGCTGAAAATTGACCCCGCAGACTTTTAGAATTTGGAGATTGCGATAAAGAGGGGAATACGGGTGACTCCTTAATACACCTGGTTAAGAAATAAATGAGTTAGATATGAAATTGTGAAAATTAAATTAAGTGTCGGTAATCACTTCTAATTATGAATGCATACAAAATGACACTAAATACGAAATCGGAAAAGTCTACCAACTATAGTAATTTTTATCGTATTCCTCAAGAAAATGGAAAAGAAAGGACATTTTTTGATAACCTTCGTTTTTATATAAAATTAGAATTTTTTTAAGATAAAATACAATAAATAAAACTTTTATATAGTTTGTTGCCCTAGCTAAAATCATCAGAGGGTCTGTTGCAAAATAATCGAATGCCAATTTACACGATACAACTAAACGATAAACGAATATTGACTCACGCCATCCGATGATGTCTTTTGAAGTTATGCTGGGAATTATGGCGAGATCCAATTGATCATTTATTTATCCCTATTCTATGTTACACTTGTTGGGAGATAACAGCAATTCAAAGCTTTTTTGAATTGAGAACGGAATTTACTAGACTGAAAGGAGAGATTGTAAATATGCTTCCGTGGTGTAAGATTTGAGTTAAGGACTTTTTTCAACAGAGCAGGAGGTATTTCATCAAAGCTAGTGGCTCCCTTTCCTTTCAATTAATGTCCTGCTTCTAAAATCTCTTGATCTGAGAGCTGAGCGAGAAAAAAAGAGCTCCTGATCGAGCACTTGGCAGATTCTCCAAGAAGAGGGTATACGGCGTATATCTTCCGCTACCACCTCGAAGTAAAATGACAAAGTACTCGTAGCTAGTCTTGGCTGAATGGTCAGATACGAAAATGTAGAAGCACATGCGCTTTGAGTGGATCACGGTTCAAGTTAGCGTGACTGCTCAATGTGTTCATGATTGTATTCATCGTCAAAAAATAAATATAAACTCCTGTGACCTGGGGGGTCGTACCGGAGTATAAATAAAAAAATGTCTTGACCAGAGAGAGAGAGAGCTCTCGATCGTTGATTTCTTCGACTGCTCTCTGTTAAATGGAATCAAGGATTTTTAGAGTATCACCACACAAATGATATTTATTCTTAGCAGGTCGTATTTGAGATTTGGCAAAGCAAATAGTTCTTAAATCGATAGAATGCTGGAATCGAAAGAGAAAATGTGGTTTTTCGGATGATGCTGGGAAAGCTGAAGACACGATATGGTAGTTAGTATATGGATTATTAGAGGTTATGATAAATCTGAACTTGTTTGTATTTCTTTATCGTGACCCTCAAACAATCTGCTCATAAATCTGAGTATTAAGTTATACGATTCATAAAACATTTTTCTGCATTTGTTTCAGAATGTTAATCAAGGTCTTCCTTTCAAATGGAGAATAAACTGCAATTCAACAACATTTAAGAGGATATTTGAGAATTTTGTTATTTCTGTAGTTGTAAGATGCGCTACTACACAGCTTCTTCACTCTACCAAACGAGAAAGTAGAAATAATGGAACAATCTCGTATTCCACCATTAATCGGAGAAAGATTTTAGAATTAATACTCTCTCTCTCTCTCTCTCTCGATGAAACTGAAGCAGTTGCTCTTGACATTTCAAGGATTTTGATCGTGTTGCATAAAGGTCTTCTAAACAAGCTCCCATCATATGGCCTTGCACAAACAGCTTCAACTTCTCGAATGTGCATCATTAATTCCTTAAATCCCAACCTCTAGGTAATTCTCCAACGGAGCGAAGAAAACTTTGTTAACTTCAGTCCTAAAACTCAGTCTTGTCTTATTTCTCGGGAAACATCTACTGCTCTAAGGCTCGTCTTAGTTTAATTCTATACATCACATATCTTTATTAGAGTTCACCCTGAGATGTGCTCTCTCTCTCTCTCTCTCTCTCTCTCTCTCTCTCTCTCTCTCTCTCTCTCTCTCTCTCTAAGTCCAAATATTGCTTTCTCCTCATGCCCTCGTGAGTATTTGTGTTAGTATTAGTAACGGCCGCATGGTGCAAGAAAGCCTATGGCTTATGCTGCACCAGCCAAAAAAAAAAAAAAAAAAAATCCGAGCAAAACAATGATAAAAAAAAATAAAAATAAAAAAATAAATAAATAACTAAATAATAATAATTAATAAATAAAAAAATAAAATAAAAATAAATAAAAAGGAAATTAAACCTATCATCCTATGTGCTTCCCTTACCCGAAAGTATTATCCAGATGACCTTTGAATTTCCCCTAACTGTCCGCCTCTACCACCCATGAAGGCAACTTATTCCAGTAATTTATAACTCGCTGGCTAAAATAAAACTTCCTGCAGTCCAATCTAAACATTTCCCCCCGTAACTTGAATTTATATCCCCTAGTTCTAGCATCATTTATAATCTTGAAAATTTCGTCCTCATTCATTTTACTGATGCCTCTCAGAGCCTTAAACACCTCAATCAAATCTCCTCTAAGGTGTCTAGTTTCCAAACTCTGCAACCCACATATTCGAAGTCTTTATTCATAAGGACGCCCTTTTGCCGATCTCACCAGGCGAGATACCCTTCTTTGCACCCTTTCAAGAAGCTCGATGTCTTTCTTTAGGTGCGGTCTCCATACTTGAACACAGTATTCCAAGTGTGGTCTAACATAAGCCTTATATAATGGGATTATCACGTCCCTATCTCTACTTGCAAAAGTTCGATAGATCATCGATAGGACACCATGGGCCTTCCTTGCAACCTGTTTACAATGCTCAGAGAATTTCATGTCTGACCGTATCGTAACACCCAAGTCCCTTTCCTCGAGTACTGGGTTTAGTTGAACTCCACCAAGGGAATACGTTATTTTGAGATTACTGTTTCCCAGGTGTAACACCTTACACTTTTTTGGATTAAAGCATAGCTGCCATATTTCTGACCATTCCTGAAGTCTATCTAGGTCTCTCTGAAGAAGCTCAGCTTGACAGTGAACATTAACTACTCTACCAATTTTATCATCATCTGCAAATTTAGACATCACGCCCTCTATCTCTTCATCAATGTCGTTTATGAAAATTAAAAACAACGTGGTCCTAATACTGATACTTGGGGAACCCCACTTCTTACATCAACCCAATCTGAGGAATAGCCATTTATCACTACCCTCTGCCTCCTGCCCTGAAGCCATCCTTCTATCCATCTAAGGATTTTCCCAGTGATTCCAACCTGTTCCAGCTTATAAAGCAACCGCTCATGTGGGACTGAGTCAAAAGCTTTGCTGAAATCTAAATAAACAATGTCGAAATTATTCCCTAAATCCAGTTCGTGAGTGACCCTTTCGAAATAGCGAACCAGATTTGTTAAACATGATTTTCCCTTTACAAAACCATGCTGAGTATCCTTGAGAATTTCAATTCGATCCAAATGATCCTGAATTCCACCCTTGATCATTGCCTCCATGATTTTCCCTACTACTGTAGTGAGACTGACAGGTCAATAATTTCCAACTTCACTTTTAGAGCCACCCTTATGTATGGGAGATACATTTGCACTTTTCCAATCCAAGGAAATCTCCCCAGAGTCTAGTGATGCTCGCATAATTAGCCTCAATGGTTCAATGCACTCGCTTGCCACCTCCCTTAAGATTATAGGGTATATTACATCAACTCCAGGAGCCTTACTGGCCTGTAGGCTCGAAAGTTTTTTCATTAAATAATCTTGTGAAATTTCAATATCATTAATTACATATTTTTCAACTTCGCTACCACAATTTCCCATTGCCACAAAAGGTTTTTCATTTGTAAATATCGATGCAAAATAACTGTTGAGTTCATCTGAAACGGCAGCTGGTGTATTTATTACTATCCCCTTTCCGTTACGTAAAGGTCCGATCTGGTTTGTCCTGCTCTTCTTGGCATTTATATATGTGAAGAATTCTTTATACCCCCTCTTTGCTCTGTTTGCTAGTGATTTCTCATAAACTGCTTTGCCTGTCGAACCTTTTCTGTGGCTCTATTACACATCACCTTGTAGCTGTTATAGGCTTCAGTACTTTTTATTGCTCTTTAACCTTTCCATGCCACCTTTTTCTGCTCAAGTAATGTGGCAACTTCACTGTTCATCCAACTTAGAACCCTCCTCGTGGAGTATATTTTTTTAATGGTATATACGCATTGAAGGCATCTCTGATTAATGTTTTAAAAGCGTACCACAGTTCAAATGTATTCATTTTCTGCACGATATCTACTCAGTTAATAGAGGCCATGTAGTACCTTAAGGCAACGTAATTTCCTTTTCTGAAATTAAAACCCATTCCTTTGCCCTTTACTTCTGCTACCTCTCTCGTCATCATCCACCGTAGAACTCCGTGATCACTGCCTGCTACTGGTTCCTCTACTGTCAACCCTGTTATATCATCTGATTCATGTGTGATGATGAGGTCTAGGATATTCTTTTCTCTTGTACTTTCCCTGACATGTTGATACAAATAACAGTCGTCTAGTTGATTTAAAAATTTCGTTCCTCATGTCGAGTTTCCTTCCCATTTACTCCAATCAATTAGAGGCAAATTGAAATCACCCATAATAAGACACTGACGCTTACTTGCCCATTCTATTTGCATGTAGAGGCTTTTGTCATGATCTTCACAATCACCTGGTCTGTATATTACTCCTACTCGCATTATACCTTTGTTTCCAACTATCTCACACCGTACAGACTCTATACTAGCATGTGAAATTTCTGAATCTGGCAAAGCTATCGTTGCACTCAGGCTGCTTCTGATAAGAAGCATTACCCCATCACCCCTTCTATCTACCCTATCCTTCCTAAATACATTATACAAGCCATGCTTAAACTCATCATCCCCAATTTCCGGGTGGCACCACGTCTCTCTAAGCCCTATTATGTCCGCGTTACTTGTTTTAACCAGCAGTTCGAATTCGCTCATTTTATTGACGACACTTCTAAGGTTCTGTATAAACAATTAAGATTTACTGTTCTTGTATATTTAACAACCCTAACACAACCCTTGAAGTTTTTTACGCTCTCTTCCCTGATATTAGCTACCCGCTCACGTGAAACGTTTCTGCCCCCAGAACATCTAGATAATACGTCCAGTTGGGGTAACAGATGAGAACTCTTAAGGTATGTGCAAGAGTTACTTTGACCAATATTATCAGATAAACGCGTGTCAGTATTACCCACATCCCCCCTAACTAGCAGTTTCCCTGAACCTTTAAGGTATCCTCAATAATACTGGCAAAAACTTTTGCACCACCTTTGTTTAAGTGTATCCCGTCTCTACAAAACAAATTCCTTCTAATTTTTGCCGGTAGCAGTCAGATATCTGATGGTTTTAATAACAGTTGAAATATTTCAAGAAATTCGCGGAGTTCATAATTATTATTTATACAAAAATAGATAACTACGTCTTGAGTTATAGAAATACCAAAATTCACAGAAAAAAAAATTGCTTTTATTCATGAGTCGTTCGCTATTAGGAAATCCAGTTTCGCCTCCAAAACAACTGAACCTCTAGGTGCTAAGATAAGAAATTAAACTCCATTTTTTTATTGTATTTTCCCCATCATTGTATGGCGGACTATACGTTTTTTCATTTTATTTCGCCTTATTCATTAATGAACATGTATGTTAAATGTAGTTAAAATGAAGCTCTTCACAGATTTTAAAATGACTCAATCTGGAAAAATAATATATATATATAGGGGTGTCTCAAAAATATTGGTAGAAACGTTTAGGGGAGGTAGGTAACATCTAAAGGAATGTGAATCGCATAGGAACCCATAACCGGAAACGTCACCGTAAGTTGGTAGACGGCGCTGTTCATCAGTTCGCGAGAGGGAAAATTTCTGGTTTACTCATTCAAGCAGTAGTCGCCGCACGAAGAGCATGCATCGATATACGAACTGTGAGATGGCAGACATGCACCTAGTGTATGGATTAGCAGAGGGCAATGGACGAACCGCTCAACGAATTTATGGAGAACGCTTCCCAGACAGACATGTACCGAACCACCGTTTGTTTGCGCGTGTGCATCAAAATTTTTGCGATTATGGGTCATTTAGAGGTAACAGGAGTAGTACGGGCAGACCGCGTTCGACACGAACTCCCGCCATGAAAGAAAGTGTGTTGAATGCCGTCCAGAATAATCCTACTACCAGCACACGTGCCGTTGCCTCTGTCTTAGGAGTGTCTCGTTGCAGTGTACAGCGTGTCTGGCACGACGATTTCTTACACCCCTTTCATCTCCAAAGGGTTCAGTTACTGCTCCCCCAGGCGCCTCCGTAGCCAGGTGGGAAGGAGCAGCAGTGCGTAGCACGCGCTTCTTGATTAGACCGAGGATAGAGAATGACCACCGCATATCCCCGGAGCAATATGGCCTTAGTTGCTAATGCTCCAATTAACAAACAAACAAACAAAACTGCTCCCCCAAGATCATCCTGAACGTGTGGCTTTTGCGCAGTGGTTTCTCCAAGAAAGTGTGCAAGACTTGAATTTTCCAGCCTATGTTTTGTTCACGGATGAGGCTTATTTCACTCGGGAAGGCTTATTCAATCAGCACAATGCTCATGTGTGGGCTCACGACAACCCACACGGTATGCGCCTCCATGCTGCACAACTTCGCTTCGCAATAAATGTGTGGGCAGGTATGATCGGTGACTGCTTAGTCGGCCCATATCTGTTTTCATCCCGCATGAACTCCGCTAAATATCTGATCTTTCTTGAACAAATTCTACCATGGTTACTTCACGATGTTCCAGGAAATGTGAGACGCAACATTTTGTTTCAACATGACGGGGCGCCTGCCCATTATGGAAGGTGTGTTAGTGACCATTTGAACAGACGTTTTGGGCGTGGATGGTGGACCCGTTGCCTGGCCCCCACGCTCACCTGATTTATAGAGCTTTGATTTCTTTCTGTGGGGGGGGGGGCCTCAAACCTATCGTGTATGAATCGCCTGTGGAGACGGAAATGGATCTCGTGGCGAGACTCGTCTGCGCTGCTGCTACTGTCAAAGAAACTCCAGGTGTGTTCGACCGTGTCCGCCAATCCATGCTGCGTTGGTGTCACGCATGCATCGCGTCTCATGGTGGAACCTTCGAGCATCTGTTGTAACATCATGAAATGCATCCATCTCGTACTCCATTGTTAATATTATGTCAAATAAATGTTTGCCACTAATTACTGTGTTGTGTCACTTCTGCTTCTTGTGCCTCTTTGTACTTTCCCATGACGTTTCCGGTTATGGGTTCCTATGCGATTCACATTCCTTTAGATGTTACCTACCGCCCCTAAACGTTTGTACCAATATTTTTGAGACACCCTGTATATATATATATATATATATATAATTAAAATATAATACCAAAGAGTTAAAACCAGATGAAATAGCGGAAAGATGCAGCAAAGCGCGTAAAGCAGCAGCAATGGATGTAGATATTAATCCGATGGTAATTCGTTTCACAAAACCGATTGTAAGTTGAAAATATTGCAAGTTGAAACCAATAATACATGATTTTCTGTAATTCGTTCCCCAACAACACATAACATAGGTATTGTTTACATGTTATACTTCATTTCTACATTAAAAATTAGTGTTTCATAAAGATTATTTAATAAATAGTCATAAAATATCTTAAAAAAAAAACAAACAATAAATTAGCATTTATCATAGACTTGAAGTGCAGAACTGATGAAATCAATGGTGGCGGGACTATATCAAGTGTCTTTTGCAGTCTTTTGTTGCTACTGGCAAAGAAACTGTTTTTTACGACTGTTTTGTAGCTTCCTGAAGTAAGAAATGACTTCGTCTTCCATTTTGCATGAGTTCAGTGTTTTCAATGTCGCGCTGCTTTTTTACCACTTATCTTAAACGCTCCCAACAAGAAATGACAGTCTTCAGCTGACACTTTGTGGTATCTTTTTTTTTTTTCCTCTCCAGTGTCACTCTCCGTAATTTTCTCCAACTCTTGTAGCTCCTCTGTTGTTAGCTCACGCCCATGAGCGTCAATAAGTCTTCTACATGCTCTTCGCCAACTTCCCTACACATTGATTTACCAAGAGTAGCAATATCATTTGTCAAAGCACCATCATCTTCAAGTCCATCAACGTTATGGATAATTAAAGGCCAGATATTTTTCAAGGCTGAATATAAGCACCTGGTGGAAACATCATTGCAAGAACTTACAATCAGCCTTACCCAATCCAGCATGTTGAACTTCGACCTCCAAAAATATTTGAGGGTGACAGAATTTTCACCAGAAGTCGCTGCAAAGCAACTTGCGAACATTTTCATGGTGTAGATTTTCTTGAAGTTTGCAATCACTTGCTGGTCATTGGTTGAAGAAGAGGAGTGGTGTTGGATGGCAAAAATTTGACTTGAACAAAGTCAAATTGTGTCTCAGGAGATTGAAAAAGGTTGAGATCATGACCTGGCGCATTATCCAGCAGGAGCAGTGCCTTCACAGGAAGCTTATTTTTCTCGAGATAACTCTTCACTGAAGGACAGAAAACTTCAAGCTGCTTCATTGAAGACATAACTTGTAACCCATGCCTTCTTATTACTGCGCCGAAACACTCCCAGTATGCCTTTGTCGACCTTTTGTTGTTTAAATACTGTGGGGTGCTAGAGTGATACACAAACAGAGGCTTCAGTTTAGAATTTCAAGAGGCATTAGCACCCAACATGTGAGTGAGCCTATCTTTCGTAGGTTTATGACCAGGTAAAATAGCCTCATCCTTAGTGATGTACATTCTCCTGGGCATTTGCTTCCAGAAGAGGCCGGTTTCGTTAATGTTAAAACCTACCGGGGAAAATACCCTCCTGATTAACAAAGTCTTGGAATTCAATTTTAAAGATCTCAGCTGCTTTATTATCAGCATTGGATGCCTCCCCATGCCTTTCAACACTTTTGATATTCGCCCTTTTTTTTTTTTTTGAAGCGCTCGAACCAGCCTCTACTGGCTTTAAAGTGTTCAAAGCGCACAGCACTGCCACTGGTTTATGGAGCTTTAAGTTTCAGATCTATGATGGATCGTCATAGATCTAAAACAATCGTACGAGTGACGTTCCGTGCACGACGTGTCTGAAAAATATTTCACCCATGTATCGTTCCAGCTCTATCGGAAAGCAATCGGTACCTGCAAATATCATCGGTCCTTAAAATAAACGATCTTATAAAGGTATATTATATCGGTTCCTGAGAATATCGGATGTCGAGGCCCCACTGTATATGTATATTGTAATAAATATATCAGATAATTTTTTTTTATTTTTATCTGATATATTTATTACAATATATCTATTTCATGAATATTTCATATATTAAAAGTCACTGCGCACTTCGAAGGCTTCCTTCTCTCAAATCTTCGAGAATTATCTTGTGTGGCTCTAAGATTATTAAGTTTAGCCAACCCTGTTCTTTAACCTCCTCTGAGGGATGCTCATTTTCTGATGAGACGAGCTAATTTGCATTTTCCTGAAATTGCAAGCTTTGCTCATAACTTCACACATCAGTGAAATTAGCTCATCGGTGTATTATGGACATATCTGCCAATAAAAAGTGCAGTGTTACACTTTTCTACCTTAGCTTTTGTCCAGCAATGTGTCCTTATTATCTGTTCTGTATTATGTCTATAGATTATTAATGCAGAATTTGCATAACTTTCCTAAAAGTTCACTAGAAATATTTTTACTTACCCTTTGCTGTCAATGAGAGTAAGGGCATGAGCTCTCTCACTGCTAGAGGCAACGATCAGATCTCGTGCAAATATCCCATAGTTTTCTGTAATATAAAAATACTTTCAAATGCATGTTAATGCAAGTCGTATGGAACTCATAATTTAATGTTGTCTTAGAGTATTATTCGAAGAAGCAAGAATTTTAAACTATCTCTGGAATCAGCCCGTTTGAGTGAATAAGAGCCATTACGTTTTATTATCATCACAATGAAAACTACCTTCTTTATGATAATATAAACTGTAGTTCATAATTTCAGATTTCTTGAAGGGATAACATTCTATTACATAAAACAAACAAACTTTTGAACTAAAACATACCCTCAAATTAGCTGCCTCCTTTCCAGGTGCTATAATCGAGATTCGTCATGTATTTTGTCTCATGGCATACACCTCACGCTCCATTTCTCCACGTCTTTCTGTCATCGGTCTTCGTCACACCTATCCACTATTCTCTTTCTCAGTTCATTTGTCTTGGTTTTCGCCACTCTCATTCTTAATCATGATATTATTTATATTTTCCTGCTACTCTTCTTCTATCATTTAACTTTCTAAATATTTATACTCACTCGCTCACCTGTTCTGCTCTACTGCTATCTCAATATTTAACTCCCCCATTTCTCTTTCTATATATATATATATATAATCTTTATTGTATACAAACATGGTATATACAATAGACCCTTCACAGCAGCAATGCCAGGGGTTTTACATTGGTTGGTGGACAATAGCCTTGGGGGAACGGGGCCCACATCGAAGTTCGGGCTCATCCCCCAGAGTCAACAATAAAATGGAATCAGTGTCAGATTATTTACAGGATATATACTTTTGACAGTATTTACAATGAAATAATAAAGATATTCATATTTAAATTATGTTATTTATATTAATAAAGATATTATTGACTTTATTTACAACACATTCATAAACACATCGTGCTTTGAACATTATTTACAATATATTAGGCATTATTATGCTGCCCTTATCAATGTGCACTTTGCCTGGCCAAGGTCAGGCTCTTAAGAATCTGTCTTCGGTACCTCCGATCCTTCACAAACCTACAGAGGTCGCCGTCAATTGAAACGATTGTGGGGAGCATCTCCCTGGGGAGAAAGCGGTCACTGAGCGATAGTCTGTTATAGTGAGCTGTGAGCGTGGGAGCTGACCTCAGTCCGGGTAGAGGGATCCTCCAGCCACACAGTTCCCAGATGCTTGGCTCCGAGACCATTCCGGTTGTCATCTTGACAGTGAGAACAAGGCGTTTTTCAAATACAAGATCTGGAAGTCGGGCAAAATGAAGTGACATTGCCATCGCAGTTGTTCTTTGCTGGGGTGGACGACGATGTTTTTGCGTGATCCAACGAAGGAGCCAGTATTCGGCGGAGTACATGCGCTTGATGTTGGTAGGGGCCGCGGACCCCCAAATTTCCGAGGCATACAGTACGACGGAGTATACTGAGGTGTATACGTACCGACGAGTCACATCCAGATCCCTAACGTGGAGCAGTTGTTGTTTTGTGGTCCAGCGCATTTGACAGAATTTTGCTGTGAGCTTGTCAATGTGGGGGTTGAAGCTCAGTTTATAGTCGAAGACGACTCCCAAGTCTGTATGCATCTTGACCACTGGGAAGGGAATGCCGTCTAGAGAGGCTTGGATTTCAGTGGGTTGGCGCTTCAGAGAAAAGACAATTTGTGCTGATTTGGCAGGGTTAATGAGGAGGCAAAATTGATGGAGATAGGATCCTAATTTATGTAATTTTTCACAGATCTTTTTATTGATGTTTGAGAGATGTTCGCCGGGATTAATCTGAGTATATATCTTAATATCATCGGCATAGCAGAGTATGTCTTTTCTCTGTTGCACAAACGGAAGAATAACTGCTGTGAATAATGCTCCGGAAAGAACTCCGCCTTGGGGAACTCCTGCAGTGATCTTTCTCCAGATTGTGTGTTGATCCACTTTAAGAAGAATGGTTCTGTCAGAGAGCAGGGCTGTGATAAACCACAACATGTCACCTTTTATGTAGAAGTAGTTTTCTAGGAGGTGAACAAGTGAGGGGATACTGATGGAGTCGAAAGCAGCTTCCAGGTCGATGTAGGTGACAGAAAGCTCTGCTTTAGCTTCTAGACCGAGAATGGTGTTGGTTATCGATGTTAAATTGGTGACTGTGGATCTACTCTGTGGATTCTACTCACATAACAATATTTATTCTCGCCTTACACCTTTCACAATTTTTTTTTTTTTTTAAATCTGTTAACCAATATGTGTATCCTTGCTCAGAATCTGTCACCAATACTACCGGTATATCATCCCCAAATCCAACACTTTCAATAACCTTTCCTACCTTCTCTCTCTCAAACCCGATTCCTTTATTCCGATCTGTTATAAATACTTCCCTCACTATTTCATCCGCATAATACAATGAGGGCTGGGCAGAGACGACAACGCACTGCTGAAGTTGATTGAGCGAGAATACAGAAAATTTGTGTGAAAGGCATTGCTTGAATTAATAAAACCTTAATTCAGCAACTGCTGCTGACAAAACTCGCCTTGGCTTATTTATTGTTAAAACATAAAATTGCTAAAGAATAAAACTCAGAACTTCGCCACCTCACGATGGTAAGGCTTTACCTGTTATTTCTTCGTTAATTAAATGCTTTGAACAAAAATGTCGGAAAAAATCAGGAGCTCCAACGAAGAGTTTCGGAAATATCTTCTTATGTGGTCCAAAGTATTTTGATAATACCTTGGACCACATAAGAATTCGTCAATACCGACGGTTTATTGTATACACCGATTCAGTGAGTGCGTTACAGGCTTTATCAGGATGAGATCTCATCCAACCCTGACCCGGGTAGGCGCCTCCGTAGCCAGGTGGGCAGTAGCAGCAGTGTGTAGCACACGCTTCTTGATTAGACCGGGATTCGAGCCCGTGACAACCAAATACGGAGGATGCGAAAAGGTCAGGGAATGACCACCGCATATCCCCGGAGCAATATGGCCTTAGTTGCTAATGCTCCTAAAAATCAAATAACAACAACGATATACCGTAACTGTCCCGGGGTCCAACAAATGATATGCAATCTCGATATCTGCTTCTGCTGGATCCCCAGCCACATCGGAATTAGCGGAAATGATTTGGCTGATACTGCAGCCAAATCAGTTGTCTCGTCGAATAATCTTGACTTTTCAGTCTCCTATTACAGACTACAGGCAAGTCTTCCGCAACAAATTATTTTCTTGTGGCAAGAATTAATTTGACATTGTTCAGAAAAGTTCATATCTGCCAGTATTGTAACTCCCAGATCCCTTTCCTCTTCCGCTTTTCTTAATTCAACACCACCAAGTGTAGAAGTTATTTTGGGTTTGTTGTTCCCGCAAGAGTAAGACCTTTCATTTTGCTGCATTAAAACATAGCTGCCACTTTTTTTTACCATTCTTGAAGGCTGTTCAAGTCATCCTGAAGGAGTGTTTCTTGGCACTGATCATTAACGACTCTCACAATCTTTGTCATATATAAATTTTGACATCGAGCCCCCTATCGTTTTGTCGATGTCGTTTATGAAAATCAGAAAAAACGGTCGTCCAAGAACTGATCCTTGGAGGACCTTCACATCAGATTGGTATAACGCCACATTTATACTAATTAATACCACATTTATAACAACGTTATACCAATCTGAAGAATATCCATTAATCACAATCCTCTGTCTTCTGCCCTGCAGCCACTCCCTGAAGTCCATCTTAGGATATTTCCAGTTATCTTAATGTTCCAGCTTACATAGTAACCTCTCATGAGGGACAATCAAATGCATTGCTAAAATTCAAATAAACTGTGTTGAAATTTTTTCCCTACATCCAGCTCATGAGTAACCGTATCAAAATACCTTACCAGATTAGTTAAACATGATTTTCCCTATAAAAAAACGATGTTGTGTGTCCTTCATAATGCCATTTCTATATAAATGTTTCTGGATTGCACTCGTAATTATTGCCTCCAAGATTTTTTCAACCACAGAAGCCAGACTAGCCGGTCCGAAGTTATCGACTTCACTCTTAGAACTTTAGGTATTGGCAATACGTTTGAACTTGTCAAATCCAAAGGAATGTTTCGAGTCCAGGGATGTCCTAACAATTAACCTCAGTGTTTCAGTACACTCTTTGGCCGTCTATCGATGAGCAATACTTTATAAAACCCAAGTTAAAAATAAGCTTTTCGCAGAAGAGTACAGTAAAAATAAAATAGAATTTTCTGTTTATATTCTGGCACGACCACGTAAGGTCAGAAGAGTTAACAAATTTAGAGAATACGAGAATGTCACCATACAATCCCAGGGGCTCATATCTGGTGAGTATGGGCTTGGCACACCCAGGGTCCTGAGCTGGATATCATCATTCTTCTCTCTCTCTCTCTCTCTCTCTCAGGGTAATTCAGAATTTTTTTTTTTTTTTTTGGCTGGTGCAGTATAAGCCTCAGACTTCCTTGCACCATATCCTAATAATATCCATTGCCTCGCATGATATACTAATAATATCATGCGAGCTCGAAGCACGCTCACTCATGCGTTTGTACTTTTGTATCCTTGTGCATGACTACTCAGTCAGTTATCAGATATTTCAATTAACCGAATTTTTTTTTTTTTTTTTTTTTGCTTTTATTTTTCCCCATAATTTTACTCAAAAAAATTAACACATTAATATTTAATTATAATAAACAAAACTATAACCGTACTATAGGCACAAAAGTGGCAATATCACTAAGATCTATGAAAAAAGGAAAACACTAAACCACGTAACGAGTTCAGCAAATTCCAGTTGTAGTTAACATTGAACTCTGCAGAATCGCATGGTGCGATTTTGTTCCTATGTACCAAGCCATATAATGTTCCAAAATAAAGTAAAATTATTTATAATTTTTTTATCAAATCTGTACAAACTATCAGTCGTTCACGCTTTATCAATATGCTCACCATTATCAACCTCGATTAGCAACACCAAATTTTCTCCCATTTTAGCTGCAGTGACTTCGTTACCCTTGAGATCGGTGATTCTCATACGCACTTCAGGATCCCTAATGCGATTTTCTGTACTGTCCCTAATAAATTAAATAGAAACTTGTTGAGAAGATAAATGTTGAATAAAAATTCTATGTATCAATATAATGTAAGAAAGCATTTTCAAAAAGTTGAAGCTATTAGTGGATTACAAAATTTTGTTATCAACTTATGGATCCAATTTAACTTTTACAAATTTCAAACATTTTTTAGATATGAAAGTACAGTACCGAAAAGGTAAGAAGTGATCATAACGTTCTCACCTGACAGTTAGTGCGTTACTAACTACTGTGCTATCGGTTTTGAAGTAGCAAAGTACCTTATATGATATGTCTTCTTTAAGCATAATCCTAGGATGACGTTGGATAACTACTTTAGTGACTATCGTGCCATTACCCTACACGCGAATAGAGAAAAAATAAAATTGAAAAATTTCAATGAAATGTTCCGAAAGAAAGTTTTTAAAGAATCTATTCAAATGTAAATGTTTTGTTTTTTGATTTAACTAACCCAATATCTATCTGACTAATGATAGCTAATCATAATGGTTCTTAAGAGTCGAAGAACAAAAAAATAATAATAATAAATAAAAAAATTAATGCCTTTTTAATAATTGACAATCAAGCATTAGTGAGACAATCGTTTTAATTTTCCCAGTGTTTGCGCAAAGAATGGCCGATTTCTATTTAAACTTAGAGCTATTCAAATGAGTCATGCGCAGAAAAAAATGTTAGTTGAGTTTTGTTTTGAGTCAGTAATTCATGAAACATACCTTTGCTAGAATATTGAATTGAAAACATACCTTAATAAGGTTTGTAATCACAATGGGTAGTAATTCAGACGTAGCATCGAGTCACGCTGAGAACAAGATTTTTAATTGGTGTTCTAGCTTATTTTTAATTATTTTAATTTCGGGATTTATTATACATGCACTTATATGTAATAGCGGAGTCCTACTACATGATTCAACCAGCTGTTGAGTCAAAATGACTGCACCTAAGCGGTGATTTTTGAAGCCTGCTTGCTCTGAGAAATTTCTAGAACATTTCATAATACATACAAATGCTGTAACGAGGCTTTTTTAAAAATCTGAAGCTGTTGATAGATTACAAAATATATATATTTTTTTTAATTTGAGCAATTTTCTTTTCCTTTTTGTTTATACATTTATTTATTTTTCATTATTTTAATGAAAAAGTTTGCGCCAATTTTTAAATTTTGTCCAAGTATATAAGGACAACAAAAATCTTTCTAATCAGTAAATTTTGGGCCTGAGGCTACAGTTGATTATTAATGTAGTTTAAAGTGCAATAATTACATAATAGCAATCATTTAGTTAATAAATAATGAGTGACCACTTTAATTACTCCTAATGTAATATTGAGCAAATTCCCTCCGCTTTAATTCTCAGAACAGCCTAGATTCGTAGCGGCATGTACTCAACTAGGTGTCGAAAGGGTGTTTGTTTGTTTGTTATTTGGTTTTTAGGAGCATTAGCAACTAAGGCCATATTGCTCCGACGAAAGGGTGCCACAGAGATCCTGCTTCATGATGACTCAATTCCGTCCAACAGTTGCTCCACTCTGATGAATTCGTTTCGCTTTCATTCCACAGGTTCCCAGTTCGAATGAGATCAAGTAAATGGAGAAGCCAATCACTAGTACGCTGAATTTAATTTACTCATGTTCTGGATTTCGGACATGGCACATTATTCTGTTGAAAGAACCCATTTGCAATGGATACACTGCAGCAATGAAGGGATGCGCCTATAACAACACAGTTATCTGGAAATTATTTCCAGATGTGGACATGTGTTGTGTCTTACGCAAGGCGGCCCCTAAACGTTAGTTCATCTCCGCCATGGTTCTCTGTGGTGATATACAAGATCTATACAATGGCCAGAAATGAGTGTGGTGTTGTGTTGTTTAGCTGTTTCTGGCAGCTTTGCTACCAGAAAGCAGCGATCACCAGGAAGGGTGCTTCCCGGTACCCGTCCACGCCACGAGGAGGCGGGCCCAACTATACACGTACTAAACTAAATGTAATATTTCCAGCACCCATAGGCATAAGCGCAAGTCCTATGAGTGCAGCAGTCTCCTATAGTCACGTACAGTGGTGAACATACCACAGAATCCTGCATCCACTGGAGAAAGTGTAATAGCAATGGATGCCAGTAGTTCCCATACCCAGGAAGCCCAACTCTGGTATAAGCAGTTTAATATCCAGTCTCTAATAAACTGGAGACCAGCAAATCTTGCCCCCTAAGGGACTAGCATAATTACAATTTTAGGAGAAAAAAAATTTATGAACAAAATATTATTACGTTTCAAAAATAAAGATATAAAGATAAAAATAATAATAAATAAAATAAAGATAAATAATAATAAATTAATTAGATAAAATGTTAAAATAATAATTATTATTAAAGAGGGAAAAAAAGTAGCTTTGTTTGAGTATAGAAGTCATCTCAAGTAATCCACGTCGTCTGTTGAAAACCTGTGTGACAAATTCCTGTAGTGCTGAGAAGGCATTTTGATTTGCAATAAGATATCTTTCATAATTTATTTATTTTTGTTACACAGAGCATTAAAACTATGATAAATGAATTAGCTTTCGGCTGGGTGGCAGCCTTCATCAGATTAAAATACTTTGAATGGCAGTTAGAATAGAGATGCACTGCCAGGATGGTGCGTGAGACACGTGGTTAATTGTTTGTTGATGTTTGTGGCTGTGACGTATGGTGGTGACGTGGCCAGCGTTTGTCCATGGACAGAATTACTGTTTCTGTGATGGGGTTAAGTTGACAACCACTGTTCCTGTTCAACGAGGTATCTGAGCATTTTATACTTAACGATTCCAACCAGGTGCGCCTTAGGTAATGGTGGGACTTGTCTACAACCACGACATCGCGGTGTGGGTCGATGTCGTGGTGGTTTGTCCAGACATGCTCGGCAATAGCTGAGTGTTCTACATCCGCCAAACGGATCGCCCTTTTATGTTCTGAGAGGCGTTTCTCGAGACGACGACCAGTCTCTCCAAAGTAGCAGCTCGTGCAGTCACGGCAAGAGATGCTATAGACCACACCACTCTGTAGAAGGGTGGGGACAGGTGTTTTTATGTTGGAAAGGAGAGAACGCAGTTTCTTGCCTGGAAGTTGGATGCACTTTACCCCATGCGATCTTAGGATTCTACCGATCTGCTGTGACAGGTTGGGGTAGTATGGGATGAATGCCCTCGTGGAAGACTCGTCACTGTTGGCGTTGCTGTTGGTCGTCACGTTGTCGCGTGCTTGTAGATCACATCTGTTAAGGACATCGATGGGGTAGCCACACCTCGTAAGGTCTACTTTGACTCTGGTGATCTCTTTGCGCCTTTCATCTGCAGAGCTGGAGTGTGTCCAGGCGCGAGTTAGCAAGGTTCGGGCGGTTGAGAGGAGGTGGCCCCAACTCCCAGGCAAGAAACTGCGTTCTCTCCTTTCCAACATAAAAACACCTGTCCCCACCCTTCTACAGAGTGGTGTGGTCTATCGCATCTCTTGCCGTGACTGCACGAGCTGCTACTTTGGAGAGACTGGTCGTCGTCTCGAGAAACGCCTCTCAGAACATAAAAGGGCGATCCGTTTGGCGGATGTAGAACACTCAGCTATTGCCGAGCATGTCTGGACAACCCACCACGACATCGACCCACACCGCGATGTCGTGGTTGTAGACAAGTCCCACCATTACCTAAGGCGCACCTGGTTGGAATCGTTAAGTATAAAATGCTCAGATACCTCGTTGAACAGGAACAGTGGTTGTCAACTTAACCCCATCACAGAAACAGTAATTCTGTCCATGGACAAACGCTGGCCACGTCACCACCATACGTCACAGCCACAAACATCAACAAACAATTAACCACGTGTCTCACGCACCATCCTGGCAGTGCATCTCTATTCTAACTGCCATTCAAAGTATTTTAATCTGATGAAGGCTGCCACCCAGCCGAAAGCTAATTCATTTATCATAGTTGTAATGCTCTGTGTAACAAAAATAAATAAATTATGAATCCAGAGCACGCAGGCGTGTTTTATTAAGATATCTTTCATTTACAGGAGAGAAATTATGCACTATACTAGATAATGTTTGTCTTAAATCTTGGTAAACTGGGCAGAAGAATAAGACATGACTCCAGTCTTCGGAGGCGCCGCAGAAACAGGTGTCTGGCATTGCTAGATTGAATTGAAGAAGACGAACCGTGGCCAGTTAGAATGTATGATGTAAGAAGGCTTGGGTAGAACCAAAACTGGTTAATATCAGGTATAAAACATTTGGTCACTGCTACTTTGGTCGAGGAATTCTATCTCACTTGCCATCTTTTATGAAGCTCAGTCCAACATTTCGCTCTTTCATTCTTTGGATCGGCAGTGGGATCATAGGTAAAATCGGAAAAAGTTAGAGGATATCCTTTTAGAATATAGTAAAGAAAGCCGTTGTACGTAAGATACAGATCCAGAGGTAATAAGCCTCTGGATCTCTGGCTTGAAAAGATGAGGTTGAAACTGTTCTACAAGTTCTCAGGAGAGCTAGCAAAAAGGTCCGTTGGACACTGTCTAGTTTGGTTTGAACTGTAATAAGTTTGGTTCTGTGAAACCATATGCTGGTTGCATATGTAACGATTAGAATAAATACTGTGTAGTATAGAATTCTGAGGGTTACTTTTTTTAAACCCTAGTCCTGCCGAGAGATTTTGAATAACATGGCCGTAAAAGTTTTCACTTTTTTGGAAAGATTCTGGATGTGTGGTAAGAATGACCATTTTTCATCAAAAATAATACCAAGATGCTTATGAGTGGTAACAAGTGGCAGAGATACTTCATTAAACTTGACAACCGGAGGTCTATTATGGTCTAGTTTTCCGTGAAGTATCATCATCTTGGTTTTAGATGGTGACACTCTTAATTTATTTTTCAGAGTACAATCTAGCAAGTTATCGAGTACAGAGTTAGCTCGTTGTTCCAATTGGGACCTAGAGTTACCATGCGCTAAAATGGAGCGAGATCGTCGGCAAAGGCAACTTCTCCCTCCAACATGGCCGATTTCCACATCGGCCATGTTGGAGGAAGAAGGCAGCCAATCATCAAGGACGAGGTTCCACACAAGGGGGCCAAGAATGGAACCCTGGTGACACCCCTCGAGAAACATCTTTAGATACCGACTGATGTTTAGTTTGGATGTAGACAATACGTTCAGCAAAGTAACTTTTGAACAAAAGGAAGAGATGCCTAGAACGACGAGCGATTCTAAGGCGCCGTAAGACACTCTCCCACCAAACATTGTCGAAGGCGCCTTCAAAATCAATAAAAACTGCCAGGGTATATTTGTAAGTTTGAATTTGAAAGATGCACTTTTTCAATTCAAAAAGTGCATCTTCACAACTACAACCAGGCTTAAATCCATACTGAAGAGAGGAAGATAGATTACTTTCCAAAAGAAGTTGATTACATATATTTCCAGATAACCTGTGGCACCGAAATGTTTCCCCGCTGGCACTAAGGGGATCAATATATACTACCAAAATCATTCTCCACCCATTACACCGCTGCTACCACCACCACCACCAGCCTATACTGGATGGGTCAGTGTAAACTGCTATCAAAATAAACGGTTCGGGCAGTTTTCATATATTCCGGTCCTCCTATAACCGGAATTAGTTAGATCAATGTGTTTTCGATCCTCCACTGTTGATGTTCTTGACCCCCCCCCCCCCCGTATGTAGTTCTTGTTTTTTTGCGGAGAGCAGTGGACTCCAGTTCTGCCGTCAGCTACGATATCCCATCTGTGATAAGGTAGGAGTTATGCATTCTGAAATGCTCCTTTGGTTACCGCTTGACGCGAGAAGTCAACCTTGAGCCGTTTTCGATGTTGCGGCTGACTAGATGTTATTTGGATATTGGACCAATATTGTGAATGACACGGCTTGTTCTCCAAGGCAGGCAACCTAAGAAGTCAACTGGAGTGGCAGGCTTCGGGTGTTTACATCGCCATCACGCGAGTAAAAGGATTATAATACTTTTCTGTTTTTGATGTAGGCTTTCAGTTTTTTTTATGTTATGATGGCACACTTCACATACTGGTACTCAGAAGAATCAAATTTGCTGTTTGCTAATATGTCAATGTTCAGATTCAGTGAGAGAGATTAAATTTAAAATTACTTACAAATAAGTGAAAAAAAAATTGACACAATTTAAAGGATCAAGACTCTTAGGAGAAAATAAAGATAATAATAATAAAGCAGGTAACTGTAATACGTGTGTTTCAGACGGTTCCAGGATAATCTCATACATCTTTTTATCACGTGGGAATGATATTAAGTTCGTGAACTCCAACTGTTGTACGTGGCTGGAGAATATTCGATGAGACGCGGACGCCATTGGTGTCATGTCCACACCACGGTATGGGGATCTATCATTTGCTCTAATTTTGTGTCCTAGGCCTTATTTTACTTATCTGGGTCACCCCATTAAGATATAATTCCGTGTCTTTAAATTTGCGAATGAGGTAACGTCTTTTGATTTTTATGACATAAAATCTGGTTTTGTTATTCCAGTATTTCTGCATTGTTAAAATACACTTCAAGGTCTCTTTCCACTAATTTTGCATCGCCCACTTGTTTTCATTACTTCTAATAATAAGGAAGGATAATCACTTCACAGGTATCCTAGCATAGAGTTGAAACGGGATATGGAATATATGTTAACAATAAAAAATACTAAAATACGACAAATTAGAAATGGAACTGACAAGGCTGAAGTAACTAAATGGATGTCAGATGAACTGATGAGATTTTCAGAGAAGAAAAATGCGTGGCACGCATATAAATTATCAGGTGATACAGAAGCCTATGGGACATATAAATTAGTCTGTAATCAAGTCATAAAGAGGGTTAAGCAAGCTAAGGCAGATAATGAGAAGTCTCTAACAAAGCTAAGGAAGGGGTTGAATGACATTGGACCAGTTTTTGATATTAACGTGTTAACTGTTGATGACCCTGCTCAGGTTGCTGCCAAACTGAATAGGTATTTTGCATCTATATTCACAGACATGAGAAATTCTTTAGGGAAAGGAATGGTAGAAGTTTATCAAACTTCTTCCAGCCCTTTACTAAACTTTAACGGGGAGCTAAATGATTTTGTAATAACTAAACGTAAAAAAGGCGTCTGGGGTGGATGGAATCTATCCAGTTATATTTAAGGAGGCAGCAAAGGAGGTAAGAAATCCCTTAGCCATAATTATGAGAGCGTCCTTGGATTCAGGGGAGGTCCCTCTGGGCTGCAGATGTACGAATGTATCCCCAATTCACGAAGGGGATCAAAAGGTGGCATGAAACATTACAGACCTAGCTTGACGTCTGTTCCCAGGAAAATAATGGAGTCACTGGTTAAAGAAGTAATGTAGGGCCATCTAGACAGGAATGCAGTTATACTGTAGTTACAGCATGGATTTGTTAAGGGGCAGTCTTGTCTTACCAATATGCTTGGATACTGTGATGCAGTAAAAAAAGAACCGGATGCAAAAAATATTTTTTTATAATTTCAGGACGGCTTTTGATACCATTACACATAAAAGACTGCTGTACAAACTGGAGCAATATAGCATTAACCGCAAGTTACTGCTATGAATAAATGGATGGTTGAGTGGGAGAAGAAGAGAGTGGTTATCAATGGGTGCTGCTCTTCATGGACTAATATTATTAGTGGAGTCCAGGCGAGGTGATGTCAGGTGACATGGTTTTTACCCCCGGAAACTCGGGTTTTTCGACTAGCAAACAGAAAATTAACCTCAGAACATACGCAATTTTCAGACAATATGCACGGAGAAACGTGGCCTTAGTTGCCAATGTTCCTAGAAAACCCAATAACAATTTGTTACTCCACGGTCCTTGGCAATGGATTTCCTGTAATTCCTATTACAGAGAGGGGATCGCCTTCTTCACCCATCTATCTCGTTGTTACTTTTGTGTGTGTAAGTGGGCTCTCCTTGTTAATCGAGTGTTGTGTGCCGCTAGTCTATCTTTTCTTATTGCTTGGTAGGTTACTGCTGTGTCTTTCTGGAAGTAATCTCGTATGTTCCAAATCGCGTTCTTCTTTTGTTCAATCAGTCGGTCCCCTCTCTTCTTTCTGGACTAAGGTTGGTCTCTCAATGTCCAACTGCGGTGGTGTTAGCAGCTCTTCGTCATCATTATCCTGGTCAATCTCCTCTAGCTCGGTGTTGGTCCAATATACGATCCCGAAGGAATACGTTAGTACTGACACTGTAAGTGTTTAGGGCTGGGACTATGTTTCCGCCTTTCATCTTTGATTTTAGCAGGTTTCCCAGTCTCTGGTGGTATTTGATCTCCTTGTGTTCTAACTGGTGAATCAGCATCATCCTATAAATACTTATAGGTTTCGCCCTCTGTCATGGCTTCTATTTCTTCACCGATCTTCATCTGATAGTTTCGTCCGACTGGAGTCTTTGATGCAGTCCATGGGTCTTGCATTGTAATATCAGTGCTAAACTCTTCAGCAATCCGGAGTAACTGTTGGAGTTGATTCTCGGTTGTCGCATAGAGTTTGATATCATCCGTGTACCTTAGGTGAGATCGGATGTACAGGTTCTTCCTCCCTTCTTTAGAGTATATCCGTACTTGCTTGCTGTTATCGAGCATGGTGGACAGTGGATTGAGTGTCAAACAGAACCATAGTTGGTTCAGGGCATCTCTCTGAAGATTCCTCTTCTGATGGGAATCAGTCTGGTCGTGAAGTTGTCAATATTGATGACGGTCCTCCCTTTCGCCATAGTTGCTTGGTAGTGAATCATTGCTGGGTTTACTTTGTGGTTCAATGTCTCTGTGAGCCAGCAATGGGGCGCGGTGTCGAAAGCCTTGCGTTAGTCGATGCAGGCCTTGTACAAGTTGCGATGTTTCTTGTAGACTTGCTCCATAACTCCATTGTCTGTGGTTAATTGCTTCTTGCATCCTTTGCTCATCTGCATGCATCTCTTCTTTTGCTCGGCCCTGATGTTCAGGCTCTCCAATTGGTCTGATATCGTCCTAGTTATGCAGCTGGTCAGGTACATTGTTGGGAGATAATTGATTGGTGCGTACTTCGCGGGTTAATCGTGTCTTTATCCTTAGCCTTTAAGTAGGTGATTCCTTGAGTCAGAGACGCTGTGATTGATGTCAGGTTATCTTATATGGTTGAACTGCTCTGCTCTGCTTTGTGCCTGTTGTGCAGCTGAACTTCTTGTACAAGTAGTTTTGGATGTTATCTATTCCTGTGGTTCGCCACTTGTGAGACTTCCTCATTGACTGTTGTACTTTTTCTCATTCTGTCGTCTCTTGTACATTCTTGGTTTTCTTCTGTTCTAGATTTATTCAGGGACACTGCCCTAATGGCAGTGTCCCTGAATAAATCTAGAACGGAACCTCTTGTCTGATTTTCAGTAGAAGGTTCTTTGCTTTTCATCAAATTATTATTATTAGAAATTTTGCTTCCCCCTTCCCTCCGAACACCCTATTGGCTAGAGGGTATAAAGTTTTAGGAACATGAATAAAACGACAATGCATAATACGATTATATGTATAATAAGAATATATCCCATGTAATAGTTATTATAGCATTGTATATACATGAATGAGGTAAATTGGAGTTTCAAAAGACTGAATATCTCAGCCTTCTGAAAGTTAATCTCGTTTTTTAAGACTAATTCAATTCAATTCAATTTTTTATTTACATATATGTATAAATATATTGATGCAAGTGTTTAGTGTAGCGGCGTATTGTTTACAGAATGCTGTAGTTTGGCCAAATGTAGATCACATGTGGTTTATATGTGCCACCTTAACCGGGCAGCAGCAAAGCAGTACCCATTCTCAGCACGAAGAGGTGAAGACCTGTATTAACTTAATTGTCCAAAAAGGGGCAGATCTCGCACCCACCGAAGGCAGTGCTAAATCGGTGAGTGCTAGGATTTCTTTAGTTGCCCATACTATAGAAAAACATAATAATAATAAAATAAATAAGTCACTGAAGGCTTTGTGAATTTCAGAATTACTAAGGATAATCCTGAAAGGAAAGCAGGATGCAAGAAGAAAGCATCCATTCACAATGATGCATCGTTGGAACTCGTCGCGAAAGTTATCAGTAACTGCCTTCTGTTGAAAACGTCAACAGAAAACTGTAGAAAATGGTTGAAAATTGGAGATAGTTTCAATCAAAACTTTTACATTGTCAGGCGAGAACTGCGAAACATTTTCCAGTAGGGAATTTCTCAAGTCATAATAATAAGGGCAATGGAAGACAACGTGCGCCCTGTCTTCTCGCTGTTGACAAAGGCAAGTGTCATTATTTTCTAAACCGAACTTAACAAGGCTTGATTTGATGGAACCGTGCAAAATGATGAGAAAAGACATGTAGATATTAGGAGAGAACCAAGATGAAATTTTCCGATCAGAAGCAAACAGTACATTATCGATGAACTAGTATGTGATTCTGCCGTTGACTGACGCGGTCCAACGATCTTGCCAGATGTTAAGTTCCGACCAGATACGCCTCCTTTCCTGCTTAAAATAATTTGAAGAGTTTGCAGTAATACTCGAAAATTCCATCGGCAATGCGTGCTTCAGATGATAACAGAACGATCTGAATATGAGAAGATCTAACGGCAATGACCCACCTATTACATGTACTTGTAGGGCATCCGTAGAAACTGTCCTGCAGTCACGTAGCATACAAAGCAGCATTGAGCTCTAAAGATAGTACAGTTTAAGTCGAAACTTCAGTTTTAACGCGCTTTTTAAGACCAATAACATAAACATTTTTAAAATACTTGTAATTTCCGATATATTGGAAACATTTTGTTTCCAATATATCGCAAACATAATTTATTTATAATATTTTTGGCATTAATTTATTTATGTCGATGTTTGCGGGAAAACTTGACTAACAAGACTAGAAAAAAATGCTCTCATTGGACCTCTTTACAATAAACAAACTGCTTTTATAATATCGTTTAGTCCTTTTCAAAGTCTTGAAAAATGTAATTTAAGTGACGCCAAGTCCTCGTAATGTCTAATGTGCTGATCAAAATGTTTCCAAAATATACACCTGTAGTGCTGTCCATCATTGATGTTAAATTTTTAAAAAGGAGTAGGAAAATTAACAATTATGGACATTAAAAAGATCATCGAAAATGTTTAAAATTGCTTTCAGATTTATTACGTGAACAACGATTATCCGAATTAGTGAATTCCTATTTTGGATAATAGACGTCTCGCTGTAATACAAATTTTATATCATCAAAGGTTTCTTTTCAGAGGTTTCTAGGTTTCTTTACAGAGAAACCTAGAAGAAGAAGAATTCGGTAACTAGTGAATATGGATGTAAAGTTTCTCATTTAAAATAAGACAATTGATTAATTTTATGGCGATTTTTATAACCGCTTTTAAATGCTTTATTTTCGGGAAATATATCCTTTTTAAATTTTAAAAATCGCCATTCATTTTTCTATCTCTGTAAATATACTGTTATGTAAAGATTTAAAAAATTATGATAAATGAAACTATTGAACATTGCTAATCCAACTCACCATATTTACTACACCACAATTAGATTCTCCATATCTCAGAGTGAGAGATACAGTTTTACTTCCATCCCCTAGTACAGAGCAGCTGTGATCCCGATATCGATCTTTAACATACATACGTCCACGAAATGCCTGCCTAGCGTTGACCGTAATAGTCATAGAATCTTTTCCGCAAGTAAGGGAAACTAGAAACAAGAAAAAATTGAATTAAATAATAAAAAATATTCTGTATATACTCCGGCCTGAGAGTATAAATGGAAAATTTATACAAAAGATCAGAGGAGTTACTTATGCGAAATTCGCCAAAAAGTTAGAGGAGTTATTTATGCGCCATTGGCCATGTACTTAACACTATTAACTTAACATATCCCTAATGCCGTAAGATTTTAAGTAAATAGTTCAGAATTATAATTTTTTATGAAATAAAGGGGCACAATAACGTCTCTGCCTTATTTGACAGTTTTCAAGAAGACAGACACATTTTTAAAAATGTTATATGTTTTAAGTCCTTAGTTCAAGCAAGTTATATTTACTTTTTGAAAATACACTGAGTGGACAGAAATCATGGGATACCCTCCTAGTAACGGGTAGGCTCACCCTTCGCCCGGATAAGGGCAGTCTCACGGCGAGGCATTGAGTCCACTAGTTCATGAAAGCGTTCCACAGGTATTTCCATCCAATGCTTGCTGCAACACTGTCCATAATTCCGTCGCATTCCTGGGTGTAGGATCCAAAGCTCGAATGTACTTTTCCACAGCATCCCAAAAATGCTCCACAGGGTTCATATCCAGTGAACGGGAAGGCCATTCCATAGTGGTAAAATCTGTTCGAATCATGTTCTTGTCACCACGGCTCTGTGGGGGGGGGGTGTATTGTCCTGCTGAAAGAGTCCATCGCCCTGTCGGTGCACGATGACCATGGAGGGATGCAGATGATCTGCAAGGATGGACATGTAAAGTGGAATCTTCAGAGATGCGTCTAGTTGTACCAGAGGTCCCAACGTGTGCCAACTGAACACGCCCCAGATCATTACCGCCTGCATGAACTTGTTGACATGACGGGTGCATAGCTTCTTGCGGTTTCCGCCAGATACCCGCCCTCCCGTCCGTTCGAAATAACTGGAAACGGGACTCATCGGACCAACACACCCGTCTCCAACCATCCAAGGTCCAGTGCCGATGTTCTTTCGCCCAGTTGAGGCGTAGTTCTGTGTCATGGTGTTAGCAATAGGACTCTGGTGGGTCGGCAACTCCCATAACCTATTGTGGCTAATGATCGCCTGATGTCTTGGTGGAGACGTTTCTGGCACCTCCCTTGTTGAAGTCGGTGGTGATTTGTGCCACTGTCGCTCTCCGGTTGGCTGAAACAATGCAAGGCAGACGTCGACGGCCCTGTTCATCCACCACCTTTCTCCGCCCACAGCGCTGTTCACGATGAGATGTTATTCCGGAAATGGCGTATTCCCGATACGCTCTTGATACTGTCGAACAGGGATAGTGCAATTTCTGTTTCACCTCCGCGATAGAGTGACCCATGCGTCGGATACCAACTATCATCCTTTCAAAGTCGGTTAACTCACGACGTTTATCCACACTGACATCGAATTACCGTACTACGTGAATGCAGTGTACTTATATACCTGCCAACCGGCGGGTTCGTCCACTAGCGAGAGGAGTAACAGCGTCGCGTTACCCAGGAACCAGGATCCTGTGAATTCTGTCCTTTCAGTGTACATCTTTTATTCTGTTCATTAGCACAAAGTAAGAGCATCCAAAAGAGTCAAATATCACTTTTGTATTAACATGAGATACAGTAATTCCACGTTTCGGAAAGTACGCTGAATTGAGAAAAGCCGACTTAGGTAAAGTATTTCATGTTCATTAAATTATAAAGTATGAAACGAATATCAGTGTAAATGACGTACATTATACAACGCCCGTTTTCACTAGCAGTTCTATATAACAAAATTGCTGGAACTAGTTGTTGCACCTGCTGTCATAATCTGCGCATTTATGACCATAGCCGTTTTTGCCCCATTAGTCTAATGTTTGATGTTGCTGAAAATGCACTACTGAATTGCAATTTCACGCAAGCAATTTCTAGTGTTGCCGTATACAATCTCCTCCATTCGGGTAATTCTTTTAACAAGAAATTACTTTTTCTACTCACTGAAAATTACTGCTTCTTCCTAGTTTTTCACAATGTTTCCGAAGCAAATAGTCTCACAGCGTTCTCTGGATATTTACGCAATGTTCTTATCCGTTTGCGGCAGTGTTCTTTTCTTGTTTACGAACTTATTCGATGGCTTTTGTCGGCCGTTATTTTTTCCAGATAAGTCTGTGGTCAGGGTTTCAATCCATAAGGGTTAAAATTGATAAAATTTATTTATTTGCTATCTGACGTACGTATAACAGTACAGTATTTCAAATACTTTAAATCTGTAATTTTGCAAATATGTAAAGTTGGCATGCACAGAATTCATTTTAACTTAGGAAATGTGGAGGATGGCATTATTGTTTAAATTATATTATCACACAAAATGTTCCACATTATCTGAAAAAGTCCAGTTCAAATGTTTCATTGCTATGTACCAAGAAGGGCATTATATAAGACATGTAGACGTGTATAGTATCTTATGTAGGGAGGCTCCAGAACTTGGGTTCAACTCCTCTGTGGAACACCGTGATGATACAGGACTTTGTAAACGGCCAGAATTGTGTATGATGTTGTATTTCTGCAGTGTAAGTGTTGTGTTAGCTGTTTGTGGCCACTTTGTCACCTGGAAAGCCTGCCCAGCGTCCGTCTACACCGCGGAGAGGTGGGCCACAACTATGTAAATACCGTAACCCAGTTTTACAACCTCGTACCGAAGCGAGCTTGGTACCATTCAGAAAAAAAAAGCCGAAATGAAACGTAATCCCGTTCCGGGAACATTATGCCAGCACACACACACACAGATTTACTCAACCATCCTCTAGCTCACACCTAATAAGATAAATGAAAAGACAAGGTTAGTAAAGCAAAAAAAGAAGAGGAGATGATGTATTATAATATGAAAACACACCATTATTGTGGTTATCATTTGAAGTCGAATTAACAGTAATGAACCTAACCTTTTAAAATTAGAGAAAAAAAAAATGTATACGCCATTTTGGGAACTGTCAAAAAACAATCCTCATTGCGAAAGCCGTTTGCCGGAGCATACAGTCAACTGTCTCCGTATTCTTACACTACTGAACTCCCTTGGATGTGTTTCAGGGGGAGGTTCCGTGACACTGCCATTAACTGAAATATTTAATGTGGGTAGAAAGTTATCTGGCTTTATTGTAGCCTGCGCTCGCTCGCGCACACACATCCTAAAAACTTTATCATTACAGTTAGCTTAACGGTCCATCTTTTACGGCAGCTGGTATAGTCCACCATTTCTCCCTCAGAACGGTGACCACTTAAGCTTTCGATGTGGGACGTGTTAGTTTGAATGTCACCCCATATTCCAGTTTATCGCATAGGTGTTCCATAGGGTCCAGATCGTGATTCTGTGCCGGCCATTCCAACTTTTATACAATCACGCTTTTGTACAAACGAAGTGTTCTCTAACTGCATCGGCGCTATGGCATAGGATATTATTCTGTCAAAGACAAGAACCCATTTGTTTCAATTGCCACGACGTAGAAAGAATGAAATTGTTCAAAATATTAGGGTCGAAGTCCATGGTTCCTTGCATAACCACCAAAGATCCCAGGCTTTACTATGAGAGACCGCAGTGCACCATAACCCCACCTTATCCGAACTTCATTGTTAGCAGTGCACTCCGGAGCCAACCTTCTTCAAACAACATCCACACTGGCCCATCTGATTGGAATATGGTGTAATGAGATTTGTCACTCAGTATAACCGATTTCCAATACTCTAATGGACCAATTACAGCTTCGTTGCACCATTTAAGTCAAGACCACTGATTGTGTTTGGTGATGTTTGGCTTATTATACTCCGCTTTCCCATGAAAACCGAGGCCATGCGCTCCGTACAGACTACAACCGCTGTTGAAATCCTGAAATTCTATTTGATGTTTTGCAGATGTATGACGAGATCTTCCGATATCCTGTGATCACGTGAAGTGAACTTCTGTGGTCTTCCTGTGCGTTGCTGGTCGGTAGTGGTATCGTCATTTTTCTAGTCATGATAACATTACCAACGGTCGACTTTGGATGGTGTAGGCTGTTAGCAGTTGCAGAACGCAGTGACACCCCTCTTGAAATCATTCAGCTCGGCTCCACGTGCCATTATGATAAGTAACTTGTATGGATCATACGCCATACGAGTTATTTGTATGGCATATGAGCTGGTCTGAGTATTTTGAGTTGTATGGGGCATATCCACCGGCCTTTAGTCTTTTGTTTTGTTCAGAAAAGGTCCGAGGTACTAAAAAAATAGGGATGTTGGAGGATACCACTGTTTTCATAGTCCGAATAATTTTTTACATACTGTGTGTGTGTGTGTGCGCGCGCGCGCGCGCAACACACACAGTTAGGTTCGGTTTTTAGCTTTAGAATCCAGGGGCAGCATCCATCCAAATTGCCTTAGTAAACAGTTTTGGTGGTGGTTCTTTTCTCTCTTAATCCCCCCCCCCTTCCACCTCTGGATGCTCTGTCATCCGTATTACAAAAGTGACAGTTGAGTGAACTCAACTCAGGGACAATTAATGCTCTGTTAGAGGATATGTGAAAATATTATGCGTTTACAACGTCGTATAAGCAAATAAATCGTAAGACAGGAAAGGAAAGGATGTGACGAGGCCATTCGGATGAAGGAGGGAAGAAACAGGTTTTATTAATTACTGGATATCCAGCGCCTGTAAATTGCAGTATCTTAATAAAATCTCTCTCATCTCAGGTATATTCCCTCAAGAGTTTAGCATAATCCTTACCACAAGTAGGAAATATTTTAATTTCAATTTTTAATATAATTTTAAAATAAACTGTCCTCTCTCTCTCTTTCTCTAGGTTCTACATGTACGAGAATAGTGACCTACCATCGTATAGCTTTCCTCCACTGTCGATTGGACCTATGTGCTGCAAGTGCTGCCCTCTGGTGATATGTATTAGAGAAAGGGATAAACAGAGAAATGAAATCGTCAATTTTCCTTTCAGCGACTCCATGAAAAGGTTAGTTCTGAAAAATAAATTGCGATGTTTAGATTATGAAAACAAGGCATCTTTTTTATTTTTTACTTATAAAGAAATTCAAACTCTGAAGACTAGACATTATTAAGGTTGAAATAAGAGTAATCACTAAATTTAGTTAAAAAGGAAAGGATTTTAGAAAGTTCTTCTCTGCCTAAATACACGAAGCATTTTATCTCAAAGATTTACACTCATTTTATTGAAATGAGTGATTATTTTATCCACTCTTCGGCATTTCTCATCAGATTGTTTTAATCAACTCCGGGTTGTCAATTGCCGCACAGATTAGGTATAACCTAAAGAACTGGCCGAGGTCCTGGGATAACCCACGCGACCTCACCAACATACCTTGCCTGATTGAATCCCTACGCTCATATAAAAGTTGCATTGGCCATTGTTAATTGTAGGGCTAGGTGTATATATATATATATATATACCTAGGTATATATATATATATAGGTTGCCAATAATAATTTAAATGCATTTTTAACGGTTTTCGTCTCCTATGGTCTCGACTGGCTGTATCGCAGTACTCGTATAAAAATAAATTTTAGTCATTGATAATAATTAAATTATATTTATACACTATTATCAAAAGTATTGGTATATTAACAAACTAGCTCATTTTCTGCAAATTGTTGGTTATGTAAGTACCATACACAACAGGTGTCATTTAGTCACGCAAAAATGAGCTCAGTGAATCGAACATGGACAGGTAGCGTTATATGACGAATTACGTGTACTGGATGAGCTACATTTAGTGTATGAGGTTATTCGGAGCTTGTTAACATTCTGAAGACTTATCTGGAAAATCGTACGTAAGTGGAAGGCAGTCTGTCTTGCCGAACTTGAACGTCAAGTGATATTCCCCATTTTTACAACTATTAATCTTCAAATGATTGTCGGTCCAATACATTTTTATGGTTTTGTCAATGATAAGCTGCCACCGAGAAACCTTTTGCCACGGACTTCTGCGCACAGTGACGGATATAATAGTGTGATGCTCATAGAAACTAGTTTCTAGAGCGAGGAATCTGGATATGAGCTGTTTTCATCTAATGGAAGAACTTTGTTCGGCACCAACTGAAAAATACTTTTAAAGGCCTGCACTCCCAACTGTGAAGCACACAGTGGTAGCAGTCTGAAAGTTAGAGCTTGCTTTTCTTGGTGTAGTGCATCCAGATGGTTTTTGTACATGGTACATTGCAGAAGCTATACTATTTAAATATTCTTTATAACGCTGGTCTTCCAACCTGATGCAAAACCTGACGTCCTTCAAGAGAAAGTTGTGTGGATCTAACAGAAAGCTTAGCTTTAGACAGATTGATTTAAGGACTGGCCCGATCTGAGTCCAGTTAAACTGCTATGGTATGAATTGAGAAAACTTGTGATGGCTCATCCATGACGGTCAAAATCCCTTGCCCATTTAAAAACTATGAATATTTCCGTTAACTCGTGTCATAAATTAGTGGAAAGTACTGCACAGAATTATGTGCTGTGTTACTGATCGAAGGTGGTCTGTGCCATATAAAACATTCTCTTTAGTATGTGGTTATGTCTCCAAAAGTATTGCAGAAAAAGGCGGCAGATTTATGCAACAACTAGAGTTACACTTGGCAAGGTGCGACTCTGCTGCCTGAGTATCAAGTTATCCTAATGTTCAGAACGAAATAAATATAGTAAAAAGACAAAGCTACGTTCACCCTCAGCTATGCAAGCGCACGACTATCGGGACATGGAGACGTATCCCAACACTCTCTAAGGTACGAGTGCGCTACCTTCATAGTAGGTCAATGAAATGAAGACCGAGCATTCACAAGCACTACTTCTCAGGCGCCTCCGTAGCCAGGTGGGAAGGAGCAGCAGTGCGTAGCACACGCTTCTTGATTAGACCGGGGTTCGAGCCCGTCACCACCAAATACGGAGGATGCGGAAAGGTCAGGGAATGACCACCGCATATTCCCGGAGCAATATGGCCTTAGTTGCTAATGCTCCTAAAAACCAAACAACAACAACAACAGCACTACTTCTCGAAGAGAATACCTTTGCTTCCGAACTCCGAAAAGGACCGTATTTGAGTTGACCGCTGTCTAGTCAAATGTCAACAGATGTCCCTATACGATCCAAACACAAAAAGATAATAACAAACAAACTAATCACAAAATCGCTACGTAGTGAAGTAAAATTCCTTTTCATACGGGAATAACTTTTCATACTGTTACATTTTCTTTTGTTTCTCTTCCTCTCCCCTCCTCTTTGGTTTCTGTCTCTTTTGTCCCACTCTTTCTTCATTAATTTGAATTCTCACTACTACTCCTTATTTTCTTTATTCTATTATTTGGTTTGTAATTACTTGATTGTAATTGATTTATTTATATTAATTCTATTTATTATGATTTAATTTTCAGCGTTAATTTGCATTTGGTCTTAATCCTATCGATTGGCTGTCGACGTTCAAATTTGCATTTCATTTGTTATTTTCTGTAGAGGGTGGTGGCGTGACATATTATTTCTGTACAATGTATGTTCATGGGCCGGTTTCCATGTTGTGCGGACTGAAAAACTGGAATAATTCACGGAAAAAACGCTACTTCCTATTCCTGAGATGGGCTAACTACACCCTCGGTTGAAGAGGACTATAGAAATTCCTCCAGTCATATACGGGAATCGAACTCAGACCTTTTCAAACGAACAAGTGACGAAACTACTATACTATCACGAACTAATCTTATGTTTAGTTCGTTATTTTCTCTGTGTTCGTATCGTATAGGGATATCCATTGACTTTTATCTGAATAACGATTAATGAAATCAGTACGATCCTTTTCGGAGTTCAAAAGCGCTGGTGACCCTTGTGAGTTCCCTGTCTCTACTGCTGAGGGTGAGCGTTTCGTTGTCATTTTCCTATTTTTATAATTTTATTTTTACTAAGTGGCTAACTCCAAAACATGGAGTTGGCCACCTAGTAAAGATGGTAACTTAATATTCTATTGATGTGAATAGGTGGAGGACTGAGAATCGTCCTTGAATATGATATAGCTTGACATTGGCTGTGGATAGATTAAGGGTGGCGTTGACCTTGAATATCTAGAAGCTATCATTTTCGGGAAATACATGTGGAGGAAAGTTAGTTCGAAGAATAAATGTCTCTACATTTATTCTTCGAATTAATGAAAAAGAATAATAGTTACTTTTACGAGTTTGGAATGAATTGAGAAAACTAGCTTCCGGGTTTAAAATAAAGTTATGGAGTTAAAGACAATAGCTGGAATGATCATTTTCAGACTGCAGTTGTTAAAAAAAGTAAAATAGCAAACAAGCAGAGGATATACGTTATCTCAAAGTGGAACACCCACATCGGCAATAATTAATCAAGAGGTGAGGTATATGCTATGAGTGCAGAAGCAAATGCGCTTTGAGTGGACCACGGTTCAAGTTAACGTGACTGCTTAATGTATTTATGATTGTATTCATTGTCAAAAAATAATTATAAACTCCTGTGACCTGGGGAGTCGTACCGGAGTATAAATAAAAAATATCTTGAACATAGAGAGAGAGAGAGAGAGCTCTCGATCGTTGATTTCTTCGATTGCTCTCTGTTAAATAGAATCAAGGATTTCTAAGAGTATCACCACACAAATGATCATTATTCTTAGCAGATCGTATTTGAGATTTGACAAAGCTAATAGTTCTTAAATCAATAGAATGCTGGGATCGAAATAGAAAAGGTGGTTTTTCGGATGATGCTGGGAAAGCTGAAGACACGATATGGTAGTTAGTATATGGATTATTAGAAGTTATGATAAATCTGAACTTGTTTAGATTTCTTTATCGTAACCCTCTAACAATCTTGCTCATAAATCTGAGTATTACTTAAGTTATATGTTTGATAAAACATTTTCCTGCATTTGTTTCAGAATGTTAATCAAGCTGTTCCTTTCAAATGGAGAATAATCTGCAATGCAACAACAAAATTTAAGAGGATATTTGAGAAATTTAGTTATTTCGGTAGTTGTAAGAAGCGCTACTACACAGCTTCTTCACTTTACCAAACGAGAAAGTAGAAAGAACGGAACAACCTTGTATTCCACCTCTCTCTCTCTCTCTCTCTCTCTCTCTCTCTCTCTCTCTCTCTCTCTCTCTCTCTCTCTCTCTCTCTCTCTCTCTCTCTCTCTCTCTCTCTCTCTCACACACACACACACACACACACACACACACACACACACAGTGATCAGCCACATGAGAGAGAATCTTGTTTAAAGGGGATTTTTATCAAACCCAATCATATGCTTTTGAAATGTCAAGTCAAGAGCAACTTGAGTTTGTTCACATCTTGTGTAGAATTTATCCATGTTGATCCCTGAATTATCTAACATAAGCCAAGAGATTCCCTATGAATCGAAAGGGACAGAATCCATACTGTTAAATATTAATCAGAGAAGAAGGTTTATCTAGAAGTGGGAACTTTTTTATTAAAGTGTCTCCGTTACTTTAGTAAGTTTTTAAGCAAGAACAGTTGGAAGATGGAAATTTGCCTCTTCTTGAGAATAATTTTCATATGAACTAATTTTAATGCATCGAGTAAAAACATCACTGGAATATGAGTGTAAAAAGCGGCACAAAGTAGATTAAGTTTAGTGAACTGGTTTTAAAAATAACTGAGAAATGCTATCAGATCTCGCAGATAAATCTGTATAGGATATCTGTATATACAGGGTGATTCACTACCAGTGCGACAAACTTGCAGGAGGTGTGGAGGTTACAAAGATGAATCGGAATCACATAGCATTGCAGGGTCCGAAATGCCTTCGTCATGCGGTAGAGGACATTGAACGGGAGGTCGCGTGAACAGCGATCCCGCTGGAAGTCAGCATTTGCGAACCGTTTCTACTTGGTTTCTGTTGAAGAAACCAAGTAGCAAAAGTTCTCCGGAGTGGATAATCCTCAGGCTCCAATGATTGGACGCGTTGCAGATGGTATGAACTCATTTGGTTTGTTGACAGTATCCTCCATACAGTGGATTGGGAAATACCCAATCGTTGACCTATCGCTCGAGTACTCGTACTCGGATTGCCTTCTGCAAGACGTAGGACATTCTCTTCATTGTCTGGAGTCCTCGTCGTTCGCTCTCGATTCATGGTACTTCTCGTGAAACAACCAGTCTCACGTAACCTTCTGTGCACACGTGCGAAAATCGTATGATGAGGAGCACGCCTGTGTGGGAAACGTTCCTGGTACAAGCGCAGAGCGGCGCGCCCGTTACAGTCCGCAGCTCCATATGCGAGGTGCATGTCGGCCAGTTCAACGTTTGAATAGTCGTCCATCCTACTGCCTCGGGAACCGGTTCGCAAATGCTGACTTCCAGCGGGATCGCTGTTCACGCGACCTCCCGTTCAACGTCCTCTACCGCATGACGAAGGCATTTCGGACCCTGCAATGCTATGTGATTCCGATTCGTCTTTGTCCCCTCTACACCACCTGCAAGTTTGTCGCACTGGTTGTGAATCACCCTATATATATATATATATATATATTTTATTTTATTTATTTTTTTTTTCCAGCTTTGAAATACCGAAAAATGCTTGAGCGCGACGCGCAGTTTGCAGAATTTTATTATTTATATATTCATTGCTTATTTATGACGTATACATAAGGGAGAAGGAGCGCAAAACTTTTAAAAAAAATTTTTGATAGTGCAAAATTCCATAATAGGAATGTCTCATTGCTACATCTCCACACAGCTTCTTCACTTTATCATACGAGGAAGTAAAAAGAACAAAACAACCGCGTTTTCCACCATTAATTTAGTTTATACACGACTTCCTTGGAAGTCGTGTTTAACTAAATATATGGTGCCAAAATTGTTTCTTTGTGAATAACTCATAGTAGCTAAAGACCCTTGTTCTAAACAAATCCGTGCTATGATTTCCGTATAACTGCTTTCCTATCAAGATGATCCTGCATTACCTCTTTAACCTGACTCCATTATTTTCCATGGAACAGAAATTACAGAGCTTACAGGAGAGACTGCCAATAGGAGAGACATTTGCACTTCTTCAGTCTGTAGGGACCTCTCCTGAATCCTAGGATGCTCTCCTAATTATAGCTAATAGTTTGTTTATCTATTTTGCCCTTCTCTTAATATAACTGGATAGATTCGATCAGCCCCGAGTGCCTTTTTTATGCTTAGCTTTCTTCAACAATTTCTCTTCCACTTTGTTCTCAATTATGGGTGGGTTGTGATAAATACCAGGGCTCGAAATGAATTGGGGCATGTGGCGAACCCGAACGGCGTTCCGGTTCGTCACACGCATCAGTAATGTTATGTAAGTATATAAAATCATTTATTTCCATCCAATAAAGTAAGGGCATTACCCCTTATTACAAGCTCGAGGAATTTAAATAAATTAAGCGAAACAATAATATATAAAACAGGTAAATGTGGCTTTAACAAAGGAATAAAATAAAAATGAAACTGGAGATAAGTCTGCGAAAGTTTAAAGTTAATGAGAGAATCTAAAACACTTTGTCATGAATCCAGACGTTAGCAACAAGGTGACTGAAGAATCATCTCCTGGAGAGTTTAGTTACTGAACAGACGTAGTGGCTCTGTAGTCTTGGGTGCAGTTCCATACTGAAGAAAGTCCTAGATACAAAAGGAAGTCACTTTGACCGGTGATCAGAGTTACAAAACACTGAATGGCTTTGTATTTCTAGCGAACAGAAACAAGTAAGTTTGTGGCACAGTTGATGTTGAGATGCACAACAGGATGTCCAAAGTTGGCATTTAACCATCTGATGAGAAAATATTCTGCCGATACGATAAGATAATGAGGTACGATATATATGGCAAAATATTTCCCTGTAGTGTTCGGATTATGAATGAGAGCGAGGTCGCACTTCATAAACCAAAATACCATTAGAACAGTAGACTGAAGCAGTGGACTGAGAAGAGAAGTTTGGAATCCAGATGTACCCCAAACATTTAATCTGGTTTACCGCGATAATTAGTTTAGATTGGATTTTAAGTTGTTGGAAAGTGGAAATTGTCGTAATTGATTATTAAAAATAAGATATTTCAGCTCCTGACAAATGCTAAACGGTAACTCATAACAACATAGCTGACCCAACTATAGATTAGTAAACAGCGGGAAAGTTAGATATGTTAGTTTACTGACATCGTGGTGAAATTCCAGTTTTTAAACTGACATCGTGAGGAGCAATTTCCGAAAAAAATTGGAGCATGAGGAAATTTGATTCTAACCGGCGAAATCTTGTTATCTGATACAATTGAATCAATGATGTAAATATAATTGACATTTTCTAGACAATTGTCTAATAATTTTTATTCAATTCTCAATAAACCGGTACCAAAAAATAAACACTTTATTTTTTGGTACTATGATTATCTTACCAGTGTGCTGTTCAGTTTGTAAAAAGATTTCTTTTTACAAAAAAAATTTTTCTTATATTTCATCTATTATTTAATCAGAGACAATCTCGCTAGTGCTTTGAAATAATTATAAATGAAGTGCCTATTACACTCATAATAAAATCGCTTCAGTTTCTACTGGAACCATCGTATCGATTAGGGTTGCATGCCGTAGGTAGAGTTTCACATACCCAATGCTCGTTTACGTTTCGGGACCTACCGGGCGCAAATCTTATTTTAGCCTAGTTCCTTGATGATGGTTATCACAGCAGGTTTTCCTATATGCATCGCACTATTCGCGTGTTGTGATGCGGCGGTCCTCTTTCAATCCAGCTCTTGTTGTCACTGGCTGGCTTCTTCGGGGCTTGTCAACAGTGTCACTTTCCCCACTCTTAAATCGTCTAACAGTACTCACATCTACAGTATTGCCACCATAAACATTTTTGAGATGTGTATGTATTTCGATAGGCGTCACTTCTTCCTTGGTAAGAAATTCAGTCACCACTCTTTGCTTGATATCTGTAACGTCCACCATTTTGAACTATCCGTGAGCTGCGCTCACGAGACCGATCGCAGGGCCACTCAGTATGATGAAACTAGAGACTTCTAGTGACCACTCAGTGACACGTGAAATGATCTACGATTTCACATTTGAAAGGAGGCATCACTTTCGTATCTGTTCTCGTATTCTGGATTTTATGATAATATTAAGAGAAATGTCCTCATTTGCTATAAAGGGCCTTGGTTTTCAGCTGACCAGATTAATTTAAATAGACATTTTAAGTGCATAGCATTCGTATTGATAAAAATAAGATTTTTTAAAATTCCTTTTAATAATTCATTTTTGAGCTGATTTCACCATTTTACTTCATTTTACTTATTAAATTACCTTTTTTATGTTTATATATATACAGTATAAGCGAGCGCTTGAATAAACTTTTTAACCAGATAATTTTTCCAAGTTTATTTCTTAAGACTTCAAAAGCCCTCGCGGGTAACGCGTAGATATAACCACCGTCCTCTCAATACGGGTAGAAAATGTGAGTTCAAATCCCGTAAATGACGTTAGGATTCTCTCTCTCTCTCTCTCTCTCTCTCTCTCTCTCTCTCTCTCTCTCTCTCTCTCTCTCTTTCACAATGTGCCTGAGTTGGTCGGTCTCAGGCGAGAGTTGTAGGTCTTTTTTGAAGTAAAACGTCAAGGCGCGCCCCAGGCAGTTTTCACACGGGAGTAACTTGCGTCCGTGGATTGACAAAATTCGCCACAAAAATGCGACACGAAATGACGTACGCCGTACGTAGCAGCGAACCATGAATCAACAGTACAACCCCCTACAGCGCGGGTACCGTGTAATTCGCACGCTTGTCGCGTAAGCGTTTTAAATCGCAATATCTCAGCTTATAGCAGTCCGAATTTAAAAACCAAAACCTTTCTTTCGTCATTTTCTACCGTATTTCATAAAAATTTGACGTAAAAAATTAATAACTCGATTTATATATATACTGTATGTATATATATATATATATATATATATATATATATATATATATATATATATATATAATTTATATACAAGCAGTTCTCGCTTTACTAGTTCCCGGGTTTACGAGTTTTTTCCCCAAGTATCAACAAAATCGAAAATATGAACATTAATTGCAATAAAATGAATGTTAAACATTCATAAATACCGCATTCCAAACCACGTGCATAGCTATACAATACATCGCTATACAATATATCGTAAACTGAACCCAATAACACATTGTTTTTTGGTAATTCGTTTCAAGATCTCGGAAGTTGAAATTTTCGCTGTATAACTAAGCTATTTATCTCTCTAAAATGTCATTTTTAAGGTCACGGCCGTATAAAAGGTCGTAAGCGTGGTTTGTAAATTGTATTAGTTAACAATTCAAATCATTAAACGCACTACACTTTCATCGTTATCATATGTTCCGTTATAAGAATCAATTTTAAATGCCTTTGTGATATTTTTCTAAAGCACATTTCTGGAGGTCACGACCATAAAACAAAAACAATTTGCAGTTTCCGGTTTATTGGGCTTTTCTGTAACTACAAGCAACTATAAACGGGTAGTAAACTCTATCGTCTTGCATTTGCGAAAATACCGATAGCTGGAATTGTGTGTGTGTGTGTTTTTTTACGTTATTATGGTGAAATGTGTTTCCCCTTTATTGAAACCTTCAATCGTATAAAAAACATAAATAAATTTTCAGAATCTTCTCTTCATTCCTTTTTTTTTTTAGCTTCTTAAACTTGTTACTCCATGCGATCGTGTTAGTTTCAATTTGTGTGTGCCGTTAAAAATGCTTATGCATGCAATCGTGAAATTTATAATTAAAAGAGAAGATTATCTTGGAAACAAACGCCTCTTCCTTGTGCAACAAACAAACGAGTGCCGAGCCAATAATAAGTGATCAACGAGTGTGCATTTAGTCGATGATGAAGAATAAACATTCGTTAACATTTGTAAGTCGTAAATAATTTCTCTATTATTATAATTTGCTTGATTTTACAGGCTACGATTTCATTTCCTTCGATAAATCAATCATTGTTGAGAACGTAACCCCCATTTTTAATCTTATGTCTATGGGAAATATATTCCCGCTTTACGAGCGCGCGCTAGGAACGAATTAACTCGTAAAATCGAGAACTACTTGTATATAATTCATTATTAGTCTTCGGCAATTTATAATTGCCGAATACTAATAGTGAGCATTGTATTATTATTATTATTATTATTATTATTATTATCTGTTTATTAACCTTAGTTCACCCCTTGAACAGCCAGTGGGCTAGGAGGGTGTACAAATATATATATTTTAAATAAAGCGTACAATTTTATACAAATTTTTGATATTTAAAGTAATGACATTGTTTAGAAAATTATATTCACTTAATAGTAGTAACTTTAAAATAAAATTGGTATTAAATTAGTATTGTAATTACAAATACAGGTTGTCCTACATATCATTTTTTCTCTTATTACAATTTGTTTTGCTTTATATTTTTGCATTAAATTATTTACATTTCTCATATAAATAAAGCTCACATTTTATAGTAATTCTGGTGATTTGGTCAAGATTTCATCGATAATTTGGCTTCTGTATCTTCTATTTTCTCCAAACTTATTTGGATCTATAGAGAAGGTGTTGAATCATGTTACATGGGAACATTCCTTTTAGGGAATCCAGGATAGTGAGTTTCATCCTAAGTGGACGTTGCCCGCTCTGGTAGTTTCTATTGCTTGCTTTGGGAAGTGAGATAATATCCTCTATCGATGGGGCATCAGTCTGACGGGTTAGCAGCTTAGAGAATGTGGACAGATTTTTTTAAGAACAGTGAGCTTCCAGGGGGTCATGCCTAGATTGACTAGAAGAATAGATTTGGAGATGGTGAATGGGTTCCTTCCCAAACGATTCAGCCTCCGCAGAATCCAGTATTCCATCGCCAAGAATTTGTTACGAAGGGAGGCAGGTGCTGAGGACCAGATTTCAGATGCATATAAAGGTATAGGAGTGAGACACTGATAAATGTATTGACAAATGTATTGAAAAAGTTTCCAATGTATTGACAAAGCAGATTGATGTTGTGGCAGCCTACGAGCTCCTGGTGGATAGCCCAGAATGCAGCATAGGTCTTCTTTGTCATGAGGAAGTAATCTTTGAAATTTAAATCTTCATCCCACGTTAACCCTAGGTCAGTATGCGATGATACTTTTGGAATCGTCTCGCCATTAACTTCAACTCGGATGTCATTCCTGAACTTCCTCTTCGTAATTGTCATGTGGGCTGACTTCGCATTGTTTAGTTGGAGTCCAGCTAGCTGTAAATAATCTATTAATTGTGGAATTTGATTGGAGGTTTGATTATTAATTTCTTGAATCTGTTTGGGATCTTTTGAAATAATAAAAAAAAATTAAATCATCGGCCAAGGAGAAGAATTTTGGATGTGAAGCAAGGAATGGTTCAAGAAGAATTGCAAAGAGGGTGGTCGACATCATCCCACCCTGAGGTACTCCCCTCGTTGTATAAATAGCTTTTTGGTGAGATTCATTTTCTATAATTAGCTCTCTCCGGAGTAGTAAAGACTCCAGAATGCTGACTATTTGGTTTGATGCCTTGAAATATTCTTTTAGGATGTATAAAAGGGTAGAGATTGACGCAGTATCATAAGCAGATTTAATATAAAAAAAATAATAATGTCCATTTGAGCTCTGTCATTCAGGGACTTTTTGCTCTGAAGAGAGTATCGAGGATTATAAGGCATATAGGGCACGTTTACATGCAATGCGACCACCGAAACCACCTCCATTTAGTACAAAGGAGAGATCTGTAAAAACCTTTTAATAAACTATAAAACAATTGTAAAATATTAAACCATTGTAAACATTGAAATAATAAATGTTTCAAAAGAAGTTTTACTTAACTTCCGCTATGCGTTGTCGGCACACGCTTCCCCCCCCCCCCCAGGAAACTTTTTTTTTTTTGTCTAGTAAACTAACCACAGAATACACCTCCATGTACCGGCGCTCAGTCTTAAATTGTTTTGGCGCTTAACACGCAAACACTACTTCAAAAATTTGACAAACTAAAGTTACCGATTCCTTAATTGAATCTCATCTGATAATTCCTACGGTTGAGATTGCTAAGATTTAAGATACTAAACATACGCATTCAAAATCATAGGCATTGTAGTCAGTTATATACCATGTTCATGTTACACATAGAACGCAGGTAGTCCCTTATCGGAAACCAGCAGCGACATAAAGCGGAAGCTTCTCATTGGCTATGAACACATAGAAAGCAGTTGACCAGTGCAACTTCTCGGTATGCGATGGGGTAAAGTTTTGCACTGGTTAACTGCTTTCTATTGAGTTCATAACCAGTGAGAAGCTTCACCTGCATGTCGCTGCCCGGTTCCAGGTAACCGGCTACCTGAGTTCTACGTGTACGCACCCTAGAGTGCTTACACGTAGCGTTGCACGGTCAACTGCTTTCTGCGCGTTCATACCGAGAAGTTGCACTGGTCAACAACTTTCTCTGTGTTCACAGCCAGTGAGAAGCTTCCGCTTTATGTCGCTGCTGGTTTCCGGTAAGCGGCCACCTGCGTTCTACGTGTTAGTACCCTAAGTCGCTGATATTATCGGCAAAGCTTGATGAGCTCTTGTTAATCAGGAATAAAAGTGAATAATGTAAAGTAGTACTTTAGACAGCGACACAATTTATAAACCCTTGAGCTATGTGAGCAATATTTAAACCACATTGTAAATTTTATAACGAGTTGTGTTGCTGTTCCAGGCAATCGCTGACTTTGCGTATCCACAACGACTTGCACTTCAAAAAAACGAAAGAACTGACAGCCCAAAATACATTTTCCTTGTAGAAAACTTCGTCCAAGATTAAGTTTACTGTTTTCCATGTCTGTGCTGCTGTATTAGATTACACTCTTGATGGGAAATTTGTGACTTATTTTCTACTGTTTTTCTACATTTTATTTTATACTGTATTAGCGAAGAACTTCTCAGACTTTTCTCCTGATCAATCGACTTTACTTAATAGTTCTTTTAATGACTGAATACTGAACATCACTGTTTAGCCGAACGATTTTGTTTAATCCGAATTTAAAGCCGTGTTCTCTTTTAATTTTGTAATAAAAAGAATCCGAATATTTTTCCAGCTCAGTATATGATGTTCGGGTGACTTGCCTGTGCATATTAAATTTCAGTTGTCATACACGCGCGAAATCGGATTAAACTGACATCTAAATAAATGTAGTTTCACCCTTGACTTCTTGAAAGGTGGCTCGTGTACTTTGTAAGTAGTAGTGGTATGCACAATGAACAATTAGATGTAAAATGATCGTGTGAAGTGTAATTACGGTTGAAAGGAGTGCTTCCTTTCATAAATCTGCTACCTGTGTAAAGAATCTGTGGTAGTTTACCTTGATAAAAGAATCAGGGAAGTGGTCATCATTCTTCACATCAGCAGCAAAAGCGTCGCTTGTCTGTGCGCATTGTGATGCACGGCCACTTGGGACATTAAACTAAACACGCAATCAAATTCACTGAACAGGTCTGAAGTTTCTTGCAAATTGGGCCAATGCCAGAATATAACGGTAATTTATAGCAATAAGGTAAACCACGTAGAGGACACTATATAAATCTTAATTGCATATCCCTATCAGGCAGATAATTGACGAGTTAGTTAATGGAATACATCAGTTATAGCTTATACAGAATGTGACTTCAAGGAACATTTCTGGTATAGAGTTAGGCAAATAAATTTTAAATATTTGTCACCGTGAAGTGAAAATTTATTGATTATGACCTCGCGTAACTCTAGCCGTTGTTCTAAAAGCAACTTAGCAACAGTATACAATGAGCTGGTACACCTTGAAGAAGATAATTTCCAATCTTTAGGCTTTTTTTTTTTTTTAAACCGTACACTTGGGAGCTTGATGCATAAATAATAATCATCGATCCCGTGCTTACCTACAGTTGTAATTGCACAATTCTGTTCATCATCTTTTCTCCCTGAAATTACTATACGAAAACGTTTATTGCAAAAATCGCTGGCTTCGATTAGACGGATTCATAGTCCACGCAGATAAATCAAAAGTGAGCGGTTGAGAGTAATGGATAATTCCTATCTTTGGTCTGCCTTTTTGTTCCAATGGCCTAAATCCTTGCGAGTGAGTGACGGAAATTATCTGTACTGACCACATCGGTAAATATATATTTGACTGTCTTGGATGAAATACTCGATCTAGCTCCTCTAGTAATAACCTGAAAAGCAACCATTTAAAAGATGATAAATTGCCAACAGTTCCTTTCGATTTTCCTCTCCCCCTCCAAAAAGCAAGTCTCCTCCTATGGAGTCACTTTGTAGAACACATTCACCTGTCGATGCAGTGTATGCGCACATTATCCATGACTGCTGGAGATTAATATCCCGGCAGGTGTTGCCTTCCAACAACAATTACCATCTCTTGAGAGAAATTACTTTTTGGTATAAATCTTGGGCCTATTCGATTGCTCATTCACCTGCTTTGGAAACAGCAGTTCCGTTCAGTTGCCTCGTTATTAGCGGGGAGATAGACTGGGGAGCTGCAAGCACGAAAACTTCTGTAATATTTTTATAGAAACCGGATGGCCCGAAGCACAGGTTCCGTCCCTGTTCAAACAAAACTTCAAGTAGCAAAAGGCCGTCTCGTTCATTTAAGACGTAATCCTTATGATTGATTGTCGTGATGCGTAATATACACGAAAGTTAGGGACTGCTGCCTTTCTGTCCGTCGTGTTTTGGCCCTCCCAACATCATGAATCGCCGAATTCAGGGTCGTTGATTAATCCATTTGTGGCATTGGAGCGAAGGTTAGATAACATGAAAAATTTAGCATTTTTTTATTAATATTATTTATCTGAGAGCAATAAATCTTGGTACTTAACCTTGGGAAGCATGGGTGTTGATAGGAGGAACGTGATGGGCGACTGTCTAATCGTCGTTTCAGTAATAGGCGATCTATTGGTAGGGGGAAAATAGCCGTTTAGCAGAAAGTTGATATAAAATGATCGAAATTAATTTAGAAAAATTGTAATTATGGAAGCGAATGAAATTTTTTGTATTCTATGTACAGAGAATCAAGTGTACGCTATTGTAATTTACGTCACATGAAATTTTGTTTTGTTTCTACACTTTCTTAGTCGGTACGGATGTCTTTTTTTTGCATTTACTGGCGGAATGTTTCTTTTAAAATATATATGACAGTTTTCATTTAAATATTTCACTTAAAATTTAACACTTAAATATTTTGATACCTATATTCTGAAATTCTTTAAACGATTAATTGGAGACCTGTAATTGTAGATATATCGAAAAAATAAATAAATAAAAGGGAATAACGAAATCTGCTGAAAAATCCAGAAATCAGATTAAATTTGCACATACGATGCAATTTACATTGGTGCCCCCATGGCCTATATCTCCGCATCAGTAATAATTCATCAGTCTTGATTAATTGATAAAACTGCCTCGATTAATTTCTATCTTAAAAAAACAAACATGGTATTCGTTTGTTTTAATATTGAATTTAGCATTTTCTTTCCTGAAAAATAAGGTGGTACGTGACAGCACTTATCAACCGAACAATGAGCAGAAATAGTATTAGTGGAGGTTATGACAAGAACCAGATGGCACATATATAGAAATCTGGGAGAAGAACCGTACATGTCAAGTTGATATATAAAAAACAGGCTTAATCCTGTCACTAACCTGAAATTTAGCGCATTTTTATATTTCTTAAGCGATCCTCTGATTACTTAGAGCTGAACCTATATTTAAATGTTATGCAACTTTTATACAGAATAAGATTTTTATTCCTTAAAATTCATTTCACTTTTTGGCCGAATGTAGATTCTCTTAGAACTCTTGGTGTTGCCTCTTCATTACTATAATTTCAAACAGAGTTATAAAATTAAGTTATGCCATTCAGTATAGGTCTACTGTTGATTTTTAATTGGTCCGCTTGCAACCCTCTCTATATGACCCAATTGTCATGGTTACCATGCACCGTTACCACTAAGGAGATTGCGGGTTCGAGCGCGTACGCTGCCACGAAAAATGCACGGCCCGTTGTGAACTCTGAGGCCAGAAAATCTGGCTTCCCTCAATAATTAATTCAGTTATGTGTGAACTCACAACCAGTATGTAAACTCTTCTGGTCTCTCTCGTATCGAAAACAAACTTTATGATGTGACTGTATATGAAAATGGCCACAAATTCCACTCCAATCCTTTTTTTTTTTTTTTCATTAAAGTATTTTCCCTGTTATTTTACAACGATAGTATTTTCACGATTTGCTACTTTTATTTATCGATGATGTTTAACCCCTGAGGCTCACATCTGGTGAGTATGGGCTTGGCACACCCAGGGTCCTGAACTGGATATCATTCTTCTATTTCTTGGTGATTCCTTTCTGTTTCTCTCTCTCTCTCTCTCTCTCTCTCTCTCTCTCTCTCTCTCACACACACACACACACACACACACACACACACACACACACACACACACACACACACACACACAGGGTAACTTGGAGATTTTTTTTTTTTTTTTTCGAATTTCTAAATATTGCCTATTATAATGGTCTCTTTTGTCTCTTTATAAACCGGCTCCATACCAAAGCATTAAAAACTAACTGTAAACGAAGTTATGTGGTCGTATGTTGTAACTGTCTTGTACATCGGATGTTCGTATGGCACGCGTTGGAATAACGGTGTCGATCAAGCTGTGTTAACGGTTTACTACGTCATCATCCAAAGCGTGAAAACCGTATACTTCCTCGTGATGTAGTTTTATCTTATCTGAAGGTCAGAAAAACGTGGCCGCGACCTCTCACCCTCGCGTGCCTGTCAGACCTGTTATCTGGTTGCCAGGGGTAACGGGAATAACAAGTGCTACGCTCATCTTCAGTTGCTTCATCAGAGAGGAACGATAGGTCTACATTGTTATGACCTATTAACGGTGTCAAGATCATAATTAACAGAGCCACCTTGCGGCGGAATTTGTAATTAAAATGCGGGCCGGCATTCCTACGCAGTTGGTAGACAGACGACATTTTCTGTTAGGAATTCGAATTTTAGATTTTTTTTTTTTTTTTTTCTTTCTGAAAAAATGGGTAGCGGAAATTCTACTGTTATTATAATACCCAACTTAGAACAGAAGTAATGTGAAAATAATGCACTTCAGAATTTTAAATGTTAACGGAAAATGAATGGACTTCATTTTCGTTGTGATGAGCAGCTCGAAAGCACAACTTGAATACATGTGAAAAACACCCTCTTGAAGATTTTTGAGAAGACCCTTCTCTCAGTCCTCACCCAACACTGCTTCGGGCATCGTCCTCTGCACCTACACTCCATCTTATCTGGAAGATCAATTGTCACAAATCTCCTCGAGATCCTTTTCTGGAGGCAGAAAGCTTTCGACAATAAGGAACAGCTCTATATTATCTTCCTTGATATTGCCACAGCTTTTGACAATATCTCAATAACGGCTCTGGAACAAATTCTATCTTACTACTTCAAAATACAAGGCATTTTCCTGAAGAGTTTATGTAACTTTCTGAAGAAAAGACTCCTCGTAATCTCTCATGACGAATTTATTGCCCATTACTCCATTTCGCAGGGAGCTCCACAGGGAGGCGTTCTTTCCTCACTTTTATTTGCTGCAGCTCTGGAACCATTTTTTTGCATCCCATAAAAACAAATTGATTACATATGCTGATGATCTGAAATTCTTCATAAAATCTAAAGATCTACAACAAGTTAAGCAAACAAATCAACATTCCAATAACGCAATAAATGAACTGGAGTATTACCTCGACTGTATTGGACTACGTTTAAACCCAAGCAAATCTGCCCAGATGATAATTACAAAGAAAAAGAGCAGGAACAATATCTCTATGCTGGTAAGCGGATGCGAAGTTAGAAAGGTTAAAATGGGATGAGGGACTAATATTCTCTGAACACTTTGATTACATCAAAGCAAAAACATATGCAGCGCTCTGGGCTCCCAAACAGGAGTCAATTGGTATTAGAAACCCAGATCTTGTTAAAAAGTACATTTTGAAATGTATACTTCCCATCCCATTGTATGCTTCACAGATTTGATCCTCTGTCTCACCGAGAAACCTGAAAGCTTTTCTCAGTATTGAGTACTGGCTCTTGAGATAGCTGAACAGGATCTCGAATCACCCATTTCCTATCTCTAGAGTCACCCTACTTTCCAATCTCAGTATTTTCCCTGGAAACAGACAATCAACACAAGAAACATTTTCACATTAGCCCAACCGCTAACAGGAAGATTAGACGCTCCCAGCATTGGTGGTTTATTTCACTCTCATCGAGAAGCCTCCAGCAATGCTGAAATAAGACATCCTTTTCAAAGCAACTTAAACAACTCAAAGCAACTTTCAAAGCAACCTGGAGAGCCTAAGTCGCTTTTTTTTTCCAGCAAACACAATAGAACTCTTCATTCAACTAAGAATTGAACCGGAAAAGCTCTGTAATGACAACGCCTACAGGTTGCTGGTCTTTGCCAACTCCTATCGTCTCGTGAAACAGTGCACAGCCACTCTGCTCAAAACTGCATTTAATTTTGACCCCTTTTTAACTACATCTTGTCATTATTCTAAATATCAACCTAAGGTGTCAAAATTGGAGATATTCTAATATAAGATCATAATTACACATGTATGTCAAAATTTTGTATTTAACCTTTCGGGGTGAACGTCCCATGGACTTCGTAACATTTTGCTCGAGGGGGTCCCTTCACACCTTAGAATGTAACCCAACACCCCTTCTAGCCAATGGCTGTCCCAGGGGTGTCTCCTCAGCGGAGAAATAAATTGATGATAATAATAATAATATGTGCTACGGGGGGGGAGCATAAGCAAAATGAATCATGATAGACCGATCAATTCAAAATAAAATCTTTAATGCGTGGCTGTGTACCACCGGAGGAATACAGTTCAGGAAACGTTACTCTTCAAGGCTACCACAGAGGGGTTCAGAGAGGACCAGAAAAATTGCTGAGATGCTGGCTGTCCCACATCGAGATTTTGGGATTCTAGGAGTCAGATGTCAGTAAAAAGGTACATTAAGAACACACTGGAAGGTTAGGTATTATTTAGGCCAGTACAATGAAGTCTGATTACAATCAATATAACGTACAGTATTTAATTTTTAAATTATAATTCTGTAGAATTAAAATAGTAATGAATGCTAATAAAGTTATATAAAAGCCTAATAAAAATACAAAAGATTGTATACGTTACTGTAAAAGCCAAGAATGCTGGGATATCAGTAAATCCTAGGATATACGAATTTCGAGTCGTAAAAGCGTGAAATGTCAACACATATTTTACTTTATTTATAACTTTTACCGCTCAGATATAGGAAGTCTGGGGATTTACCAGTTCGCGTTACTTATTTCCGCAAATACAGTAGGATGGAATGAAATATTGTTAAAGGTTAATTACCATAATATATCTATAATAACCTTTAATAACAGTAAAAGGGCACAATATAATGAAGCCTCTTGGTAATAGTTGCCTCGGATAACACACACCGCTATTACCACCGCCACCTCCCAATAATAATTGACATTCATTTCAGAACAATTCAGTATTGAAAGGCATAACTGAAAATACACAAAAGTTAGAAAATACTAAAACTGGATAATTTGGCATTAAGGTATCCTATCAAAAAAAAATGCAGCAGGCTGAGCTTCTAATGTTAGTATTGCACTATATTGTCATATAGTGCAAAAACCCACAGGCTTTTTCTGCACCAGCCAAAAAATAAAAAAAATAAAATACAAATTATGAGCTTCCCTCCTCACGTAGGTAACTAGTCGACCTTTTAATTTCTTCAAATTATCAGCCTCAACTACCTGCGAAGGCAACTTGTTCCATTAATCAACAACTCGCTGGCTAAAAGAAAACTTTGTACAATTTAGTTTAAACCTCTTCCCCTGTAATTTGAATTTATGGCTCATAGCTCTGGAATTCTTTATAAAGTTAAAATATCACCTTCAATCATTTCACTAACGTAACCCCTCTCAAAGCCAATAAACCTCAATCAGGTCCCTTCTAAGGTGCCTGGTTGCCAAACTGTATCCTGCATAATCAAGGTCTTTCCTCGTACAATCGCCATTTTTCCAACTCACCATACTAGTTGATCAACAAGCTGATGTCTTTTTTCAGATAAAGTCTACATACTTATACACAGTATTCCAAATGCCGTCTTACAATTGCCTTATACAGTGGGATTATGACCTCTCTATCTCTACGGGATATTGTTCAATAAATCATCGATAGGACATCGTAAACTTTCCTGGCTGCCTATCTACATTGCTCAGAACAAATATGCCCTTATCGTAACTCCTAGATCCCTTTCCTTTACTGTTTTTAATTCAATACCACTAACTGTATAAGTTATTTTAGAGTTGTTATTTCTCAAGTGTAAATAAGACCTTGCATTTTGCTGCATAAAAACATAGCGGCCGCTTTTCTGATCATCCTTGAAACCTGTCCAAGTCATGCTGAAGGAGCACCACTACTTGGCATTGATCATAGTGTGCATAGTATTAGGGTCAGGCGCCACCTGTGGTTTCCCACATCTGCGCCATATGTTCGCTGTGAAGGAATACAGTACTACTGTAAATGCCAGAAAAGTGTTGTGTGTTGTATATGACATATTGCGTTAGGTTCTGTTGTGTGTCCTGGCATTTGGCCGCAGGGCCCCTAGTGGGACTCCACGTTGCCCGCACACACCACTAGGAGGTAGCCAGTCTGCCCATTATTCTCTGGCTTGTCTCCGCCAGGGTCGCCAGAGCTTCCTGGACGGAGACAAAAAAAAAAAAAAAAAAAAGGTAGAGTTGGGGAAGTACAGAGTGTACGCAAGAAAGGAGGGTATAGCTAGAAATATGGAGGATGTAGGCGAAGGTATCCTCCAGGTTATCAATGGAGCAATAAGCGCCATCAGTTGAAAGGGGAACCCGGGAAGGACAATAAATAAGGCAGCAAGAGAGCTGTGTGCAATTTGCCACTGAGGAATGAGATGGTCCATACGTCAGTTGATCCTATCCAGGTTAAGATCGGTTGGCCAGTTAGGTTAGGATCAGATGTTTGGGTTGTTCCTATTTTGTGTTGGCAATAGGGTGCTCCGTCTTGTGAAGAGGGCTTGTGCAAACTTGGTAAACTCATAGTAGTAGTTTTCTTCTGTGATGAATAAGTGTTCGTTTCCTTGAGGGTTATCTTGTATACGAGTAAACAGAATGCTGCGGAGGTCCTCATAGTGTTGGCAGGTATATACTAGATGGTTCCAGTCTTCTATTTCACCACATGCACAGTAGGGGTTGTCAATGATTCCCATGGATGTTAATTTATGGTTTATTGATCCGTGTCCAGTGATGAGGTAGGTGGTATGAAGACCAGGAGAAAACCAAGTTGGAGATTTAGGAAATACGGCATTCATAAGGTATAAATTTCTTGGTGATTGGGCCCTTGTCGGTAGCAGTCCATCTGTCCTGCCAGGTCTGAAGTAGTAGGATGGCAATTTTTTTCTTTTCCTGCCTGATTTCATTCAGGTTATTGATGGAGTGTCCAAGGATAGTTGCTGGTATACCCCTGGATAGACAGTAGTGGAGGCCCCTTCGAATAACCTCCAGATCAAGCGGAAGGACGCCCGCAAGAACCTGAAGGGCTGGGTTGCTAACTGTGCAGCATGCCCTTGAAATAGTAAGAAGGATGGTGCGCTGGATGGTTCCCAGTTTACGTTTGTTGTTGTAAAGAGTTGCCCTGTGAAACCAGACCCCTGATCCATACGTTATGAAGGGAAGGAAGATTGATTTGTACAGAATCTTAAGGGTGCGTCGGTTCAATCCCCAATCGCGACGACTCACCCGTGCGATGAGAGCAGTGTAGTTTCTCACTTTCGCGTGGAGGTGTGCAAGATGCGGAGAGAAAGTGAGCTTAGAGTCAAGTACTATTCCCAGTAGTTTTAACGTAGAAACTAGCTTGACGGTTTGGCCTAGAAGTTTGATAGTGGGGTTTCTAGTAGGCTGCAGTGATCCCTTCAGGAGAATGGATTGTGTCTTTTGGGGTGAGAGTCTTAGTTTGTGTAGGGCTGCCCAGTTCTGAAGGATTTGAAGTGCCTGGTTTCCTCTGGCTTCCAGAGAAGCTCTGCTGTCAGCCTCAATCGAAATGGTCACATCATCAGCAAAGGCTTGTATACCAACAGGACCTAGGTCCAGTCCAAGGAGCTCATCCAGGACAATGTTCCACAAAAAAGGACCAAGGACTGAACCCTGGGGGCAACCTCTGTAGATTGACCTGGTAATTCTTCGGTACGTTGAGGAGATTGTAATTTTCCTATTTGATAAGTAGTTTTCGATGCATTTGTATAAATTTAATGGTATATTTGCTTGCCTAAGTCTGCGAAGGATACTTGCCCACCAGAGCCTGTCAAATGCTCCTGCGAAATCTATTGCTATTAGTAGGTAGTATTTGGAGGTAGAAGTTGAGACTGCAGAGATGATCCTTTGCAGTGCGTCTTCTGTGCAACGCCCCGGTCGAAATCCAAACTGGAAGTTGGACTGGAGCCCAGTTTTGGTGTAATGGTCTTGGAGCCGTACTAGGAGTAGTCGTTCAAACAGTTTACTGACCATGGATAAAAGGGCAATGGGTCGGTATGACTCTGGTTGTTGGAGTGGTTTAGACGGTTCAGTCTAAACCACTCCAGTTTCTGGAGTGGTTCAGTCTAAACCACTCCAGTTCAGTTTATGATCAGTTTTACATTGGCGTTTTTCCATTCTTCTGGGAAAGATCCATGGGATAAGCACTTATTGAAGAGGTCGAGTAGAAACTGGATGTTAATTTGGGCGGTCTTTTTAAGGACTTCGGGTTCAATGAGATCTGGTCCGGGACATTTCCTCTCTTTCATTTTGGTAAGAGCCTGCTGCAGTTCATCTGTGGTAAATTGGTCTTCTACAGCATTGTTGAAGTAGATGTTGTTTGCCTGGCATATTTCTTGCTGTTGTACTGTCAGAGGATCAGTATCTGTACCAAAAAGTGTGTCCAGAATATTGGCCATAGACTGCTCCCACGATGTAGTCATAGTGCCGTTTGGTGTGAGAGTGGATTGGATAACTTCGCCCCTCGGGAGCTTGTTGGTGGTGATGCGGTACACCACCCCCCAGGGTTCAGTATTGCCAGTCGTTTTGACGAGTCGTTCCCAAGATGATCTTTTACACTGCCTTATAAGGGAGGTGTAGTCGTTTCTGACTCTTCGATATTCTTCACGGAGGGTGTTGACCTCATTTGGGGGCCAAGAGGTACGAGCTCTCTGAAAGGCTTTTCTTTTGGAGTGTACAATTCGGCGAAGGTGCTCCAGCTCTGGGGACCACCATGGGACGGCATTAGGCATTGGTCTTTTCTTTCTAATTGATTGATTGCAGGCCTGGATGATGATTTCTGTTGTGAGCTTTTGATGTTGGTTGGGGTCCAGTGCTGGAAGATCAGAAGAGTTGTGGTTCTGGATCATGGTCTGCAGCGTGGAGCAAAAGATTTCCCAATTGGCCTTGTTAATGGCATAGCGACTAATATTGTAGTGAGGTGGTGGAGTTGGATCAATGGATCTTGTAAGTTGAAATGTAATAGCTCTGTGATCTGAGGTGGTCCAGGCCTCATTGACCTGCCACCCAGAAATTTTGCTGGAAATGGATCGTGTAGCTATGGAGATATCTATTGTGGATTCCCACAGAGTGCTGGAATAGGTAGGCAGGTTATTGGGCTTGTTCAGAACCAGGAAGGGAGAAGTGGCCAGGAAATCTTCAAGAAGCTGCCCATTGTGGCACCCAGAGCGATCAGTGGTCAGGCTGTACCAGGTAGGAGAGCGGCAATTTACATCTGCCCCAAGGATAATCTTGCTGTTGGGAAGTGTAGCAAGGACTGTACGTAGATAATTTATTGTTGGAGTGATATCTTGACCAGGTCTGCAGTAGAGGGAGATGAGGTAGAAGGCTCCCAACGGGCAAATTACATGGGCACACGCCGCCCATGCAGTGCATAGGGAGGAAATCCTTGTAACCATGATGTTAGGGTTACGGACAGCTATGGCAGCCCAGGGCGTATCTTCATCTGTATGTATGATTTTGAAAGTCAGGGGGTATCCCCTGACTTGCTTTGAATGGGTATATGGCTCCTGTAGAATTAATATGTCAGCATTTTCCTCTTCGGCTCTGATTCTAATCTGGGCACTTACTGCACGGGCTCGCTGGGCGTTTAGTTGGATAAACTTTATGATATTGCTGTTGAATGATTTAGGGCGTGCTGCCATAATCGGTCTTTATTTGTTGGTTCCTCTTAGCTTTTAGATAAACAGGGCACTTACTGTCCCTGAGAGAATGTGCTGCATCGAGCTTTGCTGCTTTGCAGTTTGCACAAACTGCATCTGTAGATCTGTTTGGGCAAGAATTATAGTCATGCCCTTTTTGGGCACAGTGCCCACAGGTAGACACGGTTTGCATGCATGTGTGGGTGGTGTGCCCAAAATGGCAGCATCGGAAGCACTTTGGAACAGGCACGTGCTCCTTGAAGCGGTGACTGCTCCAACCCATAAAGACTCTGTCCTGTAGTTTGAGGATGTTCCATGCCTGTGGAGAAAGCTCCACCACCCAATTGTATAGCTGGGGAGACTTGGAGCTAGTGTGATATTTTGGTTTGATGTGTTCCTTGGCATTACTTATGTCAGTTAATTCTTGGAAGTTTCTGTTGAAGAGTTCATCTGTGATGTTATCTGGAGTGATATCCTTGCCCACATCAAATATACGTATGGATGGGCCTCTCTTTTTAGGGATTTCTGCTGTAAGACCTAGGGTACTGACTGTTGGATTGGTGATGATAGAGTGAGCCTCTTGCTTGGTTGTTGTTTCAATGATTACTCCAACATTTCTTGTTTTTCGGATGGACTTTATTCTTGTGGTTTTAAAGTCCTTGGCCAGTTTCTGGACAACGGTAGTTTTTACTGCTTCGCTACTGTCTATTGTCGAGTTTTCCACTGGCTTTATTATGACCAGATGTGGCGTGCTGAGTAGTGTTTTCTTCTTTGTTGATGGTAGTTTGATGCTTGCGGTTGTATCTGGAGTTGTCCTCAGCGCTTGGGTACTCCAGATACAACCGCAAGCATCAAACTATTACCACCTCTCCATAGCCCTACATCGTCTGCAGATTGACGTCACATCCCTTTGTCGATGTCTTTTATAGAAATCTAAAACAACAGCGATCCAAGAACCGATTCTTGGAGGACCTCACTTCTGACGTTTCACTAATCTGAAGTATACATTAATCACAAACCCACGCTTCCTGCCTTACATCTACCCTGCGAGCCATTTTAGAATCTCACCTGTGATCCTAATATTCCAGCATATATAGTAGCCTCTAATGAAGGACTGCCTCAAAATCCAAATAAACACTGCCAAAATCATTTTCTACACCCTTACTATATCAAAATAGCTAAACTAACCAGGTTAGTTAAACATTATTTTCCTTTAATAAAATCATGTGTGCCTAAGTGCCTTGCAGAATTCTATATCTATCTAAATGTCCCTGATTGCACTCCTGATTATTGCTTCCAAGATTTTCCCTATTACTGATATCAAGTTCTCACTGCTCTGTAGTTACCCTTCGCTCTTAGAGTCGCCTTTGTGTACTGGCTGTACGTTCACTTCTCCAGTCCAAACGAATCTCTCCCGAGTCCATGATGCCCTCATAATTACCTTAATGGTTCGATGCACCCTCTGGCCGCCTCCTGCAATATTACTGGGTATATATGTCGCCAACTCCAGGAGCCCTATTTGCCTTTAAGCTCGATTTTGATGTTTTTTTCTAATAAACAGGCATCTGTAATTTCGAAATCGCTAATTTCATTATCTCAGCGCCACTCGCACAGCCTCTTCTCATCATGAAGAGTCTCCTTTCTATAAATATCAATGCGATGTACCTGTTCAATTCATCAGGTGGGCTAGCTAAGAATTTCCAACTTATTACACAAGGATCCGATCTGATCATTTTTTCCCCTTTGTATTTACATACAAAAACTCCTTGTTCCTGATATTTGATCTTTTAGAAGTGGCACTGTTACAGATCAGCTTGTAACTGTTGTAGGCTTCAGTACTTTTCATCGCTCTGAAACTGTCCCATGACATCCTTTTCTGCTCTATTAGACTGGCTACCTCTGTACTGTATTCATCCCGGAAACCTCCTCATGCCGGGATGCTATATTTTTTAATGTGTGCGTTCATGGCTTCTGTGACTGTTGCTTTTAAAGTAGTGCTTAATTCTAATGTATTCTGCTCCCTGTGCAATCTTCCCAGTTGATAGATACTATGTAGCATCTTATACTGTCATAGTTCCCCTTTCCTAAAATTAAAACGCGTGCTTTTACCTTTAACAACTGCAACATCTTTTTTCATCTTCCAACTAATGACTGCATGATCACTTCCTACCAATGGTTCGTGTACTGTGAGTCCTGTGATGTTATCTGATTTGTGAGTAATGATGAGGTCTGGAATGTTCTTACCCCTAGTGTTTTCTCTAACATGCTGACACAATCAGTAGACATCGAGTTTATTTTAAAATTTTGTTTCTTTCCCACTTATTCTAGTCAATTGGGTGCAAATTGAAATCACCAATAATACGACGCTCACACTTGCTCGCCCATTCCATCTGCATTTAATGACTATCATCGTACTCTTCACCAGCGTCCGGTTTGTAGATTGCTTACTATCTCATTATACAGTAGACTGTCGAAATAACGGCACCGCAAATAACGGAACATTCGAGCTAACGGCACCTTGAGGTCGGATGTTTACATACAGCGCAGATGTCTTGAAGTGCCCAAAAAGAAAATGGAAAGTCACGTGATTGCTGTATTTATTTAATTAAGTTCGCCATTTTGAAAGTGAACTCTGTACTGATATCACGGATTATACCGCTGTTTTACATTTATTTTAAATTGCAAACCCCTCGCTTTGGCACTTTTTTTGGTAGTTGTTGGCGCATCGGCTTCTGTGGCCATAATGCACCTCCCAAGGTTTTTGCAGTACTTTGATCCAAGCCCGAGGCGGGATTCGAACCCGCGACCTTTGGGTTGCTAGGTAGGCACTTTACCCACCCGGCTAGCCCGGTCGGCCGCTTAATAAACCTCATACAGCGAAGAAAAGAAGAACGACATTAAACTTAGTGACAAACTTGATATAAAATAATCGAAAATAGAACGAGAGTAAGTAGGAGTGTTTAATGGCCGAATATATCACATTGGATAGTCTTTTTGTTTTCTGTTTGCTTTTTATGTTCAGTTAATAAAATTGCTTTATTAATCTCTATTTTTTATTTAGCTTAATTATTTCTGCATTAAATATATTAAAAATGAAACTTTCTAGATAACGGAAAAACAAAATAACGGTATCTTGAATCTCCGAAGGTACCGTTATTCTGAAAATCTGCTGTACCTTTGCTTACAACTAACTTGCATCATGTGCAGATTATACGCTATTATGCGTAACCTCTGAATTCGAAAGCTGTTTTTTTCGTTCTGGCTACTTTTGATAAGGAGCATGACCCCCCCCCCTCCCTAAATATTGTATAGTGAAAGACATCATCCACTATTTCTGGGTGACATACATTTCCGATAGCCCTGTTACGTCAGCATTAGTTGCCCTATCCAGGAGTTCGGATTCGCTCACTTTACTGACAACATTCCGGACATTACTGTAGAGCCGGTAGTAGTAGGTGTTTTTTTTTTTGGCGCATATTGCGCCGTATATCTGTAATTTCCTTGTATTTTGTGTTCGGTTTGTTGTTATATCAAGTTTTATTGGCGGAAAATTCCGAATTCCTGAAGCTAAAAGATGGTACTACACTCGCCTGAGACAAACAAATTAACTCATTTTGTGAAAAAGGCCCATAAAAATTCATGTCGTTATTGACGGGATTCGAACGCAGGTCTTTTCCATCTGTTGTGGGAAGGATAACTGTATCACGTATTCTACACCGCGAGGACATACTATATGCTCCATTAAGGCTAGGCATTCTTCTATAGTTTACTACGCTGACCCCTTTTTATTTAAGTTTGTTTCGCTAACATGAACTTCCCCTTCGCGTTATATAAATGTGACATGTACAAAGTAACATGTACAAAATACTTCTTCCAGTTTTTCCTTAGTAACATAATTTTTAACACAACAAACTTCATCGAATAACTCGCCATTGTCAATATTCGGTTTTCTTTTATTTTAATTAAAAGAAACGCTCTCCTCAACTTTCGTCCACAATGGAATTTTTCGCAAAAGGATCCATTCAAATACAGTACTTCCATTTCTAGGACGGCGCTGTCCCATTGATTCAAATAGTCAATGCAGGTTTGGTAAAATGATTGAACTGATCCCTTAAATAATTTTACATCAACGTCTTATAATTCCGAAATGATTTTCTTAATATTCATTAGTAAAAATTCTTGATGTCGTCCTTCACTCAACTTTAATTTCAATTCATTTAAATTGGCAAAAGTTTCACACGTAGAAATCTTGAGATTCAATTTTTAGAATATGTTTATGAAAAGTTGAAGCTTGACTGTGAACGTAAAATAACCATGATTTAGCTAATGGATAGTTAAAAACGTTTTTGAGACTGTGGGACATCTTTCTTGTTCCAAAAAATACAATTTTAGCGCTTAAAAAGTTTCAAAATCATAAGTCTCAAAAGTTTTGTTTCTGAAGAATGAGGTTATCTGTTTACTTGATTAAGCCCTAACATCACTTTCTTTGCGTTTTGTTGTCTGTAATTGCTGCTTTGCCAATTTCCGATACTAATATTAGCTGAATGTTTCTCGCACCTTAAAAGGAAACTCTTCCTGCAACTTTTCGTTGAAAACACATTTTCTTTTATATGCCATGGGGCTCAAAAATAACAATTAATTTAATCAAATCTCGTGACAAGAGTATCACATTCCAAAAGAACCTAATTATACATTAGCAGCACTATTACCCCAAATCCTAATTTTTTAAGCCTTGTATATATTTTTTACAATAGCAATCAACCGTGTATTAAGTGGTTACATTCGTACAATAAAAGTTAAATGACCAAATAAAAATAAAGGACAAAAGTGGGTTTTTGAAAAATAAATAAATCTAAAGGATAGCTTCCTGAAATAAAGGCGGTATGGTCCCCGTAATATTACTCCCTTCAGTTGCCTCTCGGACATGTTGCTGTAGAAAACAGTCATCCAATAAATCCACAAAAGTCTTACTAGTGTGCGAGTGACCAATCCACAAGTTCTAGTCAATATCTGGAAAGTTAAAATCCCCCATTATAAGACATTCTGATTTACTGGCCCACTCTATTTCTCTGCACAATTGTTCATTATACTCATCAGAGTATAATGAACAATTTTGTTTCTTACGGTTAGTTTCTTTCCCACTTATTCTAGTCAATTGGGTGCAAATTGAAATCACCAATAATAAGACGCTCACACTTGCTCGCCCATTCCATCTGCATTTAGTGACTATCATTGTACTCTTCACCAGCGTCCGGTTTGTAGATTGCTTACTATCTCATTATACAGTAGACTGTCGAAATAACGGCACCGCAAATAACGGAACATTCGAGCTCATTTTCCTATTCTCATTTTCCCTTTCCCAGTACTTATGTCACACCAAACTGACTTAACATTGCATTGTCCACCAATGTCAATTGGATGCACATCCTTAGATTTTGTGTTTCTTAACTAACAGCATAACCCCTTCCTATCCTGGGAAGGATAGTATCTGATTCCAGGTTGATGGACTTCTCGAAAGTTTTATTTCAAATTGCGCGAGCTTTATTATTATCCTGTTTTCATTTTATTTTAAAATTTGGCAATATGTGTGTGCATACAGTATTAGGTTAATTTATTTTTATAATGTCTTTTCCACCCAAATTTAGTTAATTTATTTTTCACTGTTTTCAATTTATTGGTAGTTTTAAGGGTGGATATGTTTGTTGCTGGGTGAACTGTGTGCTTAGAAAAGTACGGTCATCGGTAAAATCCTATTGGTTATCCTTGTTAGAACACGTGTAAAGTACCAAATCTTAGAGGTTTACGTCATAAATTTATTTTAGTTTAAAATACACTTTATTGGGTTGAAAAAGAAACAGGAAGGTGCGGACTTATTGTGTAGCATTCGTTTACAAACGTATTTATTTCATTATTGAATTGTTTTTCTGAATTGTTTTCTTCGGCATTTATGCAGTTTTTAAACTGCCATTTGTTTATAACGAGTATTTTTCTTTTTATTTTTCTCAGCTCTCATAATGGCAGATTTTTAATGGAATATGCATTTAAATCAACTTTGCACATAACCTTGATTTCGCGACTTCTTTAGAGATCGCCAAAAGGTTATTTTGTCGTTCGAATATGAGTTCCGAGGGAAAATAATTTAATGTATTTCTGATTATGCACAATGGTGTCTACAGCTGATGGGTAGGGTATAGACTGCCCAATACGTTTTCAAACTAACTGTAACAGAAGCAGAGCCGGGATAAGGCCTTCTCCCTAACTAACCGTGTCGTATGACCTTACACCGTGAACTTTTCTTCCCCTTTGAGCCGTTCACTCAGAGCAGGTGTCTCTGTCGCAGCACCCTTGTCTCGACTCTGTACTGAACCCAGGATGGGGATTTGATTTATGGTTGTATATGGGTGTGAGACTGTTTTTTACTTTACAAAAAATAAAATAAATAAATTAATTAATTAATTAAAACTAAATAAATAATAATATCAGTATTAAACCAGTTTAGGATCATTCTATTAAATATCGACGATTCGAACGATTATTATTATTTTTTTTTTTTTACATTTTCGTTCAGTAATTAAGAGAATGCAAAATACAGCCCCCCCCCCCGGTTTACTGATATTATGCTGATGATACTAACGCCAGTATTTTTGTCCTTTTGACTTGCTATTTGTGCAGAACATTTCACAATCTTTGTCTAACAGGTTTCATAACGATAATTCTTACTCAGTGGAGGTGGGGGGGTATGGAAATACTATGCTCTTTAACCTCCCTATTGACATCATCCTCGTCCAAACCAGTCTTCTAGTTGATGCCCCACCAGAAAGGTCAAGCTCTATAAGAGGTCAACAACAGTACCTCCTTACCCATGAGCGTCAGGAATGCGAAATAATAGACTCGATGCGTGCATCTTCCTATTATTGTTCGTTGTAGGAAGTAGGCCTAACGACCACTTATGCTTCTCGGCTTATCTCTCTTTTCAAGGAGAGGGAGAGGGAAAAAAAAAAAAATCTTCGGTATAGTGAATAACTCAGCTAATTCGAAATTCTAAAATTATTAACTTGGGCTACACAACATATAATAGCTACAAGTAGGCGTTTGATACATGATGCAATTAGCAACGTACAATGAAAAATTTTATAGTTCACATTAGACAATCCATAAGAAATGTCATGTATGAATTCGTTTTTTTAATATACAAATGGCTTCGTTATTATGTTGTACGAAGAGTAATGTAGTAGCTATGTATTGTGTATGTATAGTATATTGGAAGTAATGGCAATCTCACTAACAAGGCTTCGTTGCAGGTGATAAACTTGACTTCTGACTCATTCATCGTGAGAATGGAGAGAGCGAGAGCGCAACTTTCTTGTTCATAATTATTTTATGAACAAGAAAATTCGTTCCAATCCCCTAATAAGTTATAACCTTTGTGCATTACGTCATTATTTACAGCTGTAAACAAATAATCACAGAAATCTCCAAATTGAAATTGTATAAATCTTGACTAAGAGTCTTATCTGTTCTTTAGGAGGAACGTTGCCAAAACTTCACAATAATTGATCGACATTAAACGACAAGTACATAAGAAATGTAGTTTTTAAAATAAAATTACTAACTTCTACACTGCCTGCCCAAATTATAAAGCTGAACTTCAGGAACTTGTAAAACCTTCGAATGGATGAATTAAGCTTGAATGCAACTTAGCATGGATTCAGCTAGTCACTAAATTATGTAATTTTAAACTATTGCTGTTGCAATAGTTTAAAATTCCTCTAATTCATCGATGGTGAACCTTTTCCGGCCTTGCATGCCAAAAATAAGTCTGAAACAAAAAGATAATTTTTGTGTCACAGACGATAAAAATAGACCGATTAAAGTTAGTAATTAGTAAATTACCATCGAAGAATGGAGGATTTTCTAATGGCCTAGAAGGAGTAGGTATTCTTCCGTGAGTTATTTTGGGTGTTGTTTTTTTTTCAGCTCGCACAACATACAAATTGGTCAATGAATACACCCTGGTACAATGAAAAAACAGGCATAGAAGTAGAAGGCAACGATATACCGTGCCAAGCCTGTATAATCCTCAAGTCCTGTGCTTTATATCGGACTGCGAAGCCTCTGTAATAGAGGGAACCAATCGGGAGGAGGGTGATATAAGCTATTTATGAGTGGCCGCGTGCCCATATATTTCCTTCATCGTGCCGTGCCACTGTTTCCCCATCGCTGCTCTAGTCCCTTCAGTTATGAAGACAGTGAACTGTACTTCTGTTCTAACAAGTCTCACAGATTTTTAATGGGTCCTTCAGATCTGTAAATGGGGAGACAGGAAAAGTGAGTGCATTCGCCATCATGTCATCTACCTCTGGGTAAAATGAAGTATTGCTCGTGATCTGATAATTTTTTTTAAATAAGCGGCAGCCATTTGGAATCATTTCAGATATATGAGTATACTCAATTTACGGCATGAGACTATTTTCCATACAGTTATTTCTCCCCACTCAGTTTTTTACAGCTCTTTGAGCGGCTTATGATGGATCCACCGCCTTATGAAGTTGCCTCCATGCTTGTAGCCCTACCCTCAGTACAAAAGAGCATGTAAATCGAGATTCATCAGATCGCAATAGCCAATTTGTTTACAAATCTGTTCATTCCAATCGCTTCGAATCAAACGCCACTGCAGTCTTGTTTCCAATTTTTAGTTAAAATGAATGATTTTTCAAATAGCGTGGCGGCTGCGAATATCAGATTTCCCCTGCGAACTGTTCGAGCAGATAATGGATTAATCTCAGCTAGGTTGAAAGCATTCCCTAATCTTTCGACAGAGAATTGGAGATTTGAACTCATAGTCTTAGGCAAAGCCGACGCTGACTGTATAGTATACTTTTTCTAGTACAGTTACTGCTTCCTGAAGTAGATGCCCCGTATTTAGATCACTTCCTATAAATTGGATATTCTAGTCTTGAACAGTCCTGCGTTGTTCTTACAGTAGCACCAGTTTTTCGCGCCGTAATGTAGGTTCCTTTTGGAAGTCGATTATATTCCTTGCCATCTCGACGTTCACGTTTCGTTTTCCGCTATACTGTCAGTATTTAAGTCAATATAATCAGTTATTAAGATGTCAATATCAATATATCTTGATATCAGTATAATTGATATCAAGGTATCAGTACAAATTGAAGTGGAATTTCTAATATTTTGACCAGAGAATATTTTACTAAGGATAAGGCATAATTACAACCTTATGCCTCAGATGAATTGCATAGAATAGAGATTCTTGTTACTTTTATGGAAGGCTCCTATAAGTACTGAATTATCTCGATGTGTTGATGATTTTTTTTGTAGGGGAGTAGATAAATAAATCAGTCACTCTGTGGCTGATATTCGAAGATAAGCTTTTTTTAGCTAGCCTTGTAGTAGTCTCTGGTAGTTGATATACCCTTTTTGCTTTCAAAATATAACATTATTTCAATGTTAGAAAGTGAAAGATTTAAGCGATGAAAATATTGAGCCTCCACGTGGCGAAATTCAAAATTATAATGTACGTTGAGTAATTTATACACGCCACTAAAACATCTGTTAAAAATATAAAATTAAATTTACGACAGGAACCAAACTTTATTTTAATTAAACAAGTCAAAAACTATATACTGTAACTAATGGAGTGTTTCCACCACTTCTTTTTTTTTTTAAAGTTCACGCAAAGTTGTTTTCAATGTGAACATTAGGTTTTTCATTTAAATTCATTTTAGAGGGAAAAAATACTTTAAAATTCTTAAACTCCATTGAATAAAAAACATACAAAATAAACGTTTAAAAAAGATACATTATATTCAATATTAATAGTAACTTAATTGAAAGAATCACAATTTTCAGAGTCAGAAACAACTGTCATATGGAGGGAGAGGTATTAATTCCTTACTGGTAGAGGATTTTGGTGAAACAGGTCCAGTTGATGAAGTGGTCTTAAAGAAATCATCAAGCTTCAGTTGCCTTACACCTTGGTACTGCTTCCTTATTACTGTAGATCGAAATTCTCTAAAATTTTCATAATAAGGAAGCACATTAAGGTCTAATGATGGTTCAGTACTTTTGTATAATGTATGATGTCATCCATATGTTTTCTTATAACAGACAATTTAGGATGAGGTGCAACTGATTCTTCGTATTTATCATCATCATCATCGTCCTCTTGTTGTCCATGAAAGACATTTTCCGCAATCTCTGCCTCAGAAAAAAATTTGATAACCCGGATCACCGTCATTTTTGTTGCGGCCCTCAGAAGAGTGTCCCGAAAATTAGACGCCTCAACTCCCTCAAAGTCCGTTTCAGGTTCTACGTCACAACAACTTCTTCCAAGCCTTGACCAAGGTAGCAATTTTCATATCTTTCTACGCAGCTGCTAAGTTGAAGATAGCAGATCTGATGGTGTATGCATGTAAATTTTGCAGTGTCCTCGTGCCTCTTGTATCTTCTTCTGTTTCTTCCAGAAACAACCATCACCTCTTCCAAAAACTTCTTATACAATCTCTTACAAGCAACGATTACACCCTGATCCATCGGCTGTATCAGTGAAGTAGTGTTAGGAGGCAGAAAAACACATGTAATTCTCCCATCCCTGTTAACCTCTCAGCATTAAGTTGAAATTTCAAAGAAACAAATATTTTGCTGAAATAATTTTAATAAAAAAAACTAAAATCCTCCTTAAAAATGTTAAAATTTATTATCTGAATATATTTTTGAAACTCTTGTTGGTTCCTGAAGGATTAAAAAAAAAAAAACAAACAAACATGTGCAACACAACATTTAATAAATTTTGTTTTTCTAAATGAATTTCTTCAACTACTATATCTGAATTTCGAATTCTTTCCGTTAGTGAGTCTAAATTATAAAACCATCTTGGAAGTATGAAATATTCTTCGTTATCAAATAAAATTTGCATTTAAAATAGGAACGAAACTACAGATTCTAACACCCCCCCACCCAAATCGCGAGATTTACAAACCAGCCCTGTGATTCCCATGGACCTTTTTTTTTTTTTTTTATGAAAACCCCAAACACGAGAGGTATAAGAACCTATAGTACTTAGTACCGTGCTTGAGTTGGAGGTTGAGAAGACGAAAGAAGATATTTGTTGATATTGGACTTGAACTTCTCTAGACCGTAATTTTCAGGAAATACGTGTGAAGGAAGTTTGTTCCAGAAAACGGCAGTTGAATGAATAAACGAGAAAGATGAAAAGTTGGTTCTGTGAGTTTCAAGTTGGACAGTAAATGGATGTTGGCTGGTGGCAGCACATGTTCGGACTGGTTTGAAAGAGAGCGGGAATTATAGAATCCAATTCAGAAGAACAGCGCCCATGGAAGTATCTGTAGAAAAGGCATGCAGCAGAAACAGTACGTCTATGAGACAGTGAATGGAGAGACCGTAAGAGAGCAGTCATTAATTAACCTAACTGCCATCTTCTTAAAGGAATCCAGAAGCCTGAGAGTGGTTTTGGAGGCACTGACCCAGATGTGGGAACAATATTCCATGGTAGGACGGATTTGTGATTTGTACAGAGTGAACAGCTGTTTAGAAGAAAGGTAACGCCTAGAGCGAAAGAGAAAACCAAGTTTTTTAGATGCAGAGGAAGCACTATTTGTAATGTGCTTGTGCCAGGAGAGATTAGAAGTCAGGATAATCCCCAAAAGAGATATATCATTTTGCCTAAAAATCGGAGTGTCACCAAAGATTAGCGTAAGAGCAGAAGAATCCTTTTTGCGAGATATAAGAGAAGACTGAGTTTTAGAAGGATTGAAATCAACTAAGTTCTCTTTGCCCCACTGGAGAATTACCTGGAGATCGGCATTTCAGGGTTGGTAGCAGATATTCGAGAAGTTGAAGCTGATTGAGCATGGCAAGGTTTCTCAAAATGTAAAGTAGAATGCAATATGCTATCATCGGCAAAACTATGGATAGAATTTCCAGTCAGTGGAAGAAGGTCATTAATATACAAGAGGAAAAGAGTGGGGAGAAAGAACTGAACCTTGGAGGGACACCAGCATTAGTGGAGAAATTAGAAGACAGACAACCATCTGTCATCACCCTCAGTGAGCGATCAGAGAGAAAACTGGATAACCAATTACAAAAAACAGTTGGCAAACCATAAGATGAAATCTTGTGTAGAAATCGTTTATGCCAAACACGATCGAAAGCCTTTGAGATGTCAAGGGCAACTTTCACCGAACTTTTCCATTGAATTTGTCCATAAATAGACAAATTAAATGGTAACATAAGCCAGAATATCACCATTGGATCGACACTGACAGAATCCATACTGGCGATCGTTGATCAGACGGAAGGTTTCTAGGTAGTTTAAGAGTTGGCGGTTAATTGATTTCTCCATTACTTTAGAAAGAGTAGAAGTAATTGCCATGGGACGATAGTTGGATGGGAGGATTTGTCACCCTTTTTAGGAACTGGCTGGATGCGAGCGAATTTCCAAGTAGAAGGAAAAACACCTTTGGAATAAGAAAGTGAAAAAAAGTCGGCAAAGAATAGGAGTAAGTTCAGGAGCACAGGTTTTGAGAACAAGTGGAGAAATACCATCGGGACCTGGAGTTTTCTTAGCATCAAGATTCGTCAAAATCCTACTGACTTCCTTTTGACGGAAGACCAGAGGATGCATTGAATGGAGCGTGTTTGGAATGGTGGGAGGTGTTTTACCAAGATCATTAATACATGAATTGGAAGAAAAATGGGATCCTAGAAAGTCAGCTTTATCCTTGGCTGAAGTGACAATAGAACCATCTGGTTCGGACAGAGGCGGGAGCAGAGATGGGCAAAAGTTGCGGCCAATAGCGTTGGCAAGAGACCAGAATGCTTGGCTACCATTAAGGCATGAAGCAAGTTTTCTACTATTAGCTGTTCAAACTAGTTTGGACTGATTAATAACTGCTTTACAACTGTTGCGAGCTTTGGTGTAGGCAGAAAATTAAACTGAAGAATTAGAAACAAGCCAAATTACGACATGCAGCGTTCTTCTCTTGAACAGCCTTAGCACATTTATTGGAAAACCAAGGTTTAGATAAAGGACGAGTTTTTAAAGTGCAGTGTGCGATAAAGGATTCCATTTCTACAAGAATAATTTCACTGACACGATCTGACCAAACGTTGACATCAAAAGTTTTGAAACAGTAATCCGACCAAGGAAAAGAAGAAAAGAAATCTTGCAGGTCATCCCATTTTGCATTCTTGTAATGCCAAACAATACGAGGTTGGGAATAGCCATGAGATAAAGGCTCCATTGGAGAAGAGACAATCACCAAGTTGTGATCTGAGGTGCCTAAAGGACCTCTCACTTCGACCGTATACTTAGAAGTGTTTGTGAGAAAAAGGTCAAGCGTGTTCGCTGTATGGTTAGGATTGTCCGGTATTCTTGTAGGTAAATGAACAGTCTGTGCAAGGTCATTAGTAATTGCAAAAGCCTCAGCATCTCGACCAGCTGGGTCGGTGTGACTAGAAAACGGAAGCCAGCTGGAGTTGTGAACATTAAAATCACCAAGGAAAATTACCTCACTGTTAGGAAAGTTGGACTGCAGAAAGTCAAGTTGCAAAGAGAGGAAGTCAAAGAGCTCCAAGTGATTAGTGGAGTTGGGAGAACGGTAGAGACAACCGATGAATTTGAGAGAATGAGGTAGAGAGATTTTAAGCCAGAGAAGATGAAAAGAGGCGATTCCAAATTACTAAGTCTCTGACAGGGTATATCGGAACGGACATATGCACAAGTTCCCCCTTTGAGGTGAAAGGAATCATACAGCGAATAATTTGGGCAACTGAAATGAGCAGTAGTTGAATCAACCGGATAATTGAGATTCTGTCAGAAAAAGTACATGGGGTTTGGCAGAATGTAAGCGGAAATGGACACATGAGTTTAGAATTCAGACCACGTATATTTGTGAAATGAATTAGGAAGTGTTTGTTAGGTTTAGATCCTTTCGCAGATAAGCTTACTCTATTAGTTTGACGATTCATGGTCTGTTCATTGGTTGCAGTTCTCCTCATGCGGATTATTTGAGGCAGCCGTGGGATTTGAAGTTGATGGGCCATGCTGGTGGTCCTCTGTTAGGAGGGAAGGCGATGTTTGTGGATTGCCCACTTCAGTATCCAGTATTCGCTGACGAGGATAGATTTCATGAGAGAAGGTGCTGCAGAACCCATATTTGAGAGGCGTACCGAACAGAGGAATACACAACGGTTTGCAGATATTTTATTGTAATTTTTGAATTCGTAAAAGGATATAAATGTTGACCGGCAATCCATCGCATTCGAATTATCTTGCATAGAACAGATTAAATGTGACAGTTGAACCTAAGCTTTGGGTCGAAAGTTACACAGAGATCTCTAGTCACAACTTGGAAGAACTGCTCCCTCTAGTGAGGGCTGTATGAGTGTGTGAGACTGCTTCAGACAGAAAACCATAATTACAGATTTTTGGTGGTTCAGTTTAAGACCGAAATGGTTGAGATAGAGAGAGCTATGGTCTTGTTACTGATTTCCGTTTTGATCACTCCTCTGTTGGCTGATCGCGTTATTTCAATTGAGCTTTATATCGTCGGCGTAGGTAATTGCATCATCTGTTACACACAAATGGAATAAGGAGAGTGGCCAAAAGCCAGAGCACAATAACAGAACCCAACAATACTTCTCACATACAACACAATACTTTTGTCTGGCTTTTGAAGAGTACTGTATACTTCACAAGAGTATTTACGGCGCAATTGTGGGAAACCACCGGTATCGCCCCCTCCCCAAACATTATGTTCACTATGTAGCCCAATAAAACGCCGCCTTGCAGCACGCCTGAATGGATGGATCAGGGGCGTAGGAGGCATTGCGATGAGTGGGGTACATTGTTCTATTCCGGAAGAGTGAATGCAGAAAAGCGAGAACGTCTCCTTTTATTCGGAAGAAATTAGTTAGCAGCTTCGATATTGGCATAAACAACCACCTTTTATGATCTCTGGACTCAAATGCATTTATAATTGTCGTTTAATCTGCCAGAAAGTTGGAGACAGTTGATCTGTTGGGGAGAACATAATGGAATTGCTTTAGTGGTTGCGGAAGAAGTTGACGTGTTATGTGCGGTAGAAGGGCTTTTTCCAGTAGCTTTAGGAGCGTGGATGTAATGGATATCGATATATAGTGCTTCGGCTGGTTTGGTACTTGAACTTTTGGTAGTGGGGTGAGGGCATATTTGCTCCAGGACTCAGGAAACACTATGAGAGAGAATGCAATTGAACAAGTAGAGCAGAGGATCAAGAATATATGAACTGAGACACTTTACAATAAAATGCAGGACTTTATCCACGCCAGCAGTACATGGTGGACGCAGCGAGTTGATGGATTGAAGGAGCTGCTCTCGATCGATTTGGATGGAAAACAGCTCACCAGTTGAAACGGAATCTGTTTAGTAATCATATAGTTGTGTACGGTTGTCCTGAAATCTGGCTACATGGTTGATCCATTCAACTGGATTGAAGTTGGAATCTGGTTCAGAGTTAGGGGTAAAGTGTGGCAATTTGCACTTGGATAAGATCTCGTTCGTATATCTTTTAATGGTTTGAGACTTCAGTCTGTTAAACAGTGCTCTGGCTTTACCTGACGTAGTTAGAATAGAAATACACCTAACGTCATCATCCCGATTTCGTTCTCACTGGTAGACTGATTCAAGGCCGAAGTGCGTTAACGTTAAGCTACACAAAACTGGGGTGGACGAAACTATTTGGCAATTTCTTCGGTAAGATGAAACTGTACTAAAGATATTTTATTTTATTTCACTGTATTTATAATTTGATTTAATACGCAGAAAAGTATTTGTCTATTAACTCAAAGTCCGACGTATCCATACCTGTCATTCTAAATGTATCAAGTAGCGGAAACAGGTTCTTAACTTCTATGTTTTCCTAACTATCCGACGGGAATTTCCGGAAACATAAATTGTTGCCTATTGTGTATAAATAGGTTTACGATTCGTGCATAATCTTGCAGTGAAGTCAGTTGTACTTTTTATTTTTTTAATGCAGTTGTATAGGAGGACGCCTGACCCTCGTGTAACCTCTGTGAACAGTGATCAATGGCTACTTTTGACGTATTCCATCTTTCACTTCCTATAAACCTCATCGGCCATGACATCTCTGCTGGAGTATATTCTTTTATTTTACTGTTTCTTTTACTTAGTTTTTGCGTTAAGTTTCGGTACATTGTCTACCATGCCTTTTTCTCAATTTTTACTTGCGCTGACTTTCAAATGAATCTAAGATGATGCGTTAAAAAATAGTTAAATGCTTTCGATTATTCCTGGCGTTCGTTTTTTTTACCTTCAATTATAGCTTACTGTCAGATTACACAGTGGTAAATCTATCCAGGACTAAATGGCTGAAGAAAATAGTGCATAAGTGTGCTTTTAAGTATTCTCTCGCTTGTCGTTCCGTTTTTTGTGACATTTTATCTAATCTAACATTAAGTACGTTTGGAGATTCACCTTCCTGTCCACCCACGCCACGATTACTACAAGCTGTCTGTTGCTTTTGCATTGTATGCATATCATTAATCTTTCTTGGAATAACCTTCTGCTAACTGGTTCTAAAGCGATGACTCAGGAGCATGTCAGTTGTTTAGCATTTAAATGAATGTAATATGCTTCGACGGGCTGTCAGGGTGGAAAATCTGACAAAATAAATTCATTGACTGATGTAGCCAGAAGTGCTGTTTTCGCTTACAATTTTTGTACCTTTTGTGTGATGATATCTTCACATCATAGAGGTCCATCATTTATCTTTATTATTAGAAAGTTTATTTAAAAAAATGAGATAGGGAGCAGACTTATTGTGGCACACGTCAGATTTCACTGAAAAAAAAAAATTTAGAAAAGTTATACCAGAGAATTTAAATACAGTACTTTAAGTATTTAGAAATTTCTACGTTGGCCTCTTAGGTTACACTGTCCGACGCACACAAGGAAAGTTTATTTAATAATCATCTATTGTAAACACCGCCATTTTTTTTTCATATCTCTTAATTGCTGGAATTAATTTATGGAAGCTTACATGTTCTCGTGGTACTTGGCCTAGTTTTATTGCCGTAAAGGAATCTCCATGCCTGATGAGCTTTTTCTATGACATTAATGTGCTTATTAATAAATCCCCCATATCGTGAAGTTTAAATGATCTTTTCCTTATCTTCTGTTTCTGTTTAATTGTCAGGATGATTGTATGACAGAAATGGGATAAACTAATGAACATCTGTGTTATTTATACTAAGACGGAAATATGTATGGGCATTGACCACATAAGACACAGCAAAGTTAAGGAAAATTAACACTGACTTTATGAATAGTGGAAGTAAGAAAAATATGAAACACCAGGTGTTTGATGGCATATTATTTCCTGTAATGAAAAAGATTGACTTCTTTAAGCAGATGAGGAAAATATTTATTCATTGAAAGTGCGTTTATTATGAGAACTTCTGTTAGAAGAAGAAATTCAACAGGCGGTTGAGGATCGTTCACTAGCTCTCCCCCAACCCTTCTCTCTCTCTCACTCTGTATAATATCTTCCACTCACATAATTCGTGGTATCGACTGCAAAGTGAAATACTGAAAGTAGGCATTGTACTTTAGTTCAATAGTTTTGATAAGAACAGGTGGTACTGTAGCGAGCGTGCGACTGGGAGAAGTTAGTGAATGACCTTGACTCTCCCGTAGGTTTTTTCCTGGCTTTAGCTAGTATATAAAGCAGTTCAGGAAGTGTTTGATTTAAAGAATAAAGTATATTTTAGAACTAGGGTATACAGTAAGATATAAAAGAAAAAATGTCAATCAATATACAATACAATAAGATATCTTTGCATTAGGAACATCTCCAACCATAACTTCATGCGCAGTTTCTACGCTACCACCCTCGTTAGTGCACTGTCTCTATGTAAGGGTAGAGCAGGGTACTACAACATTCCGCATACCTCTGTTCCACGCGAAGAATGAGCTGGAGACGTGATCTAAACAAGTTCCAATTGGGGATGGTCGTTGGAGCCAGGTTAGTAGGATCGACTATCTCCGACACTACCGCCTTTGCCCGGTGGTGTTTCGTGTATAATCAAGTGTGGATCAAGTGGAAGAACCACAGCTAGAGTTACAGAATCCAACATGCGCTGTTCAGCGGAACAGACGTGTCACAGTGGTGGAACACTGACCACTCAGTACAACGCAGTGGCACTGGCAAATCCTAATGAATTAATTAATAAATAATAATAATCTTTGAGGAAGGCACTCTGAATACTCAGAAACAAGTCTCGACAAAGTTGTTCAAGACTAGACTGTAAAAATTAAAAGCTTTTCGATTTCTTTACTTGATTAAATTCTTTGATACGTATCGACGTTGAATAAGAAATTACGAAATGGTCTCTGGGTAACTTTAATTTTCACGCCATTTTAATAAAAGCTGAATAATCCTAGTTACGCTTCTTCAACCAACGAGATTCATTCCGTAAAATAATGCAATCGATGGTCTGGCGTCTGTACTAAGAGTTTATCATAACGTAGTTTGGTTGAAAGTCGTACCAGTCTTTTTAAAATACAGATCACAGTGATCGTAAACAACCTCACAGTCGCTAGATTGACCTGTAAAATACTAGTCGCCAAGCCGGATTTCTTAGTCCATTGCGACCTGTTTGTCAAGCCACGTTTACTCAGGGCTCAAGGGTCTCTTCCCTATACCTAGGTCATTATTTTCAGAAGTGCCTCTGAATCCATTTTCATGATGGATAACGCTTTTCCAAATGGAGGTCAAAGTGAAGATATTCTTCGGATATGTGATTGCCACATCTCTTGGACTTGAATCTATTGAGGATGTCTGGGATATTTAAGGAGTTGAATTAAAATTAGTATGAGAGATGTTTGGCTGTAGGAAGAATCTTTAATAAATGGGTCTATTATTGGCCCTTGGTTTGTAGTTATAATCCCAAGATTATAATTCGTTAAAATAGTGACATTTCTTTACAAGTTTCATATAAAATCTTATAATAATATTCTTCCACAAAAGATTTGATAGAATTCCATCAAATACATATTTTTCTGCTATCTAAGATTATATAGTTTTAATTTAACTTTTGATGGTGTACTAAACAGAACGATCATAGCCAAGCAGTCATAGACACGTTACGATATGAATAACGAAAATTTGTTAGTTAGTGGGCTTTGTTTAATAGGATACTGAACTCCGTTGCGCAGTTATCACAAGACTACGGCTGAGCTGGATTCTTTATCCAAAAATGTGCGCTTATATAATTACTTAAACAGATCTACAATGGCAGGCAAAAACACTGCATCACCTTAAAAAAAGTAACATTTTTAGTGCAGTATAAGATGTTGTTTGATTACAGTCATTTTGTTTGTCGCAAAGCAAAGATATTGCATCAGATAATGCTTCTATTGCATCATACAGTAATTGCATCAGCCGTTTCTATAAATACGCCATTGGAAGGGTATACACGCTCATTAGTTATCCTGTTTTGCGGAGGTGTAAGCATGTCTCCATATGTTCAGTTGAAACCAAGAAAAAAAAGTATAGCTGTTGCTCGTCCCAGGAAGGACTTGCTATCGCTGATAAAATAGGCTGCCACCAGTCAACAGTATTCTGGGTGCGGAAATTAAAGCGTGAAACCGGTGATGTGAAGAGAAGACCTGGATCAGGCCGTAAGAGAGTGACAACGCCTTCCCAAGATCGATATTTGAAATGGCTATGCCCTCGTAATCGCCATGCTACTGCTCCTGATCTAAAACTAGACTTTGAGATGGCCTCTGGTATTGAAACAAGTGCACGAATTATCCAAAGACGGCTTTCGGAATGTGGTCTGTATGCCTATCGACCCAAGAAGAAGCCTTTGTTGACAAAACAAATGAGGAAGAAGCGACTTGCTTGGGCTAAAACGCACGTTTCATGTACAAAAGAGCAATGGGACACCGTCATCTTTTCTGACGAATCGAAATTCAACTTGCATGGCTCGGATGGGAAGCGATATGTTAGAAAACGAAAATCGGAGGCATAACATCCTGAATCCATAACACCGACTGTAAAGTTCACAGATGGTCTGGGGATGCATAACAAGCAAAGGGCTAAGGCGAATTAAGTTTATTAACGGAACGGTGAATGCAGAAACCTACACTTATCTTAGAGGAGTGTCTGAAACTCGTTATTAGGAATCGCCACATAGACGTCCAAAACTGCATTTTTTAACAGGACTCAGCACCTTGCCACACAGCAAAATTGGTAAGTTTTATGCTATTTAGATTTAACAACGAGTTTCTCTTCTTGTCTCATAAAGCATGAAACATACACCAATTTTTTTCTCCCTTAGTCATACCTCAGAAATGCTGGCATTACAGTGTTGTACTGGCCCGGAAACAGTGCAGATTTGAACCCTATTGAAAATTGCTGGTACATACTGTCGTCTAAAATTGCTCAGAAGAAGCCAACAAGTAAGATTCAGTATCAGGAGAGCATTGTAAGGGTGTGGTACCACGAAATTGGGCAACGATATATCCAGAAGTTGATTAACTCTATGCCAGATTGTTGCAAGGCTGTAATTGCAGCTCGAGGAGAAACAACAAAATATTGAGGACTTATTTTGCTGATTTATAGTACATAATACTATTACGTTAACTTGTCATTTCAGTTTCTACACTTAAATGCAATAAAATGTAAGTTTGGTTGTCATGATTGCCATTTGCATGATTTCTCATATTTCCATTAATTACGCATTTTACCCTTTGGGAAAATATTTATGGTAATTAATAAAATAAATAAATTTTCTGTTTATACTCCGGGACGACCAAACGGTCAGAGGAGTTCACAAGATAGACAGGTTACAAGAAACAGCACCGTATTCAGTAGTCACGGGCTTGAACCCCGGTCACTCAAGGCACGTGTACTTATGCACCCATATCAGGTGGAGTCTTTTAATTGGATTTCATTCACAGAGATATATATCCCATCTAACAAATGCATTTCGAACATTTCTGCAACCCACAATGCAGCGCAAAACACATTATTTGCAAAATTCGCAAGTGATGTAGATATTGTCCGCCACTATAATTACTTAATACCTATTAGTTATGGTAGGACCTTTAGCATGGTCTAACTTGAGGATATGAGGGCCCTAGGTTACAAGAAACAGCACCGTATTCAGTAGTCACGGGCTTGAACCCCGGTCACTCAAGGCACGTGTACTTATGCACCCATATCAGGTGGAGTCTTTTAATTGGATTTCATTCACAGAGATATATATCCCATCTAACAAATGCATTTCGAACATTTCTGCAACCCACAATGCAGCGCAAAACACATTATTTGCAAAATTCGCAAGTGATGTAGATATTGTCCGCCACTATAATTACTTAATACCTATTAGTTATGGTAGGACCTTTAGCATGGTCTAACTTGAGGATATGAGGGCCCTAGGCAAAAGTATTTTTGGGCCCCTGTAAAAATGTTTATTATTAAATGAGATTTAATATTTTTGGATTAATAATAATGATAATAAATGAATAGGTTTTGGTGCCGTTTTGTGAAGTCATGGCGCCAATGGTAGCGTGTGATTGTAATGTATAATTTTCGGGTCGCGGATAGGTAAAAGTCGGGACCCCTGGAAAATGTCAGACACTGGTGTATACAAGCATTCCCACACAAGTAGCAATAACTCGGTTCGTGCACTTATCTAGGCTTCAACGGACTCATCGATGGTAAATGAAAATTGTGCAGAATGAGTACGAAGGTAACTCTTAAAGTTTCCGGAAGAAGGCGTTTTGTGCGGCCGTAATCGCCGAGGAAGAACAGTTGGCATCTCCTTATCCGTATTTTTAAAGTTCTCTCAGTGGCAGAGGGTACTATGGTAGAATTTTGTATTTTTTGAATTGTAAATAAAAAATTTTATTTTATGATTCTAGGGGACCGGGCCCGATGACTTTACAAGCCCTAGTCAATTGCCTTGTTTGCTTAAAGGTAAGATGGGCCGTTAGATAATTACTTAATATAAAATTAATACAATTTTTAATATATATAAATAGAAAAATAACTATTGTTTTAAATAATAATCATTTAAAACGTTGAGTTTATTATTGTTCTGAAAACCACCTTCTCCACGACTCAGGGCGGGTGCACACCACACATTTTTATGATGATAACGCTGCCTACTACATGGCAAACTCCCCAAATAACAACAAAATTTGTTGAGCAATAATTCTCAGAGGTCGAGTTGATACCCGTTGGGCATCTCGAAAAGAGTACTTCTCAAAAATAATTCTCCCCTCGATTCCTCTGTTATTTAAATTAATGGGTGATATATTTCTGTTTTACGAAGAAAAACATTTTAAAATTACGATTTTTGATTTTATGCGCTGTAATTTTTCTGCTTCCCAACAATTAATTAGAACAAATCGGCACAATTCCAAGTTTTCTTCTGATTGCTTCCAACCCATTAGAAGAAAAATTTTGCAAACAACGGCCCCCATAGCTGAGTGGTCAAGCACTTGGGTACAAAAGTGCGCGTGCTTTGAGTGACAGTGATTCAAACGGTGTGGCTACTAAATACGTTAGAATGTTTTCTCTCTCTCTTGGACCAAAACATTATTCGAAAACTCAGATGCTCTGCAGAAATGCGTGTTCTCTGAATTTAGTAGTAACACAGGAAAATACTATAACTGGGACATTTCCAGGCTCAATGAATCATGCAATTATCTGATAGTTATTAATTTTGCTCTCTAAGAAGTGTGACACAAGATGTATTTACGAAATCATTCGGATTTTGCACATCAAGTCATACTATAATATAAGGCCTTATATTAAATTATAAAGCACATACCAACAAGCTGGATATAATGAAAAGATAAAACCACATAGGCTCACTTTTATATTGGTATCAGTAGAATCTTTGAAAGAGGACAATAAATGATGCCGAAATTTGACAAGCTCGAATAAATTGGCCAATTATCGATCATTTCCTTTAAAAATTATCAAAAGTGCAAATTAAAATTTCAGTATGAAAATCAACATTAACAAAAACAGTCAGTTTTTTAAAAGTAATCGGAAAAACGTTCGAACCCTTTTAACTCTGAATACAAGTAAATCTAAACGTATAAAACACTGTCATATTGGGGACACCCAAGAACGAACTCATTTGCCCATGTGAAATATGTCTATACAAATTGCGTGTATTCTCTGGTAGATTTGCGTGTTTTGTTGGACGAAAAACCCGAGTTTCTGGGCAGGAAAAAATTTGCTATCCACTCCTAAGACCGACTAACTCAGCAACACTGTGAAAAAAAAAAAAAAAGCCCATAAATGTACCTCGAATCACTGACGGGATTCAAACCTGGGCCCTTTCAACCCGGGGTGGAGATTGTGGTGATTATAACCGCTGTGCTATCCGCGCAGACGAAATCTAAACGTATAGGAGACTAAGTGACAAGGAGGGTGAATATTATAACTATATTTATAAAAAATACCTTATGAAAAATAGACTATATAAAAAATATGTTACAATAATTAATTACTTATGATTTACTTAGTGATGATATTTTACATAAATAACAGGAAACCAAAACATATATAATTTGTTAGCTTCTTTGAAGTAACAAGAGATGGATTGGATAAAATATACTAAGATTTTAATAATTGGTGGTTATTAATAACAGGTTAGAGCGGATGAAGACCATTTCCAAATACACGATTAATAAAAGTTTTCAATATAATACAGTCATAGGCTTCATTGACATGACTTGACTGGAAGGGTGTTTTATGAACCTTTTGACCAGTGTGTGAGCGTCCATTTGCAGAAAAAGTCTAGGGTCTTAACAACATGGATAGTAGGTTGAAGGACTGTTATTTCAATTCCGTTTGGCTGTAGTTCCCTTGTTTGGTGTGGGTCTGTAGCTGGATATGTACGTAGGTTTCCTTCACTATTTTTTTTTTCTCGAACTGAAAATATGTGGTATTTGAAACATGTTGTAAACTGCTAGTAGTACTGTTCAGCTTAAAGTGCAGTAGTAGGAGTAGTAGACGTGAGTCTGGGTCTTCCGGCATCGTGTGAAGATCTTGCTCATACTCGCTGTTCATTTACAGTCTGAATTTACGTGGCAAGACCGATAGTCGACAGTGTCTAGTTGCAGACTTCACTCTCTACAGCCTGGAAATGAACTACAAGAGAAAGAACAGCGATACATTTTATTTTTATCTGCAAATAAGGCTTGCGCGTGGGCGTACTTAGACAGGATGAATCTGGTTATACGAAATATTTCGATAAAACAACACCAATTGGTATCATTATAATTATCGTTCAGAATTATTCCGTTCATAGTAATTTCCTTCTAAATGAGCAATTTTAAGTATTTCTGCCATTGCAATATTTCGTTATTTCTGTATGCACTTGAGATTATACCGCTAGTCATCGTCCTCCTTTTTTTATAGTTAGTTTTAGCTATTTCTGGATCAGTGTTACTTCAGGATTTATGCGCCGCATTGCTTATAGATTTTCTTTTTCGTTGAATTGTCTCTTTCGGATAACATCCATGCTCTTAAGGCAATGTCCTCGTTACTGTTCAAAGTAAACACTCTGTTCCCTGCTAAAGAAACCTGCTCTTTCTGTTTGTATGCGGTTAGAAATAGCCCCGATGACTCGTATCCTCGTCTTTTCCATTCCCACTCTAACCGAAGGCAAACTTTACGGTCATACTTGTGCTAATGACCTCCCATTAAGAGTATTTATACATAAGAAACGTGCATTTAGCTTGGGCCAAACACAATTTTCTGATATACATAACGTGACTTAAGAATTCTTCACTTTTGGATGTCCTTAGGTCACAGCACTAAAATTACGAGCAGTCATATCGAGAAACTGAAGTTCTCATTGTTTAATGCACACGGCGAGGGAAGTAGACCATTTTTTAGGCCAGAGGTTCCCATCCCCTCTTTTTTATTATTATTATTATTATTCGCTACACATAGCGGTAATGTATTACAATGTCTCAACAAATAGATAATTATATTAAATTGTAAACATTTAATTTAAATTGGACTTACGGAATTTTAGCGATACTATTTTAAAGTTTTGTAACGAATGTGCCGCGACATCCGAGTTGGAAGCTTCCGTTTTTAGGCTTATTTTGATACGCCTAGAAACTTTGACTCAATTCCTACATTCGTCAGAATGTAAGACGACGTCACTGCACTGTCATTTCACCCAACATTGCGGACTACTCACTTAAGATAATGCTGCGACTCCCCATGATCCGCCGATGACCCTGCAACTCTCACAAGAATGGAATGCAGTATTTCGAGCCATTCTTGACAGCTTAATAAACTCGACTTGGGAATATATCGCAGTGAGAGTAATCATATCCTGTAATGATTGAGCCAGGAGAGACGTTTGATGGGATATCAGCTGTGAAAAATTATCATATGTATTGCGCAATAGCAAAATTTCTTTTGTACGCTTCCTTTTATCTCTACATTTAATGGCTTTGTTTTTATATAATTTAAGAATATAGCCATACTAAACGAGGAAATCAAATTGCCCTTCTTAGAAACCTTCACTTCTTCTCCTTCACACGTACGATTTGAAGGGTGAAAAAAAGGACATAATGCGAATTTCGTATCTTCGTAGATATGCAAACTATGATATGCTTGTAGTTTTCATTGAAATGTCAATTTGTAGATGATATGAAGATAAGGAAAGTGGTCAACGACCACTGTCAAGCCCCTTCATTACTTGAATATAACTTGATGAATCTTATGAAATACTATTGTCCGTTCTACTACTACTACTTTTCCTAGTTCTACTACCACCCTTCCCCCCCCCACACCATCTCAAAATAAATTTGATATGGGGGAAGGTTAGTTAAAAGAAGGATAAGAAATATCAACTTTTGAGCTTGAAGTCGAGTAAGGGTTGCATATACCCAATTATTTTGAGGGAAGTAGGGCGGGAATGCATCAGACTGTTATGGTTAGTAGTTTGATGTTCTCCAACACTTTATCTGCTGCTCTATCTTGGATATGTGACATGTATAATAGAAATTTTACTACTAAATCAGGCTTAGGTGTGCACTTCCGGCGCGCGCACCCTGTTGCAGCTAACGACCGAATTGACACATCCGGGTCAAAGCTCGATGGAACGACGAAGAAGTAATGATACTTACTCGAGCAGAATTAGATCTGAGCAAGAATTATCCATCGGCCAGAAACACTAATCAACTGCTACAAATGGTCCTCCCTCACTGCTCAGTTCCATTAATTAAAGCACGAAGGAAGATGCGGTCGTATGCCGATCTACTACAACAGATGTCACAGGAGGATCATGACTTGGAGAGGGTGGATGAAACGAGAGGATCATGACCTCTCTTGCCAATCAAGTAGCAGACCACTACAAACACTGCTACTGCCAACATCATGGCACCAATAGCCGAGGAAAAAGTATAAAAGAGCTCCCCTCCTGAGCAATCAAAAACACTTCTAAGAGATGCAATTATTAGATCTCTAACGGCTCCCCCTGACACGGCACACAACCATGGAGTGTTCAAGAGCTTCTTGCTGAAGCTCTTGGTGATAGGCTTGACATCAGTGAGCTGGACCGATATATTTATACTGCCTGACCTTACTGTCAGACGTCGTGGAAGAAGGAGGGTGCCTCCAGCAGAGAATGAGAACCAAAGGCAGTCCCGAAGGCGCATACATAAGAACGAATATTCTAAGACCCAAAGGCTGTATAACAAAAATCGGAAGAGATGTGCTCATGCCGTCTTGGATGATGATGTTGATTCTCCCTCTTCTGTGGAGTTTTCCGAGTTCAGGAAGTACTGGACTAACATGTTCCAGTCTTCGGCGGACTCTTGGAGGCCTAGATATTCTCCTTCTATCTCCACTGACGATAAGATGCTCAAGACTGCTTTTCAAGTCCATCACTTCTGAAGAGATCAGAGCCGCTTATCCCGCTCTCTCTCTCCGCCTATCCTGGGCCCGACGAAATCTCACCTAATCAGCTTTGAAGTATTTCCATTCAGGTCGGTATAGACCTTCTGCATATTTCTCTTTTACTTTATACTCTACTCCAATCTCTTTTTAAGGCCTATACCATCTTGATTCTTAAGAAGAGCAACTCCACTTCGCCTGGTGAATATAGACCTATCACTGCGGCCTAAGTAGTGGTAAGACTATATCACAAGATATTGACTAAGAGGATTATGAGAATTTTCCGCTTTGACAATCGCCAGCGGGCCTTCATTCCCTCCGATGACTGTACGGAGAATATACAGTATACTTTCTCCCTACCATTCTCCATACTCGGGCATATCACGGCTAGCCGACTCAATAAATTAGACCTCCAAGTCCGAGTTGCTATTAGAATATGGCTAAGGCTACTTAAGGATGTGCCAACAGCTTATTTCCATGCTGAAGTAGTTGTGGAGGGGGAACGGCTTGGCATCATCACAGAAAGGACTTAGACCTCCATATCTGTCTTCTATTGTCGTTTATGAGTTGGATACAAGAGTTGTTTATTTGAGACTTTAGCAGATCATTATGCTAACACACTACATTTTTTACGTTTATACAGTAATACTCAAGATATGTTTACTTTAAATTAATAAAATCTTTTTGACTCTTTCCCTTACAGCAGATTATTATATAAGCTGACACATACTTGGATCACTAGCAAGATTTAAACATGATAGATTATGGTATGGCTACACGTTTAAGAGGCAGACGGTTGTAATTAATTGTTCCCACCTCAGAATGGGTTAATGTTAGAAGTGATGGAAACCCTCGAGGGATCAGTGCTGGATCTGCTCCTGTTTCTGATTTTCTTAAATGAGTTTACGTCGAAATTAGAAGATGATGTGAAGAGCGAACAGGAGATTGGTCAATTACCACTGCCAAGCAGTCCTCCTTCAGGATGACTTGAAATGAACCCCATGGTCAATCCTATGCCAGGTATTTTTTTTTTTACATAATCCTTCCATTTAAAACACTTTTTCTCGCTTATGTCTTTTTTTTTAAAGCTTCTAAGACAGTTAAACGTGAACGTAGCCCACCTTTTTCATGATTTTTGGTTTTGGGAAAGGGATGATAGAGATTAAATTCTAGGAATCGTTAATCGTGCGATTTTATATACTTCATAGAAATCGTTTCCGGTGCAGGTGGCGTTTATTTCATATTTAACTCGAACTTTTAACAATCCAGCGCCTAGCTATTCATCGCTGCATTCGCAACCGACCATGAACAGTCAGTAATCGGTGTCTTCTGTGTGCTTCATTCCAACGTACATCAATAAAATTTTGTTAATAACATCATTATTATGCTAACATACTACATTTGTTACGTTTATACAGTAATACTCAAGATATGTTTACTTTAAATTAATAAAATCTTTTTGAAAATTTTTCATTCTTCTTAAACAACAAAAAAAAATCGATGAAGGTGTGAAAAAAAAGCGAACATAGTACATTAGTATGCAGGTTTCCAGCTTTCATGCAAATCACTGCAATATAATAATGATGAAAATTATTACACCAAAATTATTACACACCAAAATAATAATGAAAATAGCCCCCAAAAAGAGGATTCCCATTTGGGGATTAATTCAGGCGGCAGAGGGTTGTGATAAATAGTTATTCCTCAGATTGGGTTGATATAGGAAGTGGAGTTCCCCAAGGATCAGTATTAGGACCACTGCTGTTTTTGATTTTCATAAATGGCATCGATGAAGGGACAGAGGGCGTGATGTATAAATTTGCAGTTGATGTAAATTTTGGGAGTAGTTAATGATAATCGCCAAGCAGAGCTTCTTCGGAGTGACCTAGATAGACTTCAGGGATGGTCAGAAAAGTGGCAGCTATGCTTTAATGCGGCAAGGTTTACACCTGGGGGAACAGTAACTCCAAAATAACTTACACTTGGCGTAACTTACACAAAACAAAATACACTTGGCGGAGTTGAACTAAAGCCAATAGCGGAAGAAAGGGACTTGGATATTACGATACGGTCAGACATGAAGTTCTACGAGTATTGTAGACAGGTTGCAAGGAAGGCCCATGATGTCCTATCGATGATTTATCGAACATTTGCTAGTAGAGATAAGGACGTCATAATCCCATTATATAAGGCTTTTGTTAGACCACACTTGGAATACTGTGTTCAGTTCTTGAAAGGGTGCAAAGACGAGTAACTCGCCTTGTTAAATCGGCAAAAGAGCGTTTTTCGTATGAGGAAAGACTTCGAATATGTGGGTTGCACATCTTGGAAACTAGGCACCTTAGAGGAGATTTGATTGAGGTGTTTAAGACTCTGAGAGGCATAAGTAAAATGAATGAGGGCGAAATTTTCACGGTTATATATGATTCTAGAACTAGGGATCATAATTTCAAGTTATGAGGGGAGATGTTTAGGCTAGATTACAGGAAGTTTTATTTTAGCCAGCGAGTTATAAATTACTGGAATAAGTTGCCTACATGGGTGGTAGAGGCTGACAGTTTGGGGGAAATTCAAAGGTCAGAGTTGGATAAACGCATAGGTTGTCTGTTTCCTTTTCTTTTATTATTTTTTATTTATTTTATTATTTTATTTTTTGGCTAGTGCAGCATAAGCACTAAGCACTGGCCATGGTGCAAGAAAGTGCAATTAGCAATGGCCATGGTGCAAGAAAGCCATAGGCTTTCTTGCACCATGGCCATTGCTAATTCTTAATACTAGTACTAAAATAGCCTCCAAAACGCTATAACAATAGTGTATAAAAATAAAGGAAAGTTTGCCCGAAATGCATCGTTATTCATTTGATAACAACGCAATGCATAGTCATTTGTCTAATTAGCACCGTGCCAAGACAATAAAAGACAATGCTATCTTTGTTGTAGGTGCCGGTTATTTTGTGTGTGTCGGAGTGTCTTATTTTCAGATTACCCTTATCATATTTTTCCCGTTATGGTCCTAATTTATTTCCACGTTGATGTATGCTAACAGTTCAGTGGTAACCTTTAAAATTCCATAGAAGAATCTAATTATTGTTTCTTGGGGAAATCTTGGGGAATCTTTATTGAAATACGTTTTCTCCTTTGAGGGCAGCATTGGAATGTTATGTGAAATAAGCTGTCAGATGTTAATTACGGCTGGTTTTCCGTTAGGCAGGGATTCATTCATCAGACAATACCTTAGCCCTGTGATAAGAATAATATTTGTCCAACGACTTCTTCCAATAAATAAAGCTTTAGTAATAAGTTTTTTATGCAACGTCTCTCCGTTTTGTGTGCACGTGTGACAGCCACGGTTAATTATCCTTTAATAACTTAAAGATGGATTCCAGTGAAGTGAAAAAAAAAGGAATGTAACCGTTTCCAACGCCCATCATTCAAGGCTCATTGGTTAGAAATTTACAGCTAAAGTGAATAGCTTTTATAATGAACATTCATACGTAGGTCACGGCCATGGGCAACGGAAGCGTTGGGATGTCTTGTTGCACAATAGAGAAACGCGCTAGTAAGATAGAATGAGAACAAAAGAATTTAATAATCGACTTCGGTGCTTGTCTGTAAAGTCACTTGTTGATTGCCAATCCAAGGTTTATGTGCTCATTCGTATTTTGGTTATGTACAAGATTCGCCGATATCCTTTCTGTTTAAAAATGCACCAGAAAAAGAAAGTAAGGAGTGTTCAGAATAAATAGGAAATCCTGCAGATACCGTTAACATAACCGAGTAGTTTATAGTACTAGGTTATGTTAAGTGAAAATCTTGTAGCAACTCTGTTTTAGATACCAATATATAACCAATATTATAATGACACGATATGTTTTTTGTATGTCATGTCGTAGTCTGTAATAAATAGGCCGATTCGCGATTAACGACCATTCTTCAGCACGATTTTTCTATTAGATGACTAATTGTATCAAGCAGGTTTCAGCTTTTGAAACAGATAAGCTTTCAGTATTATAAGATGTCGTCTACAATGTTGAAAATGTTCCCGTCTGAAAAGTTTAAAATATTTCTTTTGTCTTGTTCCATCACAAACAGAACAAGTTTCTCTCAGCGAAAGTGAGTGACAATTCTAATATATGCAGTTATTTCGGAATTTAACCATAAATAAACTACATCCTAAACAGTTCTTGTTATGAAGGGTCGGCTGTCAGTGTTCCGTGACCTATCCCGCGATAAAAACAATAATAGCGTAAAGTTTTTTCTGTGTTTAATATGTAATAGTTTTCCATTCATTTGAGCAACCATTCTAAGGAACCAGTATCAACAAAATTTTTGTTGCCGTGTACGAGAAATACTTATACACTCCAACTCGCATTTTTGCTTTACGCTGTCCACTCAAACCTCCTAAAATAATAGCTGTTTGTGGCCCAAGTAAAATGACTGTTCAAAATAAGCAGTGACAACACGGCTGTTAAAAAAAAAAAAAAAAAAAAAAAAAAAAAAACTGATAGTTACATTCTCTCAGACTTCTTTATAAAACTCTAGCGAAAACAGTAAAGGCTTTGTGAGGCCGCCTTAGCCGAGTGGTCAAGCTCGCGGGTGCATAAGTTTACGTGCCTTGAGTGACCTGGGTTCAAGCCCGTGATCGCTGAATACGGTGCTGTTTCTTGTGTTCTCTCTACCTTGTGAATTTCTCTGACCGTGCGGTCGTTCCGGAGTATAAACAGAAAATTTATTTTATTTTTTATACCATCAGCATTCTGGTTTTGTTGAACAGTGGCGCATGAGCGATCTGCTGCTGACAGGTTGCTTATGTTCTCCAAAAGCGTACTCTGAGTGGCTTTTTTGTGGAAGAATTGAAAGACTCGTGTACGGAAAACTCGTTGTTTTTTTTTTTTTTTTTTTTAAGACCTTCCTGAGATATCTCACGTGAATTTTGATACCATTCCTTCTTTTGTAGTAAGATCTCTTCATTTTTTTAATGTTAGATATAATTATTGCTTTATTTAACAAAGATTGATACAGTATATTGTTTCGATATTTTAGTGTAACAGGGTTATGCCTATTCCAAATAAAGCTAAACTCTTATACACTGGTGTTCAAAGAAAGTGCATCACCCTTTAAAATTGTAATTGTCGTCCGAATAACGTATGTATATAGCAATATTTCTTACAGATTGTATCAGTTAAAATTGACACGCGTAGGTGATGACGTAATATTGCATCAGCTGTTACTTTCAGCTATATAAGCACGCTCTGCAAGAGATGTAGTCATTCCATGCTTGTGTCAGGATGGCGAGTTACGTGCAGTTGACACCACAAAGAAAGAGTGCTATTGTTGCTTTACGTGAGGAAGGATGTTCTTCCCGCCATATTGCTTATAGAGTGCCTTGTAATCAGTCGACATCTTTCAAGACGACTCTTCTCTTTGTCATCGGCGAAAAGTGTAAGTAGGCACTTCTGCAGTTACTTTAGCTTCATTTCTGCATTAGAGGTTCGACAGTAATGTGTTTACATTTGTTACAGGTGAAAAAATGGTTGGAAGAATGGTCCATTACAACTGTTAGCTGGTCAGGAAACAGCCCGGACCTGAATCCTATAGAGAACTGTTGGCATCGTGTGGAATCTGCAGTTGCCAAAAAGAAACAAAAGACCCTTCGTGAACTTCAGGAAGCCATAATTCGTGTTTGGTACCACGAACTATCAGTTGATTATCTTCAGAAATTGATCATGTCAATGCCTCTAGGATGCTGCTGTCATCAGGGCAAAAGGCGGTTCAACTAAATATTAGTTTGCACCTGGTGAACTTTTCATTGTTTTCCATTTAAAATGATAAACTGAAGCAAATTGAGGACTTCTGATAACATTTCAGCCATAATTGTCGTGGTTACCAAAACTATTGTATAAAGGTTGCAAATGCTCATTTTGGAATATTTTGAGAGAACCTGTCAAATATTACTTAGCTTTGCCTTAACTGTTAATAAATATCTTTTGTTTATATTTCTATTTGTGATGCTAGTCATTAATGTAACATACCGTCGCGAAAAAAGGGTTAGAAGTGTGAAATTCCTAGGTGATGCATTTTCTTTGAGCACCAGTGTACATATCCGACTTTTAGCCAGCTCCTGTTTGTTCTCTCCTTTAAGTTGATGGGAAGGATATGTAGGTTATTTTTTATTATTTTTTTTTCATTCAAACCTTTTAACAGAGTTTTTTTTTTCTTGCAGGCTTTAAAAATGTTTTGTTTATACTCTGGCACAACCACTAGGTCATAGGGGTTTGCAGTTAATCATTTCAACAATATATACAATCGTTAACCGTATTTAGCAGTAATGCGGATTTGAACCACGGTCCATTCAAATGAGTATAAGTTAAACTAAATGTAACAAGGCATCAAACGCGTGTTCTGCTGCACTTTCATTTGACCACTCAACTAATCACACTTGTCTTTTGTACCTTACAGAGTGCTAAGACATTCTATGTTAACTTGTCTTAATTTGGGGACTTCAAGAACATACCAAGCGTAAAACCCTAAGATTAATTTGTACTCCCTTTCTGTTTTTTTATACTCCGGCACGACAACCAAGTCAGTTCTCTTTGGCTTTCAGTGCAGTATTGATTGCTTCTCTAATAAAGGTTTGGAATTGAGAGCTCCGCATATGAGTTAAATATCATTAATCCTCTTTGACACGAGATTTATTTTTTCTAATGACGTGGCACAAAGCTCTTTTTTTCTCTGTCAGTTAGTATTCCTCGAAGATCGTGGTCATCATTATTCCTTTGTGTTTTACTAGTTCCTTTTCTGTGTAGCAATATTGGGTTTTTTGCATGTTGTGTTGACAATCGCTGCTGCTCCTGCGACATAGCGGTTTTCCTGGAGTTTTACTCAGCAGATCGAGTATCGGATTAATCACTTCGTTGCTTATTTCAATTTCTTTCGTTTAAACCAGGGGCGGCCAACCCGTGGTACTTATGCGACTTGCGGGAAGTGCAGCTCTTGTTAGTGGCACACTTCCCAATGTGGAAAAAATTATACAACCGATTTGAAAAAATCATAAATGAACCTAAACACGTAGAATTTAAATGCTATTTTTATTTAATATTAAGATTATTATGATCCGAGTTTCAATAACCTAAGATTCAGATTTACCACCTTTTAGCAATAATTTAGTGCAAGGGCGTTTGTGCGCTAATCGTGACATCGATTCTGTAAGGACGAACATTTATTCATTAACTTATATGAAATTTATTTATAAATATAAAATTTTTAATTTTTATTACAAGCACTTTATATATATTCCTTTACTCAGTTAGAAAGTTTTGTTTCGCAAGATCAAACAGGGTATGTTCCGGCAGTTTCAGCCTTCTACATATGGGATCATTCTGCAAGATCCGCAGCACTGTTTCTTAGAACAGGACTGACTTTGCTTCATAAACACAGTTCAGAGCAACTTCAGCACTCGATTACACTCCTCTGTCCCTTGAATAAACTTTCCTATTCTTGTATGCTTATGAAATTGTCGCTGCTGTTTGTCTTTATTTTTAATAAGCTACTTGTATTACGTGATTCCTGTCGTGAATACATGGCAGTGTTTGGCACCACTTTTTTAAGCAATCCTTGAAACATACTTCTGTATGCCGTCTGTAGGAAGCAAAATAAAGTTTATTTCGCTAAATTATAATTGTTACTCTGTGCATTGGGGAATGGCAACGTAGTGTTTGAAGGAAAAGTCCAGGTTGGTTGTTCTTTGTGATACCTTTTAAACAGAACTGTTCCGAGAATTAAATTCGAAAGTAAGAAATGATAAAATAAGATTAGATAGACAAGAATAAAGTGATTGAAAATAAGGTAAAAAAATTAATAATGAGAGAGAAAAATGTATACAGTATAAATAAATAAACGAAATATATCTTTAAGATTTTTTTAAGCGAGAAAATGTTTCGACTAACTTTAGTGATTAGTAAAATAACTTTTTCATATCTAAAAATTAATGATTTACATATATGCCGATTTCTTATACTGCTTCGTTGAGGAATAAGTAAAAATGTCTAAATCATTTTTTCAGAATAATTAACCGTAATAAAACATAATTAAATAATTCAGGCCTCCCACAAATTACTACAAACAACATTATTTCCAGCGGATAATAATCGGTGTAGTGTCGGCGATAGAAGGTTTCACCCCTTGGTACTTTTATTATTAAATAATGAACAATAAAAGAATTTGTTGTATTGTTTCCTTCACTTCCATTAAGGGTGTTAATGCAGACAAGTGCAAGGACAGTATCTAATCTGACAGAACTGTGGGAACTTCAAAAGGTAAACAAATAACTCACCTGACACGCCCTTGGCATTTATCGAGAAACAGCTGAAACACAAATGATGGGTAGTCTTAAGTCTAAATCTTTCTGAAGGCCTTTCTTTTACAGTCCCACTTGATGCTCCTCATTCAGGCCTTCTCTCCGCCGCATCACCCGCCGAAATGGGGTAGCACGGAAGACGGGCAGCCACTTGGATGGAGAATATGGGTCATACGTGTGACCATGTCGGGGGAAAGGGGGGAGGAAGTAGTGGCTGAAGGGAAGAGTTTCACTTTCCAAAGCACATCACCGTTAATGCGACCCTTAACCTACCACCTTTAACGGTGCCTGTTGGCGGCCCGTGACATCATCCGTTTTTATCCCCACTGACCAAGGTTCCTCACGACTAGATAACGAAGTTCCGGAAATCAGCTACAAATGAAGTGGCGTGCCGCGATTGCGTTTATCTCCTCCCTATCCCTTTCCCCCAATTCTCCCACTGCATCTTGAAAACGCAAAGGGAAGAATGAAGAGCACGTGGTGCGTCAAATCCGGGCAATTCTTCTTCGGTGATAATTTGTGTAATGAGCGGAAGCCAGGATCCGCTTCAGAATGACGAATAATAATGCTAATCTAATGCAGACTGTAAGTTGAATGTTTAATCTCATGGCATTGTTGGAAGGGGTCATTGTCGTCATTATCTCGGTATAGTTGGGGGTCTGTCTATCAGTATGAGATGATAATAACAATAAAAGTTAACCACTTCCCTTGAATTCAAGGATGAATGCGCTGAAATAACTAATGGCTCGTGAAACAGGGCATTAACCCCCCTTATTACCGAATTCAGAGGGAGATACTTTTAGTCCGAAACGATTTAAAATAGTGTACTAGAAGAAAACGTCCTTTACGCATTCTGTCGGTATTTCCCTACTGAAACTTGGCGTATACAATTAAAAGCGAAGTTTTAATAGGAAATAAATATTCTATATGAAAAAATTATACAATATTTTTCTCTTTTGAAATAAAATTTATAATTTTGCAACCTGCATTTCAACGTTTCGGATTATTCACAATACCATTATCAATTACACCGATCTACATTTTAAGAAAAGTTCTCGATATTTTATTGCTGTTAAGAAATCTGAAATACAGTTTAATGGAAATTTCGACAGTTACTTGAAATTTGCTCAATTTCAGGAAACTTTAGACATTTCATGTATCACGTCAAAAATTTTACAAATAAGAAAAAAACGAAAATATTAGTGGAAGTGCTTTTTTATTTTGTATTTTAACAGATTTTACAAATTGGTTATTTTTATAGAAAAATACCGATAAAATACTTAAAAATAGAAAAATTAAAGACTACAATCCTCCTGTCAAACATAGATGGTAGAAACTGGATTTCTTATGCAATAGACTGGATTAAACCTGTGACTTTTTGACCATTTCTGGCAATTAGTTTCGGTGTCTGTTTCTCTTTTTAGCTTTCAGTCGGTAGTCGTCCATAATATTGACATTCCATCCTCCTTAGTACTTTTTTCCCCATTCCATTTATATACCGATGCTATCTTTCCCCCTCCTCTTCACTTAAACTACCTAAATTTTCTGGGAAATAGTTGAAATGAGAGTGCAAGAAATGTACTTAACTCATATTGCAGTAATTTTCTGAGCTTCTCCAGAATATTACTCATGATTGTCTCATAATCTGGGTGTTTGTTTCCCAAAAAAATGTGTACTACGTTTTTAAGGCCAGTTCAAGCATCCCTTTCAGTTTGGTCCATGGATTCTTTAGACAGAGTTAGCACCAGCTTGTGGATTTGAGGTCCAAAAATTCCGGCTTTGATTATTTTCGTATTTAAGCAATGGGAATTTAGTGCAGACATACGTCAAACAATTTCTTTCTTTATTCGGGACTTGAACGAACTATTTCATTAAACACAGTATCAAAACAGTACTTTGTTTTGATCTACTAGTGGCTTGTCTTTAATGTTCTTTGAACCTGTTGTCAAAGACTGTCTTGGTGGCCACACTTTCCTTTCCCAGTGTTCACTTCTTGCCCGACTGTCCCATTCGCACAGAAAGCAATATTTTCTAAAATTGGAATCGTTCTATGGTTTTTCATGACGCAAATTATTCGAACCGACCTGAAACATGCAAAATTTAAACGAATCGCAAAGGGACCTTAAATGATTTTGAGCAAAAGTAGTCAACCAAGTAAGTCTTCCTTGATCTACCAGACCAAAAGATCCTCCATTGGATCAAGGGCTGCTTAAAAGATAGGAGCCACAGCAGTCATAAATGTGCATTACTCGGGGTTGATGAGAGTAGAAAGTAATATCTCTTCGGGGATCAGTGTTGGAGCCACATATTTCTCAGCTTCCTTAATGACATTGAGGGAATGCAGGGGAGGTTGTCAGAGTTCGATGATATTTACTGATAAGAAGGATAAGGTATAAGGTATGTTAGTGTCTAACGGCTCCTGGGATTTCTCCCATCTCCGCGGGTGTACATTGTATCGGGGCCAGAGATTTGAAGTGTGTGTGGGGGTCATGTGCTGTGTATTGTGTTGTGCCCTTTGTTCCTCCGGTCTATTAGCCGCCGAGCCCCTAGTGGGACCCGACGTTACCACACCATGCCACGGGGAGGCTGACCGGGTGTACCACTGTAGCTAGAGTACTCTGGCGGGTCCTGCCACCTACTTTCCTGGGATTTCAGTGGCTAGGACCAGATTTAAGAATGAGATGATCGCTGTTTCTTGAGCAACGGTTGTAATTTTAACAGAGCGTAGGGTTGTTCGCTGATAACTTGTTCTAGGGCCAAATAGGTCGGGCAGTAATTTTGATGTTTTTAGATTTAGACCTGTGGGGGCATGAGTGTGTGTGTATATAAAAATATATATACACACACACCCACACACAAATATATATATATATATATATATATATATATATATAAACTAAAAAAAAAAAAAAAATATAAAAATATAAATATAAAAATATATATACACACACACCCACACACAAATATATATATATATATATATATATATAAACTAAAAAAAAAAAAAAAAAAAACGTTGTGCAAGAGAAAAGTAAGGGAGGAAGGCAAAAAGACTGGAGGGTAGGAAACAGAAGAAAGGGGCCAATAGAGAAGATGGCCCCTGATGACAGTGTGGCATGCCCAACGCCTCACCAGAGAGAAGAGTGGGGTGGCGGGTGGACGAAAACCACCTCCCCACAAAAAAAAAAAATAAATAAAAATAAAAAATAATAATAATAAATAAAAAAAAAAAAAATCATTCTGTAAGAGAAAAATAGGGGGGGGGGAGTAAAGAACGGATGGCAGGAAACAGAAGAAAGCGGAAAAAAAAAAAAAAAAAAAAAAATGAGAGTGAGATATACCCCGCAAGTTCAGGGTAGGTACAGCTAGCACGGCCAGTCAGTTGCAGCCGACAACTTGCTGGAAATCCAGCAGTGTGAGTGCTGCTATGGTGGATGGGTCATGTTCAGTAAGGTCTAGTTCAGGTGCCGTCATTGGGACTCCATTTGGTGAGTCTTTGTCGCATCCAGACTGAAGGCTGGTCCAGTAGTCCATCAGAACGAACAGTGGGGGTGGTCAAAACCTGGAGTCCAAGATTAATGGTCAAGTCCAGGGATCGATGCTAGGCCTCTTCTTGATGAGATGTGTCACGTCTGGTCGAGAAAAGTTTGTCCAGGAATCAATGATGAGGAATTTGTCAAAGTATGTGTGGACCCTGTCTTTGATTGCACTGCTGGTCAAGTCTTGTGCAAGTTGGTCCAAGGCATTAGCATTCATGGCTCAATGATGAATAGCAACAATTGGCAGTCATGGTTGTTATGACCTATTGATTCGGATACTAAGGTGGTGGTAGTGCTTTCTGCCTGGTAAATAAGTCCATTGCAAATTGAGTCAGAGCTCGGTAAGTTTCTTCATTCTGTAGGGTGAGGTGTTCTTGATTTTGGTAGTTGAAGCGTAGTTTTGTTATTAGGATCCTCCTGAAGTCCTCGTAGATTTCACAGCTGTGGGCAAGGTGCTCCCACGTCTGATCCTCTCCACAGTGGCAGCGGGGTGAGTCTGAAATTCTGAAGTCATGTAGTTTTTTCTGGAAGGAGCCATGTCCAGTGAGGAGGTAGGTAGCATAGAGTCCTGGTGAAAACCAGACAGGTGTGAGGGGGTAGAAGGCCCTGACATCAGGGAGGAATCTTTTGGTGACAGCGCCTTTAGTTGATGTCTGCCATCTTTCTTGCCAGGTGTCTGTTAGATGTTCATTAAGTCTCATCTTTTCAGCGTTTCTATTATTTGCTGGGTCAGTGGTGAAACCTGCACAAGTAACTGCTCTTCCTTTGGCTATTTGGTAGAGCAACCCATGACGAACAATCTCCAGGTCCAGTGGAAGAGATCCAGTGAGGACCTGTAGCGCATGGGTGCTGACAGTGCGACAAGCACGCGAGGACAGAAGAAGAAGAGAGCGCTGGATAGTTCCTAGGCGCGATCTGTTTACTACGGTATTGGCCTTCTTGTACCAGACTCCAAAAGCATAGGTGATAACCGGGATGAAAACTGCCTTATAGAAGAGTGACAGCGTTCTCTTCTTTAAGCCCCAGTCCTTCCGGGCAACTCTTGAGACTTGGGCAGCATACTTCCTGATCTTAATCCTGAGTTGGTCTAGATGAGGAGTGAAGGAAAGGTTTTTGTCTAAGATCAAACCTAGATATTTAAGCTCTGTTTTTAGTTTTACTGTAACACCATTGACCTTGATTTGGGGTGGTCTTCTCAAATCAAGGGTGCCTTTTAGTAGGATCGAATTGGTTTTCTCTGGGGAGATCTTTAGGTTGTTATGCTCTGCCCAAGCTTGAAGGGTGGAGATGGCCTGGTTGGCAGTTGCTTCTAGTTGGGTTCTGTTATTGGCAGAAAAGAGCATGACCAGGTCATCTGCATAGGCCTGGGTTTGTACATTGTTGAGTTTGGTGTTCAGGAAATCATCCAGCACCAGATTCCAGAGGAGAGGCCCCAGGACAGATCCCTGAGGGCATCCCCTGAAGACTGGTCTGGAGACACTGCAGTGGGGAGCAGACACGACAACTCGCCGGTCCTGGAGATAGGTCTTGATGCATCTATATAAGTTTTCTGGGACATGCGCTCTTCGGAGTCTGCCCAGGACGCTGGGCCACCAGAGGGAATCGAAGGCACCAGCAAAGTCAAAGGAGATTAGTAGAAAGTATTTGGAGTTGCAGTTGGTAGCAGCTTCAATGATTGTTTCCAGTGCATCAATCGTGGAGCGTCCTTTCCGGAAACCGTACTGCTTAGGTGAGGAGAGACCAGCGTCATTGTAGTGGGCTTCTATTCTATGGGAGATCATCCTTTCGAGAAGTTTGCTGAAGACTGGCAGCAGTGCAATGGGCCGGTAAGATTGTGGCAGATCATGTGGTTTGGTTGCATTCTTCAATATAAGTCTAAGGATTGCAGTCCTCCATTGTGTGGGGAAGAATCCTTGGTGGAGACAGTGGTTTAACAGGTTGAGTATTGTAGTGGGAATAGGTTCAATGGCCTTCTGGACGATTTCTGGATCGAGCATGTCTCTGCCCGGAGCCTTCTTGTTTCTGATTCTAGATGCAGCTAAGTTGAGCTCGGTTGTGGTGAAGGGTTCTTCAATTGCAGTTGTGTGATATGTTTCATTTTCCATGCAGAGCTGTAGCTGTTCCGGTGTGTGTGGGTCAGCAGGCTGCTGAAATGTAGCGTCTAAAATATTATTGATAGTATCTTGCCACGATCTGGTATACAGTCCGTTCGGTAATTTTGTGGTTGATACGACCTCGCCTCTGGGAAGCTTGTTAATGGTCACTTTGTACACAATCCCCCAGGGATCGGCGTTCCCTTCAGTGCTTACCAGGGCTTCCCATGAGCGCCTTTTGCGCTGTTTTATTGTTGTGGTATACTGGTTCCTGGTCACTCGATATTGCTGCAGTAAAGCCTCTGTTTCTTCTGGAGGCCATGTTCTTCTTGCACGTTGATAGCGTTTTCGTCGGTAAATGACTTCGCGTCTAAGAGCCTGGAGTTCAGGTGACCACCAGGGGACAGCATCAGGTGTGAATCTCTTCTTTTTGATAGCCTTGTTTGCAGCATTACTGACGAGCTGTGTAATTGCACATTGATGCTGGTCTGGGCTGAGGCCGCTAGGATTGAAGCGGCTGGCTGCACTGGTCAATTCCTCCTTAAAAAGGTTCCAGTCAGCCTTATTCAGGGCATATCTTCTTTGTTGAGTTCGGTTGGTTGGTTGTGTGACTAGTGAACGGTGTAGTTGGAAGGTTAGTACCCTGTGGTCAGAGGTGGTCCAGTCCTCACGGACTGTCCAGGAAGCAAGGTGCTGAGCAATGGAGCTTGAGGCTAAGGTGATATCTATTGTAGCTTCCCACAGGGTACTGGAGAAAGTTGGCAGGCAGTTAGGTTTGTTTAGAATGACCAGGTTGCTGTTAGACAAGTAGTCCTCAAGACGTTGGCCATTTCTATTTCCTCTGTGATTTTGAGTTCGGCTGTGCCAGGCTGGGGACCTGCAGTTAACATCAGCCCCTATAATGAGTTTAGCATTTGGCATTTGTAGCTGGATGGTCTGTAGATATCGGGTGGCAGGAAGAATATCTTCCCCCGGTCGACAGTATATCGAAACTAAGTAGAATTGCCCCAGTGGTGAAATTACATGGGCGCACACAGCCCAGCTAGTACACAGATCAGTGATTTTGGTGACAGTCAGTTCGGGATTGCGAACGACGATCGCGGCCCAGGGTGTGTCACCATCAACCTGGACCACTTTAAATCTTAAGGGGTAGCCTTTTACCTCCTTGTTATGAGTGTATGGCTCCTGAAGCAGCAGCACATCTAAGTTCTCTTCATCTGCCTTTTTGACCAGTTGTGCAGCAACAGCCTTGGCCCTCTGAGCGTTATGTTGTGCTATTTTCACAGTGTGGGTATTTAGGTTTGGTCTGTTACTCCCCATATTCTATTCTTGATTGTTGAGCACTTCTGGCTTTGAGATAAACTGGGCAACTGCTGTCACGGAGCGAATGGTTGGCTGGCACTTTTAGGGCCTTGCAATTGGCACATGTGGGAGGTTGAGACTTTTTGGGACATGTAGCGTATTCATGCCCCATTTCGGCACAGTGGCCACAGGTGGGAAGATTTTGCCTGCACGTGTGCGTGGTGTGGCCGAAACGGCAGCACCTGAAACATTTGGGGACGGCTACATGCTCCCTAAAGCGGTGGCTGCCCCAGTTGATGTAAATTCTTGTTTGTTGGGAGAGGATCTTCCAGGCCTTGGGTGACAGCTCAAAGACCCAGTTAATGGTGTGCCCAGCTCTGGGTTTTGTTTGGAATTTAGGGATTATGTGAGAAGTTGGTTCTTCATCTGGGAGTTCCTGTTTCAAGTTTCTGTGGAAAATTTCGCTTTGCAATTCCTCTGGAAGGAGATCCTTGTCCACATCTAGTACTAGTATGCAAGGGCCCTTTTGTCTAAGGGGCTCGGCCAGGAGTCCCAGAGATGGTAATTTAGGATTCTTAACAATCAGTTCAGCATCCTCTTTTGTGGCTGTTTCTATAATTACTCCTGTATTTCGCGTTTTGCGAATTGACTTGATTTTAGTGTTCTTTAAGTCATCTGTCAAGGAATCCATGATGGTCTTCTTGACCTCCTCACTGGACATACGACCTTCATTGGTAAGGGGTTTAAGTACCACAAAGTTAGGTCTGGGTGATAGCGTTTTCTTCAGTGTAGTCCGTAGGTTGGTACCTGAATTGTTTGTCTCGTAGCTCAGTTCCTGAGATTCGGGAATAAAGTCCGATGGTGACTTCCTCAGCGTCTGGGCATATGTGGAGTCGCGCTGTCGCATTTGTTTTACTCCACAGTCAGTGTAGGCTTCCAATTTTGCAGTTGCCTTTTCGCTTTCCAGGTGAGTCTGGATAAGCAGCGATTCTAGCTTATTCCATAGGGTGACGATTTCTGCCCTAAGAAGTGTTGTAATTCTGTTAGTTGGCTCTTTGAGCACGTTCTCCAGTGCTACTTTGAGTTGTAGCGATTGTTGGATAACTGTCCCCTCAGGCATGCTGGGGTCAAGGGGGAGGTCAGGTTGTCTCATATCTGTGTACTCGGTTTGGGAGAGGGGGGGGGGTTCCATGGTCCCTCTGTTTTGAGATTTTGACCTGGTTTTTCGATCAAATTTGGTACCGATTGATTTTTTGTTCTTAATGGGGGGTTCAGTTTGAGATCCCTCATGTTCTTCGTGTTGCTCTGCTATTTTAGGGTTGTCGGTCACTGGCAGGGTTGTGTTTACAGCCGATTTCCTCGATTTACCCTCCATTTTGAGCAGATACGAATTGGCGAGTTCACTCCGGATGAGCGAGTGGCGAGACAGTCTCACAGAAGGAGCTCAGAAAATGAGTGCAGATGATACCCACTGCAAGTTAGTAGGTGAATCAACTTAAGAAGTGCTACACAAGAACAGTTACCACCAATAGGATTTACGTGCTGTTAAGTCACGTGCTATTTGCCCTGGGATGACATCCATATGGTCATTATAATGGTATTAAGTTACACCAGTGCTTGCAATATTATTTATATAAAGTGGCACAATTATAATTTCTGCCGAAATTGCCAAAATCAGCCGTTCACATCCAGTATCAGCGCCCTAATTTAAATAGCCGACTGGGCTAGGTGAGTAAAGTGCCTGCCTGGCAACCCAAAGGTCGCGGCTCAAATCCCTCCTCGGGCTTGGATCAGAGTACTGCAAAAACCTTGGGAGGTGTATTATAGCCACAGAAGCCGATGCGCCAACAACTAACTAGGGTTAAACGAGGCAGTCAGCGATTCCTGAGTTAGGCCTAACAATATTACAAAGGTAATAAACTAATATTAACAATTTACAAAATCTATTAAAATTTATATCCAGTTAGGGAAAAACTTACTGACAATTTCTGCACAACAACTGAATTAAATAAAACACAATGAATACATTAGGATATTAAATGAAATGCAGCATACTAAAACGTCAACCGTACTAACAACGACACTCGATAAGAAGGATAGTTAACAATCAACTGTTTTGTTCCAAAATTATAGACAGGAATTTAGTTGTTTTTTTTTTTTTGTAGGTATTAGGCGCATCAGCAGCTTAGGCCATATTGCGCTGTATATTATGTTTGTAAATTGCATGTATTCTGTGGTCGATTTGCCGTTTGGTGGACGAAAACCCGACCTTCCGGGAAAAAGAACCATGCTACCCTCGCCAGAGACCAACTAACTCAGCCATGTTGTGAAATAGATCCATAAAAATTCCTCGCGATGGGATCCGAACTCGGGTCTTTTCCACCGGTGTGGGGATGATTAATTATACCAACTGCGCTACCCATAAGGGCTATAGAAATGCAGTCACAGTATGAATTTGTTAAGGAGCAATCTTGTCTGACCAATCTGATTTCATACTACGTCGTAGTATGAAATCAGATTGAAACAAAGGAACGGAATGCTAAAAATAATTTTGACGTAATGTACAATACTAAAATTACAGAAAAGCTTTCAATACTGTTCCACATGAATGACTATTATACAAGTTGGAGAAATGTGCATTAGGGGTAGGTTCATGCTATGGACAAAAGAATGGTTGAGTGTAAAAAGAAAAAGTTTATAAATGGGCACTGATCTTCTTGAATTAATGTTATTGATGGGAACCCTCAGCGTTCAGTGCTGGACCCATTGTTGTTTCCAGTATCTCAGTAATACGTCAATATCATTGTTGTATTAATGATATTGATGAAGGCATATTAAGCTTAATGCCTAAGTTTTCAGATGATACAGAAGTTGTAGGATAGTTAGTTAATGACAGTAATCAAGGTATGCTACTTCAAGATCTGGAAAAATTAGGCAGATGAGCTAAGTATTTGGCAATTGAATTTGGAGAAGTACTGCATGCGAGTATCAGCAATCCCAGATTACCGTATCAACTGTATGGTGCCACACCGAAGATAGTATAGAACGAAAAAGACCTCGAGATAATTGTGAAATAAAATCCTGGATGCGCTACTGAAAGGAGTTTTTCCCTGAAATAATCCTCTCAGTGGCAGCAGTAAGATATAGCCGAAGTTGATACGTTTTATCTTATGGAAATATATGGTGACCTTGGGCAGGCCTTCTTGACATACTTGTATTTACTGTTTCCTGGAACTGTTTCTATAACCTGCTTGCCACCTCAGTTTAGGTTTGGTCTGCTTCTTTCCAACTTAGAATCGTGTAAACAACTTTCTTTGCCTTGCCAATATCAAAAATATTTCTGTGATAAATTTTACAGTTTTCATAGCGAAAATGAAATAAAAAGGGTCGGGTTAAGACATTTTTATAACATTTCTTCTTTAGTATGTTCGTTCGACAGTTTTTTTTTTTTTTTTTTTCCTATATATATACCATGGTTTATATTTATGATACCACATGTGGAACTAGTTGATAAAGTTTGATTTATTGCTCAACTTTTTAGCATTAGTGTATTTATATTGCATTTGTCTTGTCCTGCGACGAACGAGAAGTCAGTAATGGTTAATCCATGTCTCAGACAGTGAAGACTTAAGTTCAGTGTAACAAAGTCGTGTGTGTGTGGTTTTATCTTTGGAATCCCTGACTCCGCGACTTCTGTTTTTTTTACCCCATTATATCATCAAAAAGAAAAGTCACGGAAAACACACCACAATAATGTTTCTCTTTTCAAACGGATGTTCGTAGCACGCCTACGCTCAAATTCATCCCCCACTACCAACCAGTTGCACATGAGATCAGTGATAAACGTGGGTTCAGGTATTTCGTGAGAGCAATCGATTACGTTTGCTTTGTAGACTGATCTCACGTTGTGGATATAGCTATTGTGTAATGTGCCTTAGGCCACAGTGCTGCCACCTGTCAAAACTAAGACAGGTGTTAGAATACTTGGTGCTAAAAGACCTTCAATTAACAATTTACTTTGTAGATTACATAGATTAAAGGTAGGATGAGAGAAGGATACAGAAATAAAGATATTGAAGGAAACATCTTTATTCATCAATCTAATAGTGTTGTAAAAATGGTCTTGATGAAAACAGGTTGAATCGTTGTGCTCCTTGTAGTGCTTTTCGACCACAGAACCCTTTTGCAAACCCAATCTTTGCACACAACCCGAATATCTTTAGGAACATTTATGGAAGCAAGCACAGATTGAGGAGGAGGCGCCTCCGTAGCTAGGTGGGCAGGAGCAGCAGTGCGTAGCACACGCTTCTTGATTAGACCGGGGTTCGAGCCCGTGACCACCAAATACGGAGGATGCGGAAAGGTCAGGGAATGACCACCGCATATCCCGGAGCAATATGGCCTTAGTTACTAATGCTCCTAAAAACCAAATAACAACCAACCAACAAACAGATTGAGGAATCCATGTAACTTTTATTATTAAGATATACTGTTTTAAATTCTGGAGAATGGTGATTGTATATCTGATTGGGATTGACTACCTCAGTGCTAAAGCAATAAACATCCTGGAACAAAAAATTGCTTGTTTACATTGCGCACACAACCTTCCTATAAAGGTTGGCTGTGCAATGTAATCGTTATTTTAGCCGTGCTTTATTGTAAAAAAAAAAAAAATAAAACACAAAGAATCAAAGGGGAGTACCCAGGAGAGTGGAATCGGGTCTATTAAAATGTGTAGTGTCTGCAGGGATATTTAAAGCTTTCAGGGGAAGTTTGGGAGTCCACATCCTCTTTATTCCTTTCTGCTTATATCAGTTTAGAAATGCAACTTTCATCAAAGCTATACTATTATACGTTATACGATTCCTGATAATAACAAATTTTCAAATAAGGTTCTGTTTATATGCATTCCTTGTGTTTCTTTGTGAATTTGTGTATGTCGATTACGAACAGCCCTTAATTTTTGTTTGGTATCAATGTCCGGTAAGAATGAAATAAAAGTAAATATTTAATAACGCTATATCAGATCTGTTAACAATGTTTAACTTCTGTTCAGAATAGCATCTTTGCTAGTAAACAAGCTAAAAAATCACAAATTAATATTAAAACATTGCCTTAATTAATATAAAATATTTCCTGGACCAAATAAAAAATTCCTTAATGTGCATTTGAAATCATTATAATCATCCCGAACCAAGAACCAGATATCTTTGCCCATCATAGTTTCATCCCACGTTCCTTAGTATCTCTTCTCCATTGGAGAGTCTCTCTCCCACACTCTTCACTAACAGCGCTCAGATTTTGTGTGAAAAAATCCAAGTGATAGTGCATGGAGCTTGATTGACAATCTGCGCTCCATTCCCCCCCCCCATAATTTTCAATCAACTTGTTATTTGTAACTTCATGTCTTAATGTTACCAAGAAGGGCATTCACTCCATGGTGGAACGACTTCCAGGCATTTTGTTCTGGTGAAGTCAACATCTGCTTAACTTTTGAACCAATAAATATGCCATTTTGCATTTTTGTAACAGACAGTTTTGAAAGCAGATTGTATATGCTTGAAGGTGTCACTACGAGGATTCAATTCAATGTTTTACAAACGGTTTAACTATACCCGGCTTGGTATGGAGTAGTGGAAACAAGAGTTTCTTGAGAAACCGAGAGGTTGCTTGTTACACTGCTTGCGCCAGGTTGTAAACTCAATTCTTACAGATCATTCTTTTCTCCTTTAGTGCAGCTCTACTGCCCTGCTGTTCCAGAGAAAGCAAGGAAACTTAGTGAAACCCTCCAAACCAGAAGGAACTCCCGACTTCTTAAAGTGCTCACAGACTTCCGATTTATACCGATTATACTTGATCTTCTCTAACACATCTTCACATTTCTGTAGTCTTTAATATGAACCGATCGTTGCAACAAAATCGATGGATGCATATGCCCGTTGTGAAGCAGCACGGCTTTCAAACTTTTACTTGAATTGTCTGTTGAAAGGCGCTACTTTTCTGGATTTCGACTAATACTATTTCTTCATAAAGACAAATCAAAACAATAGCACAGGTAATAATGTGCACAAGTGAAATATTTTTTTTTCTGTATGTGGAAATCTTTTGCAGTAGATTCCGCTCTTTTAAAAAAAAGATGTCAGGAATTCTATATTGGATTTGATTAGACCCAAATCACTCACTAAGTTATCCAGTTCTTGTTGACGGGATAATTTCGTGAGGGACTTGGAAATGCAGGGAAATGTGCCATAGGCTTATAAGGTATAATCCGAATTATCCTCTTCAAAATTCATCCTCCAATTTTGATCTCTTCTCTGGAAGGTAGATTGGGAATTGGCAGGACTTCATTGTGTGGCACCACAATAGAAGTACTGCAACAATAGAGGATGGTATGGCTGGATACGCTACAGCTTTTCGATATGCAGACTTTTTTAAAATTTTGATATAACCACCATACAAAAATTATCAGTAGTCAGAATGGTTTGGGGGCTCTCGTATTGTAAGTATTGCAAGAAGCATACATACACACACTTAGGACTAGCATGAATGCATCCCTGTAATGGTTACCTGCAACTACCACTGCAGAAATGAGGGGGCCCACCAGCTTGTCTTGATTGCTTATTGGCATTCCAAATTTGCTTCACATGCATTGCAAAACTTGATATCACCAACGATGTCATTTTTCATCTGCTTCGGACCTATATAATATCCACAAATACTGTATAGCAAAACCTGTCTGGAGATAAGTTTACACCCTCGTTTCGTTGCCATAACAAATGGTGGGGGGAGAAACATTTTACGAATATCACAAACATTTATACAGGGTGTTTCAGTTAAACGTTTCAGAACTTCTAAGAGGGGTAGGGTACATCCTGACAACTCGAAATCATATAGCAATGTGGGGTCGGAAATGCTTTCCTGAAGCGGTGTTGTACACAGAAGCACCATAAAGAAAAGAGACCGTAAGTGAGAAATCGTTTTAATAATACATGAAAAGAAGCAAAAGGTACATGGATTAAAGTAAGTGTTCGAAGTTTCTTCCACGGGCTACAATGCACGCCTCACATCTCCGACGCATGGACATCCAAACATTCTGGAATACTCCAGGCGAATTTCGAATTTCTTCGGCAGCTACTGCGATTCTTGCAACCAGCTCCTCAGCATTGTCAACAGGGGTGTCATAAACTAGCGATTTCATATGACCCCAGAAATAAAAATCAAGACATGATAGGTCGGGTGACCGAGCAGGCCAACGCACGGGACCACCACGTCTGATCCACTGTTGACCAAATGTGACATCCAGGTAGTTACGAACATCTCCGCTATAATGGGCAGGGGCTCCATCGTGTTGGAACCACATTGTCTGTTGCGTCGATGCAGAAATCTGTTCATCTCTCAAAAGTTGTGGCAATACTTGCTGCAGAAAGATCAAGTAGATAGGTCCGGTTAGACGACACGGTAACAGGTAAGGTCCGATGAGGTGATCTCCCATAATACCGGCCCATACATTGACCGAAAATCGAATCTGTGCTGTACGTCGTCGCACGACGACTTCTGTGTACAACACCGCTTCAGGAAAGCATTTCCGACCCCACATTGCTATATGATTTCGAGTTGTCAGGATGTACCCTACCCCTCTTAGAAGTTCTGAAACGTTTAACTGAAACACCCTGTATATTATATTGATTCAATGCCAAACCCAAGGGCAATTGTCCTTGGGTTTGGCATTGAAGGTTTGTCATACTGATAATGTGACTACGATAGTAAGAGGATTAAAGTAATAATCTTTCTTCTAATGGAAAGATACATTGTAGGGTTGATAAAGAGGAAAACGATTCCTTTCCTTGGATTAGCGTGGAGGTTGGCTGGATGGGGGTTGAGGACAGCCAGTCTGTTGACTCCTAAAACTTGTTGTTTAGTTCATTTTTCCCCCTAGAACGCGGGCGCACATTCCATCAATGATGGGAGGAGTTTTTGTGGGCTTTTCTCTCTCAGAAACACAGGTTTTTTTTTATCCCGAAAAACGGGCGGACCGACAGGGGAACGCGCGCAACTTGCAGAAATAATACACGTGGGTAGAGGTAATTCTCTCCTGGACCTAATATGATATTGTTTTGTTTTTTTTTTTTTAAACCCATACAATATGTAATATTATGGAACACTCATTAATGCCATATTTTTCAAGTAGAATTTACCGAGATGAAAAAAAAAAAATGTTTTTGAAAAGTGCAAATTTGGGCTGCATTCTCAACAATTACATGGCTTTATGTGCTACTTTTAAACATACTGATTCGTTCTTTATTTTCAAAATTTACACTGAGTGCCACTTTATTATTAAGCTAATATACTTACCTAGTAAATCTACCCTTTTCATGAACAACATTACGTATTTGCCATGCGACATAACGCAGCAGGACAGATATGTAGTGGATGCTGTATGTGTGCAATTCAGCGCGAGAATGAGCGTCACAAAAGGTTTAAACATTATCTTTATTGTAAGGTTCATAGGTACACGCAGGTACCCTACCTTTACAAACCCTTCGCGGCACTAAGCCAGGGGTTAACAAGCAGCAGCAGAGATACAATCTCGCCGGAAATATAATACAGGGTAAGTACAAAGCTAAAGGACAATTAATACGAGTAAAGGACAATTATGTGATAATAACATCGAGCAGATTATATTAACTTTAAAAAATAATAATAAAATAATAATAATACATAAAATTACAAAAAATAATAATAGAATAAATTAGAATAACACAAGATAGGTTTCTTCAGTCGGGTTTTCCGTGAAACTGTTGTCGAGCCGGAACGATCTCAGATCAGTTGATGGCTGTGGAAACAACGTGCGGATTTCAGATGAGACATCTGTACTTCTTGTCCTCTACCATTTTACACATGTCGGCATCCAGGAGTTGAACTAGATGGAGCTTCTGATAAGGAAGGAAACGATTTTTAAAATGTAGCCTCGAAGAGAGAGCAATAAGCTTGGGAGTGGAGCGGAGAGCTGGTTGGGGGATCCGCCAACACACGGTGATCATTTTGATGGTGCAGGTTAGTCTTCTTTTATGGATTAAAGCTGAAAAAAAAAAAATCTAGTTAAATTCAGTGCTTTGGCCATTGGTGTTGTGTGCTGCTGTGGTGGGAGAAGACACTTCCAGGTCGTCGGCGCCAGTATGAATATTTCGGAAAAGCAATCCATCTGAGGTTTTCACATACGACTATCTCGCGTATCGAAATTAGTCCAATAACCAAATAACATCCAGCCAACGGCGATTCTGTAGTCGGAAATAACTAGTTGATGTCCAGTGGAGGCTGGAAAGACGTGCTGGGTAACAGAAAGGTTACGGTCAGTCAAATAACAATAACTCTTTTTGGCTAAGATCAAAGTGTACTCAAATAAAACCCAATACAACCAAACCAAAGAGGCATTTCGAAAGGAAAAACTCGTCATACCTTGTCACGGACGGAGTATTGCAGTCGACGACGAAATTGGGTTCTACTCTGGTCGGCTAAAAGCAAGAAGGCACAGTAAGTGTACCCATGAACACCAGCATTGAACGAGTAGAAAAACGTTGCCTGGTCGAATGAATCCCGGTTTGGTTTTTGCTGTTTCGCGCTAATGGGATGATCAGAATGTGGTGAAAACAGCATAAGGTCATGACCCATCCTGCCAGGGGTTAACAGTGCAGGCTGGTAGTGGTGTATTGGTGTGGGGAGTGTTTTTGTAATTTACGTTGGATCCCTTGAAAGCAGTGGAACAACTTTCGGATTCCACGAATTATCTGACACTTGTTTTCGACCAGGCATTCCTTATTATTATTATTAAATCCGTTTATTAAAGTAGCAAGTGTTTGCTTTCACCCCTTATACACAGCTGACCGGCTAGAAGGGTGTGTATAAGGGGTGAAAGGCAGTGCCTTCAGCTGCGAAGTGATTCTTCCAACAGCATAATGCGCCACCGCTAGAATTGTGCAGATGTGGTTCCAGGAACATGAAAGTGATTGCGAATTCAATCTACAGCGGTAGTTTCCATAGTTGTCAGATCTCTATCCAGTTGAGCAGCAAATTCAAAGGCAGCATCAAACTCAGAATAAACTTATACCAGCGTTTCCGCACTCTCTCATACATGAATGGCAAGTATGATCAGAACAAAACTGAAGATTTTACAGAACTGCCCAAGGATGGATAGGCAGAGCTGAAGTCGGTTCTGCAGCAACGCAGCGGATATGCTGTCTTCCTTCCGATTGGAACAGTTATGTAGCATAAGTGAGGTTGCATTTCTGTCGCGGACCTGGGAAGTCTCTATAAAAGTTTTATTCACTAGAGGCCGTAGTTAGCCTCGGAAAAAGGTTTATGGTGCTTTCAAAAGTTAAATGCACGCAATTTATACCACTCTGTATTGAAGCTTGATGGCTTTAGTTGCCTTTGCGTTTATTTTTTATCCTAATAATCGCATTTCCTTGAAAGTTGCCGTACCGAGATGCAACAAAAAGTTGGGTTTCCTATTGCAGAGTATACAGCAGAGGCCGGTAAATGATCGATCTTGCTTATAAATAAACTCTACCTATACATTTAAAAGCTCTGAACATTCTACAAAAAATGAACGAAAACCGTTTTGTATGTGTTCATATATTAATTTTTTTAATATTAAGTACAGTGTTGACGACTGAGTGCCATTATCGACACCTGCATCTGAGGATAACGCGTGGGTTCCCGTGATTGTCCAGAGTCAGCTAATGGCATCTATAATGCACGTGTCGCAGGCCGGCTGTGGCATGACGTTCTCTCATTTTCATTAGTATTGCATTGCATTTATTTGTCATTGATCGTGTTTTAAACAAATATAAATCGTACAGCTAACAGTTATATTGAGTACATTTTTACATTTTTTATCGTAAAATATTTACTATCAAATATTACAATGTCAGAAATCGCATTGATTACTTGATTGATTGATTTTGTTTTTAATCAAAGTCTACCAGTCAGTATTCAGCGATTTCAAGACTCGGTTAACAATATTAAGTAAGATAAACGATCGGCAGTGAAAGTTAGGATTTATGTAGAATAATGGAATGAATATCACTGCTTCAATAGTGTGTTACTTTTTCACGAATTTATAATTGCAAAAAGTAACAGAACAGTTGCATTATTCTACATAAATTCATATTCTGCCAATAAATGGTTATTTATACCAAATCATCGTAATTAAGAAGTTGTCTTTTCTGGGATACATCTTTAAGAGACGCTGGAGTGGATATACCAAGCTGAGAAAGAAAGTCGCTTCTTGTGTGAGGTTGTCTGACTCTAAGCAGTACCTCTTCCGTAGCAGTCTTCATTGAATACGAGGGTTGATACTGCTGATAGACAGAAAGAGAAATGTCTGTACTTTCATAGTTTAGATAAGCTGCTTATTAGAGAAGTCTTATCACATACACCTATCAGGATCCAATACTTTCAGAATTCGTGTATCCCAGACAGGAAACCTGTGACACTAGATTACATAAATAAACCCTGCGAATAGGCTAAGTTATTCCTGTGTAACTGGTCTTGGATTTACTTAACTACCCTCTTCCCTCCCCCTCCTTGTCTTTCAGCCAGGCAGGAATGCTAAACGTTACGTGAGATGACGACATGGATAATGCGGATGGAACAAATTAGGACACACGAGACGTATGCGTGCATGCGTATGGAAAGAAGCCAATCCGTAATGAATTCGTCACGTTCTCTGGTAGTTGAAGTGTGGGGGGGAGTCTCATAATATGCCTGACCTCATTAAAAACTAACGAAGGTCTAGGTTAGATACGAAATTTATTAAAGTAAGTTCTCTTTTGCATGCGAATTTACGTTGCCTTTCTTCCCCCACTTCTTATAGCCCAAAAGTGCATTATGCTTGCTCCCCCTCTGAACTTGTCGCTTGCTGTTTTCCAATATTTTTGCATTCCTGACTGTATAGTTCGTCTTAAACTAATAACAGTGTCACGTGAGAAAAAAAAAAGTATGAATTGCATTAATAAACTTCTTTTATTCTCATTGTAATACTGTTTGATAATCATTGTTGGATAGCGAGTGTGGGACATAACTCTAATAATAAATGTTAATGGACTTCCTACTTTATTCATAGCCATATCATATAGTCCAGGTTCTAGATTGCGCCCGCTTTTACTATTATTATTATTATACTAGAAAATTCCGTAATATTAAAATTGTTTCTCTCATTTATACTATTATCGCACAGGATGATTAATGTTTCCTTATCGCATATAAGAATAAAAATACCAATCCCAGTATAAATTCCCACCATGTGATGATGATGCCAAAGTAGACGTTAATGGACACATTAAGGCGGATGTTTTTATACATCAGGAATCGACATCCTTTCAGAAGTGGTGTGCCGGGGTCACTCTGGGGTTTTTTGTCAGTGGAGAATTTTAATGGGAGGGGGCTACATGTAAAGAAACTTAACTACTTACCCTCTATTATTTTGCAGAAATGGGTGCATGTAGATGAGTAGAGGTTTTATTCAGCCACTCACGAAGCCGGTACAAGACATGATTTCACTTTAAAATTAAGATGGAATGCGGACCCATCTATCTAAATCATCTCTTGGCATAGCCTAGTGGTCAGGCGCGCGGGTGCATAAGTACACGTGCCTTGAGTGACCGGGGTTCAAGCCCGTGACTGCTGAATACGGTGCTGTTTCTTGTATTCTATCTTGTGAATTCCTCTGATCATTTGGTCGTCCCGGAGTATAAACAGAAAATTTATTTTAAAGGTGCATAAGTACGCGTGTCTTGAGTGACCGGGGTTCAAGCCCGTGACTACTGAATATGGTGCTGTTTCTTGTAATCTGTCTATCTTGTGAACTTCTCTGACCGTTTGGTCGTCCCGGAGTATAAACAGAAAATTATTATTATTATTATATTTATGAGAGTGTTTTTGGTTATCGACCCCTGCTCTATACAGGGCAAATCGGGATAATAATAAGAAATCTAATAAAAACTAAATTAAAAATTGTTTCGAATATTTTTAATATCGTTAGACTTGTACGTGAATGTTACATATTGAAGAAGCAGTAGACATGGTAATAGTTATAAAATATGAAATACATACACCGATGAGCCAAACCATTATGACCAGCGAGTCGTTATGCAAATCGAAGCAACTGCAAGTGAACTACGGCGCGGGTTGGGACACAGTATAAAAAACACCTGATACTGAGCTCCGTTAATCAGTGTTACTCTTGTTCTTCAGATGGGAAAGGCAGCGGACTTAAGCGAGTTTGACAAAGGCCAAATTGTAATGGCCAGACGATTGGATCAGAGCATATCTGAAACGGCACGGCTGGTGGGATCCTCACGGTTAGCCGTGGTTAGTACCTACCGAAAGTGATCAGAGGAGGGGAAAATCCACAAACCGCCAGCGAGGTGTTTTTTTTTTTTTTTTTTTTAATCGTATGATGTGAGCACGAAGGAACCAGTTTTTTCTTGCTTCCTTCGTGAATCGTGGCCGTGAGGTCCAACCGGAGAGTACGGCACCATCGTAATGGCTAAGCCCGAGGCGGGATTCGAACCCGCAATCTTTGGGTTGCCAGGCAGGCACTTTACCCACCCGGCTAGCCCGGTCGGCAGGTGTTGGACGACCACGGCTCATCGATGCTCGAGGTGAGCGAAGGCTCTCCCGGATGGTACGTGGCAACAGAAGGGCGCCTGTGGCGCAGCTCGTCGGTAATTGGAATGCTGGTGACTGGAGTAATGTGTCATAACACACAGTACATCGAACCCTGCTGAAAATGAGGCTGTGTAGCCGCAGGCTGCTCCGAGTGCCCATGCTAACCACGGTTCACCGGCGACAGCGCCTCGAATGGGCACGCGAGCATCGAAACTGGACCTTGATTGACTGAAAGGAGGTCGTCTGTTCCGATGAATCACGTTTCCTGTTGCATGACTGGGTTTATTATGATTACTGGGTAAAATTGATTGTATATATATATGCATAGCTGTTGATAATTAATTTTTAATTACATGTTCCTTGTAGTCTTCTTACTTCTCTCTTTTATATTCTTCTGCTTATATTTCTAGAGGATATCTGTATTCCTCTTCTCTTCTGTTCCTTTTTCTTCATCCCCCTCTCCCCTTTTCCCTTCTTCCTTTCTAAATTATTTTGAGGTTCTCCTTGTGACAACCTCGGTACATGTCCTTTGATAGTAGAACCTGGCTGCCTCCTAGTGGCTTGGGACGGGAGTAGGGGGGGGGAGCCTTTGTTCTCTTTCCCTTGACTGCTAAATGCCAGGTGTCTGCTTACAACATACAACAAAACACACATTAATATACACGTAAAGATACAAACATTTCATTAAATTTATATATTTTTTTTTTAAATGCCGGCCTTGGAATTTTGTCGTTAGATGACTCGGCGGCGTATAGGAGAAACCCTGGTTACCGCCTTTACATACAAGAATACTTTGAATACTTTACACCATGTGGACGGCCGGGTACGTGTGCATCGTTTGCCTGGGAAAGTGATGGCGCCTGGATGCACCGTTGGACAAAACAAGCCAGTGGAGGCGGCGCTGTCATCGCCCATGACTGGACGCGGATGACTGGGATACCTTGGGTCCAGTCATCCATGTGGCGAGTACCCTGACGTCTACCACCTACCTAATCATCATTGCTGACCAGGTAAACCCTTTCATGTCAACGGTCTTTCCCTCTGGCGGTGCCTTCTTTCAGCAGGATAATGCGCCATGCCACACCGGCCGGATTGTTCGAGACTGGTTCGCGGAACATGAGGAAAACTTCCAGGTATTGCCCTGGCCTCCAAATTACCCAGACATCAATCCCATCGAGTATCTGTGGTTTGTGTTGCAATAGCAACTCCGATTTGCGGCGTCTCAACAACGGACCTTACAGGAGTTAAAGGATCTGCTGGTTACGTGTTGGTACCAGATAACAAGACACATTTAGAAATCTTGTAGCGTCCATGTCCCGCCGGGTACGAGCTGTTTTGGCTGCACGTGGAGGACCAATATCATATTAGGTAGGTGGTGTTTTGGCTCATTGGTTTATTCTACTTATGTTTTTATAATGCCCAACAAAAGAAAATTCTTCGCCCGTTGATTAACAATATAAATTTTAAATGAAAAATCGTTAATTCTTGTTAACCCTATGTAGCTTTCTATATTTCCAAAATGACGTTTTTATTTATTCAACTTTCCTAATTATTATTATTCGTATGGAGCCATTACACTGTGCTCCATGAGAGTATCTTCATTAGGTAAACCTCTCTAATAGCGAGTAGATCTCCCTTTCGCCCTCAGAACAGTCTGGATTCGTCGTGGTATTGACTCGACAACTTGTCGAAATCGTGACATTAGAATGCTCGTCCACGTTGACGCTTGCATCACAGATTATTTGAAATTGAATGGTTGAGAATTTCTACTCCGAAGAGCTCGTTCCACCTCATACTACAGGTACTCAATTGGATTGAAATCTCGGGAGAAGAAGTGAGGAGGAGGAACGGTAACTGGGGAGGCCACGCAGTAGGCCGAATTCCCCCCATGTTCATAAACTATACACTTTTGACCTTGTGATATTGCGCATTATCCTGTTGGAAGAACCCGATTGTAGGTACATAGGAGCTTCATGCACTGCAGCCATGAAAGGATGCACTTGGTCGGAAACAATTTCCAGTTAATCTGTAGCATCCAAATGTTGCTCCACTGGTATGGTTGGAGGTCATGTGTGCAACACGAAATCAACTCCCCACACCATTATGCTGCCGCTACCCTCCAACATTGTTGACAGTATGAGTCCTTGGACCCAGGATGGGCCTAAGTAAGTGTAAGTGTGTTTAGGGTCCAGTGGTACCAGGGGTTTTCCCCATCTCTGCGTAGTTTACATTGTGGTGTGTTACAGTATGCTGTAAATGCCAGAGATTTAAAAGTGTGTGGGTCTTGGATCGTTTAGTGTCATGTACCGTTGTTCTTCTGATCGTTTAGCCGCTAAACCCCAATTGGGGCCCTACGTTGCCCCACTTACGCCCCGTGGAGGCAGACCAGGAACCCAGTAGCTTATATGCACTCTGGCAGGTCCTGCTACCTAATTTCCTGAGGTTTCGGTGGCTAGGACCTTTAAAAAAAAAAAAAAAAAAAACGGGGACACTAAAGTTTATAAAAGCCAGGAGAGGTTAATATGGTTCAGTTTTCAGTTTAGAAATCGTTAATTTTGATTAGTTATGTGGGGTTTACGCTGGCGTATTAGTCAGAGTAGGGGGGAAGAGACTGAATACGTCTCAGTTGCAGGGTTCCTTTGAGCAGCGCCGACAATGTCTTTGTCGGTGAAATTGTTAAATTCTTCTTGTCCCACTGTTGGAGTATCTGCAGGCCCTGATTAGCTAGGATTTACAATTAGGCTCTGGAGTTTGCTTGCACTGTCAAAATCAGGTCATCTGCGAAGGCCTGCACCCCAACTGCGCCTAGGTCCATTCTCAAGAACTCATCAAATACCAAGTTCCAGAGGAGTGGGCCCAATACAGACCCCTGTGGACATTCTCTCTGTACTGTTCTTGCGATCTTTTTGTATGGAGTGTTTATCTCAATTTTCTTTGTGACAGATAGGTTTCTCAATTTATAGAGGTTGAAAGGTACTTTAGCTTTCCTGAGTCTGCCCAAGACGCTCGGCCACCAGAATGAGTCGAACGCCCGGCAAAATCAATCGATATTATGAGGAAATATTTGTTGTCACATTCTTTGACCTTCTTAGTTAGGTTTCTGAGGGCTTCTGTTGTGGAGGATCCCGGTTTAAATCCAAACTGATTCCCAGCTAGGAGGCCAGCTGCTTCGTAGTGTTGGAGGATTCGTTTGTGCAGTAGCCTTTCAAATAATTTGCTAACTACTGAAAGAAGTGCTATGTGCCTGTAGGATTTCGGGCACTCTGATTTCTTAGTCGGACTCTTGATGATAAGTTTGATGTTGGCCGTTTTCCATTTTGTTGGGAATTTCCCTACCTCTAGGCATCTGTTTGTGAACTCATGATGCTTTCACCATATGTGGTCCTTCCATCGGCGTGAAATAGCAAGAGCTACTAGACCTACTGATAAGCTCGCCACCGTTCGCATCACTAGGAAGCAGTTTATAACTGCTAAAAATGGATTGCGGCCCGCTGCAACTGCAGGCCTCGATTTTTTATCACAATTCATGTTAAATGCCTTAGCTCGTTTATCATCGATCCTCTACTATCAATTTTTAACCGTGCCTTAACACAGCACTACTTTCCCCCTCTCTGGAACAGTTATGTTGTGGGGCCACACCCTAAATGAAAATCTGCAACCCTCATTAAACAGTTCAGGCCAATCTCTCATTCTTCCAGCCTCTTGAAGCTCATGGAGAAGACATTACTTTCAACCATCACCAATCAAATCATGCTTCACAAACCCCCCACAGATTCACTATGCCATTCCAGGAAGATCCACAGTCACCAATTTAGCATCCATAACCAACACCATTCTCAGTTCATTAGAAGCTAAAGCAGAGCTTGCCGTCACGTACATCGACATGGAAGCTGCCTTCGACTCCATCAGTATCCCCTCGCATGTTCACGTCCTATGAAACTACTTCTACATAAAAGGTGACATGTGGTTTATCAGAACCCTGCTCTCTGACAGAACCATTCTTATTAAAGCGGATCAACACACAATGTGGAGAAAGATCACTGCGAGAGTTCCCCAAGGCGGAGTCCTATCCGGAGCATTATTCACTGCAGTTATTATTCGTTTGTGCAACAGAGAGAAGACATACTCTGCTATGCCGATGATATTAAGATATTTACTCAGATTAACCCAGGTGAACATCAATAAAAAGATCAATGAAAAGTTACACGACTTAGGATCCTATCTCCATTAATTTGGCCTCCTGATTAACCCTGCCAAATCAGCCCAAATTGTCTTTTTCTCTGAAGCGTCAACCCACTGAAATCCAAGCTTCTCTAGACGGCATTCCCTTTCTAGTGCATACGGACTTGGGAGTAGGCTTCGACTATAAACTTAGCTTCAACCTCCACATTGTGGTCAGGAGCGAGAGTGCATAGCACGCGTTCTTTGAGTGGACCGGGGTTCAAGCCCGTGACTACTAAATACGATAAATATTTGTATTGACGATTTATTGTAAACTCTACTGACTTGGTTGTCGTGCCGGAGTATAAACAGAAAATTTATTTATTTATTTATTGACAAGCTCATAGCAAAATTCTGTCAAATGCGCTGGACCACAAAACAACAACTGCTCCATGTTAGGGATCTGGATGTGACTCGTCACTACATATACATCTCAGTATACTCCGTCGTATTATATGCCTCGGATATTTGTGGGTCCGTGGCCCCTACCAACATCAAGCGCGTGTACTCTGCCGAATACTGGCTCCTTCGTTGGATCACGCATAAACATTTCGTCTACCCCAGCAAAGGACAACTGCGATGGCGATCTCACGAAATTTTGTCCCACTTCAGATCTTGTATTGGAAAAACGGCTTGTTCTCGCTGCCAAAATGACAACCGGAATAGTCTCGGAGCCAAGCATCTGGGATCTGTGCGGCTGGAGAATCCCTCTACCCGGACTGAGGTCAGCTCCCACGCTCACAGCCCACTATATAGACTGGCGCTTAGTGACTCCTTTCTCCCCAGGGAGATGCTCCCCACAACCCAATCAATTGACGGCGACCTCTATAGGTTTGCGAAGGATCGGAGATACCTTAAGAGGATCTGTCTTCGGTACCTCCAAACTGCACACTGATCTGGGCAACACGAAGCTAAGTGTGGACAACGTTGGGCCCCAGCAGGGGTCTAGCGGCTAAATGGCCAGAAGAACAACCATACACAACACTACACTTACAAAATCCATACACTTTTAAATCTCTGGCCTTTACAGTGAACTGTTACACCTACAATGAAAGCAACGCGGAGTTGGGGGAAACCTCCGGTGCCGCTAGACACGAATACACTTTACACTTTGATCTGGGCAACATAATAATGCCCAATATATTGTAAATAATGTTCAAAGCACGATGTCTTTATGAATGTGTTGTGAATAAAGTCAAGAATATCTTTATGAATATTAATATAAATACAGTATAATATAAATATCTTTATTAATACATTGTAAATACTGTAGTGTCAAAAGCATAATATTCTGTAAATAATCTGACACTGATTCTATTGTTGGCTCTGGGAGAAGAGCCCGAACTGCGATGTGAGCCCCCCCCCCCCCAAGGCATTGGCTGGTGGACAATGTCCCTGATCCAACCCCTGGCATTACTGCTGTGAAGAGTGTATTGTATATACCACTTTTGTATACAATAAAGATTATATATATAGGATTCCTCAGACCAGGCAACGTTTTTCGAATCCTCCACTTTCCAGTGTTGTTGTTGCTGTTTATAAGCCCACCGTAATCGTACCTTCTTGGGTTTTTTTTTCTTTTTTTTTTCTTTGCTGATAGGAGTGGAACTCTGTTCGGTCGCAGCTGCTATATCCATTCCAGTGATATTTATTGTTCCTCCAAAAGGCTTTGAAAATAGACAAGGAGTTGGTCAGTTTGTGCCGGGGCACACCGGTTGGGAATCACTGGTCTAATTAACCGTAAGGCTGAATAAGATCTTGAATCGGTGGGGTAGGGGGTGACGTTTGTTTTCATTTATATTTACACTACTATACTAGTGTGCAAAACTTAAGGACTAACACTATTTCTAAAGGTTACAGCCACAAAATCTTTACTTAAGGTACTCTTTACTGATGAGAATAGATTCAGTCTCATCAGCGATTCTGGACGTCAGCTAATCTGGCGAGAGGTTTGCGGGTATGACCCCGCAAACATCACTGAAAGGGATCGATATGGAGATCGAGGTGTTCTCGTTTGAGGAGGCGTTATCTTGGATGGACATACACAACTCCAGATACTGGAAGGCGGTACTGTAACCGGTGCACGCTACTGTACTGAGGTAATCCTTCCCCATGTGCGTCTGTTTCGAGATGCCATTGGCCCCGAGTTCGTGTTTATGGATAATAACGTCACACCCCATCGCACTGCAGCTGTTGATATGCTTTTGGAAAGTGAGGACTGTTTGTATGGATTGGCCTGCCCGTTCCCATCGAACACATATGGGACGCTCTGGAGAGACGCCTAGCGACACGTCCACACCCACCAGAAAATGTTCACCAGCTGACGATGGTGCTGACAGAGGAATGGACGATGTTACCGTAAGAACTTATCAACAACATTGTTCTAAGTATGGACAGGCGGTGAAAAGCCTGCATCGACATTAGGGGTGGCCATATCTCTTACTGAGGACCACCTCTTCCCTTTGTTCCATCTTGGCAGTGATGCATCTGTATTATGGCAGCCAGTGCTATGTTGCCATTTTTGAAATAAAGTCCTTCTGCACCATTTTGTTTCCATTGTTGTTTCCTTCATAATTTCTGTACCTCACGAGGTTCCTTTGGTATGCTTTTCCCATATCCAGGAAACTCCTATGAGAAGCTATAGGTGAAAACCTGACTGGTCCTTAAATTTTCCACACCAGTGTATAAACGGAAAGTTGGAAATTAAAAGAATCTAATTTTACTTGGAAATGTAAATCACTATTTCGGTTAAGTGTAAATAATTTTTACAAATAAGTACTGTGAATATGCAATAGATATATTCTGCAAACTAGTCCACTTCCTTTTTGATATGTTTGCTCGAAAATGATAGCTCATTATTATTATTACTTTATTCGAGATGATAATGATATTCTTAATAAAATGTTGTTCACATGTAGACGAAATCTTTATTTCTATTTCCATTAAATTTTTATTGTCAAAAGATTATTTCTACCTAGACGTTTAACTACTTTTAAAAACTTCAGTTCTTAAATGTCCATTTTTGGTGTCTAGACAGGTGTCTATAGTTAGTCTTGCATTGTTCCTCTGTATAATATCACCTTTGATAGAAGGTCTTTGCTAATCGATTACTCAGCAGTATTGCTTTGGCCTGCTTTTTTTAGGGTTATAGATTATTTTCCAAAGTAAAATGTGCTTGCGACATTCAGAGATAAAAGGCGACCAGGAAATACTATGCGTGTAAAGTTTGGCAACTGTATTTATTGGATACTTCCCGGTAAAGAGTGGCTTTAATTCGCCTCACTTTTTTTTTGTTTATTATCACCAACCAGGTAAGAGCCCTAGTTTTTTTACGATGTTCTCTTCTTATCTTGGTTGTAGTAATAGTGCTGCTTATCTGCATTCGATTTAGGATTTCAGGATAGTGACATTGTTGTTGGGACATTTTTTCCCCCTAATAGTGGGGAATAATGGGTAATTTTATAATTGATGAACGTTTCAAAAATCTTTGAAAAATGAAAAACAGTTTCATAAAAAAATTTGTGCTTTTCATTCACCTCCCTCACCCCACCATACGCACACTACTTTGTTGATAACTATAAATGTCCATGAATTAACAACTATACAGTATAGTCTATAAAACCAGTTTTTGAATGATTGACATCTCATTCATCAACTTAAATAGGCCCCGCTAAATAATCGCCTAACGTCGTCGACATTCCCTACTATTAACCCAGTATTAAGAGCATCATCTGCTACAACTCTGTCCAACTTTGTTATAAAACATTATAGTTAAACTTTTTTTCATGTAATACGATATTGTATAGCCCCCTCGCCAAAACTTTTACCTCATCTACACCAGTGCATCATGAATAATCAAAATAATGGAAAATAACGTACCTTCAAAAGAACTAAACCCTGAGAAACTTTCTGATTCAGTTTACAAATGTACGTAGGCTGTTGATGACCATTTCCATCCAGCAAGATTACATACACACTGGTCGATCCCAATGCCTTCTACAGCATTACGTCCGCTATGGGGTATATCTAGCGACTAGCCTACAAAGATTGTTTTAAAGCTATACTCTCGAAATATAAAGAATATTGGATTTCTCAGTGATGCCTATCATGTAGTTCTCTTTTGTTGCTGATGCTGTTTAAGCTTGCTCTTGCGTCATTTATCTTGCGTAATTTGCCACTACTAATACTAATGACCCCAAAATACATGACAGGTGTCATAATTCAAAATTGAAGAGATGAGGAATCTAAACATAGTTTAGATTCCTCGTCTCTTAAATTTTGAAGTACGATAGGGACAGGGAAATACAACTCAGGGATGCGGCGTCTGTATTCCCCCCTCACAAGCAAACTTATTAAGGTCAGTATGCAATGATTGAGCACATGAGAGCAGCTGAAAAGGCAAAACCTATCGGAAAAGTGACGGCTGATAAGATATGGGCACAGAGTTAAAGTCGCTCTGAGGGAAGGTTGAAAGTTGGGGGACTCTCCAAGAGGGCAAGTCCCAGAATGATGGTGCCAAAATCTTGCCAACGATCATGTTAATAGTCGTGATAAGGCGTTTAATCCTAAATTGTGCGAGAGGCAGCAATGCCCATACCTCTGCAGTATATAAAAGCGGAGAGTATACCGTAGTTTCCATATATTTTCTGGTAGTTGTGACTTCATTAATATACTGTAAATGCTGTTTTGCAATCCATCGGAGTCGAGCTGCCTGGGTTAGCAGCTTGTCCATGCAGTTACTGAAGCAGAGCTTAGGGTCAAAAAGAACCCCGAGATCAGTATGCTTATTACCAATGGGGATAGGAGCATTACGCAGTGTTGGCTATATAGGAAGGCGTTTTCTTTAGGAGAATATCATAAATTCAAACTTTTTATGGGTTTAATTTTAGTCCGAAGTGATTGAGGTAGTTTGCAAATTCCAGGAGTGTATTATTAATTGATGCTGTTACCAAAAGATCATCATCGTGTGGAGCAATCAGTGTGAAGAGCTTCTTATTATCAGTATAACATAAAGTATCATGCCTGGACTCAATGAATGGGGAGAAAAGTGCTGTAAACAAATGCCCAGAAAAGACACCATCCTGTGGCACGCCTGAAATATTTGAGAAAGATAACTCGCGGGGTATACGTAGAGAACAGCAACCGAGATTAAAAAAAAAAAACGATTTTATTTCACAATTTCTGTACTTTTGACCTGTGATGTTTTAAGGTGTGATCAGATTAGAGTATTTTTGTTCTCAGGTCATATGATTTGATGAATTTCTTAATTAGAAAGATTAACACGCTGCTTTAAATTCTACTGCAGGAAGGGGAACTCCAAGTTTCCAACCTTTCTTGGCTAGGGATCAGACATAAAATACTGAATGTCGCCACTGGTGCATAGGTGTTCGCGAGGCGCAAGAATTTTTACGCATTTTTCGAAGTAGAATTTAATTTTTATTGTCAAGGTTTTATATTCACGATTTAATTTTATACATTTAATAATTAAATACGAAAATCGAACAATTATTACATAGCATTCGTATTATATGGTTACAATAATATTTTGAAATATTATTATAATCATATAATTTTAAAAATTATTATAACCATATAATATTTAAAAATAATATTTTTAAATATCATTATAACCACTTATAGGAAGTTACATAAAACATCATAAAGTCAGTGCGATACTATAATTTTTGAAGTGTTAGTTTTTAAACTTGGGAAACAACGCATAGCACAATAAGGGATGGACCGGGGTTGTACACCCCTAATTTACTCCCCTAATTTACTTCTACTTGAACATAAACATAGGAATACATCAACATTCACTGAATTGGCGATGTATTAAGTGTTATGTGTATTTGATTTCAAAAGTGGCACTGTGCTTCTGAACAAACTTCCATCTGTCGTTGTGGAAGTTGACAGGTTAAATACATTTAAGGAGGAACTGGACAGGCATTTGGAGGGAATGGTGTGATTTTTTTTTTTTTTGGCTGATGCTGCATAAGCTCATACACTTGCTTTCTTGCATCACATGCCACTACTACAATGGAGCAGAACAGGAGGAACTGATTTTCGGGGTGAAAATTCGAAAGTGCTGGAGCGAAGTACATGCAACCCTCGTATAACACGGTACTTCTACAACACGGGTTCGCTCTAACACCATTGATAAATTGTGGAAATCCTCGCATAACAGGGTATTTTTGAGCTTTTATGCGGGGAAAACCCTGCTATTACGTTGGATGTAACATTTCTACTCTTTTTGAATCCCCGCTGTTGACTCGCTAGTCAAAAAAAAAAAAAAAAAAAATATATATATATATATATATATATATTGAGAAATCCTGTATTTTATTTTGTTGGGAAATCCCCGTGTTACGTTCTGTGCTATTGAACTTGTGGACAAATCTATATTTCAAAGTTTTATTACTATTGGATAGCACACCAGTCCATTCAAAAGATTTAAGACATCCAAACGTTTAAGTTTTGTTCCTTCCACCACAGTTCTACCGGGTTAATACAACTTCTTTCATTTAGCCATTATATCAAGGCATTATATCCACCTTTTAAACTCATTCCATGAGAAAATCTTTACAATGGATTTTGGAAAAAAATTGAATCTGAATCTGTTGAAGTAATGGAGGCATGGAAACATTTCTCAATTGTGGACTGTATCAGAATCATAGCTTTATCTCTGAAAGAAATAAAACCGTCAACGTTAAATGCGTGTGGAAAAATGTATGGCCAGAGTCAGTTCATTCATGAAATATGGTCGAACCGGCAGAAAAGGGAATCGGTGCGATAATAGAGCTTGCTACCGGTAGGAGGGGGAAAGTTTTGATATGACTACTGAAGCCCTTGTGGTTAGCTCGGTTGATAGAATCGCCCGCCTCCCCACACCGGGTTGAAAAGACCCGAGTTCGAATCCCGTCGATGACGGGAGGAAATTTTATAGGTCTTTTTCACAATGTGGCTGAGTTAGTCGAGCTCAGGAGAGGGTGGCATGGTTTTTCTCAGGGAATCTCGGGTTTTTTTGTCCAGCAATGAAATAGTGTATTTTTGTTAGCTTTTGGAACGTAACCCCCCCCCCCTTTTGTACCTTTTCTTAGTCCTGTATAACACGGTTTCGCACAACACGACATTTTATAGGCACCTAACTACCGTCTTATACGAGGGTTACCTGCAATTGACTATTTTGATAATATTTATTTGAAAATTATCTGTAGCTTTCTAAAAGTATCCTAACATATACTGCATAAATGAATGGCGATATTAAAATTTCATCTCGGTTCATATGACTTGTATTTCTGTATACTGGAACTGTCTTTTCCATTTGGTATGGTAATAACAAACAGTATATCTCTTTTGATTTCGCAGAAGAGATATATTGTTTGTTATTACAATACCTTTCGACACTAACCATTGGAGGACATTCTTCCACACGTTGTTATGTTTTACCACTTCTCATCTATTATTGGACAACTGTGCCCTTAAATCTTTATTTTTAAAAATAATGCATTGATTTATTTACAGTTTCCTTTCATGTATAGTGTACAGATTTGTGCGTACATAAAAAGCCGTTCCCTACATGGATGCGTTTTTCTTTTTATTATACGAGAATCAATTCAACATCTTGTAATCAGACTTCCCAGAATAGCCGTTTAAAGCCATATAAAGCGATGCGCTATCCAAGGCTCTCACGCATCTCAGATTTCATCGAAAATATTCTGCTGTTCAATATAACAGTACTCCATCAAGTACCACTTAAACTCATTATACGCCTCAGATCGTGCATGCACACTGCATTCTCTGCAAAGTTGTTGAAATGTTATTAACAGGAAACTTCGTTTTAGTGTGAATTTTCGTACCCAAAGATGCCCTTTTGTTAGAAATGCATTTCTCTTTTCACCCACATATTGTTAAAGAGCTAATTTCACGCAGACAAATGAAAACCAGTCGTTCGATGGGTCATTTTCCGTCCTAAATTCATTCTGATGGTTTCTATCGATCATGCAGATGATCATACCTTTTTCAACTTACAGCATGATTTTTCTGTCGGCCAGATACCTAAAGGTGCACATTAAGCGCAATACTTCCTGCTCCTTCCCTAGCATTGTAAGTAGTCTCAACATGTTCCTGTTTTCGGTTCCTGACACAATAAATGGCCATTGTTACGAATATTGTTGCTGCTAACACACATCCCACAGCTATTGGAACGCTTATAGGATTAGGATCTCCTGTAAAAATAATAATAAACAAATTAAATAATAATAATAATAATAAATAACTACAATAAGCAAATTTAATTCTTATCTTCTAAATTCTTGACTATGCTTGTAACTTGTTTTCTGACTCTCATTTTTCTTTGCTATTGTTGCTGTCTTACCATTTATTTAAGATGAGCATGTTTCCAAAAAAAAAAAAAAACCGAGACCAACCTATATATATATATATTTTTTAAACCTGAACATTTTGTTCTTAATAATAAATTTTCTTACATTCAGCAGTCAGAATTCCGTTGAATGTGTTTAATCTCAATGATTGGACGCCAAAACAACCTAAAATCCTGGATCACAATAATGTAGGTGGTATGGTTGCTTTTCGATTGGTAATGTGGCAAAAATAGCTTCACGGTTCATATACGAAGCGGACTTTTAGTGTCCTGCTTTTGTGTTATGATAGTTTGAAATTATAAACAACTGGAAAAATGCTGAAAAACGAAAAATATGTAAATTATCAACGTATTATTTTAACAGTACATATATATTAAGCGTTAAGAGGCGGCGTGGGGGAGGAGACGAGGGGACCGTCAGAGTATTACATTAATGTTTATCTTACATTAAGTTAAACTCCCAACACAACATAACTACTGAATAATTGGATTCTATATTCGTTATAATTAATTCATGGAATGGCAGCGCCATTATATAGCCACTCAAGATTCGGCGAATTGTCGATAGATAGAAGAAGAGTGCATATCCAAGAATACGCTGACCCAGTTGCAAGTTCTGACTGGTAGTTGCGAAGTGGCCTTAAGTTACTTTCTCACAATGGCTGATCCGTGTATAGAATTTCATCAAATGAATTCATCATAAACAACGATGTAATACCCTCTCAACACATTAATATATTTTTCCGAAGTTTTTATATCATTGGTTTTATTAGCTGAGTTTGTAGTTAGAACCTTATAGCCCTACAGAAAAGGGGGGAGAGAAGAGAATCATTCCCAATTTTTTGTGCTATTTACTTTTCACTTTGCCAGGCGTAATGACGACATTCAGGTGAATTTCGAAACGTAGCATAGATTGTATTAAGTTAGGTATGGAGGAGGTAAATTTTTAATTGTAGCATTTCCATAAATACAAATTGTATCTTAATTCGTAATACGTAATATAAGTGTTTATTTTTCAATTTAAACTTTGCAATTTTTGATATAGCGGGAGGCATTGTGCCAGAATGGTGTCAATATTTACAGACTGAGGTGCGAGGAACACGTACAATATACAAGAGTACATGCGTGCTCGACCCGAGAAATTTACAGGATTAAGCATACAATTGCATGGAGACAAAAACAATGCCTTTGTCATAGACATGACTGTCTGCTCCTAGACATGACTGTCTAGGAGCAGATGATTATCATAGATTCATTATCTGGTAGCAGTTCTTGAGGATTTCGTTCCTGTAGAACTTGTCTTCACAGAACCTATCAAGGTGCATCCCAAATTTATTGAAGATCCGAAGACAATTGGCTGGAAACATGTCCCTCAGGGAATCAATGCTTGACAGCTTAAGACGTAGAGAGAGAGAGAGAGAGAGAGAGAGAGAGAGAGAGAGAGAGAGAGAGAGAGAGAGAGAGAGACAGGAGTTGGGGTGCTCCTCTCTTGCCTTCTTCGGGCCAGAGATTAATGTGGATACCGATGGAGCATCAATTCGCCCCGTTATAAGCAGTGAAGTCGTGAGGATATTTCTTGTCATGATAAGATGTCTCCAAGGATTGGTAACCAGATTTACTTGTAGGATAGATCTGGAGATAGTTAGAGGGTGGCCTTACACCCTATTCATCCATCTAAGTGACCAGTACTCCAAACTGAGATACTTGTTTACGTATAAGGCAGATGACCAAATTACGGATGCATAGAGAGGGATAGGAGTAATCACCTCAGGATGTGCCGAACAAGCAACGCTGGCTGATGCACACCAACGAGCTCCTAACGCACTGCCCAAAGAGCCGCGTACATCTTCTGCTTCATCCTGACAAAGTGAGGCTGAAAGGTGAGCCCAACATCCCAGGTGAGGCCAAGATCAGTATGGGAGGTCACTTTTTGCACCGGCTCCCCAAACAAAGATTTCGATATTATTTTTAACTCTCTTTTTGGTTATCGGTAGTTGCGCTAATTTGGAAGGGCTCAGATGCAGCCAAATTGTGGCAAGATAATTTTCCAAGCTCAATATCTGACTATAAGCTTGTCGGTTGATAACATGAATCTGATGAGGATGATCAGAGCTCACATAGAACTTCAGATTGTCGGCGTAAGAGACAAAGTTAGAATTCTGAGCTAGGAATGACTCCAATACTGCTGCGAACAGGATATCTGAAAGCACACTTCCTTGTTGGATGCCTCCTGTGACATCAATAGTTACCTGGAAATCGTTGTGGGTCACAGACAGGTGTATAGGAAATAAAATTGACTTCAAAATTTGAAGTATCTGCTAGATCAGAATAGTAAAGAGAGCTGGAACGTGTATTCTGTCATATGCCGATTTAATGTCCAGAAATATGATATCAATCTGTGATTTGCTGTTAAGGGTCCATTGAATTCTGAAGAGGGTATCAAGAAGATTGGTAGTTGTCGATCTCCTGGGCAGAATGGTATGCAGGTACTTAGGCCTGTGTCCAAAGCAGTGCTGGGCAATTGCTGGCCGAATCACTTTTTTCAAAAAAATTGAGTAAAGAACAACTGATGGAGATTGGTCGTAGGTCTTTCGGAGATTTAGGTTTCTTGATCTTTGGAATGGGCTTAACATGGTAAGTTCTCCAAAATGCATACAATTGCATGGAGACAAAAACAATTAAGCATACAATTACATGGAAATATTCCAGATTTCAGAATTTGTCTGAAAAAGTGAAAGCCAACTATATATGTTCTGCAAATTTTGATAATAAAGAGTGGAAATTTAATAAAAAAAAAAAGTTGCTGTACCACTAATACAACCTAAGTTTGAATCAGTTTTTTTTTTTTTTTTGTTAGAGTTGTTCTTGATATTTAGTTACGCATAAAATGAGTATAAATGTTATCCAATATTAAAGTTAATAGCAATTAGTCAAAGTGCAAAGAGGCACTATTGCAGCCATAATTCATTTAGGCATATTTCGATAACTGATATAACATGTCAATAAGCGAAAAAAAAAAAAACAAATGCCGTAAATTAGCATTAATGTGGATCCAGTTTAATTTATTACATACTATGCACTAAATAATAAACTTAACTCTGTTCACACACAAACAAAATACTGAGGTGTGCATTTCAAGCATAACTTCGCCATGTTCCAAAAAACGAAGTAAAAGGCTTTTATATCCTTTGTCACTATGTATTACCGTATTCAGAAGACTCAAAATACTATAAGTTAACAAAGCCATTGTTAAGTTCTTGCTTTTCCAGTAACTTGCAATTAGAAGCTTGCGAAAGGTTACTTCCATTCGAATCATCCATCTGTCACCCACTTCGAGAAATTGAATTTCCGTCAGTGACTGTTAAGGAAATCTTAAAGGCCGGCCTATTCGATCAAGACTGTACTTGATCTCAGGCGGGAGGAGGAGGATGTGAGTTTTCAGCTCGTGGAACATGCAAATCGGCTTGTGAATACATTTATATAAGCAAAATACACGATAAAGATCCATGAACTTGCGACTATTACCAAAGTAGTCGATGTGCAACAAACAACCAGCCAATAACCAGATTCCGATTCTCTTTCCGAACAAATCTCAATAAGTCAAAACCTACACCGTGCTGCCACTTTATTAGGTATACCTACCTACTAGCAATGCCGCCGTAGCCTAGTGGTCAGGCGCGAGGGTGCATAAGTACACGTGCCTTGAGTGACCGGGGTTCAAGCCCGTGACTGCTGAATGCGGTGCTTTTTCTTGTAATCTGTCTACCTTGTGAACTCCTCTGACCATTTGGTCGTCTCGGAGTATAAACAGAAAATTTATTTATTTATTTATTTATGTTGAGCCTCCTTTAGCCTTCAAAACAGCCTGAATTCGCCTAGGCATGGATTGATAAGATGCTGAAAACGTTTTGCAGGAATGGGGTGTCATGCAGGCATGAGTGTGTCACGCAGTTCCTTGAGATTCGACGGAGGTGTAGGCCTGCAGCAAACAGCCCTTTCCAGCTCATCCCAAAGATGTTCAATAGGACTGAGATCCAAGGGAGTGAGCGGGCCGCTGCAGCAAAGAAAAGTCAGTCATGTTCCTGGAACCATTCCATAGTGATTCGGGCATTGTGCACCGGCGCATTATCCTGCTGGAAATAACCATCTGACTGAGGATAAACTGTCAACATGAACGGATGCACTTGGTCAGCAACGATGTCTCGGTACGATGTGGCATTCAGACGTGAATCTATGGGTATCAGTGGGCCCAACATGTGCCAAGAAAACATTCCCCACACCATAACACTGCCCCACCACTTTGCATAGCAGTCGTCAGACATGACGGGTTTCATGTTGTTTCGCCAAATTCTGAGCCTTCCATCAACATGATGCACCAGGAACTTCGACTCGTCAGACCAAGCAACAGTTTTCTAATTCTCGATAGTCCAGTGCTGGTATTACTGTGCCCTCTTATTATTCATTGATAACAAAGGTATGTGATGTGGCCATCTGCTGTTGTAGCCCATTCGCGACAAAGTGCGACTAGTGGTCCGTTGCGATATTTTGTTCTGCGCACCAAGGTTGTATTCTGACGTGATGTGCGACATTGTAGCCTGTCTGTTTGCTTGCACAATTCTAACCATCCTCCTCTGACCTCTCTCGTCAACAAGCAATTTCCTTCGCAGGAGTGCCGTTGAGAGGATGTTTTCTGTTCGTTGCATCATTCTCGATACACCCTTGAAACTGTGGTGCGTGAAAAGTTCAGGAGAACTGCCCTTTCAGAGATGCTTTGTCCAGCACGTCTTGTACCTGCTACCATGCCACGTTCGAATTACGTTAGATCACACCTTTTCCCCATTTTTGCTATGGTTTGAACGCTTAATTGATACTATAAAGGTTGTTCTGCTGCATTTATATCCACAACTGTGGTCATGTGACTTGAGACATTGTGGGACATATCATTTGTGTGCACAGCAGAGGTGTACCTAATAAAGTTGCAGCACAGTGTATATCCTACAGTTGTCAAAACTTACTTTGCATGCAGTTTCCTGACTCGCAAATGGTGGTGGGGTTGTCGCTGGCGGTAGAGTTACATTGGTCAGTACAATCTCCTTCTGTAACATCAGTTATGGATTTCACCTCGGATACTGGGCCTACAACAATAAATAAAAAAAAAAATCGATAGTCATCGGTTTGAATAAAGTAATAAATTGATATCAGATTGTCTTAGCACTGCCGAATATTCAATCTTATCATTACTGTATTTACATTACTTTTCGAGTTCTGTAGATGCTTAGAAATATGGAGAAACTCACTCGGACTTTTTTATATCTAAGTTATACACTCACTGACCAAAAATACTGGTTAATTTTCCCATGGACGACGACTAGTGGACCAGACCGAAACCACGAAAAGCAACCCCAGACAATAATAAAACTAAGCAAAATTTCATAGTTGAGACGATACTCTGTTAAATATTGTTCTCCGATAATCCAGACCCAAAGACGCCATTATATCAGAAAACCGTGTAAAAGCGGTGTTATGGAATGACTCGATTCGTCAATTTGGTGTGCATTACGTGCTGTGATGTTTGGTTTGTGGGCGCTAACTATTCCTTAAAGTCCAATACCATGCAGCTCCTTACGCATAGTCATTGTACTAATATCAATACAAGAACGATACGTATCTTGTGCCTTCCTGAACTCCTGCTTGACACTATTCTGTGAGGACTGTCGGGCTCTACCACTCTTCTGAGCGCCCTCTTTTTTTTTTTTTTTTTTTACCGTAAATATTTGCGATATACCCGAACGTTTCCCGGCTGTAGTGGGGGACGTTGCAGCCGGAAACAGAATTTCATCAATCTGCTTGCTTCTAACTCGAACAATTGCTCTTTTAATTGATTCTGAGGTGGATGACAGGCAAATCCGTTTTCTGGAACAACTTCCTTCGTACGTATTTCCTGAAAATTACAGTCTACAGAAGTTCAAGTCCAATGTCAACAAATATCTTCTTTCGTCTTCTCAACCTCCAACCCAAGCATGGTACTAAGTACTATTGGTTCTAATACCTCTCGTGTTTGGAGTTTTCATAAAAAAAAAAAAAAAATCCTAGGGATGTCCGGATACCTTTGGCAATATAATGTGTGTATGCCAGAGAGCGCAAATCCGTTCTTTTTCTTTCTTTTTTTTTTTTGTATGTGTTTGTTTTAAAGTTTCTCCAATAGTGCATCTTTCTGCCTTATTACTTTACCAGGAGCTCGATTACTGCCCAAGACTAGGCCAAGGATATTTTCTTCTCTCCCTCTCTCATTTTGACCTACTTTCCAAATGTTGAAAACGGATTTAAAGAGATACTGTGTGCGTGCGCCTCTTGTAACTTTTTTGTATTTTCAGTATGATTCACATCAAATTTATATTTATTTGAGGGCTACTTCGAAAGATGTATTGAAAGATGGTCACTATTCGAATTATAAGCGCCACCTTCTGTTTATATTTTAATTGAAGCCCAACTTTATAGTATATAGCTGTTATAAGTAAAAGTCGTTATAAACAACATTCTACATTCGAAATATAGAATGATAAAAGCCAAGCAATGCGAAAAGAATAATGTGAAAAAAAAAAAAAAAAAAATTAAATTAAAAAAAATCAGTTTCATAACGTGCCACCAGAGGAAAAGTTGCACATTAGTTGGTGTCTGCGTTTCGGCATTTCTTGAAATATAGAATAACAGTTGCCTTGGAACACGATAAGATTAGCTGTCTTATACCGTAATATCTACTAGATGTAGATATCATGGTATAATACGACTATAACTCGTTTTAAGGTGGTGAAATCCTTTTCTCTCCCCATTGTAAGTGACCAGAATGTGGTGGGCTATCCTCTACACATCTTTGTCGCGGTAATCGTATGTAGCAGACACTACAAATTGAGTTAATATGGCTAGATATACTAGTCTTCAGAGAGTTGTATCACAGTGTACCACACCAGAGTTAAATTAACTCTCTAGAACCGCCCAATCTATGACAACACATAAAAAAAAAAAAAAAAACATCAATCCTAATCGTATTTGTAAAGAGAAATGCCACTATTAGAAGAGGACTTCAACTCCAGAAATATTCATGATAAAATAAATATTGCTTCTACCGACGAGACAGTCTAAAATAAGTAAAGTTTATTAAAACTAAATTAAATACACCGAAGCTGATAGATAAAAAATATATAAATAAAATAATTACACTATATACAAATTAAAACTGAAATTATACAGCCAATAAATATACAAAAAATAATAAAAGATAAACTATTCGTATAAAGAAAACAAAAGCGAGAAAAAACAAAACACAAAGAAGCTTTCAAGGTGATGAGCTTCTTTATCAACTTAAGATATACGATAACAAGTCCTTATATTATAGCCCTGCACATGCGTTAACAAAACGATCGTGTGCGGCAAAAAGAAAGGAAAAGAGAGAAGGGGAACGAGGAAATGCTCAACCGTCAGACTCCGCGGGAATGGTGCGGCGTACGTTAGCCCTGTTGTTAACCCGCCATCTGTCATCATGATGTAAAAGTGTGCAGGCGGTGCGCGATTCTAACAAGTACCGCATCCGATAACAGGAAAAGTTTAATGCTCTTGTTCGTGAGATACGTAGTACCCGCACCGTCTGTAGGAAATTCAAACCGTCTACGTGGCTTCAACGATCAGCAGATACATGACTAATAAATAGAATAAGTCGGACGGATTGAGGTCTCAAACCAAAGGCTATCGCCGTCATCTACAAAGTTATCGTTTTGACAATTGTTCGCTACGGTGCAGCAGCAGCTTGTGGCACAAAAGCCGCCTTGGTGCTTAACAAGTTAAAGCCTGATTCTGTTCAAAGGGTTATGCTACTTACAGTTACGCGAAGCTACTGCACCATTAGTACCCCAGCCCTCCAGGCTTGTTGGCTTCATACCTCTGTATTTCGGAGTGGTCAAACGAGGCATCTTCCAAAGACTAAGGAAAGCCAGCCCTACTGAGATTCTTGGAATTCAACTAGCATAGCAAATCATCTGAAGAGGGAAAGAAGACGCATAGTGGAGAGAGACTGCTAGCCATTTGGCAGGAATCTTGGAAAGAAACTACAAAAGGTTCCATCACCAAAAAATTATTTCTTAATGTGGTGTTTCCTGGTGTAAAGCCTCCTACATTTCATTTACCATGTAAATGTAGGTGAATACTGTAAAGCTCTTCCATTCTTGGAAGTTTTGGTCCGTCGCACTGGTCATCGTTTAGTTGCTTCAGTTTACAGAAAACCTATGTGTCGGGGGAAGTTTACAAAAACTATAAATCTGCACACGCCCCACGGCATCTTAATAGCACAGCAAGGGCATTTTTTAATTGTGCATGGTCACACTGTGACTGTGCTACGGACAGGAACGCTCAGTTTGCCAGAATCAGGACATATCTGTCCAAATGCAGCTGAACCCCCTTATGTTCTGGATTAGTTTAAAATTTATGGTAGTGGGATATTTCCCGCCGTAACCAGACGTAACCAGAACGCTTATTGCCACTGCTTACGTGGCGCCTCCGTAGCCAGGTGGGAAGGAGCAGCAGTGCGTAGCACACGCTTCTTGATTAGACCGCGGTTCGAGCCCGTCACCACCAAATACGGAGGATGCGGAAAGGTCAGGGAATGACCACCGCATATCCCGGAGCAATATGGCCTTAGTTGCTAATGCTCCTAAAAACCAAATAACAATAACAAGCCACTGCTTACGTTCTCGCCATCCGGGAGTTTCTGCACGACTAGCCAGTGTTGCGCCGTTACAGTATTGGATGTGTGCAGCTTCCTGATAGGAAATTGTCGTCGAAAGTAAAATCGACTGTTCCACTATTGCATCGTGCACATGTGGTTTATCGCGTTGTGGACATACACTATGCTGCCACTTTATTAGGTACACCTACCTAGTAGCTATTGAACCTTCTTTAGTCTACAAAACAGCCTGAATTCGCCTAGGCATGGAATTGATAAGATGCTGAAAACGTTCTGCAAGAATGGAGTACCATGCAGGCATGAGTATGTCACGCAGTTCCTTGAGACTCGACGGAGGTGTAAGCCTGCAACGCACAGCCCTTACCAGTTCATCCCAGAGATGTTCAATACGATTGAGATCCAAGGGACTGAGCGGGCCACTGCAGCAAAGAAAAGTCATTGTCAGGTGTGTGGAACCATTCCATAGTGATTCGGTCTTGGTGCACTGGTGCATTATCCTGCTGGAAGTAACCATCTGACTGAGGATAAACTGTCAACAGGAACGGATGCACTTGGTCAGCAACGATGTTTAGGTACGATGAGGCATTCAGACGTGAATCTATGGGTATCAATGGACCCAACTTGTGCGAAGAAAACATTCCCCACACCATAACACTGCCCCCACCACCTTGCACAGTAGTCGTCAGACATGTGGGGTCCATGAATTCATGTTGTTTTTGCCAAATTTTGAGCCTTCCATCAACATGATGCACTAGGAACTTCGACTCGTCAGACCAAGCAACTGTTTTCCAATCCTCGATAGTCCATTGCTGGTGTTGCTGTGCCCACAGGAGGCGTGATCTCTTGTTCTTCATTGATAACAAAGGTACGCGATGTGGCCGTCGGCTGTTGTAGCCCATTCGCGACAAAGTGCGACTAGTGGTCCGTTGCGATATTTTGTTCTGCGCACCAAGGTTGTATTATGACGTGATGTGCGACCTTGTGGCCCGTCTGCTTGCTTCCACAATTTTAGCCATCGGCCTCTGACCTCTCTCATCAGCAAGCGATTTTCTTCCACAGGAGTGCCGTTGAGAGGACGTTTTCTGTTCGTTGCACCATTCTCGATACACCCTTGAAACTGTGGTGCGTGAAAAGTTCAGGAGAACTGCCGTTTCAGAGATGCTTTCTCCAGCACGTCTTGTACCTACTACCATGTCACGTTCGAAGTCCGTTAGATCACTCCTTTTCCCCATTTTTGCCACGGTTTGAAAGCTTAACTGATATTAGAAAGGTTGTTCTGCTGCATTTGAATTCTGTACAGTGGGACCAACTGATGATGTTACCAACAGCAAATTCCAAGTGGGAAGCATTCAAGGAATTAATATTGGAAGCTACTAAACGTTTCATACCTATTAAGAAATATTTTTCAAGGTTTAGGCCTAAATGGTTGTCAAATGAACTAATGAGATCGTGGCAGAGAAGAAAAATGCATGGGATGCATATAAATTATCAGGCGACACAGAGGCATATGATATACAGGGTGATTCACTACCAGTGCAACAAACTTGCAGGAGGTGTAGGGGGCACAAAGACGAATCGGAATCACATAGCATTGCAGGGTCCGAAATGCCTTCGTCATGCGGTAGAGGACGTTGAACGGGAGGTCGCGTGAACAGCGATCCCGCTGAAAGTCAGCATTTGCGAACCGGTTCCCGAGGCAGTAGGATGGACGAGTATTCAAACGTTGAACTGGCCGACATGCACCTCGCGTATGGAGCTGCGGACTGTAACGGGCGCGCCGCTCTGAGCTTGTACCAGGAACGTTTCCCGCACAGGCGTGCTCCTCATCATACGATTTTCGCACGTGAGCACAGAAAGTCACGTGAGACTGGTTGTTTCACGAGAGTTACCATGAATCGAGAGCGAACGACGAGGACGCCAGACAATGAGGAGAATGTCCTACGTCTTACAGAAGGCAATCCGAGTACGAGTACTCGAGCGATAGGCCAACTATTGGGTTGGCCTATCGCTCGAGTATAGAGGATACTGTCAACAAACCAAATGAGTTCATACCGTCTGCAACGCGTCCAATCATTGGAGCCTGCGGATTATCCACTCTGGAGGACTTTTGCTACTTGGTTTCTTCAACAGAAACGGTTCGCAAATGCTGACTTTCAGCGGGATCGCTGTTCACGCCACCTCCCGTTCAACGTCCTCTACCGCATGACGAAGGCATTTCGGACCCTGCAATGTTATTTGATTCCGATTCGTCTTTGTTCCCCCTACACCTCCTGCAAGTTTGTCGCACTGGTAGTGAATCACCCTGTATATAAGCTAGTCTGTAATCAAGTCACGAAGGAGGTTAGGGAGGCGAAGGCATATTACGAGAAATCTTTGGCAAAGGATGCTAAGAAAAACAGCAAGGATGTCTTTACTTATATAAACTCTAAAAAGGAAGGGGATGAATCTGATTGGTCCACTTGATATCGATCGTTCGACTGTTGATCCTGCTCAGATAGCAAACAAACTGAATGAGTATTTTGCATCTACATTCACACATGAGGAGTTATTAAGGTTTGAAAATGCCACAAGGTTATCAAATTGTAACAGGGTGCTTAATGATTTTGTAATAACTGAGAACAAAGTTAAGGAGAAATTGTTGAAGTTAAACATAAGAAAGGCATCTGGGGTGGATGGGATCTATCCAGTTATATTAAAGGAGGCAGCAAAGGAAGTAAGCAAACCCTTAGCCATAATTATGAGAGCATCCTTGGACTCAGGGGAGGTCCCCACGAACTGGATATGTGCAAATGTATCCCCAATTCACAAGGGGGGATCGAAGGGTGACACAAGTAATTACAGACCAGTTAGTTTAACTTCTGTTCCGGGTAAAATAATGGAGTCACTGGTTAAATGTGCATTGCAGGATCATCTAGACAAGACTGCAGCAATAATTCAGACACAGCATGGGTTTGATAAGGGAAAGTCTTGTTTGACAAATTTGATTGGTTATTATGATGTGGTTACAAAGGGACTGGATGCAAAAAATAATTTTGATATCATATACTTGGATTTCAGGAAAGCTTCTGACACTGTTGCGCATGGAAGACTGCTGTACAAATTGCAGCAGAATGGTATTAAGGGTGAGTTGCTACAATGGATAAAAGGATGGTTGAGTTGGAGAAGACAGAGGGTCGTAATCAATGGGTGCTGCTGTTCGTGGACTAATGTTATTAGTGGAGTCCCACAGGGTTCGGTGTCGGGTCTACTGTTGTTTTTTATATTTATCAATGGTATTGATGAAGGTATATCAGGCTTAGTATCGAAGTTTTTAGATGATACAAAGGTTGGCAGGGTTGTTAATGACAGTAATGGCAGTGTGTTACTGCAACAGGATCTAAAAAAATTGGGCAGATCGTCTGAGAAGTGGCAGCTGAAGTTTAACATTGAAAAATGCAAAGTACTGCATATGAGTAGAAGTAACCCCAGGAGAAACGTACCAACTGTGTGGTACTATACTTAAGGTTGTAGAAAATGAAAAAGACCTGGGAGTAATTGTCAGTCAGATACGTTTTCTGAGCAATGCTGCCAGGGCAGGTCATGGTGTGTTGTCATTGATATACAGGAATTTTGTTAGCAGGGAAAAGGAGGTGATTGTCCCTCTGTATAAGGCAATGGTCAGGCCACCTTCAGTACTGCGTGCAGGTCTGGAGGAATCATTTTAGGAAGGATGTAGATTTGCTTGAGCGTGTACAGAAAAGGGCAACAAGATTGGTGAGGAGAATGAAGGGAGCCTCTTACCAGGAGAGGCTTAAGTTCTGAAAATTGTAGCAGCTGGAGACCAGGCACCTGCGAGGTGATCTAATTGAGGTGTATAAGGCCTTGATTGGGTTGAGCACGCTGAATTCTGATGGGATTCTTCCACTTGTTCAAATTACGAACCTAAGGGGGAATAAATTGAAATTGAGGAAGGACAGATGTAGAATAGATGTGCGGAAATTTGCCTTTAGCCAGCGGGTGGTTAATTGTTGGAACAAACTTCCATCTGTCGTTGTGGAAGTTGATAGGTTAAATATATTTAAGGAGGAACTGGACAAATATTTAGAGGGGATTGTTTTGTAATTTTGTTTTCTTTTTTGGCTGATGCTGCATAACTCATACGCTTGCTTTCTTGCATCACATGCCACTGCTACTACCACTACTATTTATATCCACAACTGTGGTCATGTGACTTGCAACGTTGTGGGACAAACCACTTGTGTGCACAGCAGGAGTGTACCTAATGAAGTGGCAGTACAGTGTTTGTGGGCCCTCCGTAGCCAGGTGGGAAGGAACAGCAGTGCGTAGCACACGCTTCTTGATTAGACTGGGGTTCGAGCCCGTCACTACCAAATACGGAGGATGCGGAAAGGTCAGAGAATTACCACCGCATATCGCAGAGCAATATGGCCTTAGTTGCTAATGCTCCTAAAAACCAAAATAAATAATAATAATAATAACAGTGTATGTTTTTTTGATGTGAAAACATCTATGGCGGCACTGCAGTAAAACCGAATGGTAACGAAATTTTCTTACGGAAATTACTCAATTGACGTCACTTCCTCTTAAGGGGCTGTTATATTTTAAATGACGCAAATGACTTCACTTCCTAAATGGCGCTAACGATGCTAACTCAATCACTAACGTTGATTCGGTAGAGTAAGTTCATACTAATAAGATACAGAAATGACATCACTTCCTAAATTACGGTAACTCAGTAAATAACGTTCATTCGGTAGAGTAAGCGGCAGGTAGTAATATTATGTAAGAATAAAAACTTCAAATCCACCGAAAAAGCTTCTCGTGTCGAAAAGGAACGAGTTCAAAAACATAGAGAATGAAAAACATGCAGACTTCAATAAAATCTGCATCTCAAGATTTTTGATCAACATTGACCTAAGTAGCGTAAGTAAGTTTCGATTAAACCGTTTAAATTTTTAAACTTTTTTCCTTCAAGAACGCAAGAATAAAACAATCACTTCTTGCGGTAGTTTTTGGGTATGACGTCATACTAGTCTACAAATGAATTTCGCTAACTATTGAATTGTAAAAATACCAAATTTAATTTCAATTTATCTGCGAAAAGATCTAAACCTCCCAAACACTTCCTAGTTCATTTCACAAATATACGTGGTCTCAATTCTAATCTCAACGATGTCCATTTCCACGAGTCTGCCAAACCCCCACTACTTTTTCTGACAGAATCTCAGTTATCAGTTGATTCAACTACTGCTCATCTCAGTTGCCCAAATTATTCGCTGTATGATTCCTTTCGCCTCAAAGGCGGTACTTGTGCATATGTCCGTTCCGATATTCCCTGTCAGAGACTTAGTAATTTGGAATCGCCTCTTTTCATCTTCTCTGGCTTAAAATCTCTCTACCTCATTGTGTAAAATTCATCTGTTGTCTCTACCGTTCTCCCAACTCCACTAATCACTTGGAGCTGTTTGACTTCCTCTCTTTCACCTTGACTTTCTCCAGTCCAACTTTCCTAACAGTGATGTAATTTTCCTTGGTGATTTTAATGTTCACAACTCCAGCTGGCTTCCGTTTTCTAGTCACACCGACCGAGCTGGTCGAGATGTTGAGACTTTTGCAATTACTAATGACCTTGCACAGATTATTAATTTTCCTACCAAAATACCAGACAATTGCAACCACACAGCGAACACACTTGACCTTCTCACAAACAGCCCCTCCAAGTACACGGTCGAAGTGAGTGGTCCTTTAGGCACCTCAGATCATAACTTGGTGATTGTCTTTTCTCCATTAATCGAAATGCTGGGACCCGCATACATCCTATTATGGAGCCCGTTATTTTACATCATAACAAGAGATGGCGAGTTAACAACAGGGCTAGCGTAAGCCTCACCATTCCCGCGGAGTCTTGACGCTTGAGTGTTTCGTTATACCCTTTCCCTTCTCTCTTTTCCTTTCATTTCCTTTCTTTTTTACGCACACAACCTCCACACTTGTTGTTAATGCATGTGCAAAGTCATAATATAAGAACTTGTTATGGTATACCTTGATGAGGCTCATCGCCTTGAAAGATTCTTCATGCAGGTTTTATCGCTTTTATTTTCTTAAAATAATAGTTTACCTTTGATTATTTTTTGTATAGTTATTGGCTGTATATAATTTCAGTTTTAATTTGTACATGGTGTATTTATTTTATCTTATTTTATCTATCGGTGTCCATGTACTTAACTTTTTATTTTAATAATCTTTATTTATTTTGACTGTCTCGTCGGTAGAAGCAATATTTATTTTATTAGGAATGCCACACTGATCAATTTATCCCCCACCGCTAGAATCACGATCTCTTCTGAAAAGGTAAAAATTCTATATCTGATTTTTATAATCTTTATAATCTTGTGCAGCCGTTTCTGTTTTTAATATTGTAAACACGTTTCCCTCGTTTTAGTTTAATCTCACTCCCAAAATATCCCTGTTTAAATAACCTCAAATATATTTGAGGTTATTTAAATACACTTTAATACTGTTTTTCACGGCAGACTTATCGTTACCTCTCAGTCAGAGACAACGTATTGAGAGAAATAAATGTTTTGCTATCAACACTGCTATCTGCTATTTACAATAAACCCATCTTGATTTCGACTTTGCAGACAAAACGTCTTATGCAATAATTATTATTTAAAAATAATTGTCATAGCCACAATGTGCACACTCGTACATTACGAATTATAATTAAAAAAAAAAACTAAAGTGTAATTTAATATTAAAACAATATTCCAAATTAAAATGTAATGCTTGCTAAACCAGTCAGTGAACACCTTACTGTACTGTGAATTCAAAAATTAAAAATAAAAATATATCACATAAATTAACATTCGATTTGCTATCAGTCTTATCGATTTATCACTTTACAATTGTACAAGACAGTATCGAACTTTAAACTTTTTTTTTTTCAGAAATATATTATATTTATTAAACTTCCAAGTAGGAATTTAGAATTGCGTGTGTTTTACGCGCCAAAGGCTGTAAGGCGAAAGTATATTGTGTCTGTAATTAAGGCTGTAAGGCGATAGTATATTGTGTCTGTAAATTGCTCGATTTGCCTGTTTTGCTGGACAAAAACTTTAGCTTCCAGAACAAAAAAAATTCAACTTTCGCCTGAGACCGACAAACTGAGCTACGTCGTGATAAAAAAAAAAAAAAAAAAAAAAGCCCCTAAAATTTCTTTGCCTCATTGAGAGGATTTGAACCCAGGCATTTTCCTGGGTTCGCCGTTCCTCCCTAGGCATTTTCCTAGGGAAGAACGGCGATTATATCCACCGCCCGAGGGCATATGTTGTATTTAAAAAGATAGTTATAGCATGTATAATTTAATTTTTCGTGGTCCGTGGATTCTGTTTCAAATATAACAGTGTCCCATATCTCAAAAGGTCCATATCTAGAAACAATACACTACGCAAATTGCCCGGGCTTTGATCCCGTTCATACGTCTTTATGGTTTTATTTTAACCGTTCATCGTTTTATTTTAAGTTTCTTTCAGATGAATTCCTAATTTCAAACAATAAACTGTCGCGGAGAAGACCAGCCACTCATCTTTTTTTTTTTGCTACATTACCCCACTACATGTTCATCATCATCATCATCAGCCATTTTCAATCCACTGCAAGATGAAGGCCTCTCCAGCATCTTTCAGTTCCTTCTGTTTTGAGCACTGGCCATCCATTTACTACCCAAAAACTCATGAATTTCATCTATCCATCTCCGCCTTTGTCTTCCAGGTTTTCTTCCAGGTTTTGGGTACCAATTCTGTTATTTTCTTAGTCCATCTGTCATCATGTCTTCGAGCTATGTGTCCTGCCCAAGACCATTTTAGTTCTTTAGTTTTGATAAGAATGTCCTTTACTTGAGTTTGCTGCCTAATCCATGTGTTTCTCTTTTTATCTAACAGTCTGATTCCCAATATAATTCGTTCCATTCTTCGCTGTGTAGTTCTCAGTTTCTCTTCCATCCTTTTGGTGAGTGCCCAAGTTTCACTTCCATAAGTCATGGTGGGGAGTATACATTGGTTCATTATTTTACGTTTCAGACAAACTGGGATATTGCTCTTCAGTATGTGACTATATTTCCTGAATGCTATCCATCCAAAATTTATTTTTCTCTTGACTTCCATTTATCATTATTACAGCTAATAACTTGTCCCAGATAAGTATATGACTCCACCTTTTCAATTACTGCTCCTTCAATCATTATTTCCCTTTCTGTGGGCATACTTGTTCATCATTACTTTATGTTACCCGAAAAACTTCATCTTGTCAGTTCTTTACAGAGTGAGTACAATGATATTTTTATTGCGTATCTAGTCGCTACTAATTTTTGTCGCTTAATATTAAGGTAAGTGATAAACAGTATGATCGATTTTATAAAATACATTAATATAAATAATTTACTATTGGAAAAAGGGTCTTGGATCAAACAGGTTTGTACCCTTCACCCATTTAGTTACTCTTAAATATACCAAATCGGGCAGCCATGACTATTCCTCGAAAGCAAATTTTTCTAATATCGACTTATACACGGGTAAATGCATTTTTTGACTTCCCGAGGCCCAAAATTAGGGTTCGACTTACATTCAAAGTCAACTTGTACTCGAATGACTACGGTAATTTAATGGGTTGCAAGAACTTTTTAAACCACATTCAAATCCTCTTGTTGGTTTCGAACATACCACGCAATTTCGTGAATAGTGTTTGAATGATGTTTTTAGAATTGCTCTTAATATGTTTGATAAGTTATTAGGTTACTTTAAATAACACCTTTGAACTCTTAAATGGTATCAAGATCATTGTTAGTCTTAAAATATAAAATAACTAGAATGAGGTGCAATTAACAGCAAGATTCCAATTGGGCTGGAACACCATTCCGGAGATTAGGTAAAGACATTCTGTTCCGGGAACTGTTATATTTAATTAGACAGCGTTTCAACTGCTGAATTAAAACCGATGTTTTCATCATAATTATATCGCAACACAACCGTAATTCTTCCTATTATATAACCATGCTCTATAGCTGCCGGAATAGCTCTTCGCAAGAGCAGCGAACCGTTCTGGGTACTTACTAGTTTCCGTTTTGAGTACTGGTTAATAGGTTGGAAGTTAGCTAGAAAGACCGTATTGTCAGCATTAACTGCAAAACCTATTAAACTTTGTGCTTACCAGGTTGTCAAATGTTTTAATTAGGCCAGTTGGTCTTGGAAGCAAAATATGCTACACATGTCTTGCTTTCAAGATTTTTGTTGTCTTGGACCCGAGTTCGATTGCCATTCTGAAGAATGATTTCTCGTGTTTTTTACGACACAATAGTGAAATTATTTGAAGCTGTGAGGTTTTAACCATTAGCTTCAGTCCAACAGATTTGAAAAAAGTATGCTGAGACATGATTACTAGAATTCCTTAAAGAAATTCAATAGTAATTACAGGAATAAAATTGTTGGTTTTATGACGCATTGGCATCTTAGCTATATCGCGCGAGTGTATGTGCAGTGTGTGTGTGTTCGTTCACGGGCTGATTTTTTAGATTTGCATGTTTTGTGAAATGAAAAACCCAAAATAACTCACGGGAAAAACACTACTCTATGCTCGAGATTGGCTAGCCAAATCCCCCGATTTAAGAGACCTTTAAGGGTTCGAATCCGTCGTCTCTCATGGATTCATGCACTCCTAAAACATGTAACAACTGATGAACCACTGCACAGAACAGCAAAACAACATGAGCAACGAGACTAAAGAGGAAAGCGCCTTTCTATTTAACTGCTGTTTGACTACATTCAATAACGAATTAATAAATTTGTAGTTTATACTTCAGGAGAACCATATAAAGGAGGGGAACTTACAATTTGGTATTTATGGAAGAGTTTTGTGACATGTTTTTGGACATTTATTTATTTATCAATTTAATACAGGATTTTCACCCCAGGACAACAATTTTGTTAGAAGGGTGTTCATTCTTTAACAATTATTTACAGGCGCCTCCGTAGCCAGGTGGGAAGGAGCAGCAGTGCGTAGCACACGCTTCTTGATTAGACCGGAGTTCGAGCCCGTCACCACCAAATATGGAGAATGCGGAAAGGTCATGGAATGACCACCGTATATCCCGGAGCAATATGGCCTTAGTTGTTAATGCTCCTAAAAACCAAATAACAAACAAACAAAGAATTATTTAGTTACGCAATATATTTACATAATAACAAAATATAGTAGTAGTAGTAGTATGTGATGCAAGAAAGCAACTGTATGAGCTTATGCAGCATCAGCCAAAAAATAAAAAATAAATAAAAATAAATAAAATAAAAAAATCACACTATTCCCTCCAAATGCCTGTCCAGTTCCTCCTTAAATTTATTTAACCTGTCAACTTCCACAACGACAGATGGAAGTTTGTTCCAAAAATTAACCACCCGCTCTCTAAAGGCAAATTTCCTCACATCTATTCTACATCTGTCTTTTCTTAATTTGAATTTATGCCCCCTTAGGTTCATAATCTGAACAAGTGGAAGGATCCCATCAGAATTCAGCGTGCTCAACCCATTCAATGCCTTATATACCTCAATCAGATCACCGCGCAGGTGCCTAGTCTCCAGCCACTGCAATTTGCAGAACTTAAGCCTCTCTTGGTAAGAGGATCCCTTCATTCCCCTCACCAATCTTGTTGCCCTTCTCTGTACACGCTCAAGTAAATCTACATCCTTCCTAAAATGAGGCCTCCAGACCTGTACGCAGTACTCAAGGCGTGGCCTGACCATTGCCTTATACAGAGGGACAATCACCTCCTTCTCCCTGCTAGCAAAATTCCTATAATACATTGACAAAACCCCATGACCTGCCCTGGCAGCCTGTCTGCATTGCTCAGAAAACTTCAATTACTCCCAGGTCTTTTTCATTTTCTACCACCTTAAGTGTAGTACCACACAGTTGGTACGTTTCTCTGGGGTTACTTCTACCCATATGCAGTACTTTGCATTTGTCAAGGTTAATCTTCAGTTGCCACTTCTTAGCCCATCTGCCCAAATTATCTAGATCCTGTTGCAGTAGCACACTGCCATTAACAACCCTGCCAACCTTTGTATCATCTGCAAACTTCGACATTAAGCCTACATGTCTCCAAAATAACATATTATCAATAAGACAAATCTCTTCAAATATTAACAGTTCGATATTTAGATAATCTGGTGAGACTGAGAGAAAGTTTATTCAATCTAACAAGCTCTTAAGTTATAAATGGCAGAGTCGCTGGAAATCTAGAGCTGAATAAATTGATATTTTTTGTCAGAACAAAAACGTCCGGGATCAATTTGAAGAGATTTGCAATATTTCCACTACGTTGTTTGTGAATAATATATTTAAATATCTAACGTTTGTAAGTCTACGTGTCTCTCTCTCTTCGTGTATCATCATAAGACACAATATTGTGAACTGCAGATGTATCCATCCGTTGGAAAATTAATTGGAATATATTTATGTTCCTCGAGACTACAATGTATTTCAATGGTAATATGGCAAATGTAGCATAATGGCCGATTTTGATATCGTGAGAAGATTGCTCAAACTCCGATTCGAACTTCTCGTCATCCAGTACTGCAACGCATAAACATTCCTTTGGTGTGTAGGTGTAAATGACCAGATGACTGATGCATAAAGGATGGCGGGGTAAACACATTAAGAGGTGTTCTTCTAGTAGTTTTTGTTTTGTGACACATTAACTCTTGTTTAGGGCTCCATTGTATAACATATAATTTGTTTTTTATGTCAAAGAGATAAATGAATTGAGTTGTCCCAGGCTATGCCCAGATCCTTATTCAAAATTACCTTGTGGATTTGGAGTCGACGAAGACCCGGATATCATTTTCTACGTGCTTCTTCGAAAACGTAAATTGTGCCGATTTTTCTTTATTTAGGTGCAGTCCAATGGAATGTAGATAATTATTTAGGTCAAGCATTACTTTTTGGACTTCCAGGTTGACCTTTTGTACAGAGTCAGGAGTGTTTGAATGAACGAAGAGTGTGAGGTCATCAGCATATATCAAAAAATCAGGATTTTCTGACAAGAATGGTTCAAGTGGTACTGCCAACACTGTTGAAGACAAAACTCCACCCTACGACTCCTCTAGTTCCTTTAAAAGTTATCTGTTTACCGTTGTAAATCAGCAGTACCTTATTGGTTAGGACTCCAGCCTAGACCTGAAGAATGTTTCCTGTAATATTGAAATGAAACTGCAGTACTTTCAGGAGAACATATACTTGGGGGTTATATGTCGCCTTTATGTCGAGGAAGATAACATCCAATTGACTCATTGAATTCCTTTTGTATTTCAAAAGATTTTGGAGTAGGTTAGTGATGGAGACCGCCCACAGATGACATTATGGAGATATGCAGGTCTATGGCTGAAACAGTGGTCAACTAATCTTGTATGGATCAATTTTCGGGAAAATTTTCAGAAGCGAGCACCCAATAGAAATTGATCTATAATCCTTCAGACATTTTGGGGATTTGGATTTTGGAACTGGTTTGGCATAATAGGATTTCCAGATTAAAGGCGAAGAGTTTTTTATAAAATTTCATTAAATATGTTGTGAAGGATATCAATAATGTGAATGCTACAAACTTTTCAATGTGAAACAGGGAAATCCATCCTGGCCGATTGTAGCTTTATCAGGAAGTTTGTTTACCTCCTTTATTATTGATGCTTTAGAAATGTCAATAGTTGTAATGGGTGGTCTTGTGATTTTCTTAATATTCAAATTTCGTATACTGCTTTTATCTTGAAATTGTCTGAAGTTTTATTCAGCCCGTGGCTTGATTCATATTGCACTTCTCCACATGCTTACAGAAAATTTGCTTCTTTTCTTTCAGGTAGTCGTAGCCCTTTTCAACTTAAGAAAATTGGCTTTCCCTTTCTTGGAACTGATGCGGGGGCTTGGTTTGTCCCTGTTCTTTTCCATTTTCGGAACGCTTTTTACTTTTTCAGGAAGGCACTTTTCAACTTAGAAGAAAACTAGTGGTTAGTTCTGGGTGAAATATAAATAACTGTAGAAGTCCCTACGTCCGAAATTGTCGAGAGATTGGTAGAGATTTGGTTAACTGCTCCAAAGGGGGTAGTTACAAATGTCTTCCCAATTATAAGATCCTACAAGATTGAGAATTTTTTCGACATTTATATATTTAACGTAGAAAAATTGCCACAGGGTCATAGCATCTTCGGGGCGGGGGGGAGTTCGAATTTCATTGAACATTTAAAAGTAATTGCAGTATGGTCGGAAGAAAAAGCATAATTAGGCGTTATTCTTTCAAACCATGGTGAGATTTCGGACATACAGAATTCTGTCATGCAAGTTAATCGCTGTGTAAGACTTAAAACTGGTTTCAGAAGATAAATATCTCACCGGAGGCACAACTTAAAATCTCACCTTCCTCCCTGTGAAATATACAGTGGCAGACAAAAAAACTGCATCACCTTAAAAAAAAAAAAGTAACATTTTTAGTGAAACGTATAATATATTGTTTGATTACAGTCATTTTGTTTGTCGCAAAGCAAAGGTATTGCTTCAGATAACGCTTCTATTGCATCATACAGTAATTGCAAGGTATTGCATCAGCCGTTTCCATAAATACGGAGTTTGAAGGATATACATGATCATTAGTATCCTGTTTTAAGAAGGTATAAAGATGGCTCCATATGTTCAGTTGACACCAAGAAAAAAAAAGTGTAGCTGTTGCTCTGTCGCAGGAAGGGCTTTCTACGCTTGCTGTCGCTGATAAAATAGGCCGTCAACAGTATCCCGGGTGCTGAAATTAAAGCGTGAAACCGGTGATGTGAAGAGAAGACCTGGATCAGGCCGTAAGAGAGTGACGACGCCTTCCCAAGATCGATATTTGAAATGGCTATGCTTTCGTAATCGCCATGCTAGTGCTCCGGATCAAAAACTAGACTTTGAGATGGCTTCTAGTATTGAAACAAGCGCACAAACTATCCAAAGACGGCTTTTGGAATGTGGTCTGCATGCCTATCGGTCCAAGAAGAAGCCTTTGTTGACCCAACAAATGAGGAAGAAGCGACTTGCTTGGGCTAAAACGCATATTTCATGGACAAAAGAGCAACGGGACACTGTTATCTTTTCTGACGAATCGAAATTCAACCTGCATATGTAGTAGTAGACATGTATAGTATCTTATGTGAGACGGCTCCCAAACGCTAGTTCAACTCCGCCCTGCATGGCTCGGTTCGGAAGCGATATGTCAGAAGACGAAAATCGGAGGCATACCATCCTGACTGCATAACACCGACTGTAAAGTTCCCCGCCGGTCAGATGGTCTGGGGATGCATAACAAGCAAAGGGGTGGGACGAATTAAGTTTATCAACGGAACGGTGAATGCAGAAATGTACACTGCTATCTTGGAGGAGTGCCTGAAACCCGTTATTAGGGATCACCACACAGATGTCCAAAACTGCATTTTTCAACAGGACTCAGCACCTTGCCACACAGCAAAATTTGTAAGTTTTATGCTATTTAGATTTAATGATGGATTTGTCTTCTTGTCTCACAAGGCTTAAAACATACTTA